>NC_134085.1:155737377-157189877 GCF_000715075.1 Nicotiana tabacum
TCTAATGTTTGTGTCTTGTTGGGATATCCCCCTAGAAAAAAAGCCTATAAACTTCTACAATTTTATGATAAGAAAATCATTGCTTCCAGGGTTGTTGTTTTACATGAAGACATCTTTCCTTACTCAGAGACTCCTTCTTCCAATGTTTTATTTCCTGCTACACCCACCTTCTATGATTCCACTCCACCACCTCATTCATGTCTTGCTCCTTCACCTACAGAGCATTGTCCTGTTACACCATCTCCTTCTATTCCCCCTCTTATTCCTTCTCCACCACACTCAAATCATATTCTGACCTTGTGCCTTCACCTGGAACAACATTTTTTGAACATGTTTCTTCACCTCCATCACCTAATACACTTTCCTCCTCACTTTCTCTCACTTCAAGATATCCTTCCAGACTACATAATCCTCCTTCTTACTTATCAGATTACTTTTGTGGTGCCCTTCCTCCTCCTACTCTAACTTCCAAGCTGCTATGTTGAAGGAATTTGAAGCCCTTGAACTCAATAAAACCTGAGATATAGTCCCTCTCCTTGTGGGAAAGAAATCAATTAGTAACAAATGGGTTTATAAGATAAAACATAAAGCTGATGGTAGTATAGAGAGATCCAAATCTAGGTTGGTGGTACGAGGTGATACCCAATAAGAGAGAATTGATTACAATGAAACTTTTCCCCCCAATTGTCAAAATGACCACTATCAGAACATTCATAGTTGTGGCAGTCAAAAAGGGTTGGCCTATGTACCAATTGGACGTCAATAATGCTTTCACACGGAGACCTAGATGAAGAGGTGTATATGAAAATACCCCAAGGCCTAAGTGTTTCTGTCCCTAACATGGTTTGTAAGTTGAACAAATCCTTATATGGGCTAAAGCAAGCTTCTAGGCAATGGTATTCAAAATTAAGAGATTCTCTCCTTTCTAAGGGCTACTCAGTTTCAAAAAATAATTACTCCTTGTTTGTCAAGTCTACTGGTTCTCATATTACAATTGTTGTTGTTAATGTTGATGATATTCTCTTAAATGATAATGATGAAGAGGAGATGAGTTCTCTCAAGTTATTTCTAGATGCTCAATTCAAGATAAAAGACTTAGGGCATTTGCATTAATTTTTGGGTTTGGAAATTATCACTGAATATGGAGGTGTTATCATTTGCCAAAGGAAATTTGCTTTGGACCTTTTATCTGAATTCAATTGTCTAGATTGTCATGCTATTGCAAGCCCCTTAGATGTGAATCTGAAACTCTCTATTGAAGAAGGGGAGCCCCTTGTCTGATCCTTCCTTGCATAGGAAGCTTATTGGCAAACTGAATTTTCTCATAAATACCAGGCCTGATTTAGCTTTCTCTGTACAATTGTTGAGTCAGTTTATGCATGCCCCTACTTCATCTCATCTTTCTACTCCATATCATGTTCTTAAGTATGTCAAAGGTACTTTGGGGCAAGGTTTGTTTATGTCTGCCCTTTCTGATTTCTCCCTACATGCTTATTGTGATTCGAACTGTGCTTCTTGTCCTAATTTTCGGAGGTCTGTTAGTGGTTATTTGGTGTTACTTGGTGGTTCTCTACTCACATGGAAGTCTAAGAAGCAACACACTGTCTCTTTGTCCTTCGCCGATGCTGAGTATCGTTCAATGCGTCGAGTTGTTGCGGAACTTGCTTGGCTTACCAGGTTGTTACATGAACTCTCTATTACTTCTATTGTTCCAGTCCCTTTACATTGTGATAGTCAGTCCGCAATCTACATTGCTCGGAATCCGGTGTTTCATGAGAGTACAAAACATATAGAGTTGGATTGTCATTTTGTTCGCGAGAAACTCCAAGATGAACTCATTTCCTTGTCATATGTTCCCAGCAAATTACAACTGGCCGATATGCTGACTAAGCCACTCCCAGGTGTCACTCAGAGATCTATCTTGAGCAAGTTGGGTGTGGCCAACCACCCTCCAACTTGAGGGGGGGGGGGGTGTTGGACTTACGTTGGGCTGTTATTCTGGGCCTTGTCATTTGGACTTTGTAATTATATAGTTTAGTCAGATATACATTTGGGCATGTATATATACATTTGAGATTCCGGGTTTGAGACCTACGGGTCATTATGTAAAAATATCAGAAAGTCTTCTTCTCTCTGGAACCTTCTTCCTCTCGTTTAGGTTTCCTATTTCTTCACTATTTTTGCTTGATCTCATGCAATCTAACAGTACACATATACTTATCATTCAAAACGAAATACAATCCATTAAATATAAGTAATTGACTAACTGCTACTAAATAACCCATGAGATGACATTTTGATTCATCAACTGACAATTCAGCGATTCGCATGTTTCTTTCATCAAAAGGAGAAGGCTCTTATTCATGATGCATTAGCAAAACAAAAGAGCCACGAGTCTCAGGTACAAACCATGTGGTAAAATGTTCATCCCAAGAAACCTCATGTACAAAAGTCTTTGAGAAAGTAGCTAGAAAGTGACTATCTATTTTTATTCATTCTAATAAAACAAGAACGTACTACATCTATGTTGTAGACCAAAATAAGTACAATAACTATGTGATGACATGACAAACTTATTAAATGACAAGAAATTTCGCTTAAAGCAAGGAGAATAATTAGTGTATTGTAATTTGCAATTGTCAATTTTTGGACATATTTCGTGAGTTCCTATGATTGTTTTTCCCTTTAGAACTTTGAAATCTACGTTGTCCTCATTAGTATCTTAAGTGATGCGTCCCTAGTGTTGGTACAAGGAGTTTGAACTCTTATAAATTTCGCACACATGCACCTATTCATACAACACAATAATCCATAATTAAGAGTGCTTTTTTGTTAACCTCAAAACATAATACTATGATATTTAAGTACAATGTTAGTGTCATATTTCTTGTTTTGCTCTCAATTTAAGTACATAATACTATGACAAGAGGGGTTGCTCATTATGACAAGAGGGGTTGCTCTGATGGTAAGCAACCCCCACTTCCAACTGAGAGGTTGTGAGTTCGAGTCTCCCCAAGAGCAAGGTGGGAAGTTCTTGGAGGGAAGGATGCCGGGGGTCTATTTGGAAACAGTCTCTCTACCTGCGTACACACTACCCTCCCCAGACCCCACTAAGTGAGATTATACTGGGCCACTAAGTGGGATTATACTGATTAGTATGAAGGTCGTAGTATCTCGCAATTCTTAACTGAAGAATCGGAAGTAGCCAGATGGGCTGTCCTAGTTGCTGGCTCCAATGGCTGGGAAAATTATAGGCATCAGGTTGTTAATCCAACCATTTTTCTTTTACATTGTCTTTTTTTTTTAATTTTAATATATTTATCTATCTATCTATATTCATATTTATCTATCTTTATTATAAAAGCACGAATAATTTAGACTAAATATTGAACGACTAAAATATTCTTGAAATATTGATCGACTTTTATAACCTTGATTATTTGTATAGTTTAAGGATATAATTGTAAATTACCAAACTATTTTTTTCCCTCCATTTAAACATCGCACACATTAATGCTACGTAGTTGACTTTGGGTCAAATTTTTGACGCCTTACTTTTTGGCCGATTTGGTTTACGCCTACTTTTTGGTCGATTTGGTTTCTACATAGCTCAACCTTTTTTTTAGCCTTTATTACATAGTTAAATAAAATCAGGAAAAAAAAATAGCAATAGATTGTGCTAGGGATTAGGTAGAATGCCCATCAATTATATAACAAAATATGCTAAATTCATAAATAATAATTGTTGACCTAAGCTAGAGTTGAAGGGTTGTGTATTTTGATTTCTGTTTTTCGTGCACATTATTTTACTCTTTTAATATCACGATTATTTTAATATAGATGTGTCTATATATATGTTTGAGTAGTATGTATGAATTTATTTTTAGATAATTAATAGAGCCAATAAAATATTGAAATTACTAGAATTGAAGAAATTAGTTTACAAAATTGATGAAAATTTGTTAGTTTTCGTTTTGAATTCCACGTGAAAACAAAGGTTGGATTAGTTTTTTTTCCCTAAAGTATTTTGAGTTTGGAATCCGAAATTAATAACGCATTTGTGATTCCAAAAAAAAATTGAACCAATATGCTAATATTTTTTATGAGCTTTAATTTCAAATCTAACGCTTAAGATATTCGTGCAACACACGAGTGTAAAAACTAGTCTATATCTATATCTATCTATATCTATACTATATTAAAAGCACGAAGATCCTTAGCGAAATGTCGTTCGCCTTATTTATCCTTTTAAAATAGAGCTCACACTAGACAAAATAGTCATTTAATTATTATCCTAATATTTAGGACTTTAAAAGAAACTAAATTTTGATTATTAGATTTTTCCTTATTGAATTAAGTAAGAAACCCTGATATTAAGGACTTTAAAATAGATATTATTTAAGAGAATTAAGAGTATTACATTTCTTTTCCTTGTATACTCACGTGATTTCCCTAGAAATATGTTTACATTGATTCCTCTTATTAGGGAACCTATAATTCTAACATGTTTCTATATACTGTTACTACTAAGGCAAGATGTTTTTACCTAATTAAATATTTGTTCTAATTATTAAATGTAGTTTTCAATATTACATAAAATCGATAAAGAGAATAATATTATGCTCGAGTAGGAGAAAAGTTTGGAAATAATTTGTATCTTTTATACTATCAAAAAAACATAAAATCTCAACAAATAATTAAGTCTTTGAATTAATAAAGCAGCAAAAAAGTCAATTCAATTTTGTTTTAAAATTATTATGTAAGTAAACTTATTTGTGAAGTTGATAAAACTCTTAAGGTACACAAATTATTTTACACAATAAGAGCAATTGACGTGAAAGAAATAAGAAAATAGAGAAAAATTTATTATAATATAGCATTAAAAGTTAAATTGCTAAAATGTTAAGTTGAAGCAATAAGGGTATAACATAAGACAAAAAAAAATTCACAAAAATTGCCCTTATCATTTTTCTTTCTTTTTATATTTATTTTAATAAATGATAGCTCCTGATATTTTTCATATCGTATTACATCATTTTTTATAATTCAATATTAGCTATTTCATACTTTATATTGTTATTTAGTGTATCTCAGGAGCTATAGTTCTATCTCTACACTCATAAATTTCTAACAGACCCAAAGATTCAAATTCTTCAATTTATTTTATTATCTTTGAATAATTATTGTAAAGTATTTTTTTTTGTTATTTGTTTATAGTATTTGGTAATAAAGATAACAATAATTTTCATAAGATATATATTCTCATAAATCATAATAAGACATATAAAGACTAAAATGCAGTAGGATTTCTTTGTTTAATGAGGTAGCTTAATGAGATTAATATTCATTATATTTAGAAACTTACATTTTTTTCTTTGATATTTTCAATAACTAAAACACATTATTGAATAATATATATATAATTTTTAAAAATTATATATTTATTGATATAAGTACACGCACAAAGCGCGTATCCTAAGATTAGATAAAAGCATGAAAGGCCTTAGTGAAATGTCGTTTGCCTTTTTTACCCTTTATAAATAGGTTTTAAATTGGACAAAATAATCATGTAATTATTTTTCTATTACTTAGAAATAATGATTTATTTATAAACTAATATTTAGAACTTTGAAATCAACAAAATTATATACCATATTAAATCCTTCCTTATTGAGCTATATAATATATGTATAAAAGAAAAATAGTAACAATCTATACGGATCAATTCTTTCTAAATATTTCCTTTTAGGTTTTGAATTCTTATATATACTATGTAGAAGAAAAATATTATTGAAAAGTGGTCTTTCCCATTGTCACGACCCCAAACCGGACCCGATCGTAATGGCGCCTCTCGTGTAGACAAGGTCAGCCGCCACAATTCCCAAATTTATTTTTAACAATTTAATAAGTCAATTTAAGTCATTTATAAGAATAAATTCCCAACAAGTATAAATTTAGTGAAATAGAACAAGTGCGGAAATAGATACAGCCCGACATCGGAGTGTCACAAGTCACGAGCATCTACTAAGGTCTGAATACAACGAAAAGTATGAAAATAAACTAAAAACAGTCTAAGGAAGCAAGAGGGAGAAGAGCAGGACTGCGAACGTCGGGCATCTACCTTGCTAACTCCAATGACTCTGCCACTGAGCAATCAACACCCGCTACTGGGTTCAGAAATACCAGAATCTGCACACAAGGTGCAGGTAGTAATGTGGGTACTCCAACTCAGTAAGTAATAAAAGTAAATGAAAGCTGAGCAGTAAGAAAACACATAATTTCACATCATAGCACTACAACAAATACCCTATATTTCTCAAAAATAGTACATAAACCATTTACTTCGTAAATCAAGCTCAGTTTCAGTAAAACCTTTTAAAACAACTTTCAATAGTTTCAAACGAGTGATAAAACAATGAGTAAAAAAATGATAGAAATGTAAACAGCCCTTCGGGCAAAACATGTACAATAAATCGCCCATCGGGCATAATATCAACAGAACCAGCCCCTCAAACTACCTCACAATCACTCGTAATCAGCCTCTCTGGCATAACATGAATTAAGAACCACCCCTCGAAAATAATATGGATCAAGAACAGCCACTTGGGCAACAATATGAAACAACAACAGCCCTCGGGCTACATCATATCACTCACACTGGGTACCCATGCTCACTGGGGGTGTACAGACTCCTGAAGCAGCCTCTTACGGCCGAAGCGCAATAACAAGCCATCTCATAGCATAATCAAATAGGCTCTCGACCTCATATCAACAAGCCACCTCGTGGCGTAACAAATCAGGCCCTCGGCCTCAAAATCATGAATCAGTATAACATTGTTGAGGCGCACAGCCCGATCCCATAGTATCCTCACAACATAGGCCCTCGGCCTCACTCAGTCAGAAATCTCTCATGCCACTCCGGCAATAGTAAAACATGATGCTCAGCCCAAAATATTATTTAAAATATCAAAACGGAGTAAATATGGCTGAGTTATGAAAACAGTAGAATACAACATGCCTGAGTACAAATATGAAGTCAAAATAGTGAGGAATAGTAGTAAAAATCCCCTAAGAGTCCAAAATAGTTGGCACGAGGCCCAAATATGGCATTCAACCCAAAAATATGATAATACTTTCCAAAACACAATGATATCAAACAATTTTCAATCAAATACGCGGTTTGACAGTCATACGGGACGGACTAAGTCACAATCCCCAACGGTGAACGACCCCACGCTCGTCATCTAGCGTGTGTGTCACCTCATAGTAGTACAACGATGTGAAATCCGGGGTTTCATACCCTCAAGACAACATTTACAATCATTACTTACCTCGAACTAGCCCGTAAAGCTTCTCTGGAACACGCTTGCCTCTCGACCCAACTTCCGAGTGCTCAAAATCTACCAGGTTCAGATTTTTATCATCAAATTATGCTAAATGAATGAATTCTAATTGAAAAATATCGATTTTAAACACAAAATTAGAAATTAGTCAAAACTTACCCTCGGTCCCGCATTTCGAAACTAGACAAACTTTATACCAAAATGTTCTTCATCATCTCACGAGTCCGTACATATAAAGAACTCGAAAATCGGAGTTCGTTTGACCCCTCAAATCATCCCTAGAAGGTCTCATAATCTCAAGCCCTAACTCCACCTTTTTCTACCGATTTTCATGTCTAAATCCATGTAAGATCACATATTTAACTCAAAAATAGGAAGAAATCACTTACCTGGTATTGCTTGATGAAAATCCCTCCTTGAGCTCTCCAAAATCGTCCAAGCCAAATGAAATAAATGAAAGAAATAGGCTAAAACTCGTGTTTAAAACAATCTGCCCAGGTTTCATCGAGTTGTACCTTGCGTTGTGCGGGTTGTACATCCTCTTACCATTTTTCCCTGATGTACACTTTTTGTTAAATCGCCCATAACTCCTTGTAGAAATATTGAAATGACAAACGGTTTAAATATTTAGAAACTAGACTCGAAGATCTTTCATTTGATAGGTTATACACCATATAACTCTTTATATATTCCGACTTATGAGCTTCTAAAATGTATTAGAAAATTCTGTCGAAACTGCTCCACCAGCCATTTTCGATCCAACATAACTTTCTGATAGAATATCCAAATCATAAATGGTTTAACTTTCTGAAAACTAGAATGCAAGGATTACAACTTTTATGTTTTGCAATCTTTCTTATTCCTTATAGTTTGATCTTTCTTATTCCTTATAGGTTGCAAGATATGAGCTTCCAAACTGCACTCCTCGCACCAGAAATTTTCTGGTGCACAGCTGAAGGTTAGAAAAATCTGCAACTTTTCCAAAGATGAAATAGTCCGTTTAACCACCCGAAACTCACCCGAGGCCACTGGGACCTCAACCAAATATGCCAACATGTCCCATAACATCATTCAAACTTGATCCAACCTTTGCAACACTTGAAACAACATCACAACACCAAATTCGCATCGGATTCAAGCCTAAGAATTTCAAAATCTTCTAAATTATTCTTTTGATCAATAATCCAACCAAACAACGTCCGAAATGACATGAAATTTTGCACACGCATCAAAAATGACACAACGGAACTATTACAACTCTCGGAATTCCATTCCGACCCCTATATCAAAATCTCACCTATCAACCGGAAAACGCCAAAAATATCAACTTCACCAATTCAAGCCTAAATCTACTACGAACCTCCAAAACTCCTTCCGATCACACTCCTAAGTCATAAATCACCTCTCAGAGCTAACCAAACCATCGTAACTCACATCCGTGCTCTCTAACATATAAGTCAACATCCGGTTGACTTTTCCAACTTAAGCTTCCTTAAAAGAAACTAAGTGTCTCAAACCTTACCAAAATCATTCCGGAATGACTTCAAATTTTGCACACAAGTCACATTCGATATTACAGACCTACTCTTACTTCCGAAATCGAAATACGACCCCGATATCAAAAATCAACTCTCGGTCAAACTTTTCAAAAACCTTCAAATTTCTAACTTTCGCCAAAATGCGTCAAATTGTCCTATGGACTTCCAAATCCAAATTCGAACATTCTCCTAAGTCCAAAACACCATAAGAAACTATGGAATCATCAAAATTCCATTTCGGGGTCATTTGCTCAAAAGTCAAATCTCTGGTCAAACTTAAGAAATCTTTAGCCTTAGATTTCTAGATTCCGTTAAATGGCGATAATTTGAGCTAGGGGCCTCCGAATTCGATTCCGGGCATATGACCATGTCCCAAATCACGATACGGAACTACTAGAATGGTCAAAACTTGGATCCGAGTTTGTTTGCTCAAAATGTTGACCAAAGTCAACTCAGTTGAGTTTTAAAGCTCTAATTCACAATTTAATCCATTTTTCACATAAAAAAACCTTCCGGAATATTATATGGACTATGCACGCAAGTCGAGGAATTATTGATACCGCTTTTCAAGGTCTTAAAATACCAAGATAGTTATTTAATTTAAAGGTGACATTTTGGGTCATCACATTCTCCACCTATGAAACAAACGTTTGTCCTCGAACGTACTAAAAATTATTCTTAGGTTGCCAAATTGACGATTTTACTTTTATACAAATATTCGCGGTTGATCCCACATTACCGCATTCAATATAAGTCTGACAATACTATTTCAATTGAGATTATTTCCTTTATCCATATTTGTAAACTTGAAGACCAAATTTCTTGCACTCCAATCATTTCCAGAAAGGTCCGATTTTCATGTCAACACATGATATTAGTCTCGACTGGCTATAGTAACTCATGGCTACGCACCTATCAAATATGGGGTATTACATTCTCCCCCACTTAGGGTCATTCGTCCTCAAATGAGATGTAGAGTCCGTCCTCAAACACATAATGTAACTTATCTCTTTCTTTGCACATCTCAATATCCCAAATTTTTTTCTAACTCCCAAATTTTTCAGAAATTTTGGCAGAGTCTCCCCTGTAATTGGGCCTATCTACCTGTTATATTAACACCAAAACAACTTCTAACACCATGTCCATAACCCAGCAAAGTACACAAAGTATATATCAATAACACTAATCTCCGCATTACAAGCACGATATTATCACAATGATATCTTGACATAAAACGCATCATATGTATAACCATAACCATATCTCTGGTCTTAATAGTTATTCATAATAGATTACAACATCGCCAATTAACCTCATGTTAATAAAATCTCGTTCAAACCTCCAGTTTACTGATAATAAGGCATGAAAATCTCATAATTACTTACCCGAATTAACGAGTAATAATTTACATCCCCGGGCACTCACCTCGTAGTCTAAAACTCAATAATTACAATACAAACATGGCAAATTATGCACAAAGATAATCATACAAGAATTTTTTTGCAGATAAGTCTAATAGGCATGACTCCCTATAAGTACTATAGTACAAATTTTAATTTCACAAAGGGGGCATTTAAACACATAATTGTTTTTTCACCACAAGGACCTCGTCCTTATATAATATCTACCGCAGCTTGTAGCCCGATTTAAATATTTCACATTATATAAAACACGAGGATCTCGTCCTTAACTCTATACCACAAGTAATATGCACATCGTGCCAAATTGGAACATTCCATTTTCTTCTTTTGAATAATTTTCCATTTAACAAAATCACAACACATAATGATAGACATAGCTATCTCCATCGAATCTCCCAACAGGAGTATTCACATAAGCAGATTTTAGAATTACGAAGCTTACTCATAAGTGGAGCACAATAGGAGGACTTTCCTCGATACTCAGAACCAAATCAAGTTAACAAAATTGTTACTTTATAATAATTCGAGACCGCACTTGAAACGACACCATCTGGTATTGTGACCTCATCCATACCATAGAAAATATATCAACGGCTCGGTCTCTACCTCTAAAAGTCTCACATCCACCTCTAACATCCTGACCCCTACCTCTGGTTGGTCATGCAAATGGAGTAGTAACTGTAACGGGGCACGTAGCCTGAGTGCTTTTACAAAATATATTTCTCTCAAGTCTAGGACAATTTTCCCATGATGAGCCTAGTACTACCACATTCAGAACAATCCCTTTGAGGGTTCGGCTGCTTATACTGAGTCTATGCTAGATAACTGGAATAACAATTATACGAACCTCGTGGCGGTGGTGCATTAAAAAAAACTTTCTGGAGCACCCCGAGTAATCAGATATATTGACTGGGCTGGCTGGTTGCCCGAGCCCCTATCATAACGATTTGTAGTTGTAGAGTAGGATCCGCTGAATCCTTTAAAACCTCGAGACCTCTTGGTCTTCTTAGCTTCCTCTTTTCCTCATCCAGAACACATTCTAACATTTTGGCAATTTCTACCACTAGCCGAAATGAAGCATCAACCTGTAGTTTCCCTGGTTTTACTAAATTTCAAGATCATAATGGAGTCCTTTAATGAGTTTGTGGACTCTCTCTAGCTTAGGAACCAAAGTAGAAGTATGATGGCTAACTTATTGAACCTGATGACATATTCTAACACCATCATGGTGACCTGACACAACCGTTCAAACCCCATATACCACATATTACAGAGAATCTGGTAGACAAACTCCTTCAAAAACATTTATGAGAACTTAGCTGAGTATGTGGTGTTACATTAGTTAGTCTTCCCTCTTCATAGGCATGCAACAAACACCGATGGCTAATTTCTTCATTTGTTATATTGACTCAATATTGCTGAGCTAACTTGTTTATTCATATACTCGCCGATTCTTCTTTGGGGTAACTCTTTCCCCTAATTATGCACAATAATCATAAAAGTAGACATACATCAAGATAAATCTTGGCACGAACTACATAGTCCAGAAGATCGTAAACCATTGTACTTCCTCTGAAGCACCCCAAAATCTACAACCTTAACTTCCAAAGTAAGCGGACCTTCAATAAATTTAAGGTTGTTTTTCTAACTCCTTTGATACTGAAGTATTGGATAATTAAAGAGGCAGACATACCGCAAGTCCCAACCTTATCCAATCTCGGCAAAACCTCAAAAGACAAGGCATGCCTGTCATTGGCCTGTGCCACAATAACTGGTTGAGTTGCCCCAACTGGATGAGATTAAGTTAAATCCTTCATAAGCTTGTGCAACACAACCCATCTAATTCCTCAAACCATTTTCAAATCTCGCATTCACCCTTGTAACAGTCAATCTAACTCTCATACGTGATCCAAACTCAAATTGTAGCACATGTAATTCACTGGTAAAAGAGGGCTCGCTACAAAACAACATAGGGTTCACACAAACCTCGACACACCCCGCAGGAGGTAACCCACCTGCTTAGCCTCAAACTAGTATCTCTCTACATTTTTCCATAATCATACTATTACGAAATCACTTAATCCCCTCTTAGTCTGAACTCATAACACAACATGAAGATCTACTCCACTCCACAACTAAACTACACGAGCGGTCCTTCAACACACCCATAGCTCGAGGTCATACGTTAACTCAAGACAGAAGTCAAACACCTAATAGTCCTTACTACATCTCCAGCAAACTCTTCTTGTCACATTCGAATAATCTGAATACATCTCGCAATCAAATCATACTCGCCCCATAGTTATCCAGTCACATATCCCACCAATAAGGACACAAACGGACATATAAGTCCCAAATACATGTGCTTACACAATCGAAATCTCAGTACTTAAGCCACAGAAAAAACTCGGTCTCAAGTCCTCCAGACTATCCCAACATCACATACAGAGATCACATCTCGCACCTCATCTAGGGAATCACAAGTTGTCGATGCACAGTAGATACCGAGCGCTCATGTGCGCAAACGAATTCATTGAAGGAATTCAAGGAATTATCCTTCAAGTTTAATCAATGTCGCACGATAAGAATTCAAGAATATGGAATTTCCTAAAGGGTTCTGCAGCCTCTCGAAGATAAGTACAGATGTCTCTGCACCGATCCGCAAGACTCTACTAAACCTACTCATGAATAGTAAGACCTATGTAACCTAGGCTCTGATACCAACTTGTCACGATCCCGAACCGGACCTAATCGTAATGGCGCCTCTCGTGAAGACAAGGTCAGCCGACTTAGTTCCCAAATTTATTTTTTATAATTTAATAAGTCAATTTAAGTCATTTATAAGAATAAATTCCCAACAAGTATAAATTTAGTGAAATAGAACAAGTGCGGAAATAGATACAACCCGACATCGGGGTGTCACAAGTCACGAGCATCTTAGTACAACGAAGAGTATGAAAATAAACTAAAAACAGTCTAAGGAAGACAAGACGGAGAAGAGCAGGGTTGCGAACGTCGGGTATCCACCTTGCTAACTCCAATGACTTTGCCACTGAGCAGTCAACACCCGCTATCGGGTTCAGAAATACCTGAATCTGCACACAAGGTGCAGGAAGTAATGTGAGTACGCCAACTCAGTAAGTAATAAAAGTAAATGAAAGCTGAGCAGTAAGAAAACACATAATTTCACGTCATAGCACTACAACAAATATCGTATATTTCTAAAATACAATACAGAAACCATTTACTTCGTAAATCAAGCTCAGTTTTAGTAAAACCTTTTAAAACAACTTTCAATAGTTTCAAACGAGTGATAAAACATTGAGTAAAAAAATGATAGAAATGTAAACAGCCCCTCGGGAAAAATATGTACCATAAACCGCCCCTCGGACATAATATCAACAGAACCATCCCCTCGGGCTACCTCACAATCGCTCGAAATCAGCCCCTCGGACATAATATGAATCAAGAATAGCCCATCGGGCAAAATATGGATGAAGAACAACCGCTTACGCAACAATATGAAACAAAAACAGCCCCTCGGGCTACATCATCTCACTCACACTGGGTACCCGCACTCACTGGGAGTGTACAGACTCCTGGAGGGGCCCCTTATGGCCCAAGCGTAATAACAAGCCATCTCGTGGCATAATCAAATAGGCTCTCGGCCTCATATCAACAAGCCACCTCGTGGCGTAACAAATCAGGCCCTCGGCCTCAAAATCATGAATCAGTATAATACTGCTGCGGCGTGCAGCCGGATCCCATAGTATCCTCACAACACAGGCCCTCGGCCTCACTCAGTCAGAAATCTCTCATGCCACTCGGGCAATAGTAAAACATGATGCTCAGCCCAAAATATCATTTAAAATATCAAAACGGAGTAAATATGGCTGAGTTATGAAAACAGTAGAATACAACATGACTGAGTAATATGAAGTCAAGATAGTGAGGAATAGTAGGAAAAATCCCCTAAGGGTCCAAAATAGTTGGCACGAGCCCAAATATGGCATTCAGCCCAAAACATGATAATACTTTCCAAAACACAATGATATTAAACAATTTTCAATCAAATACGCAGTTTAACAGTCATATGGGACGGACTAATTCACAATCCTCAACTGTGCACGACCCCACGCTCATCATCTAGTGTGTGTGTCACCTCAAAGTAGCACAATGATGTGAAATCCAGGGTTTCATACCCTCAGGACAACATTTACAATCATTACTTACCTTGAACTAGCCAGAAAAGCTACTCTGCAACACGCTTGCCTCTCGACCCAACTTTCGAGTGCTCAAAATCTACCAAGTTCAGATTTTTATCATCAAATTATGCTAAATGAATGAATTCTAATTGAAAAATATTGATTTTAAACACAAAACCCTAAATCAGTCAAAACCTAACCCCCGGGCCTATATTCGTAACTAGACAAACTTTATACCAAAATATTCTTCATCATCTCACGAGTCCGTACATATAAAGAACTCAAAAATCGGAGTTCGTTTGACCCCTCAAATCATCCCTAGAAGGTCTCATAATCTCAAGCCCTAACTCCACCTTTTTCTACTGATTTTCATGTCTAAATCCATGTAAGATTACATATTTAACTCAAAAATAGGAAGAAATCACTTACCTAGTATTGCTTGGTGAAAATCCCTTCTTGAGCTCTCCAAAATCGTCCAAGCCAAATGAAAGGAATGAAAGAAATGGGCTAAAACGCGTGTTTAAAACAATCTGCCCAGGCTTCATCGAGTTGTACCTTGCGCTATGCGGGTTGTACATCCTCTTACCATTTTCCCATGTTGTACACCTTCTATGAAAATGCCCATAACTCCTTGTAGAAATATACAAATGACAAAAAGTTTTGAAGATTTATAAACTAGATTCGAAGATCTTTCATTTGATAGGTTGTACACCATATAACTCTTTATATATTCCGAGATATGAGCTTCTAAAATGCATTAGAAAATGTTGTCAAAACTGCTCTACCAGCTCTAGAACATCCAAATCATGAATGGTTTAACTTTCTGGAAACTAGAATACAAGGAATACAACTTTCATGTTTTGCAATTTTTCTGATTCCTTATAGATTGCATGATATGAGCTTCCAAACTGGACTTCTCGCACCAGAAATTTTCTGGTGCACAGCTGAAGCTCAGAAACATCTGCAACTTTTCCAAAGATGAAATAGTCCGTTTAATCACCCGAAACTCACCCGAGGCCACTGGATCTCAACCAAATATGCCAACATATCCCATAACATCATTCAAACTTGTTCCAACCTTCGGAACGCTCAAAACAACATTACAACACCAAATTCGCATCGGATTTAAGCGTAAGAATTTCAAAATCTTCTAAATTATTCTTTTGATCAAAAACTCAACCAAACCACGTCTGAATGTTATGAAATTTTGCAAACACATCCCAAATGACATAACGGAACTCTTTCAACTCTCGGAATTCCATTTCGACCCCTATATCAAAATCTCACCTATCAACCGGAAAACGCCAAAAATATCAACTTCGCCAATTCAAGCCTAAATCTACTACGAACCTCCAAAACTCCTTCCGATCACGCTCCTAAGTCATAAATAACCTTTCAAAACTAACCGAACCATCGTAACTCACATCTGTGCCCTCTAACACATAAGTAAGTATCTGGTTGACTTTTCCAACTTAAGCTTCTTTAAAAGAGACTAAGTGTCTCAAACCTTACCAAAATCATTCCGGAATGACTTCAAATTTTGCACACAAATCACATTCGATATTACAGACCTACTCCAACTTTCGGAATTGGAATCCAACCCTGATATCTAAAAGTCAACTCTCAGTCAAACTTCTCAAAAACCTTCAAATTTCTAACTTTCGCCAAAATGCATCAAATTGTCCTACGGACTTCCAAATACAAATCCGAACATGCTCCTAAGTCCCAAACACCATAGAAACTATTGGAATCATCAAAATTCCTGTTACGATCCCAACCTTCCCTCCATAGGGTATCGTGATTGCACCTAGTCTCTATGACTAGGTAAGCCTATTAACACACGAAATAATCAAAATAACAATTAAGACTCTCAAAATATCCACCATTTAGTACATAATAAAGTTCCCAAAACCCAGTGAAAAATACAAGTCACAAGCTCTTAAAAAGAGTTCTAACATAACTCTAAATATCGGAGTCTAATAAAGATAAAGAAACATGATAGTAAAGATAGAGGGGGACTCCGAGGTCTGCGGATGCTGGCAAGTATACCTTGGAGTCTCCACGTACAGCTAGCTCACTGATACCTAGTCTGATAGGAAGTACTTGGATTTGCACAAAAAAAATGTGCAGAAGTGTAGTAAGAGCACACCACAGCAGTGCCCAGTAAGTGTCAAGCCTAACCTCGGTTGAGTAGTGACGAGGTCAAGTCAGGGCCCTACTGGAAAATAATAAAAGACAAGGCAAGAAGTTCAACAATATGATAATAGTAATGACAAATGGAAACAAGTCACATAAGGAACATATCAAAATTTAACAACATAGAATAAGAGCAATTAATAATAACTTACTAAAGGGAAAGCTTTAATTTAATAAATAAAAATGATAGAATAACTGGAAAGTAAATGCAGCCATAAAGAAATATCAATAGGGGCACTTTCGAGGTACCGCCTCGTAGTCCCAAATCATAAATAAATTCACAATATCTCATTTCCTTATATCACCGCGGGAGCCTTCACATTTAATTTTTAAAAAAAATATATATATTTTTCCCGAAATAGCGTCACGCGTTTTAGCCACCCTTATCTCACCCATGACTTCTAGTAGTTCCCCTACTAGCCACGCGTATCAAGCCACCCTTATCTCACCACATGCGTTTCAATACCCAGACCTTATACCACCCATGCGTGTTAATATCACAATATATCACAATTTGCACCAAAAGTGCTCAAATATTTCTACTTGCCAAAATAAATTAACAACAACTATATTTTCCACAATAAAGAGTTAGCGGCACAATCACAATGAATATAAAAATCTCAACAAATAATGATTTCCCAAATTTAGCACCTTGATTCCATACCGATTTTTAAAATGCCAAATACTTCATATAAAAAAATAATTAAATTAAGAAAACACAACCTTCAAATAATGAGCACAAATAAAAGAAACAAAGTTTCAATTTAACAGATAGGCAATTAGCAAGAAAAGGTCAGACAAGTTTCACTTATATGAAAATAATTTAATGACAATGAATAAAATAGTAATAAATGATTTAATTAATATGCAACAGTGATCTATACAAATTAAAAGTATAACCTTTCATATTTAGTCTGTGTACGCACTCGTCATCTTATGTACATGACTTTCATTTAGCACATTAATACCAATCCTAGGGGAAAGTCCCCCACGCAAGGTTAGACAAGTCACTTACCTCAAGTCACGCTAACTCAATTCACTAGTAGGTCTTTCCCTCGATTATCCAAATCTGAACGACTCGAATATGCTAACCCAAAATTGTCTTTAACACCAATAGAATAATCGAGGAATGCAATATTTTGCCTTAGGGATCCAAACAAACGAGAGACAGCAACAAAGATAAACATGAACCACAATCGGAACTCGCGAACGGTAGCTAGAAAAAAAAAATCCGACGCCAAACACGATCAAAAATCAAAATAGATTCGACTCAATCATATTCCATATTTTGGAAGCTATATATCAGAAACCAAAGGAAGAAGCATAAGTGTATGTTTTTATATTTTTATTTTCTAATTTTTCTGAAATCTAAATGAAACTTGAAAAATAAAGATAATGGAGACCAAAAGAAGAATCCACTTTTGTCTGAACACTACCTTCTGTCCCAAATTTTTAATTATTTGTTTTTTTTCTCTTCTCCCCAAAAAATAATCTAAAAGAGATAATAATAGTAATGATAATATTGTATAGGTCTCTAGAAGCTTCAGTGCTTCTTTCTCTAAAAAAAACTCTCAATTCGAAAATTTCTTATTAATGTATTCCAACTTTAATTTTTTTTTCAAACTTTCGTCATTTCAAGTCTAATTTAGCTATGGACTTTGAAATAATATCCGGACACACTCCAAATCCCAAAATCACCATACGGAGCTATTGGAATCATCAAAAATCTATTCCGGGGTCGTTTACACATATTCCACCTTCCGGTCAAATTATTCAACTTAAGCTTTCTTCTTGGAGACAAGTGTCTCAATTCATTTCAAAACTTCACCGGACCTGAACCAATTATCTCGGCGAATCCTATAACAACTGTAAAGCATGAATTTAGTAGTAAATGGGAAAACAGGATTGTACTATTCAAAATGATCGGTTGGGTCGTTACATCCTCCCCCTCTTAAACAAACGTTTGTCCTCGAACGGGTTTAGAAAAATACCTGGAGTCTCCAATAGGTGTGGATATTTGCTCAGTATCTCCCGTTCAGTCTCCCAAGTAGCTTTTTCGACTGGTTGGTCTCTCCACTACACTTTTACTGAAGTTATATTCTTTGATCTCAACTTTCGAACCTGGCGATCTAAAATTGCCACCGGCTCTACATCATAAGTCAGATTACCATCCAACTGAACTGTACTGAAATCCAAAACATGTGATGGATCCCCAATATACTTCCGGAGCATAGATACATGAAACACTAGATGAACACCCGATAGGTTAGGTGGCAAAGCAAGTTCATAAGCCACCTCCCCGATCCTTTTAAGTATTTCAAAAGGTCCAATATATCTAGGACTCAACTTTCCCTTCTTCCCGAATCTCATAACACCTTTCATAGGCGAAATCTTCAGCAGGATCTTCTCACTAATCATGTAAGACACATCACGGACCTTCCTATCGGCATAACTCTTCTATCTAGACTGCGCCGTACGAAGCCGTTCCTGAATCAACTTGGCCTTGTTTAAGGCATCCTGAACCAAATCAGTACCCAATATCCTAGCCTCACCTGACTCGAACCAACCCACCGGAGACCGATACCGTCTCCCATATAAAGCTTCATACGGGCCATTTGAATGCTTGATTGGTAACTGTTATTATAAGCAAACTCTGTTAGCGGCAGGAACTGATCCCAAGAACCCCCAAAATCAATAACACAAGCACGTAGCATATCCTCCAATATTTGAATAGTGCGCTCGGACTGTCTTTCCGTCTGAGGGTAAAAAGTTGTACTCAACTGTACCTGTGTGCCTAGCTCTCGCTGCACTGCTCTCCAAAATTGTGATGTAAACCGTGTGCCCGTATTAAAAATAATAGACAGTGGCACACCATGAAGGCGAATAATTTCGCGAATATAAATCTCTGCCAACCGCAATCCACCTGGACGTTGGTGCTCATACTTCACCTGTTGACAATTTAGGCACCGAGATACATACTCTACTATGTCCTTCTTCATTCTCCTCCACCAATATTGCTGCTTCAAATCCTGATACATCTTTGCGGCACCCAGATGAATGGAATACCGCAAACTATGAGCTTCTTGGAGAATCAACTCACGCAAACTATCTACATTAGGAACACACAACCGACCATGCATCCTCATTACCCAATCATCCCCAAGAGTTGCATCACTGGTATTACCGTGCTGAACTGTATCCTTTAGGACAAGTAAATGAGGATCATCATACTGGCATTCCTTGATGAGGTCATATAAGGAGGACTGAGAAACCATACATGCCAGAACCCGATTGGGCTCCGACATATCCAATCTAACGAACTGATTGGCTAAGGCCTGAACCTCCAATTCTAATGGCCTCTCTGTTACCGGTAAATATGCTAGACTACCCAAACTTTCCGACTCAAATCATCGGCCACCACATTGGCCTTCCACGGGTGATACAATATGGTAATATCATAATCCTTAAGTAATTCTAACCACATTTGCTGTCGCAAATTAAGGTCCTTCTGCTTGAACAAATGTTGTAAACTACGATGGTCGGTATAAACCTCACAATGGACACCGTACAAATAATGCCGCCAAATTTTCAAGGCATGAATAATAGCTGCCAATTCAAGGTCGTGCACGGGATAATTCTTCTCATGTACCTTCAATTGTCTGGATGCGTAGGCAATCACCCTACCATCTTGCATTAACACTGTGCTGAGACCAATACGCGATGCATCACAATACACAGTATAAGACCCTATACCTGTAGGCAAGACCAATACCGAAGTAGTAGTTAAAGCTGTCTTGAGCTTCTGGAAGCTTTCCTCACACTCCTCAGACCACCTGAACGGAGCACCCTTTTGGGTCAGTCTGGTCAAAGGTGTAGCAATAGAAGAGAAACCCTGTACAAATCGGCGATAATACCCTGCCAAGCCGAGAAAACTCCGGATCTCCGTAGCTGAGGATGGTCTGGGCCAACTCTGAACTGCCTCTATCTTCTTCGGATCTACTTGAATCCCTTCATTAGACACTATGTGCCCCAAGAATGCTACTGAACTAAGCCAGAACTCACACTTAGAGAATTTTGCATAAAGTTTCTCCTCTCTCAGTCTCTACAATACAATACCCAAGTGTTGTGCATGTTCCTCCTGGCCACGTGAGTATACCAGGATATCATCAATAAATACTACGAAAAATGAATCAAGATAGGGCTGAAATACACTGTTCATCAAGTGCATAAATGCTACTGGGGCGTTGGTTAGCCCAAAAGACATCACAAGAAATTCATAGTGACCATAACGGGTCCTGAATGTTGTCTTCAAAATATCGGAATCCCGAATTTTCAACTGGTGATACCAAGACCGCAAATCAATTTTTGAAAATACCTTGGCACCCTGCAACTAATCAAATAGGTCATCAATACGAGGCAATGGGTACTTGTTCTTCACTGTAACCTTGTTCAACTGTCGATAATCAATACACATACGCATGGAGCCATCTTTCTTCTTTACAAACAAGATTGGGTCATCCCAAAGTGACACACTAGGACTAATAAAACCCTTATCAAGCAACTCATATAGCTGCTACTTTAATTCTTTCAATTCTGATGGGGCCATCCGATATGGCGGAATCGAAATAGGCTGAGTGTCTGGTAATAAATCAATGCCAAAATCAATATTCCTATCGGGTGGTATACTCGGAAGATCAGCTGGAAATACATCTGGAAAATCCCTGACTACTAGAACTGACTCTACGGTAGGACTATCAGCATTGACATCTCTCACAAGGGCTAGATAAGCATTGCACCCCTTTTCAACCATACGCCTAGCCTTTAAAAAGGAAATAACCTTGCTAGGAACAAAATTTAAAACACCTCTCCATAATATATGTGGTATACCAGGTATAGCCAGGGTCAAAGTTTTAGCGTGACAATCGAGAATAGCATGATGGGGAGATAACCAGTCTATACCCAAAAATAATATCAAAATCTACCATATTGAGCAATAATAGATCGGATCTGGTCTCAAAACCATTAATAATAATTAAACACGACCGATACACACGATCAACAATAATAGAATCTCCCACGGGTGTAGATACATGCACAGGAGAACTCAGAGAATAACGAAACACTCCCAAATATGGAGAAAAATAAGAAGACACATAAGAATAGGTGGAGCCTAGATCATACAAGGCTGAAGCCTCTCTATAACAAACCGAAATAATACCTATGATGATTGAGTCGGATGCAATTGCCTCAGTCCTAGCTGGAAGAGCATAATGTCTGGCCTGACCTCCCCCTCTAGGGAGACCTCTACCCGCCCGACCTCCACCTCGAGCTGGCTGTGTAGGTGGAGTGGCAACTGGTGCAACAACTATAGCTTGAGAAACCTGAGGGCCCTATGGAACAGGTGGGGCCTGAGGAATCTATGGAGGTTTACCCCTTCTTAGTCTAGGGCAATCCCTCATAATATGACGAGTGTCACCACACTCAAAACAAGCCCTCGGAGGACACGACTGCTGAGACTGGATGGGGCCTGATCAACTAGACTGGCCGCTGAAATAACCACGTGTAGGAGGTATACTAGATAATGGCAGTGCATAATAAGGAGCCTGAGGTCTAGGAGTAGGCAGAATGTCACTAGCAGTTGAAAGTGCAGAATGAATAGGACGGATCACATAGCCTCTACCATGACGGGCTGCAGCTGGAGCACGAGAATTGTTATATGTGCCAGAATCGCGAGGCCTCTTAGCCTCCCTCTCTTCTCTTTCTCGAACCCTCATACCCTCCAATCTCCTGGCGATTGCCACTACTTGCTGTTATGCGATGTCCATCTCCAGCTTTCGGGCCATATTATATCTGATATTAGGGTTGAGCCCTTCGATAAATCGACGAACCCTCTCTCTGACGGTAACAACCAAGGCTGGTGCTTTCCTGGATAAATCACTGAACCAAACTGCATACTCCGAGACAGTCATAGAACCCTGGCGCAACTGCTCAAACTCCGCGCGCCATGCATCTCTGAGACAATGGGGAACATACTCCCGCAAGAACATATCTGAGAACTGAGTCCAAGTGAGTGAAGCTGCTTCGGTAGGACCACCCAACTCATATGCCCGCCACCACTGATAAGCTACTCCCTTAAGCTAAAATACAGTGAAAGAAACCCCACTGGTCTCCGTAATACCCATGGTACGGAGGATACGGTGGCACTCCTCAAGAAATGCCTGGGCATCTTCTGACGCCAAGCCACTGAAAGTAGGAGGGCGGTATCTCTTGTACCTCTCGAGCCTGAGTTGATCCCCCTCAGAAACCGCTCTTCTAGTCTTGGGCTGCACTGGTATGACCCCTGGCACATGATCAGCCTGGACCCGTGGCTCTGGAGTACAGGCTGCGGGAGTTTGTGCTCCTCCCCCGGCCTGTGATGTGGCAGGAGCAAGTGGAATCAATCCTGCCTGATCCAGAGTATTAAACATGCTCAGAAATTGAGCAAGAGTCTCCTAAAGTGTAGGGGCAGTAACAGGCGTCTCAGGTGTCTGCTCTCCAACAGGAACTATTGGTGGCTCCTCAGCAACAGCTTGTGCAGGTGATCTGGCTGCACCACGTGGTCTCCCTCGGCCTCTACCCCGACCCCGGCCCCGACCATGGCCTCTTGCAGCTATAGCAGGGGGTGTGGGTGTCTGATCAGCGGATCCAGTCGTACGTGTCCTTACCATCTGTGAGAGAATAGAAAGGAAAATGTTTAATAATTTGAAGTCAACAAATACGCACGATAAGGAATCAAATAAGTGATAATTTCCTAATAGTTCCATAGCCTCCTGAAGATAAGTACAAATGTCTCCGTACCGATCCGCAAGACTCTACTAAACCTTCTTTTGACTCATACCACCTATGAACCTAGAGCTCTGATACCAACTTGTCACGACCCCAACTTTCCCTCCATAGGGTATCGTGACCGCACCTAGTCTCTATGACTAGGTAAGCCTATTAACACACTAAATAATCAAAATAACAATTAAGACTCTCAAAATATCCACCATTTAGTACATAATAAAGTTCCCAAAACCCAGTAAAAAATACAAGTCACAAGCTCTTAAAAAGAGTTCTAACATAGCTCTAAACATCGGAGTCTAATAAAGATAAAGAAACAAGATAGTAAAGATAGAGGGGGACTCCGAGGTTGCGGACGCTGGCAGGTATACCTTGGAGTCTCCACGTACAGCTAGCTCACTGATACCTAGTCTGATAGGAAGTACTTGGATCTGCACAAAAAAAATGTGCAGAAGTGTAGTATGAGCACACCACAGCGGTGCCCAGTAAGTGCCAAGCCTAACCTCGATTGAGTAGTGACGAGGTCAAGTCAGGGCCCTACTGAAAATAATAAAAGACAAGGCAAGAAGTTCAACAATATAATAATAGTAATGACAAATGAAAACAAGTCACATAAGGAACATATCAAAATTTAACAACACAGAATAAGAGCAATTAATAATAACTTACTAAAGGAAAAATTTTAATTTAATAAATAAAAATGATAGAATAACTGGAAAGTAAATGCAGCCATAAAGAATATCAACAGGGGCACTTTCGAGGTACCACCTCGTAGTCCCAAATCATAAATAAATTCACAATATCTCATTTCCTTATATCACCGCGGGAGCCTTCACATTTAATTTTAAATAAAAAAATATATATATTTTTCCCGAAATAGCGTCCCGCGTTTTAGCCACCCTTATCTCATCGCATGACTTCTAGTAGTTCCCCTACTAGCCACGCGTATCAAGCCACCCTTATCTCACCACATGCATTTCAATACCCAGACTTTATACCACCGCATGCGTATTAATATCACAATATATCACAATTTGCACCTCAAATGCTCAAATATTTCTACTTGCCAAAATAAATTAACAACAACTATATTTTCCACAATAAGGAGCTAGCGGCTCAATCACAATGAATATAAAAATCTCAGCAAATAATGATTTCCCAAATTTAGCACCTTGATTCCATACCGATTTTTAAAATGCCAAATACTTCATATAAAAAAATTATTAAATTAAGAAAACACAACCTTCAAATAATGAGCACAAATAAAAGAAACAAAGTTTCAATTTAACAGATAGGCAATTAGCAAGAAAAAGTCTGACAAGTTTCACTTATATGAAAATAATTTAATGACAATGAATAAAAGAGGAATAAATGATTTAATTAATATGCAACAGTGATCTACACAAATTAAAAGTATAACCTTCCACATTTAGTCTGTGTACGCATTCGTCACCTTATGTACACGACTTTCATTTAGCACATTAATACCAATCCTAGGGGAAAGTCCCCCACGCAAAGGTTAGACAAGTCACTTACCTCAAGTCAAGCTAACTCAATCCACTAGTAGGCCTTTCCCTCGATTATCCAACTTTGAACGACTCGAATCCGCTAACCCAAAATTATCTTTAACACCAATAGAATAATCGAGGAATGCAATATTTTGCCTTCAGGATCCAAACAAAAGAGAGACAGCAACAAAGATAAACATGAACCACAATCGGAACTCGCGAACGGTAGCTAAAAAAAAATTCCGACGCCAAACACGATCAAAAATCAAAATAGATTCGACTCAATCATATTCCATATTTTGGAAGCTATATATCAAAAACCAAAGGAAGAAGCATAAGTGTATGTTGTCGTATTTTTATTTTCTAATTTTTCTGAAATCTAAATGAAACTTGAAAAATCAAAAAGATAATGGAGACCAAAAGAAGAATCCACTTTTGTCTCAACACTACCTTCTGTCCCAAATTTTTAATTATTTGTTTTTTTTTTCTCTTCTCCCCAAAAAAAAATCTGAAAGAGATAATAATTATGATAATATTGTATAGGTCTCTAGAAGCTTTAGTGCTTCTTTCCCTAAAAAAACTCTCAAGTCGAAAATTTCTTATTAATGTATTCCAACTTTAATTTTTTTTTTCAAACTTTCGTCATTTCAAGCCTAATTTAGCTATGGACTTTGAAATAATATCCGAACACACTTCAAATTCCAAAATTACCATACAGAGCTATTGGAATCATCAAAAATCTATTCCGGGGTCATTTATATATATTCCACCTTCCGGTCAAATTATTCAACTTAAGCTTTCTTCTTGGAGACTAAGTGTCTCAATTCATTTCAAAACTTCACCGGACCTGAACCAATTATCTCGGCGAATCCTATAACAACTGTAAAGCATGAATTTAGTAGTAAATGGGAAAACAAGATTGTACTATTCAAAATGATCGGTCGGGTCGTTACAATTTCATTCCGGGGTCGTTTGCTCAAAAGTCAAATCTCCGGTCAAACTTAAGAAATCTTTAGCCTTAGATTTCTAAATTCCATTAAATGGCGATAATTTGAGCTAGGGACCTCCGAATTCGATTTCGGGCATATGACCAAGTCCCAAATCACGATACGGAACTACCGAAATGGTCAAAACTTGGATTCGGGTTCGGTTGCTCAAAATGTTGACCGAAGTTAACTCAGTTGAGTTTTAAAGCTCTAATTCACAATTTAATCTATTTTTCACATAAAAAACCTTCCAGAAAATTATATGAACTGCGCACGCAAGTCGAAGAATTATTGATACCACTTTTCAAGGTCTTAAAATACCGAGATAGTTATGTAACGACCCGACCTGTCGTTATAAGAATTAGCGTCTCGTTCAACGGCTTAAGACCTCGAGGAGCTTCGTAATAAGCATTATGACCCACATGTATGGTCAAGTTAGATTTTTTTGTAAGATTCAGAGTTAAATTTAAAGTAAATCAAAATTTTATTTTTGAAGCTCAAATGGAAAGAGTTGACCAAAGAGTTTACTTTTGAGCAAATGACCCCAAATTGGAATTTTAATGATGTCAATAGCTTCGTATGGTGATTTCGAACTTAGACGTGTGTCCAAATTTGGATTTGGAAGTCCATAGGATAATTCGGCGCATTTTGGCGAAATAAGATAGTTGATGTGTTCTAATTATATTATTTAGTATGTGGAAAAGGTCTATTACCATGATGGATGCCAAATGGATATGATAGCAAGTGTACGAGGCGTACTATAAGATATATGGGTTCAAAGTAAAGTCTTAAGCCTAAGCCAAGTTGGAAAATTTCATAATATACTAAAGTTGCAAATAAGTACGCACAAGATCACACTTTGGATGAGCATATCTACATGGATATAACGAGTTGTGTGATGCACAACCTATCAAATTAACGCCCTTTGAGTCTAGTTTCCAACTCTTCAAACCGTTTGTCACTTGGATAGTCCTACAAGAGGTTATGACCAAATTACCAAAGGCTAGCGGAGGAGCCTACGGATGCGATGTGTTCGAAAGAAATGGCTGGCAGTGAAGTGCTGTCATCGCGACCAGATCGCGTCTGAAGCCCAGAAATCTAGGCCTATAAATACCAAACCGGGGGAAAGAGTGTTTTTAGTGTTGGGGGTTTGGGTTTTGAGGTGAAGAGGTCATTTTGAGCTCAAATCAAGTCCAAATCAACCGAGGTAAGTGTTCTATACCCGGAAGTAATTATGTTTTATGAATCTATATCAATATTCATCGTTTATTTCGGATTTGGATGAAAGAAATTGTGGTTTTTGTAAAACTTTTCAAAAATGAAAATTTAGGATTTGAAGGTCTATTTGACATTGAAATTCGATAATTTGTATGGTTGAACTCGTATCGGAATGGGTTGTCGAATTTTGTGAGTTTCGTCGGATTCCGAGACGTGGGCCCACGGGCAATTTTTGAGCTAAATTTCGGATTTTAATCTAGAAAATTTGTAAATTCATATAGAATTAGTTCCTACGATTCGTGTTGAGTATTTTGAATTGTTTATGACTAGATTGAGAATTTCGGGCACGAATTCGAGAGGCAAAGACTTATTGTAATTTTGAATTAGTTGCAAAGCGAGGTAAGTATTTGGTCTAACCTTAACTTGAGGGATTAGGAGTTGTGTCCTATTTCTATGTGTTATTTGATGAGTATGATGTATAGGCATGGTGACGAGTATCTATACGTTGGTGTCAAGCATGCCCGTGTGTCTTATACTATGATTAATGTGATTCTGTTTTGTATTGTTTATGCTCTATATGATAATTTCTATTGAGGAGTATAACTTGTGGAAGTATTATGGTTAATTGTTGAACATGGTAGAGCGTTGGCTCAAGTTGAGAATTGAGAATTGAATTGTTAAACATTGTAGAGCATTGGTTAAAGTTAAGAATTGAATTGAATTGTTAACTTGTGGAAGTATTATGGTTAATTGTTGAACATGGTAGAGCGTTGGCTCAAGTTGAGAATTGAGAATTGAATTGTTAAACATTGTAGAGCATTGGCTAAAGTTAAGAATTGAATTTTTGAACATGGTAGAGCATTTGCTCAAGTTAAAAATAGAATTGTTGAACATTATAGAGCATTGGCTCAAATTGTGAATCGAGTTTGAAGTAAATGTGAAAAAGAGAAGAGGTTGATGATATTATCTCCCTTACCGGGATGTTGTTGCTTTGATATTCTCTCCCTTGCCGGGACATTATTATTCATGATATTGTTTCCCTTGCCGGGGTTTTATTGTGATATTTTTTATTTTCCCTTGCCTAAATTGCTTTGTGATTGTTGCTTGGGTGAGGAAGAGTGATAAAGAACGAAGGGTGATGCCTTGCACATTTATATTATTCATATGGTGAGGAAAGAGTGATAAAGCACGAAGGGTGATGTCGTATCGCACGATGTACAATTCCGTGCCGATTATATTGATTTTATGGTAAGGATGAGAGTAAAAGCACGAAGGGTGATGCCATGCAGTTTATATTGATTCTTATGGTGAGGACGAGAGTAAAAGCACGAAGGGTGATGCCGTGCATTTGTCCTTGATTTTCCCGATTCTTGCTGA
Organism: Nicotiana tabacum; assembly: GCF_000715075.1. Taxonomy (NCBI): domain Eukaryota; kingdom Viridiplantae; phylum Streptophyta; class Magnoliopsida; order Solanales; family Solanaceae; genus Nicotiana; species Nicotiana tabacum. Next base: position 155,765,992 of record NC_134085.1, read on the forward strand.
TAATTGAGTTATGTTGTCCTTTATGTTTATTTACTAATTTTCTGTTGTTACTTGATTTTATTTCGATGTTATAGATTCCCTTACCCTATTTGCCTTGTGTTTGTTGCTTGGGTGAGGAAGAGTGTAAAGTACGAAGGGTGATGCCGTGTATTATTTTGGTGAGAGAGTGTTAAAGCACGAAGGGTGATGTCGTGCACTTGTCTTTGTTTTCCTAATTTTTATTGATAATTGAGTTACGGTTTCTCTACATTTAATTGTTGGTTTCCTGTTGCTACTTGTTGTACCCCGTAGCATGATCTCCCCTTCCTATTTTCAATTGAACTGTGGTGATCCTCCTATTTATTTGTTGTTCTTTTGTTATTATTCAATGTCCCCGAAGCATGTTACCCCCCTCCCATACATAATTGTACATTGTTGTTCTTCTTTTCCGCTGTATATAATTTAACTATACAGGTTTATTTGGTAGTCTGGTCCTAGCCTCTTCACTACTTTACCGAGGTTAGGCTAGGCACTTACCAGCACATGGGGTCGGTTGTGCTGATACTACACTCTGCACTCTTTTGTGCAGATCCCAGTGCTATAGACTTCAGACCGTAGTGAGATTGTTGTTTCTTGTTCATCAGGCGACCCGAGGTAGTTCTGTAGGAATCCTCAGGCTTTGGCGTCTCCTTCTATTTATTTTCCTGTTTCTTTTATGTAATCCCAGATATAGTATTTTGTTATTTCTCTCAGACCTTTATTTGTAGTACTCTTAGATAGTCTGTGAAGTTGTGACACCAATCTTGGGTAGATTTGTTATGGAGTGGTATTAGCAGGATTATTATAACTTGAACTTCAATCTTTTGCTTGTTAAATTTTGTTGATCACTAACTGTTGACCTATAACTGTTAACGAATTTAAAAATGGAAACAAGGCAAATAATTCAGTTGATTGGCTTGCCTAGCTTTCACTAGTAGGCGCCATCACGACTCCCGAGGGTGGGAAATCCGGGTCGTGACAAGTTGGTATCAGAGCCCTAGGTTACATAGGTCTCACAATTCACAGACAAGTTTAGTAGAGTCTTGCGGATCGGTATGGAGACGTCTGTACTTATCTTCGAGAGGCTACAGAACTAGTAGGAAAAAAATTCCACTTCATTCATTCCTTATCGTGCGGCATTTATTCAGCTTGAAGCATATATCTTATGTTCTTTTGCATCCACTCATGTATGGAATTTTACACTACGCCAATGGTTTGTGATACCGTAAAAGGGTTATAAGAGAGCCAGGGTTGCTCAACCATTGTTACCACGTGTCGTTCAAAATCGAGGTTATGGAAGTGCAGAGAGATCTTTCAGTTGTGTGCATGGGAGTGTATCAAATTTTGACATCTGATTGATAAGTACAATCTTAAGAAGGTTTAATTGGTTACGTAATCATCACAGGTGGATGTAGATCTAAAGATAGTTAGTGGTATTAGAGACTATGTGGTTCGTATGGGATTTCTAATTAGCGAAGAGTACATACTAGCAGCCAGGACACAGGAGGAAGTGAGTTTAACTGTCATGAGGATTACAATCGCCAAGTAAATGGCTTGAGGTGTCGTACGAGCGGTGAAGGTTAGTATTGTGGATAGTTGGGTATGTGTCTTATGATTTCGCACCAAGTGAGGGGAGTCCACTATCAACGATCAGATTGCGGGGTCATGTGTTATATCAATTTTGGCCTGAGATGTATTTATGTGGTATTGAAAGGTTTTCCAAAACTTGTATATGATCAAGAGCTGAGATTTGAACGGGATGATGATAAGACTTGAGATATTCCCGCATCCTTAATAATTCTACATTTCAGTATCAGCGGGGTCATGGAAACATATTCAGTATACTCGTAGTGCTTAAGTTAATCACAACACTCGCGTAGGGCAGTCATCTTTTAATGTACCAGTGGCATGGAATTTCTTGCAATGGTTATTTAAGTTATCTGGTACAGACTCAGTATAAGCAGTCGAACTGCGGATTGGTTGTTATGAAAATGGTGATACTAGGAACATCCTGAGAAATTGTCATAGACTTGGGAGAAATCTGTTCCATTAGAGCACACGTGTCACGAACTCCATTACAATTACTACTCTACCAATTAGGGGTGGAGTAAAAGCAGGTAGATGGCGCCTAAGAGGTGGAGGCCCGACCCATTGATATATTTGCTATGGTATAGCTGAGGTCGCTACACTAGATGGAGTCGTTACAAGTACGAACTCGAGTTATCATAAAGGAACAATTTCCTTAACTTGATTCGGTTGTGAGTATCGAGGCAAGTCCTCCTAATATGCTTTACTCATTAGTGAGCTTCGTAATCTAAAATTTACTTATACGAATACTCCTGTTGGGAGATTATATGGAGATAGTTATGTCTATCATTATGTGTTAGTCACTAAAAATAGTTGTGATGTGGGTTTTCATGTGATTTCAGGAAAATTGATTTAAATTGCGAATTTTATTCCCTATCGGTGTGAGGGTTCTTATTATGCTGTGATTTTTGTTTAACGGAAATTATTTAGAAGAAGAAAGAAAGGAAATGGAAAATTACAGTATTACTTGTGTACGGAGTTGAGGACGAGATCCTCGTACTTTTACATGATGTGAAATATTTAAACCGGGCTACAAGATGCAGTGGATGTTATATAAGGATGAGGTCCTTGTGCTGAAAAGTTTATGTGTTTAAATTCCCCTTTTGTGAAATTAAAATTTGTACTATAGTACTAATAGGGAGTCATGCCTGTTAGGCTTATTTGAAAATTTTTGTATGAAATTATTTGTGCATAATTTGCCAATTTGTGTCAGAATTATGGAGTTTTAACATAAAGGTAGATGCTCGCCAGGTGGCATTAAATGATACTCATTAATTCGGGTAAATAATTATGAGGTCTTCAAGCCCCAAATCTCACTATCGGTATTGTGAAGATTTGAAATGAGATTATTGTTAAGATGAAGTTAATTGATGATTTTGTAATTAATTCTGAAAGACTGTTAAGACCAGAGTGACCCAGAAGGGTGTTCCATTCAGATGGTCAAACAAGTGTGAGTTGAACTTTAGAAGCTCAAGATTGCTTTGAATATGGTACCAGTGTTGGTGTTACCCACATGTTTAGGATCGTACACCGTGTAGTGTGATGTATCTCGTGTTGGACTTGGTGCAATATTAATGTAAGATGGCAGAGTGATTGCTTATGCATCGCGACAATTGAAAGTCCATGAGAAGAATTATCCTGTTTAAGACTTAGAATTGGCAGTCATTGTTCATGCATTGAAAATTTGGAGACACTACCTTTACGGCATGTCATTCATAGATCATCGCAGTCTACATTATCTATTTAAACAAAAGATCTCAATTGGAGGAAGAGAAGATGGATAGAGCTGTTGAAAGGCTATGATATCACTATTTTATATTACTTATGAGGCCAATGTTGGTATTGTTTTCATGTTGGGTTACGTTGATTGGATTATGTATATGTTGTTAGGAGTTGTTATGGTGTTACTATGACAGGTGGATAGGCTCAATTACAGGGGAGACTCTGCCGAAGTTTCTGAAAATTTTGGGATATTGAGAATGTAACATCCTAGGAAAATTTTGAAGTATGTAAGCGCTATTAAAAGTTGATGTGTGTTGATATGAGAATAATACCGTGTGTTGATGTGAAAAAAAAAATTGGACCATTTTGAAAATGTTTGGAGAGTAAGAAATTTGGTCTTAAAGTTACAAATATGGATAAAGGAAATAATCTCAACTGAGATGGTGTTGTCGGGCTTGTGTCGAATGCGGTAACATGATATCAACCGAGAGTATGTGTAAAAGTAAAATCATCAATTTGGCAACCTCGGAATAATTCTTAGTACGTTCGAGGACGAACATTTGTTTAAGAGGTGGAGAATGTAACGACCCGACCTGTCGTTATAAGAATTAGCATCTCGTTCAACGGCTTAAGACCTCGAGGAGCTTCGTAATACGCATTATGACTCGCATGTATGGTCAAGTTAGATTTTTTTGTAAGATTCGGAGTTAAATTTAAAGTAAATCAAAATTTTATTTTTGAAGCTCAAATGGAAAGAGTTGACCGAAGAGTTTACTTTTGAGAAAATGACCCCAAATTAGAATTTTAATGATGTCAATAGCTTCGTATGGTGATTTCGGACTTAGACGTGTGTCCAAATTTGGATTTGGAAGTCCATAGGATAATTCGGCGCATTTTGGTGAAATAAGATAGTTGATGTGTTCTAATTATATTATTTAGTATGTGTAAGAGGTCTATTACCATGATGGATGCCAAATTGATATGATAGCAAGTGTACGAGGCGTACTATAAGATATATGGGTTCTAAGTAAAGTCCTAAGCCTAAGCCAAGTTGGAAAATTTCATAATATACTAAAGTTGCAAATGAGTACGCACAAGACCACACTTTGGACGAGCATATCTACATGGATATAACGAGTTGTGTGATGCACAACCTATCAAATTAACGCCCTTTGAGTCTAGTTTCCAACTCTTCAAACCGTTTGTCATTTGGATATTCCTACAAGAGATTATGACCAAATTACAAAAGGCTAGCGGAGGAGCCTACGGATGCGATGCGTTCGAAAGAAATGGCTGGCAGTGAAGTGCTGCTATCGCGACCAGATCGCGTACGAAGCCTAGAAATCTGGGCCTATAAATACCAAAACCGGGGGAGCGAGTATTTTTAGTGTTGGGAGTTTGGGTTTTGAGGTGAAGGGGTCATTTTGAGCTCAAATCAAGTCCAAATCAACCGAGGTAAGTGTTCTATACCCGGAAGTAATTACGTTTCATGAATATATATCAATATTCATGGTTTATTTCGGATTAGGATGAAATAAATTGTGGTTTTTGTAAAACTTTTCAAAAATGAAAATTTAGGATTTGAAGGTCTATTTGACATCAGAATTCGATAATTTGTATGGTTAAACTCGTATCGGAATGGGTTGTCGAATTTTATGAGTTTCGTCGGATTCCGAGACGTGGGCCCACGGGCAATTTTTGAGCTAAATTTCGGATTTTAATCTAGAAAATTTGTAAATTAATATAGAATTAGTTCCTACGATTCATGTTGAGTATTTTGAATTGTTTATGACTAGATTTGAGAATTTCGGGCACGAATTCGCGAGGCAAAGACTTATTGGAATTTTGAATTGGTTGCAAAGCGAGGTAAGTACTTGGTCTAACCTTAGCTTGAGGGATTAGGAGTTGTGTCCTATTTTCTATGTGTTATTTGATGAGTACGACGTATAGGCATGGTGACGAGTATCTATACGTTGGTGTCAAGCATGCCCGTGAGTCTTATACTATGATTAATGTGATTCCGTTTCGTATTGTTTATGCTCTATATGATAATTTCTATTGAGGAGTATAACTTGTGAAAGTATTATGGTTAATTGTTGAACATGGTAGAGCGTTGGCTCAAGTTGAGAATTGAGAATTGAATTGTTGAACATTGTAGAGCATTGGCTCAAGTTAAGAATTGAATTGTTGAACATGGTAGAGCATTTGCTCAAGTTAAAAATAGAATTGTTGAACATTATAGAGCATTGGCTCAAATTGAGAATCGAGTTGTGAAGTAAATGTGAAAAAGAGAAGAGGTTGGTGATATTATCTCCCTTACCGGGATGTTGTTGCTTTGATATTCTCTCCCTTGCCGGGATATTATTATTCATGATATTGTTTCCCTTGTCGGGGTTTTATTATGATATTTTTTATTTTCCTTTGCCTAAATTGCTTTGTTATTGTTGCTTGGGTGAGGAAGAGTGATAAAGCACAAAGGTGATGCCGTGCACATTTATATTATTCATATGGTGAGGAAAGAGTGATAAAGCACGAAGGGTGATGTCGTGTCGCACGATGTACAATTCCGTGCCGATTATATTGATTTATGGTAAGGATGAGAGTAAAAGCAAGAAGGGTGATGCCGTGAAGTTTATATTGATTCTTATGGCGAGGACGAGAGTAAAAGCACGAAGGGTGATGCCGTGCATTTGTCCTTGATTTTCCTGATTCTTGGTGATAATTGAGTTATGTTGTCCTTTATGTTTATTTACTAATTTTCTGTTGTTACTTGATTTTATTTCGATGTTATAGATTCCCTTACCCTATTTGCCTTGTGTTTGTTGCTTGGGTGAGGAAGAGTGTAAAGTATGAAGGGTGATGTCGTGTATTGTTTTGGTGAGAGAGTGTTAAAGCACGAAGGGTGATGTCGTGCACTTGTCTTTATTTTCCTGATTTTTATTGATAACTGAGTTACGGTTTCTCTACATTTAATTGCTGGTTTCCTGTTGCTACTAGTTCTACCCCGTAGCATGATCTCCCCTTCCTATTTTCAATTGAACTGTGGTGATCCTCCTATTTATTTGTTGTTCTTATGTTATTATTCAATGTCCCCGCAACATGTTACCCCCTCCCATACATAACTGTACATTGCTGTTCTTCTTTTCTGCTGTATATGATTTAACTGTACAGGTTTATTTGGTAATCTGGTCCTAGCATCTTCACTACTTCGCCGAGGTCAGGCTAGGCACTTACCAGCAGATAGGGTCGGTTGTGTTGATACTACACTCTGCACTCTTTTGTGCAGATCCCAGTGCTGTAGACTTCAGACCGCATTGAGATTGTTGTTTCTTGTTCATCAGGCGACCCGAGGTAGTTCTGTAGGCGTCCGCAGGCTTTGGCGTCTCCTTCTATTTATTTTCCTGTTTCTTTTATGTAATCCCAGATATAGTATTTTGTTATTTCTTTCAAACCTTTATTTGTAGTACTCTTAGACAGTCTGTGAAGTTGTGACACCAATCTTCGGTAGTAATCTACCAGGATTATTATAACTTGAACTTCAATCTGTCGCTTGTTAAATTTTGTTGATCACTAACTGTTGACCTATAACTGTTAACGAATTTAAAAATGGAAACAAGGCCAATAATTCAGTTGATTGGCTTGCCTAACTTTCATTAGTAGGCACCTTCACGACTCTCGAGGGTGAAAAATCCGGGTCGTGATAAGTTATTTAATTTAACGGTGACATTTTTGGGTCATCACACCCATACGTGATTATTGGTGTGGCTTTGAATTTTTAACATAGGTAGAACACATTCAGAAATAGCTAAAAAGTTAAAATTAGTGTTTAAGTTGAGATATACGATAAATTTTATAGGAATCAGTGTATTTTATGAGTATATATATATATATATATATATATATATATATATAAACTTGTGAAGAAGTAATAATCTAACTCAAGTTAACCTCCACAAATATTTATAAATTTAATAAAAATATTCTACGCTATCATTCTAATTTAATACGGATTTGCTAGATTTATAATTATAGAAGGAATCTTTCAAGTATCAACAGCAATGAGATTAACACTTTTTTCCAAAGTTTGAGTCATTTGAAAAACTACCAAAAATGAGTAATATCATTGATTTATAATATATTACAAATAATTAACTTTTAGTATAATATTTTTTGGTTTACAAGAGTCAAACGTTTTATTTTATCCTTAAAATATCCTGTATAACCCAGACGAGATGCTATGGCCAAAAGAACGAGATGTTAGATGCTACTTTTTCCCTATTAATTAGGAATAGATTATTAAAAGTTATTTTAAGAAATTAATTATAGCAACATTCACTTTTAATAATAATAAATAATGGCACAATCATATAAGTACATCGATTAAGTATTCTAGAAGTTCCTTTATTAATATTTTAATAAAAGAAAAAAAATAAATACAATAATATTGGAGAAAAACTGGTAGAGTTTATGTTTTATTGATTTATCTAAATAGGGTCGACATTTATTATTATTCAAAAACTTACATGTTTATCATCAATTTTTAATTGATAATTTAAATATATCTTAATAATATATGTATTTTTAAAAAATTTAAATTTTTGATATGAGGTACACGTGCAACGCGCGTATCATGATACTAATTATTATAAAAGTACGAATAATTGTTGTTAAATGTTGAACGACTAAAATATCCCTAAAATATTGATCAACTTTTTTGCCCTTAAATATTTGTATAATTTAAGAATCTAATTGTAAATTACCTAATGATGGAATTATTTTCGATTTAAACTATACATACCCTACAAAATTGATCCTACTTGGATTATAAAGGCACATGAATAATTTTATTTTAAAAGGAATTATTGTTTCTAATTATAAACAAATATGTAATCGTGTTAAACAAATATGTAATTGTGTTAACAAATATGTAATTGTGTTAGATCGGTTATAATGTATGAGTTACATTTGAAAAAGGGATAGTAAATATCTTTATACCCTTGAAATATTAACCGATTTATACCCTACATAGGATAAAATAGTGATTTTTAACAAATATGTAATTGTGTTAGATCGGTCATAATGTATGAGTTACATTTGAAAAAGGATAGTAAATATCTTTATACCCTTGAAATATTAACCGATTTATACCCTACATAGGATAAAATAGTGATCTTTAACACTCTATCTAATAATTAGGATTTCAAATCAATTAAAAAAATTATAAACTTTGAATTGGTAAATCACTACCACCGCAACTGCCATTTGCTAAGTTTGTAAGGGACTCTAACCTAAAGGTCAATGTCCATAATGAAATTGTACGTATTTATTTGATTTCGATAGCTACTTTGAAGTATTTAATATATTGTAATACTCTTCCCGGTACTCCAACTATCTTCAGATGCATCAAATTCACCGTCAACTTAACGCATGTTTAGTTTTTCTCTTTATTTTTATTGTAAAACATTTTAATTTCATGCTACCATAAAATACACTATTTTATGAAGAAAGATAGAAACTTTAATTATCTGTCTTCTGTGGTTCAAGATAATGTAATCAAAGTGATGTCTTTCTTTCAATTTTTGTCTTCTTTATCCTGAATTTTTCTTTTTTGCGGAAGTAACACATTATATTAAGTCTTAGCTATTAATGTATTGCCTTGTGGTTATGAATATGCAGATAAAGATACAATTTGCAGTGTTCTATTAATTATTATGAGACGATTGAAACTTGATTAGGAAATTTCGGTTGCTTACTATTCAAAAGATATATACTTTGTCTTCAAAATACAATTTCATGATGGATAAACTTGCTCGGTTACTTGTTCTTCCAAGAATATTTTATGTCATCAAGATACAATTCCATGATATATGGATAAATAAAATTGTAAAATCGTTAAAACATTTTCTGATATTAAATTTTATGGTATTCAAACTGTCACGACCCAAACCCCACTCCGGTTGTGATGGTGCCTCTCGTGAAGACAAGGCCAGCCAACAAAACCATATCGCCTTTTCAAAAATAGTTAAATATTAATAAACAGTTTAAATATGATTTAATGATATAATTAACGGAAGCACAACCCGACACAACCCAAACCGGGGTGTCACAAGTCACGAGCATCTATTAGAGTATAAATACAACTACAAGGCCTGAAATATACAAAATAGGACTGATAAACAAAGGAAGAAGTGCGGTGCTGCGAACGCTGGCAGTCACCTCGCTAAACTCCGATAAATTAGCCTCCGATCAGCTCAAAACCCGCTACCAGGGGTATAAATACCTGCATCTGCACACGAGGTGCAGGGAGTAAAGTGAGTACTCCAACTTAGTGAGTAATAAAGGTAAATAACAACTGAGCAGTAAGAAATCACGTAAAGCAACCAATATGTTGTATAGAAGCAGTGTAAAGCCCTTTGAGAAAAGCAATGAAGCTGTGAAATCTTTAGAAATATTTTAGCTCAGTTTAAACCTCTTTTGAAAGTGAGTTTTTCAACAGTTACGCAATGATTGCAAAATAGTTAGTGCCGATAGGCACAGAAAATCTGCCCCTCAGGCACGAATACCACAGTATAACAGGCAAAATGACAAGTAAATATGAAAGATAAGCACATAAAACTTTTCCCCTCGGGCTCACTCTCAGAATACTCTCTGCCCCTCGGGCTCTCTCTCTCTCAGATCACTCTCAGAACAGTATCATATAGTAACCGTTGCGGCGTGCAGCCCGATCCACATCTCGCTGCGGCGTGCAGCCCGATCCATATATCGTCGATGGCGCTCACTGGGAGTGTGCAGACTCCGGGAGGGACCCCTTACGGCCCAAGCACAATATCAGACCACCTCGTGGCATCATCACTCGGCACTCGGCCTCATATCACTCGGCCTCACATCACTCGGCCTCACATCACTCAAGCCACCTCGTGGCATATAAAGTACTCAGGCCCTCGGCCTTATATCACTCAACATATCCTCACATATGGCCCTCGGCCTCACTCAGTCCAAAAATTATCACAAGCCCCTCAGGCATAGTAAAATAGTAGTTCTCAGCCCAAAACATCATTTAGAAATATCATTTAAGTTGCAAATCTGAGTAAAAGTGGCTGAGTTTGTAAAACAGTAGATATCAACAGGACTAAGTTCAAATAATAAGTCGAAACAGTGAGGAAAGAGTGATAAAAATCCCCGAAAGTTTCAAATAGTTGGCACGAAGCCTAAATATGGCAATCAGCCCAAGCCATGATGATAACAAATAAGTTTCAGTCAAATACTCGATAAAATCATCAATCGGGACGGACCAAGTCACAATCCCCAGTAGTAAAAGACTCCACGCTCATCATCCAGCGTGTGTCTCACCTCAATATAGCACTACGATGTGAAATCCGTCAGGATATCATTTACAATCATTACTCACCTCGATCTGGTCCAAAATCTATGCCGTGATGCCTCGCCCGCACGAATCAACCTCCGGATGCTCCAAATCTAGCCACAATCAGTACATAATCATTAAAATATGCTAAGGGAGCGAAGCCCACTCGAAAATATCCAATTTAACATCAAAATACCGAAATTGCTCAAACCCGGCCCCCGGGCCCACGCTTCGGAATTCAACGAAACTCACAAAATCCGACAACCCATTCAACCACGAGTCCAACCATACCAAAATTACTAAATTCCGATAACAATTCGGCCTCCAAATCTTCAAATCTTATTTTCAAATCCCTAGGTCCAAATCCCCAATTTACACCTCAAAAACATGTAATCTAGTCGGATTATTCGATGATAATTCAATATTATGGAGTAGAAATGATCACAAGTGACTTACCTTAAGATTTCCCATGATTTCTTGCTCAAAAATCGCCCCAAGCCATGTTCTTTCACAAAAAAAAAGGTCAAAATGAGCAGAAAAATGCAACAGCTTTAATAAACCTATTCTGGTCGCTAAAAGAGCCATTCCCATCGCTAAAAGTGACAAATCTGGTCGCTAAAGGTGCGCACCAGATCCTGCTGCACCAGCAATATTTATTTTCACTAAAAAGGCTCTAACTCCACCATATGAACTCGGAATTCGATGATTCTTGTTCCTATGAGTCACAAATAATGATACGAACATAGTCCTTCAATCGAAACTCAATTCGGAGCTCGTTTGCTCGGTGCGATATCCATTTTGCTCGCTAAACAATTAACTCATGAGTCGCGTCAAAAACTCAATCGCGACTTGATGAAATTAGACCAAACTTTCCGGATCACTCCTATAATTCATTATCAAAATTCCGGAAGTCTCAAAATCAAATTTCGGTCTCTAAAACTAAAAATGGATCTTTGGATCATTACATGCTTATAATCAAAACGCCAAAATCTTCCAAAAACTCTTCCAAAATATATCCAAGACTCATGGGACCCCGACCAAACATGCCAACACACCCCATAACATAATTCAAACTTGTTCCAACCTTTGGAATGCTCAAAACAACATCAAATCACCCTCGAATTCAAGCCTAAGAATGCCAAAACTTTCGAAATCCGAATTCGATCAAAAAGTCAACCAAACGACGTCCAAATGACCTGAAATTTTGCACACACATCAAAAATAACATAACAAAGCTACAGCAATTATCGGAATTCCATTCCAACCATCGGATCAAAATCTCACCTATCAACCGGAATTCGCCAAAATATTAACTTTGCCAATTCAAGCCAAATCCTTCCACGGACTTACAAAATGCATTTTGATCGCGCTCCTAAGTCATAAATCACCAAACTAAGCTATCCAAATCATAAAATTTCTGATCCGAGAAGTCAACTCTTAGTCCAACCTTTCAAATTCAAAGCTTTCAACTGAGGTTGTTCCTTCAAATTCATTCCGATTTTTCCTGAAAACCAAAACCAACGATCTACATCAGTCATAATACGTTACACGGGGCAAGTCATGCCCAGGAACTAGCAATCAAAGTGCAAAAGTTCAAAACGACCGGTCGGGTCGTTACATCCTCCCCCACTTAAACACACGTTCGTCCTCGAACGTACCCAGAGCTGTTCTAAAATCCCACCAATCGCTGAATAACCTTACCATGCATATAGCCGGAGGTGATCCCACGTGACCCTATCTCATATAGGTCCGATAGCACCGTTTAACTAAAATTACACAATCCAATCTAGCCCTAAACTATAGAACCACATTTTCACTTCTGAAACTATCAATACGATCAAAACCTCACACCTATACTTTGAATAGGCCTGAACTAGCTGTAGTAACCCATGCCTGCAACCTCAAGTGCAATTATCCGATATAACACGTAACTCAAACACATGTAGCGATAACTTCCATTCACAGCAGTTGCACACAACACCCGAATACCGGTAGAAACTTTTTATCAACTAAAGTCTCATTCCAACACTTCCATATACTGCCAATGATAAATGAAACACGCAATAAATCATAACCATTTCTCAAATCAGTCATCCATAAGGTTACTTCTTCTTTGGCAAGGACCATAGCAAATTTCTGAACCGAACCTCGATATTTACCCATCAATCATGCTGAAATCGAATTCGTTTGTATTCATTATAGACCCCCAACGATCTCATCTACTCCAACACAATTACTCTAGTGACATGACACACCAAGACAGGCTATGGCCACAACTTGCGCAGTCCGTGCACCAATAAGCAACAATCCGAACATACTCACATCATGAAACTGACCTAAACGAAAGAGCCGTATTGTAAGCTCACCAATATCATCACATCACACGGCTGAGAACCCGTCTCACATCATAGAAATAGAACACACAAATTTGACCCGCAAGGTCATATTTCCACACAGCTTTGCTGCAACGCACGATCCTATCCAAACACTGCTCCATATGAAATACCTCAAGTCACTATGCTCGAGATCGACAACCATGCTCAATTGATGTCTAGAACCAAAGCAAATTATTACACCCACATTGAAATAAATAACATACACCATGCAAACCCAATAGAACATAACGGGTACGTTATTCACCGAGCAACTCCCAATTACTCTTTCGGCTCGACTTCCACTATGAAACCCCTATGGAACCGCACCATATGTGCCCATAACCAACAAATCATAACGTCTCGCAACACAAAAAGGAAACTCATAGGTCTCCCAGATCACTAGCAAGCTCAATAATGATTGAATCAACCTACCCCTCAACAATACAATTCGGGTCCAACCAAGCCGACTCAAGCTAGAACACGCATCCACATTGGCCTGCCAACGAACTCATTATCAAGGAAGCTTGAAGCTTCTCATTCCACTACTATAACTCCTGTCGGAGCCATACGATATGGTGCCCGACACCAAATCAATACCGATCTCCACAACCTCGCCCAACGACATGCCCGGCCACAAGAAACACATCCAAAAGTCCCTCAACACTAGAACTTAATCAGTGGTAGAAACCTCTACACTTACATCCATCATGAAGGCCCAATTAAGAAAGGCAGTCCTTCCCAGCCGTTCGCTGGATCTTTGAAATATAAACCACTCTACTATAACATAATCTGACACACCTCGTCACTCAACCCGTGGCATTTCCGGCATAGCCCATAGCGCAATAGTCTAGAATAACCCAACACGGAGACAACCAGCGTAAACCCCAATATCATAACCAATATCTAACATACCAAGCAACGAAAGATCCACTCGGACCTCCAAATCCCGATAGTCGCTAAACAGTGCCGATACACACAATTCACAACCACAACATAGCCTGAATATGAGAACTTCCATCTCCAAATCCACACGGCACAGGAATCACCATATCCGATCCTAATTTTGCCATCCGAATGCATGCCACACCTCTAATACCCAGCCATTTCACGAGAGATACAAAAAAATTCTTCTGTTCCACCAAGCAAACTCGAATATCAGCGGTCGATCTAGCCAGAAAGTGCCGCAATACTACCGAAGTGCCATCCACTTAATCATGTTACCCTTTTTCTAAACATATACTATCGTCAAATCACTTCTAATTAGAAATATCATTCCCTTAACCATTTGAGGCTACCCGCTGCCTAAGAGTTTTATGAACTTCCTTTCAGAACTGAACTGTAACTCTACACACGCAAATCTCGATCCTCCACTACATACCGCATATACCATACCATCCTAGTATAACATAAGAACTTCATCTCCCTTCCGAGCCACAGAAATCTACGTACTCAACTAGTCAAGAACTTTTCATTGGTCCCATTTAAAAGAAAAGTCACTACACATCCCATACTCCGCATGCCCATAGAAAATATACATCTCCAAACCGCGGTAAAACCCATCAAGAACTCTCCGAATTCCCTTTGCACAAATCAGACCTGCCAGGACTGAATCCTTCTAACTCGACCAAGCTAAGCAAGCCATCAAAACCCAAGAGCATTGCCGCAAAATACTTGTAAGAGCTCATTACCTCGAACACGCACAAGGAGTTAATCATATCCTTACCATACTGATTCGGTCTACTATCAAGCTATTCCATTTATCTAATTTTCCTTCTGATTCATTTTCAACTTGATATTCCCTCTTGCTGTAGCACCACACTTCCTCAACCCAGGCTTACGACACAAGACCCAAGAACAAGACCACACTGTCTAAAACCCATACGCCGCTGAATACTCTCTCAAATATTTCCAGAAACACCACATTCCAGAATACTTTACTCTGAAGAACTTCCTGCGAATCTAAATCTGTTACCTTTACTTTCCTGATACAGATACATAGTGTCACACCTCCTTTTTCCGCCCCGCGAGAGGGTACAAGGGAGTTTTTTCCACTTAAAGGACAATCAAAACGGGATTGGTTTATTTATTTCAGAGTCGCCACTTGGGAGATTTAGGGTGTCCCAAGTCACCAATTTTAATCCCGAATCAAGGAAAAGATTGACTCCATATTATAGTCTGCGTACCAGAAATCTGGATAAGGAATTCTGTTAACCCGGGAGAAGGTGTTAGGCATTCCAGAGTTCCGTGGTTCTTGCACGGTCGCTCAACTGTTATATTCGGCTTGATTATCTGATTTTATACAAATATGAACTTATGTGCAAATTTTAACTTTTTACCGCTTTTATAATTATTATTTTAAAAGAATGTGAACATCATTTAAAACATGTCTTTGGACTGCGTCACATGAAATGCACCCATAATCCGGAACACATTTTATTTGATGTTTTGGGATTTGGATTTGGGTCGCATGAAATGCACACCCATGTTTAAGAAAGTAAATTATTAAACACGCGCCTAAAGAGACTATCGCGTTATTATTCTGGGAAAGCCGTGAAATTCGCTAAACGGTCCTCCTGAATTCTGAGTAATTTAAAACATGTATTTACTGAGGGCCCCGCAATTCGTATTTTTATTCGGCGAGGCTCATCTCCTTCTTATTTTTTAAAGGAATTTGCAACGTCGTGGACATGCATCTCGAACCACGTTACAATCAATGTACCCGCGATTTAGAGACACATTTCAACTCCGCTGAGATTTGGATTTGGGTCACATAAATGTGCACCCGAGTTAGGGAGGATAAATTATTAAAGGCGCGCCTAAAGCAACTAGCGCATTATTATTTTGGGTCGGGCCGTGAAATTTGCTAATCGGCCCGTCCCGGAATCTAAGTGTTTAATACATATATTTTGTGAGGGCCCCGCAATCTGTGCGTTTTCATTTGACGAGGCTCGTCTCATTTTTATTATTATTTTTTTTTTATATTTTCTTTTTAAAAAAAGGGTAAACTTAAAGTTACTACATTTTTACTTTATCTATTTAAAGAGTTAATTCAAAGTTATTAAAATATATTGCAAGCCATGCTATACGTAACGCACTAGTGGTTCACGACAAGTTCTATTTAACTATGTTCCAAATTGGAGCCGGGTCACATGAGATGCACTCCCGGTTCCTTTAATCTAATTACATGCAAACCAACAATATTGCCACAAATCACTAATTTGACGCTATTTATAAACTATCATTCTTTTTTCTCTTAATATAGTTTAATGAAATATAAGCTAATAATCTAACAATAAATGGCAAACATCTGACAATTAGTGATAAACAAAAATATAAAACTAACAACAGAACATAACATTAACAATCAGCGATAAACTAACATGACGAGATAAACTTCAAAATACGGCAAATGTACTACTACTACTCAAATTTACCGAGACAAGACATGGAAGCAAAGAACACACCGAGACAACAAAATAACATGAATACTCACGTTTAACAGCAACGTCGAGTTTCAACATTCGAACTCGCCAAAAATGGACAGCAACAACCTCGACGTACCGGACCTCGACGAACCAAAGTCGACCTCGACGGAACTCATCCCGGACAGAACTTCTGGGCTGTTTTGTTGAACGTTTTCGTTAGGTTTCAGCTTGTGCGTATGTGTGTTTTCTTGGTCAGTCATGGCGAGGGGGAAACGTCGTTCATGGCTGGACGTTGCAGGCAGCCGTTTGGACGTGGGGGTGCGACTGGATGGTCACCTTGGGTTGTTGACGACGGGGGGGGTGCAACGACGGCGAAAGCATGCAGAAACAGCTGCTCGGAAATGCAGCGAAGCTGAAAATGGTGGAGCAGCTCCGGTCGGGGTTGTCCGGTGGTGTTCAGGCGTTAGGGGGGGTTGCGACTGGTTTCTGTTTGGTTATGGTGGTTTCACGGTGGAGCGGGAGCTGGGTCGTTTGGTCGTCGACTGGTGAGGGTGGGCGGAGGTGGGTTTTGTGTGCTGGACTGGCGAAGCTGGACGAGGTGGAGGGACGAGATGGTGATGCGAGGAGGATGACGAATGAAGCAGCAAGGGTGGACTGCCGGTGGTTGTAGGGTTATGGTCGCTGGGTAGTGACGACGATGGGCAGTGACGGGTTGACGACGGGAGGAGCTGGTGGGTTTTCGTCGAAGGTGGGTGGTTATGGCGTCGGGGCAGGTGGTCGACGGGCTTGGGTTGTAGGGTTCTAGGTTTTTTTCTTCTTCCTCTTTAGGAAGAAGATGATGTACAGTCGTTCCCCAAAATTTTTAAAATCCTCCTTCCAAATTCTTTTTTCCATGTATTAATGCCCATTTGTCCAGAAAAATGAGCCCCACGCGTGGTGGGGTTCAAGACTTGTGTTCCCCACGCGTGGTGGGGTTCCCCGTGTACGGGATTCCGTCCGTGTTCCCCACGCGTGTCCCCTCATGTGTGGTGGACTCGGATTATTATGGGCTAGGTCCGAAATTAGGCCTAAAAATGGGTAGTTTGAACCCGAATATTATTCTTTTGCCCGGATCCGAGAATAAGAACACGACGTTGCTTAACTACTAACTACCAAAAATAAGACTAATATTTAAAACGAAACTATATCTTTTTTAATATTTTCCAAGATTAAAATAGCTACAAAATATTAATAAAACTATTTTTTGTAATTTTCGTTTTTTAATAAAGACAAAATATAAAGTAATATTTTTTGTATTTTTCCAAAATTAAAATGACTACAAAACATTAATAGAATTATATTTTTTTGTAATTTTCGAATTTATATAAAGTACCAAAATAAAGTACATTTTTTGTATTTTTTTTCAAGTTTATGAGAAATACATAAACTAAAATTTATATATGTATTTTTGTGATTTTTTTCTTTTTGCAACGAAATAAAGTAAAATAGTTAAAATAACTATATTAGACCCAATTTCACATATTCACGCTAAAAATGTGAAAATTCTCGGGGAGGGTCAAAAATCAGGTGTCTACAGCTGCCCCTCTTTGACTGGAAACACGAAGAGTTTTCCGACAAAGAACGACTAGACATGTTTTTGACCCGACCATTACTTGGACGGACTACACTAAGGAGAGGAAGGGAATGTGACTGAGCCCTGGTATCTGAGCTGCCTACATATCCTTGGTTTTACAGGAATCAGGCCACGTGTAGTTCGGAAATGAGAGAGATAGTAGAGTGTACCGAGGTGAAGAGCCGATCGAGGTGCCGTTCCGTTGAGGTTCCGGTCCACGGTCCTGTCATTACAACAAAAATGAAAACTGAAAAAGACTAACTAAGCCTATCAGCTACTAGTTACAAGGATTCATATCTTTAAGTCTTCTGAAACTTGATCTTGAGTCTTGAATGGTGCTTCATACAGACTTTGGATTTGAACCTTGATACTTGCTAGTTGTAGGTGCTAGTCCTTGAGCAGACCACCTCTGTTCTCCACTTCCGTGCTTTGGATTCATTTTTCTCTTTTTTTTCTTTTTTTTTCTTTTTGTTGTGTCCAGCTTTTGTCGACCATCTCAGAATGTTGACTCGCATTCTTGAGGCGAGCTTCTGCTATTTATAACTTGGTTGAATGCTGGTGATTTTAGTTGTAGCCTTCTGCTTCCCGGTGCTGGGGATTTTTATTGTTTCCTGCTGGGGATTCCTGTTGTAACCTTCTACCTTCCGGTGGGGTTACTGATTTCCAAAATCTGCAGTATAAGACTAAAAGTATTCCTCTTGTTATACGGGTGGGCGCCTGAAACATGAAATGTGAAGACTGAAAATGATTCCTCTCGTTATACAGGTGGGCGCCTGGCTTTAACAACAACTTTAGGAGGAAATGCGTCTCCTATGGGTAAAAACTAACTTAGGAGGAAATGCGTCTCCTATGGATAAAACTAGAGTTAGGAGGAAATGCGTCTCCTATGGGTAAAAATGGACTTAGGAAGTGCGTCTCCTACTGGTAAAACTAAACTTAGGAGGAATGCCTCTCCTATGGTTAAAAACATAAACTTAGGAGGAAATGTGTCTCCTATAGATAAAAGTAAACTTAGGAGGAAATGCGTCTCCTAAGGATAAAACTAGACTTAGGAGGAAATGCGTCTCCTATGGGTAAAAATGGACTTAGGAAGTGCGTCTCCTACTGGCAAAACTAAACTTGGGAGGAATGCCTCTCCTATGGTTAAAAACATAAACTTAGGAGGAAATGCGTCTCCTATAGGTAAAAGTAAACTTAGGAGGAAATGCGTCTCCTATGGGTAAAACTTAACTTAGGAGGAAATGCGTCTCCTATTGGTAAAGGCATGGAATGTATTCCCTTGTTATACAGGTGGGCGCCTAAAATATGAAATGGACAGACAAAAAGTATTCCTCTTGTTATACAGGTGGGCGCCTGGCTTCAACAACAATTTAGAAAATAAAATCCTATTCGAGGGTGGATGAGCCCAAAATATCCTATTCGAGGGCGGATGAACCCAAAGTATCCTATTCGAGGGCGGATGAACCCAAAGTATCCTATTCGAGGGCAGATGAACCCAAAGTATCCTATTCGAGGGCGGATGAACCCAAAGTATCCTATTCGAGGGCGGATGAGCCCAAAGTATCCTATTCGAGGGCGGATGAGCCCAAAATATCCTATTCGAGGGCGGATGAGCCCAAAATATCCTATTCGAGGGCGGATGAGCCCAAAATATCCTATTCGAGGGCGGATGAGCCCAAAATATCCTATTCGAGGGCGGATGAGCCCAAAATATCCTATTCGAGGGCGGATGAGCCCAAAATATCCTATTCGAGGGCGGATGAGCCCAAAATATCCTATTCGAGGGCGGATGAGCCCAAAATATCCTATTCGAGGGCGGATGAACCCAAAGTATCCTATTCGAGGGCGGATGAACCCAAAGTATCCTATTCGAGGGCGGATGAACCCAAAGTATCCTATTCGAGGGCGGATGAACCCAAGATATCCTATTCGAGGGCGGATGAACCCAAGATATCCTATTCGAGGGCGGATGAACCCAAAATATCCTATTCGAGGGCGGATGAACCCAAAATATCCTATTCGAGGGCGGATGAACCCAAAATATCCTATTCGAGGGCGGATGAACCCAAAATATCCTATTCGAGGGCGGATGAACCCAAAATATCCTATTCGAGGGCGGATGAACCCAAAATATCCTATTCGAGGGCGGATGAACCCAAAATATCCTATTCGAGGGCGGATGAACCCAAAATATCCTATTCGAGGGCGGATGAACCCAAAATATCCCTATTCGAGGGCGGATGAACCCAAAGTATCCTATTCGAGGGCGGATGAACCCAAAGTATCCTATTCGAGGGCGGATGAACCCAAAGTATCCTATTCGAGGGCGGATGAACCCAAAGTATCCTATTCGAGGGCGGATGAACCCAAAGTATCCTATTCGAGGGCGGATGAACCCAAAGTATCCTATTCGAGGGCGGATGAACCCAAAGTATCCTATTCGAGGGCGGATGAACCCAAAGTATCCTATTCGAGGGCGGATGAACCCAAAGTATCCTATTCGAGGGCGGATGAACCCAAAATATCCTATTCGAGGGCGGATGAACCCAAAATATCCTATTCGAGGGCGGATGAACCCAAAATATCCTATTCGAGGGCGGATGAACCCAAAGTATCCTATTCGAGGGCGGATGAACCCAAAGTATCCTATTCGAGGGCGGATGAACCCAAAGTATCCTATTCGAGGGCGGATGAACCCAAAGTATCCTATTCGAGGGCGGATGAACCCAAAGTATCCTATTCGAGGGCGGATGAACCCAAGATATCCTATTCGAGGGCGGATGAACCCAAGATATCCTATTCGAGGGCGGATGAACCCAAGATATCCTATTCGAGGGCGGATGAACCCAAAATATCCTATTCGAGGGCGGATGAACCCAAAATATCCTATTCGAGGGCGGATGAACCCAAAATATCCTATTCGAGGGCGGATGAACCCAAAATATCCTATTCGAGGGCGGATGAACCCAAAATATCCTATTCGAGGGCGGATGAACCCAAAATATCCTATTCGAGGGCGGATGAACCCAAATTATCCCATTCGAGGGCGGATGAACCCAAAGTATCCCATTCGAGGGCGGATGAACCCAAAGTATCCTATTCGTGGGAGGATGAACCCAAAGTATCCTATTCGAGGGCGGATGAACCCAAAGTATCCTATTCGAGGGCGGATGAACCCAAAGTATCCTATTCGAGGGCGGATGAACCCAAAGTATCCTATTCGAGGGCGGATGAACCCAAAATATCCTATTCGAGGGCGGATGAACCCAAAATATCCTATTCGAGGGCGGATGAACCCAAAATATCCTATTCGAGGGCGGATGAACCCAAAATATCCTATTCGAGGGCGGATGAACCCAAAATATCCTATTCGAGGGCGGATGAACCCAAAATATCCTATTCGAGGGCGGATGAACCCAAAGTATCCTATTCGAGGGCGGATGAACCCAATGTATCCTATTCGAGGGCGGATGAACCCAAAGTATCCTATTCGAGGGCGGATGAACCCAAAGTATCCTATTCGAGGGCGGATGAACCCAAAGTATCCTATTCGAGGGCGGATGAACCCAAGATATCCTATTCGAGGGCGGATGAACCCAAGATATCCTATTCGAGGGCGGATGAACCCAAGATATCCTATTCGAGGGCGGATGAACCCAAAATATCCTATTCGAGGGCGGATGAACCCAAAATATCCTATTCGAGGGCGGATGAACCCAAAATATCCTATTCGAGGGCGGATGAACCCAAAATATCCTATTCGAGGGCGGATGAACCCAAAATATCCTATTCGAGGGCGGATGAACCCGAAATATCCCATTCGAGGGCGGATGAACCCAAAGTATCCCATTCGAGGGCGGATGAACCCAAAGTATCCCATTCGAGGGCGGATGAACCCAAAGTATCCCATTCGAGGGCGGATGAACCCAAAGTATCCTATTCGTGGGAGGATGAACCCAAAGTATCCTATTCGAGGGCGGATGAACCCAAAATATCCTATTCGAGGGCGGATGAACCCAAGATATCCTATTCGAGGGCGGATGAACCCAAGATATCCTATTCGAGGGCGGATGAACCCAAAATATCCTATTCGAGGGCGGATGAACCCAAAATATCCTATTCGAGGGCGGATGAACCCAAAATATCCTATTCGAGGGCGGATGAACCCAAAATATCCTATTCGAGGGCGGATGAACCCAAAATATCCTATTCGAGGGCGGACGAGCCCAAAATATCCTATTCGAGGGCGGACGAGCCCAAAATATCCTATTCGAGGGCGGACGAGCCCAAAATATCCTATTCGAGGGCGGACGAGCCCAAAATATCCTATTCGAGGGCGGACGAGCCCAAAATATCCTATTCGAGGGCGGACGAGCCCAAAATATCCTATTCGAGGGCGGATGAACCCAAAGTATCCTATTCGAGGGCGGATGAACCCAAAGTATCCTATTCGAGGGCGGATGAACCCAAAGTATCCTATTCGAGGGCGGATGAACCCAAAGTATCCTATTCGAGGGCGGATGAACCCAAAGTATCCTATTCGAGGGCGGATGAACCCAAAATATCCTATTCGAGGGCGGATGAACCCAAGATATCCTATTCGAGGGCGGATGAACCCAAGATATCCTATTCGAGGGCGGATGAACCCAAGATATCCTATTCGAGGGCGGATGAACCCAAAATATCCTATTCGAGGGCGGATGAACCCAAAATATCCTATTCGAGGGCGGATGAACCCCAAATATCCCATTCGAGGGCGGATGAACCCGAAATATCCCATTCGAGGGCGGATGAACTCGAAATATCCCATTCGAGGGCGGATGAACCCAAAATATCCCATTCGAGGGCGGATGAACCCAAATTATCCCATTCGAGGGCGGATGAACCCAAAGTATCCCATTCGAGGGCGGATGAACCCAAAGTATCCTATTCGTGGGAGGATGAACCCAAAGTATCCTATTCGAGGGCGGATGAACCCAAAGTATCCTATTCGAGGGCGGATGAACCTAAAGTATCTTATTCGAGGGCGGATGAACCCAAAGTATCCTATTCAAGTCGGATGAACCCAAAGTATCCTATTCGAGGGCGAATGAACCCAAAATATCCTATTCGAGGGCGGATGAAATCAAAATATCCTATTCGAGGGCGGATGAACCCAAAATATCCTATTCGAGGGCGGATGAGCCCAAAATATCCTATTCGAGGGCGGATGAGCCCAAAATATCCTATTCGAGGGCGGATGAACCCAAAGTATCCTATTCGAGGGAGGATGAACCCAAAGTATCCTATTCGAGGGCGGATGAACCCAAAGTATCCTATTCGAGGGCGGATGAACCCAAAGTATCCTATTCGAGGGCGGATGAACCCAAAGTATCCTATTCGAGGGCGGATGAACCCAAGATATCCTATTCGAGGGCGGATGAACCCAAGATATCCTATTCGAGGGCGGATGAACCCAAGATATCCTATTCGAGGGCGGATGAACCCAAAATATCCTATTCGAGGGCGGATGAACCCAAAATATCCTATTCGAGGGCGGATGAACCCAAAATATCCTATTCGAGGGCGGATGAACCCAAAATATCCTATTCGAGGGCGGATGAACCCAAAATATCCTATTCGAGGGCGGATGAACCCGAAATATCCTATTCGAGGGCGGATGAACCCGAAATATCCCATTCGAGGGCGGATGAACCCAAATTATCCTATTCGAGGGCGGATGAACCCAAAGTATCCTATTCGAGGGCGGATGAACCCAAAGTATCCTATTCGAGGGCGGATGAACCCAAAGTATCCTATTCGAGGGCGGATGAACCCAAAGTATCCTATTCGAGGGCGGATGAACCCAAAGTATCCTATTCGAGGGCGGATGAACCCAAAGTATCCTATTCGAGGGCGGATGAACCCAAAGTATCCTATTCGAGGGCGGATGAACCCAAAGTATCCTATTCGAGGGCGGATGAACCCAAAATATCCTATTCGAGGGCGGATGAACCCAAAATATCCTATTCGAGGGCGGATGAACCCAAAATATCCTATTCGAGGGCGGATGAACCCAAAATATCCTATTCGAGGGCGGATGAACCCAAAATATCCTATTCGAGGGCGGATGAACCCAAAATATCCTATTCGAGGGCGGATGAACCCAAAATATCCTATTCGAGGGCGGATGAACCCAAAATATCCTATTCAAGGGCGGATGAACCCAAAATATCCTATTCGAGGGCGGATGAACCCAAAATATCCTATTCGAGGGCGGATGAACCCATCTTCAAAAGCTTGGAATTGTCTTACCTCCGACTGTCTTTCGTGTTGTCTTGCTATCTCTTAAAACTCGAATTGATTTCCTCGTTCCTTCGAGAAAATTTTCGACAAATGGCAGAAAATTTTCTGCCCCAGTTTTTGTGCTTTTCCTTGTGGCATGTTTTTCGCCATTAACAAGATTTCTTTTTCCTGCTTCAAATCAAAGAAAATTTGTTAGTTTTAACACATGGTGAGTGGTCGTGCCACTCCTGCTGGGGATGGTTTTTCCCTTTCTCTCTCCCCCCCTTTGTGCTTCATTACGCTATCAAAACTTGCTGGGGGTTATTTTGCTGGGAATGAATTTTCCTTTTATTTTCTCAACTGTTGTTTTCCTGTTTTCCTCCAGCTACCCTTGGAAATTTGGTCCTCCTTGGATCTAGACCCATTCAACATTTGGTCTTGCGACCAACTTCTTTTTGCTTTATCGTCTTATCTTTGGCCTGTCCTATTCGCATTTTTCTTTGCATCATTTTGGCAACTGGTAGTAAGCTCTGAAAATCCTTTTCAAAAATAAACTGCTGGGGAGGTAAAATCTTTAAACCAAGAAATGAAAAAGTGAAGAATTTCAAAAATAGAAAAAGAAGAAGTCTTTCTGAACAAATGCTGGGGAAAAGGAAAGAAAAGAACTTATCTGAATGATATAACCGATCCCAACGATCATGTCACGCATTTCGGATTAATCAACCCAGTCTATTTGTATCAATCAACCCTTCGGACGGCCTCATGTTGCTGGGGATAAACAGGCACTCAACTCTTTGCCAAATGCGGATCCTTCCCGCCAATCTTGTCTTGTCGCCTCATAGTGCCCTTCGAGGGGTTTTCACTAATAAGACTCTCTCATTTTATTTTATTTTTCAGCAGGGGATTGGAGTGATGCCGATATGACTCTCTGTTGGGGATTCTTTCAGCTATCAATTCATTTCCAGCTTATGATCTTCTTTTTTGCTGGGGATCAGAGTGTTATCCCCGACTTCCATTTGCATTGACTTAGCACTTCTCAGTTATTGATCGGGAGGTCTTTTTTGGACGTCAATATGGGTTTTCGTGTATGGTTAAAAGAAAAGGGGTAACAAGAGGTTCAAAATGATTTTGATGGGTAAAACATTACAACTCTCGGAATCAACTTCTGCCCCAGTTTTTCTTGCATGGGGATTTTTGTTTTTTGTTACACTATGACCGAGCCGTGAGGCGCCTACGTATCCTTCTTTGAGGAATCAGGTCAAACGTAGTTCCCAATTCCTTTGTTTGTTTTTTTTGTGACTTTTCTTTTGTTCTTATCATCAATACTTTTTTTTCTCTTTTCTTTCATTTTCATTACTGATTCCAAAAGAGGGGTATGAAAAAAATAAATAAGGCTCAAAAGGGGAAGCAAAGGTTAAAGTGTTTGGATAGAAGAAAGAATTGCCTCCGTCATTTCATTCTCTGATAAATGCTAAATACCAACAAACAACAATTATGATCATACATAATATCTCTTAACTGTGTCAGAATTGATAACCATGTCGCCGCATTTCCCTTCGATATTTGTTGATCACAAAGCGTCATTGGGCTTGCTCTATTTAGATTGCAATAATCAACACACACCCGGATCAGGATATCGAGCGACCCGAATAACCTTATCATTCAGCTGTTTGGTTACTTCTTCCTTAATCTTCACACTTACGTCGGTTTTGGACTTCCTTAATTTTGCTTGAAGGGGGGAAATGCCGGGTCAGTGGGCAATTTTTGAACCACTAAATTGGTGCTTCAACCCGGCATATCGTCGTATGACCATGCAAAACGTTTTGAATTCAATAAGTGCTTTGATTAGTTCTTCCCTGATGTCATCCGCATCCCTAGATTGACGGCTTCCATGTCAGTTGGGCCCTCTTTTTTCAAATTGGCTCAACTCTCTGTTAATTTCTTCGAAGGCTTCATCCTTATCGTATTCTGACTTATCATCACAATCTTGTACTATAAGTTCGAAATCAAATTGATTTTTTAGACTAGGTTGAAGATCCGTCGTGCATTCCATGTCTTTAGAGAACTGTTCAGAAGAGAAAAATAAGAAGAAAAATTAAAACAAAATAAGGAATGAGAAAAAAAACTTTCACTTTATTAAAATACGGGATAGCAAGGTTTCACACTTTGGCGAGCACAAGAAAAATCTGGATTACAACCCTGGAATAATCCAGACAACAAGAAAGAAAATCAGAGCCCACTACCAAGACTCCCTTCGTATAAGAAGAGGAGTAGCCATTCAATTGTTGATCTTTGCTTTCAAAATAAGGGATCTTTGCTTTCAGCCTCTGGTGTCTGAACCTCAATCTTGTTGGTGTCAATAAGATTCTGTACTGCATGTTTCAACTTCCAACACTTCTCGGTATCATGTCCGGGAGCCCCCGAACAATACTCACAGCTTACCGAGTGGTCCATATTTTTGGGAAGGGGATTTGGCAATCTGGGCTCAACAGGACTCAACAAACCTAACTGCCTTAATTTGTGGAACACGACAGTATAGGTTTCCCCCAACTCAGTGAATGTTCTTTGGATTCTTTCATTTCTGAAAGCCTGATTTCCCGAAAACCTACCCCTGGAGGGTTCTTGTAGGCTCTTGGCGGTGGATAGGTATTTTGCGGTGGTGTATGTGTGTTCTGGGGAGCCGACACACTCCATTGCGGGCAAACTGGAGGCCGAGTATATGTTTGGGCTTGGTGCACGGGGAAGTGTGGTTCTTGAGGTGAATAGTGGTGCTGAGGTGGGCTGTATGGGTAGTTTGGTTTGTGGGGTCTGGGTTGGATGTAGTATGGTTTACCAGACCTGGACCAACTGCTTGCCTCAATTGTGGCAATTTCTTATTTCTTCCTCCTTCCCAGGGCACCTCCCATGTCGCTCTGAATAGCCTGGGTCGTTGCCTTGAGCGCTGAGTAATTCAGAATTTTGTCAGACCTCAGACCCTCCTCTATCATGACCCCTATCTTTACTACTTCATTGAAGGATTTCCCAACCGTCGTCACCAAGTGACCAAAGTAAGTTGGATCCAGTGTCTGCAAGAAGTAGTCCACCATTTCTCCCTCTCTCATGGGAGGATCAACTCTGGCTGCTTGCTCTCTCCAGTGGAACCCGAACTCGCGAAAACTTTCCCCGGACTTCTTCCCGGTCCTCAACAATGTGAGACGGTCAGGGACTATCTCGAGATTGTATTGGAAATGACCTGCGAAAGCCTGCGCCAGATCATCCCAAGTGTACCATCTGCTGGAATCCTACCTGGTATACCATTCTAATGCCGATCCGCTCAGACTTTGGCCGAAATAAGCTATCAGCAGCTCATCCTTGCCGCCTGCCCTTCTTATTTTGCTACAGAATCCCCGCAAATGCGCCATGGGATCACCGTGCCCCTCATATAGATCAAACTTAGGCATCTTGAACCCAGGCGGGAGTTGGACATCGGGGAAAGGGCATAGATCTTTGTAGGCCATGCTGACCTGGTTGCCCAATCCGTGCAGGTTCCTGAAGGACTGCTCCAGGCTTTTGAATTTCCTCAATACCTCATCTTGTTCTTGGGCTTTAACCGGCTTTTCAATTTCTGCCGGTGCCTCCAAATGTGGATTGTAGGCATGTGGTTCGGGGGCATGGGATGTAGGCTCAGGGGGATAATATTGCGTATCGGGAGCCTGAAGCAATGGCTCGCTGTTTGATCTTTGCAGGGTGGCTGATGTGGGTCCCATAAAAGTGGGGACATTTGGTATTGGGAGAGGTTGATGGGGCGGTGGAGCTTGGGAATCATGGGGGCTTCTCTCCTGAAGGCAACGGTGATTCGGGAGGCTAGTTGAGGGGCTAGAGTGAGGGTATTCCGGCATATGCCCTAGTGGCTCAGGGGTCTTTTGTGCTTTGGCTAGAGCTAGCTGCATTGCATTCATCTCTAATCCCATCCTTTCTATTTTTTCCATTGCTTCCTTTAACAACTGGCTCATCGGCCTTTCTTCCTCGGTACTATTCTCTAAAGTAGTCATGCTTATTGCTATCGGTCCTTTGGATCTAGTTTGGTAAGGGTGTGTTGCCAGAATTCTTTAACAACTAACTGTCTGGATGTCGGAAAACAACAAACTTGTTAGCGTTAGAGTTTAACAGATTTGATAACAACACATTGAGGATGCAATGCTCCTAGGCAGTTAACCATTTCTAACATGCTTTGCTTCGAACAACATGCGTCATCCTGGCTTGTTTATTTGCCCCTTCAAAGTACTTTGGGAACCCCTGTATTTTATCCTATTTTGTATTTTCTTTTTCTTTATTAATGGCGGTCGAATCTTATGTGGATTGCCTACGTATCACGTCCCCGCGTGAATCAGACCTTGCGTAGTTCGGACCAAATGAAAGGTAAAAGCAATGGAACATTTTCTTTATCAGTTTTCATAATAAAACAAACTGAAGATGACCTACAAACTCGAAAATCAAACAACCCACATATTCTAATCAAGAGATTTATAAACTCAAAAACAAAAGGCTAAACTCCCTTTCTCTGTTCGACAAATGCAACCAAATGGTTATTTTTACAAATGTGGCCCCTTCCAAATTTCACATGAATTTTGAGGCCGGGGAGGATTATTTTATGACACTTTTACAAACTTGTCCGTTCTTTTACGAAAATAACCTTTCGACAACTGACAGATACCCTAAGGCTATTTCGGCAAGAACGGTTCAAGACGCGGCCGAAGCTGGTTGGGCTTATTATGACAAAATTCAAACGGTATTCACCTAACCGCTGACTCTTTGTTTTTTTTCTTTTCAAAATTACAAATAAGACCCTGGTGTTGCAAACACGGCCCTTCAGCGCCTCGGGGACGAAGATTTTTAAGGCTGTGTGGGTCCACTGGACAAAAATACTAAACAAGACCCAAAAGGTGGCTGTTTATGCAAAGTCAGCCTTCCGGCGTCCCTTTCGGGAACATTCGACTATTTATGACAAAACAGCACCACCCGACTTCTTTATGACTCTTTTTATCATTTTTCAAAAATAGGAAACTTCATGTTGCAAACACAGCCTTTCAACGTCTCTGGGACGAAGATTTTTAAGGTTTTGTGGGCCAATCGGACCAAATCCAAAACATGACCCAAAAGGTGGCTGTTTATGCAAAGTCAGCCTTCCGGCGTCCCTTTCGGGAACATTCGGCTATGTCTTGATAAAACAGCGTCACCTGACTTCTTTATGACAAAACTAAAATTTGACACATTTTATTATTATTATTATTTATTTATTTGCTTTTGGCTATTTTAGCAAAGGTGGGGTTGGACATCACCCGACTTATTTATGACATTTTTTGTTTATTATTATTTTATTTATTTATTTGTTTTTGGCTTTTTTAGCAAAAGGGGGTTGGATCCGATGAGGGTTGCCTACGTATCTCACATCCGGTGAGAATCAAACCCGCGTAGTTCGGGCAATCAAACTATTTTTGGAGAAGACATTTTTCCATTTTCTATATTTTTTATTATTATTATTATTACAACAAATAAACAAACTATTATTCATAACAAACAAACAAACGTAAAACATAAAACATTCCTTCTTTTTTCATTTGTTTTTCTTATTCTAAAGAAAAGAAAAATGTTTTTTTTTGGATTTTTACCTTGCTTAAAAAAATATTTTTTGAATTTTGAATTTTAAAGAAGAATCAAAATATTTTCGGATTTTTTATTTATTTATTTATTTATTTTTTATTTTTTAAAATATTTTTTGAATTTTGAATTTTCTTTTGATTTTTTTTTTGGATTATATATATATATATATATATATATATATATATATATATATATATATATATATATATATATATATATATATATATATATATATATATATTTTGGAAAAAAACAAGACAGAACAATGATGATTTTTTTCTTCTATTTTTCCTTTGCTACTAATAAGACATTTTTCTCATTTTCTCAAAATTTCGGCAGAGTTTTGATACTACTCGGACATTGGTTTCTTTTTTCTAACAATAAATAGTCACATCTCTACACTGTTATTTTCTCCTCTTTTCCACTATTTTCTAATTTGTGGATGATGAAAACATACACCATCCTTTTTTTGAATTTCCAATGTTTCTTTCTATATATATACACATATATTTTATTTTTTATATTTATTATATTTTAAAAAATGTGGCATGGGGGACATAGGGAATTTCAAGACTTCTTTGGATTCCGCAAATGTTCCCCATGTGCTTTTCAAAAATGAAGCGTGGGGGACATAGGGGAATTCCAAGGCTTCTTGGATTCCACAAATGTTCCACATGCTTTGATTAAAATAACACCATGTTGGAGATGACCAAATGACCCATTCGCCCTTGACTAAATACAACATGTAGCACATAGATGCCGAAAGATGGTCTATTATTTTCAGGTTGCTTGTCCTAGACGGACCCAACCCCTATGTTGAGTCCCCTAAGTCAAATGCACATGATGCAAATAAACGTTCCTACTAGGGATCCGGCATGTGGCTTTGTTATACTAGGTTCAAAAACCTGGGTCGGTGTTCTAGACAGTGTACCCGAGCGGACAACTCGAGCTGAGGAAGGAGCTCCTTTCCGGGAACTAAAAGGCCAGCCGGCTTAGAAACTTTCCGAGCCTCTTTTATTTAGGGTATGACACTAACAGAATAGGGAGTCTCAACCAGTAAGCACATCCCCGGAGGTAAGAAGAGAAAGGTTTCGGCACAATTTATATACAGTTCAAATAATATCAAAGCGGTAAAAGCAGTATTTAGCACATTAGGCTCAAAACATGTAAAAATCAGATAAAGCCAAATATAACAATTTATCTAAGCTCGAATTCTTAACCCTGAACCATTGGTTCTGGGTCATCTATCCCCAGCAGAGTCGCCAGAGCTGTCACACCTCCTTTTTCCGCCCCGCGAGAGGGTACAAGGGAGTTTTTCCACTTAAAGGACAATCGAAACGAGATTGGTTTATTTATTTCAGAGTCACCACTTGGGAGATTTAGGGTGTCCCAAGTCACCAATTTTAATCCCGAATCGAGGAAAAGATTGACTCCACATTACAGTCTGCGTACCAGAAATCTGGATAAGGAATTCTGTTAACCCGGGAGAAGGTGTTAGGCATTCCTGAGTTCCGTGGTTCTAGCACGGTCGCTCAACTGTTATATTCGGCTTGATTATCTGATTTTATACAAATATGAACTTATGTGCAAATTTTAACTTTTTACCGCTTTTATAATTATTATTTTAAAAGAATGTGAACATCATTTAAAACATGTCTTTGGACTGCGTCACATGAAATGCACCCATAATCCGGAACACATTTTATTTGATGTTTTGGGATTTGGATTTGGGTCGCATGAAATGCACACCCATGTTTAAGAAAGTAAATTATTAAACACGCGCCTAAAGAGACTATCGCGTTATTATTCCGGGAAAGCCGTGAAATTCGCTAAACGGCCCTCCTGAATTCTGAGTAATTTAAAACAAGTATTTACTGAGGGCCCCGCAATTCGTATTTTTATTCGGCGAGGCTCATCTCCTTCTTATTTTTTAAAGGAATTTGCAACGTCGTGGACATGCATCTCGAACCACGTTACAATCAATGTACCCGCAATTTAGAGATACATTTCAACTCCGCTGAGATTTGGATTTGGGTCACATAAATGTGCACCCGAGTTAGGGAGGATAAATTATTAAAGGCGCGCCTAAAGCAACTAGCGCATTATTAATTTGGGTCGGGCCGTGAAATTTGCTAATCGGCCCGTCCCGGAATCTAAGTGTTTAATACATATATTTTGTGAGGGCCCCGTAATCTGTGCGTTTTCATTTGACGAGGCTCGTCTCATTTTTATTATTATTATTTTTTTATATTTTCTTTTAAAAAAAAGGGTAAACTTAAAGTTACTACATTTTTACTTTATCTATTTAAAGAGTTAATTCAAAGTTATTAAAATATATTGCAAGTCATACTATACGTAACGCACTAGTGGTTCACGACAAGTTCTATTTAACTATGTTCCAAATTGGAGCCGGGTCACATGAGATGCACCCCTGGTTCCTTTAATCTAATTACATGCAAACCAACAATATTGCCACAAATCACTAATTTGACGCTATTTATAAACTATCATTCTTTTTTCTCTTAATCTAGTTTAATGAAATATAAGCTAATAATCTAACAATAAATGGCAAACATCTGACAATTAGTGATAAACAAAAATATAAAACTAACAACAGAACATAACATTAACAATCAGCGATAAACTAACATGACGAGATAAACTTCAAAATACGGCAAATGTACTACTACTACTCAAATTTACCCAGACAAGACATGGAAGCAAAGAACACACCGAGACAACAAAATAACATGAATACTCACATTTAACAGCAACGTCGAGTTTCAACATTCGAACTCTCCAAAAATGGACAGCAACAACCTCGACGTACTGGACCTCGACGAACCAAAGTCGACCTCGACGGAACTCATCCCGGACAGAACTTCTGGGCTGTTTTGTTGAACGTTTTCGTTAGGTTTCAGCTTGTGCATATGTGTGTTTTCTTGGTCAGTCATGGCGAGAGGGAAAGGTCGTTCATGGCTGGACGTTGCAGGCAGCCGTTTGGACGTGGGGGTGCGACTGGATGATCACCTTGGGCAGTGACGACGGGGGGTGCGACGACGGCGAAAGCATGCAGAAACAGCTGCTCGGAAATGCAGCGAAGCTGAAAATGGTGGAGCAGCTCCGGTCGGGGTTGTCCGGTGGTGTTTAGGCGTTAAGGGGGGAGGGGAGGGGTTTGCGACTGGTTTCTGTTTGGTTATGGTGGTTTCACGGTGGAGCGGGAGCTGGGTCATTTGGTCGTCGATGGATATTGGAGGAGAAGGAGTGGGGCTCGTAGGGTTTTGGGTGCTGGACTGGCGGAGCTGGACGAGGTGGAGGGACGAGATGGTGATGCGAGGAGGATGACGAATGAAGCAGCAAGGGTGGACTGCCGGTGGTTGTAGGGTTATGGTCGCTGGGTAGTGACGACGATGGGCAGTAACGAGTTGACGACGGGAGGAGCTGGTGGGTTTTCGTCGAAGGTGGGTGGTTATGGCGTCAGGGCAGGTGGTCGACAGGCTTGGGTTGTAGGGTTCTAGGGTTTTTGCTTCTTCCTCTTTAGGAAGAAGATGATGTACAGTCGTTCCCCAAAATTTTTAAAATCCTCCTTCCAAATTCTTTTGTCCGTGTATTAATGCCCATTTGTGTAGAAAAATGAGCCCCACGCGTGGTGGGGTTCAAGACTTGTGTTCCCCACGCGTGGTGGGGTTCCCGTGTATGGGATTCCGTCCGTGTTCCCCACGCGTGTCCCCTCATGTGTGGTGGACTCGGATTATTATGGGCTAGGTCCGAAATTAGGCCTAAAAACGGGTAGTTTGAACCCGAATATTATTCTTTTGCCCGGATCCGAGAATAAGAACACGACGTTGCTTAACTACTAACTACCAAAAATAAGACTAATATTTAAAACGAAACTATATCTTTTTTAATATTTTCCAAGATTAAAATAGCTACAAAATATTAATAAAACTATTTTTTGTAATTTTCGTTTTTTAATAAAGACAAAATATAAAGTAATATTTTTTGTATTTTTCCAAAATTAAAATGACTATAAAACATTAATAGAATTATATTTTTTTGTAATTTTTGAATTTATATAAAGTACCAAAATAAAGTACATTTTTTGTATTTTTTTTCAAGTTCATGAGAAATACATAAACTAAAATTTATATATGTATTTTTGTGATTTTTTTCTTTTTGCAACGAAATAAAGTAAAATAGTTAAAATAACTATATTAGACCCAATTTCACATATTCACGCTAAAAATGTGAAAATTCTCGGGGAGGGTCAAAAATCAGGTGTCTACACATAGAATCCCATAAGTAACATAAAAATACTACAAGTCTTGACCTCTTCCAATGAAAACACAGTCTCTAACCACATATACAACCTTAAGATACCCGATTGTTCCCTGTAGAATCTTGAACACGTTAGAACCATTCTCGAAAGTCATTCACTCTTATTCAAACTGCAACTTACCTGACCTAACAAACAGAACCACCCGTGCCTCATTGGCACTCCGATACCGCAAAATAAAATCCTCATCCCAATACAACCAAGAAACTACTTGCTCTATGCGCCGAGCATTCTTTACCAACAACACTCTAGACATTTCGTGATTCTCATACCATATGAAGCATAATATAACCTTTGTCAAAATTTTCCATTACTCTAGCCATAGGTAATTCACTCGCATGCCCCAAACTGGAACCAACATAGCACCTAACCGCGCAATCAACTGCTCACAACAGACTCCCCCACTTGGCTCGAAGCTATAGATCAAGATACGCTCAATAACTCATAACACTTTTACTCTATTGATGCCACAATACCATAGTGAGATTAAACTCAAATCATTTATAAGTTTGTGAAAACACAGATCATCTAGTACTGTAAATCTTCTACAAATCTCGCATTCATCCCCGCAACAGTTAAGCCCACTCTCTTAAGCGACCCGAAATTTCAAATTTCAACACGACCCTTCAATTACACATGAGATCTTCTAACATACACATAAGGATCACACCACTTCAGTACACTCCGTGGGAGATAACCCACCTGCTTCGCCTCAATATAACATTTCCGTATACCTTCCACCGTCATACACATTACACAACCACTTAGTCTTCCTGAGTCTGAACTCATACCGCAACATAAAATTTACTTCACTCCCAACTAGGAGACATGAAAAGATTCTCCACGCGCCCATAACTCGGAGCTACACATCCAATCACAATGGAAATCATACACTTAATAGTTCATCTATCATCCCGCAGACCTTTCTCGTCACTTCCAAGTTACATAGATACATCTCGCAATACTAACATACTCATCACGTAGCTAACCAACCGTCACTCCCACTAATAGGGACAATACCGAACATATAAGTTTAAAACACTTGCTCACATAATCAGCACCTCGGTGCTCAAGGCATAGGCAAAGATTTGGCCTCAAGTCCTCCAGACTAGCCCAACATCAAACTCATAGAGATCACATCTCGCCCCTCGATCGGGAAATCACAAGCCATCAAGGCACATCTGATACTGAGCGCTCATGCGCGTATGCGAACGCGTGGGAGAAATTTCAAGAGTTACTTTTCAAGCTGAATCAAGGACGCATGATAAGAATTCAAGAATGTGAAGTTTTCCTAAAGGTTCTGCAGCCTCTTGAGGATAAATACAGACGTATCCGTACCGATCCGCAAGACTCTACTAAACCTGCTCATGACTCGTGAGACCTATGTAACCTAGGCTCTGATACCAACTTGTCACGACCCAAACCCCGCTCCGTTTGTGATGGCGCCTCTCGTGAAGACAAGACCAGCCAACAAACCCATATCGCCTTTTCAAAAATAGTTAAACATTAATAAACAGTTTAAATATGATTTAATAATATAATTAACGGAAGCACAACCCGATATAGCCCAAACCGGGGTGTCACAAGTCACGAGCATCTATTAGAGTATAAATACAACTACAAGGCCTGAAATATACAAAATAGGACTGATAAACAAAGGAAGAAGTGCAGTGCTACAAACGCTAGCAGTCACCTCG
This sequence comes from Nicotiana tabacum, assembly GCF_000715075.1. Taxonomy (NCBI): domain Eukaryota; kingdom Viridiplantae; phylum Streptophyta; class Magnoliopsida; order Solanales; family Solanaceae; genus Nicotiana; species Nicotiana tabacum. Next base: position 155,802,031 of record NC_134085.1, read on the forward strand.
CTAAACTCCGATAACTTAGCCTCCGATCAGCTCAAAACCCGCTACCAGTGGTATAAATACCTGTATCTGCACACGAAGTGCAGGGAGTAAAGTGAGTACTCCAACTCAGTGAGTAATAAAGGTAAATAACAACTGAGCAGTAAGAAATCACGTAAAGCAACCAACATGCTATATAGAAGCAGTGTAAACCCCTTTGAGAAAAGCAGTGAAGCTGTGAAATCTTTAGAAATATTTTAGCTCAGTTTAAACCTCTTTTGAAAATGAGTTTTTTAAGAGTTACGCAATGATTGCAAAATAGTTAGTGCCGATAGGCACAGAAAATCTGCCCTTCGGGCACGAATACCACAGTATAACAGGCAAAATGACAAGTAAATATGAAAGATAAGCATAAAAAAGTTCGCCCCTCGGGAAATATCTCAAAACAGTACCAACCCCTCGGGCTCACTCTCAGAACACTCTCAGCCCCTCAGGCTCTCTCTCTCAGATCACTCTCAGAATAGTATCATATGGTAACCGCTGCGGCGTGCAGCCTGATCCACATCTCGCTGCGGCGTGCAGCCCGATCCATATATCATCGACGACGCTCACTGGGGGTGTGCAGACTCCGGGAGGGGCCCCTTACGGCCTAAGCGCAATATCAAGCCACCTTGTGGCATCATCACTCGGCACTCGGCCTCATATCACTCAAGCCACCTCGTGGCATATAAAGTACTCAGGCACTCGGCCTCATATCACTCAGCATATCCTCACATATGGCCCTCGACCTCACTCCATCCAAAAATCATCACAAGCCCCTCGGGCATAGTAAAATAGTAGTTCTGAGCCCAAAACATCATTTAGAAATATCATTTAAGTTTCAAATCTGAGTAAAAGTGGGTGAGTTTGTAAAACAATAGATATCAACAAGACTGAGTTCAAATAATAAGTCGAAACAGTGATAAAAATACCTGAAGGGTTCAAATAGTAGGCACGAAGCCCAAATATGGTAATCAACCCAAGTCATGATGATAACAAATAAGTTTCAGTCAAATACGCGATAAAATCATCAATTGGGACGGACCAAGTCACAATCCCCAGTAGTAAAAGACCCCACGCTCATCATCCAGCGTGTGTCTCACCTCAATATAGCACTACGATGTGCAATCCCTCAGGATATCATTTACAATCATTACTCACCTCGATCCGGCCCAAAATCTAGCCCGTGATTTCTCGCCCGCACGAATCAACCTCCGGATGCTCCAAATCTAGCCACAATCAGTACATAATCATTAAAATATGCTAAGGGAGCGAAGCCCACTCGAAAATATCCAATTTAACATCAAAATCCCGAAATTGCTCAAACCCGGCCCCCGGGCCCACGCTTCGGAATTCGACGAAACTCACAAAATCCGACAACCCATTCAACCACGAGTCCAACCATACTAAAATTACTAAATTCCGATAACAATTCGGCCTCCAAATCTTCAAATCTTATTTTCAAATCCCTAGGTCCAAATCCCCAATTTACACCTCAAAAACATGTAATCTAGTCGGATTATTCGATGATAATTCAATATTATGGAGTAGAAATGATCACAAGTGACTTACCTCAAGATTTCCCATGATTTCTTGCTCAAAAATCGTCCCAAGCCGTGTTCTTTCACAAAAAAATAAGGTCAAAATGAGCAGAAAAACGCAACAGCTTTAATAAACCTATTCTGGTCGCTAAAAGAGCCATTCCCGTCGCTAAAAGTGACAAATCTGGTCGCTAAAGGTGCGCACCAGATCTTGCTGCACCAGCAATATTTAATTTCACTAAAAAGGCTCTAACTCCACCATACGAACTCGGAATTCGATGATTCTTGTTCCTACGAGTCACAAATAATGATACGAACATAGTCCTTCAATCGAAACTTAATTCGGAGCTCGTTTGCTCGGTGCAATATCCATTTCACTCGTTAAATAATTAACTCATGATTCGCGTCAAAAACCCAATCACGACTTGATGAAATTAGACCAAACTTTCCAGATCACTCCTATAATTCATTATCAAAATTCCAGAAGTCTCAAAATCAAATTTCGATCTTTAAAACTAAAAATGGATCATTGGATCATTACATGCTTATAATCAAAACGCCAAAATCTTCCAAAAACTCTTCCAAAATATATTCGAGCCTCATGGGACCCCGACCAAACATGCCAACACACCCCATAACATAATTCAAATTTGTTTCAACCTTCGGAATGCTCAAAACAACATTAAATCACCCTCGGATTCAAGCCTAAGAATTCCAAAACTTCCGAAATCCGAATTCGATCAAAAATCAACCAAACGACGTCCAAATGACCTGAAATTTTGCACACACATCACAAATGACATAACAAAGCTACATCAACTCTCAGAATTCCATTCCAACCATCGGATCAAAATCTCACCTATCAACCAGAATTCGCTAAAATATTAACTTTGCCAATTCAAGCCAAATCCTTCCACGGACTTCCAAAATGCATTCCGATCGCGCTCCTAAGTCATAAATCACCCAACGAAGCTATCCAAATCATAAAATTTCCGATCCGAGCTCATATACAAATAAGTCAACTCTTAGTCAAACCTTTCAAATTCAAAGCTTTCAACTGAGGCTGTTCCTTCAAATTCATTCCGATTTTTCCTGAAAACCAAAACTAACGATCTACATCAGTCATAATACGTTACACGGGGCAAGTCTTGCCCGGGAACTGGCAATCAAAGTGCAAAAGTTCAAAACGGCCGGTCGGATCGTTACACAAACATAGGAGTATGACCGAAAAGAATTAAATGTAAAACTTATATCTTTACAAACAAATTAAAAGGCAACGTTTTTCTCATATTGATTTGTGTTGTCTTTTGACCAAATAATCGTCTCTTCTATAATACTGCATATAAAAACAAAGCAACATATATATAATCAGTAGTGACACATGTTTATTTTCATATATACCCAATTTAATCAGTAGTCACGTAAGTTTATATCTATATACGCTAAAAAAATTTAGAAAGGATAACCAATAGTTGTCTCTTCTAAAGATCTGCACATAAAATATACACAAAAAATATATAATCGATAGTCATGCATATTCATGTTCACATACATCCAATGGTCTTTAAAATTATTCAACTTCCCTAATTAATTGTACTTCTCCAATCACTAATTATATACGTTTATACTTACGGTCCAAAAAAAAAGATATTTTAGAACAAAACCAACTCAAGGTATGATCATAGGAGATACTATAATCCAATTACATGATGAGCAATAAGACGGTACATGCGATTGAACCTCCCTTTTTGTTTAGTACAAGGGTACCGTGACGGATTGCGTATAGGTGTTCGTAACACGCAGTGGAAGACAATAACAATCCTAGGCAGATCTTTTCGTATTTAAAATTTTATTTACATGTCAATAGATCAGATTTAAGACGTACCTGGTGAAGAAAGTCTTGTTTTAAATTCTTCGATAGTGCGAAGACTCTATGCGTATCCACACCGAGACCGACCCTTGCTATCAACTCTTTGATCAATGAAACCTGCGAACAAAATTGAACGTTATTGTGTTGAAATTTTTCTCAAAAATCTCAACTCAATGTTAGAAGAACAAGAAACACTTTTCTTGTAATTGTATTTTCTCTCTTGGCGTGTGTTGCACTCTCACTTTCACAAAGTGTTTTTCTTCTCAAGAATTTATAATACGGAAAATTTTCTCTATTACCCTTTATATAGCATCACCTACAAACTTTTTTCTTATTTGGGTGAGGTAATGATTTACTTAGGGTAAAGGTTTATTCCAAAAATAAACTTTATGGAAAATTTCAATGGAAATTTGTATTCCCGTTCCAATTAGCATCGTGACTGCCCAGACTTTCCATAAGATCCAATTCTAAATTGGATTATAAGTACTAATTAATATTTTATATTAAGAAATACTAATCCCATTCTCAATGGGTCTGAAGTAGCCGCACGTCCTTATGGACTTCTCGTCAATCCAATTCAATATTGGATTTACTTAGAAGCCTATAGTAATATTTTATATAACAACTCTTATATAAAATAAACATTATCCTTTTATATATATTACATATATGTATCAACCAAGAGATAATATTAATTTTTCTATTCCAAATAAAAAACTTTAATTTGTTGATGATATTAATTATATCCTCTGTGCTAGTAAAGAATATAATAATCTTTTATTTGGACTAACTAACTAAATTTATTTGACTAATTAAATTCTTTAATTTAATTAACAAATAATAAAGTAATTAATCCTTTAGCAAAGATCAGAACACTCGTTAGTGTGCGACCCCATAGGTTCAATACTAAACCGGTAGTAACTTGACCACATCAATATACTAATCAAGGGTGGCGTCTAGCAACACTCCTTAACGACCGGATAACATGAAGTATACAATTTACTCATAAGAACCAGTAGAAGAATAATGTAGTAATTCCTTCTGTCCTTGTAGCTCTAGATCACTCTAGGATATGGTTCAACTGTTAAATCCTAATAGGCGATCAACTATGTATTCATGTCAAATATAATCGACCATTGAATGACCTAAGAAACCCATTTCTTCCTTCATTCAATTGCCCTAGCCAAGGTCTTACTTTGGTCGTTTATAATTCATGACAACATGGAGCTTAAACTCATTACCAAGAGTTGACAGATTCCATCTTGATCAATCACTAATTCTACACGCATTTAATCGTACCTAATATCCTTTCAACTATCGCCCTAGGGCCATAAGTGTCTGGTATCAAAGCACAATAAATAACTTGTCAATTACTATGACGATCTCTTGTCAAAGGAAACTTTTACATCACATTCTTCAAGAGAATACCCTATTGACAATTTATAGTAATTCTAACCATTTGGAATTATCCAATGATTCGGTTCAATGATCATATCTCTATATGTATCATCTACTATGTAATTTAGTTAATGAGATCAACTAATCTTTATCCCATAAAGACGATTACATAAATATTGATCTAACTGGAATACTAATGTCCAAATTAATAATCCTACGATCAAGAACAAATTTAGATTAAATTATAGGAAACTTTACTCTCATTATCATGATCTCCATCACAATGTCAAGTCTCAAAATTTAATAAAGGACCTTATCAAATTTATCAAGCAATTAATAAAAATGATAAAATAATATCAAATGTCATATATATTTTATATCAAATAACGTTCACAAAAATATGTTCAAATCATCAAATATGATATTGTATCTTGGGCATATCTACTATATCCCTAACAATCTCCCACTTGCACTAGAGCCAATCGCTCTTGTACTTCATTCTCTATTTTCACTTATTCTTGTCAAACTCCTTTGCACCAAGAGCTTTAGTGAATGAGTCTGTAGCATTTTCTTTTCCATCAACCTTTGAATCTTGACGTCTCCACGTTCAATGATCTCTCTTATCAAGTGATACCTTCACAGAACGTGTTTGGATTTTTGGTGTGATCTTGGTTCTTTTGCTTGAGCAATGGCTCCAGTATTGTCACATAGCAGTGGAACCACACCTTCTATTGAAGAAACCACACCAAGTTCAGTTAATAACCTTTTCATCCATACAACTTCACTAGCTGCTATATATTCTGCTTCAGTCAATGAATCAACTACTGTAGCTTGTTTCGAACTTTTCCAACTCACCGCACCACCATTTAAGGTGAATGTATAATCAGAAATAGATTTGCTATCATCTCTATCTTAAGAGAAACTTGCATCACTATAACCTTCAAGTTTCAACTCAGAATCTCCATAGATGAGGAATTGGTCTTTAGTCCTTCTTAAGTACTTAAGAATGGTCTTCACCACCTTCCAATGTTCCTCACCAGGATTTGCCTGATATCGGCTAGTCACTCCAAGTGCATAAGCCACATCAGGACGTGTACATGTCATGGTATACATGATAGCTCCCACTGCACTAGCGTATGGGATCCTACTCATTTGTTCTCTCTCTTCAGGTATTTTAGGAAAATCCTCCCTACTGAGAGTAATTCCAGTGCCTATCGGTAGATAGCCTCTTTTGGAATTATCCATGTTATACCTCTTTAAGATGGTATCAATGTAAAAGACTGGGAAAGTCCAAGCAACTTCCTAGATATATCTCTATAGATCTTTATTCCTAATATATAAGTTGCTTCTCCCAAGACTTTCATGGAAAACTATTCAGATAGCCAAATCTTGGTACTTTGAAATGCTGGTATGCCATTCCCTATGAGCAATATATCATAAATATACAACACTAAGAATATAATTGGGCTCCCACTAACCTTTTTATGCACACAAGGTTCTTCTTCGCATCTAACAAAATTGAACTTTTCAATTGTCTTGTTAAAGCGAATATTCCAACTTCGAGAAGCTTGCTTTAGTCTATAAATGGATCTTTGTAGCTTACAAATTTTATTATGATCAGACGAAGATGTGAAACCTTCAGGTTGTGTCATGTACACATCCTCTTCTAGCTCACCATTAAGGAAAGCTTTTTTCACATCCATTTCCATATTTCATAATAATAGTATGCTGCTATAGCAAGCAAAATCTGAATTGATTTGAGCATTGCCACGGGAGAGAAAGTCTCGTCATAGTCGACTCCTTCTTTCTGACGATATCCCTTGGCAACAAGACGGGCTTTATAGGTCTCCACCTTTCCGTCTGCTCCAATCTTTTTCTTAAAAACCCATTTACAACCTATAGGTTTTATATCCTTTGAAGGTTCAACTAAAGTCCATACTTTATTTTCCTTCATAGATTCCATTTCGGATTCCATGGCCTTTTGCCACTTCTCATAATCAGAACTTTGTATAGCCTCTTCATAGGTCTTAGGGTCATTATCATTATGATCAACCTCATTTGATACATCATCTTGTACCATTAAATTTAATCTAGTTGGTACATGACATTCTCGTGTAGACCTTCTAAGAGGTACTTGTACAACCTGTTCACCTTGTGCTGGATTTGGTTGTTGTTCAATTTGGTTTGGAACTGGTTCATTAACCTGTTCTTGAACTTCATTTAGTTCTTGAACTTCAACCGTTGAAGATGGCAACTTCCTTGGCAACTTCAAAACATCCAATAAAGGTTCTTCAACTTGGGTCTCATGATCTTTATATTGTGTTGATTCATTAGTTTCTTGAACTTCATCAAGTTCTATTTCTCCATTATAATTTCCTTCTAAAAGAAATTCCCTTTCCAAAAAGGTTGCTCCTCTGGCCACAAACACTTTATGGTCAGAAGGGTGATAGAAATAATATCCCATTGTTTCCTTGGGATACCCAATGAACCTACACTTATCTGATCTTGAGTCAAGTTTATCAGACTGTAGACTCTTAACATAAGCTGGACAACCCCAAACTTTAATATGTTTAAGGTTAGGCTTACATCCTTTCCATATCTCATATGGTGTTGTAGAGACTGACTTACTTTAGTTAGTAAGTATGTTGTTGCTTCCTAAGCATATCCCTATAAATTTATTGGAAGATCAGTGAACCCCATCATAGATCTCACCATATCTAATAAGGTTCGATTTCTCCTTTCAGACACACCATTGTGTTGTGGTGTTCCTAGAGGTTTCCACTGTGAGAGAATCTCATTCTCTTTGAGATATTTGGTAAAATCTTCACTAAGATATTTTCCACCTCTATCAGACCTTAGTACTTTAATACTTTTACCAGTTTGCTTCTCAACTTCACTATGGTACCTTTTGAACATTTCAAAAAATTCAGACTTGTGTTTCATAAGATACACAAATCCATATCTTGACATATCATCAGTGAAGATGATGAAGTAAGAATATCCACCTCTAGCTTGAATTTCCATGGGCCTACAAACATTTGTATGAATTAGTCCCAATAATTTAGAAGCTCTTTCTCCACTTCCATTAAATGGAGATTTGGTCATTTTTTTGAGACAAGATTCACAAGTTGGATATGATTCAAAATCATATTTGTCAAGGTACCCTTCCTTGCACAACTTGTTACTTCTTTTCTCTCTAATATGACCAAGCCTACAGTACCAAAGGTATGTATAATTTACTTGATCATCTCTTTTCCTCTTAAGACTTGAAACATGCATAATCGAATTAGCATTCACATTAGGTAAGACTATTCACTTGTTTTAAAATAAAATCCTATATTCTGAGGCCTTAAAAACCTCTTTTAATATCACCTCGATTTGCGTGCGTAGTCCGGGCACGTAACCAGAAAGCTTAGATGTGAAAATCTGTGAAAAATGATAAATTTTAACTGTAAAATGAGTTAATTTGACTTCGGTCAACATTTTGGATAAACGGACCCGGACCCGTGATTTGACGGTCTCGGAGGGTCCGTAGGAAAATATGGGACTTGGAAGTATACCCGGAATCGAATTCCGAGGTCCCAAGCCCGAGAAATTAATTTTCAAAGAAAATTATTTTTTGAAATTGTTTAAAGAAATTTGAAATGAAATTTGATTAGAACATGATGGTATTGGGCCCGTATTTTGGTTCCGGCACCCGGTATAGGTCTTATATATGATTTAAGACATTTTTGCAAAATTTGGTGAAAACCGGATGTCATTTGACGTGATTCGAACCTAAATTGCTAAAGTTGATGTTTTAAGAAGTTTGAGAAAGTTCTATGATTTTGAGGTTTAATTCGTTGTTATTGAGGTTATTTTGGTGATTTTATTACACAAATAAGTTCGTGTGATATTTTTGAGGTTGTGTGTATATATGGTTTGGAGCCCCGAGGGCTCGGGTGAGTTTTGGATAAGCCACAGAATGCATTTAGAACTTAGAAAGATTGCAGAAATTTTGCTGGTATGATCAGGCCTGCAGGCTTCGCATTTGCGAAGCCTGGATCGTAAATGAGAAACTAGCCCAGGCCTGCCTTGGCTCGCAAATGCGATTTTTTCTCCGCAAATGCGAAGATTTCCATATGGCCAGTGATCGCAAATGCGAAGTCGCGAATGCGACCTTATTATCGCAAATGTGAAAGTCAAGAAATTCTGAAGAGTTCGCAAATGCGAACCCTATTTTGCAATTCCCATGTTAGCAGAGGTCGGGCTTCGCAATTCCCACATCTGAGACCTACAATTTTTATACTTAGCCGACTTTAAAACCCATTTTTCATATTCCCTCAAACATAAACACACTTAGGCGGTTTTTCAAGGATTCCTTCTTCTCCAAATCAATTGTAAGTCATTTTTAACTAGTTTTCTTCAATCATTATCATCTTTTAACATGATTTCAACTCAAAATCAATGATTTTCATGGGGGAAATTGGGTGTTTTGGGTAGAACCTAGGTTTTTCAAAAATTGGGGATTTGGACCTCGATTTGAGGTCTGATTTCAAAACAAATTATATATTTGGGTTCGTGGGGGAATGGGTAATCAGGTTTTGGTTCGAACCTCCGGTTTTGACCATGTGGGCCCGGGGGCAATTTTTGACTTTTTGGGTAAAACTTTGGAAAATTCATTTTCATGCATTGGGGTTGATTCATTTAGCTTTTATTGATGTAATTAAGTAATTTGTGACTAGATATGAGCGAATTGGCGGTGGAATCAAGGGGTAAAGCTATAATTGAATCTTGAGTTGCGTTCGAGGCATCGAGGTAAGTTTTTGGTATAACCTTAGCTTGAGGGATTAGGAGTTGTGTCTTAATTGGTACATGCTAATTGTGGAGTACGATGTATAGGCATGGTGATGAGTATCTATACGTTGGTGCCAAGCATGCCCGTGAGTCTTGTATTATAATTGTTATGACTCTGTTGTGGTTTATTGCGTTTCATATGTTATTATCACCATTGTTCCCTTGCCGGGATGTTTGTTTGATATTAATGATCCCTTGCTAGGATTTGTTTTGATAGTATTGTTCCCTTGCCGGGAGGTTCATTTTGATAGTATTACTTCCTTGCTGGGATACTGTTAGAATATCATTGTTCCCTTGCCGGAAAATTATTATATTACTCTTGTTCCCTTGCCGGAATTCCTTGTGATCATTGTTGGCTTGTAACTGGGAGCGGGTGGTACGCCTACCACAAGTTAAATGAAATGGGAGTGGGTGGTACGCCTACCACGAGATATAATGAAATGGGGGTGGGCGGTACGCCTACCACGAGATATAATGAATTGGGAGCGGGTAGTACGCCTACCACGAGATAAATGAAATGGGAGTGGGTGGCACGCCTGCCACAAGATAAGTGAAATGGGAGCGGGTGGTACGCCTACCACGAGATACAGGAAATGGGATCAGGTTGCACGCCTGCAAAGAGATGTGAAAAGAAAGTGAAATCTGCCTTTGTATTCCTTACTCTTGTTAGTGGTTGATTTTGATTCCTTTATAATTCTCTTGATATTCTGTTTTACCTGTTATTCCCCGAAGCATGTTTCCCCTTCCCAACTTTAATTCGTTTGTTCCAGTTTATTTTTCCGTTGTATATACATATAATTGCACATGTTTATCTGGAGACTGGTCCTAGTCTCGTCTCTACCTCACCGGGGTTAGGCCAGGCATTTGCCAGCACATGGGGTCAGTTGTGCTGATGCTACACTCTGCACTTATGTACAGATACTGGAGCAGCACTAGGTCAGCAGTAGCTTGGTAGCCAGCCTTCAGTCCACCAAGATTCTGAGGTAGTCGTGCAGGTGTTCGCAGGCCCGACGTCTCTTCTATCAGTTGTTTTGTTCTGTTATTATTGTATCCGAGACAGACAGTGCTCCTTCTTTCAAACGTTTGTATGTAGTAATCATAGATAGTCCGTGAATGTTGTGACACCAGTTTCTGGGTAGAGGCATATGTTGATTTCCGTATTATTTTGGCGTATTTTGTTTAAGTCTTCCGCTTAATCTCATATTGTGCTATTAATTAAATGTTTATCACCTGTTAATGCAAGTTGTTAAGAGGATTAAAACAAAGGATTAAAGAATTTTCTAAATTTCGTGGCTCGCCTAGCTTTTATGAGTAGACGTCATCACGACTCCCGAGGGTGGAAAATCCGGGTTGTGACAAAGACATAAACATCATGTTGGAGATATCCATTCACATATAAATTATCACTATAATAAATAGAGCAAATACCATTGTCTATATTAATGCGAAAACCACGTTTGTCTAACATAGAAGCTGAAATTATGTTCGAAACAAATTTAGGAACGTAATAACAATCATCCAATATAAGTACTTTGCCCGTAGGCATTATTAAAGAAATTGATCCTACAGCTACGGCTGCAACTTTTGCACCATTTCCAACTTGTAGATTAACTTATCCTTTCTTTAGCCTCCTACTTATCTTGAACCCTTGCAACATATTACAGATGTTATAACCACTTCCAGTATCTAATACCCACAGTGAAGAATTAGTAGTAGCTAAAGAAACCTTGAAAATATTTTTCATTAATGTCTCACCTTGTTTCTTGTCCTTTAGAGTTGCAAGATATTCCTTGCAGTTTCTTTTCCAATGCCCTTTCTTCTTACAGTGAAAACATTCAGCATCATATACTGACTGCAAGATCAAATCTTCAGAAAGCTCTTTACCAAGCTTGTACCCCAACTTCTCATGTTCTTCAGTAAGAACAATCATATGATTGACAGGGGTCCAATTGAAGAGTTTTCAATGTCCAACTGTGTATCAATCATCTTCTTAAGATATTCAATAATTGCAGTTGGATCCATATTCTGATGTTTCCTCTGGAGTTCAGAACTCATAGAAGCGAGAATGATGTATTTAATAGCAAGGCATTCTTCCAAGTGTTTTTGATAAACCTTGGTGCCTTGAACATCATTCTCTGGTGGGACTATCTTTGCAGGCTTATCGATCACATCAATGAGCTTTTCATGCATGAGAACAATTCTCAAATTTCTATACCAGTCATCAAAATTTGGTCCTACCAACTTGTTGGTTTCAAGTATTTTACGCAGTGATATAACAGACATATTGAGAAATCTAAAATATAGAGAAAAAAAAGGCAATGATATAAGAACATATTTGCATATATCATAAAGACATGGACTTTTATCTAAATGATATTTCCACTAATTATTTTAAACTATTTACCCTCATTATAGTTTACGAAATCTTTATTTCTGTTAGTGGAGTAAAGGAATCCTTTAATAATATATATGAGCCCCTTGGAAGTCAAGTCGTTTCTCAAATATATTTTAAAGGTAGGTACTCTTACCAATTGTATCCCCATACAAGTAGCTCTATGTCAAATAGTCCCCTGGTAGTCAGGTCGATCCTATTGGCATAGTTGAGTTCAACCATCATAATAGCAAAGAACTTATTAAATTTTATACTCCCCCGGGTGGTCCAGGCGTCTAGTGTAAAATTGAATAATTCTTTCAATCCATACATCTAATGCAATAAATAATTTTAATATATTCTCGAATTATAAGTCTCCTGGTAGTCAGGACGCCCCTTATAAACAAGAAATAAGTAAAATTATTTACTTTGATGGATAGCTCTATAATAAAATATCTTATATTTTATTATTTAAGAACTCAAATTTTAGTAGGAGGGAATTGTTACTAAAACAATTTTTAATAACATGAAGATCAAATCTTTTATAGCATGTGAATTTAGTTCAAGTTGTCTACATGCTTAGTCCTAATATAATTTACATCACAAGTAATAAATAATTCAAAATTATGTAATGAACAAGCACGTAACATAAAAACGAAATTCAACATCTTCTAACATGTTTATCTTATATATCACAAAAAAAATAATCCATGCCAGAATATTATTAATTAACATCTCATGAACTAATAATAATTAAAATAACAGTAGAATCCAATAACCTATTATAGATTACCATCGTATCCAATACAAAATTTCAAATTCAAGTTATGAACTATCTCAATAGTTTAACTTATATGAATACATATTTTATTACAATAAAATAATATCAATCCATATGTATTCAAACAATTTGACTATTGCACAAGACACATGTATTATGGTTTGAACTCTTCAAATATAATCTTAACATATTTCGTAAAAAATATTTAGACACGAGAAACCATGGCTCTAATACTACTGACGGATTGCGTATACGTGTTCGTAACACGTAGCGGAAGACAATAACAATCCTAGGCAGATCTTTTCGTGTTTAAAATTTTATTTACATGTCAATAGATCAGATCTAAGACGTACCTGGTGAAGAAAGTCTTGTTTCAAATTCTTCGATAGTGCGAAGACTCTATGCGTATCCACACCGAGACCGACCCTTGCTATCAACTCTTTGATCAATGAAACCCGCGGACAAAATTGAACGAAATATTGTGTTGAAATTTTTCTCAAAAATCTCAACTCAATGTTAGAAGAACAAGAAACACTTTTCTTGTAATTGTATTTTCTCTCTTGACTTGTGTTGCACTCTCACTTTCACAAAGTATTTTTCTTCTCAAGAATTTATAAACGACAAATTTTCTCCATCACCCTTTATATAGCATCACCTATAAACACTTTTCCTATTTGGGTGAGGTAATAATTTAGGGTAAATGTTTATTCCAAAAATAAACTTTATGGAAAATTTCAACGGAAATTTGTATTCCCGTTCCAATTGGCATCGTGACTGCAGGGACTTTCCATAAGATCCAATTCTAAATTGGATTATAAGTACTAATTAATATTTTATATTAAGAAATACTAATCCCATGCTCAATGGGTCTGAAGTAGCCGCACATCCTTATGGACTTCTCGTTAATCCAATTCAATATTAGATTTACTTAGAAGCCTATATTAATATTTTATACAACAACTTTTATATAAAATAAACATTATCTTTTTATATATATTACATATATGTGTCAACCAAGAGATAAATATTAATTTTTCTATTTCAAATAGAAAACTTTAATTTGTTGACGATATTAATTATATCCTCTGTGCTAGCAAAGAATACAATAATATTTCATTTGGACTAACTAACTAAATTTATTTGACTAATTAAATTCTTTAATTTAATTAACAAATAATAAAGTAATTAATCCTTTAGCAAAGATCAGAACACTCGTTAGTGTGCGACCCCATAGGTTCAATACTAAACCGGTAGTAAATTGACCGCATCAATATACTAATCAAGGGTGACGTCTAGCAACACTCCTTAACGACCGGATAGCATGAAGTATACAATTTACTCACAAGAACCAGTAGAAGAATAATGTAGTAATTCCTTCTGTCCTTGTAGCTCTGGATCACCCTAGGATATGGTTCAACTGTCAAATCCTAATAGGCGATCAACTATGTATTCATGTCAAATATAATCGACCATTGAATGACCTAAGAAACTCATTTCTTCTTTCATTCAATTGCCCTGGCCAAGGTCTTAGTTTGGTTGTTTATAATTCATGACAACATGAAGCTTAAACTCATTACCAAGAGTTGACAGATCCCATCTTGATCAATCACTAATTCTACAAGCATTTAATCGTACCCAATATCTTTTCAACTATCACCCTAGGGCCATAGGTGTCTGGTATCAAAGCACAATAAATAACTTGTCAATTACTATGATGATCTCAGGTCAAAGGAAACTTTTACATCACATTCTTCAAGAAAATACCCTATTGACAGTTTATGGTAATTCTAACCATTAGGAATTATCCAATGAGTCGGTTCAATGATCATATCTCTATATGCATCATCTATCTTTGTAATTTAGTTAATGAGATCAACTAATCTTTATCCCATAAAGGCGATTACATAAATATTGATCTAACTGGATTATTAATGTCCAAATTAATAATCCTACGATCAAGAACAAATTTAGATTAAATTATAAGAAACTTTACTCTCATTATCATGATCTCCATCACAATATCAAATCTCAAAATATAATCAAGGACCTTATTAAATTAATCAAGCAATTAATAACAATGATAAAAGAATATCAAATGCCATATATATTTTATATCAAATAGCGTTCACAAAAATATGTTCAAATCATCAAATATGATATTGGATCTAGGGCATATCTACTATATTCCTAACATACCACTCTTTTTCTGTTGCCAAATTTTCATCGTTTGTGGGTAAGTTTATGATTTTCACGATATTAAGCTTTAGAAAAATGAATGAAGGTGTGTTGTTTATATTAGTCAGATGAGGGGAACAAAATTGTTGATGAAATTAGAAGTTTTACGCGTTGGATATATAAGCGAGAAGCACTTTGACAAATTTATGAGTTCAATTTATAGTGAAATGCAATTTACAGCCATTAACCTTTAACTACTATTCCAAAATAAATAATCAGATAAATTGTTTACATCCAACAAGCAATGTATAAGTTTTTATTAAACCAAATATTCAAATTATCACGAAATATTTATACTGAGTGTACTATTGGGGATGTCAAAATTTGCAAACTATTATAACATATTGTGAAAACATATTACGAAGAGATCACGTGTCTAGATAAATTGCAAGGTCAAAGTTGTTGGCATATTCAAATACCAAACTTCATATAGTAAAAAAGACACCACACGAAGCATCTTTTCATGAATCAATCTATTAAGTCTTCTCATGTGCATGAAAGTCTTTATTGTCCACTTTCTCCATTTAATTAAGAAAAGTATAGTGATAAGATAAAACGAATTAGCTAATATTAGCAATCTTTTGTATCATAAGGTGCATGAGATTAACACTTTCCTGTTAATCAGTATATTCACAAAGTTATGTTAATTATTACGCGCGCCTATTATTATACGTGCGACGAACATACATAAAGATTAGTTATTATAAAAGCATGAATAAAATATTGGATTACAAAAATAACCTTTTAATATTAAGCATAATAACTCACAATAAAAGGACATAATTGGAAAATCAGACATTAGTCTTGTAATTCTATTAATTTTAGAATATAATACTACACATTAAAAATTCTATTAGTATAATTATTTTTGGGCATAAATATATAATACTATATGTTAGCATGCAAACCTAATACATTTAGGAACATATTAGATTTTCTATTAATATAGGCAACGATTAACGGGCCTAAATCTGTTGAGCGCAGTACATTGTCTAAACGGCAACGACAATCTAAACAAAAGAATTTGACCCAATTATGATGGTGGTCCAAAAGTGAGTCCGACCTAATCTATATATAGTATCTATTTATTTATCTATCTATCTATCTATATCTATATCTATACTACATTAAAAGCATGAAGACCCTTAGCGAAATGTCGTTCGCCTTTTTTACCCTTTAAAAATATGTTTTATATTGAACAAAATAGTAATTTAACAATATTAAGACATTAAAAACAACTAAAACTTTATTTATTAAATCTTTCCTTATTGACTTAATTTTTCCTAATATAAATTCTTTTTCCTTACTTTATATTAGGGTTAGGGAACGGCACCTATAAAGCATGATGAAAACTAGAATACTTAACTTCTTTAAGAAATAACAATTGCAATCAGTTCTCGATAGCCTCTATTAGGTATGATTTTCGATTATAAATTTTGTGTTTCCTTTCAGCTTTTGGCTTTTATGTATTTACTTATTTCATGAAATTGTTTAATTGTCTTGGTTAAGTCTCTATTATGAACTGTGAATCAGTTCATGTATCTTGAATATTTTTACGTTTTTGCCGTGTTGTATCCCATTGACTTCTCAAAATTAGAATGAATCCATAATTCTAATAGAGTATCAGACTCTTGAGCTTTTTTTGTGACAATGCCTAAGAATTTTGGTTAAATTTTATTGAAATTACAAATTTTCTTTTTGTAATTTCTAACACATAGTTTCCAAGGTTAGGGAGTTAGTCTCTTTTAAACTTTTTATAAATTTAATAATTTTGATGACATATGATAGTTCGTAATATAATATGACATGAATATTGTATAATAACTTTCTACTTTATATTGTATGTGTTGCTATATTACTTATAAAGGTAATATTATAAACATAAGAACATGGGATAGGCTTTTCACGTCGTCATTAGTAGAGTGGTAATATCTAAATAGGTGTAAACATCAAACTATTATCTAATAATCTGTATTTCATTCAAAAGAAAAAATTATCAAAAGATCTTAGTAAAATTATACAAAAATAATTTTCTAGAGTTAAAGATCAGATAACATTTTAATGTAGTATAAATTAGGTCTTAGAATCAACAAAATGATATATGTTTCCTACAAATTATTAGGTTTATAACATTAATCTTTGAAAATATTTAGTTGTAAAGTATTAATATAGAGAAAAAACAAAGGAAGATATTAATACAATTATTTAATTATTTTGTGTAGATGTAGAATAGTTTATATTGTATTGTTTGTTTCCAAATAGAAAGAAACAGAAGGCAAAGTGCGAAACCAAAAACAAGACATCTTGTTTGAATATCAGGATTGGTTACAACGCAAAATGATATGTTTTTATTTGTTCATTATATGCATCAAAAAATAGTATAGAAAGAAAAGAGAATGCAAACGAAAAAGAAAAAGAAGGAAAGAGAATGCAAGAATATAAACATGTTGACGTTAAATATATACTCTTTTCATTTTAAATTTGAGGGTTTTTTGGCCCTTGAAAAATATCATTCACCTTTTTTATCCTTTAAATATATTACAATAGACATAGTTATTTTTTAATTTTTGGGACAGTCATTTAAGTATTTTTTTAATATTTAGGATTTCAAATTTTATTTATTGAATTCTTCCTTGTTTAAACTAGGCAAGACAACATATTTGTAAAAGAACCATAACACCCAAAAAATTAAAGTAGGAAAATTTCGTCCACTTAGAACTCATTTTAGATTTAAGAGACTTTATTCTTTGTATAAAAGTATAACAAATTTATTTTATTATTTTATTATTTTCGTAACAAGAAAAACAGTTAATTGAAAGAGAATAAACATAAAACTACAAATAAAGTCTCGTACACTTAGAATTCCCTTTAAGTTTGAGAATGCTTATTCTAATGTGATAGAATAATAAAATATGTATTGCTATTTTAGTGTGAATATTTCAAAGGGTGTTCACAATCCACCTTAAAAGAAATAACTCTATAAAATAATTAAAGGCTAAAAATTATCTCCTTAAAGTGTACACGTACATTTCAATTCTATTAATATAATTTAAGTTTTAATTTTACTTCTAAAAATATTGAAGTTTATCATACATCGTAAATCAAACCTATATCATAAGTAAAAATAATATCTTAAGTAAGATTACAAATGACAGGACTATGTTTTGAATTATAATTTACAATTATAATCAATAATATAATGTACTTTAATTTTTTGTTGTAAACTTATACATATTAAAGCACAAACTAATTAGAAGTGAAAAAAAAGATAAGATTTAAAAGTTGATACATCGGAACTAATTTATACTATTAAAAGTGCGAAGACCCTTAGCGACATATTGTTCGCCTTTTTTACCTTTTAAAAATAGATTTCACTATAGACAAATAGTCATTTGATTATTTCTCTAATTTAAAAATATGAATAATTATTTAATAGTTTTTTAATATTTAGGAATTCGATCTCAACTAGATTTTATGTATTAAATATTTTCTTATTTGAACTGTATAATATAACAAATTAGTAAAAAAAATAACAAAGAAAAATCACAATATTTTTGTGACATGTTTCAAAAAAGTGTGTACTACTTTTACATTTTGGGAGTCCTTTTGTTTGTCATACATTCAACAATTAATTCTTTAAAAACTTAGGTAATTTAGGTAAAAGTTTTGAGCACTTTCAATTCCTTTTAGGTTTAGGAGTTTTTTTATTTGTTATAAGTTATAAAAACTTTGAGTGCTTTGACCTATTTTTAGGTTTATGAATCCTTTTTTTAAAAAGGATCATTTCCTTGTAAGAAAAAAATTACTAATTCTTTATAATTATGTTAGGTACAAAATTCATTAATTATTTATAAATATTTTAAATTTTCGAACACTTTCACCTTGGTTTAGGTTAGGAATTTTTCTTATGGTAAAATCTCTAGAACTTTTACCTCAAGTTTAGGAATATGTGTTAATGCATGGGACTTAATATCTAGGACTTAAATTTTATTAAAATTCTACTTTATATTCTTCATTAATTATGTTATGTAACATGACTATAATTTCTTACCTCTTTTTTTCATAATTCTTTTCTTTTTGGTTAGTTAAGAGACGCAACAACATTGTGAATGAATATTAGAAGTATCCAATATGGTTTCGAAATCCTTGTTTTTAGTATTAATTAATATAAGTCCCCACAGGTATCCAATATGTTGCCCAGCCCTTCCTTGTTTTTACGATTTTTTTTAATTCCTTCAAATTTGAGGCTTTTGTCTTTCTTCATTAAGCTTTTGGTATTTTGTTTGTAATATTCAAGCTAAATTTTCTTTTTAAAAAAATTCAAGCTTAAATTTAACCACTTATAAAAATAGATCTTGTGAGAAGAAAATTAAATTTAGGCCAAGAATTATTCATGGAGATAACTGAAGTTTTCCTTCTTCGTCAACGCAATAATTTTCTCCCGCTCTTTTTCTTGATATCTCACATTCATAAGTTTATATTAAACAAAATTATAAAATGAAATATTGCAATACTTTTTCCTAATAAAGGAGTTTGAAATCAATTAAAATTTAATGATCCATTGGATAAACTTAATTTGTCCTTTCATTATTGCAATAAGACTATAAATTATAATTTATTTTCATATCATATTTGTTGGCTTAAAACCAATGGTTATTGCAAGTTAGGATAGAGCGCAAATGTATCTTTTAAGTGTACTTTTGTATTGTCTGCATAAAGTATAAAGGTTGCGCTCGACAATTCTGAAGATAGTTTGAATCATCTTTCCACTTGCGACCAATTGCAGTGCACTAAATTTAGTGCAGGACCTAATGAAGTCGAACTATATTTTGTGCACTTAGCTATAAATCTATTTCTACTATGGAATTTTTACATTCCTATTCCATATAGGAAACTATATTACCCTCAATGTTTAAGGTTTGATTTAATTATATTTAGTTTACCTAAATACCAATTCTATACCATAATGTATTTTAACTGTACAATAATATACCGTATATCACTCCTTAATTAACGCTACCGTTTATTCCTCCAAATTTCCACCCCCCACGTTTCTCTCTCCCAAACCCATACCCTCACACACGTATCTCCCTATACCCACGTTTCAAACCCATTATTCTCGCTGCTAAAACCAGAGAAACATATGTAACACCCTTCCATTAACGTCCAATTTCAAGCTTTTTTCTTCTAAAACCAGTCAAAATTGAAGTCAATTCTTCAAAGTTCATACACACATTTACCTTCAACTTCAAATTTTCTCAATGAAGAAGAACAAACCTTCAAAGAGACAAAAGAGCAGCAATTCCACCATTGACAGCCATTAAAAAGCTTTGAAGCTTTGAATTCAAATTTGAGTTTTCAAAAATCATTATTTGTTTTGATTGGGTATTGTTGTAAATAATTGAAAATATGTTTTGGAGTTTATATCTCAATTTTGAGGGGTTTTGGTGAAGATTTAGACTTGGTTTTGGCTAAATTTCAGATTGAAACTCGAAGAAGAAGAAGAAGAAGAAGAAGAAGAAGAAGAAGAAGACATGACATACATTATATTGCAACAATTGTAGATAAATTGTAGAAAAATTATAGACTGTTTTTTGCAGAAGATTTGTAGAAGTTTTAGTCGTTTTTGATTTGTGAAAACAGAAAACAAAGCATCTACAATCAGAATACAAATAATCTACAATTTATCTACAAAATATCTACAAACTAGGTACATTGAATTTTAATATCCCAATTCCCATTCAATTGTAGCTTAATTGGTATTTTCGACATTATAGACTGTTTTTTGCAGAAGATTTGTAGAAGTTTTAGTCGTTTTTGATTTGTGAAAACAGAAAACAAAGCATCTACAATCAGAATACAAATAATCTACAATTTATCTACAAAATATCTACAAACTGGGTATATTGAATTTTAATATCTCAATTCCCATTCAATTGTAGTTTAATTGTGATTTTTGACATAATTGCATTTTTTTCAGAAGATTTGTAGAAGTTTTAGCTGTTTTTATTTGTGAAAATAGAAAATAAAGCATCTATAATCAGAATACAAATAATCTACAATTTATCTACAAAATATCTACAAACTGGGTACATATTTGGAATCGACATGCTTCCCCTGTAATGTATGTTTCACATTTTTTATACATATTTTTGTCCAAACTGTACTAAATCATCCACTTTAATATATTTTTTATACAATGTTGTTCAACTTTCATACAATAGGTAAATGAATAAAAGATAAATAAATAAACATCAGTCTATAATTTATTTACAATTTTTCTACAATTTCTGCAATATGTCTTCTTCTTCTTCTTCTTCTTCTTCTTCTTCTTCTTCTTCTTCTTCTTCTTCTTCGAGTTTCAATCTGAAATTCAGTTAAAACCAAGTCTAATCTTCACCAAAACCCCTCAAAATTGAGATATAAACTCCAAACCATAATTATTTTCAACAATACACAATCAAACAAATAATAATTTTTGAAAACCCAAATTTGAATTCAAAGCTTTCAAGCTTTTTAATGACTGTCAATGGTGGAATTGCTACTCTCTTTTCATTTGCTTTGTATTACTGAAATTTGCGATTGAGAAATAGAGAGATGTAGAGAGAATTTCTGGATACAGAGTGTATCACAAAAACATAGTATGGAAAATCTTATTCTGCGTTGTGGAAGATCAGAGTGAAACCGACGATAATTATGGAATGTGCGTGATTTGCGTTGGGGAAGATCTGAAAAATATTTAATTCCCCTTTTTTAGCGCGCAAAATAAGGAATCATAAAGCTACAGTGATTCCTTATTTAATGCATTGTATATATTAGGTAGAAATATTATTAGCATGAAGGGTAATAAGCAAACTATAAACATATTTGGTAATATAGTTTCATATATGGTATATATACGAAAATGCCTCTTCTACTATTCAAACTAATGTTTGAAATTAACTATTTGATTTATATTTTCTTTTCGAATTTTTGTTATTAATCTTTGCGTTAATTGTCTTTACGTAGTTTGACTATATACAGCTCATTGAAATTATAAGTTCTTCATTTATATTTTTCATTTTCTGTAAATTTACTCTTTTGAGTTTTTTGTTCCTTTTACAACTTTAAATCATTAATTATATTTAAATATGCTGATTAGCTTAAAGAACTTTTTTCATAGTTCCTTTGATTAAGTATTTTACTTGGTAAGTTATTATTATTGTAATTAATAGGCATCCAAATGATTAAATGATAAAGAGTCATCATTTTCTTTCACCATTAAATAAATAATTTGAAATTTTTAGGGCCGACAATATCGTTCATGAAAGAGAAATTGGGCTAGATTCTATAAAATACTAAAATATTATTATCTCATAAAATAAAATACCTATAATTAAAATAATATATAACTAACTTAACTATCTGTTTATTTTTGCAAGTTCTAAAAATATCCAATTACTACGCCTATGTAATCACACTTATTTTTGTCACTTAACTGACTGTTATTTTAACGTTATTCTCTATTTTGCATAATTATTTTTTTTCTTGTATAGAAGTTTTAGTTTACTAACGTTATATACACGTACAATGCACGTACACTAAGACTAGTTTATATTAAAAGCACGAAGGCCCTTAACGAAAAGTCGTTCGCCTTTTTTACCCTTTAAAAATATAATTAAAGCTAGATAAAATAGTCATTTAACTATTTTCCTAATATTTAGGACTTCAAAATCACCTAAATTTTCTATATTATCTTTTTCCTTATTTAAACTATATAATACCATATTTGTAAACGAAATACTAGCAAAATCAAAGTAGGAAAGTAGTAACTAGCGTGTATTTTGAACTCCTATAAGGTTTAGGAGTGTTGTCTTTGTATAGAATTATTGCCGGTTAATTCTTTAAAATTTTACTATTTTAGTAAAATGAAAGAAAATTAATTCCTATACATCATAAATCAAAACCTATAAACCTAATAAAAAATATCTATAAATAAGTTTACAAAATATAGGAATATAATTTTTAAAATAATTATAATTATATTATAGTAATAATAAACTAGATATTTTAAATTTTTTATTAAATTTATACATGTTAAAGCACGAACCGAATTAGATAATTGAAGCATAAATAAGATAAAGAAATTTATATAACGAAATTAATAGTAATAAATTGCACGTATTTCTTAAGAAATTTAACGATGAAATAGTAGAAAATAAGGTATATTATAAATAAGTCGTCAATGATAGCTTCATTATATTTTTTATATTAAATTATTTATCGTAAATATTAACTCAAACGTAATTATTTTTTAGACTTTGCAATTTCAAGTTCATAACTATTGAAGTCTCCTATACATCGTAAATCATACCTATAAATATATTAGGACGAGTAAAAGTATTCTATATAACTAAGTTTACAAATGACAAGATTATATTTGAAAATAATATAATTATATTAATAATACATATAGTGTACTTTAAAATTTTTGTTGAGCTTTTACACGTTAAAGCAAAAATCCAATCAAATAATTGAGGCATAAATAAGATACTGAAATATATCGGAATTATACTAATAATCGTATGTATTTTTATAAGAAATTTAAGGATGACATAATAAGAAAAATATGTATTGTAAATAATAAGTTGTCAGCTTTTTCTTGTATTTAGTCCAAAAAATGACGATGCCTCACTACATTTTTTTATTTAATTCTTTTATTATAAGATATTAATTCAACTATAGTCATTTTTAGACTTTACAATATTAAGTTTTGGGAAGTTATAAGACCAACCTTTTTATTGTCTTTTGTGTTTTGTTTTAGGCCACCAAAATAGCAATAATTTTCATAAGATTACATACGTCCTCAAAAATCACAATAAAGCATCTAGAAACTTATGTCGAACATGATTTTTTCATTTATTGAGCTAACTAAATGGGAAGAACATTCAAAGTTTTTCATTCTCTATTATGTACTCAATAACATAGATACACGCGTAATGCGCGTATCGTAAAGCTAGTATTATTATAAAAGCACGAAAAATTTATGCTAAATGTTGAATGACTAAAATATCCCCAAATATTAATGTGACGACCCGGTCCGTCGTCTCATGGGTTACCGCTCCATTTTTTTTCCCATTCTTAACTTCTTTATGCTTTATTATCCGTATCTTATGTGATCGAGTTGGTTTGGAGTGATTTTGATAAGAAATGAGACACTTAGTCTCTTTTAAGAAGGCTTAAGTTGGAAAAGTCAATCCGATGTTGACTTATGAGCTAGAGGGCTCGGATGTGAATTCCGATGATTCGGTTAGCTTCGGGGGATGATTCGTGACTTAGGAGTGTGATCAGAAGTAATTTTGGAGGTCCGGTGTAGAATTAGGCTTGAATTGGCGAAGTTAGTATTTTGGCGAATTCTGGTTGATAGGTGAGATTTTGATCCGAGAGTCGGAATGGAATTCCGAGAGTTGTTGTAGCTTCGTTAGGTGATTTGGGATATGTATGCAAAATTTCAGGTCATTTGGATGTGGTTTGGTCGGGGTTTTGATCGAAAGTGTATTTCGGAAGTTTTTAGAAAATTAGGCTTGAATTCGATGAGTTTTGGGTAATTTGATGTTGTTTGAGGTGTTTTGATGATTGGAAAAGGTTTGAATAATGTTATGAATTATGTTGGCATGTTTGGTCGGGGTCCCATGAGGCTCGAATAAGTTTTGGAAGAGTTTTTGGAAGATTTTTGCCGTTTGAGCATAAGCATGTAATGATCCAAAGGTCCATTTTTAGTTCTAGAGATCGAAATTTTATTTCGAGATTTTCAGAATTTAAATAATGAATTATAGGAGTGATCTGGAAAGTTTGGTCTAATTTCATCAAGTCGCGATTGGGTTTTTGACACGAAACATGAGTTAATTGTTTAACGAGCGAAATGGATATCGCACTGAGCAAACGAGCTCCGAATTGAGTTTTGATTGAAGGACTATGTTCGTATCATTATTTGTGACTCACAGGAACAAGAATCATCGAATTCCTAGTTCGTATGATGGAGTTAGAGCCATTTTAGTAAAAAGAAAAGTGCTGCAATTTCTTTGGCTGCTCCTGTATTTTTTTTAGCAGCGTGAACAGTAACCGCGCGTGAACAGTAACCGCGCGGGTGAAGTGACCACGCACGTGAACATTAACCGCACGAGTGAACAGTGACAACGCGCGTGAAAAGTAACCGCGCGGGTGAACAGTACTTCCGAAAAATTTTGAGCAGTGAGTTTAATAAACATTTCACCCGTGATCCAAGTTCCATTTCCTCCATTTTTGAGCAACCTTGAGAGCTTTTGGACGGGGATTGAAGAGGGTTTCGATAGGAAGTGATTGGAGGTAAGTCCTATGAACTAAAAACACGTTTTTATTGTGAAATTGATCTTGGAATCCATGGAAATTTAGCGAAAGAGGAAGAACTAGGGCTTGAGTTTTAATATTTCAAATTTTGATTTGAGGGGTCATTTGGACTCCGATTTTGGTAAATTTGATATGTATAGACTCGTGGCGAGATAAGGAATCTAGTTATGTCAATTTATGATTTTTCGAGACGTGGGCCCGGGGCTCGGGTTTTGCCAAATTCGTGAATTTTGATATTTTTAGAGTGCTTTCGATTGGGTATTGTCTCTTTAGCATTATGTGACATATTCGTTGGGATTTTGGGCAGATTCGACGCACGTGGAGGACAATTCGAGGGGCAAAGGCGTCGCAAATTAAAGAAATAGCCGGTTTGAGGTGAGTAATTGATGTAAATGATGTCCTGAGGGTTTGAAACCCCGGAATTTCACATTGTAACGCTTTATTGAGGTGACTTGCACACCAGATAACGGGTGTGGGGTAGAGCACCATTGTGGATTGTGACTTGGTCCGTCCCGAGAGATGTTTTTACCGTGTTTTCTATTTGAACTAAATTGAGAATCATCCTTACTTGGATTTAATTGTTACATTTGGGCTTCTTGCCAATTATTTGAATCCTTCAGGGTTTGACATCACTGTTTTCGCATACATGCATATCATTTGATCTCAGTCCAAGGTTTTAAATATTGTTTTACAAACTCATCCATCTTTCTAAGATTTGAAAACTTAAATGATATTTTTAAATGATATTTCGGGCTGAGAACTACTGTTTTACAAATGCCCAAGGGGCTTATGATGATTTCTGGACTGAGCATGAATCGGGCTGCGCGCCGCAACAGTCTTATATTGATATTGAGGTCGAGAGCTTGGTTAATTACATTGATATTGAGGCCGAGGGCCTGGTTGATTACATTGATATTGAGGTCGAGAGCCTGGGTGATTATACTGATATTGATATGAGGCTGAGGGCCTAGATTTGATGCCACAAGATGGCTTTATATTGCGCTTGGGCTGTAGGAGCCCCTCCGGAGTCTGTACACACCCCCAATGAGCGTCGTCGACGATAAATAAAATGGATGGCTCTGGCTGCACGCCGCAATGGGTACTAGAGAGTACCATCATATGCATTGAATTGCACTCATGCATAGAGTGTACCATCATATGCATTGCATTGCACTCATGCATTTGTTTTTATCTGTTATACTTGTCTCAGTAATTGGTACTCTGATTTAATTAACTTGTTGCTTCACTAATTATTGTTCTAAACTGCCAGTCATAGTTTACTTTGTATTTTTCCACGATTTCTTATTCTCATCCTTTATTTATGTTTATTACTCACTGGATCGGAGTACTCACATTACTCCCTGCACCTTGCGTGCAGATATAGGTACACCACAGGCTGAGTGAGGATTTGTTAGCTGAGCAGCAGTATCTGGGAGTATTGAGGTAGCTGCATGGTGTTCGCAACCTTGATCTCTCCCCTCTATCTCTATCTTTTATTTCGCATTTTTCCTAGACAGACTTGTAATAGGTGGATATTCTGTATTAGTGGCTCATATTCGTGACACCGGATTCTATTGGGCTATGGTGTGGTATTTTAATTGAACTTCCGCAGATTTTATTATTAATTATACACTTGAATGTAATGACTTAGTAAATTCTTTGTGATATTTATCTATAATCTGAATAAGAATTTGGGATAATGTTGTTGAATGGTCAGGCTTGCCTAGCAGTGTGTTGGGCTCCATCATGACCGGGGTTAGGGTCGTGACAAGTTGGTATCAGAGCCTAGGTTAATTGGTCTCGCGAGTTATGAGCCGGTTTAGTAGAGTCTCGCGGATCAGTACAGAGACGTCTGTATTTATCCTTGAGAGGCTGCAGAACCTTTAGGAAAACTTCATGTTCTTGAAATTCTTGTCGTGCGACTTTGTTGATCCGAACACTAAAAATTTCTATCATTCTATTCTCTCGCAGATGGCGAGGACTCGTGCTACTAGACGAGGTGGATGACCACCAGTGCCACCCACTAATGCCACCAGAGGCCGTGGACGTGGTCGTGGGCGTGGAGAGGTAGAGTAGCGCGGGCAGCACCTGTTAATCCACCAGCTGCCCCAGTTCCAGATCAGGCTCCAGCAGCTGTACCAGTTCAAGCACCAGCTATGCCTATTGTGATTCCGGGTCTTCAGGAGACCTTGGCTCAGATTTTGACAGTTTGCACTGGCTTAGCTCAGGCGGTCTCAGCCTCTACAGCCGCAACTACTTCACAGGACAGGGAAAGCACCCAGACTCCTGTTAATCGCACAGCTGAGCAGGTTGTGCAGGGATTGCAGACACCGGAAGCTGTTCTAGCTCAGCCGATTGCACCAGTTCAGAACCTTGTGGTCCCAGCTATGCCAGACGATGAGCAACATCATCTCGAGAAATTTGGTAGGCTCCAGCCTCCGACATTCAGTGGTGCAGAGGGCGAGGATGCCAATGGTTTTCTTGACAAGTGTCAGTGTATGCTTCGCAGCGCAGGGATTTTGGAGTCGAGTGGTGTATCTTTTACTGCATTTCAGTTCCAGGGAGCTGCATTTACCTGGTGGGAAGATTTTGAGAGGCGTAGACCGGTTGGTGTAGCGCCCCTTACTTAGCAGCAGTTCTCCACACTATTTCTGGAGAAGCATGTACCTCAGTCCCGTAGAGAGGAGCTGCGTAGGCAGTTTGAGTGGTTGACTCAGGGAGATATGTCCGTGACCCGGTACGAGATGAGATTTTCACAGTTGGCTCGTCATGCTACTTGGTTGATTCCGACAGATCGTGAGAGGATTCGGAGATTCGTGGATGGTCTTAACTACTCTCTCCGCATTTTGATGACTAGAGAGAGAGAGTATTGGGTGCTTCGTTCGAGGATGTGGTTGACATCGCTCGTGATATTGAGACTGTTCGCCGCAGAGAGAGAGAGGAGAGGGAGGCCAAGAGGCCCAGAGGTTCAGGAAGTTTCAGTAGTGCTCCGTCTAGGGGCCAGTTCCAACGTGGTAGAGGTCGTTCCTTCAGACCTCCTCAGTCGGCCCGTCCAGAGTATAGTAGGACATCTTCAGACCGTGGTCATTAGGGATTTCAGTAGGGCCAGTCTTTACTTAACGCTCTCCCAGCTCAGAGCTCATCCTATGCCCTTTCAGTTCAGGGTTCATCTGCGCCGAGTGCATCGGCTGGTCATTCAGGTGCGAGGGGTTCCCTCCAGTTCTCTTCTCCAGTACCTGGTAGTTGCTACGAGTGCGAAGAGTTTGGTCATATAAAGAGGCAGTGTCCTCGACTTTGTGGTGGTCAGTTTCAGCAGAGGGACCAACCTTCGTCTTCTGCTCTAGTTTCTTCAGTACCCGCCCAACCAGCTAGGGTGGAGGCCAGGCAGCCAGAGGTCGCCCCAGAGGGGGAGGTCGATCAGGAGGTGGCCAGGCTCGTTTCTATGCTATTCCAGGCAGGACAGATGCCATTGCATTAGATGCTGTTATCACAGGTATTATCTCAGTCTGCCACACAGATGCCTCTGTCTTATTTGATCCCAGATCCACCTATTCTTATGTGTCCTCATATTTTGCTCATCATTTGAGTACGACCCGAGGGTGTCTTACTTTACTTGTGCGCGTATCTACCCTGGTGGGCGATAATTATTGTAGACCATGTGTATCGGTCTTGTATTGTGACTATTGGGGGTCTGGAGACCCAAGTTGATTTATTGCTATTGAGCATGGTAGATTTTGATGTTGTTCCGGGCATGGATTAGCTATCTCCGTGTCATGCTATTCTAGACTGTCATACTAAGACAGTTACTTTGGCTATTCCAAGTGTTTCGGGGATCGAGTGGCATGGTATGACTGATTACGTTCCTAGCAGAGTGATTTCCTTCCTGAAAGCCCAGCGTATGGTTGGGAAGGGTTATCTATCATATCTAGATTTTGTGCGAGATGTTGGAGCTGAGACTCCTAGTATTGATTCTGTCCCAGTTGTGAGGGATTTTCCTGAGACCTGTCGGGCATGCCGCCGGACAGGGATATCGATTTTGGCATTGACTTGGTGCCGGTCACCCAACCCATTTCTATTCCGCCATATCGTATGGCACCAGCAGAGTTGAAAGAATTGAAGGAGCAGCTTCAGGAGATCCTAGACAAGAGGTTTATTCGGCCTAGTGTGTTACCGTGGGGTGCGCCAGTTCTGTTTGTGAAGAAGAAAGATGGCACAATGAGAATGTGCATTGACTACAGACAGTTAAATAAGGTAACAGTGAAGAACAGGTATCATTTGCCTCGCATTGATGACTTATTTGATCAGCTTCAGGGAGCGAGGGTGTTTTCAAAAATTGATCTCTGTTCGGGCTATCACCAGTTAAAAATCAGGGATTCGGATATTCTTAAGACAGCTTTCAGGACTAGATATGGTCACTATGAGTTTCTAGTCATGTCTTTCGGGCTGACCAATGCCCCAGCAGCGTTCATGCATTTGATGAACAGTGTATTTCGGCCTTATCTAGATTCTTTTGTTATTGTATTTATTGATGACATTCTGGTGTACTGGCGTAGCCAGGAGGAGCACGCCAAGCATTTGCGTGTGGTGTTGCAGAGATTGAGGGAGGAGAAGCTTTATGCAAAATTCTCCAAGTGTGAATTTTGGCTAAGTTCTGTGGCATTCTTGGGACACATAGTGTCCAGCGAGGGTATTCAGGTTGATCCAAAGAAGATAGAAGCAGTGCAGAGTTGGTCTAGACCGTCCTCAGCTACAAAGATCCGTAATTTTCTCGGATTAGCAGGCTATTATCGCCGGTTTGTTCAGGGGTTTTCATCCATTGTGTTGCCCTTGACCAAGTTGACACAGAAAGGTGCTCCATTTGTATGGTCAGACGAGTGTGAGGAGAGCTTTCAAAAGCTCAATACAGTTTTGACCACATCTCCAGTATTTGTTTTACCATCAGCTACAGGTTCATATACTGTATATTGTGATGCTTCGAGAGTTGGGATTGGCTGTGTGTTGATGCAGGAGGGTAGAGTTATTGCTTATGCTTCTCGTCAGTTAAAGCCCCATGAGAAGAACTACCCTGTTCATGACTTAGAGTTGGCTGCTATAGTTCATGCCTTGAAGATTTGGAGGCACTATTTATATGGCGTATCTTGCGAGGTATTCACTGATCATTGTAGTCTTCAGCATTTGTTTAAGCAGAAATACCTTAATTTGAGGCAGCGGAGGTGGCTTGAGTTGCTAAAAGATTATGACATCACTATTTTGTATCATCCGGGAAAGGTCAATGTAGTGGCAGATGCCTTAAGCCGAAAGGCAGTCAGTATGGGGAGTTTGGCGTACATTCCAGTTGGGGAGAGGCCCTTTGCAGTTGATGTTCAAACTTTGGCTAATCAGTTTGTGAGACTGGACATTTCTGAGCCTAGTCGGGTGTTGGCTTGTGTGGTTTCTCGGTCTTCCTTATATGATCGCATCAAAGAACGCCAGTATGATGATCCGCATTTGCTTGTCCTTAAGGACAGAGTTCAACATGATGATGCCAGGGATCTGACTATAGATGATGATGGCGTATTGAGGATGCAGGGCCATATCTGTGTGCCCAATGTAGATGGGCTTAGAAAGTTAATTCTAGAGAAGGCCCACAGCTCGCGGTATTCTATTCATCCGGGTGCCGCGAAGATGTATCAGGACTTGAGACAGCACTATTGGTGGAGAAGAATAAAGAAAGATATTGTAGGTTATGTAGCTCGGTGTCTTAACTGTCAGCAGGTGAAATATGAGCATCAGAGACTGGGTGGTTTGCTTCGGCAGATGAATATCCCAGAAAGGAAGTGGGAGAGAGTTACTATGGATTTTGTGAGTGGTCTTCCTCGGACTTTAAAGAAATTTGATTCTATTTGGGTGATTGTGGATCGGCTGACTAAGTCCGCACACTTCATTCCGGTGTGTACTACTTATTCTTCGGAGCGGTTGGCAGGGATATTTATCCGAGAGATTGTGCGATTGCACAGTGTTCCAGTTTCCATTATCTCAGATAGAGGTACTCAGTTTACTTCCCAATTTTTGGGGACTTTTCAGCGAGAGTTGGGTACCCAGGTGGAGTTGAGCACAACATTTCATCCTCAGACGGACGGACAGTCCGAGCGTACTATTCAGATATTGGAGGATATGTTGCGTGCCTGTGTGTTTGATTTTGGAGGTTCTTGGGATGAGTTTCTGCTGCTTGCAGAGTTTGCCTACAACAACAGCTATCAGTCCAGCATTCAGATGACACCGTATGAGGCTTTGTATGGGAGGCGGTGTAGATATCCAGTTGGTTGGTTCGAGCCCGGCGAGGCTAGGCTATTGGGGACCGATTTGGTTCATGATGCCTTAAAGAAGGTGAAAGTGATTCAGGAGAGGCTTCGTACAGTGCAGTCGCGTCAGAAGAGTTATGCGGACCGGAAAGTTCGAGATGTGTCCTACATGGTTGGTGAGAAGGTCTTGCAGAAGGTTTCGCCCATGAAGGGTGTTATGAGATTTGGAAAGAAAGGAAAGTTGAGTCCACGATTCATTGGACCTTTTGAGGTACTTAGGAGGATTGGGGAGGTGGCTTATATGCTTGCTTTGCCACCCAGATTGTCGAGTGTGCATCCAGTATTTCATGTTTCTATGCTCCGGAAGTATGTTGGGGACCCATCCCATGTTTTGGATTTCAGCACGGTTCAGTTGGATGGTGATTTGACCTTTGATGTGGAGCCAGTGGCTATTTTAGGTCGTCAGGTTCGGAAATTGAGGTCAAAGGATATATCTTCTGTAAAAGTGCAGTGGAGAGGTCAGCCCGTGGAGGAAGCTACCTGGGAGACCGAGTGGGAGATGCGGAGCAGATATCCTCATTTGTTTGAGGCTTCAGGTATGTTTCTTAACTCGCTCGAGGACGAGCGTTTGTTTAAGTTGGGGAGGATGTGACGACCCGGCCCGTTGTCTCATGGGTTACCGTTCCATTTTTTTCCCATTCTCAGCTTCTTTATGCTTTATTATCCTATCTTATGTGATCGAGTTGGTTTGGAGTGGTTTTGATAAGAAATGAGACACTTAGTCTCTTTTAAGAAGGCTTAAGTTGGAAAAGTCAACCCAATATTGACTTATGAGTTAGAGGGCTCGGATGTGAATTCCGATGATTCGGTTAGCTTCGAGGGATGATTTGTGACTTAGGAGTGTGATCGGAAGTAATTTTGGAGGTCCGGTGTAGAATTAGGCTTGAATTGGAGAAGTTAGTATTTTGACGAATTTCGGTTGATAGGTGAGATTTTGATCCGAGAGTCGGAATGGAATTCTAAGAGTTTCTGTAGCTTCGTTAGGTGATTTGGGATATGTGTGCAAAATTTCAGGTCATTCAGACGTGGTTTGGTCGGGTTTTTGATCGAAAGTGTATTTCGGAAGTTTTTAGAAAATTAGGCTTGAATTCGATGAGTTTTGGGTAATTTGATGTTGTTTGAGGTGTTTTGATGATTGGAAGAGGTTTGAATAATGTTATGAATTATGTTGGCATGTTTGGTCGGGGTCCCATGAGGCTCAGATAACTTTTGGAAGAGTTTTTGGAAGATTTTTGCCGTTTGAGCATAAGCATGTAATGATCCAAAGGTCCATTTTTAGTTCTAGAGATCGAAATTTTCTTTCAAGATTTTCAGAACTTAAATAATGAATTATAGGAGTGATCTGGAAAGTTTGGTCTAATTTCATCAAGTCGCGATTGGGTTTTTGACACGAAATATGAGTTAATTGTTTAATTGATCTTGGAATCCATGGAAATTTAGCGAAAGAGGAAGAACTAGGGCTTGAGTTTTAATATTTCAAATTTGGATTTGAGGGGCCATTTGGACTCCGATTTTGGTAAATTTGATATGTATAGACTCGTGGCGATATAAGGAATCCGGTTATGTCAATTTTCTAATTTTTCGAGACGTGGGCCCGGGGCTCGGGTTTTGCCAAATTCGTGAATTTTGATATTTTTCGAGTGATTTCGATTGGGTATTGTCTCTTTAGCATTATGTGACATATTCATTGCGATTTTGGGCAGATTCGACGCACGTGGAGGCCAATTCGAGGGGCAAAGGCGTCGCGAATTAAAGAAATAGCCGGTTTGAGGTGAGTAATTGATGTAAATGATGTCCTGAGGGTTTGAAACCCTAGAATTTCACATCGTAACGCTTTATTGAGGTGACTTGCACGCCGGATAACGAGCGTGGGGTAGAGCACCATTCGGGATTGTGACTTGGTCCGTCCCGAGAGATGTTTTTACCGTGTTTTCTATTTGAACTAAATTGAGAATCATCCTTACTTGGATTTAATTGTTACATTTGGGCTTCTTGCCAATTATTTGAATCCTTCAGGGATTGACATCATTATTTTCGCATACATGCATATCATTTGATCTCAGTCCAAGGTTTTAAATACTGTTTTGCAAACTCAGCCATCTTTCTAAGATTTGAAAACTTAAATGATATTTCTAAATGATATTTCGGGCTGAGAACTACTGTTTTACAAATGCCCAAGGGGCTTATGATGATTTCTGGACTAAGCATGGATCAGGCTGCATGCCGCAGCAGTGTTATATTGATATTGAGGCCGAGAGCCTGGTTGATTACATTGATATTGAGGCCGAGGGCCTGGTTGATTACATTGATATTGAGGGCCTGGGTGATTATATTGATATGAGGCCGAGGGCCTAGATTTGATGCCACGAGATGGCTTTATATTGCGCTTGGGCTGTAGGAGCCCCTCCAGAGTCTGTACACACCCCCAGTGAGCGTCGTCGACGATAAATAAAATGGATGGCTCGGGCTGCACGCCGCAGTGGGTACTAGAGAGTACCATCATATGCATTGCATTGCACTCATGCATAGAGTGTACCATCATATGCATTGCATTGCACTCATGCATTTGTTTTTATCTGTTATACCTGTCTCAGTAATTGGTACTCTGATTTAATTGACTTGTTGCTTCACTAATTGTTGTTCTAAACTGCCAGTCATAGTTTACTTTGTATTTTTCCACGATTTCTTATTCTCAACCTTTATTTATGTTTATTACTCACTGGGTCGGAGTACTCACATTACTCCCTGCACCTTGCGTGCAGATCCAGGTACACCACAGGCTGAGTGAGGATTTGTTAGCTGAGCAGCAGTATCCAGGAGTATTGAGGTAGCTGCATGGCATTCACAACCTTGATCTCTCCCCTCTATATCTATCTTTTATTCCGCATTTTTCCTAGACAGACTTGTAATAGGTGGATATTCTGTATTAGAGGCTCATATTCATAACACCGGATTCTATTGGGCTATGGTGTGGTATTTTAATTGAACTTCCGCAGATTTTATTATTAATTATACACTTGAATGTAATGACTTAGTAAATTCTCTATGATATTTATCTATAATCTGAATAAGAATTTGGGATAATGTTGTTGAATGGTCGGGCTTGCCTAGCAGTGTGTTGGGCGCCATTATGACCTGTGTTGGGGTTGTGACAATTAATCGACTTTTATACCCTTAAATATTCGTATTATTTAAGGATATAAATGTAAATCACCTAAGGCTAGAACACTTTTTCGATTTAAACTACAATATACAAAGTTAATTTGAGTTAAATTCTTTTTGGGATATCTTCAACGTAACCTACCAAGTCTACAAAGTTGATTTTCAAATACTCAAGTAAGTCTATGATGAATGACATTGTAATATTCAGTACCTATGCCTAATATTAGAGTCCGAATTCAACTAAATTTTGCATATATTTTCCTTATTACTACTACTACTATGCCTATTACAGTACCTATTACTACTACTACTACTACTACTACTACTATTACTAATACTATTATTATCATCTGTCTAACCTACTACTATGTTTATTTAAGAATTGCTTGTTGTACTTTGTACATATTCCTCAATATAATCACTTATAAAACTGGATGTTACGTGTTTCATAATTTGTAACTCTAGACATATTCGGGTAAAGCACGAACATAGAGACTAGGTATTATAAAATCATGAATACAATGTTGATTTACAAAAATAACCTTATAATATTGAGCATAATAACTCACAATAAAATGGCATAACTGAAATTCTAGACGTTAGCCTTGTAATCCTATTAGTTTTAGGACGTAACACTACACGTTAGGAATTCTATTAGTATAAGTACTTTCGATCATAGACACGTTAAAATTTTCTTTTACTAATTTAATTTGAAAACATATTATAATATCCTATTACTAATTTAATTTGAGAATGTATTATATTGTCTAATTTCATTTAGAAAAAGGATTGCCTATATTATTATAAAAGTATGAATACAATATTGATAGACCAAAATAATATTAAATATTAAACAAAAGAACTCATAGGTAAAAGATATAACTAAAATAACCTTTTTTGGGGACTACAAGACCTTCTATGTTGATTTTTTTTTAATATTTAAGATTTTAAAATTAGTACAATTTTGTCTATTAAATTCTTATTAAAAGTACGTAGAAATTAAATTAATTTTACAAGAATCCTCTATATTGGCAGTATATTACCACGCCATAACACTCAATGCCAAGAAAAAATAAAAGTACTATTATATGGATTGCATAAAGCGGGGAAAAAATATCCCCATAATATATTTTTAGATTAGATATGAATTATTTTTTGTCACGACCCCAAATCGGCCCGATCGTGATGGCGCCTCTCGTGAAGACAAGGCCATCCGACACAACACTCACCTTAACCCTTTAAGCATTAAGAGTCATTTTTAAGTCTTTAAATTAAACAATGTTTCATAATAAAATCATGGAATAACAGTGCGGAATAAAATACCAGCCCAACATCGGGGTGTCACTAGTTATGAGCAACTATCAAGGTCTGAATACAACAAAAGTCTAAAAATGTACTAAATACAGTAACAACAATGAGGGGAAGGAAGCGGTGCTGCGAACGTCATGCAGCCACCTTGCTAACTCTGATGACTCCGCGGCTGAGCTATCAACACCCGCTACCGGGTTCCGATATACCTGAATCTGCACACGAGCTGCAGGGAGTAATGTGAGTACTCCAACCCAATAAGTAATAAGAGAAATAAAGGCTGAGCAGTAGGAAATAATGAATCCACATTCACATTAGGCTCAATAAACACAACAAGCCTTCAAATCATAATACGAGTCAATCTTCCCTTTTAAAATCCAGCTTTTAGTAAAAATCATTTTGAAATACTTTCCAGCAGTTTCGGTAGGGGTTCAATGCCATTTAAGATAATAATAGAGATTAAAGCCATAAGCGGCCCCTCGGGCAAAACATAGTTTGTAAAACAGCCCCTCGGGCAAAACAGTAATCATAAACACTTCATAACTTAAAAATCTCAGTGGAATTAACAAATGCCAAATCAATGATTAATTTCTGAACATCTCATAAACCCCAGTTTAAATAAAAGTTATTTTAAAATATTTGTTCAACTTTCCGACAGAGGCTTAATATAAAGATGAGTGAAAACAGTCGATAAATCAACATATTCGATAGAAATTCACTTTAAAGAGTAGTGAAATTAATAAGTCCAAAAACAGGCCTCTTAGGCAAAAACATCACTCATATGCATGTATATATCTATCGCCCCTCGGTCTAGCCTCTCTGTCACTCGTGACTCAACTCTTACCAATCAGTACTCGCACTCAGCATTCATGCTCAATTGGTACCATATAGTAACCGCTGCGGCGTGTAGCCCGATCCGTATATCTCTCAGAATAACTGAAATCAAAGTAACCGCTGCGGCGTGTAGCCCGATCCATGCATCGCTGTGGCGCACAACCCGATCCATATAAATAGTCTACTGCGCTCACTGGGGGTGTGCAGACTCCGGAGGGGCTCCTACAGCCCAAGCGCTATATTGCTGCGGCGTGCAGCCCGATCCATATAAGTATTGTTGCGGCGTGCAGCCCGATCCATAACATATATAATATCCTCACCATTGGGTTCTCAACCCCTCTTAGTCATTAACCTCAGAGCCTCTCGTACCGATCCATATATATATACATTGTTGCGGTGTGCAGCCCGATCCATAGATATATAATCCTCACAACTAGGCCCTCGGCCTCTCTCAGTCATTAACCTCACCATCAGAATTTCAGTCTATCTCAGTCATCAATCTCACAATCAGACCCTCGGTCTATCTCAGTAAAACAGGGAACTCAGCCCAAAACAATTTCCACATTTTAAGAATATAGAGATAAATCCAGATTTGAGCAGTAAACAGGTAAAATATGACTGAGAATATGCTTTCAAACAAATAGAGTGAGGAAAGATAGTAAAAATGCTCCTAAGGGTCATAACAAGTTGGAACAAGACCCCAAACATGACATACAACCCAAAAATATAATAATGTCAAACAATTAACTATCAAATACGCATTAAAATATTCGTTCGGGATGGACTAGGTCACAATCCCCAGCGGTGCTCTACCTCACACTCGTCATCCATCGTGCAAGTCATCTCAAAGTAACACATCGACGTATAATCTGGGGTTTCAAACTCTCAGGACAGTATTTACAATCATTACTTACCTCGAACCGGCTAATCCTCTAGCTCGCGATGCCTTTGTCTCTCAAATCGACCTCCGAATGCCTCGAATCTAGCCTCAGTAATTCGATTCAGTTAATAAAAATTATAGGAATTAATTCCATATGAAATTCTACATTTTCCATTAAAAATCCGAAATTGCACTCAAAATTCACCTGTGGAGCCCACGTCTTGGAACCCGACAAAAATTACGGAATATGAAACCTCATCCAACCACGAGTCCAACCATACCAATTTTACTAAAGTCTGACATCAACTCGACCCTCAAATCTTCAAATTAAACCAAGAGGGTTTTCAAAAATTTTCCAACTAAAATCACCAATTAAATGGCAAAACTAGTAATAGATTAGGGTAATCTAACCAAAATTAAGTTAAGAACACTTACCACATTGTTTTCTCTGAAAATCTCCCGAAAATCGCCTCTCCCCGATCTCCAATTTGATAAAAATGGAAAATTCAGAACTTAAGAATCTGCCCAGAAAATGTCGGGGCCACTGTTCACGCGTTTGGGTACTGTTCACACGGTACTGTTCACTATTCACGGGGTACTGTACACGGGTACTGTACATGGATACTGTTCATGTTTGCTGTACATGGTACTATACACGGATACTGTTCACACAGGTGCGGTTACTGTTCACATGTGCGAAAAATGCAGAAACTGCCCAGAAAATTGCAGCAGCTTTGCTTTTCACTAAAAAGGCTCTAACTCCATCATACGAACTCGGAATTCGATGATTCTTCTTCCTATGAGTCACAAATAATAATACGAACATAGCCCTTCAGTCGAAACTCAATTCGGAGCTCATTTGCTCACTTCAATACCCATTTCGCTCGTTAAATAATTAACTCATGTTTCGTGTCAAAAACCCAATCGCGGCTTGATAAAATTAGACCAAACTTTCCAGATCAGTCCTATAATTCATTATCAAAATTTAGGAAGTCTCGAAATCAAATTTCAATCTCTAGAACTAAAAATAGACCTTTGGATCATTACATGCTTATGCTCACAACGGAAAAAATCTTCCAAAAACTCTTCCAAAACATATCCGAGCCTCATGGGACCCCGACCAAACATTCCAACACACCCCATAATATAATTCAAACTTGTTCCAACCTTCGGAACGCTCAAAACAACATCAAAACATCAAATCACCCAAGGATTCAAGCCTAAGAATTCCAAAACTTCCGAAATCCAAATTCGATCAAAAAGCCGACCAAACGACGTCCAAATGACCTAAAATTTTGCACACACATCACAAATGACATAGCAAAGTTACAGCAACTCTCAGAATTCCATTCCGGCCCTCGGATCCAAATCTCACTTATCAACCGGAATTCGCCAAAATATTAACTTTGCCAATTCAAGCCAAATCCTTCCATGGACTTCCAAAATGCATTCCGATCGCGCTCCTAAGTCATAAATCACCCAACGAAGCTATCCAAATCATAAAATTTCCGATCCGAGCTCATATACAAATAAGTCAACTCTTAGTCAAACCTTTCAAATTCAAAGCTTTCAACTAAGACTGTTCCTTCAAATTCATTCTGATTTTTCCTGTAAACCAAAACCAACGATCTACATCAGTCATAATACGTTACACGAGGCAAGTCATGCCCGGGAACTGGCGATCAAAGTGCTAAAGTTCAAAACGACTGGTCGGGTCGTTACATCCTCCCCTACTTAAACACACGTTCGTCCTCGAACATACCCAGAGCTATTCTAAAAGCCCACCAATCGCTGAATAACCTTACCATGCGTATAGCCAGGGGTGATACCACGTCACCCTATCTCATATAGGTTCGATAATACCGTTTAACTAAAATTACACAATTCAATCTAGCCCATAAACCATAGAACCACATTTTCACTTCTGAAACCATCAATACAATCAAAACCTCACACCTATACTTTGAATAGACCTGAACCAGCTATAATAACCCATGCCTGCAACCTCGGGAGCAATCCCATAATATACCACATAACTCAAACACTCGTAGCGATAACTTCTATTCACAACAGTTTCCCATAACAACCAAATACCGATAGAAAACCTCTTATCAGCTAAAGTCTCATTCCAACACTTTCATATACTGCCAACGATAAATGAAACACGCAATAAACCATAACCATTTCTCAGATCAACCATTCATGAAGCCATTTCTCCTCTGGCAATTACCATAGCAATTTTTTTTGAACCGAACCTCGATGTTTACCCATCAAACATGCTGAAATCGAATCCGTTTATTTTCATTCATGATCCCAACGATCTCCTCTAACCCAACACACTACCCTAGTGACATGTCACACCAATAGAATCCTAAGCCACATCTAGCATAATACGCGCACCAATAAGCAACGGTCCGAACATACTCAAATCATGAAAATGACTCAAATGAAAGGGTTATACCTCAAGCTCACCAGTACCACCATAAAGAAGGGCTGAGAACCCGTCTCACATCATAGAATAGGACACACGTATCTAACCCGCAAGGTTATATCTCCACATAACTTCGCTACAATGCGCGATCCTATCCAAATACTGCTCCACATGGGACACCTCAAGTCACTATGCTCGAAATTGACAACCACGCACAATTTGATGTCTGGAACCAAAGCAAATCATTACACCAACGGTGAAACAAATAACATATACCACGCAAACCCGATAGGACGTAACCAATACACCATTCACCGAGCAACACCCGATTACTCTTCCCGCTCGACTTCCACTATGAACCCCATTAGAACTGCACCATATGTGCCCATAACCAATAAATCATAATGTCTCGCAACACAGAAAGACAACTCATAAATCTCCCCAGATCACTATTAAGCTCAATAACGGTCAAATCAACCTATCCCTCAACAATACAATTCGGGGCCAACCAAGCCGACTCGAGCTAGAACACGCATCCACATAGGTCTACCAATGGACTATACATCAAGTCTAGTCACACACAATAGATAAATAATCCTCCGAAGGTTCACAACGACTGAATCATAGCACATACTACCCTCTGACCAACCTTAGCTATTTTCTCACAGTCCACAATCACAATACCTATGATGTATTATTAACTCAACCACATTTCCCTCTTTCTGTGCATACCGTTATCAAGACACACCATTTAGTAATATCATTTACCTAGTCATCTGAAACTGCTTGTGCTGTCTAAGAATTTATGACCTTCCTTTCAAAACTGAATTGCGACCTTACATATGCCAATCCCCGCCCTACACAACATACCACATATAACATGTCATCCTATGATAAATATGAGAACTTTAAAATCCATTTCCGAGCCACAGTCAACTACATATTCACTAGTAACAAACCTTCCATTGGTCCCATCTAGAAGGAAAATCACTATACATCCCATGTTCACAGAAAATATACATTCCCAAACCGCGGTAAAACCATCAAGAACTCTCCGAGTTCCCTTTGCACAAATCAGACATGTCAGGATTGAATCCTTCTAACTCGATCAAGCTAAGCAAGTCATCAAAACCTAAGAGCATCGCCGCAAAATACCTGAAAGAACTCATTACCTCGAACACACGCACAAAATTAACCATATCCTTACCATACCGATTCGGTCTACTTTCAAACTATTCCATCTATATAAATTTCCTTCTGATTCATTTTGAACTTGATATTCTCTCTTACTGTAGCACCACAATTTCTCAACCCAGGATTACCACACGAGACCCAAGCATAAAACCACACTATCTAAGACTCATAAGCCGCTGAATACTCTCTTAAATATTCCCAAAAGCACCACATTCGAAATACTTCACTCTGAAGAACTTCCTGCGGATCTAAATCTGTTACCTCCTAATACTAATACATAGAATCCCACAATTAATATAGAAAACACCACAAGTCTTGACGTCTTCCAAGGAAAACTCAGTTTCTATCCATAAGTATAAATTGAAAGCCTCCAATTATTGCATGTAATATTTGGAACACAATAGGACCATTCTCTAGAGGCATCACTCTACTCAAACCGCAGTTAGATTGATTAAATGAACCGAATAACCTGTGCTTCATTTGCACTCCGACACTACAGAATGTGACCTCATTTCAAAACCAAGCAACTTCCTGCCCTATGCACCGAGCATTCCTTACCAACCACAACTCAAGTCATTCCCCGATTCTCGTACACCCATAAAGCATAACATAACCTTTATTGAAATTTCCTTTACTCGATCCATAACTGATTCACAAATACGCCTCAAACTGGAACCATTAGAGCACATAACCGTGCAATCAACTATTCAATAGCGGACTCCCCCACTAGGCTCGAAGCCATAGATCAACACACGCTCAATAACTCATAACAATTATACTCTATTGATGCCATGATAACATAATGAGATTAAACTCAAATCTTTTATAAGCTTGTGAAACACAAATCATCCAGAATTTTAACTCTTCTACAAATCTCGCATTCCACTCTCGCAACAGTTACACCCACTCACTAAGCGACCCAATTTAAGTTGCAACACATATCCTTCACTCGCAAATCTATTAGACACATAAGGATCGTACAACCTCAGAACACTCCGCATGAGATAACCCACCTTCTTTGCCTTAAACTAACATTTATGTATACCTTCCACCGTCATAACCATTACGCAGTCACTTAGTCTTCCTGAGTCTGAACTCATACCGCAACATGAAATTTACTTCACTCCCAACTAGGACGCATAAAAAGACTCTTTGCACACCCATAAATCGGGGCTATACCTCAAATCAAGATGGATACATCTCGCAGTACTAACATACTCATCACATAGTTATCCAGCCATCACTCCCACTATTAGGGACACTACCGAACATATAAGTTCAAAAATACTTGCTCACACAATCAGCACCTCGGTGCTCAAGCCATAGGCAAATATTCGGCCTCAAGTCCTCCAGACTGGCCCAACATCAAACTCACAGAGATCATATCTTGCCCCTCGATCGGGGAATCACAAGCCATCAAGGCACATCTGATACTGCGTGCTCATGCACGCATACGATAAGAATTCAAGAATGTGAAGTTTTCCTAAAGGTTCTGCAGCCTCTCGAGGATAAATACAGACGTCTCCGTACCGATCCGCAAGACTCTACTAAACCTGCTCATGACTTGTGAGACCTATGTAACCAAGGCTCTAATTCCAACTTGTCACGACCCCAAACCAGCCCGGTCGTGAAGGCGCCTCTCGTGAAGACAAGGCCAACTGACACAACACTCACCTTAACCCTTTAAGCATTAAGAGTCATTTTTAATTCTTTAAATTAAACAATGTTTCATAATAAAATCCTGGAATAACAATGCGGAATAAAATACCAGCCCCACATCGGGGTGTCACTAGTTATGAGCAACTATCAAGGTCTGAATACAACAAAAGTCTAAAAATGTACTAAATACAGTAACAACAATGAGGGGAAGGAAGCGGTGTTGCGAACGTCATGCAGCCACCTTGCTAACTCTGATGACTCCGCGGCTGAGCTATCAACACCCGCTACCGGGTTCCGATATACCTGAATCTGCACACGAGTTGCAAGGAGTAATGTGAGTACTCCTGTCGCACCTCCTTTTT
This sequence comes from Nicotiana tabacum, assembly GCF_000715075.1. Lineage (NCBI taxonomy): Eukaryota > Viridiplantae > Streptophyta > Magnoliopsida > Solanales > Solanaceae > Nicotiana > Nicotiana tabacum. The sequence continues at coordinate 155,845,614 of NC_134085.1, forward strand.
ACCGCGCCCGCGGGGCTTTGGGCTGTGGGGGGGAATTAATTCATTTGGGCCTGGATTTTAATCCAGGTCCGATTTTGCATATATATACATTTTTTTTATTTTTTCTAATTTAAATTTCTAATTTTAATTGTAAAACAATTTTAAATTCGCAAAATATATTAATTATTTTATAACAATTATTTAACACATAGACAAAACATCAATCACACAGTGGAATATTTAAAATGGAACTATTGCATATTTTTGTGATTTTATTTAAATTATCTTTTAAATGTATCATTAAATCCTATATGCATGCAATATGTATTTTATTTTATTTTTTCACTTTATTATGACAATGTAAACACTTACGGACATAACACAAGTATTTAACACCACGCAAATTCAAAAATTACACAGTAAAAGAAATTTATTTTATTTTTTGATTTATTTTGGAGTAGTTTTTCGTAAGGCAAAAATCACGTGCTCACAGCTGCCCCTCTTTGTGCGAAAACTCGAAGAGTTTTCGTGCAAAGATAAAGTGAGCGTATATGAGCGATTTTCGCCCGTTCGAATACTCCGTGGGAAGCATTTTTAGAAAGATTTGACCGAACCTCTGCTTCAAAGGTTTCCTACATATCCTTGGCTATAAAGGAATCAGGTCAATGTAGTTCGGGAATTTTGGGTAGCTGGGACTACCGTGGGACTGTGATGTTACTGCTGCTTCGTGCTATTTTTACTGCTTGCTGACCTCCTTATTACACCTTACTTTAAAGGAAATACAAAAAGTTAAACTAAACTATGGTACATGAATTATAAAAATCTTATCTAGGTCATGCCCCTGCGTTTCTTGTTGTCTCAATATCTTGGTGACTCTTGGGCATTTGGCTTATTCCTAATTCCTTTCATTGTGTCCCGTATTTTCTTTTGGGACTCTTGTTGTTTCTTGCTGGGGATTTTGTTGGACTCCTCTGCTTTATGGGTTCTAAGTGTGCTCCTTTTTCATATGAGCGGGCTTTTGATTTCAACACTTCAATTTCATTCCCTCGTTCTTCAGGTGGGTGCCTTGACTGCTTCTTTTCTTTCTTCATCCTCATTCTCCAGGTGGACGCCTGACTTCTTTAATTCTCATCCTCATTCTCCAGGTGGACGCCTGACTTCTTTAATTCTTCATCCTCATTCTCCAGGTGGACGCCTGACTACTTTAATTCTCATCCTCATTCTCCAGGTGGACGCCTGACTTCTTTAATTCTCATCCTCATTCTCCAGGTGGATGCCTGACTTCTTCAATTTCTTCATCCTCATTCTCCAGGTGGACGCCTGATTTCTTCAATTTCTTCATCCTCATTCTCCAGGTGGACGCCTGACTTCTTCAATTTCTTCATCCTCATTCTCCAGGTGGACGCCTGACTTCTTCAATTTCTTCATCCTCATTCTCCAGGTGGACGCCTGACTTCTTTAATTCTCATCCTCATTCTCCAGGTGGACGCCTGACTTCTTCAATTTCTTCATCCTCATTCTCTAGGTGGACGCCTGACTTCTTTAATTCTTCTTATCCTCACTCTCCAGGTGGACGCCTGACTTCTTCTTTTCTCATCCTCATTCTCCAGGTGGACGCCTGACTTCTTTAATTCTTCTTATACTCATTCTCCAGGTGGATGCCTGACTTCTTTAATTCTCATCCTCATTCTCCAGGTGGACGCCTGACTTCTTCAATTTCTTCATCCTCATTCTCCAGGTGGACGCCTGACTTCTTTAATTCTTCTTATCCTCATTCTCCAGGTGGACGCCTGACTTCTTCTTTTCTTCATCCTCATTCTTCAGGTGGACGCCTGACTTCTTTAATTCTTATCCTCATTCTCCAGGTGGACGCCTGACTTCTTCTTTTCTCATCCTCATTCTCCAGGTGGACGCCTGACTTCTTCAATTCTTCATCCTCATTCTCCAGGTGGACGCCTGACTTCTTTAATTCTCATCCTCATTCTCCAGGTGGACGCCTGACTTCTTTAATTCTTATCCTCATTCTCCAGGTGGACGCCTGACTTCTTCAATTCTCATCCTCATTCTCCAGGTGGACGCCTGACTTCTTCTTTTCTCATCCTCATTCTCCAGGTGGACGCCTTACTTATTTAATACTTCATCCTCATTCTCCAGGTGGACGCCTGACTTCTTTAATTCTTCTTATCCTTATTCTCCAGGTGGATGCCTGACTTCTTTAATTTTTCTTATCCTCATTCTCCAGGTGGACGCCTGACTTCTTCAATTTTCTACCAGGTATTTCCTGACACAAATATTGTATTTGCCTCTGTTTTAAATGAAAGAAAACTTTGTCAGTTTAAAGCAGGGTGGTTAACTGGGGCATTCTTGCCGATGGTGAGGCTTCTCCTCATCTCTCTTTATTGCCTTGGAATGGTTGAAAAGAATGTTTTGTTCTTGTAATTGATCCTTGACTATAGGATTCCCCTCCGTATGTTTCCCTTCAAACCCTTTTAACTGTAATCATATGTCCCTTCTGACTTTGCTGATCCACTTTCGATTTCACCTTTCTTATACTCATATCTTTTATCTCCCACCTTTCGTGGCCGTATTTTGTAACCTTGAATCTTGGTAGTATACCTTGGCATTCCTTCTTATTTGTTTGGAATAAAACTTATCTCAAAGCTTTCAGAAAGTAAGATTATTAGTAACGAAATACGCTGATTTTGACAATTATAGAATGAAAAGAAAAAAATCCAAATTTTGGATGACTGGTGGAAAAGGAATAAAGGACTTATCTGATTGGAATTACTGGCACCAATGATCAGGGTATGCATTTCGGATTAATCAACCCAGTCTTTTTATCAATCTCCTTTCAATTGTCTCAAGGAGTTTTCATCGATAAACTTTCCTCATTTTTCACTTCTTCACTTCCTTTTCGCCTTAGGGTGCCTATGAAGGTTTTCACCAAAAAGACTCTCTCCTTTTACTTTTCTCTCAACTTCCGTCGCCTTATGGTGCCCGTGTGGGTTTTCACCTATAAGACTCTCTCATTTTTACTTTCTTTTCTTGTTTGTACCAGAGTATTATGAACCATCTTCATTTGCTTGACTCAACATTTTTCTAAGATTGGTCGAAAGGTCTTTCTGGTATGGGGTTAGAAATGGAAAAGGTATTAAAAGCTTAGACAGTTTTGGTATGTGTTTAAAATTACAACTCTTGGAATCTTTTTCTTATTTCCAATATAATTCTTGCCCCAGTCCCTTGATTGGGGTCGCTTGATGTTTCTTTTTGTGAACATTTTATGTATATTGTTCACCCTATGACCGAGCCGTGAGGCGCCTACGTATCCTTCTTTGAGGAATCAGGTCAAACGTAGTTCACTACATAATAGTGATTTTTTTTCTTTTTTTTTATTAATTCCAAGAGAGGGTAGGAAAGAAACAAGTATGGCTCAAAGGGGAAGCAAATGGTATAGTGTTTGGATAGCAGAATAAATTGCCTTTGTCATTCCAATCTTCGAAATAGTGCTAAATACAAACACTCAAAAAGTTATGCATAATATCTCTTTACCGCGTCGGAATTGATCGCCATATATATGCATTTGCCTTCAATGTCTGTTAAGCATAGTGCACCATTCGATAATACTCTGGTCACAATGAATGGTCCTTGCCAATTCGGGGCAAATTTGCCCTTTGCTTCAACCTGATGTGGAAAAATACGTTTCAGCACATGCTGACCTACTTCAAACTTCCGGGGACGCACCTTTTTGTTGTATGCTCTTTCTATTCTTCTTTGATATAACTGACCATGGCATACTGCGGTCAATCGTTTTTCATCAATCAAGTTTAACTATTCTAAACGGGTTTTGACCCATTCATCATCATCAATCTTTGCTTCGGCGATGATCCGAAGGGAAGGAATCTCAACTTCCGCAGGAATTACTGCTTCAGTGCCATATACCAACAAATAAGGAGTTGCTCCTACTGAAGTGCGAACAGTAGTGCGGTATCCCAATAATGCAAATGGTAATTTTTCATGCCATTGTTTTGAACCTTCTACCATTTTCCGAAGTATCTTCTTTATGTTTTTGTTGGCTGCTTCTACTGCTCCATTCGCCTTGGGCCGATATGGGGTAGAGTTACGATGTGTAATCTTAAACTGTTGACATACTTCCTTCATTAGGTTGCTGTTAAGATTAGCACCGTTATCTGTGATGATCATCTTCGGGATTCCGAATCGACATATGATATTTGAGTGGACAAAATCGACCACAGCTTTCTTGGCCACTGATTTGAATGTCTTGGCCTCGACCCATTTGGTAAAATAATCAATAGCTACCAGAATGAACCTGTGCCCATTGGATGCTGCCAGCTCAATTGGTCCAATCACATCCATGCCCCAGGCAACGAAGGGCCATGGTGCCGACATTGTGTGCAACTCGGATGGTGGAGAGTGAATCAAATCTCCGTGTATTTGGCATTGATGACACTTGCGCACAAAACTGATACAATCTCGCTCCATGGTAAGCCAATAGTAACCAGCTCGGAGGATTTTCTTTGCCAACACATATCCACTCATGTGGGGTCCGCAAACTCCTGAATGTACTTCAGACATGACAGTTGTAGCTTGTCTGGCATCTATGCATCTTAATAATCCAAGATCTGGTGTTCTTTTATACAAAACTCCTCCGCTTAAGAAGAATCCATTTGCCAATCGCCTAATGGTCCTCTTTTGATCTACTATGGCTTGTGCGGGATATATCCCATTCTGATATACTCCTTGATGTCGTGGAACCATGGTTCACCATCAAATTCTTCTTCAACCATATTGCAATAAGCGTGCTGATTGCGGACTTGAATATGTATCGGATCTACATAAGCTTTGTCCGGATGGTGCAACATAGATGCCAGGGTAGCCAATGCATCGGCAACCTCATTATGGATTTTTGGAATATGTTGGAATTCCACTGATTGAAACCGCTGACAAAGATCATGTAAACATTGTCGATATGGGATGAGCTTCAAGTCTCGGGTTTCCCATTCTCCTTGAATTTGATGTACCAAAAGATCCGAATCTCCCATGACTAAGATTTCTCGGATACCCATGTCTGCAGCTAGCCTTAACCCTAAAATGCAAGCTTCATATTCAGCCATATTATTGGTGCAATAAAATCGCAATTGAGCCGTAACAGGATAGTGATGCCCTATTTCAGAAATGATTACAGCTCCTATTCCGACTCCTTTCATGTTAGCGGCTCCATCAAAGAAAAGTTTCCAGCCAGGTTTTTCAATTTGTTCCACCTCGTCGATATGCATTGTTTCTTCATCAAGAAAATAAGTCTTCAACGGCTCATATTCCTCATCGACCGGGTTTTCGGCTAAATGATCGGCCAATGCTTGAGCCTTCATTGCAGTTCGAGTCACATAGATGATGTCGAATTCCGTGAGCAATATCTGCCACTTTGCAAGTCTTCCCGTTGGCATAGGCCTTTGAAAAATGTATTTCAATGGATCCAACCGAGAAATGAGGTAAGTAGTGTAGGATGACAAATAGTGTTTCAATTTTTGAGCTACCCATATTAGGGCGCAACATGTCTTTTCCAGATGAGTATACTTAACCTCATAAGCTGTGAACTTCTTGCTAAGGTAGTAGATGGCCTGTTCTTTTCTGCCAGTGAGGTCATGTTGCCCCAATACACAACCAAATGAATTTTCCAAAACCGTTAAGTAAAGAATCAAAGGTCTTCCTGGCTCTGGCGGGACCAACACGGGTGGGTTCGACAAGTACCCTTTTATTTTATCGAACGCTTCTTGACACTCATCGGTCCATTTGATCGCAGCATCCTTTTTTAACAATTTGAAAATTGGCTCACAGGTTGTTGTGAGCTGAGCAATAAACCTGCTGATGTAATTTAACCTTCCCAACAAACTCATTACTTCAGTTTTGTTCCTGGGAGGTGGCAATTCTTGGATGGCTTTAATTTTTGATGGGTCTAGCTCGATGCCTCGTCGACTGACTATGAATCCCAGCAACTTTCCGGATGGAACTCCAAATGCGCATTTTGCAGGGTTAAGCTTGAGGTTGTACCTGCGAAGTCTTAAGAAGAACTTCCTCAAATCCCCAACGTGGTCGGCCAGATATTTTGATTTTATGATCACATCGTCCATGTATACCTCAATCTCCTTGTGTATCATATCATGAAACACTGTGGTCATTGCTCTCATATAGGTTGCTCCGGCGTTCTTTAAACTGAATGGCATTACCCGGTAGCAATAAGTTCCCCATGGTGTGATGAATGCCGTCTTTTCTGCATCTTCTTCATCCATTAGAATTTGATGATACCCGGCATAACAATCCACGAAAGACCCTATATCATGCTTGGCACAATTGTCGATCAAAATATGGATATTGGGTAATGGGAAATTATCCTTTGGACTTGCTTTGTTGAGATTGCGATAGTCGACGCATACTCTAATTTTGTCGTCTTTCTTTGGCACAGGAACGACATTAGCTAACCAAACAGGATATCGAGTGACTCGAATGACCTTTGCTTCCAATTGTTTGGTGATCTCTTCCTTAATTCTCACACTCATATCAGGCTTGAATTTTCTCAGCCTCTGCTTGACAGGAGGCACCGTTGGATCGGTGGGCAATTTGTGGACCACTAAATCAGTGCTCAAGCCCGGCATGTCGTCATACGACCATGCAAAAACATCTTTGAATTCTATGAGTGCTTTAATTAACTCCTCTCGGATCTTTGGTTCGAGATGGACGCTTATTTTAGTTTCCCGGACATTACTCGTGTCCCCTATATTGACGTCCTCGGTATCACTCAAGTTAGGTTTGATTTTTTCCTCAAAGTGAATTAACTCTTTACTAATCTCTTCAAAAACCTCATCTTCATCATATTCTGATTCATAATCACAATATATTTCTTGAATTAATATTTCGGAACCAGATTGATTTTTAAGACTGGGCTGAGGATTCCTCATGCATGCCATATCACTAGAGCCAGCGTAAAAGGAACTGTACAGGAAAGAAGAAAAAGAAAAGAAAGCTATTAGGAATGATAATAAAAAGGAAACTGCTTTTTATTGGATGATGAAAGATAACAAGGTTTGCACACTTCAAACAAACTGTAAGATAAGCTTTGGGATTACAATCCTGAAGTAACCCAAACAAACTGAAAGAAAATCAAAATAAAACTACCAAGACTCCTTTCGAATTGGGAGAGGAGTGGCTTTCCAATTATTGAGCTTTGTTTCTGGCCCAACAAATTGAACTTCTGCGTTGCTACACCTTTCTTCGCTTTCCAACATATTCACATCAATAAACAATTTCTCGAACCTTTCAATTAATTCCTTCTCAGGATTGACCCGGGATTCAGGAATTATTGTTATCGGGCAATTTTTAGCACCGGTCTTGACAAAAGACTTTGACAGATGTGGGACTGGTTTTGGAAGAACCCATGCTTGGTGTTTCAGCTTCCTAGCCCTTATCACGTCATTGGCAGTGGGTTTGAACCCCAAACCGAATATTCCCCAGTTCTCGGGGAGAGATACTGGTTGTATAATTCCTTGCAAAGATAAACCCAGACCTTTGCCGGGTATAAAGCCATTTTTTAACATTTCATAAGCTACCATGACTGATGCAGAGGATATCTTTGGATTTGGAAGATATTTCCCCTCTGGAATTTTCTCTATCGACACTGTGTCGGTCACTTGGTATACCCATGGTCCCTGGTCATTTTCTGTTCCCTCGACCGGTACAATGGTACTGCTGTGAGCATTTAAACTTTCTTCTCCATACAGGACTACTTCTTGATGATCCCATTCAAACTTGACAGCCTGATATAGTGTTGACGGGACTGCTTTAGCAGCATGGATCCATGGCCGACCCAACAACAAGTTGTAAGAAACAGTTATGTCCAACACTTGGAATTCCATTGTGAATTCAACTGGCCCTATTGCTAATTCCAACACTATGTCGCCAAATGAATCTCTGCTTCCACCGTCAAACCCCCGTACGCAGATACTATTTTTCTGGATCCTCTCCTCTTTAATTTTTAATTTGCTTAAAGTGGAGAGAGGGCATATGTTTGCACTTGACCCATTGTCAACCAATACCCGGGTTACTATGGAGTTTTCACATTTCACGGTGAGGTAAAGAGCTCTGTTGTGCTCGGTACCTTCCACAGGTAATTCATCATCAGCAAATGTAATTCTGTTTGTCTCAAAGATTCTGTTGGCTATTTTTCCCAAATGATTTACAGAGATCTTTTCAGGAACATGAGCTTCATTCAGGATTTTCATCAACGCCAAACGGTGTTCCTCTGAATGGATCAGTAATGACAACAGTGAAATTTGAGCGGGGGTCTTCTTTAATTGATCCACAATAGAATAATCATGTAGTTTCATTTTTCTTAAAAACTCCTCCGCCTCTTCTTCCGTCACAGCTCTCTTTGTTGGCGTTGGATTGTTTTTAGTTTTTCTCAACTCTTCGGGAGTAAAACATCTTCCCGAACATGTCAAGCCTTGCACCTCACACACTTCTTCCTTGATTTCTTTGCCCTTGTACATTACAGTCGCCCGTTCATAGTTCCATGGGATGGCTTTGTTGTTGATGACCGGCAGCTGGATTACAGGCGCAATAATAACCTGATCTGTACGGGCTCCTTCCACAAATATAATAGGTTTGTTAGCAACCCCTGGTACTATCACTTTCGGCCTTTCTTGTTTTGCGGAAACTTTGCTCGATGATCCCTCATCGACTATCATAGATGGTTCATCACCATTTTTGTTTTGCTTAGACACCAGCTTCTCCTCTGTTAACTGCTTATCTGGATTGGTTTCATGAGATTTGATCATCATGACAGTTTGTGACGGCTTCTTTGTCTCCCCGTCAGCTTGTATGATTTCTATCATATTAGCCTCTTGATGGGCCGGCATTGGATTTCTATTGATATTTGGGGCTTCGGGGGTTTGAACCTCGATTTTATTAGTATCAATCAGCTCTTGTATTGCATTTTTCAAATGCCAACATTTCTCCGTATCATGGCCTGGTGCACCAGAGCAATATTCATAGCTAATGGTGTAATCCAAATTCTTTGGAGGAGGATTGGGTAGCTTGGATTGTATTGGTCTCAGCATGTCTAGCTGTCTCAGTCTGTGGAACAGACTGGTGTAAGACTCTCCCAATGGAGTGTAGGTTTTCTTTTTCTGTTCCCTTTCTCCCTTGAATGCTGGTCTAGGCCTGAAACCTGGTCCGGGATAGGCTCGTGGGTAAGTATTTGGTGTGATCGGAGCACGCCAATTGGTGTGAACAGGTGGCTGATTGTATGCTTGAGCATGGTTAATGGAAAAATGAGACTCTGAAAGGTGATAGTAGGATGAATCATGGTGGTAAGCTGATTGGCGAGGTCGTTGTTGATTATAGTAAAGCGGTGAACCTCTGGGTTCCGGCCAAATTCCTGAATCAACTATTGTTGCTTCCTCCCTCTTCTTTCTTCCGATTCCTCCTACCCCGCCTTGAATAGCTTGAGTAGTTGCCTTAATTGCTGAATAGCTCATGATTTTATTTGTCTTGAGGCCTTCTTCCACCATACCTCCCATCTTCACTACTTCGTTGAATGATTTCCCAACCGCTGAAACCAAGTGGGCATAGTAAGTTGGTTCCAAGGCTTGGAGGAAGTAGTCTACCATTTCGCTCTCCTTCATAGGAGGATCCACTCTTGCTGCCTGTTCTCTCCACCGAAAGCCATACTTTCTGAAACTTTCATTGTGTTTCTTCTCGAATTTTGTCAAAGATAATCGATCTGGGATGATTTCCAGATTGTATTGGAAGTGGTATGTGAATGCCTGCGCCAGGTCATCCCAGGTGTACCATCTCCCATGGTCCTGGTGTGTATACCACTCCAAAGCTGATCCGCTTAGACTTTGACTGAAGTAAGACATTAATAATTCATCTTTTCCCCCAGCTCCTCGCATCTTGCTACAGAAACCCCTTAGGTGGGCTACTGGGTCACCGTGACCGTTGTATAAATCAAATTTGGGCATCTTGAAGCCAACCGGTAATTGTACGTTGGGGAACAAGCACAAATCTTTGTAGGCTACACTGACTTGCCCACCTAATCCTCGCATGTCTCTGAATGATTGTTCTAGACTCTTGACCTTCCTGAACATCTTTTCTTGCTCAGCATTTTTGGCTGGCTTGTCAATTTCGGTTGGGAGATCAAAATGAGGAGTGGTTGAATAAATTTCGGAGGCTTTGAGGGTGGGCTCCGGGGGGTAATATTGGTTGTCCTGGGCCTGGAATGTAGGCTCACTAGGAGATTTGTGAAATGTAGCAGGGGGAGGCGCTACGAAAACAGGAGTCATAGTTTGAGGAAAGTACGGAACTGGTTTTGGAGGTGGAGACTATGGTGTCTGAGACGTGGTGCCTCGGTAGTGCTGGTAAATGGGGAAATTTGGGGATAATTCAGTGGTGATATTATCCTGAGCTTGGGTCATTGATGGAGCAGGGTTATTTGGGTAAGATGGGGGTAACTGTCCTGTAGACCAGGCTTGGTACATCTCAGCCATTTGCTGCTTGAGCTTAAACATCTCTTCTTTCATTTTCCCGACATCCATCTCCTCTATCTCCATACCTGTGTCTACATTTGGGATAGACATACTTTCGGGTATTGGTCCTTTTGATCTTGTGTGATAGTGATAATATGCCAGTATATTCTTTAGAGAAACTAACTGCTTGAATTCTGAAAATGAACAAACTTGTTAGTTCTGAGAGTTTAACACATATATAATCACACGTTGAGATGCAATGCTCCTAGACAAATAATCCCTTTCTATTATGCATTTGCTCGGCTGCTTGTGTCGTCCCAGCTTTCTTGAAATTTTTATCGTTATACACTTTTATTTATTATATATCTTTTATCGTGGTGGTCGAATCTTAGAGATTGCCTACGTATCATGCCTCACATAAATCAGACCTTGCGTAGTTCGGACCAAAGGCAATCACTTTTATTCATTACACAAAGATGGAATTACATTTGAAAACTTTAAGAAAATGGCAAAACACACACACTTAAATCAAAATAAAAGATACAATTCTTAACATCTCACAACGTGCCCCACATTCCACTTTTGTTGTCAAATATTGGATTATCTGCTCAATGTGGGGCTTGACCTAGATGGCCTCCCAGCGTACGATACATCCTTTCCAACTCCATTGCTAGATGACAAGCAAAAGTGGGCGCATGCTCAGTAAATCTTTCATAATCCATTCCTTGGCAGTTTACATAACTTTGAGATGTGAAGACTGCCAGGTCGTGGATTTGTGCCCTGAAATCTTGGAGACGTTGGTCTTGGTCTTGCAATTGCTGCTGACGAGTGGTGGCTATATCTCTAACACGGTTTTCATGATCTAGAGCTGATTCTAATAGAGCTTGGAGTCTGGCCTGCTCTAATCTTGCTTGCGATCTTTCCCTGTCGAGGTCTGCTTGCTGATGTTCTCTGTTGCATCTTCTTGCCTCTTCTATTTGTGCACGAAGCTGGTCTTCTGATCGCATCCAATAGTCTTTTTCCTTCTTGAATTGTGCCTTGTCTTTTTCGGATTGCCTATCTTGGTGTTCCTTGTTAGATCTGGCTTCTTCGTTTAATTGTTGGATCCTTTCTTCTGCCTTGCTCAATTCCCTTTCGTTTTCCGCAAGAATGGAATCATAATCTTGCATTCTTTCAAAGAGATTGGCGATGGTTTTTTGATCCTTCCAGCTCCTCTTTGGCGTTTCAGAAACTCTTTTCATTTTTTGGAATCGAGCATGAAGATTTTCATTCTCACAAGCTAGACTCTTTTTCTCGCCTTCGGCTTCTTGTGCTTGCAAATCTTTCTCCAAACTGAGGCTTCTTAGATTTTCTTTTAGGGCATGGATAGTTGCTTTGTACCCTTTTTCTTTTTCTCCCCAAATCAACCGCTCTTGGATTTTATCATTGAAGTTTTGAATATGGGGTCTTTTTGTTGGCTTTTTTAGCTCAGGTTCTGGTACATCATCCACGCGAGACCGTTTTTCGAACCACCTTGCATATCCAGGATTTATCTCACCCTTTGTAGCGTCTAGGACTTGAGTATCACTTTTCAAGTATCGGTACCCATTCCATATCTACTGAAGTAGAGCCTCGGGAATAGTGGCTTCTGGGTGTAATTCGATTACTTGCACACTCAAATCTTCATCATCAGGAACTATTTGATATCTCCCTAATTGCCTTAGGACTCTCAGTGGTGCATATGGCTGAATGCTTCTCAATCCCAATAGTAGTAGATAACTATTTGAGGCTGACATGTGTATTACTTCCCTCATCGGGAGCCATCCCAGAGTCCATTCAATTTGATTTGCCGTTAAAGCCTTTAGATGAGATACCCATGCTTCTATCCCTTCTGGAGCTTGATAATTTTTTGTTCTTTCCTCATAGCTCTCGATGCAATTAGCATTGTTTGACCCATACTGTATGATCTTGGGCTGTGGTTGGAGATGCTCCATCACCCACATTTGCAACAAAATTTTGCATCCTTCGAAGACCTTTGCTCCTGATTTACATAAAGTCAAAGCTCGATAAATGTCTGATAGAATGATGGGGACAAGGGTGTGATTTTCTTTAGTGGGGAGGATTTGCACAACTTTTGCGGTGCGAATATCAATTGTTCGCTCTTTATTTGGGAAGACCATGACTCCTAGAAAAGCCACCATGAAAGCAAATCGATGGTGCATCTGCCAAGTGTATTTGTTTTGCTTATTAGTAAGGCCTTTCTCATGAATTTCGAACCCATCTGATTTTCCGAACCTTGAATACAAAAAGTTGAAGGAACAACATCCATTGATGACATTGCTTTTCCTGATTTGACTGCTGATGTTCAGAAGACCGAAGAATCGATGTACCGAAGGAGCCTTTGTGAATATCAAGCTTTGATTTCTTAAACTTCCGTCAAAACCAACATAGCCAGCTATCTCCTCTAATGTGGGAGTAAGCTCGAAGTCAGAGAAACGAAAGACATTGTGAACAGGATCCCAGAAAGTTACTAACGCCGCAATCAGATCATCCCGGGGTTTAACTTTCATAATGTCCGTGAGATTTCCCAAATGCTTGACGACCCATTTTTGACCGTTTTCGCCTAAATCATACCACCACATTTGAAGCTGACATAGAAATTCTTCCGTACTTGTGGATGAGGGGCTTTGTGCGGTGCTCATTTTGTATCTGAAATTTAATTTGGATAAAGTCAAAATTCATTTTTGAAAATTTATAAAAAAAAAAAAATCATTTTCGAATTTTTTTTTTATTATTTATTAAATACCTTTATTTCAAAATTTAAAACTATTTTTTTTTCGATTTTTTTTTTTAAAAAACAACCCATTTTATTCCTTTCTTCTTACCATGATTTTATTTAAGCTGGTCAACAAGCATGTTCGAGGCAAATGAATGCACAAGTAACAAGTAGGATGCATCATGATGGTCTTTTTATTTTGGGTTCACCTGTCCTAGACAGACCCAACCCCTGTGTTGAGTCTCCAAGGCCAAATGTGTATGATGCAAATAGTCGTTCCTACTAGGGATCCGGTACATGGCTGAGTTATTCTAAGTGTAAAACCTTAGGTTGATTGTTCTAAACCTGGTTTACCCAAACAGACAGTTTGAGCCGAAGCGGGGGCAACGTACCGGGAGAACGAAAGTCTGCCCGACCTAGTTACTTGTCCCAACTCCGTCTTATTTGGTATGACTCTAACAGAAAGGTGGCTCACGCGCACGTGTACACCATAAATTCAGAAGACTCAGAAAGAAGGGGGTTTCGTAGCAGTTGTATATATTCACAATTCAAATAATATTAAAGCGGTAAAAAAAACATTTAGCATATTAGCATATAAACAGTTGAAAATCATATAGTAAATAAAGCCAATTAACACATATATTTTAAGCTCGAATTCTTTAAACCCTGAACCAATGGTTCTGGGTTACAATAACATACATATCCCCAGCAGAGTCGCCAGAGCTGTCGCACCTCCTTTTTACCGCACCCGCGGGGTGCGTGGGGGGGGGATTAATTCATTTGGGCCTGGATTTTAATCCAGGTCTGATTTTGCATATATATACATTTTTTTTTATTTTTTTTAATTTAAATTTCTAATTTTAGTTGTAAAACAATTTTAAATTCGCAAAATATATTAATTATTTTATAACAATTATTTAACACATAGACAAAACATCAATCACACAGTGGAATATTTAAAATGGAACTATTGCATATTTTTGTGATTTTATTTAAATTATCTTTTAAATGTATCATTAAATCCTATATGCATGCAATATGTATTTTATTTTATTTTTTCACTTTATTATGACAATGTAAACACTTACGGACATAACACAAGTATTTAACACCACGCAAATTAAAAAATTACACAGTAAAAGAAATTTATTTTATTTTTTGATTTATTTTGGAGTAGTTTTTCGTAAGGCAAAAATCACGTGCTCACACTCCAACCCAGTAAGTAATAAGAGAAATAAAGGCTGAGCAGTAGGAAACAATGAATCTACAATCACATTAGGCTCAATAAACACAACATGCCTTCAAATTATAATACGAGTCAATCTTCCCTTTTAAAATCCAGCTTTTAGTAAAAATCATTTTGAAATACTTTTCAGCAGTTTCGATAGGGGTTCAATACCATTTAAGATAATAATAGAGATTAAAGCCATAATTGGCCCCTCGGGCAAAACATAGTTTGTAAAACAGCCCCTCGGGCAAAACAGTAATCATAAACACTTCATAACTTAAAAATCTCAGTGGAAATAACCAATGCCAAATCAGTGATTAATTTCTGAACATCTCATAAACCCTAGTTTAAATAAAAGTTGTTTTAAAACATTTGTTCAACTTTCCGACAGAGGCTCAATATCAAGATGAGTGAAAATAGTCGATAAATCAACATATTCGATAGAAATTCACTTTAAAGAGGAGTGAAATTAATAAGTCCATAAACTGGCCTCTCAAGCAAAAACATAACTCATATGCATGTATATATCTATCGCCCCTCGGGCTAGCCTCTCTGTCACTCGTGGCTCAACTCTTACCAATTAGTACTCGCACGCAGCATTCATGATCAATTGGTACCATATAGTAACCTCTGCGGCGTGCAGCCCGATCCGTATATCTCTCACAATAACTGAAATCAAAGTAACCGCTGTGGTGTGTAGCCTGATCCATGCATCAATGTGGCATACAGCCCGATCCATATAAATAGTCGCCTGCGCTTACTGGGGTGTGCAGACTCCGGAGGGGATCCTACAGCCCAAGCGCTATATTGTTGCGGCGCACAGCCTGATCCATATAAGTATCGCTGCGGCATGCAGCTTGATCCATATAAGTATCGTTGCGGCGTGCAGCCCGATCCATATAAGTATCGTTGCGGCGTGAAACCCGATCCATATACATACATACATATATATATATATATATACATTGCTGCGACGTGCAGCCCGATCCATAGATATATAATCCTCACAACTAGGCCCTAGGCCTCTCTCAGTCATTAACCTCACCATCAGAATCTCAGTCTACCCCAATCATCAATCTCACAATCAGACCCTCGATCTATCTCAATAAAACAGGGAACTCAGCCCAAAACAATTTCCACATTTTAAGAATATAGTGATAAAGCCAGATTTGAGCAGTAAATAGGTAAAACATGACTGAGAATACGCTTTCAAACAAATAGATTGAGGAAAGATAGTAAAAATGCCCCTAAGGGTCTTAACAAGTCGGCACAAGGCCCCAAACATGGCATACAACCCAAAAATATAATAATGTCATACAATTAACATATCAAATACGCATTAAAATATTCGTTCGGGATGGACTAGGTCACAATCCCCAGCAGTGCTCTACCCCACACTCGTCATCCATCGTGCAAGTCACCTCAAAGTAACACATCGACGTATAATATGGGGTTTCAAACTCTCAGGACAGTATTTACAATCATTACTTACCTCGAATCGGCTAATCCTCTAGCTCACGATGCCTTTGTCTCTCAAATCTACCTCCGAGAGCCTCAAATCTAGCCATAATAATTTGATTCAGTTAATAAAAATTATAGGAATTAATTCCATATGAAGTTCTACATTTTCCATTAAAAATCCGAAATTGCACTCAAAATTCGCCTGTGGAGCCCATGTCTTGGAACCTAACAAAAATTACGGAATATGAAACCTCATCCAACCACGAGTCCAACCATACCAATTTTACTAAAATCCGACATCAACTCGACCCTCAAATCTTCAAATTAAACCAAGAGGGTTTTCAAGATTTTCCCAAATAAAATCACCAATTAAATGCCAAAACTAGTAATAGATTCGGGTAATCTAACCAAAATTAAGTTAAGAACACTTACCCCATTGTTTTCTCTGAAAATCTCCCGAAAATCGCCTCTCCCCGAGCTCCAATTTGATAAAATCAGAACTTAAGAATCTGCCCAGAAAATGCCGGGGCCACTGTTCACGCGTTTGGGTACTGTTCACGCGGTACTGTTCACTACACTATTCACGGGGTACTGTTCATATGTACTGTACACGGGTACTGTACATGGATACTGTTCATGTTTACTGTACATGGTACTATACACGGATATTGTTCACGTAGGTGCGGTTACTGTGCACACGTGCAAAAAATGTAGAAACTGTCCAGAAAATTGCAGCAACTTTTCTTTTCACTGAAAAGGCTCTAGCTCCATTATACGAACTCGGAATTCGATGATTCTTGTTCCTATGAGTCAAAAATAATAATATGAACATAGCCCTTCAGTCGAAACTCAATTCGGAGCTCATTTGCTCAGTTCAATACCCATTTCGCTCGTTAAACAATTAACTCATACTTCGTGTCAAAAACCCAATCGCGGCTTGATGAAATTAGACCGAACTTTCCAGATCAGTCCTATAATTCATTATCAAAATTTAGGAAGTCTCGAAATCAAATTTCAATCTCTAGAACTAAAAATAGACCTTTGGATCATTACATGCTTATGCTCACAACGAAAAAAATCTTCCAAAAACTCTTCCAAAACATATCCGAGCCTCATGGGACCCCGACCAAACATTCCAACACACCCCATAACATAATTCAAACTTGTTCCAACCTTCGGAACGCTCAAAACAACATCAAAACATCAAATCACCCTAGGATTCAAGCCTAAGAATTCCAAAACTTCCGAAATCCGAATTCGATCAAAAAGCCGACCAAACGACGTCCAAATGACCTAAAATTTTTCACACACATCACAAATGACATAGCAAAGCTACAACAACTTTCAGAATTCCATTCCGGCCCTCGGATCAAAATCTCACCTATCAACCGGAATTCGCCAAAATATTAACTTTGCCAATTCAAGCCAAATCCTTCCACGGACTTCCAAAATGCATTCCGATCGCGCTCCTAAGTCATAAATCACCCAACGAAGCTATTCAAATCATAAAATTTCTGATCCGAGCTCATATACAAATAAGTCAACTCTTAGTCAAACCTTTCAAATTCAAACCTTTCAACTGAGACTGTTCCTTCAAATTCATTCTGATTTTTCCTGTAAACCAAAACCAACGATCTACATCAGTCATAATACGTTACACGAGGCAAGTCATGCCCGGGAACTGGCGATCAAAGTTCAAACGACCGGTCGGGTCGTTACATTTTTCTACTCAAAAAATATATTTTTAGTTGATTTTTCGTGTAAAATAAACAATTGAGAAAATATTTAAGAATATAAATAGGTGAGAAAGAGAAAGAAAAATGGTTGGTAAAAATCAACATCACTAAGAATTCTGCAAACATAAAGATCTAAAAGTGAAATGTCAGATCGATCTTTTTACACTTTGAAAATAAAATTTATGGTGGATAAAATTATAATTAAGATTAAATCTTTAACTAATAGTAAGAATATGATTCGACATAAAATAAATTATTTTTTATGTTAAGACCAGACAATAAAATCTTTCAATTAATTATTTAGCAAGAGAATCCAATTTAGTTATTTTTTAAATTCATAGTAAAATTATTTTTCAAGTTAAAAAAATCTTAGGGGCATAAATTTATTCAGTAAAAAGAGCGTTATAGGTTAAAAAAATTAGAACACAAACTAAAAAAGATTAGTATAATATTAAGAATCAAACGACCATACAATTATCTGTTAAAGTATAATCAAAGCTAATGTGACGACCCAAAAGGTCATCACTAATTTTAAAATGAAATTCTACGTTATGAGGCCTTAAAAACCTCTCTTAGCATCACCTCGATTTGCGTGCACAGTTCGGGCGAGTAGCCGAAAAGCTTAAATGTGAAAATCTGTGAAAGAAATGATAAATTTTGACTATAAAATGAATTAATTTGACTTCGGTCAACGTTTTGGGCAAACAGACCCGGACCCGCAATTTGACAGTCCCGGAGGGTCCTTAGCAAAATATGGGACTTGGGCATATGTCCGGAATCGAATTCCGAGGTTGTAACGGCCCGATCTGTCATTTCAAGAATTAGCGTCTCGTTCAATGGCTTAAGACCTCGAGGAGCTTCGTAATACGCATTATGACCCGCATGTATGGTCAAATTTGGTTTTTCGTAAGATTCGGAGTTAAAATTTAAAGAAAATCAAAATCTTATTTTTGAAGCAAATGGAAAGAGTTGATCGAAGAGTTGACTTTTGAGCAAAAGACCCCAAATTAGAATTTTAATGATGTCAATAGTTTCATATGGTGATTTCGGACTTAGACGTGCGTCCGAATTTGGATTTGGAAGTCCACAGGGCAATTCGGTGCATTTTGGCGAAATAAGAAAGTTGACGTGTTCTAATTATATTATTTTATATGTGAAAGAGGTTTATTACCATTATGAATACCAATTGGATATGATAGCAAGTGTACGAGGCGTACTATATGATATATGGGGTCTAAGGAAAGTTCTAAGTCTAAGCCAAGTTGGAAAATTACATAATATACTAAAGTAGCAAATGAGTACTCGCAATACCTTACTTTGGACGAGCATATCTGCATGGATATAATGGGTTGTGTGATGCAATCCCTAACAAATTAAAGCCCTTTGAGTCTAGTTTCCAGAACATCAAACCGTTTGTCATATGGAGTTGTATATAGAAAGTTATGACCATTTTACCAGACATGTGTCATAAGCGTGCCCTGGAGCGCGGCCGCGCCGAAACCGCGGCAATTCAAGAGTTTTCTGCCTTTGAGCGCGGCAGAATGCGGCAGGAGTGCGGTGGAACACGTAAAATCCCTAAAATACCCCCAGGCAGTGTAAAAACCGAAGGGGTCCAAAATTTCCTCCATTTTTGGTCATTCAAGCATGGATTTGGGCGATTCCAAAGGGGTTTTTCACGATTTCGATTTGGGTAAGTGTTCGATATCCGGAAGTGATTACATTTCATAAATCTATATCAATATTCATCGTTTGGATGAAAGAAATTGAAGTTTTTGTAAAACTTTCCAAAAATGAAAATTTAGGATTTGAAGGTCCATTTGATATCGAAATTCGATAATTTTTATATGGTTGAACTCGTAACGGAATGGGTTGTTGGATTTTATGAGTTTTGTCGGATTCTGAGATGTGGGCCCCACGAGAAATTTTGAGCTAAATTTCGTATTTTAATTCGAAAAATGTGTAAATTCATATGGAATTAATTCATACAATTTATATTGAGTATATTGAATTATTATGACTAGATTTGAAGCTTCGGACGAATTCGCGAGGCAAAGACTTGCTGGAATTTTGAATTGGTTGCAAAGCGAGGTAAGTGTTTGGTCTAACCTTAGCTTGAGGGATTAGGAGTTGTGTCTTATTTGTTATGTATTATTTGTTGAGTACGACGTATAGACATGGTGACGAGTATTTATACATTGGTGTCAAGTATGCCCGTGAGTCTTATACTTTGATTAATGTGACTCCGTTTCGTATTTTATATGCTCTATATGATAATTTCTATTGAGGAATATGACTTGTGGAAGTATTATTGTTAATTAAACATGGTAGAGCATTGGCTAAAGTTGAGAATTGAATTGTTGAACATTGTAGAGCATTGGCTGAAGTTGAGAATTGAATTGTTGAACATTGTAGAGCATTGGCTCTAGTTAAGAATAGAATTGTTGAACATTATAGATCATTGGCTCAAGTTGTGAATTGAATTGTTGAACATTGTAGAGCATTGACTCAAGTTGTGAAGTGAGTTATGAAGTAAAAGTGAGAAAGAGAAGAAAATCATTATATCATCTCCCTTGCCGGGATATTATTGCTTTTGATGTTATCTCCCTTGCCGGGATGTTGATGTTATTATTTTGATATTGTTTCCCTTGCCGGGATTTGATTGTTGCACTATTGTTCCCTTGCCAGGATTTTATTGTGATTTCATTTATTTCCTTGCCCTTATTTCTTATGATTGTTGCTTGGGTGAGGAAGAGTATTAAAGCACGAAGGGTGATGCCGTGTATAATTTTGTGAGGAAGAGTGTAAAGCACGAAGGGTGATGCCATGCCACACGATGTACAATTCTGTGCCGATTACATTTATTTTACAGTGAGGATGAGAGTAAAAGCACAAAGGGTGATGCTGTGCAGTTTATATTGATTCTTATGGTAAGGACGAGAGTAAAAGCACGAAGGGTAATGTCGTGCACTTGTCCTTGATTTTTCCTGATTCTAATTGAGTTAAGTTTTCCTTTACATTTATTTACTGATTTTCTGTTGTTACTTTATCTTATTTCGATGTTATAGATTCCCTTACCCTATTTGCCTTGTGTTTGTTGCTTGGGTGAGGAAGAGTGTAAAGCACGAAGGGTGACGCCGTGTATTGTTTTGGTGAGAGAGTGTTAAAGCACGAAAGGTGATGCCGTGTATTATTTTGGTGAGAGAGTGTTAAAGCACGAAGGGTGATGCCGTGCACCTTCTGTTTGCTGTGTTTACTTGTTATTAACAATTCAAGTGTATTAACTGTTTAGATCCCTTTACTGTTGTGATCCTTTGTGTTGGAATCCATAGTGTTTACAATACCTCGCTTTATTTTTTTTATATGTTCAATACTTCAAATTTCAGCAATTGTTACATTTTTAACTCAATTGATTTCTCAACTAAATTTTCCTTAAACCGTTTTAGATTGTACTTTACTTAAAAAGGAATTTCTACTATGTTTTGATTTATTGATTTCTCGTATTAAAGGTAATGATTCATTCGATATTGTACTTTAATTGAAAAGGGTATTTTCTTTGTCAAATGATTTCTTAAAATAACTTCATCTTTTCTTGTTGATTTCCTAATTGGGTTAGAACCTGTACTCTACTTTATGTTAAGTGAATGAGGCTCCTTGAACATTCTTAATTATATTGGGTTATGGAACCTATGAACTGAGTAACAGGAGAATATGGTTGTGCAATGTGAGACAGAAATATATGGGCACGAGGTGCCGTGAAAATATGAAAGTGGGCTGAGACCTATATTATTTATGATTATGAAATGAGGCGTCACAAGGTGACCTTTACTCGAAAGAATTATATTCGAAAAATGCTTATTTGAAAGATTTATATTTGAAGGACTTGATTAATTGATTGCACTTGTATTTATTATTTGTTGAGAAACATTTATGGTGTTCTTATTGCCTGCTATTTATATCACTGATTTGATCATTGTTGCCATCATTGTTATCTGCCTCCTATTATTTTTGTACGCTATATGGCACAGGTTTATTTGGTAGTCTGGTTCTAGCCTCATCACTACTTCGCCGAGGTTAGGCTAGGCACTTACTAGCACATGGGGTCGGCTGTGCTGATACTACACTCTGCACTTTTTTGTGCAGATCCCAGTGCTGTAGACTTTGGACCGCAGTGAGATTGTTGTTTCCTGTTTATCAGGCGATCCGAGGTAGTCCTGCAGGCGTCCGCAAGCCTTGACGTCTCCTTCTATCTACTATTCATGTTTCCTTCATGTATTTCCAGAGACAGTGTTGTATTTATTTCTTTCAAAGCTTTATTTGTAGTATTCCTAAACAGTCTGTGATGTTGTGACACCAGTCTTGGGTAGATTTGTTATGGATTGGTATTAGCAGTATTATTAAAACTTTACAATGCATCCTTCCGCTTATTTAATTCTGTTGTTATCTAATTGTTGGCTCTTAACTGTTATCGGATAAAAAAAATGGAAGCAAGGTAAATAGTTCAGTTGGTTGGCTTGCCTAGCTTTTACTAGTAGGCACCATCACGACTCCCGAGGGTGGGAAATTCGGGTCGTGACAAGTTGGTATCAGAGCCCTAGGTTACATAGATCTCACAATTCATAGGCAAGGTTTAGTAGAGTCATGCGGATCGGTACGGAGACGTCTGTACTTATCTTCGAGGGGCTACAGAACCGTTTAGGAAATTCCACATTCTTGAATTCTTTATCGTGCGATATTGATTCAGCTTGAAGCGTATATCTCATGTTCTTTTGCATCCACTCGTGTATGAAATTGCGCACTCGTTAATAACTATGCGCCAATGATCCGTGATACTACAGAGGGGTTATAAAGGATCCAAGGTTGCTCAATCATTGTTACCACGTGTTACCAAGATTGAAGATGTGGAAGTATTGAGAGATCATTTAGTTGTGCACATGGAGGTGCAGTAGGTTCTGACATCTGGTTGATAAGTATGATCTTAAGAAGGCTTAATTAGTTGCCTAATCATCAAAATCATGGCATGGTCACGAGGTGGATGTAGATATGAAGATAGTTAGTGGTATTAGAGAATATGTGGTTCATATGGGATTTCTATTTAGCGAAAAGTACAACTATCAACCGAGACACTGGAGAAAGTGAGTTTAACTGTCATGAGGATGACAAGTGCCAAGTAAATGACTTGAGGAGTCTTATGACTGGTATCGTATGAGTGGTAAAGGTTAGTATTGTGGATCATCAGAAAAGTGTCCTATGATTTCGCACCAAGTGGGGGGAGTCCACTATCAACGATCAAATTGTGGGGTCATGTATTATACCAATTTTGGCCTGAGATGTATTTATGTGGTATTGAAAGGTTTTCCAAAACTTGTATATGATCAAGAGCTGAGATTTGAATGGGATGATGATGAGACTTGAGTTATTCCCTCGTCCTTAATAATTTTACATTTCAGTATCAGCGGGGTCATAGAAACATATTCAGTATACTCGTAGTGCTTAAGTTAATCACAACACTCACGTGAGGCAGTCATCTTTTAATGTACCAGTGGCATGGAATTTCCTGCAATGGTTATTTAATTTATCCGGTACAGACTCAGTATGAGCAGTCGAACTACGGATGGGTTGTTATGAAAATGGTGATACTAGAAACATCTTGAGAAATTGTCATAGACTTGGGAGAAATCTGTTCCATCAGAGCACACGTGCCACGTACTCCATTACAGTTACTACTCTACTTACACTACCAATTAGGGGTGGAGGAAAAGCGGTTAGATGGCGCCTAAGAGGTGGAGGCCCGACCTATTGATATATTTGCTATGGTATAGCTGAGGTCGCTATAATAGATGGAGTTGTTACAAGTACAAACTCGAGTTATCATAAAGGAACGATTTCCTTAACTTGATCCGGTTAAGAGTATCGAGGCAAGTCCTCCTAATATGCTCTACTCATGAGTGAGCTTCGTGATCTTAAATTTACTTATATGAACACTCTTGTTAGGAGATTATATGGAGATAGTTATGTCTATCATTATGTGTTAGTCACTAAAAATAGTTGTGATGTGGGTTTTGATGTGATTTCAGGAAAATTGATTTAAATTGCGAATTTTATTCCCTATTGGTGTGAGGGTTCTTTATATGATGTGATTTTATTTAACGGAAATTATTTAGAAGAAGAAAGAAAGGAAATGGAAAAATTTCAGTTGGCACAATGTGCATATTACTTGTGCACGGAGATGAGGATGAGATCCTTGTA
The DNA here is from genome assembly GCF_000715075.1 of Nicotiana tabacum. Lineage (NCBI taxonomy): Eukaryota > Viridiplantae > Streptophyta > Magnoliopsida > Solanales > Solanaceae > Nicotiana > Nicotiana tabacum. The sequence goes on from NC_134085.1 coordinate 155,869,557, forward strand.
CTTTGACATAATGTGGAATATTTAAACCGGGCTACAAGTTGCGGTGGATGTTATATAAGGACGAGGTCCTTGTGGTGAAAAGTTTGTGTTTAAATTCTCCCTTTTTGAAATTAAAATTTGTAATATAGTACTTATAGGGAGACATGCCTATGAGGCTTATTTGAAAATTCTTGTATGAATATCTCTATGCATAATTTGCCAAATTATATTGTAATTATTGAGTTTTAACCTACGAGGTGAGTGCCCAGGTGGCACTAATTGTGAATCTTTAATTTGGGTAAGTAATTATGAGGTTTTCATACCTTGTTGTGAGTAAAATGGAGGCTTGAAACGAGACTTTGTTAACATGAGGTTAATTAGCGATGTTGTAATCGATTATGAACAACTATTAAAACCAAAGTTGTGGTTTAGGTCATACATATGATGTGTTTCATGTCGAAATATCTTTATGATAGTGTCACACTTGTAATGCGGAGATTGGTGTTATTGATAAATACATTGTGGTGATTTGTTGAGTTGTGGATGTGTTGTTAGGAGTTGTTTTGGTGTTACTCTGCTAGGTGGATAGGCCCAATTACAGAGGAGACTCTGCCGAAATTTCTGAAAAATTTGGGAGTTAGAAAAATTTGGGATATTGAGATGTGCAAAGAAAGAGATAAGTAACGTTGTGTATGTGAGGACGAATGACCCTGAGTGGGGGAGAATGTAACATCCTGGGAAAATTTCGAAGTATTTAAGCGTTATTAAAAGTTGATGTGTGTTGACATGATACTAATATCGTGTGTTGATGTGAAAAACAAATTTGGACCATTTTGAAAATGTTTGGAGAGTAAGAAATTTGGTCTTAAAGTTACAAATACGGATAAAGGAAATAATCTCAACTGAGATGGTGTTGTCAGGCTTGTGTCGAATGCGGTAACATGAGATCAACCAAGAGTATATGTGTAAAAGTAAAATCATCAATTTGGCAATCTCGGAATAATTCTTAGTACGTTCGAGGACAAACATTTGTTTGAAAGGTGGAGAATGTATCGACCCGACCTGTCGTTTCAAGAATTAGCGTCTCATTCAATGGCTTAAGACCTCGAGGAGCTTCGTAATATGCATTATGACCCGCATGTATGGTCAAGTTTGGTTTTTCGTAAGATTCGGAGTTAAAATTTAAAGAAAATCAAAATCTTATTTTTGAAGCAAATGGAAAGATTTGACCGAAGAGTTGACTTTTGAGCAAAAGACCCCAAATTAGAATTTTAATGATTTCAATAGCTTCGTATGGTGATTTCGGACTTAGACGTGCGTCCGAATTTGGATTTGGAAGTCCACAGGACAATTCGGTGCATTTTGGCGAAATAAGAAAGTTGACGTGTTCTAATTATATTATTTTATATGTGGAAGAGGTCTATTGAATACCAATTAGATATGATATCAAGTGTACGAGGCGTACTATAAGATATATGGGGTCTAAGAAAAGTTCTAAGTCTAAGCCAAGTTGGAAAATTACATAATATACTAAAGTTGCAAATGAGTACGCGCAAGACCTCACTTTGGACGAGCATATCTACATGGATATAATGGGTTGTGTGATGCACAACCTATTAAATTAAATCCCTTTGAGTCTAGTTTCCAGAACATCAAACCATTTGTCATTTGGAGTTGTATACAGAAAATTATGACCATTTTACCGGACATGTGTCATAAGCGTGCCCAGGCGCGCGGGCACGCCAAAACCGCGGCAATTCAAGAGTTTTCTGCCTGCGAGCACGGCGGAATGCGGCAGGAGTGCGGTAGAGCACGTAAAATCCCTAAAATACCCCCAGGAAGTGTAAAAACCGAAGGGGTCCAAAATTTCCTCCATTTTTGGTCATTCAAGCATGGATTTGGGCGATTCCAAAGGGATTTTTCACGATTTCGACTTGGGTAACTGTTCTATATCCGGAAGTGATTACATTTCACAAATCTATATCAATATTCATCGTTTATTTCGGATTTGGATGAAAGAAATTGAAGTTTTTGTAAAACTTTCCAAAAATGAAAATTTATGATTTAAAGGTCCATTTGATATCGAAATTCGATAATATTTGTATGGTTGAACTCGTATCGGAATGGGTTGTCGAATTTTATGAGTTTCGTCGGATTTCGAGATGTGGTCCCCGCGGGCAATTTTGAGCTAAATTTCGGATTTTAATTCAAAAAATGTGTAAATTCATATGGAATTAATTCGTACGATTTATATTGAGTATATTGAATTATTATGATTAGATTTGAAGCTTCGGACGAATTTGCGAGGCAAAGACTTGCTGGAATTTTGAATTGGTTGCAAAGCGAGGTAAGTGTTTGGTCTAACCTTAGCTTGAGGGATTAGGAGTTGTGTCCTATTTGTTATGTGTTATTTGTTGAGTACGACGTATAGGCATGGTAACGAGTATCTATATGTTGGTGTCAAGTATGCCCGTGAGTCTTATACTTTGATTAATGTGACTCCGTTTCGTATTGTATAAGCTCTATATGATAATTTCTATTGAGGAATATGACATGTGGAAGTATTATTTTTAATTGAACATGGTAGAGTATTGGCTAAAGTTGAGAATAGAATTGTTGAACATTGTAGAGCATTGGCTCAAGTTGAGAATTGAATTGTTGAACATTGTAGAGCATTGGCTCAAGTTGTGAAGTGAGTTGTGAAGTAATAGTGAGAAAGAGAAGAGAATCATTATATCATCTCCCTTGCCGGGATATTGTTGCTTTTGATGTTATCTCCCTTGCCGGGATGTTGATGTTATTATTTTGATATTGTTTCCCTTGCTGGGATTTGATTGTTGCACTATTGTTCCCTTGCCGGGATTTTATTGTGATTTCATTTATTTCCTTGCCCTTATTTCTTGTGATTGTTGCTTGGGTGAGGAAGAGTGTTAAAGCACGAAGAGTGATGCCGTGTATGATTTTGTGAGGAAGAGTGTAAAGCATGAAGGGTGATGTTGTGCCGCACGATGTACAATTCTGTGCCGATTACATTGATTTTACGGTAAGGATGAGAGTAAAAGCACGAAGGGTGATGTTGTGCAGTTTATATTGATTCTTATGGTGAGGACGAGAGTAAAAGCACGAAGGGTGATGACGTGCACTTGTCCTTGATTTTTCCTGATTCTAATTGAGTTATGTTTTCCTTTACGTTTATTTACTGATTTTCTGTTGTTACTTGATCTTATTTCGATGTTATAGATTCCCTTACCCTATTTGCCTTGTGTTTGTTGCTTGGGTGAGAAAGAGTGTAAAGCACGAAGGGTGATGCCGTGTATTGTTTTGGTGATAGAGTGTTAAAGCATGAAGGATGATGTCGTGTATTATTTTGGTGAGAGAGTGTTAAAGCACGAAGGGTGATGCCGTGCACCTTCTGTTTTCTGTGTTTACTTGTTATTAACAATTCAAGTGTATTAACTGTTTAGATCCCTTTACTGTTGTGATCCTTTGTGTTGAAATCCATAGTGTTTACAATACCTCGCTTTATTTTTTTATATGTTCAATACTTCAAATTTCAGCAATTGTTACATTTTTAACTCAATTGAATTCTCAACTAAATTTTCCTTAAACCGTTTGAGGTTGTACTTTACTTAAAAAGGAATTTCTACTATGTTTTGATTTATTGATTTCTCGTATTAAAGGTAATGATTCATTCGGTATTGTACTTTAATTGAAAAGGATATTTTCTTTATCAAATGATTTCTAAAAATAACTTTATCTTTTCTTGTTGATTTCCTAATTGGGTTAGAAGTTGTACTCTACTTTATGTTAAGTGAATGAGGCTCTTGGAACATTCTTAATTATATTGGGTTATGGAACCTATGAACTGAGTAATATGAGAATATGGTTGTGCAATGTGAGACAGAAATATATGGGCACGAGGTGCCGTGAAAATATGAAAGTGGGCTGAGACCTATATGATTTATGATTATGAAATGAAGCATCACAAGGTGACCTTTACTCGAAAGAATCATATTCGAAAAATGCTTATTTGAAAGATTTATATTTGTAGGACTTGATTAATTGATTACACTTGTATTTATTATTTATTGAGAAACATTTATGGTGTTCTTGTTGCCTGCTATTTATATCATTGATTTGATCATTTTTGCCATCATTGTTATCTGCTTCCTATTATTTTTGTACGCTATATGGCACAGGTTTATTTGGTAGTCTGGTTCTAGCCTCGTCACCACATCGCCGAGGTTAGGCTAGGCACTTACCAGCACATGGTGTCGGTTGTGCTGATACTACACTCTGCACTCTTTTGTGCAGATCCCAGTGCTGTAGACTTCGGACCGCAGTGATATTGTTGTTTCCTGTTCATCAGACGACCCGAGGTAGTCCTGCAGGCGTCCGCAGGCCTTGGCGTCTCCTTCTATCTACTATTCATGTTTCCTTCATGTATTTCCAGAGACAATGTTGTATTTATTTCTTTCAGAGCTTTATTTGTAGTACTCCTAGACAGTTTGTGATGTTGTGACACCAGTCTTGGGTAGATTTGTTATGGACTGGTATTAGCAGTATTATTAAAACTTTACAATGCATCCTTCCGCTTATTTAATTATGTTGTTATCTAATTGTTGGCTCTTAACTGTTATCGGATAAAAAAAATGGAAGCAAGGTAAATAGTTCAGTTGGTTGGCTTGACTAGTTTTCATTAGTATGTACCATCACGACTCCCGAGGGTGGGAAATCCGGGTCGTGACAGAGGTCCCAATCCCGAGAAATGAATTTTTAAAGAAAATTATTTTTTGAAATTTGTTTAAAGGAATTTTGATTAGAACATGTTGGTATCGGGCTCGTATTTTGGTTCCGGCACCCGGTACAGGTCTTATATATTATTTAAGACGATAATGTGAAATTTTGTGAGAAACGGAGTCCGTTTGACATGGTTCGGACCTTAATTGGAAAAAAGGATGTTTAAGAGTTTTGAGATGTTTCATTGATTTTGAGGTTTAATTCGATGTTCTTGATGATATTTTGGTGATTTTATTATACGAATAGGTTCGTAGGATGTTTTTAGGGTTGTGTGTATATTTGGTTTGGAGCCCCGAGGGCTCAGGTGAGTTTTGGATAGGCCACGGGGTGCATTTGGAACTTGGAAAATTGCAGAAATTTTTGCTGGTATGCCTAGGCCATGCGAAACCAGCCCAGGCCAGCTCCCTCTCGCAAATGCGATTTGGGTCAATGATCGCAAATGCGACCTATGTGTCGCAAATGCGACATGCCTTTTGCAAATGCGAAGATCCCATTTTCTTGAAGGGTTCACATGTTTCACATTTCCCAAGACAACAGAGGTCGGGTTCGCAATTCTCATACATGAGACCTGCAATTTTTTTATACTTAGCCGATTTTAAAACCCATTTTTCATATTCCCTCAAACATAAACACACTTAGGCAATTTTTCAAGGATTCCTTCTTCTCCAAATCAATTGTAAGTCATTTTTAACTAAGTTTTCTTCAATCATTAACATCTTTTAACATGATTTCAACTTAAAATCAAAGATTTTCATGGGAGAAATTGGGTGTTTTGGGTAGAACTTAGGTTTTTCAATCGGGTTTTGGCTCGAACGGGTTTTGACCATGTGGGCCCGATGGCGATTTTTGACTTTTGGGTAAAACTTTGAAAAGCTCATTTTCATGCATTGGGGTTGATTCATTTAGCGTTTATTGATGTAATTAAGTAACTTGTGACTAGATACGAGCGAGTTGGCGGTAGAATCAAGGGGTAAAGCATAATTGAATCTTGAGTTGTGTTCGTGACATCGAGGTAAGTGTTTGGTCTAACCTTAGCTTGAGGGATTAGGAGTTGTGTCCTATTTGCTATTTGCTTCTTGTTGAGTACGACGTATAGGCATGGTGACGAGTATCTATACATTGGTATCAAGCATGACCGTGAGTCTTATATTGTGATTTTCATGATTTTATTGTATTATTCATGCCTTGGTGAATGTTTCTATTTGTTGTGTAAAGTTGTGGAAAGAATTGTGACCTATGAACATTGAGGAGCGCTGGCTCCAGTTGTATAACGAATTGTGAAAGTATAAGTGATAATTGAAACTCTAGAGCATTAGCTCGAGTTGTGAAGTGAATGGTGAAGTAAAAGTTAGAAAGAGAAGAGATCATTATGTTGCCCCTTTGCCGGACTATTGTTGAGTTGTGGTTCCCTTGCATTGTGTTCTTAATTGATATTACGGATGCTTAGGTTAATGATTCTTTGTGTTGGGTAAGGATTATGGTTATAGCTGAGGTAGTTAGGTGTTGTAACAAGTTTGGTTATAGCTGTGGTAGTTAGGTGTTAGAACAAGTTTGATTATAGCTGAGGTAGTTAAATGTTGGAACAAGTTTGGTTATAGCTGAGATAGTTAGGTGTTGTAACAAGTTTGGTTGTAACTGAGGTAGTTAGGTGTTGTAACAAGTTTGGTTATAGCTATTTCTCCATTGTCGTAAGGATTGTGGTTATAGTTGTTTCTCCATTGCCGGGATGTAATTACTTATGCGGGTTGCACGCCGCAACAATATTATATATGGATCGGGTTGCACGCCGCAACAATATTATATATGGATCGGGTTGCACGCCGCAACAATATTATATATGGATCGGGTTGCACGCCGCAACAATATTATATATGGATCGGGTTGCACGCCGCAACAATATTATATATGGATCGGGTTGCACGCCGCAACAATATTATATATGGATCGGGTTGCACGCCACAACCATATTATATATGGATCGGGTTGCATGCCGCAATAATATTATATTTTGATCGGGTTGCACGCCGCAACAATATTATAAATGGGAGCGGGTGGTACGCCTACCACAAGATATAATGAAATGGGATTGGGTGGTACGCCTACCACAAGATGTAAAAAGAAAGTGAAATATACCTTTGTTTTTCTTACTCTTGTTAGTGGTTGGATTTTGATTCCTTTATAGTTCTTTTGATAATCTGTTCTTACCTGTTATTCCCCAAAGCATGTTTCCCCCTCCCATCTTTACTTGTTTATTTCTGCTTTACTTTCCGCTGTATATCATATAACTACACATGTTTATTTGGGAAACTCCGTGTTCTGAGGCCTTCAAAACCTCATTTAGAGTCACCGCAATTTGTGTGCGCAGTCTGGCGCGTAGCCGGAAAGCTTAAATATGATAATCTGTGAAACATGATAAGTTTTGATTATAAATGAATTAATTGACTTCGGTCAATGTTTTGGGTAAACGTACCCGGACCCGTGATTTGACGGTACTGGAGGGTCTGTAGAAAAAATATGGGACATGGGCTTATGCCCGGAATCGAATTCCGAGGTCCCAAGCCCGAGAAATGAATTTTCAAAGAAAATTATTTTCTGAAATTATTTAAAGAAATTTGATTATAACATGATAGTATCAGGCCTGTATTTTGGTTCCAGCGCCCGGTACAGGTATTATATATGGTTTAAGTCATCTCTGTAAAGTTTGGTTGGAAACGAACGTCGTTTGACGTGATTCGGACCTAAATTGCTAAATTTGATAATTGATGAAGTTTGAGAAAAAGTTCTTGATTTTGAGGTTTGATACATTGTTATTGAGGTTATTTTGGCGATTTGATCGCACAGATAAGTTCGTATGATATTGTTGAGTTAGTACGTGTGCTTGGTTTGGAGTTCCGAGGGTTCGGGTGAGTTTTGAGTAGGTTCCAGGATGCCTTAGGCTTAAAAAGTCAGATATTGCAGGTTCAGGAAGTTTCAGGTCTCTGAACCCTCTAGTGCGGTCCGCGAGAAAACGCGTGCGACCGCGGTCGCCTTTGTGCGGAGCGCGGTGGAGGCTGTGCGGCCGTAGTTGCCTTTGTGCGGTCCGCACAGGGTGCTGAACTGCAAGTTTTCAGGGAGGCCTATGCGGCGGTGGTCCATTTGATGCGGTCCACACAGGGGGTCTGAGAGGGGTAAAAATAAACGGGAATTTCAGTTATTTTTCACTTTTCAAAACCCCAAAAACATAAGAGGCGATTTTTCAAACAACATTTCTTCTCCAAAACGTTGGTAAGTGATTTCTAACTCACTTTCTTCACTCCTTAACATCTTTTAACATGATTTCAACTTCAAATCAAAGATTTTCATGGGAGAAATTGGGTGTTTTGGGTAGAACCTAGGTTTTTCCAAAATTGGGGATTTGGACCTCAATTTGAGGTCCGATTTCAAAACAAATTATATATTTGGATTCGTGGGGGAATGGCTAATCGGGTTTTGGTTCGAACCTTGGGTTTTGACCATGTGGGCTCGGAGGTGATTTTGACTTTTTGGGTAAAACTTTGGGAAAACTCATTTTCATGCATTGGGGTTGATTCATTTAGCATTTATTGATGTAATTAAGTAATTTGTGACTAGATATGAGCGAGTTGGCGGTGGAATCAAGGGGCAAAGCTATAATTGAAGCTTGAGTTCTGTTCGAGGCATCGAGGTAAGTGTTTGGTCTAACCCTAGCTTGAGGGATTAGGAGTTGTGTCCTATTTGATATTTGTTTCTTGTCGAGTACGACGTATAGGCATGGTGACGAGTATTTATGCGTTGGTGTCAAGCATGACCGTGAGTCTTATCTTATGATTTTCATGATCTCGTTGAAAGAGTTGTGACCTATGAACATTGAGGAGCGTGGGGTCCAATTGCAAAATGAATTGTGAAAGTATAAGTGATAATCGAAACTCTAAAGCATCGGTTCGAGTTATGAAGTGAATTGTGAAGTAAGAGTGAGAAAGAAAAGAGATCATTATGTGGCCCCTTGTCGGGCTATTGTTGAGTTGAGGTTCCCTTGCATTGTGTTATTAATTGATATTATTGACGCTTAGGTTGATAATTCTTCGTGTTAGGTGTTGTAACAAGTTTGGTTATAGATGGGTAGTTAGGTGTTGTAACAAGTTTAGTTATAGTTAAGGTAGTTAGATGTGGATACTAGTTGAGTTATAGTTGAGATAAATAGGTATTGGAACAAGTTTGGTTATAGTTGTTTCTCCTTTAACGGGACGTATATACTTGTACTGTGGAGTTCCCTTGCCGGAATAGTGTAGTCTATTGTTGATCTCTTGTCGGGACGGGTAACTATGATTATTGGTGACTGTATATTTGGAACGGGTTGCACGCCGCAACAAATATTATATTGGATCGGGTTGTACGCCGCAACATATATTATATTGGATCGGGTTACACGCCGCAACATATATTATATTGGATTGGGTTGCGTGCCGCGACATATATTATATTGGATCGGGTTGCATGCCACAACAGATATTATATTGGATTGGGTTGCATGCCGCAATAGATATTATATTGGATCGGGTTGCACGCCGCAACAATATTAAATGATAAGGGATCGGGTTGCGCGCCGCAATAGTATTGTTATTGTATTGATTGTAGACATTGAGTGTTTCTCCATGCTTTATTAAGTTTCTGATAGAATTGATATGTTTCCCGGAAGCATGTTTCCCCCTTCCCTTAAAACTGTTATTACCTGTTTATATTTCTGCCGCCATATAGTATACAACTGCACAGGTTTATCTGGAGTCTGGTCCTAGCCTCGTCACTACCTTGCCGGGGTTAGGCCAGACACTTACCAGCACATGGGGTCGGTTGTGCTGATACTACACTCTATGCTCTTTTGCACAGATCCGGGTGTTTGACAGCAGCAGTAGCGCGGGAGCTAGCTTTCAGTCCAGTGAGACACCGAGGTAGCCTTGCAAGCGTCCGCAGGCCCGACGTCTCCTCTCTCTTTATTTCAGTCTGTTATCTCATGTATTCGAGACAAACAATTTATATTTTTCTTTCAAACGGTTGTATTTAGTACTCTTAGAAGTTCGTGAGTAATGTGACACCAGTTCTTGGGTAGAGGCATATGTTGATTTCCGTATTATTCTGGTTTTATATTTATTTAAGACTTCCGCTTAAATCTCATATTTCGCTGTTATTTAACCGTTTAATTCCTTATTAATATAAGATGTAAAAAGGATTAAAACAGAAGAGTTAAAAATTTTTAAGTTCGTAGCTTGCCTAGATTCTACGAGTAGGCTCCAACTCCCGAGGGTGGAAAATCCGGATCGTGACACGTCACTACTTCACCGAGGTTAGGCTAGGCACTTACCAGCACATGGGGTCTGTTGTGCTGATACTACACTCTGCACTCTTTTGTGCAAACCCCATTGTTGTGGACTTTGGACCGCAGTGCAATTGCTGATTCTCGTTCATCAGGCGACCCAAGGTAGCCTTGCAGGTGTCCGTAGGCCTTGACATCTCCTTCTATCTACTTTCCTGTTTCTTACACATATTTCCAGAGACAGTGTTGTAGTTAATTCTTTCAGACCTCTATTTGTAGTATTCTTAGACCATCTGTGAAATTGTGACACTAGTTCTGGGTAGTCGAAAGCCAAACAGTTGTATTAGATATTCATGTTCAGATAGCTTATTGTTTTTCTTCCATTTATGTTATATTCCGCTGTTTAAATGTTATAGCTTCGCAATTGTTAATGAATATAAAATGGGTTAAAAAGGTAAACTGTTCACATAATTGGCTTGCCTAGATCTCATTAATAGGCGTCATCACGACTCCCGAGGATGGGAAATCCGGGTCTTGACAGCTAAATCCTGAACAAGAACAAGCTTCCAAGACTATATTATAAAGAGTCAACCCTGGTATAGCGGGATTATCTTTTGTAGATGTCTCTGACAGAATCGAAATAATATTTCTACGTCATGCATTATTTGCAAATGTCAATCAAGAGGCATGATACTGTTAGCAATAATAACAAATGGTGTACTGGCAATGATTTTATAATGAGGTTACTTGCTTTAGATTTTAAATACCTCTTCAACCAACTGAAATAAATATCACAAATATATCAAAGCAGCGCAATGTTGCTAAATTTATAAGGAAAGCAAAATTGATAATATCAAATGCTTATGGCTAAGTGTCAAACAATCGAAATAATTGCCCGGAGTTCTGGAGATATATTGAATATCAAAGAACCATTTGGTAAAAAATTAATGATTTGGAAGGTGATTTCTTACTACCAATAGTTTCAAAATCGACGAAAGCAGATACTGTAAAAAGTAGCTTGCCAAAATTATACATATGGCATCAAATGAAAAAAAATTAATTGAGAAGAAATATAAAGTAAGAACAGATCCAGTATTCGGTGACTTCTTGCTTCGTGTCGGAATCAAAGAAGAACATCTAATAAAAGATGATTTCGTAATTATAATGCATTTATAAGAGAAATATTTCTTTCATTATATTAAAACATAATTTGTGAAAATTGCATGATAGAAATTAAAAAGGTATCTTAGCTAGCAAAAATGAATATATTGATCAATTGCGAAATCTTATGTTATAAATAAAATGTTTTTCAGTTTTTGACTAAGTAGAAGATGATGCTAACAATTACTACCAAGAAGAATACTTAAATACTTTAATTCCAAATGGCCTTCTACCACACATGTTTGTTGTCAAGTTTATTAATTCTTACGTATATATATATATATATATATATATATATATATATATATATATATATATATATATATGTCCGTCATGCTACGTCATGAAAAAAAATATGTCCGTCATGTTACTGAAAAGCTTAGATCCACCGGATAGCTTATGTAATAGCACATCGATGGTATATAGAAGTTTTGACAATAACATCATACATGGAAAAATTATGATACTGGTCAATGTACTTCTAAGTATATTTTTATCCCCGAATTCAACTTTGGTCTTTCGAAACTAAAGAATATCCTTTTAAATTTGTGTGAAAATAATTTTAGATATGCTTATATTTTGCAATTATAATAAATAAAGCACAAGGGCAAACATCCTAAATATTAGACTATATTTATTGCAATATGTTTTCTTGCACGAACAACTATATATTGTACTTTCAAGAGGAATATCAATATCAACAACAAGAGTTCTGGTTATGGCAGGGTAACCAAAGCATTAGAAGGAAACATACACAAAACAATATCATCTACAAAGAAGTGTTCGATAAAATACCATCACATCAAATACTTTTAAATTATAATACGTAATTATCTAACTAACATGACTAAATTGATCATTTGTGTAAGTTCTAATGATGTCATTTTATTTTGAATTCACGTATTATACTAATGTAATTATATTTCCAGCTTATAAATGATTTAAATGTTTAAACCATCACGTGTCATTATTAACGTGCAACGCAGGTAGATACTAGTATTTATAATAGAAGCTCAGCAACTTCTTTTACTAATTATATTTTTATATAGTTATTACTGTACTTAGTTAAAAATATACCTCATGTTCTCAAACCTGGACGAGGAATATTTCAAGTTAAATATACTCTTCTTATTAGCCAATCTTCAACATTTTTCAAAGTGAAAATTCATTTCAGACACAACTTCATCGTTAATATCATAGGCGGAGCCAGAATTTCGAGCTTATGGGTTCGGGATTCTAATCGTTAAAAGTTATTGGATTCTAAATTAATCATTTATACATATTTAAAAGATTTTGTAAGACAAACACAGGGTTCGAATCAAAGTTATTGGGTTCGGTCGAACCCGCCATGGGTTAATATACTCTTTGACTTGGACCAAATATTTTCAAAACCTACTTAATAATTTCAAATAAACCATATTCCTACTCTTTGCAAAATCTCAACGGAGATCTTCATAATGCAACTTATAACGTTAGAAGATCAAACATCCTAGAAAAAAGGCCTAAAGAATTTCTCCCAAAACATAATCATAATTACGTAGATCAGAAGAAAGAGAAAAAAAAAATTTAGTCACTGGGTGGCACAGCGAACAACAATCTCTGCTGTGCTACTAAGTTGAATAGTATATATTTCTTATTTGTTTGGTCATTGAATGATTTCAGGCAGATGTATGCCACGCTTACCAATTACTCAAGGATGGAGGTCTCAAAGATGAAAACATCATCGTATTCATGTACGATGACATTGCTAACAATACTATGAATCCCAGACCTGGAGTCATCATCAATAATCCACATGGCCATGATGTTTATAAAGGTGTTCCTAAGGTTTGTTTTTTGTTCTTTCCTGGTTCAATTCCTTGAAAATTTTCAAGACTAAGAGTTTTTGCTTAATTATGAGCGAGGTGTTATTATTTTCTTGAGGCAGGATTACGTAGGAAATGATGTTAATGCTCACAATTTTTACAGTGTTATTCTTGCGAACAAAAGTGGTATCACTGGGGGCAGTGGGAAAGTAGTGAACAGTGGTCCAAATGACCATATCTTCATCTATTATACTGATCATGGCGGTCCTGGGGTAGTTTGTAAGTAGCCTCTATCTTCTCGTGTTATTATTCTCTGTGTTTTGCATAACTTAATTTGCTAATTAGTCTAATCTGTTTCACATTTTTTGAGTTTAGGGGTTACGTTCTTGATTTCCATTTGAATGTTAATGCTAACTATTTGATTCTAGTATATATTGGATTATTAGTCACTACAGTTGAATGTGGATAATCAGTTTTGTTAGGAACTTCTCGCCTAATGCCACGGTTAGGCAATCGGAAAATGAAGCTAATTATATTGACTATAAAATTATTGGCGATTCTCTCCTGGTTTTTATCGTACTTTGGAATTGATCAGGATATGCGTATTTATAATTTCATACTTTGGAATTGTCAGCGATGCCAAGTGGAGAAGATGTTTATGCAAATGATCTGATTAATGTGTTGAAAATGAGGCATGCTTCATGGACATTTGACAGATTGGTAAGTGGTAATTACATGCTTGTTTAAATCTTTAAAGGATTTCGATCGATAAGAGAATTTTAGGGTCAGTACGTATTTTATGTTAGATGATGTTATATTTTTCCATCTTCAGGTGTAAACCTAGAAGCTTGTGAGTCTGGTAGCATGTTTGATGGTCTTCTTCCCGAAGGTCTCGACATCTATGTCACCACTGCATCAAAACTCGATGAGAACAGTTGGGCAACGTATATATTGTGGTACCTATGATGCCTGCATGGTTGAGTGTCCCCCTCCTGAGTTTAACGATGTGTGCTTGGGAGACTTGTACAGTGTGGCCTGGATGGAAGATAGGTATGAACAATTTTTATGGTCCCTGGCCTTCTCTTGTAACCAAAGAGCAAAAAACGAGTTGATGCATTTTATTGTTTTTGGACTTCTTTCCGTATTAAAAAAAAGGGGCAGCCCGGTGCATTAAACTCCCGCTATGCGCAGGTCCGGGAAAGGATCTGACCACAAGGGTCTATTGTATGCAGCCTTACCATGCATTTTCGCCAGAGGCTGTTTCTACGGGTTGAACCCGTGACCTCTTGGTCACAGTATGACAAGGCATTTTACTTCCATATAAGCCGATACATTTTACTTCGTTGAAAACCCAAAAGCATTAAATTAAGAAAGTGAGTATGTCAGTTCACCTAGTTGGGATGGAAGACTTGTATTCCTTGCTATCTTGGAGGATTTTTATACTTGGAAGACGCCATTTTAACTCACTTTATTATTATGGACCTACTAGTACTTATTAATGTTTGTACTTGTGAACACTGATGTACATGATCGAACAGCTGACAGTGTGGCGGGACAGTATGACCGTGTAATCTCCTTGATTTTGATGGATTTGATTTTCAGGGTTTCCCAAAATGTTTTCATTGTTATTGTTGGTGTTGTTGTTTGACATGGTGATAACAATGGACAAGATGTAGCTTAAAAGAAAAGATTATCAGATTCCCGGTAACGGAACCAATTTGTTTAACCAAAAATCTGAGTCTTTGGTCAAAGCTAGAAAGAAATTCGGGTTACTGATAATCAGGAGACGAAAATAAAATATTTTTGAGAATGAAGGTAAAGCAGTAAATAGTTTTGTATTTCAGTAAGATCTCAATAGTATTTCGTGTCCTTACAGATTTTGAGTCTCCCCCCTTTTATAGTTGATTCTAGGAGAAAATATAATGCTTTTGTCTTAATGAGACAATTATGAGCAATAAATGATATTTAAAAGAAACGTTACACAATCATTTCTATTTAATTCAGATTCTCTAACGTATTTGACATTTAATGCTGTATTTAAACTCTTTTACGTCATCAGATTCGTATCTTCAACTTCTTCTGATCTTTGATCTTTAAACGACTCGAATAGGTACGAAACTCGTACCTACTTTAGTAACGGTCCACACCTATGTTGCTTTCTTTATCCCCTATATGTTGTCGCCCGTGCCTTTTGGCTATTTATTGCGTTTTGACCTTTTGACCAGTCCACGTGTCATGACACGTCATTTTCAATATTCAGACTCAGTTTTTTCCCAATACAGATAGTCCCCCACTTTCCATTTATTTATCCATTAAATATTTGGGAAGTGGACCGTCACAAAAAGGGAATTTTTTGTTGTAATTAATGCTATGACAGTACTGACGCCCCAGTTGTCTTTTCTATTTAATGCTCTGCACATGTGTCACCTTCCGATTGGTTTCGTAATTCTGCAGCATTTTTCCAAGGTTTATTCATCCCTTATATTCACGAAGCGATAGTTGCCTTTATTATAGGCTTTCCATCATTACACTTCTTTGCTTGACGGTTGCTATTATATACATATATATCCTTTTTCCCTTTGTCCTTTTCTTCATAAACCCTTAACAGATCCTTTACTCTTTATTTCTACTCCTTTCTCCTTGAGTTCATCCTTTTCTCTGCAATGGCATCTCCGAATCCTAACCCTAAAAGAATCCCAATTCTTGATAGCTTCCTCAATGCCCATGTAACACATAGAAGAGGAAGAGGAGGCAGGCTTCGTAGCCTAGGATCCGTTCGTGGTGGTGCCTCTGGTTCTGTCATTCCTTCTTCTAGCTCCGGTACTATTTGCAGAGGTTCTATCACTAAGAAATCTTCCTCTAAAGGTAAAGAACTTCCTGAGACTCTTCAAGAGCCTTTAGTTGAGGAAATAGTACCCAACGACCTATCTTTTGAGAATAATAGGAAATCTCTTCTTGAGCAAGTTGTCAATTTAGAGAAAGCTGACATTTTTCCTTCTTTAATCACTGAACCTTTGGTTTCTATTGTTCGAAAAGATTGCAACTGGAGAAGTGATTTTCGTATAGTAATCCCTAATCCAAATCAAAGAATATCTTCTTTTAGGATTGGATTTTCTTTTGTTTATACTTACCCCTTCACTTTGGGATTTATTCCTGCTATTGACCCAGTCATACTTGATTTCTGTCATTTTTTCAAAATTTGTTTGGGACAAATTGGTCCCCTTGTATGGAGAACAGTGGCTTGTTTGAGGTGTTTATCTGTTAAAGCCGGTGTTGATTTTTCCTTTCCCCACCTTATTCATCTTTACCACCCCAAGTTATTTCGCAATGGAGTTTTTACTCTAACTGCAAGAAGTAAAAGGGTCTTAGTAAGCCCTGAAGATGACAAGGACCGCGGGTGGTACACTCGTTATGTTGCGGTACGCACAGTTGATTTGGTGGGTGAAACAAATATCCCCTTCTCTGAGAAGTGGAACTTTGCACATAAGTTTTTTTTACTTACCATTCCTACCTCTTAAGAATTTCAACTTCTTTTCTAATTTCATCATTTTTTGCTTTTCTATAGCAACCATGGGAGATGTGGAACCCGTTCCTAATTTCCGTGGTTGGGTAGATTTAATCATGAAAGTCGTGCCTATGGAGGCGAGAACGTGGAAATCCATTTCCAATTTACATGGTTGGAAAGTGAAAACTCATGGTATGCATCTCTTCATCATTTTTCGTATGACAAGTCCTTTATTTTTCCTAACTTCTTTTATTTTTTTAAATCCTTCTTTTTGTTAGGATTTTCTATTCGAGGAATGACAACCGAAGTGGCTACTGCCCTTCGAGCCTCTTCTGGTACTTCTCTTTCTGTGGAGAGAACTCAAGCTAGGCTATCAAAGAGGAAAGTTGTAGAAGAAGATTCTGAGGACGATGAAGATGAAGACACCTCTTTGATAGCTAGACCAATAGCCAGGAGACACATAGTTTCCGAGAATGAAGTTGAAGTTACCCATGTCTGTGCCTCTCTTACTGAACCAGTTCACATTCCCTCTGAAGATGAAACCACTCCGAGGGACACCAACGAATCTATTCATCGTCTCTTCGTTGGTGGTTTTGAAAGTGGAGAACTAGGTCCAGTTTTAGATGAAGTTCCACCTTCTTCCTCTGTTCCCATTCTTTCTTTTCTTGCTTCTTTACCTACTTCTGCTCCCTTACCTGCTTCGAGTCCTATGACTCCTGTTATTTTCACTTCTTCTACCACTCTTCCTTCTATAGTTCCCCCTTCCTCTGTTCAATATGCAGAGGAGGGTTCTAGTAGCAGAAGCTTGGCTATGAGGAGCGTTACGCTTGAAGTTCCTGCTAACAACAGCCTTTTAAGGAAGTCTGGTGGAGCAGATGACTGGCTTAGGCCTTTGATTGGAGATATAGAGAAGAAGAAGATGGACAACCATAGCTGCTTAACTTTGATGAATGACATTGTTCATTCTACTTTGAAGGTATTCTTCCTTCACTTACTAACAATTTTTTTTTTAAAAAAAATTTCTTATTTCTATGAATTGTCACTGCAGGCTAACCTCATTGGTACAGAATTGATGGGAAGAATTTCCCTTCTGTAAAAGAAAGCCCGTGAGTCTAAAAAGTCTATCCATGAGGCTGATGAAATAGCCAGGGGAGCACAGCTAGAAGCAGCCAATTGGAAAGAGCAGTTTGAGAATGCTCAGGGAACTATAGAAGAATTGCTAGAGAGTAGAAATCTCCTGGAGCAACAAAAGCAAGGTTTGACTTCTGATCTAGCAGTTGCCAAGGCTTCTTCACGCCAATTTGAGAAAGATAAGGAGTGCCTTGAGTGTTCATTTTCAGAACAACTATCAAATTGTAGTGAAGAGATCAGAGAACTTAAGGTACTCTTGGCCAAGAAAGAAGAGTATGCAGGGGAGTTAGTGCAAAGCTTGACTCAAGCTCAAGCTGATTCAAAAATCTCTTCTGATAAGGTACGTACCTTAGAGAATTCTCATGCCTCCCTTGAAGCATCCCTTGAATCCTCTTTAGCTGAAAATCAAGTGTTAAAGAATGATCTTGCTATGTGGGAAAGGGAGTATGAACTTCTTGAGGAGAATTTTAACATAGAGGTGAGTTGGGCTTTTCTAAACTCTCGTCGTGATGCTTTAATGGAGGCCAGTCAAGAAAACTTTGATTTAAACTCAGAGTTGGCCAAAGTTTTAGAGACCATTGAGAGAACCCAACAACCACTTGACTTTCCTTCTCCGTCAATTGAAGCTCTCGTGGCTGAAGAACCTTGAAATGAAGAAGCCGTTGCTATGGCAGTTGAAGTTGAAAATGTTGCAATTCCATCTTCAGAGGGTGAAACTTCTATGACTCAGTCTGTGGAAGTTGAAGCTTCCGTGACTCTTGCTTCCCTCATTGATTCTAACATTTCAAGCTCAATTGAAACCGTTCCTGTCGCTGCTTCTTCAGAAGTTGCCACCGTGCCTGTGGCTGAAAGTGAAATTAATATTGCAACTTCTGATGTGCTAACCCCTTCAATTGGATGATGGTTTTATCCCTTAGCTTTTAAGGGATTTTTTGGTGAAAGTCCCCAGTTATCATAATGGGGCACTTGTATGAACTTTTATTGACTAAGTTTCTACTTAGTCTTTTTAATTATATTAAGAAGTTTTGTTAGTACTTCAATGTGTTCTATTCTTGCCTTTTCCTTACTTATTTAGGACTTATAGAATAGTTTAGCATTTTTATCCTTTGAAAATGCTTTATGATTCTTCTCATGACTTATTAACATGAGGTTTATAAAAGAGGACCCTTTTATTTTATCGACACTTAATGAAGAAGACGTCACAACTTCACAATGGTGTTATAATACGATGAAAGAAATAAGAATACACATGTTTTGTATGAAACAACTGTGACAAGTTTTATTCATGAACTTTAACAAGTTTTTTTGACTATTACATGTATTAAAATCCATTTATGACTTTCTCATAACTATTTTTCTTGTAACATATTTTTACAGCGGTGACATAAACAAGGTTTTTCTTCATAACCTGTTTTAGTACATAGCCTTTATGAGTTTGAGAAATGACTCTATTGTTCTCATGGGAAAAACATTATGATGAATGTCTTGTGTTTGTTGAACACGATGATGAATGCTGAAGACTTCGTAACTTTTTCTCAACACTTGTTTCTTTGTGGCCGACTTTTGTTCGATATTCGTATCTGTTTATCTACACATATCTGTGTATAATATGTAGTCCCCCAAATGTTTGAGCGGTGAAGTATGAAGCCTCGAGCACTTGTTTATTTCTTTCTATTTGGTCATTTTCCTGAAACAGAAAAAGATACGGGACTCGGAGGTGTGATTATAGATGAAGACTGCCTAACTCGTGTGTATTTCCATCAGATTAATTGTAACCCTAGGCTGGGACTTTTAGAACACTCCATTTTGCCTTGCAGGTCGTGACTCATCATTTGGCACGAGTTAGGGTTTTTGCCTAGCATCTAAAATCGTTAGTAAAACTTTAATAATTCAAAAGAAAATTTTTTAACATGGCGATACCTGACTGTGGGTACTTTTTCAGAAGTAATACCTCTTTAAATGGACGTCATTCCAATGTGAGGGTAAAACTTTGCCGTCCATTATCTCCAACTCGTATGCTTTTTTTCCCGCAATGTCACGAACTTTATATGGTCCTTCCCATGTTGGACTTAGCTTTCTTGAATTAGCAGCCTTTGCAGATTGGAACACCTTTTTAAGCACGAAGTCCCCAATTTTGAAAAATCTGAGGTGTGTTTTCCTATTGTAATATCGTTCAATTACTTGCTTTTATGCTGCCATTCTTATCAATGCAGCTTCTCTTCTTCCTTCAAGCAAATCAAGGTTGACCCACATCTCTTCATCATTAGATTCCTCCGTTGCCCGAACGTACCGTGTGCTTGGTTCACCTATTTTAACTGGAATTAAGGCTTCCGCACCATAAACCATTGAAAATGGTGTTTCTCCAGTGCTTGTTTTTGTCGTTGTACGATAAGCCTATAATACTCTAGGTAATACCTCAGGTCAATTACCTTTTGAATCCTGTAACCTCTTCTTCAAGTTGTTGATAATGACTTTGTTAGTGGATTCCGGTTGTCCATTACCCACTGGATGGTATGGCGTAGACGTTATCCGTTTAATCTGCCAACTTTGAAGAAATTCTGTGATTTGAGCTCCTATGAATTGTGGTCCATTGTCACACATGATCTCCTTTGGTGCTCCAAAGCGGCATATTATATTTCGCCATATGAAGTCTTTAACTTCCTTCTCTCGTACCTGTTTAAATGCTCCTGCTTCTACCCATTTAGTGAAATAATCTGTGAGTACAAGTAGAAACTTTACCTCACCGTTTGCTTGTGGAAGTGGACCTACGATATCCATTCCCCATTTCATAAAGGGCCACGGGGCTATAACAGGGTGTAGTAACTCAGCTGGTCTGTGCATATTATTGACGTATCTTTGACATTTATCACATTTGGACACAAAACTGTTTGCCTCTTCTTCCACCTTAGGCCAATAATATCTTGCTCGAATCAATGTTCTTACCAGCGACCTTCCCTCTGCGTGATTTTCACAATGTCCTTCGTGCACTTCCCTCATCACATATTCTGTTTGAGAGGGTTCGAGACACTGTGCTAGTGGTCCACCGAACATCTTTCGATAAATATTTCCTTGATAAAAACAATATCAAGCCGTTTTTTTGCGAAGCGCGTGAGCCTTCCCTTTGTCAATAGGCACGGTTCCATGCTGTAAAAAAGCAATAATTTCGTTTCTCTAATCCCATGTTAGATGATTAAAATTTACCTCATTCTTATTAGGTTCGAGCACGAAATTAAATAAATGTATGACTGAAGCATTTTCGTCGTTTGCTACGTCAGCTGCAGATGCGAGATTAGCTAAAGCATCTGTCTCCACATTCTCATCTCTTGGGATCTGCATTACCTTACAAGTTTGGAATTGCTTAATTAATTCCCGTACCTTTTCGAGATATTCTTGCATTCGAGTTTCCCTGGCTATATAAGTCCACAACATTTGATTGACCACGAGTTGAGAATCACTCTTGATTATAATTTGTGTTATGCCGAGTTCTCTTGCCAATTCCAAACCTGCAATTACAACTTCGTACTCTGCTTCATTGTTAGTTATAGAATGACATTTTATAGCTTGCCTAATAATTTCACCCGTAGGTGGTATGAGAACTATACCCAGACCTGCTCCTTTTATATTAGATGATCTATCAGTGAATAAAACCCAAGTACCCGGGTTTGCACCATTAAAAACTTGTAATTCTTTTTCTGCTTCTAAATGCATCCCCTGACTAAAATTCGCCATGAAATCAGCTAGTACTTGAGATTTTATAGCGGTCCTGGGTTGATAAATGATTTCGTATTCACTTAGTTCTATAGCCCATTTTGCTAATCTTCCTGACAGTTCGTGTTTATGCAAAATTATTCGAAGCGGAAAAGCAGTAACTACAATAATGGGATGACATTGAAAATAAGGTCTTAATTTTCTAGATGCCATGATCAAAGCTAATGCTAACTTTTCTAGTTGTGGGTATCGTGTCTCAGCATCTAATAAGGACTTACTTACATAATAAATAGGGGATTGTTTACCTTGGTCCTCACGGACTAAAACAGCACTTACCGCAACTTCAGATACAGCCAGATAGATGAGAAGCTTTTCTCCCACCTTTGGTTTTGCCAATAACGGTGGTTTTGACAAATAAGCTTTCAAATTTCTAAGGGCTTATTGACAATCTTCATTCCATTCAAAATGATCTTGCTTTTTGAGTGCAGAGAAAAACTTAAAACACTTTTCTTAGGATATGAAAATAAATCTCCCCAAAGCTGCAATTCTTTCCGTTAATCTTTGAACTTCCTTTTTATTAGTAAGGATATCAGGGATTTCTTCTATTGCTTTGATCTGAGAAGGATTTACCTCAATACCACCGTTAGAAACAAGAAAACCCAAAAACTTACCTGACGCAACTCCAAATGCACATTTTTCTGGGTTGAGTTTCATATTAAATTTTTGCAAAATTTCAAATGTAACAAATAGATGGGAAATATGATCATGAGACTGTTGGGTTTTGACGTGCATATCGTCTATATATACTTTCATTGTCTTTCCTAAATGTTCTTGGAACATTTTGGTGACCAACCTTTGATAGGTTTCCCCAGCATTTTGAGACCTAAAGGCATTACTTTATAACAGTAAGTCCCCCTGTCTGTGATGAAAGAAGTTTTTTCTTCCTCACTAGGTCCATTTTAATTTGGTTGTACCCTGAATATGCATCTAAAAACTTAAAAGTTCATGTCCTGCAGTTGCATCAATTAATTGATCTATATGTGGTAAAGGAAAAGAATGTTTTGGACAAGCTTTATTAAGATCTGTATAATCTACACAAACTCGCCACTTGCCATTTTTCTTAGGTACAACAACTGTGTTGGCTAACCAATTAGGGTACTTTACCTCGCGGATTGACCCAATTTTTAATAGCTTTTGGACCTCATCTTGAATCACCTGGTTTTTGAAAGCCCCTTGCTTTCTCTTCTTTTGCTTTATTGGTGTAAAGGATATGTCTTCGTTTAATTTGTGAGTCATCACATCCGGTGGTATCCCTGTCATGTCAGCATGGGACCAAGCAAAACAGTCCACGTTAGATTTTATAAATTCAATTAACATACCTCGCATGTTTGAATTTAAATTAGCTCCAACATAAACTTTCTGTTCAGGCCATTGCTCAAATAATATCACAGCCTCGAGTTCTTCGATGGTTGTTTTGATATTTTCATTCTCCTCGGGTTCTTGAATTGTATCAGGTCTCGAGTCTAAATCTGTTTTCTCTCGCTCAGTTGAGGTTTAATTGCTGACACCTTCAACTGTTTCCTGCAATTGCTATTTTTCTTTGTTTACGGTGCTCATATCTGTTATAGTGTTGATACTCCTCGCTGTTTGCTGATCCCCTCGAATTTGACAAATCCCCTACGGTGATGGAAATTTAATAACTTGATGTAGAGTTGGCGGAACAACATCCATATCATGGATCCAAGGCCTCCCCATGATCATATTGTAGGCCATTTCCATATCAACTACCTGAAATTTAGTTTCTTTAACAACACCTGCAGCAAAAGTTGTTAGAATTACCTCTCCTTTTGTTACCACACTTGAATTGTCGAAGCCTGACAAGGTATGCACCTTGGGTATCATTTTGTCTTCAGCTTGCATTTCACGTAATACCCTTAGTAGTATAATATTTACGGAACTCCCTAGATCAATCAAAACTCGTTTTACATTAGTATCATGTACAAGTAAAGATATTACCAGTGCGTCATTATGTAGGGTGATCACTCCTTCGGTATCTGCATCATCGAATGAAATACTTTCATTTTCTAAAACCTGTCGTACCCGTTTCCCGTGTGTAATTGTTACTTTAGAAACCTTGTTGGAAGCTGTGTAGGTTATGTCTTGAATATCTTCTCCCCCACTTATCACATTCACTGTTCTCTTGGGTGAAGGAGGCTTTGGTGGCTATTGCCTATTTTTCATATAGGCTTGTTTACCTTTTTCACTAAATAACTCAGTGAGGTACCCTTGCTTCATTAGATGATCCACTTCACTCTGCAAGAATCTACATTCTGAAGTTTTGTGCCCGTGATCATTGTGGAATTCGCACCAATGATCTAGATTGCGTCTATTTGGATTTGACCGCATTTCTTTTGGCCACCGCACCTTATCTCCCATACTTCTCAAAACAGCCACGAGCTCGGAGGTAGTGACATTAAAGTTATATCCGCCGAACCGTGCCTTTAATCTTCTGTCATCATCTCGCGACTCTTGTCTGTTCCGATCATTTCTGAATTTCGATGAAGAACCAGAGTCCCTATTCCTCGATTTTTGATCATATTGCTGGCTATCTTGTTTTGACCGTGGGTCTTTTCCTACAGGTCCCATATATGGATCGTACCTGTTTTTACCTGATCTTTATTCGGTTTCTGATCTTCTGGAACCACCCTTTCTTCATGATGAAACTTAGGTACGGTATCTTCTTCAATTCGCAGCTTCGTACTATACTTGTTGTAAACATCATTCCACGTGGTTGCAGGGAATTCTCGAAGGATTTCTTTGAGTCTTCTCATGGCTTCAGAACTTTTGTCATTAATTACTTGCAAAAGCTATTGAAGCCCAGTTGTCAGGCACACGGGGTAGAGTCATTCATTCACGCTGGAATCTATCAACAAAGTCTCTCAGCAACTCTGAACCTCCTTGTTTGATTTTGAAAATATCTTCCATTCTTTTCTCAACCTTTTGTGCTCTCGAATGTGCTTTAATAAAACAATTTGCAAGCTCAGCAAAAGAATTTATAGAATTTTCAGATAAAAGAGAATACCAGGTTAATGCACCCTTGGTGAGTGTTTCTCCAAATTTCTTGACCAGTACTGATTCAATTTCTTGTTTGGTCAAGTCGTTGCCTTTTACGCCTGTTGTAAATGCAGTCACGTGGTCACGTGGGTCTGTAGTACCATCATATTTTGGGATGTCAGGCATTTTGAACTTTTTCGAAATTGGAAGGGGAGCAACATTTGGCTTCCAAGGTTGTTGTGAGTATTTATCCATGTCAACTCCTTTTATTACAGGCGGAACTCTAGGGATTTGCTCAATACGTTCATTTTGTTCCTTAATCTGTTTTTGCAAGGTTAGTACTAAATTTTGCAAATAGGAATTATTTGAATTACCTGGTTCCCCTTCCTGTGGTTCACTGGTGATTCCTCCATTTCCAGAATTAACAAGACCAGAACGGGGATTCTCCAATGTATTATTATTAGGATTTGGTGTGGGTGGTGCAGCAGGCAATCGACTAACTAGAGCCTGAAGAGCTTTGCCGACCTGTGCATCAATTAGCTTTTGTAAAGCTTCATTTGTACCACCTTCAAAGTGTTCAGATTGTTCTTGTTGATCAGCATGAGATTCAGGAGTGCCTTCACGAGATTGACGTGGTGAATTTTAAGTGAAGGGAACCACTTCAATGTTATGTAAATCTCCTTGATTTTGATGGATTTGATTTTCAGGGTTTCCCAAAGTGTTTTCATTGTTATAGTTGGTGTTGTTGTTTGATATGGTGATAACAATGGACAAGATGTAGCTTAAAAGAAAAGATTATCAGATTCCCGGTAACGGAACCAATTTGTTTAACCAAAAATCTGAATCTTTGGTCAAAGCTAGAAAGAAATTTGGGTTAGTGATAATCAGGAGACGAAAATAAAATATTTTTGAGAATGAAGGTAAAGCAGTAAATAGTTTTGTATTTCAGTAAGATCTCAATAGTATTTCGTGTCCTTACAGATGTTGAGTCTCTCCCCTTTTATAGTTGATTCTAGGAGAAGATATAATGTCTTTGTCTTAATGAGGCAATTATGAGCAATAAATGATATTTAAAAGAAACGTTACACAATCTTTTCTATTTAATTCAGATTCTCTAACGTATTTGACATTTAATGTTGTATTTAAACTCTTTTACGTCATCAGATTCGTATCTTCAACTTCTTCTGATCTTTGATCTTTAAACGACTCGAATAGGTACGAGACTCATACCTACTTTAGTAACGGTCCACACCTATGTTGCTTTCTTTTTCCCCTATCTGTTGTCGCCCGTGCGTCTTGGCTATTTATTGCATTTTGACTTTTTGACCAGTCCACGTGTCATGACACGTCATTTTTAATATTCAGACTCAATTTTTTCCCAATACAATAGTAGTGAGCTTTGATTCTCTTGCTGCGTATATGGGTGTTACTAGTTATTCCACAAACCACAGTCACGCCTATATGAATGACAATGCCATGTCATTCTCGACATCATCAAAGCATGTGGATCGACGCAGTGTTGAGCTTTTCTATTTGTCCACCATTACAGCCTCTTTTTGTAGCATAACTGATAATGTGGAATTATTCTCCCAACACCACACGATTTCTATTAATTTTTTCCGAATATTTGCAGCACCAAAATGCTGCTGAAGGATCTGTTGAGAAAGTTGAAGCTCAAGCGACACTTAAAGAAGCTTTATCAAAGAGAAGTAAAGTGGACAACAATGTAAAAAATCTTGGGCAACTTTTGTTTGGAGCTGAAAAAGGTAATGACGTGCTACAGAGTGTTCGACCTGCTGGACAATCACTTGTTGACAATTGGGATTGCCTTAAATCCTATGTAAGTAATCAGCCTAATTATAAAAAGTTTGTGCTACGTACTTTACTTGAATTTCTCTGTTTGTTTGTTTGTTGAGAATGTGACTATTAGTCTTTTCTCATGTATAGGTCAAGACATTTGAGGAACATTGTGGGAAATTAACATCGTACCGAAAGAAACACATACGCGGTATCGCCAACATCCGTAATGCTGGAATTGAGAGCGACCAAATGGCTGCTGCAACTGCACAAGCATGTCCTAATTAGTAGAGGATTAGTGTATGTTTAGCCACTTTGTGTCATGGTAATAAAATTTCACCTGTAGTAGATAGCAACAGTGAAAATAACTCTGTTGGGTGGAACATCTTGTCCATTCTCCATGTACCAAGTCAAATTGATCTTTTTTAGAGTTCTTATAAGTAATTCTAGTCCATTCTAGTCCTTATCCGAACGAACTTAAATTAAAATAATGAAAGAAGAAATAAGCCCAAACACTCATAATTTTGGAATATTGTCATATTGAAAGTATGAATTTTTTGTAGTTTTCACATTTGATAAATGCCATGTAATTATCATGAAGAGAAAGAGAGACGGTTGGAAAACATAAGCCAGAATTAATAATCGGAATATTTTACAATTTTATTAAGGCTATGGCTGGAGTGATTGATCCATGAGATTCTAAATCATTTTCGAAGCCCTTATGCAACCAATGTGAGGGACAAGTCCATTACCTAACCATAGATAATGTTTCCTTATGTATAGAGATTTTCTCTCTTTTACTGTACCAACCAAAGAAAAGAAAAAGACGTGGTTTGGAATATGCGAGTATTTTCAATGAAACACTTTCTTATTACGTAAGTGTTTATCTAATCAAGGGGAATGATTATGAATGCTCAGTGTTTGCCGTTTTACTTTACTTGTCTCGTTGGCAGGGGCAGATATAACTACTCGACTATATTGATTCAACTGAACCCAATAATTGTAATATGAAGCTTAAATATGTTGATTAAACCTTATTTAACAGCGCAATTTCAGGGATCTCCCAATATGACTAACAATTAAATTATACAGAAAATTAGCTGCCCAATTTCAGAGATATTTGTCTAGCAATTAGTAGGTTAGTAATCAGGAGATAATTAAGACTCCTTTACTTGTATAAATACCTTGTAAATCCTACATTTCTGGATAATTGAAAGATATTAGAATTCTTTCATTTTCTGGATCTCTCTCTTCTTCAATATGGTATCAAGAGCCTAGAATTTTTTTCCCTGAATACTCCATTTTTGGTTTCTTCAGTAAATCTGTTTGATCCATCTCCGACTCTCCTTGATTCATCTCCGGCTTTTTGATTCCCTTCGATTCCAATTTACTTTCTTCTTTGAATCATGGAGGATTCACGAGATACCTTGTCTACAAAATTTGATGGGCATACCTTGAAAATTTCATTTCAAGGCTTTCATTCGAGGATGAACCCACAGACGATAAAAGAAAAAGAAGATTGGGAGGTTGCCAATGGCAAAATCATCACAGGGCTTATCAATTCTGTCTCTGTTGATATAGCTATGGAGCTGATATCCTTGAGAAAACATCAGAAATGTGGAGTCATCTGCATTCCCTCGGTAACCAACAAAATTTGGCTAGAGAATTTAAGTTGGAAATACTACTTGCAGAATCGAAACAAAGTGAGAAAAATGTTCATTCCTTCTATTCTGGATTACTCACATTATGCGCTGAGCAAGATATGGTTTTTGTTGCTTCAATCTCCATGGCTGCACTGAAGGATCTCATGACTACTATAAAAGAGGACAAGGACTGTCCAATTCCTGATGAAACTCAGGTATGAGTTCGAATCGTTGCATGCCAGCATTCTCAACAGGGAAAAACTACCAGCTTTGGATGTGGTGGTTTCCGAAGTTCTTCGAGAAGAAACTCGATTGGGGTCTCAAGCTTCTATGGAGAATTCCCTTGCCATGGGTACTGCCATGGCTGCATACAGAAGTTCTTCCTCCTCGAGCAACTCCAACAAGTCAGCTCAGTGTTTTCATTACAACGAAACATGACACATCAATGCTCACCGCAAGAAGCAATATTATTGCAACTATTGTAAGAAGGATGGTCACATTATTCTAGAGTACGTGTCGTAAGAAATATGATTTTTCAAGTAAACACTCAACTCCTCATAGAGCTTTTCAGGCGATGGCAAGGGATGTTGGTACACATCAAACACCGGCATTGCTTGATCACAATGATATTCATAAGATGAATAAGAATCATTGGCGGCGGCTCTTCCTAATGCAATCTCTAAAGCTCCGACTGCTACATACCCTGGTAAGAATACAATTTCAGATTCAATGGTATGACATATTGATTCGGTTGTATCTAACCACATGACAGGAAATCAAATTCTTTTTCCTGATTTATCTAGAACACATTCTACAGATTAAATTATTACAGCAAATGGTCCTGTATTATCTGCATCAGGGATTG
This sequence comes from Nicotiana tabacum, assembly GCF_000715075.1. Classification (NCBI taxonomy): domain Eukaryota; kingdom Viridiplantae; phylum Streptophyta; class Magnoliopsida; order Solanales; family Solanaceae; genus Nicotiana; species Nicotiana tabacum. Next base: position 155,898,310 of record NC_134085.1, read on the forward strand.
GCTCCATTAAACCATTTTTGAAAGTTCTTTTTATATCAAAACTTACTGCAAATCTTTTATCTGTTCGACAACTTGTAGAAAGAATTTTTTGGTTATATTTTCTCCTAACAGTTGTATTATTAAGAACATATTGACAGGGGAGGGCGTAAGGTCGGCAGGCTGTTTCTTCTTCAATCTACGGATACCAAGCTTCATCAATGTTTTCTCTCAGCTTAAAAAAAGATATCGAGTTTTCAAATAAAATATGGAACTTGTGGAATCTTCACTTAGGCCATCTACACTCTTCTCGTTTAAATTTCATGTTGAAATCTTGTATTTTGCTGGATAAACACTCACTGATTTTTCCCTCAAAATTACCTTGTGAGAGTTGTGCAAGATCAAAGAGTCATAAATTTTCATTTCAATTAAGCAATAGTACTTATTCTACTCTTTCAATTTAATTCATAGTGATGTTTCGGGTCCTTCTACAGTTATATCTCGTTTGGCATTCAAGTATTTTATCTTATTCATTGACCAAGTATTTGTAACGACCCGACTAGTCGATTCAGGTATTTGCACTTCGCTCGGTGTTTTGAGGGCTCGAGTAACTCCGCATGATGTATTATAACTTGCGTAAATCGTCAGTATTGATTTTCAAGTTATTCGGAATCGAATTGGGGGAATGAACTTCAAGATATAAGTTCTAAGTTGGCAGAGTTGATCAAGTTTGAATTTTGGGCAATTGACCTTGGAATGGAGTTTCGTCAGTTCCATTAGCTTCGTTGGGTGATTTCGGACTTAGGAGTGTGTCTGGATTGTAATTTGGAGGTCCGTAGTGGAATTAGTCTTGAATTGGCGAAAGATGGATTTTTGGAAAGTTTGACCGGGAGTGGACTTTTTGATATCGGGGTTGGATTCCGATTCAGGAAGTGGGAATAGGTCTGTAATGTCAAATGTGACTTGTGTGCGAATTTTGAGGTGTGATGACCTTTTAGGTCATCACTTGTGTTGCAAGTGAATTCAGTGTACCAAGGCCTAAAAAAACCTCCTTATTACATCAAATTGATTTACGTGCATGGTCTGGACCTATATCCAGAAAGCCTTCTATGTGAAAATATGAGAAATAGAAATCTTTAGAGTTAAAAATTTAATTATGGTTGACTTTGGTCAACTTTTTTGAGCAAACGGATCCGAATCCATATTCCGACGATCCCGAGAGGTCCGCATTAAAATATGGCACTCGGGCGTATGCCCGGAGATGAATTCCGAGGTCCCAAGCCTTAGAAATCAATTTTTGAAAGAAATTGTTTTCTTGAATTATCTAAGAAATGAAGAAAAGAATTAATGTTTGAAACCATTGTTATCGGGACCGTATTTTGGTTCCAGAGCCCGGTACAAATTTTTTATAGTATTTGAAAGATAACTGTGAAATTTGGTGAAAAATGGAGTTTATTTGACGTGAATTGCACTTCCGGTTAAAGAGTTATGAACTTTGAGAGTTCTTGATGAAAATGTTGAGTTTTGAGGTTTAATTCATGATTTTACATGTTATTTTTATGATGTGATCGCACGAGTAGGTCCATATGATGTTTTTGAGTTAGTATGCACACTTGGTTTGGAGTTCCGAGGGCTCGGATGAGTTTCGGGTAAGTTCCGGGATGTTTTAGGCTTAAAACCAGAAGTTGCAGGTCTCTGAACTTGCCAGTGCGGTCTGCGGTCGACCTTGTGCGGTGCGCGGTGGAGGGCTATGCGGCCGCAATTGACTTTGTGCGCTCCACACAAGGGCACTAGATTGCAGTATCCTCATGAAGGGTTGTGCGGCCGCAGTCCATTTTGTGCGGTCCGCACAGTGGGTCTGATAGGGGTAAAAATAGACAGGATTTTCAGTTATTTGCATTTTTCAAAACCCCATAAACATAAGAAGCGATTTTTCAAACAACCTTTCTTCTCCAAAACATTGGTAGGTGATTTCTAACTCATTTTCTTTCCTCCTTAACGTCTTTTAACATGATTTCAACTCAAAATCAATGATTTTCATGGGGAAAATTGGGTGCTTTGGGTAGAACCTAGATTTTTCAAAAATTGGGGATTTGGACCTCGATTTGAGGTCTAATTTCAAAACAAATCATGTATTTGGGTTCGTGGGGGAACGGGTAATCGGTTTTTGGTTCAAACCTCAGGTTTTGACCATGTGGGCCCGGGGGCGATTTTGACTTTTTGGGAAAAACTTTAGAAAACTTATTTCCAAGCATTATAATTGATTCATTTAGTATTTATTGATGTAATTAAGTAACTTGTTACTAGATACGAGCGAATTGGTTGTGGAATCAAGGAGTAAAGCTATAATTAAATCGTGAATTGTGTTCGTGACATCGAGGCAAGTGTTTGGTCTAACCTTAGCTTGAGGGATTAGGAGTTGAGTATTGCTTGCTATGTGGTAATTGTTGAGTATGACGTATAGGCATGGTGACGAGTATCTATAAATTGGTATCTAGCATGCCCGTGAGTCTTTATAATGTGATTATCATGACTTTGTTGTATCTTTCATGCCTTGGTGATGGCTTCTAATTGTTGTATAAAGTTTGTGGAAAGAATTGTGACCTATGAACATTAAGGAGCGTTGGATCAAGTTGTATAACGAATTGTGAAAGTATAAGTGAAAATTACACTTTTAGAGCATTGGCTCGAGTTGTGAAATGAATTGTGAAGGTATAAGTGATAATTGGACCTCTAGAGCATTGGATCGAGTTGTGAAATGAATTGTGAAGTAAAAGTGAGAAAGAGAAGATATCATTATTATATCTCCCTTGCGGGGATTTAATTGTTGACTTGTTGCTCCCTTGCTGGGATTCTTATTGCAAATTTTATTTATGTCCTTGCCTTATTGTTTGTGATTGTTGTTTGGGTGAGGAAAGAGAGTTAAAGCACGAACGGTGATGTCATACATTGTTTGTTTTGTGAGGAAAGAGTGCAAAACACGAAGGGTGATGCCGTGTATTATTGTGAGGAAAGAGTGTAAAGCACGAAGGGTGATGTCATGCCGCACAATGTACCATTCTGTGCCTATTATATTGATTTCGTGGCGAGAAAAGAGAGTAAAAGCACGAAGGGTGATGCCGTGCACACTTTTATTATATGATTGCTTTGGTGAGGACGAGAGTAAAAGCACGAAGGGTGATGCCGTGCATTTGTTGATTTCTGATTCTTTGTTGATATCCGAGTTATATTGTTTCTTTCATTACTTGATGTCTTTCTATTCGGAATTGTTATCTCCCCCACAACATGATTCCCCTCCCATATTGACTGGTTATTTCGGTATTTCTTTTTCGTTGTACATATTTGAACTGCACAGGTTTATTTGGTAGTCTGATCCTAGCATCGTCACTACTTCGCCGAGGTTAGGCTAGATACATACCAGCACATGGGGTCAGTTGTGCTGATACTGCACTCTGCACTGTGCGCAGATCCCGGAGCAGCTTTCGGACCGTAGTGTGGAGGCTACCTTCAATCCACGTAGAGATCCAAGGTAGACCTGCAGGCGTCCGCAGGCGTCCGCAGGCCTTGATGTCTCCCTCTATTCCTATTTCCTATTTCATTTTCCTTTTATTTAGAAACAGTGTATTATTATTTCTTCAGACTTTGTATGTAGTAAATCTTAGACCGTCTGTGACACTATGACACCAGGTTTTGGGTGGTTAAGACTTAAGTAATTATAATAGACGAAAATTTCAGATATTTAATTGTTATCTTCCGTTTAATTTTTTTAAAGTTCCGTTGGTTTCCTGTTATCACCTTACATTTGTTAAAAAAGAGTAGTTGAATAATGAAGTAAGTAGTTAAGGTTTTGGCTTGCCTAGCTCACATTATTAGGCGCCATCATGACTCCCGAGAGTGGGAAATTCTGGTCGTGACAAGTTAGTATCAGAGCTCTAGGTTACATAGGTCTCACAGTTCATAGATAAGCTTAGTAGAGTCTGAGGGATCGGTATAGAGACGTCTGTATTTAACCCCAAAGGCTACAGAGTTAGGAAAACTTCACATTTATTCTTTCTTATCGTTCGGTTTGGTTTCTCAATGCTAATTGAATTTCTACTCTGTTCTTTCGTAGATGGCGAGAACACGCGCTTCCTCATCCACTGACCAGCAGCCTGAGCCCCCAGCAGCAGCTCCCACGAGGGGTAGAGGGCGAGGCCGAGGTAGGGGCAGGGCTCATCCCCGAGAAGCACCACCAGTGGCGGAGCCTCAGGTTGACTTTGATAACGAGGTTCCGGCCCCAGCAGTTCCGATAGGCCCAACTCAGGTCCTAGAGGGGTTTATTTCTACCCCAGTTCTTCAGGATGCTCTGGTCCGTCTAGTGGGCCTCTTGGAGAGTGTCAGCCGGGCAGGCTTGTTTCTTGTAGCACTAGTCGTCTCTCATACTGGAGGAGGAGCCCAGACTCCTGCTACTCGCACTCCGGAGTAGGTAGCTCCCCCGATTCAGACTCCAGCAGTTCAGCCAGTTGGAGCAGTTCAGCCGAGTGTGGTAGCTCAGACCAATGATGGAGCAGCTATGTCGTTGATGCTTTGTAGATATTGGATAGGTTCACCAAGCTCTTCACTACTACTTTTAGAGGTGCATCTACTGAGGATCCCCAGGATTATCTAGACAGCTGTCACGAGGTTCTTAGGAACATGGGGATAGTTGAGACCAATGATATTGATTTTGCTACTTTTCGCTTATCTGGATCCGCCAAGACTTGGTAGAGAGATTATTGCTTAGCTAGACCAGCCGGATCGCCAGCCTTGACTTGGTAGCAGTTTACACAGCTATTTCTGGAGAAGTTTCTCCCTATTAATTAAAGAGAGGCCTATCGGAGGCAGTTTGAGCGCCTCCAGCAGGGTTCTATGACTGTTACCCAGTATGAGACCATATTCATCGACTTGGCTCGTCATGCTCTTATCATACTTCCCACCGAGAGAGAGGGGGTGCGAAGGTTTATTGATGGACTTATTTAGCCGATTCGTCTTCAGATGGCTAGGGAGGCTGGGAGTGAGATTACTTTTCAAGAGGTGGCCAATGTGGCCCGTAGAGTTGAGATGGTTTTGTCACAGGGAGGTGGTCATAGGTCGGACAAGAGGCCTTGTCATTCAGGCAGATTCGGTGGTACCTCGTCCGGAGGTAGAGATTCATATGGTAGAGGCAATCCTCCTAGGTCTTTTCAGTCAGCGCTTCAGGTTTCTCACGGTGCTGCAGGTAGCCGTGGTCCTCAAATGCAGTATTTTGATCAGCAGTCCTAAAGTGCACCACCAACTCCTATCAGTGCACCGCGGCTTCAGAGTTTTCGGGGTGGTCATTCAGGTCATCAAGGCCAGCAGTCTCAGCAGTTGAGGGCTTGCTACACTTGTGGTGATATGGTTCACATTGCTAGCTTTTTCCCTCGAGCACCGAGTAGCTCTCAACATCAGGGTTCTCATGCCATGGTGCAGGCACTAGGTGTTCCACAGCCCGCCCAGCCAGCCAGCTAGAGGTGGGGGTAGAGGTGCTAGAGGTGGAGGTATATGCACTAGAGGTGGAGCTCAGGCCGCTAGAGGTGGAGGCCAACCAGCAGCAGGCCATCCCAGAGATGTAGCTAAGGTGGTGGGGCCCAGCCCCGATGTTATGCCCTTTCAGCCAGGCCCATGGATGAGGCTTCAGATGCAGTTATTACAGGTATGGTTCTGGTTTGTGATAGAGATGCTTCAGTGTTATTTGATCCAGGGTCTACATATTCGTATGTGTCATCTTATTTTGCACCATATCTGGTCATGCCTAGTGATTCTTTAAGTGCTCCTATTTATGTGTCTACACCGGTGGGTGATTCTATTATGGTAGATCGAGTCCATCGTTCATGTATAGTTGTGATTGGAGGTTTTGAGACTCATGTAGATTTGCTTCTTTTGGACATGGTCGATTTTGATGTCATCTTAGGGATGGACTGGTTATCACCTTACCATGCTATCTTGGACTGTCATGCCAAGACTGAGACCTTAGCTTTGCCAGGTATGCCTCGTTTAGAGGTGAGAGGGACTCCTGGTCATTCCACCCATAGTGTTATCTCTTATGTGAATGCTCGACGTATGGTCGAGAAAGGGTGTTTAGCCTATTTAGCATATGTTCCTGATTTTAGTGCTGAGGTCCATGCTATTGATTTTGTGCCCGTTGTTCGTGAGTTTTCTGAGGTTTTCCCTTCAGACCTACCGGGTATGCCACCCGTGACTTTTGCATTGACTTGGCTCTGGGCACTCAGCCCATTTCTATCCCACCATATCGCATGGCCCCGCCGGAGTTGAAAGAGTTGAAGGAGTAGTTGCAAGACTTGCTTGAGAAGGGTTTCATTAGGCCGAGTGTTTCGCCTTGGGGTGCGTCGGTGTTGTTTATTAAGAAGAAGGATAGATCAATGAGAATGTTTATTGATTACCGACAGTTGAATAAGGTTACAATCAAGAATAAGTATCCATTAGTGAGGATTGATGATTTGTTTGATCAGCTTCAGGGTGCCAGGGTATTTTCGAAGATTGACTTAAGATCTAGCTACCATAAGTTGAGGATTAGGGCATCCGATGTCCCTAAGACAACTTTCCGCACTCGGTACGGGTGTTATGAGTTCTTGGTTATGTTATTCGGGTTGACAAATGCCCCAACAGCTTTTATGGATTTGATTAACCGAGTGTTCAGGCCTTATTTGGATTCGTTCGTGATAGTCTTCATTGATGATATTTTGATATACTCCCGCAGCCGGGAGGAACACAAGCAGCATCTTAGAGTGGTTCTTCTGACTTTGAGGGATAGCCAGTTGTATGCTAAATTTTCGAAGTGTGAGTTCTGGTTGAGTTTAGTTGCATTTCTGGGTCATGTTTTATCAGTAGAGGGTATTTAGGTTGATCCGAAGAAGATTGAGACATTCAAGAACTTTCCCAGACCAGTATCAGCTACAGAGATTCGGAGTTTCTTAGGATTGGCAGGTTACTATCATCAGTTCGTGGAGGGGTTCTCATCTATGGCATCCCCAATGACCAGGTTAACCCAGAAGGGTGCCCAGTTCAGATGGTCGGATGAGTGTGAGGCGAGCTTTCAAAAGCTCAAGACAGCTCTAACTACGACAGCGGTGTTGATTTTGCCCATAGGTTCAGGGCCTTATACAGTCTATTGTGATGCATCTCGTATTAGACTCGGTGTAATATTGATGCATGAGGGCAAAGCCATTGCCTATGCTTCGCGGCAGTTGAAGATTCATGAGAAGAACTATCCGGTTCATGATTTGGAGTTGGCAACCATTGTTCACGCATTGAAGATTTGGAGGCATTATCTGTATGGCATGGCATGTGAGGTGTTCACAGATCACAAGAGTCTTCAGTAATTGTTCAAACAAAAGGAGTTGAATTTGAGGCACAACAGGTGGTTGGAGTTGTTGAAAGATTATGATATCACCATCTTATATCATCCGGGAAAGGCCAATGTGGTGGTCAATGCTTTTAGTAGGAAGTCAGCCAGTATGGGCAGTCTTGCTTCTATTCCGGTTGGTGAGAGACCGCTTGCTTTGGATGTTCAGGCTTTGGCCAATCAGTTCATGAGGTTGGATGTTTCTGAGCCTAGTCATGTGTTATCTTGCACAGTTGCTTGTTCTTCATTATTGGAGCGTATCCGAGATCAGCAGTATGATGATCCCCATTTGTGTGTCCTCAGGGATACGGTGCAGCGCGGAGGTGCCAAGAAGGTTACCTTAGATGATGATGAAGTTTTGAGATTGTAGGGTCGAGTTTGTGTACCTAATATGGATGGGCTTCGGGAGTTGATTTTGGAGGAGGCCCATAGCTCCTGGTAATCTATTCATCCGGGCGCCGCGAAGATGTATCAGGATTTGCGGCAACATTATTGGTGGCGGAGAATGAAGAAGGATATCGTTGCATATGTGGCTCGGTGTTTGAATTGTCAGCAGGTTAAGTATGAGCATTAGAGGCCTGGTGGCTTGTTTCAGAGGATTGAGCTTCCCGAGTGGAAGTGGGAGCAGATCTCTATGGATTTCGTTTTGGACTCCTGCAGACTTGGAGGAAGTTCGATGCAATATGGGTCATTGTTGATAGGCTGACCAAGTCGGCGCATTTCATTCACGTGGCAATCTCCTATTCTTCTGAGAAGTTAGCTAAGATCTATATCCAGGAGATTGTTCATCTTCATGGTGTGCCCGTGTCTATCATTTCGGACCGAGGTACGCAGTTTACCTCGTGCTTCTGGAAAGCAGTTCAGCGAGAGTTGGGCATACGGGTTGAGTTGAGCACAACGTTTCATCCTCAGACGGACGGGCAGTCTGAGCGGACTATTCAGATTTTGGAGGATATGCTCCGAGCTTGTGTCATTGACTTTAGAGGCTCGTGGGATCAGTTTTTACCTTTAGCAGAGTTTGCCTACAACAACATCTACCAATCGAGTATTCAGATGGCTCCTTATGAGGCTTTATATGGTAGGCGGTGTCGGTCTCCGATTGGATGGTTGAGCTGGGAGAGGCTCGGTTGTTGGGTACGGATCTGGTTCAGGAGGCCTTGAACAAGGTCAGGATTATTCAGGATAGGCTTCGTACAGCTCAGTCCAGGAAAAAGAGTTATGCCGACCGCAAGGTTTGTGATTTGGCATTCATGGTCGGTGAACGGGTATTGCTTCGAGTGTCGCCTATGAAGGGCGTAATGAGATTTGGGAAGAAGGGAAAGCTTAGCCCTAGGTTCATTGGCCCGTTTGAGATTCTTGATCGAGTGGTAAAGGTGGCTTATAGACTTGCATTGCCACCGAGCTTGTCAGTCGTGCATCCAGTGTTTCATGTGTCCATTCTTTGGAAGTATCACGACAATCCATCTCACGTGTTAGATTTTAGCACTGTCCAGTTGGACAAGAACTTGTCTTATGAGGAGGAGCCGGTAGCTATTCTAGACCGGCAGGTTTGTCAGTTGAGATCGAAGAGTTTTTCTTCTATCTGTGTTCAGTGGAGAGGTCAGCCCGCTAAGGCATCGACCTGGGAGTCCGATATGCGAAGCCGTTATACCCATCTTTTTCCCGACTCAGGTACTTCCTTCTTATGTCTGTTCGAGGACGAACGGTTGTTTTAGAGGTGTAGGATGTGATGATCACTTGTGTTCCAAGTGAATTCAGTGTTCCGAGGCCAAAAAAAACCTCCTTATTAGCGCACCTTGATTTACGTGCATGGTCCGGACCTATATCCAGAAAGCTTTCTATGTTAAATTTGAGAAATAAAATCTTTAGAGTTAAAAATTTGATTATGGTTGACTTTGGTCAACATTTTGAGAAACGGACCCAGGTCCATATTTCGACAATCCCGGGAGGTCCGTAGTGAAATTTGCGACTTGGGCGTATGCCCGTAGATGAATTCCGAGGTCCCAAGCCTTAGAAATCAATTTTTGAAAGAAATTGTTTTATTGAATTATCTAAGAAATGAAGAAAAGAATTAATGTTTGAAACCATTGTTGTCGGGACCGTATTTTGGTTCCGGAGCCCGGTACAAACTTGTTATAGCATTTGAAAGATAAATGTATAATTTGGTAAAAAACGAAGTTTATTTGACGTGACTTGGACTTCTGGTTGAAGAGTTATGAACTTTGAGAGTTCTTGATGTAAATGTTGAGTTTTGAGGTTTAATTCATGATTTTACATGTTATTTTGATGATGTGATCACACGAGTAGGTCCATATGATGTTTTTGAGTTAGTATGCACACTTGGTTTGGAGTTCCGAGGGCTCGGGTGAGTTTCGGGTAGGTTCCCGGGTGTTTTAGGCTTAAAACCAGAAGTTGCAGGTCTCTGAACCTGCTAGTGCGGTCCGCGGTCGACCTTGTACAGTGCGTGGTGGAGGGCTATGCGGCCGCAATCGACTTTGTGCGCTCCACACAAGGGCACTGGATTGCAGTATCCTCTGGAAGGGCTGTGCGGCCGCAGTTCAATTTGTGCGGTCCGCACAAGGGGTCTGAGAGGGGTATAAATATACAGGATTTTCAGTTATTTGCATTTTTCAAAACCCCATAAACATAAGAGGCGATTTTTCAAACGACCCTTCTTGTCCAAAACATTGGTAGGTGATTTCTAACTCATTTTCTTCACTCCTTAACATCTTTTAACATGATTTCAACTCAAAATCAATGATTTTCATGGGGAAAATTGGGTGCTTTGGGTAGAACCTAGGTTTTTTAAAAATTGCGGATTCGGACCTCGATTTGCGGTCCGATTTCAAAACAAATCATGTATTTGGGTTCGTGGGGGAACGGGTAATAAGGTTTTGGTTCGAACCTTGGGTTTTGACCACGTGGGCCCGGGGGAAATTTTGACTTTTAGGGAAAAACTTTAGAAAACTTATTTCCAAGCATTAGAATTAATTCATTTAACATTTATTGATGTAATTAAGTAACTTGTTACTAGATACGAGCGAATTGGTGGTGGAATCAAGGGGTAAAGCTATACTTGAATCGTGAATTGTGTTCGTGGGATCGAGGTAAGTGTTTGGTCTAACCTTAGCTTGAGGGATTAGAAGTTGAGTCTTGGTTGTTATGTGGTAATTGTTGAGTACGACGTATAGGCATGGTGACGAGTATCTATACGTTGGTATCTAGCATGCCCGTGAGTCTTTATATTGTGATTATCATGACTTTGTTGTATCTTTCATGCCTTGGTGATGGTTTCTAATTGTTTTATAAAGTTTGTGGAAAGAATTGTGACCTATGAACATTGAGCAGCGTTGGCTCAAGTTGTATAATGAATTGTGAAAGTATAAGTGAAAATTGCACTTTTAGAGCATTGGCTCGAGTTGTGAAATGAATTGTGAAGGTATAAGTGATAATTGGACCTCTAGAGCATTGGCTCGACTTGTGAAGTGAATAGTGAATTAAAAGTGAGAAAGAGAAGAGATCATTATTTTATCTCCCTTGCCGGGATGTGGATGTTATGGATGTTATTCCCTTGTCGGGATTTAATTGTTGACTTGTTGCTCCCTTGCCGGGATTCTTATTGCAAATTTTCTTTATGTCCTTGGCCTATTGTTTGTGATTGTTGTTTGGGTGCGGAAAGAGAGTTAAAGCACGAAGGGTGATGTCGTGCATTGTTTTTTTTGTGAGGAAAGAGTGTAAAGAATGAAGGGTGATGCTGTGCCGCACGATGTATCATTTTGTGCTGATTTTATTGATTATATGGTGAGGAAAGAAGTAAAAGCACGAAGGGTGATGCCGTGCACACTTTTATTATATGATTGCTTTAGTGAGGACGAAAGTAAAAGCATGAAGGGTGATGCCGTGCATTTGTTGATTTCTGATTCTTTGTTGATATCCGAGTTATATTGTTTCTTTCATTACTTGATGTCTTTCTATTCGGAATTGTTATCTCCCCCACAGCATGTTTCCCCTCCCATATTGACTGGTTATTTCGGTATTTCTTTTCCGCTGTATATATTTAAACTGCACAGGTTTATTTGGTAGTCTGGTCCAAGCCTCGTCACTACTTCGCCGAGGTTAGGCTAGATACTTACCAGCACATGATGTCGGTTCTGCTGATACTGCACTATGTGCAGATCCCGGAGCAGCTTTCGGACCGTAGTGTAGAGGCTACCTTCGGTCCATGTGGAGATCCAAGGTAGACCTGCAGGCGTCCGCAGGCCTTGGCGTCTCCCTCTATCCCTATTTCCTGTTTCATTTTCCTTTTATTCAGAAACAATGTATTATTATTTCTTCAGACTTTGTATGTAGTAAATCTTAGACCGTTTGTGACACTGTGACACCAAGTTTTGGGTGGTTGAAACTTAAGTAATTGTAATAGACGAAGATTTCAGATATTTAATTGTTATCTTCTGCGTAATTTTTTTAAAGTTCCGCTGTTTTCCTGTTATCGCCTTACATTTGTTAAAAAAAGAGTAGTTGGATAATGAAGTAAGTAGTTAAGGGTTTGGCTTGCCTAGCTCACATTAGTAGGCGCTATCATGACTCCCGAGGGCGGGAAATCCGGGTCGTGACATGAGGTCAATCAGAGGTGATGTGATTGGTTCCGGTATCAGTTGTGGAAGTTGAAGTTTCAAAGTTCATTGATTTCGGCTTCAGCTGTGATTCATCGTTTCGAGGTTGTCATATGTGATTTGAAACTTTGAGTAGGTTTGTCTTGTCATATCGAACTTGTCATATGATCATTCAGGAAATTCACAGTAGAGCCACCATGTATCCTAGGATAAAAAGGACTATGACCAATGTAAACTGGTACCCGGATCCAATGGAACAATGATACAGGATTGGAAAGTAGGAAAGTAGAAATGTAGAATACCAAAACTGGGGCTGCATGTCCAGTGGGGTTAGTTTTTGTTCTGGTTTTTGCATGTACATATTTTACTTGGTAAATAAAGTCAATTAATTACCAAAAAATTGATTTGCATGCGTTTTGGCGTCCGATTCGTGGTTTTAGAAGTTATTTTGATGATTCGAGCACGCGAGCGGGTTCGTGTTATGTTTTTAGACTTGTGTGCATATCTGGTTTGGATCCCCGAGGGCTCGGATGAGTTTCGGATTGGTTTCAGAATGTTCTTGTATAGTTTTTTAATTGCTGGTTCTAATATTTTCGCATTTGTGAAGTTTTGATCGCAAATGCGGCCATCGCTTTGCGAAGAAACCTCGTATTTGCGAAGCCTGGGCGACTGGGCAGTTTTCGCATTTGCGATGAACCAGCCGCATTTGTGAAGGTAGGTCTTTGCATTTGCGAAGTTTTTGTCGCAAATACGACCTCATGAGGCATCCTTCAGGTTCGCAATTACGATGTATTTTTCGGAATTGCGGGATAGCAATTGCGAACCCCCTGTCGCAAATGCGACATCTGCAACTTGTTAAGTGCTGAGAATTTCGAGTTTTTGCTTCATTTTTTATATTTTTGAACCCTAGCCTCGAGGTGAGGCAATTTTGAGAAGGGATTTTCATACCAAAATATTGGGTAAATATCTATAACCAATTTCCAACTATATTTCATGATTTTATACAAAATTTAACGTCAAATTAATGAGAAATCTATGGAAAAATTTGGAGATTTTGTCAAAATTTTGATAAATGAAAAATTGAGATTTGAGAGTCGAATATGACTCGAATTTTAAAACAAAATACATATTTGACTCGTGGAGCTATGAGTAGTCAAGACGTGCCTTTGGACCCGGGTTTTTGACTGGGTAGGCACGGGTTTTGACTTTTGTTGAATTCTTATAAATTGAATAAAAATCATGTCTCTTGCATCGTGTGGTGTATTCAAGTCGTCATTGACTAGATTGAGTCAAGCAGAGGCGAATTTGTAGAGGAAAAGGCTAAGTTGAGTGTTGAGTTGGTCGGATCAAGGTAAGTGTTTTGCCTAGCTTTGTTGAGGGAATTTTTCCTCCTATTTGTCATTATTTTCTACATGCGGGGGTGATACATATATGAGGAGACGAGCGTATATGTATATGCCAGGGTTAATCATGCTCGGGGGTGGATTATGTTATATTTGTGTTTGTAGAATTTTGTGACATTCTGCTTAATGCCTTGTTTGACTCTTAGATACTAATGACATAATATTAAATGATAGATATCAAGACTTAATTTGTTATAACTTGATCAAACTTGAAGGAAATTGTAAGAATACATTGATGTGTTTAATTCAGTCACCTCTATGCTAAATCATTACTACATTACTACAACCGAATTTCTTCAGATGCTAGGCTCTATACTTGTGTTGTGGATCATTTATGAGATTCGTGGATGTATTTGAATAATAAGGTTCTTGAGAGTTGTTGAACCATTGTTGACTTGGAAAGTTGTGATTTGGAATGTGTTTGGAATATCCGTTTAAGCACTCTCCTTGATGTTATTTGTGCTTCCTGCCTTATTTGTCATTGATACTCATATGCTTGGTAAGAAAGAGTGTAAAGCACGAAGGGTGATGCCGTGCCATATAATTGAGAGTAAAAGCACGAAGGGTGATGCCATGCCATATCATTGAGAGTAAAAGCACAAAGGGTGATGTCGGGCCATATTATTGAGAGTAAAAGCACGAAGGGTGATGTCGTGCCACATTATTGAGAGTAAAAGCACGAAGGGTGATGTCATGCCATATCATTTGAGAGTAACAACACGAAGGGTGATGTTGTGCCATTTCATTTGTATTGTTATGTTTGTATGTTATGGTGAGGTAATGGCACGAAGGGTGTTCCGTGCAGGTGAGGACGGGGGACATGCATGTTGATGTGATATCTGTTTCCCATGTATATGGTTGTGCCCTTACCTTGAATTGTTATTGTTGTAATTACATATTTGGGGTAACTTGTTGTTATTGTCCTGTACATGACCTTTATCTCAATGGTTGTTGCACTGTCCATGTCTTTTACTTGCTTAACTTACAATTATCATGTCTATTTCTACTTTTATATTATATGTTGTATCTATTCTGTTGCACTTCAGTATAAGCCTTCCACTATGCTAGCCATTCATGCCCTTACTTGTTAATTTGTAAAGAACATGTGTTTTCCTCTTAATTGTTATACTTGTACTTAGGCCTCCAATATGCTAGTTAATTGAAGTTGATATTTCTTATGTTGTTGTTACCCACATGTTTTCCGCTTAGTCCTTTACTGTGACCCACATATGTATCCTTGTCCACGGTTTCTACTTGTGTATTTCCTACTTAGACGTTTATATTATTGTGTTCTTGTGATATGGTTAGTTCTGTTATACGATCACTTAGGAAAGATGAGTTGTACGCACGAAGGGTGTTGCCGTGCTAATTGAATTGTTACATATTTTCATTTATACATGGAGAGAATGAGATAAAAGCACGAAGGGTGTTACTGTGCCATGTGATTTGATATTTTTGACGTATATCTCATACAAGGAAAGATCGTAAATATTCTATTGTGGTTCTTTACAGTATTCATTGTCTGACTTGCTGGGTTTTATTTGATACTTTTATCTATTATACTTTGAACTGCTTTACTGTTAATCTAATGTAAATGTTATTTAAATAAGCATATTTTTAACTAAAAGCCTCTTCACTGCTTCAACGAGGTTAGACAAAATACTTGCCAGTACATGAGGTCGGCTGTACTGATACTTCACTTCTGCACGTCCCGTGCAGATTTTGGAGCGGAGTTGCTGGTGACGTCGGGTGCTGATTCAGAAGATGTTCGTGCGTTTGGATGTAGCTACCACTTGTCCTTGGTAGTTTAGATTATTTCTAATCTATTTATGTAATCTTCAAATAGAACATGTATTTATTTGTATCAGTTTTGAAGTTCAAAATCTTAGAAGCTCGTGATTCGTACTACCTGGTCTTGGTAAATTTGTAAATGTTCAGTTATCTATTTTCTATCCTCTTATAATCTCAGTTGGGTGGTATTTTCTATTAGTTAGCTTACTTAGCGGGTTGAGTTAGGTGTCATCACGACTTGTGGTTCTTGGGTCGTGACAGCATCTCGTTATACTTAGGGTTTTCTTGTTGAAACAAAAACCTAAGGTGCCAAACATTGTCAAATAATTTTATAACCTTCTAGAAACCCAGTTTGGAAAAAAGATCAAGGTTTGTCATTCAGATTCAGGAGGGGAGTATGTCAATACGAACCTTACTAACTTTTTTCACGAAAAAGGCATTATTCATCAACGTGCTTGCTCCTATACACCTAAACAAAACAGTGTGATAGAACGTTAAAATAAACATGTTGTTGAAACTGCATTAGCTCTTCTTGATACATCAAATGTTCCAAAAACATTTTGGGATGAAGCCATTTAAACATCTATTTATCTTATAAATAGAGAATCATCTTCAGACATTAAATAAAACAGCCCTTATTTTATTCTTTTAAAAAAATTCCCCGACCACTCGCATCTTAAAATATTTGGTTGTGTATGTTTTGTTCTTCTTCAAGATCATGAACTTCATAAATTATCCTCTAAAGTTGTTAAGTGTATTTTCTTGGGATACAATAATATTCAAAAAGGATATTTGCGTTATGATTCAATACGTCATTCATTGAGAATTTCTTGATACATTATCTTCTTTGAAAATTCTTTTACTTATGCTAGTAAAGATACATAATCTTCTACTAAATCCTTTTGGCAAATAAATTTCACTCATGATTCTCTTGGCCATAACAACCTAGCCACTGGTCTATCGTCGAACTTACCTGCTGCTGCAACAAGTACTACTGATGACTCTGACTCTTTTTTGATAACGACACTATTTTGGTAAACGCTAATCCTTTACCTCAACAACCTAAGACACATAATATTCTATTAAATTATAATACTAGTTAAAATGAAAAAGATGATATAGACGATCACTTCGTCACATTTCCCCTTCAAATCAATATGGATACTCACCAGGTGAATATGGCAGATCATATGCCTTGGTTACAACATTGAATTCTATAGTTGTGCCAAGTTCTTATATACAGGCAAGTGGCCAGAAATGTTGGGAGGATACAATGCATGAAGTATTGGTTGCCCTTGAGGAAAATGATACATTGGATATGGTGGATAGACCAAAAAATGAAATAATTATTGGAAGTAGATGGGTGTACTAAATCAAGATGAAAGTTAATGGATCCCAAGATCGATACAAGAAAAGATTGGTGGTTCAAGGGTACAAACAGAAGTATGGAATCGACTACGATGAAATATTTGCTCCAGTATCTAAGATAAGACAATACGTATATTGCTCGCTTTAGCGTCAACAAAAAGTTGGAAGTTTCATCAATTGGACGTCAAGAATGCTTTCCTGCACGAGGACTTGCAAGAAGTGGTCTATGTGAATCCACGACTAGGTTATAAACATTTTAGCGCAATTTAGGTGTGTCGTCTTAAAAAATCTTTGTATGGATTAAAGCAGGCTCCTTGCTCTTGGATTGAAAAATTTCGAACAACAATCCTAGGTGCCAGTTTTACTCAGAGCATCTCAGATTATTCATTATTCCTATGTCGTTCTAGCTCAGGCATTACTATTCTCTAGTTTCCTCAATAAAATCCCACAGAAGGGCCAAAGCACAACAAGCCTACTCATCATCAAAGCAAGTCCAAGCCCATGCAAAAATGACCTCATTATCATGGGAGCCATTTTTGTGGAATATGGATTTTATTATTTATTTTCTCTATTATTGATAGGAATTCTCTTGTTAAGACCCTATGAAATGATCCTTCTACATGACGATTCCACCTTTCTCGACATATCACCTTTTTCGATCATGTGCCTTACTACGGAGCTTGGGGTTTTGAGATTCCCTGTGATGGTGGGCCATTATGTTCCCTTGTCTCCCCTTAGACGGGAGGGGTAGAACTATTGAAGAGTTTATGTGAGACAACGTCAGAATTATGAGCTTTTACAGCTTGGAGATATACGGTGGTGAGAGTGAGGTATTGAAGGGCGCCAATAATGCTACGTTATTTCGTTGCATCAGAGAGAGGAGCACCATCGTATGTAGAGAGATTTAAGCCAGACGCAAGGGTTGTGGAACATGTCACCCAATATATATAGCACCTATCGGACGGGGAAACATTATTTAATTGAGTTCGGTCTAGAAGGTTCAAGCAAGGGATGTGGATTAAGTCCAAGTTCTGGAGAAAGAGGCAGTGTTCTCTCTATGCAGGTAGAACCCTACTCGTATTACCAAGGTCTTCCGAGTAGGATATGTAATACGTCGATAAGGACGATGTCACACCAGACGTTCACTTGGGTTTCGGTTGCAGATGCGATTGATTATGTCATTCTTGCTTTCGATGGAAGAGAATGAGCCTGACTGAAGTCAAAGACAGGTAAGGGGATAAGAAGATCAATCTTTCTCTCTACAAAGCGCCCCCTTTTTTTCCCTCTAAAGTCCCTCGCTCCACTCATTTTTGAACTTTTAATCAGACCTAACTGAACTTTCCACGATATAGATTAAAGGGTCGTTCAGAGTTAGAAGTAGCCATCGGCCATGTCTTGGATAGATCTCAAGCGGGCTTGAACTGCTTTATTCGGTCTTCAGCTGGACTACGAGGCAGCTGAAGAGAAGAAAAGGAAAGGTGGTACTAAAAAGAGACTGCTACCAATTAGGCTAGAAAGTCTTTTCACATTCATTCTATAGGACCAACACGAGGCCTTTCCTCACTAGTTGGAATAAAAACCTCAACAACAACCTTCAATGAATCCCTTCTTTCTATCCTTGCTACCTATGAAACGAGTCCCTCTTTCATTCACTAAAGAATACGGAGTTGATAGATGGATGAATATACATTTGATGGACAGTTCCCGACATATGTTGCAACATCTCCAATAGCATGCTCTTAATTCGTCTTTCCCTTAATAAGTCAGCATGGGGGATAAGTTCTTCCAACTGCTGAGTTTGCCAATAAAAACGATATGAATCGGCCAATGTTAAGTAAGGGGGGAAGTAACCATTTGAAGTGGTGTATGGTAAGAGGACTAAAAATAAGGGGGAAGCGCAACGATCAAAGCTTTGGGATTGCAACTACGTCATATAAAGAAGAATCCCCGAAAATAGAGGAATCCTCGGCTCTTCTCAACTCTCTCACTGAGGGCCCGACCAAGACACCGATCGAAAAAGTCATAAAGGGACGTTAAACTTAATTCTAGAGCTCGTTATTTAGTATGAATCGGTGAAATGACAGAATTTATAAAGATTATTCAACAGGTTCTGGAAGGAATTCCAGGAGGGCCTTACGAAAAATTAGAAATCTGACGTTTTGACAGATTAAAAGATCCTGAATGGAATGATTTTGAATATCGGTTTATTAGTAAAAAACCTTCTCCAACTTTTGAATTGTCGAAACAAGAACTTTATGTGAGAGTTGAAGCCCCAAATGGAGAATTGGGAATTTTTCTCATAGGAGATCAGAGCGTTTTTCCTTGGAGATGGAAAATTTATTATTTACATAGATGACATGATTATCACAGGAAATGATGATGTTGGAATCTCTCATCTGAAAAACCTATTAGACTCTTCATTCAAGATAAAGGACCTAGGAAAGCTAACATATTTTTTGGGCTTGGAAATGATTTATGGAAAAGAAGGCATATGATTGAGTCAGCAAAAGTATGACGAAGATCTTGTTCAGTTAGCTAATGTCACAGATGATAAGAAGGTTCATACTCCAATAAAAACGAATACGAAATAGAGAAAAGATGAAGGTGAACTTTTTGGAGATCAAACTTTGTATAGACGTTTGGTTAGGTCTCTTATATATCTTACCATGAGTCGTCCTGATATCTCTTATGCAGTACAATTGTTAAGTCAATTCGTCACTAAGCCTTGCAAGATCCACTACTCCACTTTGTTCAGAGTTATTAGATACATAAAGGGTACTATGAATCGAAGTCTCTTATTTCCATCATCTTCATCACTGCACATGGTGAGATATGCTGGTGTAGATAGGGCTAGATACCCTGCTTCAAGACGATCCACTACAGGCTGGTGCATGATGCTTGGCTCGTGCACGATCTCATAGAAGTGTAAGAAATAATCCTGAACATCAAAGTCATCCACAGAGGCAGAATATAGAAGTATGTCTGCTGCATGCTCTAAAATCATTTGGCTACAGAGGCTATTATCAGAACTTGACATCAAGATCAAAGGATTGACCATATTTTATGGATACAATACCAGTGCAATTCGAATAGCAACCAACCCTTTTCATCATGAAAATACCAAGCACACAGACATAGATTGTCACTACATGCATCAGAGAACTGATTGAAGATCGGAGCATTAACCTGAGGTATATATCATCTAAAGATAAACTAGCAGATTTGTTCACAAAGGCTATGTCAAGAAGTCGACACAATTATCTTCGGTTCAAACTCTTGCTTTATGATATATATCATTAGTTTGAGGGAAGGTGTTGACTAAATCTTATTTCACAACCTAATCTCAGGGAACTCCCACTATGACTAACAGTCAAATTGCATAGCAAATTAGCTGCCCAATTTCAAGGTTATTTGTGTAGCAATTACTAGGCTAGTAATCAGGAGATAATTGAGACTCCTTTGTTTGTACAAATAACTTGTAAATCCTACAGTTTTGGATAATTGAAAGATATTATAATTCTTTCATTTTCATTTTCTGGATCTCTCTATTTTTCAATAAGATATATATGTAAAAGATCACCAAATTTCAATAAATACTATGTTTTGAACCCATCATGTTAATTGTATAATGAATCCAATGATAAAATTTAAAATATAAAAATTAAACCTCAAATTAAAATTATGGATGATCCGCCTCGGCTCGTTGGTATGTTTTTACTTCGTGTAGAGTAAGGTCTCGCTAAACTTTCCGTGGGGAGGGAACTCCGACAAATGAAAACAAATCATGGGTAATTTGCAAAACTATTATCAACTCATAATTTTCGCTTCGATTGTAAGAGAAAGTAAACCCTTAAACAAGGGATGATTATTTATTTTTAAAAGTTTTTGGAAAGAAAGAACTTGAATGTTAAAATTGTTGGGTTATTAAGCTTAATATAGTTTAAAAGAGCATGAATGAGAAATAGAGGGAGAATGAAATATTTGAGTTTCATTTGAGATTCCCTCCTTGATGAAGGGACATTGTCCCATATTGGAAGAAAAGGTTTTTAATGGTTATATAAGCAATTTCTATTCTTCTAACTCTTAAAGAGTTGAGAAGAGGGCAAGCCTCGCGTCGTCGTCGTCGTCGCGCTAGTTCTTCGGCTTCGGATTTGTATTTGGTCAAATGATCGATTGATTGATTAATTTTTTGGAACAAATTTATTTGTTAATAGTAAATATTAACAGAATTGTTATTAAATATCCGGTTTTTTGTAAACGAAATATTAATATTAAATCCAAACGTAAAATAGTTTTATAGCTGAAAATTAACCTCCCTCTTCAATTCTCCCGGTCTATTGTTGAGCTATTTATGTTATGACATTTATGCTATGGCCGTTTTGCATAAACAACCATTCTAAAGAATTGCACCTCTTCAGTTTTCAGCCCAACATTGGCTATAAATACAAGTCCATTCTCTCAGAATTTCCATACGTTGAGTTTCTCCTCCTTCTTCTTAATTATTTTAACTTCAAAAAAGGCAACAGTAAGTGTGATTTGCTACCAAACTTTGTGTTCGCTGAAGAATTGGCGTTTGAAGTGCCACTACACCAGTGTGTAATTCATTCTATCTTGGGAGAAAATAATCCATAACCTTGGGTACTAGGAGGGGATTAAATTCCTTAAGGAAACACTGTGTCACAACCCAAATCGATGGGCCGCGACGGGCACCCGGTACCTTACTCGACCGAGTACCAACGTAACATATCTTTCTTATTACATCATCATATACACGTGACATACGGGCCTAATAGGCCAACGTAATCATTTATAAACTCAAAACATAGGCCGACAAAGTCGTACAATCTTTCACGTATACGACATATGTCTACAAGCCTCTAAGAGTACATAAATATCATAAAGGTCGGGATAGAGTCCCGCCATGCCAAACAATACACATCTAAATCATACTAACCAAACAAGCAACTCCGAAGCAAATGGAGCGCACCAACATCTTCTGCTGAGCTGATAGCCTACTTGGAGGGCTCTCGACCTATCTATCAAGATCTACGGGCATGAAACGCAGCATCCCCAGGCAAAAGGGACGTCAGTACAAACAATGTACCGAGTATGTAAGGCACATAAATAAATACATAAGAGGCATGAAAGACATATATAGTACATGACTTAACCTGTAAGTTTGAATAACTTTGTAAATCATAAATTACTTTTAGCATCGTGCGTATGCGTATGAATGCCATGTCGTGCATAGGTACATATTTCATAACATCATCAGCCTCTGAGGGCATCCCATCATATCATATCGGCCACTGTGGGCAAAATCATCATCGTATACCAGCTGATCAGGTGGTGGTGCGTATATAACGCCATAACCTTTCCCATATACATATATATACGTGTATATATGTATGTATGTATGTATGTATGTATATATATATATATATATATACATATATACGAGTATATAATGCCGTTTGAATCATATTTACATATATACACGTATATAACGCCGTTTGAATCATATTTCAGCCACTGTGGGCAACATCATCATCATATACCAGCTGATCAGGTGGTGGTGTGTATATAACGCCGTAACCTTTTCCCATATCCCATATATATATACGCGTATATAACGCCATCTGGTCATGGGCTATATAACACCATTTGGTCATGGGTCAATACACATGAATGCAATGTATGAAAAGTACGTTAATAAAATCTTTCGGAGCTTCATAAGACCATTTTGCCTTTGAGTAACATCATAAAGTAAACTCTTTTCAACTTTCGTATTTTTCTAAGACCCATGAACAGATGATAAAATATTATGACACATGGAAATTCAAGAACATAGATATCTCTAATACTCCTATGAATAAAGTCATTTATGGAATTTGTGCATTTGCACGTTTCATTAGTACCATATGGATCATGCCAACAGAAAGAAAGGAGAGCCTTAACATACCTTGGTCGATTCTCTTGGAAATCCCTCTAAAACACGTTAATTGAGACGAAACATGTAATGGCGAGATCGAAATAGGGAACAATCCGTATGATATTCTTGAGAAAGATTGTACCGGGTTTCCTTTGAATTTGCATTTCCCTTTGAAATGTTCGTTTGATACATATATGGAAACTGGAGTATGATGATGGATTCCTTTTATTTTTGTGATTCAATCAAATATTGGTATGATGGAAATCCATCCCTACTCTCTGTCTAGGTAAGAATATAAAAGGGTGTAAAAAGGTGTAAATAACCTTGCGTATAACCTTAAAATGTTCAGATGGAGAACTAACTTCATTTGTTTTGGCTCCAAATGGACATGAGCTCACATCAAAAAAGCTCCAAATTCCCTTACTAAGTAAACATTGACATTTATCTTTTATGATGTAGGAAGATGTGTCTTTTTTTAAAGAGAGTGGACCCTACTCTTTCTATGACTAAGCCACATAGTCATCTTAATTGTGCCACCTTACCATATGTTTTCAAGAGCATTAAATTGACCAAGCAATGCCGCCACGTTGTTGGCTTTAAGATTATCAATAACTTAATTAACTTTGTTAATCTCCCACTAATTCAATAATTAATTAATTACCCACATAATAAAAAATTATCCCAAATTACTTATAATACTTCTCACTTCTAACATACTTCATGCACCTTACTATTATGGACATGTGGTACGTTGTATGGTACTAGTCCATAAATATCGGGTATTTTAGCCCAAAATGCCAAATTTTAACGGAATTCATTTCCTTCGATTTGCTTACCCTCTCAACTTCATGAATTAACTTATCACTCTTTTGAAATAGCGTAATACTTATAATCCCAAATAAATCTCATTCCCGAACTTTCGTCGATTAACTTATAATGAAACTTCAACTTACAAAAATACGGGACGTAACATCTCATTTTCGATCTTATATCGATTTATTTGTGGCATACTTCAACGTACGAAAACATGGGGTGTAACATCATCTCCCCCGTTGGAACATTTGTCCTCAAATGTTGACTGACGCACTTATCATTCTCATAACCCATAGCTCTTGTGAATACTTTAGTACTCCACTTGTCATCTAGGCGACTGTTCTGTGAATGAATCCCAAAGGCCAGGGCATACCCCCCTTTAATCATCTTCCTCACACCATGACTTGTATTCGGTATCCTTCTAATCACGTAACTGTTGCTGCCTTTTATCATGTAGTCTTTACGACTCTAACTTTGTATGTGCGCCTATGCGACTCTCTTCTTCTTTTTCCTCCAGATTTTAGCCAATCTCAAGGCTTCACTTTGTGAACATATATAAAATTATGTCAATTTGTCCCTCGAGGCATTGTTAGCTTTACAACATTTATGTAGGTCATACTATACCATAACTCTTATTTCGATTTATCGTTACTGAGGTCTGCATCCAACTCTAGGTTATTCTCATTTTTTATCCTTAAGACTGATGGTCTAATCTCATCCCATACTATTGAACTTTTATCCATCTATTTTTGATTCACCTTAATGTTGCTCCATCATCTACCACTGATAACTTGATCTCTTATGTAACACCGCCGCAAGGGCTCACATCTCATTGGAGACATTTAGAATAATTAAAGTGATCCACCTAGGGGTGATACTATACTTCCATAACCGTACTTTATAGCATCTCAATGTGACTCACCTTATATGGGTATTTTAGCCCCTTACAATTCATGAAATCCTCTTCAGTTCATTACTCAATCGAAGGCCCACACGTCATCCTTTATCTATCATAATTACGCCCTTATTCCACTACCAGGGAACTATTCCATCTCTTCTAAATGCTACTAGTCTTAGACTTCTTTGAGTTCATTCTGGCTATACTGAGCCTTATATAACTTAGAGAACCCATCAACTCTCTTATTTTCATGAGTTTAATTCCAAGAACTTATCCATTCTTGTCACCTTTTCACTCACCTTTTTTTATCCTTACTCCTGTCTTCCTAAAACCTTGTCATTCTAGGACATCAAGCGAGACATCACATCGTCTCTAACTCTTCTTTAGTGTCTTAATTAGCCTCCTCGATACCTAGAAACTATAGGCTAAGAGTATCTCGTACACTTCTATCCGAAGTATGGACTATTTACATATTCTGCCTTTGAGTATCTCGTACGTTGTTCACCTTTACCTTACTTACCTTAAAATATCGCATCGTATCTTCTATCTCTTTCATGACCTCCCTTCCACATGGGTATAATTTCGTCCATAACTTGAAGCTCTATTATAATTCTTACACCTCTGGTGCATACACAGTCCGGTGGGAGCTTTGTACTGACTTCTTATGAGGATGGTACTCTTCAGTTGGCTTCATCATAGAGCTATTATAAAATATGGCTACTGTACTGTCTTTCTTATACCTCTGCCACTAAAGAGTGATCCTGAGATCTATAATTCTCTTGGTCCCTCCTGTTTTGCTTAGTCGATGTAACTCTTTACTCTCCTCTTCTTTCTGATCAGCCTCTATGTAGGCTTAAGAAATCTTCCGACCTACGGCTCCTGGTATTAGTTATACTTTAGACTTTCATAGGCGCTGAGGGATATTTATGATAAAATCCTTTAACAATTCAATCCTTCATCTATGACCTAGGCTCAATTCTTTCTTTTAACATATACCAGAATCTTCTACGGATGTATATGATGCAGGTATAAAACTCCAAACTCTTAAGTGCGTTCATAACGTCACCAACTCGGGATAATTGATCGAATAATTTCTTTCATTCCTTCTAAGCTTTCTTCAATGTAAGTTATTACCTTTCCTGGTCTTTCTGCCCCCTTGTTACATGCATACTTAGCTTATCTTAGTTCCCACGCATGCTAGTGTTTTCGTGCAACTCATATGACCTTCGAATATTACTTTTAATTTTTTTTCCCGTTCAATATCCATGGTAGGGGCCACTTTCCTTTGGAGTGCGTACAATGTTGTTGTGAGACTATTGTTACACGACCCTTTCCTCTTAGGTCGTTGTGCTTAGGTTGAAACCTTCTTCCTTATTTCCTCAGCTAGTCTTTGGTTATAGTACTTAGGGAGAACCCTTGATTCCTGTAAAGTTGTGAGCTTATTATGGATCTTTTGATGTCCTTCCTTGCCTATAATTATCCATAGTTGCTTACCTCCTTGCCCTTGAGCTTGTAGGGTTGCTTCTGAACCGATATTTTGACTGTCTCCCCAGTGGCACTCTCTTTTATTCCTGTAACATTCATATGGTACCTTTAACTACCCTGACTCCTATCTAAATATATTTCAAGTATTATAATAACATTACTGCGAAGCTCAATTCACTATATTGGGCTTTACTATATTTATCTTGCACGATCTGTTGATTCGCCGGTAACCTTCTGTCTAGCCGTCACTAGGATCTTCCTTAATCAACTGATACTACTCGTTGGCCCATTCTCATATAAATATTCCACATAATCTTTCTTAGGTTCTTTCCTTTGTCTTAACTTACTTCTCGCGCTGGCTCCTTATTTATCAATAACATTCCGGGCAGGAACGCCTCACTTCTTCTCCTTGACGTCGTGTTTGCATAATGTTATGGGATCGTAGCCTATCTGTAGGCTTTGAATAGTGCAATCTCATCCCTTTCTTATTTTTATTGCATTCTTCCTTTACCATTTCGTAGCAAATATAACCACTTAATTCTGACTTAACACCACATCACTCTATATTCCCCCCTGTCACACCTCCTTTTTCCGCCCCCGCGAGGGGCGTAGGGAGTTTTTTCCAATTAAAGGACAATCGAAACGGGATTTGTTTATTTATTTCAGAGTCGCCACTTGGGAGATTTTAGGGTGTCCCAAGTCACCAATTTAATCCCGAATCGAGGAAAAGAATGACTCCATATTACAGTCTACGTACCAGAAATCCGGATAAGGAATTCTGTTAACCCGGGAGAAGGTGTTAGGCATTCCCGAGTTCCGTGGTTCTAGCACGGTCGTTAAACTGTCATATTTGGCTTGATTATCTGATTTAATACATGTTGAACCTATGTGCAAAATTTAACTTTTAACCGCTTTTATCATTTACTGTTATTTTATCAAGAATTGCAACATCGTGGAAACACATCTCGAACCACGCCACAATCAATGTACCCGTGGTTAGAGCTACATTTCAACTCTGTTGAGATTGGGATTTGGGTCACATAAATGTGCACCCGAGTTTAGAAAGATAACATTATTAAATACGTGCCTAAAGTGACTAGCGTATCATTTACTTTGGGTAGGGCCGTGGAATTTTACTAAACGGTCCATCCCGAAGTCTAAGAAATTTTAAAGAAAATATTTACTGAGGGCCCCGCAATTTTGTATTTTTATTTGGCGAGGCTCATCTCATTCTTATTTTTTGAAAGGAATTTGCAACGTCATGGACACGCATCTCGAACCACGTCACAATCAATGTACCCGTGATTAGAGACGCATTTCGATTCTGTTGAGATTTGGATTTGGGTCACATAAATGTGAACCCGAGTTTAAGAAGGTAAGATTTATTAGAGCGCGTCCTAGAGAGACTAACGTATTGGTATTTTGGGAAAACCGTGAAATTTACTAAACGGCTCGTCCCGAAGGCTAAATAATTAAAGCCATATATTTTGTGAGGGCCCCGCAATCTACGCATTTTATTTGGCAAGGCTCGTCTCATTTTTATTTTAAAAGGATTTCCTAAAATGACTACATTTTCTCTATTAAATCCGTCTCTGGAATAAAACAATCGAGAAGTACTTTTCAATTACCTACTCGCAAAATGTGATAACTAGTTGATTGGATCAAAAGTAGACATGCATATGGCAACCTTGTTCATCGATGGGCATACGTATGAGGTTCAGTTAATTATTCCATACACGCTTAATACTTAAAAGCGAAAAGACTGAAACTGGCCCTATCTAACTTAGGTGATACCACTACATGTTTCAGGCGACATTTATCCAATAACATGACCTATGCGATTTTTATCTTTTGCGATAATCCAAACTGCCTAGCATGCCTTTGAAATATATATTATCTACTGATGAACCAAGGTGAAACAAACGCAATTACTGCATTGTCATTCTTAACCGACCCTGTGTGAAACCATTGTTGGCCGAACATCACTACTATACCATTAGTTTCTTCTTGATTAACATACACCGACAAATTACTAGACCAAACTCTTATAGACTGAAAACTATTCTATTACACAGTTTGGAGGTCAAACTTTACATGTCGGGTATACAGAATGTTCTAAACTGCAAACAACAAAAAGATAAAAATCACTACACTAAATTCAGACTGCAATTCTTCTTATACTCTTATTCATGCTCCAAGTTCATCATTACACCAGTTAAATTAGAATGTGTACCTGGATGTTGGACAATAAGAACGAGAAGAAGAAGAATGATATCAGCAGCAATCAAACAGACAGCAGTAATACAGCAGTAACACAGCAGCAACAAACAGCAACAGTATGACCACTAGTTCATGAACAACCAACAGCAGTTTCACCAACGATAAACCCACAGGTGGTTGAGCCCCAACCAACAATCCCAGAACAAAGTGGTAAACCAGCAGAAAAACACAGAATATTCAAATGCAATAGTAACAGCAGTTCAATAATCACAACAACTCGACGAATAACCAACAACAGCTTCAATAGAAATAAGACCAGAATCAATCAGCAGCATACAGAAGCCCAAAATACAGTAGTAATCCCACAGAGAAATTAGAATACCCTAATGAAATAGTAATAGCCCAAACCCTTTAAAACTAACAGCTTTATTTCTCTCTGAACACTTAATAATTTTCCAGCCTATGCTCTCAATACTCACTGACTTCTCCCAGTTCGAAGACCCTTTTTCTTATTCTAAATAAGCCTATTTATAGGCAGAAATGGCAGGCCCCCAGGCCGCCTTCATTCCTTCAGCCTTTTCCTGCCCATAACTCCTTTAAACTAATTAAAGCTCCCCCAAAGCCCATCCTCTTGACAGCCCCCTTAGCATGTGTTTTCTGCCCAAAGGTATGGGCAGCCTATAGTATTTAATCAAAATTATGGGTGTCTACTTATTTTAATTGACCTCCCACATGCCATTTAATCTTGTTCCCCATTATTGCCTTAGTTTAAACCTATTATGGTACCCTACTGTCAGCTCAACTTAAACTAATCCTTTTTTGCTCTTTTCAAACCCCCAAACTACCCCTGTTAGCCCCCCAGCTATTACTGTTTTACCCTGAGCTTTGGCAGTCTGAGTTTAAACTTTCTGAAAGTCCAAACTTAAACCACCCTAACTGAGTTCCAGCTAGTGCACTGCAACTATGAATCATTCACAGATAGTGTGAAACACCAGCTAAGCGACAATGGTTTGAAACAATCATATATAGCTATACAAATCAGAATGTTTGATCATTCAATCCTATAAAGCTAATCAACGACGTTTATCTAATAGACTATACTAATCATGACGTAGAATAATCAGTCGATCAAACAAATGACATGAACGGGGCATTAACTACCTTCAACCATTTTGCACGACATATGGAATCTATATGACTGACGACATTAATTAACTCGAGCATGTATATCACAAAACGTATTCAAACATACACAGAAGAACAATTGACCACATAAAAGGTCTTACGAAGACGGAGAACAAATTGGAAACTAAATATTCGAAATACCAAACAAGCTAACCAAACATGCTGACAAATTGAAACAACATTTTAAACAAAAATAGAAAAGAAGGAGGGGAACTCACTCTGAAAGGCTCAGACACAGACGACCCCAGCTTTGATCGTGTTTGCCCATTTGAGGTCGAACAAACTTTAATCGGGGCGTTCTCAACCGAGAACACCTTGATTAAGGTCTATTAGACCCCAACCCTTTATTAAACTGGCCGGATTCCAAGGTTCTTGTGTTCTAGGGTTCGAACCAGCCCGATTTTGGGCTTGAGGATTTGTAGGTAGATTCGGACCAAACCAAACTTGGTTCGGTCACGAGTGAGGCCAGGGTGGTGACTGGTGTGAAACTGGGGTGGGTTGGTGTAGGTCAGGGTTGGGCTCGAACCTTCAATTTAAGATTCGAGATGATGGGGGGTGATTC
The DNA here is from genome assembly GCF_000715075.1 of Nicotiana tabacum. Lineage (NCBI taxonomy): Eukaryota > Viridiplantae > Streptophyta > Magnoliopsida > Solanales > Solanaceae > Nicotiana > Nicotiana tabacum. The sequence continues at coordinate 155,927,958 of NC_134085.1, forward strand.
GAGGTAATGGGGTAGCAGATCCGTGTTCGGGGTGGTGAGGTGCATCAGGGGTGTTATTTTGGTGGTCACCGGCGTCGGGGCCGCCGGGTTCAGGACGAGAGTGTATGGGGGCGGCTAGGGTTTGGAATGGGGTCTTGGGTTTGTGTTTGGAACGATGGTGTACAATGGTGAAGAGTGGGGTTTGGTTTGGGGGCGTGGGGTGTGCTGGGGAGCTTATATACGGAGGGGGGTGGCTTGATCCTGGCCGTTGGACAGAGAGTGATCAATGGCCAGGATCCCTTGGCTAATGTAGAACGGTGTCGTTCCACTTAAAAGGGGATCGGGTTGGTCCGGGGTTAAATAGATCGGGCATATGGGGATGTTCTGAGGCCGTTGGATGGGGTTGGGTTAACGGTTGAGATCAGATGGCCCTATACGGCGTCGTTTGGGTAAGTGAATGGCCTGATCTGGGTCGTTCATTTGAATCAATCGATGGCTCAGAATGGGGATGCTAATACGGCGTCGTTTGGGGCGATGTCTGGGCAGCCTGGGTTTGGACTGGATCCATGTGGTTGGATTGGGCCTGAAAATTTGGTTCTACCTGGCCCAAACCAGGTTTTCCTTGATATTTTACCCATTTATGATTACCAAAATTTAAACAAAAATCTTAAAAAAAAATTGTAGAATCATTAATAAAATCACACACATATTATTTAACACCTATAATAATTAGCACATAAATTTAAATAAAATCACTCAATGACAAGAAACATACATGCATATATTTTTTGATTTTCTTTTAACCAAATTATGGTTAATTAATTTCTGAATGTATCATTAATTCCTAAATGCATGCAACATGTATTTTTGTATTTTCAACTATTGCAAGGTGAGTGTTTACGGACAGAACAATTATCAAAATGTCGCGCATATTCTCAAAATTGTACCCGCATATTCTCAAAATTGTACCCGAAGGTAACTTATTTTATATATTTTCGATTTCTTTTGGAGTAGTTTTCCGTGAAGCAAAAATCACGTGCTCACAGCTGCCCCTCTTTGTCCGAAAACACAGAGAGTTTTCGTGCAAAGATAAAGTGAGCGGGTACGAGCGATTTTTGCCCGTTGGAGTACTTTGTGTGAAGCATTTTTTGGAAAAATATTTAATCGAACCCTTGCCTCAAAGGTTTTCTACATATCCCTGGCTAGAAGGGAATCAGGTTAATGTAGTTCGGGGAGTTTCGGTAGCTGGGACTACCATGTGACTGTAATGTTCGCTGCTGTTGTATGTTGTTACTGCTGTTGTATGATGTTACTGCTGCTGTATGCTGTTATTGCTGCTCTACCGGTCTCCTTATTACATCGTGCTAAAAAGAAAACAAGAAGCTAGACTAGACTGCAACTTGTTCTTGTTGCCTTGCTTTCTTGTCGGCTTGTGTTTCCTCCGGTGCTTTTTTCCGTGAATTTGGGGATGACACTGGCCCTTTGCTTTTCTGAATACCAGTTTTCATCATTTTGTTCGGTCCACTGGGGACATGGCTTTCTTCATTAAGCTTTTCGGCGGTTCCTCTAGGGATACGGCTTTCTTCATCAGACTTGTTATGTCGGGCATAATTATTTATGTTCACAAGTCGCTTCTTTCAAGATGCGTCTTTTCTTCCTTTTGACTCAGGCGCTTGAATTTGTGTTGGGACCTCTTGTTGCAACCTTTTGCTTCCCGGTGCTGGGATTTTTATTGCTTCCTGCTGGGGATTCCTGTTGTAACCTTCTGCCTTCCGGTGGGGTTACTGATTTCAAAATCTGCAGTATAAGACTGAAAAGTATTCCTCTTGTTATACAGGTGGGCGCCTATTTAAACTAAGACATAAAAATATTCCTCTCATTATACAGGTGGGCGCCTATTTAAACTAAGACATAAAGGTATTCCTCTCATTATACAGGACATGAAAATATTCCTCTCGTTATACAGGTGGGCGCCTGTTTAAACTAAGACATGAAAATATTCCTCTCGTTATATAGGTGGGCGCCTATTTAAACTAAGACATAAAAATATTCCTCTCGTTATACAGGTGGGCGCCTATCTAAACTAAGACATGAAAATATTTCTCTCGTTATACAGGTGGGCGCCTATCTAAACTAAGACATAAAAATATTACTCACGTTATACAGGTGGGCGCCTATTTAAACTAAGACATAAAAATATTCCTATCGTTATACAGGTGGGCACCTATTTAAACTAAGACATAAAAATATTCCTCTCGTTATACAGGTGGGCGCCTATTTAAACTAAGATATGAAAATATTCCTCTCGTTATACAGGTGGGCGCCTATTTAAACTAAGACATAAAAATTGAGTCTGTTTCCTCGTTCCTCTGAGAAAAAATGTTGAAAACGGCAGAAAATTTTCTGCCCCAGTTTTGGTGACCTTTCTTGCGTCGCGTCCCTCTGCCATCATCAACCTTTATTTTCCTGCAGCAGACAAAGAGGATTTTGTTAGTTTTAATCATGGTGAGCAGCCGTGTCCTTCCTGCTGGGGGATGATTTTTCCTTTTCCCCTTCTGTGCTCTCAAAACTGGTTGGGGATAAAGCCGCTTGCTGGGGAAGGTATGTCTGCTGGGGATGGCTTTTCATTTATCCCTTCCCTGCTTTCTCTTTTCAGAACAAACAGTGGGAGTCCTCTTCAATCCTAAAACCCCTCTCTTAGAAGTTTGTTTCCTCCCAGAACTACAAGGTATAGAATGTTATCACCTGGGGATAACCTTTAGGACTGTTAGTGTTATCTTACAGCGGATTAATTTTCCCTTCCTGTGGTGTCTGACCACCTTGGACCTGGGTCCGTGATTTATCGACATTCTGCGGGGGAACCTTCTTGGAACTTGGTCCACAAGTCCCTCACCCGTCGTTTTCCGCTTTCTTCACGTCACCCTTAACTTTTTAAGCAATTCGTCCTTTGGTTTTGCAACAAACGCCTTTTGTCTTATTGCCTCGGCTTTTTGCCTGTCCCATTCGTACTTTGCTTTTTGTGCCACTTTGGCCTCTGGTAGTAAACTCTGAAAAATCCTTTTCAAAACGAATTTCTAGAAAGAAATGAAAAAGATAGAAAAGGAGAAAAATCTTTCTGAACAAATACTGTTGGGAAAGAAGAAAAGAAAAGAACTTATCTGGATGATATGACTGGTCCTTATGATCATGTCGTGCACCATGGATTTCCGACCCAGTCTATTTGTACCAATCAACCTGCCTGATGGCCTTACTTGCTGGGGATGAATAGGTGTCCATTTCTTTGCAAATGTGGATCCTTTTGCCAATCTGCTTGTCGCCTTACAGTGCCCTTTGAGGGGTTTTCACTAATAAGACTCTCTTTTTTCTCTTAGCTCCCGGCGCCTTACGATGCCTGTGAAGGTTTTCACCAATAAGACTCTTTCGTTTTATATCTCTCATCTTTCGTCGCCTTATGATGCCTGCGAAGGTTTTCACCGATAAGACTCTCTCATTTTGCCCTTCAACAGGGAATTGGGGTGTTGTCGACATGACTCTCTCTTTCGGAGATTCTTTCTGGCTATCAATTCATTTCTCATTTATGATCCTCTTCTTTGCTGGAGATCAGCGCATTTATCCTCGGCTTCCATTGTCCTAACTTGGCACTTCTCGGACATTGATCGGGAGGTCTTTTTGGGCATCGATGTTGGTTTTGTGTGTCAAATTTTAACTTAACTCCGATGGGTGAAGTGTTACAACTCTTGGAATCAACCCTTTTGGATATTCAAAACATAATTCATGCCCTAGTTTTCTTGCTTGGGTAATTTTATATTTACACTATGTTGAGCTATGCACATTATGCACACTATGACCGAGCCGTGAGGCGCCTACGTATCCTCTTTGAGGAATCAGGTCAAACGTAGTTCCTAACTCTCTTGTTTTTCTTGTGATCTTTATCTTTCTCCTTCTTAACTTCTTTTTCATATCTTTTCCCATTTAGTGATTCCAAAAAAGGGATATGAAAGAATAACTTAAGGCTCAAAAAGGGGGAAGCAAGGGTTAAAAATGTTTGGATAGAAGAAAGATTTACCTCCGTCATTTCATTATCCAATAAGTACCAAATACAAACAAACAAACCAATAACTATCATAATCGAAGAAATTACGCATAATATCTTTTGACTGCATCAGAATTGATAGCCATGTCGACACATCTTCCCTCAACATCTATTAGGCACAAAGCACTGTTGGACAACACTCTGGTCACGATGTAAGGCCCTTGCCAATTTGGGGCGAACTTGCCTTTTGCTTCGACCTGATGCGGGAGGATCCGTTTCAATACCTGCTGCCCTACTTCAAATTTTCTGGGGCGTACCTTCTTATTGTATGCCCTTGCCATTCTCTTATGATACAACTGACCATGACACACTGCTACCAATCTTTTTTCGTCTATCAAGCTCAACTGTTCCAGTCGAGCTTTGACCCATTAATCATCATCAATCTCGGCTTCAGCGACAATCCGGAGGGACGGAATTTCGACCTCCGCTGGTGTTACTGCCTCAGTTCCGTATACCAACAAATAAGGAGTTGCACCTATGGAAGTCCGGACTGTAGTGCGATAACCCAACAAAGCAAAGGGTAATTTCTCGTGCCATTGTCTAGATCCTTCCACCATCTTCCGCAGTATCTTTTTGATGTTCTTATTGGCTGCTTCGACCGCTCCATTCGCCTTGGGACGATATAGGGTGGAATTGCGATGTGTAATCTTGAATTGTTGGCATACCTCTCTCATCAGGCTGCTATTAAGATTCGCACCATTATCCGTGATGATCACTTTTGGGATCCCAAATCTGCAGATGATATGGGAGTGAACAAAATCCACCACTGCCTTTTTAGTTACCGACTTGAAGGTTTTAGCCTCAACCCATTTGGTGAAGTAGTCGATGGTCACCAGAATGAACCTATGGCCGTTGGACGCTGTTGGCTCTGTCACACCTCATTTTCCACTGCCTACACCCCCGGAAGAGGGGCGTAAAGGAGTTTTTCCATTTAAAGGACAATCGGAATGGGATTTAATTATTAATTATTCAGAGTCGCCACTTGGGAGATTAATGGTGTCCCAAGTCACCGGTTGAATCCCGAACCGAGGAAATTTATGACTCTGTTAACAGTCCGCGAACCAAAAATCCGAGTAAGGAATTCTGTTAACCCGGGAGAAGGTGTTAGGCATTCCCGAGCTCCGTGGTTCTAGCACGGTCGCTTAATTGTTGTATTTAATTTTATCTGATTTTGATACACGCTATCTTATGTGCCTGTTATTAATTTTGAATTGCTTTTATTATAATTATATTTTAGAAGAATTGCGACGTCGTGAAAATGCGTTCCAAACCGCGTCGCAATCAATGCACCCGTGGTTATCGACACATTTCGACTTCATCGAGATTTGGATTTAGGTCGCATCAATGCGCACCCGAGTTTAAGAAAGTGATTTAATTAAATCGTGCCTAAAGATACTAAAGTGTTACTTTGGGGAAAAGCCATGAAGTTCGCTAAACGGCCATCCCAAATTCTAATTATTTCGATAATTATTTACTAAGGGCCCCACATTTATTTATTTTGTGCGGTAAAGCTCTTTTCTATCATTATTAAGAATTACGATGTCGCGAAAACGTGTTTCGAACCCCGTCGCAATCAATGCGCCCGTGATTGTCAACACATTTCGACTTCATCGAGATTTGGATTTGAGTCGCATCAATGCGCACCCGAATTTAAGAAGGTCATTTTATTAATAATGCTCCTAAATGGTCTAACGAGTTGTTATCTTTAGGGAATGCCGCGATATTCACTAAACGGCCCGTCCCGAAGTCTAAAAGTCCTAATTAATTTGCACGTTTTCAGCTTCAAGTTCATGGGATTATACTAATAGCCTCAGCGCTTATGAGATTGAGGAAGGCTGCCCAAATTCCAAGCATGCAGCTAGCTGCTCTTCAAATATGAGATTCAGTATTATCTGATCCCCAAATCATCTCAATTGACAAATTTTATGGCATAACAAAGGACCGAGGATAGATGTATGCAACATACATTGTATTTAAGCTCGGACAGGATAGTAACCAATATCAACTCAAAACACAAGTTAGAAATGAACTCTTGTGTTGATGAATCAAGATGGAGGTTTGCAATTCAACAGTCAAACCAGTGGATCAAATAGCTAAGATAAAAGAATATGCAATCCTGCTACTACAAGAACAAAATGGATCCTGAATTGCAGATAAACCAAAATCCAAGACAGATACCGCTAACAATGCAGAATTGGCACTCAAAATGCACAAACTTGCTGCTCAATTAATGCAAAACAAAGCAGATTTTCAGCAGACCCGCAGTTCAAACAAATAACCAAAATACTGCACGTCATCAACTTAATCTACTACTGAAATTGCCTTCTTCAGCAGCTCGAAAGAGCAAGACTATTACAGCAGTAACAAGACAAGGAGAGCATTTAAACCTTCAGATTCGCCACTGCCTCACCAGAAAACTATTCCAAGTATATATCAGAGAAGCAGCACAAAACAAACTATTTCAAACTCGAACCTGATGGAACTAAACCATGTGATATCAAGCAGAGGGTCGATTGATTTAATAGAATTAGATGCCAAGGCAATCTCAGTTCCAACAAATGATCTATGTCAATCAGAGAGCAAGAGAAGTATCAAACCTCAACAAGAGAACTAACAAATTCGAACAACTCTCACCACACACGGAAGATCAGTGATATTAAAGAAAAGTGAGACATGAATGAAGTAAGAGTTTTCTGATTAATCAAACCGAGGCGATTAGACGGACTGAAACAGAGCAGCAGTTTCAACTAAATCAACATAGCATTCAAGACATAAGCCACACAAGTTTCACTATCGATGCCACAACTGGAAGGAAATGAAAATGCTGTCTAATCTAGACTTCAGCACTAGGCTACTACCAGTAATCTAAGAGAATGCCAACCAACAAGCAACCAAACAGCAATTTCATATTCTGCCAAACAATCTCATGAGCAGATGTTTTGCAACGAAAGGAAAACAAACGATATTCACCACGTATTCTTAGAGCATACGATCGATGTTCCATAGATTCCAATTGATGTTGAAAGAAACACAAAAATAGATATGAAAGTCAATTATCATACTAAATGGAAATCACAGGGAAGAAGGCAGGGGAGCTAAGATTTCATTATAGTAACCGGGAAGTATTCATGGACATACGCAGACTTTGTTTAACTCATTGCACAGGGCTATTCGACATCACTTAATTTTGAAAATGAAACTAGTACCTGAAATCAGCTCTTCAATTAACAAAGTTTGGCGATTACAGTGAATTACTCGAACCAAAACCAAATGAATCAATGACGACCAAGATACCTCGACTTGGTTCCACGACGAACAACAACGACGATGAACTCAAAACAGCCTCCTCTCAATTGCATTACACATCAGAACCAAACCAATGAATAACGAAATTCAGGGTTCGAAAAGAAAACCAACTCAAACTAAACCCTTTGATTTTTGTATATTTTGTTTAGAAATTCCAGAAAAACAAAGAAAAAGAAGTCACCATTTACTCTCTGAAAATCTATCACTCCCCAAAAATCCTCTCCGAAAAACCACCATTCAAAGAATCAGATTCAATCCTTTTATGAAACGAACCCCGGATGAATGTAGGGCTCGGATTGAATGAAATCTATCCGATGCCTCACATTCATCCAACGTATCATCTCTAGGACCTTCTAATCGCGTCACTTCTCTCAAACTCGAGCGAGTGAACGAAAACAGAATCTTTGGTGTGAAATCTGTTATCTGGGGTAGGAGGAGAGATAGATGAACGCGCAGGTTAGGGATTTAGGCTCACTTGCTTGGAATTTGGATGGAATTTGGGGTTGGGTTCGAGTGATTTGGAGAAGAAGAACAGGGTTGCGTTGGGTTTGGGACTTAGGGCTCATCCGTTGCTTCTTCATGCTTTTGGGATGGTTCGGGTTACGGGGATGGGTTGGCAGGCAAGGACGGGTGATTTGGGCTGGGGTTAGAATAGGTATTGATTTTGGGCTAGGATCCGTTTGGGCTGGGGGTTTTAGGAACGGAACTTGGCCCAGATTTTGGGTCTTTTTAAGATCACCTATTTTACTCTTATTTTCTTTTCTCTTTTATTTCCTTTTTCTCATTTTTAATTTTTTTTTTTATAATTTTTCTAATTTTTATAAAGATGTAAAACTAACATGAAATCCTAATTATTTCAAAACAAAGACTAATTAATTCCTAAAATTGTTTAAAAACTATTTCATGACAAATTCACAATAAAAATCATTAAAATGCAAAAGTGAACTAATTTTGTGATTTTTCATGTTTTGTCTAAACAAATTAACCCTTAATTGATACTAAAATATAAAACTAAAACCTAAATGCAAAAATGCATATTTTTGTATTTTATAAAAATTAACATGCGCAAATAAAAATGCAACCATTATCAAAAATGACACCAAAATGCACAAAAAATCATTTTACTTGAATTTTTGGGAATAATTCATATATAGGGCAAAAATCACGTGCTCACAGCTGCCCCTCTTTGCTCGGAAACACAAAAGGTTTTCGGCCAAAGATAAGTGAGCAAATACGAGCGATTTTTGCCCGTTTGAAAATTCCGTGTGAAGCAATTTTTTTGAAAAGTTTGACCGCGTCCTGCTTCAGAGGTTGCCTACATATCCTAGGCTAAACCGGAATCAGGTTAGTGTAGTTCATAAATGAGTGAGATGACGGAGTATGCCGAGGTAGAGCTCCGATCGAGGTGTCGTTTCGTCGAGGTTCCGGTCTGCGGTCCCTGTTATTACATCAAAAATCAAAAGATGAAAAGACTAGCTAATCCTATCGACTACGAGCTACAAAATTTCTATCTATAAGTCTTTTGAAGCTTGATCTTGAGTCTTGAGTGGTTCTTTATGCAGACTTTAGATTTAAACCTTGACGCTTGTTAGTTGCATGTGCTAGCTCGTTCTTCTACAGCTTTTGGGTCAAGACCGGACATGTAGTGCTTGTGACCTCGGCCATGTCTTGAGCATATCACATCCTTCATCAACTTCTGAATTGCTTTCTGAATTGAATTCCTTTTTCTTTTCCAGGTGGGTGCCAGATTGCTGAACTTGAAATTGAATGTATTCCCCTGTTATCCAGGCGGGCTCCTGATTTCCGAAACTTGAAATTGAATGTATCACCTCTGTTATTCAGGCGGGCTCCTGACTACTGAACTTGAACTGAATGTATTCCTCTGTTATCTAGGCGGGCTCCTGACTTCATAAAAATAAACGAACCAAGAAAACTTTCTGCCCCAGTTTGGAAACTGGGTACATGTTACTTGATATTAATAAGAATTTGATTAAAACTTGACTTGAAATACCTCTATTATACAGGCGGGCTCCTGACTTCCGAAACTTGAGTTGTATGCCTCTGTTCTTCAGGCGGGCTCCTGACTTCAAAGAGACAAAGAAATCGATTGAAAACTAAAATTTGAATTGTATCACCTCTGTTCTTCAGGCGGGCTCCTGATTGCTGAATTTGAAATTGAATGTCTCTATTCTCCAGGCGGACTCCTGACTTTTAAAATTTAAATTGTATGTCTCCGTTCTTCAGGCAGACTCCTGACATCAAACTTGAAAAGTATGTCTCTGTTCTCCAGGCTGACATCCTGACTTCAAACTTGAAAAGTATGTCTCTGTTCTCCAGGCGGACATCCTGACAACTTGCATTTTATCCTAAACATGCGAACTTTGCAACCAGATTATATTCCCCTATGCTACTCATGATCATCTTGTATTTTAATCATGCCACACTTGCGATTTAAACTTGATTAACACCCGCTCTTCCCCCATGGCAAATTCTTCATGACAAATAATTTCCTGCCCCTCTTTCAATCACTGAAAATTTCGTTAGTTTTTTTTTTAAAAACGGTGGTTAGTTGATGGCATTCTTGCTGCATCGTCCTTCCATTGCCTTGCTTTGTATTGCCCGACATCCTCGGAACTGCCTGACTTTCCAAACGACTTCCACGTTCCCCCAATTTTTGACCACCTGAATGCCTTTGTACCCATACCGTTGTCTCATCTTTCCGGCCCTTTTGCTTGAACCTTCATATTTCCCATAACATTTCCCAAATATTCTGCCGATGCAACTTCCGGCGACTTCCCTTATTCCATTTTACCTCTTGTTGTTTTGACATGCTCTGACCACGTTGTGCTTTACAATTCCGGAAGCTGGTAGTGAGCTTGAAATCCTTTCCCACTTGCTTTTGAACATAACTGACATTAGAACATTTAGACAAACAAAAACCCCCAAAAGAGAATGAAATGCAATGGTTTTACAGGTTAAGGATAAGAAGAATCCAAAATCGGATGACTACTAAAATGAAGCAAAGAAAAGAAACTTATTTGACCGGAACAGCTAGCACCAATGGTCATGACATGCATTTTGGATTAATCGGCCCAATCTGTCCAAATAACCAACTTTCAATTGCCATACTTTGTTGCCCAAAACTTCCATCAATTGTTTAAATTACCCAGACCTTTCCCTAGTTTTCCTGCGGTACCTCGAAACATTCTTCCACCCACAAACCTTTTGCCTTTTAACTATCTTCCAACTCACTTTCGCCTCAAGGTGCCCGCGAGGGTTTTCACCAATAAGACTTTCTCGTTTATTTTTCTCTCAGCTCCCGTCGCCTTACGATGCCCGTGAGGGTTTTCACCGACAAGACTCTCCCATTTTGCTTTCGTTCTTTCTTGTTTTAACCAGAGTGTCGCCACTGATACGAATTACCGTCACCTGTTCGACCTGGCATTTCTTAGAGATTGATCAAAAGGTCTTTCTTTGGACCGTAATGTAGGCTTTTGGATGGGGTTAGAAAGAGAGGTATAAAAGGCTCAAAACAATTCGAATGGGTTCAAATTACAACTTTCGGAATCCAACTTTCATAACAATCACAATTTCTACCCCAGTTTCTTGCTTGGGGATTTTAGGATTTTTATTTGATATGACTGAACCTCGGAGTAAGGCTGCCTACGTACCCTTTCGGGATCAAGTCAAACGTAGTTCACTGTATTTAACTTTGTCATTGTGATTTTCTTTCTTTCCTTTTTCTTTCGCTTTTCTTTCTTTCTTTTCCTTTTCTTCTTTTCTTTTCTTCTCTTTCTTCTTTTTTTTTCTTTTTCTTTTCTTCTTCTTTCCTTTTTTTTTTCTTCTTCCTTTCCTTTTTTCTTTCCTTTCTTTTCTTTCCTTTTTTCTTTCCTTTCTTTTCTTTTCTTTCTTTTTCCTTTTGTTTTTCTCTTCTTTCCTTTATGTTCGGCACCTGTGTTCTCTGATAGTGCCGCTGATTCCAAAAGAGGGGTATGAAAAATAAGTAAAGCTCGAAGAGGGATAACAAGGGATAAGAGTGTTTGGATAGCAGGACAAAATGCCTTCATCATTTCAATCTTTAAGATATGCCAAATACAGACAGACACATTCAGAAAAATAAAGAAATTATACATAATATCTTTTGACCGCATCGGAATTGATGGCCATTTCTACACATTTTCCTTCCACATCGGTAAAATACAATGCTCCGTTAGACAACACTCTGGTTACTACAAATGGTTCCTGCCAGTTTGGGGCAAATTTTCTTTTGCCTCAGCCCAATGAGGCAAGATCCGCCTCGGTACTAATTGCCCGACTTCAAATTTCCTTGGACGTACCTTCTTGTTGTATGCTCTCGCCATTCTTCGTTGGTACAGTTGGCCATGACACACTGATGCCAATCTTTTCTCGTCGATCAAACTCAACTGCTCAAGCCGGCTTTTCACCCATTCATCATCATCGATCTCAGCCTCTGCGATGATTCGCAGAGATGGGATTTCCATTTCTGCAGGTATTACTGCCTCGGTACCGTATACCAATGAGTAAGGAGTCGCCCCGACTGAGGTACGCACGGTGGTGCGATATCCTAACAATGCAAAAGGCAATTTCTCGTGCCATTGTCTAGATCCTTCAACCATCTTCCGGAGTATTTTTTTTATGCTCTTATTGGCCGCTTCAACCGCACCATTTGCCTTGGGACGGTACGGAGTAGAGTGCCTGTGAGAAATCTTAAACTGCTCACATGTTTCCTTCATCAAATGACTATTAAGATTAGCCCCATTATCTATGATGATTACCTTTGGGATCCCAAACCGACAGATGATATTTGAATGCACGAAGTCAACTACAGCCTTCTTAGTCACAGACTTGAACGTCTTAGCTTCCACCCATTTGGTAAAATAATCTATAGCTACCAAGATAAACCTGTGCCCATTTGATGCTACTGGATCAATTGGCCCAATAACATCTATGCCCCACGCAACAAAAGGTCATGGTGCGGACATCGTATGTAATTTTGATGGTGGAGAATGAATCAAATCTCCATGTACTTGGCATTGATGACACTTACGCACAAAACTGATACAGTCCTGCTCCATCGTGAGCCAATAATAACCCGCTCGGAGAATCTTCTTTGCTAGAACATACCCACTCATATGCGGTCCACACACTCCGGAATGCACCTCAGTCATGATAGTTGTGGCCTGCCGTGCATCTATACATCTCAACAAACTGAGATCTGGCGTTCTTTTGTACAGTAGTCCTCCACTAAGGAAAAACCCACTTGCCAACAGTCGAATTGTTCTTTTCTGATCAGCGATGGCCTGCGTTGGATATATTTCTGCTTTGATGTACTCTTTGATATCATGGAACCACGGCTTTCCATCGATTTTCTCTTCTATCACATTACAGTAAGCATGCTGATCGTGGACCTGAATCTGCAACGGATCAATGTAAGCCTTATCTGGATGGTGCAACATTGACGCCAAAGTAGCCAAAGCATCATCAACCTCATTATGAATCCTTGGGATATGCCTGAATTCTATGGCCTGAAAACGCTAGCAAAGCTCATGCAGACACTGCCGATACGGTATAAGCTTCAAGTCCCGTGTTTCCCACTCCCCTTGAATCTGGTGTACTAGTAGGTCCGAGTCGCCCATGACCAAGACTTCTCGTACACCCATATCCACAGCTAATCTCAATCCCAATATACACGCCTCATATTATGTCATGTTGTTTGTACAGTAGAAATGAAGCCGAGCTGTAACAGGGTAATGAAGACCTGTTTCCGAAATAAGTACTGCTCCTATTCCCACGCCCTTCATATTTGCAGCCCCATCAAAGAAAAGTTTTCATCCTGACTTCTCAGCTTGTTCCAATTCGTCAATGTGCATTACCTCTTCATCAGGGAAATAAGTTTTCAAAGGCTCATAATCTTCATCAATGGGGTTCTCCGCCAAGTGATCGGCTAATGTCTGTGCTTTCATGGCAGTCTGTGTCACATAGACAATGTCGAACTCTGTAAGTAAGATCTGCCACTTTGCAAGCCTTCCTGTGGGCATGGGTTTCTGAAAAATATACTTCAACGGGTCCAGGCGAGATATAAGGTAAGTGGTGTAGAATGACAAGTAATGTTTCAATTTCTGTGCTACCCAAGTTAGGGAACAACATGTCCTTTTCCAGATGAGTATACTTGACCTCGTAAGATGTGAACTTCTTACTGAGATAGTAGATAGCCTACTCTTTTCTGCCTGTAACATCATGCTGCCCCAGTACACAGCCGAATGAACTGTCCACAACTGTCAGATATAAAATCAAAGGTCTCCCTAGTTCTGGCGGAACCAACACAGGTGGGTTTGACAAATACTCCTTTATCTTATCAAAAGCCTCCTGACATTCATCAGTCCATTTGACCGCGACATCTTTCTTTAACAATTTGAAAATTGGTTCACACGTTGCCGTGAGCTGAGCAATGAACCTGCTGATATAGTTCAGTCTTCCCAACAAACTCATCACCTCGGTTTTGTTTCTTGGAGGTGGCAACTCCTGAATAGCTTTGATCTTTGACGGGTCTAGTTCAATACCCCTCCGGCTGACTATAAATCCCAACAACTTCCCAGATGGCACCCCGAAAGCACATTTCGCAGGATTGAGCTTAAGATTGTACCTGCAAAGCCTTTGAAAGAAGTTTCTCAAATCTCTGACATGGTCGGATTGCTGTCTAGACTTCACAATCACATCATCCACGTATACCTCGATTTCTTTATGTATCATATCATGGAAGATAGTTTTCATGGCCCTCATATAAGTTGCCCCAGCATTTTTCAAACCAAACGGCATGACCCGATAACAATATGTTCCCCACGGCGTGATGAATGCCGTCTTTTCTGCATCTTCCTCGTCCATTAGAATCTGATGATAACCCGCGTAACAATCCACAAAAGAGCCAATATCATGTTTGGCACAATTGTCGATCAGTATATGGATGTTGGGCAATGGGAAATTATCTTTTGGACTTGCCTTGTTAAGGTCTCGATAATCGACGCACACCCTGGTCTTGCCATCTTTCTTTGGCACAGGCACGACATTAGCTAACCAAGTGGGGTACCGTGTCACCTGAATGACTTTTGCCTCAAACTGCTTGGTAATCTCTTCTTTGATTTTCACACTTATGTCTGTTTTGAACTTTCTCAACTTCTGCTTGACAGGGAGGAGTGCTGGATCAGTGGGCAATTTATGAACCACCAAATCGGTGCTTAGACCCGGCATATCATCATAAGACCATGCAAAAACGTCTTTGTACTCATGCAATACTTCAATTATCTCTTCCTTGAGTTGTGGCTCCAAATGAACACTTATTTTAGTTTTCCGTACATTGTCTTGGTCCCCTAGATTAACCGCTTATGTGTCATTTAGGTTAGGTTTGGGTTTTTCTTCAAAATGACTTAATTCTTTACTAATTTCCTCGTAAGCTTCATCATTGTTACAATCCACCCCATCATCACACTCGATCTCTTGTATTATTACTTCTGAACTAGATTGGCTTTTAAAACTGGGCTGAAGATTACTCATGCATGTCATGTCATTGATATCAGCATAAAAAGAACTGTACAAAGAAAAAAAAGAAAAGAAAATGGAAAGAGAATTAGGGACGAAGAAAATTGCATTTCATTAAACGTAAAGACAACAAGGTTTTAACTCATCCAAACGGACGGAACATAGCAACTGGATTACAAACCCTGGAATAATCCAGGTGACAAAAAGGAAAACAAGACCCACTACCACGACTCCCTCCGAACTGGAAGAGGAGTAGCTTCCCAATTGTTGATGTTAGCACGTGGTCCGATGTACTGTATGTCTGCTCTGCTTGACCCTTCCCCGGCCTCAACCATGTTTACTTCAGCAAATACTTTCTCAAACACCTTATCCAAATTCCCCTCCGCCTCAATTAACGAACCTGACATCTTTGCCAATGACTGTTTCTTAATACTCGGCCTGACGAAGGACATGGACAATCGAGGAATTGGTTTAGGGAGCACCCAAGCTTTCTTCTTCAATTTACGGGCCTTTCTGACATCTGCCTCTGTTGGTTTGAACCCTAACCTGAAGGTGTCCAGATTCTTGGGCAAAGACACAGGTTGAGTAATGACCTGCAGTTCAACCCCCAAACCTTTCCCGGGCACGAACCCGTTATTCAGCATTTCTGACACTACCATGACGGTTGCAGCTGACACCCTGGGACATGGCGTGCTTTTACCCTCAGGCACCCTGCTCACTGGAACCGTGTCGAGGATCTGATACACCCATGGCCCCTTATCATCTTCGGTCTCTATAAAGGGTACAATGGCATCATTCATGGCGCATGAGGGATCTTACTCATGTAATACAATTTCTTGTTTGTCCCACTCAAATTTGACCACTTGGTGCAGCGTGGAAGGCACGGCTTTGGCCGCATAAATCCATGGTCGACCCAGCAACAGATTATAGGATACTGCAGCATCCAACACCTAAAATTCCATCGTGAACTCGACTGGGCCAATAGTCAATTCGAGTACAATATCCCCTACCGTGTTTGTTCCTCCTCCGTCGAACCCTCGAACACAAATGCTATTTTTACGGATTCTATCCTCATCAATCTTTAACTGGTTCAATGTGGATAACGTGCAGATATTAGCGCTCAACCCTTTATCGATTAGTGCCCGAGTAACCATTGAACCTTCACATTTGACCATCAAATACAGAGCCTTGTTGTGTTCTGTGCCTTCCATAGGCAATTCATCATCAGAAAATGCTACCCTGTTCACTTCAAAGATCTTGTTGGCAATTGTCTCTAGATGCTTCACTGAAATTTTGTCAGGCACATGAGCCTCATTCAATATCTTCATTAAAGCTCGGTAGTGCTCATCAGAGTGAATTAATAATGACAACAACGAGATCTGGGCCGGTGTTTTTCTCAGTTGTTCAACAATGGAATAATCTTGTACTTTCATCCTTTTCAGAAACTCTTCCGCCTCTTCTTCCGTTACAGCTTTTTTAACTGGCACTGGATTGTCTTTTGCGCCCTTAGCCTTTCTTAACTCCTCGGGAGCGAAACAACGTCCCGACCAGGTTAGTCCTTGTGCTTCACAACTTTCTTCCTTAATTTTCTTTCTTTTGTATGTCACCACTACCTTGTCATATTTTCACGGTACGGCTTTGCTATCAACCATGGGTAACTGGACTACCGGTTTTATGACAACCGGTTCTACATAAGCTCCCTTCACAACCACCACGGGTGCTGATACTGACCCTGGTACCACTATCTTGACTGGCTCCTGCTTTTTCTCGGCCACCAACGGTCCCTTCCCCATTACTAACACTGGCTTGTCTTTTACTGCCTTTAACTGAACCACTGGCCTTGCACTCACTGTCTTTTCTTTGGTTTCCGTAGAACGAATCACCATAACCACCTGCGAAGGTTTCTTAGGCTCTGCCCCCTTATGTATCAGTTCGATCATGTTGACCTCATAATGCGCTGGTAACGGATTTTGATTGATATTTGGGGCCTCTGGAGCCTGTACCTCAATACGGCGATTATCAATGAGCTCTTGTATTGCGTTTTTCAATTTCCAGCATTTTTCAGTATCGTGCCCCGGCATCCCTGAGCAATACTCGCAACTAACGGAGTGGTCCAGGTTTCTGGGAAGAGGATTTGGTGCTTTGGATTAAACTGGGGTCAGCATCCCTAACTGTTTCAATCTGTGGAAGAGAGAAGTGTAAGATTCTCCCAGCGGAGTAAATGTTTTTCTGTTTGGGGCCTTCTCACTTCTAAAAGCTTGGTTTGGGTGAAAGTTGGTTCCTGGTCTGTTAGCCCTGGGAGGTGGATAGGTGTTTTGTGGGGGTGGATGTGTGTTTTGGGGGTTCGGTGCACGCCATTGCGAGTGCACTGGGGGCTGAGTGTAGGTCTGGGCGTGGTGAATAGAAAAGTGTGGTTCTGGTGGTGGATAATAGTGTTGCGGTGGGCCATATGGGGTATATTGATAGTTTGGGTGGTGGGGTCTGGGTTAGTTGTAGTAAAGTGGAGGGTTATTGTGCCTGGACCAAACATTAGCTTCAACTGCAGCGACTTCTTCTTTCTTCTTCTTCCCCAGCACACCACCAGTGCCGCTTTGGATGGCCTGGGTGGTTGCTTTCAACGCCGAGTAGCTCAAAATTTTGTTAGATTTCAACCCTTCTTCAATCATGGCTCCCATCTTTACCACTTCATTAAACTACTTTCCGACAGATGTCACTAGATGACCAAAATAGGTAGGTTCCAATGTTTGCAAGAAATAATCTACCATCTCACTCTCCCTCATGGGAGGGTCAACCCTTGCAGCTTGTTCCCTCCAACGGAAACCAAATTCTCTAAAACTTTCCCCAGGCTTCTTTTCTAGTTTCAACAATGACAGACGATCAGGGACTATCTCGAGGTTATATTGAAAATGGCCAATGAATGCCTGGGCCAAATCATCCCATGTATACCATCGGTCGGGATCTTGCATCGTGTACCATTCTAGTGCTGACCCGCTCAGGCTTTGACCGAAATATGCTATCAACAACTCATCCTTTCCCCAGGCACCTCTCATTTTTCTACAGAAACCACGCAGATGGGCTACTGGGTCACCGTGCCCCTCATACAAGTCAAACTTCGGCATTTTAAACCCCGCAGGCAACTGTACATCAGGAAAATGGCACAAATCTTTGTATGCGACACTAACTTGGTTTCCTAAACCATGCATGTTCCTGAAGGATTGCTCCAGGCTTTTGACTTTACGAATCACCTCCTCTTGTTCTGCATTCTTAACTGGTTTCTCAACTTCTCCCGGGATTTCAAAATGGGGAGAGTAGGTATACGGCTCAGGCGTTTTGAAGGTGGGTTCGGGAGGGTAATATTGGGTGTCGTGAGCTTGGAATAGCGGCTCACTGGATGATCTATGTAATGGAGCTGGGGGAGGTGCCACAAAGACGGGAACCATGGGTGGTGGAGGGTTCTGTTTGGAGGGTGGAGCTGGGGGAGCGTATGACGTGGTACCATAACCCTGGGCCTGATAAGGGAAAGCTGAAGATGCGTGGGGAGGGGTAGGCTCCTGAGCTTGAGCCATGGGTGGGATGTAAGATGGGTTGGCAGGATATAGTGGGGCTGGGTGTCCCTACGACCATGCCCAATGCATTTCAGCCATTTGTGCTTTTAATTTCCTCATCTCTTCTTTCATAGCACCCACATCTGTTACTTCAACCTCATTCGAAGGGTCTACGATGCTGATTTCCAAATCCTACCCTGTCATTTTTACTTGATCTTTCGACCGGGTGTTGTATGGATGAGTTGCCAGAATTGCCAATCAACTAACCACCTGCCTGAAATCACACATTTAGACAACCACTTTGTTAGCGATTAGGTCTTAACAGATTTAACAACCACACGTTGGCATGAATGCACTTATACAGTTAATCCTTTCTATCATGCGTTTGCACGATTGCATGCGCCATCCCGGTCATTTCATTTCTTGTTTCGTTTTTCTTCTCTTCGCCTTATCCCTCTTTTGTGCTTTTTCTTTTCTCTTTCTTGTTTTTCCGCTCTTTTCTTTCTTCCCCTTTTTTTGTTTTTCCGCTCTTTTTCTTTCCTCCTCTTTTTGTTTTTCCACTCTTTCTTTCTTTCTCTCTTTTTCGGTTTTCCTTCTATTTTCACTTTCATTCTTTTTGTTTTCCTTTTGGTTATGGTCGAATCCTATGGAGATTGTCTACGTATCGTGACCCCGCACGAATCAGACCAAGCGTAGTTCGTGAAGATAAATGTAAAAACAAGGGTGGAAATAAAATGCTCAACTTTCATTAATAAACAGACTCTTACAAACTGACATCTTTGTTTTGGAAAGAAACTAACAAACGCAAGCTGACAATGAACCACAAACTCTAAACCTGCAAACATACTCAAATCAGAAAGGTAACGGACGTACAAAAGACTGACTCGAAATGGTAGACACTTATAGACACGGACTATGCATATTCTAGTGCTTCAAACTTAGGTATCCACGGGGCGTCGTTCGGCCTCGCCGCGGGTCTAGGATCCAAATCCCTTTCAAGCTGCTCTAACTCATTCATGGTTCACTTCACATAGATCATCACTGCTGAGATAAAAGTAGTACGGGTCATGTCTTCACAAACCCGGCACCTCCTGACAATAGCAAGAGCAATGGCTCTAATCTTGTCTTGTGTTTGCTTTTTTTCTATGAGCAAGCGTCTTATCTGATCGCTGCACATTTTTAAAGCTCAGGAGTCTTGCAAGTGCTGGTTTTGCAGCTGTTGCACTTCTGCCTCCATTTGGGCCAACAAGTTGTAACAATGCCAGCTTTCAGTTTCAAAGTCTCTAGCCTGCCTAACTGTTTTACCCTCAAGGGCAACCACTTTTCTCTTTAAATTGGCAATAATTTTCTCATGGTCCCTTTTCAACCGATTCAAGTATTGGCGACGCTCTTCGGTTTTTGTTGCCCACTGTGCTTTAAGTTCTGCCATGACGCTTTCAGCTTTTCCTAACTCATCCCGCCATTCTCTGACTTCGCTTTCCAATCTTTTTACCAATTGTTCATCGGATCGGCTCCTCGGTTGCTTATTGATGGTTATCTTCAACTGTCGGATCTGGGCCCTAAGTGCTTCATTTTCTTTGGCTAGTCTATTCTTTTCACCTTGATCCGCGGCAACCTGTACACTGTTCTCGAATTTCAGACTCTCGACTTGTTGCTTTAATTTACCAATCTCAACTCGATAGCTTTCTTCCTTTGCTAACCAATCCCACTGCTCATGGGACGACTTGGAGAAATCTTTGAGATGAGGTCTTTTAGCCGGTCTCCCATATGCCACGTCACCTCTGAACCATTCGTGATACCCTGGAGCAATTTCCCCTTTGACCCTATCAGACACACAAGTGTTTGCCATCAGATATTGACACTCACTCCAAATTTGACGAACCTCTTCCTCGGGGAATCGACCGTCAGGACTAATTTCGACCACTTGGGTACTCAAATCTTCATCTCTCGGTATTACTTGATATCTACCAAGTTGCCTCAGAACCCGATATGGTGCATAAGGTTGTATACTTTTGAGTCCCGTTAACAAAAAATGCGGTCGGGCTGCTGGCATATATATGACTTCCTCGACAGACAACCATCCAAGCACCCACTGTATCTGGCTAGCCTTGAGGTTCCGAAATAATAATACCCAAGCCGTGACTCCTTCAGGTAGACTAGCCCCTTTGATTCTCGTACAAAATTCCCCTATACAAGTTTTCTCAGCCGAACCATAACTCAATAACTGAGAGCGCGGGCACAAAGGCTCAATCATCCACATTTGTAACAATAAGTTACATCCCTCAAAAAATTCGCCCCCAGCTTTGCACGCAGTGAGAGCTCTGAAGATATCAGCCACAATCATAGGTGCTAAAGTGCTTTTCCCCATGGTTTGCAAAGTACTGACGACGCCTGCTACTTTTAAATCAATATTACCATCTTTCCTTGGGAATATTACGAGACCCAAAAAAGCTACCATAAATGCCACTCGCCTATGTTCCTCCCATTTTTGTCGGCTATTTCTGCTGCAAAGCTTAAAGTCCGGATTATTGAACCCGCCCACATGGCCATATCTATCATACACGAAGCGGAAACTACAGAAACCCTTTGTAAAATCTGGGTGATGAACTGTCCGGGGTATTTTCAAGGAATCCAGGAATCGGTGTATGGTAATGGCCCTAGGAGCAATCAGGTACTTGAATCTCAATGGAGCTTGGTCACTTCCAATGTACCCCGCTATTTCTTCCAATATTGGGGTGAGTTCAAAGTCTGAAAAATGAAACACATTATGTGTCGAATCCCAATGGGCGACCAATGCCCTGATGATATCCCCCCGAGGCTGAATGTCTAATAAATCCGGAAGGTCTTTCAAATATTTTCTCACTTCGTCTTTCCCTTCTTTGTCCAAATCATTCCACCACAATTGCAGCTCAAAAGGGATTTTGGTCATTATTGAAAAAGGCTCATTTACCATCGTGCTCATCCTGCACATTTATTAAAGCGTTTAAGCAAAAAGAAAACTTTTATTTAACTCCAAAAAAAAACTATCTATATTATCGACTCAAAATTACCCTTATATTTTCAAATGAAGAACTCGATTCTCAATTCTAATTTTTTTTTAAGATAAAGGACCCGATATTGCGACACGGCCTTTCAATGCCTCGAGGGCGAAAATTTTAAGACTGTGAAAAAAAAAATCAAAATACGACCAGAGGTGGCTGTTTATGCAAAGTCAGCCTTCCGACGCCCCATTTGGGAACATTCGGCTATTTTTGACAAAAACAGCATCACCTGGTTTATTTATGACAAAAATTAAAATTTTGATATTTTTTGGTTATTTTTGCAAAGTGGAGGTTGGACCCGATGAGGGTTGCCTACGTATCTCACACCCTGTGAGAATCAAACCATGCGTAGTTCGGGCAAATTAACCGAACTATTTTAAAACATGATTTCTATTTTTTCCTGGCAAGACAACCTATTTTCCTTTTCTGTTTTTTGAAAACAAGACCAAATGACGATTTTTCCA
The DNA here is from genome assembly GCF_000715075.1 of Nicotiana tabacum. NCBI lineage: Eukaryota > Viridiplantae > Streptophyta > Magnoliopsida > Solanales > Solanaceae > Nicotiana > Nicotiana tabacum. Next base: position 155,949,940 of record NC_134085.1, read on the forward strand.
TTTTCAACATACAATAACACAATCTATTTTTCCAAATTAAACTAAAAGACTTCTCTTTTTTTCTATATATTTTTTTAGTAAAACAAAATAAAACACATTTTTTTTCAAAATTTCAGCAGAGTTTCGCCAGTAATTGGTCATTGACTTTCCTAAAATAATCAATTAACTCCCTAACTGATATTTTATTTTTCACTCTTTTCTCTTCTTTTTTTTAATTTTCCAACATTCCCGAGATTCAAAAACCGGTCAACACGCAAGTTCGAAGCAAATATATGTACAGAGCGAGTAGGATGCATTAGAATGGTCTTTTTATTTCAGGTTGCTAGCCCTAGACGGACCCAACCCCTGTGTTGAGTCCCCTAAGTCAAATGCAACGTGATGCAAATAAGCGTTCCTACTAGGGATCCGGCATGAAGTCACGTTATTCTATATTCAAAACCTGAGTCAGTGTACTAGACTGTGTACCCGAGCGGACAACTCGAGTCGAGGAGGGGGCAACTTACCGGGAACCAAAAGGCCATCCGGCTTCGTAACTTATCCGACCTCTTTCTTATTTCAGGGTATGACACCAACAGAATAAGGAGTCTCAACCAGTGAGCACATCCCCGGAGGTGAAGAGAGAAGGGTGTCGACACAATTTATATACAGTTCAGATAATATCAAAGCGGTAACATTTAGCACATTCAGCACAAAACATGTAGGAAAATCAGATACAATTAAATAAAACAATTTATCTAAGCTCGAATTCTGAACCCTGAACCAGAGATTCTGGGTTCGTTTCCCAGCAGAGTCGCCAGAGCTGTCACACCTCCTTTTCCACTGCCTACACCCCCGGAAGAGCGGCGTAAAGGAGTTTTTCCATTTAAAGGACAATCGAAACGGGATTTAATTATTAATTATTCAGAGTCGCCACTTGGGAGATTAATGGTGTCCCAAGTCACCGGTTGAATCCCGAACCGAGGAAATTTATGACTCTGTTAACAGTTCGCGAACCAGAAATCTGAGTAAGGAATTCTGTTAACCCGGGAGAAGGTGTTAGGCATTCCCGAGCTCCTTGGTTCTAGCAAGGTCTCTTAACTGTTGTATTTAATTTTATTTGATTTTGATACACGCTATCTTATGTGCCTGTTATTAATTTTGAACCGCTTTTATTATAATTATATTTTAGAAGAATTGCGACGTCGTGAAAATGCGTTTCGAACCGCGTCGCAATCAATGCACCCGTGGTTATCGACACATTTCGACTTCATCGAGATGTGGATTTGGGTCGCATCAATGCGCACCCGAGTTTAAGAAAGTGATTTAATTAAATCGTGCCTAAAGATACTAACGTAGTGTTACTTTGGGGAAAAGCCATGAAGTTCGCTAAACGGCCATCCCAAATTCTAATTATTTCGATAAATATTTACTAAGGAGCCCACATTTATTTATTTTGTGCGGTAAAGCTCTTTTCTATCATTATTAAGAATTACGATGTCGCGAAAACGTGTTTCGAACCCCGTCGCAATCAATGCGCCCGTGATTGTCAACACATTTTGACTTCATCGAGATTTGGATTTGAGTCGCATCAATGCGCACCCGAATTTAAGAAGGTCATTTTATTAATAACGCTCCAAAATGGTCTAACGAGTTGTTATCTTTAGGGAATGCCGCGACATTCACTAAACGGCACGTCCCGAAGTCTAAAAGTCCTAATTAATTTGCACGTTTTCAGCTTCAAGTTCATGGGATTATACTAATAGCCTCAGCGCTTATGAGATTGAGGAAGGCTGCCCAAATTCCAAGCATGCAGCTAGCTGCTCTTCAAATATGAGATTCAGTATTATCTGATCCCCAAATCATCTCAATTGACAAATTTTATGGCATAACAAAGGACCGAGGATAGATGTATGCAACATACATAGTATTTAAGCTCGGACAGGATAGTAACCAATATCAACTCAAAACACAGGTTAGAAATGAACTCTTGTGTTGATGAATCAAGCTGGAGGTTTGCAATTCAACAGTCAAACCAGTGGATCAAATAGCTAAGAGAAAAGAATATGCAATCCTGCTACTACAAGAACAAAATGGATCCCGAGTTGCAGATAAACCAAAAGCCAAGATAGATACCGCTAACAATGCAGAATTGGCACTCAAAATGCACAAACTTGCTGCTCAATTAATGCAAACCAAAGCAGATTTTCAGCAGACCCGCAGTTCAAACAAATAACCAAAATACTGCACGTCATCAGCTTAATCTACTACTGAAATTGCCTTCTTCGGCAGCTCGAAAGAGCAAGACTATTACAGCAGTAACAAGACAAGGAGAGCATTTAAACCTTCAGATTCGCCACTGCCTCACCAGGAAACTATTCCAAGTATATATCAGAGAAGCAACACAAAACAAACTATTTCAAACTCGAACCTGATGGAACTAAACCATGTCATATCAAGCAGAGCGTCGATTGATTTAATAGAATTAGATGCCAAGGCAATCTTAGTTCCAACAAATGATCTAGGTCAATCAGAGAGAAAGAGAAGTATCAAACCTCAACAAGAGAACTAACAAATTCGAACAGCTCTCACCACACACGGAAGATCAGTGATATTAAAGAAAAGTGAGACATGAATGAAGTTAGAGTTTTCTGATTAATCAAACCGAGGCGATTAGATGGACTGAAACAGAGCAGCAGTTTCAACTAAATCAACATAGCATTCAAGACATAAGCCACACAAGTTTCACTATCGATGCCACAGCTGGAAGGAAACGAAAATGCTGTCTAATCTAGACTTCAGCACTAGGCTACTACCAGTAATCTAAGAGAATGCCAACCAACAAGCAACCAAACAGCAATTTCATATTCTGCCAAAGAATCTCATGAGCAGATGTTTTGCAACGAAAGGAAAACAAACGATATTCACCACATATTCTTAGAGCATACGATCGATGTTCCACAGATTCCAATTGATGTTGAAAGAAACACAAAAACAGATATGAAAGTCAATCGATCATACTAAATGGAAATCACAGGGAAGAAGGCAGGGGAGCTAAGATTTCATTATAGTAACCGGGAAGTATTCATGGACATACGCAGACTTCGTTTAACTCATTGCACAGGGCTATTCGACATCACTTAATTTCGAAAATGAAACTAGTACCTGAAATCAGCTCTTCAATTAACAAAGTTTGGCGATTACAGTGAATTACTCGAACCAAAACCAAATGAATCAATGACGACCAAGATACCTCGACTGGGATCCACGACGAACAACAACGATGATGAACTCAAAACAGCCTCCTCTCAATTGCATTACACATCAGAACCAAACCAATGAAGAACGAAATTCAGGGTTCGAAAAGAAAACCAACTCAAACTAAACCCTTTGATTTTTGTATATTTTGTTTAGAAATTCCAGAAAAACAAAGAAAAAGAAGTTACCATTTACTCTCTGAAAATCTATCACTCCCCAAAAATCCTCTCCGAAAAACCACCCTTCAAAGAATCAGATTCAATCCTTTTATGAAACGAACCCCGGATGAATGTAGGGCTCGGATTGAACGAAATCCATCCGATGCCTCACATTCATCCAACGTATCATCTCTAGGACCTTCTAATCGCGTCACTTCTCTCAAACTCGAGCGAGTGAACGAAAAGAGAATCTTTGGTGTGAAATCTGTTATCTGGGGTAGGAGGAGAGATAGATGAACACGCAGGCTAGGGATTTAGGCTCACTCGCTTGGAATTTGGATGGAATTTGGGGTTGGGTTCGAGTGATTTGGAGAAGAAGAACAGGGCTGCGTTAGGTTTGGGACTTAGGGCTCATCCGCTGCTTCTTCGTGCTTTTGGGATGGGTCGGGTTACAGGGATGGGTTGGTAGGCAAGGAGGGGTGATTTGGGCTGGGGTTAGAATAGGTATTGATTTTGGGCTAGGATCCGTTTGGGCTGGGGGTTTTAACAACGGAACTTGGCCCATATTTTTGGTCTTTTTAAGACCACCTATTTTACTCTTATTTTCTTTTCTCTTTTATTTCCTTTTTCTCATTTTAAAATTTTTTTTTTTATAATTTTTCTAATTTTTATAAAGATGTAAAACTAACATGAAATCCTAATTATTTCAAAACAAAGACTAATTAAATCCTAAAATTGTTTAAAAACTATTTCATGACAAATTCACAATAAAAATCATTAAAATGCAAAAGTGAACTAATTTTGTGATTTTTCATGTTTTGTCTAAACAAATTAACCCTTAATTGATACTAAAATATAAAACTAAAACCTAAACGCAAAAATGCATATTTTTGTATTTTATAAAAATTAACATGCGCAAATAAAAATGCAACCATTATCAAAAATGACACCAAAATGCACAAAAAATCATTTTACTTGAATTTTTGGGAATAATTCATATATAGGGCAAAAATCACGTTCTCACAGGCTCGATAGGCCCAATGACATCCATGCCCCATGCGACAAATGGCCAGGGGGTTGACATCATATGCAACTCTGTTGGCGGAGAATGAATCAGATCTTCATGTATCTGACACTGATGGCATTTCCTCATGAAAGTGATACAATCATGCTCCATGGTGAGCCAATAGTACCCTGCTCGAAGGATCTTCTTTGCCAATATATATCCGCTCATATGTGGCCCGCAAACTCCAGCATGTACCTCTGCCATAACCGTCGTGGCTTGACCGACGTCTATACATCTTAACAATCCCAAGTCTGGGGTTATCCTGTACAACATTCCTCCACTGAGGAAGAAACCATTCGACAACCATCGAAGGGCTCTTTTTTGGTCCCCAGTGGCCTGCTCTGGATATGTCCCCATCTTAAGGTACTCCTTTATGTCATAGAACCGCGGCTCGCCATCCACTTCCTTTTCCACCATGCTGCAATAAGCATGCTGATCACGAACCTGAATGTGCAACGGGTCAACATACATTTTGTCGGGATGGTGCAACATTGATGCTAAAGTGGCCAATGCATCAGCAACCTCATTATAAACTCTCGGGATATGTCTGAATTCCACTGATCGAAATCGCTTGCTCAGATCGTGCAAGCATTGTCGATATGGTATGAGTTTCAAATCCCGTGTTTCCCATTCACCCTGAATCTGATGCACTAGGAGGTCCGAGTCTCCCAAGACCAAAACGTCCTGGACATCCATGTCTGCAGCTAGTCGCAGACCCAAAATGCATGCTTCATACTCTGCCATGTTGTTGGTACAATAGAAGCGTAGCTGAGCTCTAACAGGGTAGTGACGCCCTGTTTCCGAAATGAGTACCGCTCCTATTCCAACCCCTTTCGCGTTTGCGGCTCCATCAAAGAAAAGCTTCCAGCTTGGTTCCTCGGGTAGTTCCGGTTCACCTGTATGCATCACTTCTTTGTCGGGAAAATACGTCCTTAAAGGCTCGTATTTTTCATCAACGGGATTCTCTGCCAAATGGTCGGCCAGCGTTTGGGCTTTCATGGCCGTCCTCGTCACATAGATGATATCAAACTTTGTGAGCAAGATTTGCCATTTTGCTAACCTCCCTGTAGGCATGGGTTTCTGGAAGATGTACTTTAATGGGTCCAAACGGGAGATGAGATAAGTAGTATACGAGGACAAGTAGTGCTTCAACTTCTGAGCCACCCAAGTTAGGGCGCAATATGTCTTCTCGAGTTGAGTGTACTTGACCTCATACACTATGAACTTCTTGCTAAGATAATAAATGGCCTGCTCCTTACTTCTTGTGACATCGTGTTGCCCCAGTACACAACCAAACGAATTCTCTAGGACTGTCAGATAAAGAATTAATGGCCTCCCTGGCTCAGGTGGAACCAACACAGGGGGATTGGACAGATACCCTTTGATTTGGTCGAAAGCCTCTTGACACTCCGTTGTCCAGTCTACCGCAGCATCTTTTTTCAGCAGTCGAAATATGGGTTCACAAGTCGCCGTGAGTTGGGCGATGAACCTGCTGATATAATTTAGCCTCCCCAATAGACTCATTACCTCCGTTTTGTTCTTTGGCGGTGGCAAATCTCGGATGGATTTGATCTTGGATGGGTCTAACTCAATACCCCATCGATTAACGATGAATCCTAACAGCTTTCCTGATGGAACCCCGAATGTGCATTTGGCCGGGTTGAGCTTGATATCATACCTTCGGAGTCTTTGAAAAAATCTCCTTAGGTCTGCTACATGGTCTCCCTGTCGCCGAGAATTTATGATCACATCATCTACGTACACCTCAATTTCTTTATGTATCATGTCGTGAAACACAGTAGTCATTGCTCGCATGTACGTTGCCCCAGCATTCTTCAGTCCGAACGGCTTGACCCGGTAGCAGTAAGTTCCCCATGGTGTAATGAAAGCTGTCTTTTCCGCATCTTCTTCATCCATTAAGATCTAATGATATCCTGCATAGCAGTCCACAAAGGATCCGATCTCGCGCCCAGCGCAATTATCGATCAGGATATGGATATTGGGCAACGAAAAGTTATCCTTGGGACTTGCTTTGTTGAGATTGCGGTAGTCAACGCACACCCTGATTTTCTCGTCCTTCTTCGTCACTGGTACCATATTGGCCAACCACTCGGGAAATCGAGTGACCCGAATGACCTTCGCCTGCAGCTGCTTAATCACCTCTTCTTTGATCTTTACACTCATCTCTGTTTTAAATTTCCTTAGCTTTTGCTTGACCGGAGGGTATGCCGGGTCGGTGGGTAATTTGTGAACCACTAGATTGGTACTTAAACCCGGCATATCATCATATGACCATGCAAAAACGTCTTTGAATTCCACGAGGGTTTTGATCCATTCCTCCCTAGCGTTTGGCTCAATGTGGATGCTGATTTTGGTTTCTCTGATATTATCCGCGTCTCCTAGATTCACAGCCTTAGTGTCATTTAGGTTAGGCTTGGGTTTCTCTTCAAATTGGCACAGTTCTCGGTTTATCTCTTCGAAGGATTCATCCTCATCATATTCAGACTCATTGTCACAAACGACCTCTTGTATCATTAAATCGGAGTCAGATTGATTTATTAGACTAGGTCGAAGATCCGTTGTGCATGCCATGTCATTAGAACCAGTAAAAAGAGAACTGTTCAGAAAGAAAAAAAACAAAACAAAAATTAAAATGAGACAAAAGAAGAGAACTTTATTAAACTTGCGGGATAACAGGGTTCACACTTTTACAAAACAAAAATAAAATTTGGATTACACCCTGGAATAATTCGAACAAGAAAAGCAAAAATCAAAGCCTACTACCAGGACTCCCCCCCCCGGATAGGAAGAAGAGTAACCGTCCAATTGTTGGTTTTGGCCTCAGGCCCCACAAACTGTATGTCCGCTCCGCTGGAACTTTCTCCCACTTCTACCATATTGACATCAGTGAATAACCTCTCGAAACTCTGATTCAGGTCCTTGTCCATCCCAATCAATTGTCCGAGAATTTTGGGGACCGGTGACCCCTTGGCACTTGCTCTAACAAAAGATCTTGAGAGACGTGACACAGGTTTGGGAAGAAACCAGACTTTCTTCTTCATTTTCCGCGCTCGCTTTACATCTGCTGCAGTTGGTTTGAACCCTAACCCAAAGGTTTCCAAATTCTTGGGCAGGGAGACAGGTTGGACAATCCCCTAAAGCTCAACCCCCAGGCCTTTTCCCGGCACAAACCCATTACCCAGCATTTCTGAGACCATCATGATCGTTGCTGAAGCTACCCTAGGGTGCTGAATGATCTCACCCTCAGAAATCTTGTTTGCTGACATTGCATCGAAAATCTGGTAGACCCAAGGACCCTTGTCATCATTGGTCTCTATGAAGGGCACAATGGCGCCACCCATGGTGCGCGCAGTGTCCTCACCGTGCAGTACGACCTCTTATCTATCCCACTCGAACTTGACCATTTGATGCAAGGTGGAAGGCACTGCTTTCGCTGCGTGGATCCACGGTCGTCCCAACAGAAGGTTATAAGATGCCCTCGGTGGAGGATAGGTGTTTTGTGGTGGTGCATGTGTGTTTTGGGGAGCCGGCGTGCGCCATTGCCGGCGAACCGGAGGCTGAGTGTATGTTTGGGCTTGGTGTACGGAGAAGTGTGGTTCTTGAGGTGGATAGTAGTGCTGTGGTGGGTTGTATGGGTAGTTTGGCCTGTGGGGTCTGGGTTGGTTGTAGTATGGTTTGCCGGACCTGGACCAACTGCTTGCCTCAATCGTGGCAATTTCTTCTTTCTTCCTCCTTCCCAGCGCACCTCACATGCCGCTCTGAATAGCTTGGGTCGTTGCCTTGAGTGCCGAGTAATTCAGGATTTTGTCAGACCTCAGACCCTCTTCTATCATGACCCCTATCTTCACTACTTCATTGAAGGATTTTCCAACCGTCGTCACCAAGTGACCAAAGTAAGTTGGATCCAGTGTTTGCAAGAAGTAGTCCATCATTTCTCCCTCTCTCATGGGAGGATCAACTCTGGGCGTTTGTTCTCTCCAGCGGAAACCAAACTCACGAAAACTTTCCACAGGCTTCTTTCCGATCCTCAGCAACGTGAGACGGTCAGGGACTATCTCGAGATTGTATTGAAAGTGACCCGCGAAAGCCTGTGCCAGATCATCCCAAGTGTACCATCTGCTGGAATCCTGCCTGGTATACCATTCCAATGCTGATCCACTCAAGCTTTGGCCGAAATAAGCTATCAGTAGCTCGTCTTTGCCACCTGCCCCTCTCATTTTGCTGCAAAAGCCTCGCAAATGGGCCATGGGATCACTGTGCCCTTCATACAAATCAAACTTAGGCATCTTGAACCAAGCCGGGAGTTGGACGTTCGGGAAAGGGCATAGATCCTTGTAGGCCACACTGACCTGGTTGCCCAATCCGTGCAGGTTCCTGAAGGATTGCTCCAGGCTTTTTAACTTCCTCATTACCTCATCTTGTTTTGGGACCTTAACCGGCTTCTCAATCTCCGCCGGTGCCTCCAAGTGCGGATTGTAGGTATGGGGTTCTGGTGCATTGAATGTGGGTTCAGGGGGATAGTATTGCGCATCATAAGCCTGAAATAACGGCTCGCTGGTTGATCTTTGTAGGGTGGTTGATGTGGGTCCCATAAAAGTGGGAACATTTGGTGTTGGGAGAGGTTGATGGGGTGGTGGAGCTTGGGAATCATGGTGGCTTCTCTCCTGATGATAACGGTGATTCGGGAGGCTTGTTGAAGGACCGGAGTTAAGGTATCCCGGCATGTGCCCCAGTGGCTCAGGGCTCTTTTGTCCTTTGGCTAGAGCTAACTGCATTGCATTAATCTCTAGTCACATCCTTTCTATCTTTTCCATCGCTTCCTTTAACAACTGGCTCAACGGCCTTTCTTCCTCGATACTATTTTATGAAGTAGTCATGCTGGTTATTACCGGTCCTTTGGATATGGTTTGGTAAGGGTGTGTTGCCAGAATGCTTTTAACAACTAACTGTCTAGATTTTTGTGAAAAACAACAAACTTGTTAGCGTTAGAGTTTAACATATTTAATAACAACACATCGGGGATGCAATGCTCCTAGGCAGTTAACCGTTTCTAACATGCTTTGCTTCAAACAACATGCGTCATCCCGGATTGCTTATTTGTCTCTTTAAAGTATTTTGGGAACCCCTGTATTTTATTCTATTTTTGTATTTTCTTCTTCTTTCTTTTCTCTCCCCCTTTATTAATGGGGGTCGAATTTTATGTGGATTGCCTACGTATCACGTCCCCGCGCGAATCAGACCATGCGTAGTTCTGCCACAAAGTAAAGACACACAAAAATTCTTTCGGAATCAATTAATTCATCACCAAAATTTGCTATTACAAATTACTTCAAACAAGGAACAGCAATAGTACCGATTCCAAAGTTCTCAACCCGACTTGATTAAAAGAAAAGAAAACAACATGTGGGAAGACAACAAAGACAATTAAACAAGACTCGAACAAAAGATTAAAATTCCAACTTAGGGGCCCGCGAGGCATCATTCGGCCTTTCCGCGGGTCTCGGTGTAAGGTCTCTCTGCAAGCTCTTTAACTCATTCATGATCCGGTGGACGCAGCCCATGATGGAAATAATGAGGGTTTTTCGAGGTTTTTGCTCACATGCTAGGCATCTCATGTAGATATAGTGTCCAATCTCATCAATCCTTCCTCGAATGTTGTCCCTTTCAGCGAACAATTGCTCTATCCGCTGGTTTTTTAATCCCAGTGTTTGAGCATTGTCGGCAAGTCGATCCTGGAACATATCCATTTGTCTTTCCATTCTAGTCATTGCATCATAATAGCGTCTTCTGTCGGCTTGGGCATCTCGTGCTTGTTTGAAGATCCGCTCCTGAAAAGTGGAGTTCGTTTTCCTTAATATCCCGATGCTCATTTCATAATCCCTAATGACTTGTTGCAAACGCTGCCTCCGGGCCATCGTACCTCTTGCCCATCTGACCTTTATTCTTGCTATGCAAGCTTCCGATCTCTCTAATTCTTCTCGTCTTTTGCTGACTTGATCCCTCAACTCTGCTATCAACATTTCGTTGGAGCGATATTTCTGCCGATCGCTGTTACTCTTACTGACTTGGCGAATGCGGGCTTTCAGGGTCTGGTTTTCTTTGGCTAATTTGTTCTTTTCACCCCGCTCGGAGGCGACTTGCACGTTGTTCTCAAATATAAGCCTTTCAACTTGTTGTTTTAGTTTTCCGATTTCAGCCCTGTAGTTCACTTCTTTTGCAAGCTAGCCCCATTGTTCTTGTGATGACTCAACAAAATCTTGGAGGTGAGGCCTTTTGATTGGCCTCTCTGGTTCGTCTTTTGCAGTGCTCTTCTTATTATGCCAAGCGAGATAGGCCGGTGATACTTCACCTCTAGATACGTCACCTACTTGAGTATTCACCATCAAGTACTGGCATTCACTCCATATGTAACGAACTGTCTTTTCAGGAAATTGGCCGTTGTTGATAACCTCGACTGTATAAATACTGAGATCTTCATCTGGGTGTACCACCTGACACCTTCCTAATTGTCTCATCACCCTGTAAGGGGCATAAGGCTGAATACCTCTGAGTCCCATTAAGAGGAAGTGAGGACCAGTGGCGGGCATATACACAATTTCTTCCACAGGAAGCCAACCCAATGTCCAATTTATTTGTTTTGCGGTGATGGCATGGAGATAGGATACCCATTCTTCAAACCCTACCGGTAATCTGAGACCTGAAACCCTTAGTTTATAACCTTCGATGCAGTCCTCATTCGTAGACGTATAGCGCATACACTGAGGATGACGACATAAGTGCTCGATCATCCACATCTGCAATAACAAATTGCACCTTTCGAAGAAATATGCCTCGGCTTTACAAGCTGTGAGGGCTCGGTATATCTCGGACACTATCATAGGAGCAAGCATGCTTTTATCGTTGGTAATCAGGACCTTGGCGATTCTAGCCACCTTCAAATCGATATTTCTATCTTTCCGGGGAAACACCACAATGCCCAAGAATGCTACCATGAAAGCAAACCGCCTATGTTCATTCCACTTTGCCTGATTCCCTCTGCTGCAGACACCGCTTTCCGGATCATTGAACCCTCCTATATGCCCGTACCTCTGGTATGTGAATTGAAAGGTAGAAAAACCCCTATCCAATTCAGTGTATGGGACTCCCTTGCTTATCTTCAATAGATCCATGAATTTGTGCGAATTTACAGCTCTTGGAGCGATCAGATATTTGTGTCTTAAACCTTCAGTAACGTCCATGTAACCTGCTACCTCTTTTAAGGTTGGGGTGAGTTCAAAATCCGAGAAGCGGAATACGTTGTGGGCCGGGTCCCAAAATGTAACCAAAGCCTTTATGATGTCGCATCTGGGCCTGACATTCAACAAACTAGTCAGACCTCCCAGATGCAGTTTGATCTTGTCTTGCTCTGACTTTTCCAAATCCTCCCACCACAAACGCAACTCCAAAGGGATTTTGCTCCTAACTGTTACCGGCAAACTTGGACATGTGCTCATTCTGCATGTTTATTAGGGCAATTAAGCAAAGATCCAGACTCCTTTTATTCGAATACAAAATTGACACACCTTTCTTTCCTTAAAAATTGACATTCGGCTATTTCTGAAAAGAACGACGTCACCCTAACTATTTCAAAAAAAATTTGTTCTTTTGGATTATTTTTGAAAAAAGAAAGTTGTACCCGACGGGGGTTGCCTACGTATCTCATACCCTGCGAGAATCAAACCGGCATAGTTCAGGCAGAGAACATAAACCAAATTTTGGAAACAATATATTTTTTTCATTTTCCATGACACGACAAACTATTTTTCCTCTTCTATTTTGAAAACAAAATAAAGACTCTTATTTTTTTTTTATTTTTTTTTTACAAACAATGACCAACCTATTTTCCAAACCAAGACTCTTTTCTATATATTTTTGCTTCTTTGAATGAAAAATAAAAAATAGGCATTTTCCTCTTCTTCTTCTTTTTTTCATTTTATCAAAATTTTCGGCAGAACTTCGACAGTATTTGGGCATTGGCTTTTCTAAAATAAGCAATTAACTCTTTACACTGTTACTTCGCTCTTTTTCACAATTTTCCAGTATTCCAGATTTTCGGAACCGGTCAGCATGCAAGTCTAAAGCAAATGAATGCATAAAGCAAACAGGATGTAGCAGGATAGTCTTTTCACTTCAGGTTGCTAGTCCTAGACGGACTCAACCCCTGTGTTGAGTCCCCTAAGTCAAATGCACATGATGCAAATAAGCGTTCCTACTAGGGATCCGGCATGAGGCTTTGTTATACTAAGTTTTAAAGCCTAGGTGTTTGTTCTAGACCTGGCTTACCCGAGCGGACAACTCGAGCCGAGGATGGGAGCTGTGTACCGGTAACCAAAAGGCCATCCGGTTTTGCAACTCCTCCGAATCCTCGTTCTATTTTGGTATATGACACTAACAGAAAGAAGTCACGACCAGCGTGCACTCCTCAAGAGAGAGAAGAGAGGGGCTTCGGCACAGTTTATATATACAGTCCAAGTAATATCAAAGCGATAAAACACATCATCTAGCACTAAACATGTAACAAAATCAGATAAAGCCAAATATAATAATTTATCTAAGCTCGAATTTCTAACCTGAACCAGTGGTTCTGGGTTACTGTCCCCAGCAGAGTCTCCAGAGCTGTCACACCTCCTTTTTCCGCCCCCGCGAGGGGCGTAGGGAGTTTTTTCCAATTAAAGGACAATCGAAATGGGATTTGTTTATTTATTTCAGAGTCGCCACTTGGGAGATTTTAGGGTGTCCCAAGTCACCAATTTAATTCCGAATCAAGGAAAAGAATGACTCCATATTACAGTCTGCGTACCAGAAATCCGGATAAGGAATTCTGTTAACCCGGGAGAAGGTGTTAGGCATTCCCGAGTTCCGTGGTTCTAGCACGGTCGCTCAACTGTCATATTTGGCTTGATTATCTGATTTAATACATGTTGAACCTATGTGCAAAATTTAACTTTTAACCGCTTTTATCATTTACTGTTATTTTTATCAAGAATTGCAACATCGTGGAAACACATCTCGAACCACGTCACAATCAATGTACCCGTGGTTAGAGCTACATTTCAACTCTGTTGAGATTGGGATTTGGGTCACATAAATGTGCACCCGAGTTTAGGAAGATAATATTATTAAATACGCGCCTAAAGTGACTAGCGTATCATTTACTTTGGGTAGGGCCGTGGAATTTTACTAAACGGTCCATCCCGAAGTCTAAGCAATTTTAAAGCAAATATTTACTGAGGGCCCCGCAATTTTGTATTTTTATTTGGCGAGGCTCATCTCATTCTTATTTTTTGAAAGGAATTTGCAACGTCATGGACACGCATCTCGAACCACGTCGCAATCAATGTACCCGTGATTAGAGACGCATTTCGATTCTGTTGAGATTTGGATTTGGGTCACATAATGTGCACCCGAGTTTAAGAAGGTAAGATTTATTAGAGCGCGTCCTAGAGAGACTAACGTATTGGTATTTTGGGAAAACCGTGAAATTTGCTAAACGGCTCGTCCCGAAGGCTAAATAATTAAAGCCATACATTTTGTGAGGGCCCCGCAATCTACGCGTTTTATTTGGCGAGGCTCGTCTCATTTTTATTTTAAAAGGATATCCTAAAATGACTACATTTTCTCTATTAAATCCGTCTCTGGAATAAAACAATCGAGAAGTACTTTTCAATTACCTACTCGCAAAATGTGATAACCAGTTGATTGGATCGGAAAAGTAGACATGCATATGGCAACCTTGTTCATCGATGGGCATACGTATGAGGTTCAGTTAATTATTCCATACACGCTTAACACTTAAAGGCGAAAAGACTGAAACTGGCCCTATCTAACTTAGGTGATACCACTACATGTTTCAGGCGACATTTATCCAATAACATGACCTATGCGATTTTTATCTTTTGCGATAATCCAAACTGCCTAGCATGCCTTTGAAATATATATTATCTACTGATGAACCAAGGTGAAACAAACGCGATTACTGCATTGTCATTCTTAACCGACCCTGTGTGAAACCATTGTTGGCCGAACATCACTACTACACCATTAGTTTCTTCTTGATTAACATACACCGACAAATTACTAGACCAAACTCTTATAGACTGAAAACTATTCCATTACACAGTTTGGAGGTCAAACTTTACATGTCGGGTATACAGAATGTTCTAAACTGCAAACAGCAAAAAGATAAAAATCACTACACTAAATTCAGACTGCAATTCTTCTTATACTCTTATTCATGCTCCAAGTTCATCATTACACCAGTGAAATTAGAATGTGTACCTGGATGTTGGACAATAAGAACGAGAAGAAGAAGAATGATATCAGCAGTAATACAACAGTAACACAACAACAACAAACAGCAACAGTATGACCACTAGTTCACGAACAACCAATAGCAGTTTCACCAACGATAAACCCACAGGTGGTCGAGCCCCAACCAACAATCCCAGAACAGAGTGGTAAACCAGCAGAAAAACCCAGAATATTCAAATGCAATAGTAACAGCAGTACAATAATCATAACAACTCGACGAATAACCAACAACAGCTTCAATAGCAATAAGACCAGAATCAATCAGCAGCAAACAGAAGCCCAGAATACGGTAGTAATCCCACAGAGAAATCAGAATACACTAATGAAATAGTAACAGCCCAAACCCTTTAAAACTAACCGCTTTATTTCTCTCTAAACACTTAATAATTTTCAAGCCTATGCTCTCAATACTCACTGACTTCTCCCAGTTCGAAGACCCTTTTTCTTATTCTAAATAAGCCTATTTATAGGCAGAAATGGCAGGCCCCCAGGCTGTCTTCATTCCTTCAGCCTTTTCCTACCCATAACTCCTTTAAACTAATTAAAGCTCCCCCAAAGCCCATCCTCTTGACAGCCCCCTTAGCATGTGTTTTCTGCCCAAAGGTATGGGCAGCCTATAGTATTTAATCAAAATTATGGGTGTCTACTTATTTTAATTGACCTCCCACATGCCATTTAATCGTGTTCCCCATTATTGCCTTAGTTTAAACCTATTATGGTACCCTACTGTCAACTCAACTTAAACTAATCCTTTTTTGCTCTTTTCAAACCCCCAAACTACCCCCGTTAGCCCCCCAGCTATTACTGTTTTACCCTGAGCTTTGGCAGTCTGAGTTTAAACTTTCTGAAAGTCCAAACTTAAACCACCCTAGCTGAGTTCCAGCTAGTGCACTGCAACTATGAATCATTCACAGATAGTGTGAAACACCAGCTAAGCGACAATGGTTCGAAACAATCATATATAGCTATACAAATCAGAATGTTTGATCATTCAATCCTATAAAGCTAATCGACGACGTTTATATAATCGACTATACTAATCATGACGTAGAATAATCAGTCGATCAAACAAATGACATGAACGGGGCATTAACTGTCTTCAACCATTTTGCATGACATAGGGAATCTATATGACTGACGACATTAATTAACTCGAGCATGTATATCACAAAACGTATTCAAACATACACAGAAGAACAATCGACGACATAAAAGGTCTTACGAAGACGGAGAACAAATTGGAAACTAAATATTCGAAATATCAAACAAGCTAACCAAACATGCTGACAAATTGAAACAACATTTTAAACAAGAGGGGGGTGGCTTGATCCTGGCCGTTGGACAGAGAGTGATCAATGGCCAGGATCTCTTGGCTAATGTAGAACGGTGTCGTTCCACTTAAGAGGGGATCAGGTTGGTCCGGGGTTATATGGATCGGGCATATGGGGATGTTTTGAGGCCGTTGGATGGGGTTGGGTTAACGGTTGAGATCAGATGGCCCTATACGGCGTCGTTTGGGTAAGTGAATGGCCTGATCTGGGCCGTTCATTTGAATCAATCGATGGCTCAGAATGGGGATGCTAATACGGCGTCGTTTGAGGCCGTGCCTGGGCAGCCTGGGTTTGGACTGGATCCATATGGTCGGATTGGGCTTGAAAATTTGGTTCTACCTGGCCCAAAACAGGTTTCCCTTGATATTTTACCCATTTAGGATTACCAAAATTTAAACAAAAATCTTTAAAAAAAATTGTAGAATCAATAATAAAATCACACACATATTATTTAACACCTATAATAATTAGCACATAAATTTAAATAAAATCACTCAATGACAAGAAACATACATGCATATATTTTTTGATTTTCTTTTAACCAAATTATGGTTAATTAATTTCTGAATGTACCATTAATTCCTAAATGCATGCAACATGTATTTTTGTATTTTCAATTATTGCAAGGTGAGTGTTTACGGACAGAACAATTATCAAAATGTCGCGCATATTCTCAAAATTGTACCCGAAGGTAACTTGTTTTATTATTTTTTATTATTTATATATATATATATATATATATATATATATATATATATATATATATATATATATATATATATATATATATATATTCGATTTCTTTTGGAGTAGTTTTCCGTGAAGCAAAAATCACGTGCTCACACCCACTTTAGGGGAGTACTAAGAGTTGAAGCCGTGAGGATCTACCTATAGATGTGTTACCTCTTCATCTTTGGTGTCTTTTCACAACATCGATGTCCCTTACTCGCCTTGCGGCAATCTTTCTATACCAATGATAACAAAATTCCTCACTCATGAGGGTGATACTTAGTGTAACTGGCACATACAATCCCTTAAGCTTAACTTTGCTCACATTGCTTGCTTTTGGGAAGCGTTTTCCTGAATAACCATTCTCTGAGTTTCTCATAAATCTTCCTCTGTTGTCCATTCTATTATCGCCGGAACGCAATATGAAGTTCTCATGATGCCGACCACCATCAAATCACTCATTCCCTAATTCATGTTTAGTTTATCTTTTTCCACCAGCCCATGATGACTTCTATTACCCTGAGGTCTAACTTTTTCTTCTGAATCACGTTAGCATTGCGAACCTTTTTCTCGAAGTGAGGATATGACTTTATGGCCTATACTCTTTTGTTATCTCAAGGCTTGTCACTTCTCATCTTTTCCTTCACTTGACTATTGACTCTAAAATACTGTTATCTTTTTGGCCTACAGTTGTCATCCATGTATCACATCTTACTCTTAATGCTTCATTAGCTCTCTTCTTATTTCCTGAGAGCATTTCTGTCTATTACTTTATTCTAAAAACTTCAACAAGATATTCTTTTGCTTTCAGCTCCCATTTGCACCATCCACTGGATCTTTGGGTTGCCTAGCATTATCTCTCTACTAGGGACGGGAGCCCTACTAAGATAATATTTATCCTTTTTAGGCTTCCAGTGCCTGTCTTTGTAGTACTCATGTCTAGCTGTACTATTTTATAGTGCACCATCTAGGTATCTCATAAGGAGATCTATTATCACCTTTTTAATATCCTTCCGAAATGTAAATTAGCGCAAACCATCCATCCATCATTTTGGGTTACTCTAACCCCAGTCGGATCCTGCTATCCCATCCTTCTCTTAAATCATATCCGTTAGCTCCCATAGGGCATGATTGAGATAAGTGTGGCTGATTGTACGTACATCTGTTACTGTTGAAGGTAACTCAAAATGTTTATATCTCCCTTCCTGAATGGTAAATAATGATAATCTTTATTAACTGGGTACCTTATACCCTTATTCACCTTGCTTCTTTTACTTGCTGAAACTTGTGTCTAACTTCCGATTCTGTTATTCCTTTTTACCGTAAAAGTGGATAAGTATTATTTAAATAAATACATGAGAGATATGGAAGACATATAGAGTACATGACTCAACCTGTAAGTCTGAATAACTTTGTAAATCATAAATTACTTTTAACGTCATGCATATGCGTATGAATGTCATGTCGTGCATAGGTACATATTTCATAATATCATCAGCCTCTGAGGGCATCCCATCATATCATATCGGCCACTGTGGGCAAAATTATCATCGTATACCAGCTGATCAGGTGATGGTGCGTATATAACGTCATAACCTTTCTCATATATAACGCCGTTTGAATACATACATATATATATGCGTATATAACGCCATTTGAATACATACCCATATATGCGTATATAACGCCGTTTGAATCATATTTCAGCCACTGTGGGCAATATCATCATCATATACCAGCTGATCAGGTGGTGGTGCGTATATAACGCCGTAACCTTTTCCCATATCCCATATACATATATTTACATATATACACATATATAACGCCATCTGGTCATGGGTCAATATATATATATATATACATATATACGCGTATATAACGTCATCTGGTCATGGGTCAATGCATATGAATGCAATGCATGAAAAGTACGTTAATAAAATCTTTCGGAGCTTCATAAGACCATTTTGCCTTTGAGTAACATCATAAAGTAAACTCTTTTCAACTTTCGTATTTTTCTAAGACCCATGAACAGATGATAAAATATTATGACACATGGAAATTCAAGAACATAGATATCTCTAATACTCCTATGAATAAAGTCATTTATGGAATTTGTGCATTTGCACGTTTCATTAGTACCATATGGATCATGCCAACAGAAAGAAAGGAGAGCCTTAACATACCTTGGTCGATTCTCTTGGCAATCCCTCTAACACAAGTTAATTGAGACAAAACACGTAATGGCAAGATCGAAATAAGGAACAATCCGTATGATATTCTTGAGAAAAATTGTACCGGGTTTCCTTTGAATTTGCATTTCCCTTTGAAATGTTCGTTTGATACATATATGGAAACTGGAGTATGATGATGGATTCCTTTTATTTTTGTGATTCAATCAAATATTGGTGTGATGGAAATCCATCCCTACTCTCTGTCTAGGTAAGAATATAAAAGGGTGTAAAAAGGTGTAAATAACCTTGCGTATAACCTTAAAATGTTCAGATGGAGAACTAACTTCATTTGTTTTGGCTCCAAATGGACATGAGCTCACATCAAAAAAGCTCCAAATTCCCTTACTAAGTAAACATTGACATTTATCTTTTATGATGTAGGAAGATGTGTCTTTTTTTAAAGAGAGTGGACCCTACTCTTTCTATGACTAAGCCACATAGTCATCTTAATTGTGCCACCTTACCATATGTTTTCAATAGTCATTAAATTGACCAAGCAATGTTGCCACGTTGTTGGCTTTAAGATTATCAATAACATAATTAACTTTGTTAATCTCTCACTAATTTAATAATTAACTAATTACCCATATAATTAAAAAATATTCCAAATTACTTATAATACTACTCACTTCTAACATACTTCATGCACCTTACTACCATGGACATGTGGTACGTTGTATGGTACTAGTCCATAAATATCAGGTATTTAGCTCGGGCCGTATTTTATCCCAAAATGCCAAATTTTAACGGAATTCATTTCCTTCGATTCGCTTATCCTCTCAACTTTACGAATTAACTTATCACTCTTTTGAAATAGCGTAATACTTATAATCTAAAATAAATTTCATTCCCGAACTTTCGTCGATTAACTTACAATGAAACTTCAGCTTACAAAAATACGGGATGTAACATCACATTTTCGATCTTATATCGATTTACTTGTGGCATACTTCAACGTACGAAAACATGGGGTGTAACACACTATGAATTCAGTGGGCTCGGATTAACTTTTATTTCGCTTATATTTCTGTTTATGTTATTTTATTTTATCCAAAATTATTTTACAAATACATTTTACTAACAAGTTTAAGGAATTTAACTATCTTCTGTATTTGTGTTATTTTCACTGTTCTGGAGATTAAAACCTTTGTGGTTTTCTACTCCGTTGGAGATTAAAATCTATGTGATTTTAATGTGTGCTTGTGTCATTCTTTTACAGAAATGACTAATGATAACGGAAACCAAGTTGTTCCAATGGTGACAAGCCGAACACCGGCGTTGGCACTGGCGGAAAAACCCGAAAGATTTTTCGGCCTTGATTTCAAGCGGTGGCAGCAGAAGATGTTCTTCTACTTGACTAATTTAAGTCTGCAGAAGTTCATCAAGGAAGATGTTCCTGTTCTACCTGATGAAACTCCAGAGAATGATGCTTTCTTGTGATTGAGACGTGGAAGCATTTTGATTTTCTGTGCAAGAATTATATTCTTAACGGACTGGAGGACGATATGTATAATGCCTATAGTGGTGTGGATACGTCAAAAGAATTGTGGACTGCGCTTGAAAAGAAATACAAAACTGAAGATGCCGGGTTGAAGAAATTCGTTGCTGCTAAATTTTTGGACTACAATATGGTATATAGCAAGTCTGTTATTACCCAAGTCCAGGAATTGCAAGTGATTATTTACGATCTCCTTGCTGAATGTATAAATCAAATTAATTCTTATGTTGAAAGTAGTAATTTTAGTATTTATACTAACAGAATTTTCATTGAAGGTCTTGTCATAAATGAAGCATTCCAAGTAGCAGCGATGATTGAGAAGTTGCCTCCTTTGTGGAAAGACCTCAAAAACTACTTGAAACACAAATGCAAGGAGATGTCTCTTGAAGATTTCGTTGTTCGGTTGAGAATTGAAGAGGACAACGAAGACGTTGAAAAGAGAAGCCGTGGAAACTCAACAATAATGGGAGAAAACATTGTTGAGGATACTTCTCAAAATAAGAGAAAGAGGAAGCAGGATTCTGGACTGAAAAGCAACCCAAGAAAGAATGAATGATGTGGGATATGGAAATTGCTACAACTATGGAAAAGCCGGACACAAATCTACAGAGTGTCGTGCTCTAAAGAAAGACAAGAAGAAGGGTCAAGCAAACATGATTGAAAAGCATGGAGATGCTAATGACTTGTGTGTTATGCTTTCTGAATGCAACCTTGTGGGAAATCCTAAGGAGTGGTGGATTGATTCGGGAGCCACTCACCATGTTTGTGCTATTAGGGAAGCTTCTGCTACATATGCTCATGTGAAATGCTGTAACGGCCAAGATTGAAGGATGTGGGAAGATCTTTCTGAAAATGACTTCTGGCAAGGTGATGACCTTGACAACGTCCTTCATATTCCCGAGATTAGGAAAAATTTAGTCTCTGCTGGACTTCTTGTTAAGAATGGTTTTAAGTGTGTTTTTGTATCCGATAAGGTTGTAATAAGTAAGAATAAAATGTTTGTAGGAAAAGGTTACCTCATTGAGGGTCTTTTCAAGCTGAATGTAATGGTTGTTGAGAATAATAATAAAATTTCAGCTTCATCCTACATACTTGAGTCAAATGAATTATGGCATATACGTTTGGGTCATGTCAATTATAAAACCTTACAGAAAATGATTAACTTGGAAGTATTGCCTAAGTTTGAAAGTAACAAATCAAAATGTCAAATATGTGTGGAATCTAAGTATGTTAAACATCCTTATAAGTCAGTTGAAAGGAATTCAAATCCCTTAGACATAATTCACACAGATGTTTGTGACATGAAGTCAATACCATCTCACGGTGGAAAGCTCGATATTGCTATGTTTACTTACTTAATAGTAAAGATGAAGCAATAGACGTATTCAAGCAATACAAAAATGAAGTTGAAACACAACTTAACAAGAAAATCAAAATGATAAGAAGTGATATGGGTGGTGAATATGAATCTCCTTTTGAACAAATATGTTTAGAATATGGAATTATTAATCAAACAACGGTCTCTTACATGCCCCAATCCAATGGGATTGCTGAAAGAAAGAATCGCTCATTAAAGGAGATGATGAACGCGTTGTTGATAAGTTCTGGGTTGCCACAGAACTTGTGGGGG
Organism: Nicotiana tabacum; assembly: GCF_000715075.1. Taxonomy (NCBI): domain Eukaryota; kingdom Viridiplantae; phylum Streptophyta; class Magnoliopsida; order Solanales; family Solanaceae; genus Nicotiana; species Nicotiana tabacum. Next base: position 155,972,188 of record NC_134085.1, read on the forward strand.
GAAGCCGTTCTTACGGCTAACCAGATACGAAATCGAGTACCCCATAGCAAAATACAATCCATTCCATATGAAAAATGTAAAGGAAGGAAGCCTAACTTAAATTATTTTAAAGTGTGGGGGTGTTTGGCAAAAGTGCAAGTTCCTAAACCCAAAAGGGTAAAAATAGGACCAAAAATCGTTGATTGTGTTTTCATAAGATATGTGACCAATAGTAAAGCATATCGGTTTCTGGTTCATAAATTAGAAAATTCTGACATTCATAATAATACGGTTATAGAATTGAATAATGCTGAGTTCTTTGAAAATATATATCCGTATAAAAAGGAATATGAGTCGATTGGTGAAGAATCTAAACGACCTCGGAAAGAAATAAAAGAAAGTACATTTAATCAGGAGGATCCAAAACGTAGTAAACGTCAAAGAACATCTGCTTTATTTGGACCAGATTTTGTGACTTTCTTATTGGAAAATGAGCCTCAAACATTTAAAGAAGCTATGTCTTCTTCGGAATCGTTGTTTTGGAAAGAGGCAGTCAATAGTGAAATAGAATCCATATTGAACAACCATACATGGGAACTGGTTGATCTTCTGCCTGGAAATAAACCTTTGGGTTCTAAATGGATTTTTAAGAGAAAAATGAAAGATGATGGCACTATTGATAAATTTAAGGCAAGACTTGTAGTCAAAGGGTATAAACAACGAGAAGATCTTGACTACTTTGATACATACTCTCCAATTACAAGAATTACGTCCATACAGATGTTAGTAGCATTAGCTGCAGTGTATGGTCCTAAAATTCATCAAATTGACGTTAAGACAGTTTTCTTCAATGGAGATTTGGAGGAAAAAATCTACATAGAACAACCTAAAGGGTTTGTGGTTCCAGGTAAATAAAATAAGGTATGTAGACTTGTTAAGTCTCTTTACGGACTAAAACAAGCATCCAAACAATGGCATGCGAAATTTGACCAAACAATGTTGTCAAATGGTTTTAAGATAAATGAATGTGATAAATGTGTGTACATTAAAAATGATCTAAATCACATAGTCATTATTTGCTTATATGTGGATGATATGATGATAATGAGTAATGACATTGCCAACATAAATGCTACTAAGCGTATGCTGACTAGCAAGTTTGATATGAAGGACTTGGGAGTTGCTGATTTAATTCTGGGGATTAAGATATATAAGACTCCTAAAGGTCTGCCATTGTCATAATCTCATTATATTAAGACAGTACTTGAAAAGTTCAAGTACTTAGGGTTTAAAGTTGAAAGAGTCCAATTGACGTGAATCTTGCATTAGCAAAGAACAAAGCCCAAAACATATCACAATTGGATTATGCTCGTGTGTTGGGATGCTTAATGTACATCATGAATTGTACACGACCAGATATAGCTTGTGTTATAAGTAAATTGAGTCGATACACAAGCAATCCAGGTCAATCTCATTGGATGGCAATGAAACAAGTTTCGGGATATTTAGAACATACCCAGGGCTTTGCTTTGCACTACACTAAATATCTTGCGGTGATTGAGGTATAATGTGATGCAAATTGGATCACTGGTTCAGTTGATTCGAAGTCTACAAGTGAATATGTATTCACTATTAATGGAGGAGCGGTATGTTGGAAGTCGTTCAAACAAACTTGTATTACCCGCTCTACAATGAAGGCTGAATTCATAGCCTTAGATAAAGCCAGTGAAGAAGCGGAATGGCTCCGAAATATTTTGGAAGACAGTCCATTTTGGACCAAACTGTTGGCACCAATATGCATACATTATGATAGTCAAGCGACAATTGGAAGGGCTGGGAGCGTTATGTATAACGGTAAATCTCATCATATACGACGAAGACATAAAACCGTTAGGCAATTACTCTCTAGAGGAATTATCACGATTGACTATGTAAAGTCAAGTGATAATGTGTCGGATCCACTTAAAAAGGCCTAACTAGAGAGGTAGTTGAGAAATCATCAAGGGTAATGGGACTATGGCCGAGAACAAGACATTGTGGCGGTAACTCTACCTAGAATACTGGAGATCCCAAGATCTAGGTTCAAGAAGATCAAACAAAGTTATTAATGACGGTTCAACATTGTCAACTAAACTTTTGGTCCATTCTCGTGATGAAACAATGTTCAGTATCAAGGATAAAGCATTAAGATTTTTTAATGATTTCTAAATTTGATACGGGGTATATCAAATAGTGTATCTACGGAATGACACGTTTAGGAATCACCTATGTAAGTGTGAAGTGTTAGCCGCTTCAAGGATAATTTTGTAAGGCCAGTTCTCTACACGTTTATGAAACCAGGCAGTATTCATGGCTGAAACGAACACAACAATGAGAACCAAAGACAGTTAAGGGTTGGTTGTGTAACTTATGGTTGTCTAGGTATATACTAAAGTTCGACGGTTCGAAGATATCTAATCTACCAATTGACCAAGTATATCCGACATAAGTTCACTACGGAAAGTTCAAAGGGAAACCTACTTATCCAGATGCAATTAATCCTTGCTTGCAAATCACACAGTTTTTCTATGCATATTTCTGTGATATAGCCATTCCCCATTCATGTGGGGGATTGTTGGGTTATTAAGCTTAATATAGCTTAAAAGATGGTGAATGGAAAATGGAGGGAAAATGAAATATTTGAGTTTCATTGGAGATTCCCTCCTTGATGAAGGGACATTGTCCCATATTGGAAGAGGAAGGGGTTTTTAATGGGTATATAAGCAATTGCTCTTCTTCTAGCTCTTAAAGAGTTGAGAAGAAGACAAGTCTCGCGCCGTCGTCGTCTTCGGCTTCGGCTTCGGATTCAGATTTGGTCAATCGATTGATTGATTAATTTTTTGGACCAAATTTATTTGTTAATAGTAAATATTAACAGAAATGTTATTAAATATCCGTTTTAATAACAGAATATTAATATTAAATCCAACAATATTAATATTAAATCCAATTCCGTTATTAGTTTTCTGTTTTTCAATTTTGTAATTGAAAATTAATCTCCCTCTTCAATTCTCCCGGTTTATTGTTGAGTAAATAGCTATTTATGTTATGGCATTTATGCTATGGCCATTTTGCATAAACAGCCATTTTGAAGAGTTGCACCTCTTCAGTTTTCAGCCCAACATTAGCGATAAATACAAGTCCATTCTCTCAGAATTTCCATACTATTTTTTGAGTTTCTCCTCCTTCTTCTGCATTGTTTTAACTTCAAAGAAAGAAACAGTAAGTGTGATTTGCTACCAAAATTTGTGTTCGCTGAAACAGTGGGGGTTTGAAGTACCACTACACCAGTGTGTAATTCGTTTTATCCTGGGAGGAAATAATCCATAACTTTGGGTACTAGGAGAGGATTAAATTCCTTAAGGAAACACTGTGAATTCAGTAAGTTTGGATTAACTTTTGTTTCGTTTATATTTCTGTTTATGTTATTTTATTTTATCCAGAATTATTTTACAAATACAATTTCCTAACAAAAATAAAGCTCAAATTTTTCTTCTTTTCCTCCTCCAATTATGTCCCTTTACTTTTTCTTTTTGTTTGAGATTACATCACACCCAACTGAAACATGATTTAATTCGTGGACCAATAAGCAGTGGTCATGTAACAGTATATTGCCTTATGGAAGTTCTGTTACGTTTTAAAAATTGTCAATCTTTATCAAAAATGATGTTTGCCGAAGGACATTTTCCCATTTGTTTAACTACTTCACTTGCAAATAATCGCAAAGCCTTTGCAAATCACTTGTTCGTATAAGCTTAAAGCCTTATACGAACAGAGGCAGCCACGAAATTATGTGGAAAGTTCTAGGGTTCTGTATAAATCACTAATTTTTGAACTCAGGTATATGAAATTTCCTATTGTCAATTATCCTACAGTATAAGAATTAAATAGTTAATTCCTTTCTTTCTCCATATCAACAACAAATTTTATGTTTAGGTGTTTAATTTTAAAATTAATTAAAATACACTGACTATTGTAGAATCAATTGTTTGACGGGTATAAATTGGACCGGGGTCTACGTGTTGGCTCGAGGAGTTTTGAGGTGAGTGGATATAACTCTTTATTAAAGTGGTTCTACTCACAAAAATACGCCCACAAAATGTTTGATAAAATGCTTTAAAGAGTCAACATGTGCTCAATTGGAACAAGTGAATACATGTTACTAAGTATATTCTAGTTAAAGCTTTTATATTTTACTCAAGAAGTATGATTGTCTATTGTTCATATTTTTATGCTTTATTACATGATCTTACATGTTAAAGTTTCAAGTGTTATATAGAACTTTTAGAAACACTTTGAGTAATTTTATTTCATGCTTATGTTATGCATACACTCAAGAATATTATTATGAATACTGATAGATCACTTTCAAACAAGATTTAGACTTGAAAAGTCACAAGAAGAAGTTATAGAAAGATAAGATTTTTGGGAGTATCCTCTATTCTAAGAAGGGGTAATCGTCCAGGCCGAGGGTCCTGACCAAGGCACTGACTTCCTGAAACTACTTGTGCCAAAGTAGGGAGCACACGAGTCGAGGATCTCGTTGCTATGAATTTACTTATCCAAGCTAAGGTATGATATATTAGCGGTGAGAACCATGAAGCGAATACCTCGTGGATTAGGTCTATTCGATCAGGCTGGGATCGAACCCGTGTCGATCAAACAGTGACTAAGATAGAAATAAGTCAGGTTAGTGGGAACTCCCGAAGTATAAAGTGAAGTATTTTTTTTATAAGAAAGAAAAAGAAAGAATTTCTTTTTGAATATTTATAAACTGCTATTATGCAATTATTTTAGAATTGTTCTTAGAAGCTTTATGTTTTCTATGCATTTAGAATCTTTTGCTCGTAATGTATATTGTATTAAAGTTTTTTTCCCTATCGTTGAGACTCACTGAGTACAATGGATGGTAATGACGTTCTCTTTTGGGAATCAACATTGGTCTGTGATACAATGTAGGAACCGGTTTTGTAGGCGAGCAGGCTACAGGTTAGGACTTCCCTCACTTTCAATGCTATTGGTGAGCTCCGCTTTTGTTCGTGGAGTATTCCTTTGAGTCATATTTATGTAGTTATATTTCTTTTTTACTTGGAGAACTAGCCAGACAATCTCATGTCCTAAGCAGTGTGTCAGTTTAACAGTAGAGGCTTCATAGACTCAGTCGGTGCGTTAAGATTCAGATATTTTTGAAAAGAACTTAGCAGTATTTCAGTGGTTACTACGAATAAAGTTTTGGAGTTGATTTATTTTAGATATTTAAATTAATTAAAAGTCTTCGGTTAAAGTATGCCTTGTTGAATATAAAGTTTGAAGTTATAATAGATTTGATAAGTGCAGATGGTTCGCTCGATCAAGTTTAGTGATCGGGTGCGGGTCAAGGCTTGTTCAGAAAATGGATTGTGATAAACTTGATATCAGAGCCATAGGTTTATGGAGTCCTAGGGGTCTATGAACCCGTGTTAGTAGAGTCTTATTTATAGGTATGAAGCGCAGTATACTTATAAATAGGAGGCTACCAGCATTTAGAAAAGTCTCATTTTTTTCATACTTTAGATCGTGCAGTAGAGCCTATCTCTTAGAAATTATCTAATGTATTCCTTTCTCCAAAACTCGCAGAAATGGCTCGTACTCGCAACTCTGACACTGACACTTAGGATGCTGCTCAAGAAATTATTTCTACTATTGTGGCTCAAGGTAGAACTAAGAAGGCTTCAATTTAGAAAAGGAAGAGTAAATTCACAAATGGGGTTTAAGTACCCGGGTTGAACATGAAGAAGGGTTAGAGCATGATGAGCAAGTATCTCAGGATCCAGTGCCACACTTAATAGCAGTTCCGGATCAGACAGCTACATTTCCAGAGGTGGGTCAGATGTTTAATGTTGTCAATAGTGCTATAGAGATATTTAAAGCCTTTATGGCCAACGAGAATGAGAGAAGAGATGAGATTCCACCTCAATCAAATAGATAAAGCAATTCTGAGTCCTCAAGAATGAATGAATTTTTAAAGTTGAGTCCTCCATTGTTCCATGGTACTGTAGTTGATGAAGATCCAATATTGTGGCTGAAGGGTGTCAAGAAAGCCCTCCAAACGATGAAGGCATTTGATGATGAAGCCGTAGAGCTGGCTGTCTACCAACTTAGAGATGTGGCTAGCACTTGGTTTGAGATGTGGGAAAAGGAAAGGGATGAAGATGATGGTTTATCTACTTGGGAAGAATTTGAAGAGGATTTCATGGCTAATTTTATACCAGAAGAGGATAGGGAAGCTAAGGCTACAGAGTTCGACCAGCTCAAGTAAAGGAAAAAAAGTGTGCTAGAGTACTACATGAAATTCATAAGTTTGGCTAAGCATGCTCCTCACATGGTTAAGACAGAAAAAGCAAAGATTCGCAGGTTTGTTGGCGATTTAGCTTACCACATTAAGGATACGACATCAGCTGCAGCGGTAGGAATGACAACTTTCTCCTCTGTTGTGGGATTAGCCAAGCACTTAGAAAAAGACAGACAACAAAGGAGAGAAGAAAGAGAGCATAACAGGAAAGCCCGGATAGCGGGAACATTTAATGGTATATCCAGCGGAGGTGGAACGGGTTCCTCCAATAAGAAGTCCTTAGCACCAACTCAGTCCAGTCATCAGTCAGGTAGTGGGTCTTTCTTCAGACGTACACAAAGTTATGGAAACCAGTTTAGCCAGAATCAAAATTTTAGGACATCATCCTCACATGGCCAGAGTCATGTTGATCAACATTCACCACAACAAGGTCTTTATGGAACAAGTAAGCAGCAACATTCAGGTCAGTGCAAGCTCCGGTTTCATGGTTGCTATCATTGTGGAAACATTGGTCATATATAGGCCAACTGCCCAAGGTTGCCACGTAATTTCAGTGGGGGATAAACTCGTCCTTCTAGTTCCCTAGCTACTACAGTTACACCACCTCAGGCTCGTAGTTCTCATAATCAAATCAGCCATGGGGCAGGCAGCGGTGCAGATCAAGTTACTCAGGGAGGGGGACAACCCGGTTTGTTTGCTACACTTGATCGTCAGAGTATAGAGGCATCTGCAAAGGTTATTACAGATATACTTATAGTTTCTCACATAATGCTTATGCCATAATTGATCCAGGTTCAACGTTTTCGTATTTGACTCCATACTTTGCAATTAACCTTGGGCTAGAATCTGAACAACTTAGTGAGTTATTCCTAGTATATACTCCAGTTGGAGAGTTAGTGGAAGCCACAAGAGTCTATGGAGGTTGTATAGTTTCCATCCAAGGTCGCAAACACCGAGGCCGATCTCAAAGAGTTAGAAATGGTTGATTTCGATGTAATCATGGGTATGAATTGGTTGTCTTCCTGCTATCCCATGTTAGATTGTCGTGCCAAGATAGTGAGGTTCCAATTTCCAAATGAAGAAGTCTTAGACTGGAAGGGTAGTTCAGCATTGCTTGCAGGCAAGTTTATTTCTTACCTTAAGGCACAACGAATGATCAGTAAGGGGTGCCTTGCCTAATTGGCTAACATTATTAATCCAGAATCAGAACCACCAGCTCTTCAGTCTGTGCCAGTTGTTAGAGAATTTCTAGAAGTTTTCCCAGATGACTTCCTCCTGAAAGAATCATAGACTTTGGCATCGATCTCATGTCAAGCACTCAGCCCATATTTATACCTCTTTATAGGATGGCTCCGGCAGAACTTAATGAGTTGAGAGAACAGTTGAAAGACATTCTTGACAAGGGCTTCATCAGCCCGACTATTTTACCATGGGGTGCCCTGGTCCTATTTGTCAAGAAGAAAGATGGGTCTCTCAGAATGTGCGTCGATTATCGGCAGTTGAATAAAGTTACCATTAAGAACAAGTACCCTCTGCCAATAATTGATGATTTATTTGATCAACTTCAGGGTGCAAAGTACTTTTCAAAGATAGACTTGAGGTCGGGGTACCATCAGTTGAGAATAAGAGAGGAGGATATATCTAAAACAACCTTTAGAACTTGCTACGGGCACTATGAATTTCTAGTGATGTCCTTTGGGTTGACAAATGCTCCAGTTGCATTCATGGACTTCATGAACAGAGTTTTCAAGCCATTCCTTGATACCTTTATTAACATGTTTATAGATGATATTTTGATATACTCTAAGAGCAAGAAATATCATGCAGAACACCTCAGGATAGCCTTGCAGACCTTGAAGGAGAATGAGCTTTATGCAAAATGTGAGTTTTGGTTACAGTCAGTGGCATTCTTAGGCCATGTGGTATCTAGTGAAGGCATAAAAGTAGACCCTCAGAAGACACAAACAGTTAAGAACTGGCCAAGGCAAACAATGCCAACCGAAATCAGGAGTTTCTTGGGATTAGCTGGCTACTATAGAAGGTTTGTAGAGGGAATTTTCTCACTTGTAGCCCCATTAACTGAGTTGACTCAGAAAGCAGTTAAGTTCCAGTGTCAGACGCTTATGAGCAAATTTTTCAAGAGTTAAAGAAAAGGTTGACCACTGCACCTGTGTTAACCTTACCGACAGGTTCGAGTGGGTTTACAGTGTATTGTGATGCCTCCAGAGTTGGTCTCGGTTGTGCTCTTGTGCAAAATGGAAAAGTTATTGTTTATGCTTCCCGCAGTTAAAGAATCATGAAAAGAACTACCTCACACATGACTTGGAGCTTACAGTAGTGGTGTTTGCATTAAAGATATGGCGACACTACCTTTATGGAGAGTATTCTGAAGTGTTTACAGATCATAAAAGCCTCCCGTACATTTTCAAATATAAAGAGTTAAATTTGAGACAGAGGAGGTGGCTCGATCTATTGACGGATTAGACATCAATATTCTTTATCACACGGGCAAAGCTAATATGGTAGCAGATGCACTTAGTAGGAAGTCAATGGGCGTCTTGGCCCATCTTGCAGTACAAAGGCAAACTTTAGGTCGAGAAACTCAAAAACTGGCAAATGATGGAATTAGATTGGATAAGACCGAAGAAGGAGGTATAACTACTTATGCCTTAGCGTAATCCTCTCTAGTTACACATGGTAAGGCTAAGCAAGACGAAGATCCGTACTTAGTGAAGTTAAAAGAAGGATTTAGAAACAAAGAAATCATTACTTTCACTCTAGGAAGTGATGGAATTTTGAAGTTGAATGATTGGTTATGTGTGCCTGATGTAGATGGTCTTAGGAAGGCCATAATGGAAGAAGCTCACAGTTCGAGGTACTCTATCCACCCAGGTGCTACCAAAATGTATTTGGACTTGAAAGAGTTGTATTGGTGGAAAGGCATGAAGAAGCAAGTAGTAGATCATGTGGCCAAATGTTTGAATTTCCAGCAAGTCAAAGCCGAGAATCATAGGCCTGGTGGCCTAGCTCAAGACATAGAGATGCCACAATTGAAATAGGAGATGATTAATATGGATTTCGTAGTAGGTATGCCTCGCACATACTGTAAGCATGATTTAATTTGGGTTATTGTATACCGATTGACAAAGTTCTCTCATTTCCTACTAGTGAAGACGACAAATTCCGCAGAGCAGTATTCGCAGTTGTACATCAAAGAAATAGTCTGATTGCATGGTACTCCAGTTTCAACCATATCTGACAGAGGCCCTTAGTTTACGACGCATTTCTGGTAGGCATTTCAAAAAGGATTAGGTACCAATGTCAACTTGAGCATTGCTTTTCATCCACAGACCGTTGGTCAAACAGAAAGGACCATTCAAACTCTCGAAGATATGATGTGAGCATGTGTTACAGATTTTGGAGGTAATTGGGATGATCACTTGCCACTTATAGAATTTGCTTACAATAACGGCTATCAGGCCAGCATTAGTATGGCTCCTTATGAAGCATTGTATGGGCGAAGATGTAGGTATCCAGTGGGTTGATTTGAACAAGCACAGGTGTCGTTGATTGGTCCAGAGTTTGTTTGTGAGGACTTAGAGAAAGTCCATCTAATCAGAGAAAGACTGAAAATAACTCAGAGTCGTCAAAAGTCCTATTCTGATAAGAGGCATCCTGACTTAGAGTTCATGGTTGCTGATAAGGTATTTTTGAAAGTTTCACCAATAAAAGGGTTATAAGGTTTGGTAATAAAGGAAAACTTAGTCCTAGGTTTATCGGACCTTATGAGATTATAGAAAAGAAGAAAAAAGTGGCTTATGAACTAGCGTTGCCTGTTGAATTGTCCTCTGTTCATCCTGTCTTTCATGTATCTATATTAATAAAGTACATTCATGATGAGTCGCATATAATGTCTGCCGATACCATAGAAATTAAAGAAGGTTTGACTTATGAAGAGATACCTATAGAAATTCTTGACAGGCAAGTAAGAAAGCTGAGAACAAAAGATATAGCATTGGTAAAAGTTTTATGGAGTAATCATGATTCAAAAGAGGCTACGTGGGATGTATAGGAAGATATGAAGAAGAAGTATCTTTATTTATTTGAGGGACAAGGTCTGTGAACCTAGGTTTGGCTTGGCATTTATATTTCATTTATTAAGTACAAGTTAACATGTGTTTATGTCCTTGCTAGATTACACTTTTTTGTTGAAGTAATTTAGTTTCTGTTAGAGTATATTTAGTTATTAAATAATCCAGTACCAATCCAAAGTACATTAAATTCATTAAAGTGATTTACATTTGCTGAAGTATTGTGCTTTAAATTTTGGTTTGTTATTGGTGTACCTCCTTGCCGGAGAGTGAATAGTTAATTTATGAGTTGTGTATGGTGCCTATGAAGGGCCTGTTATGGTATATTTGGTTTTTGTTGGTGTAGTTGTGGTATTGATGGCAGGGATTTCTTTTGAATAGTCCAATTTACAAGGGAGACTCTGCCGAAAGTTTTGAAAATTTAGGGAGTTAGCAAAAATTTTGAGTCCCTTAGTAGTGCTAAGAAAACTTAAGAAGTTCAAGGATTCAAGGAGTGATTATTAGCTTGAGAATAAGGCCCTAGCAACATTCGAGGACGAATATTTTTAAAGAGGGAAGATTGTAACACTCCTCAAATTTATAAAAGTTTCAAGACACGCTAAATATAAAATTTAATTTTCCCCCTTAAATTATGCTTCTATTACAGACTTAAACCCTTGTGATTGATTTTGAGTTACTTCTCTATTTATAAATAATTGGATAAACGATTAGGGAAATATTAATAATTTTAATGTTATTAATTATTAAAAGTATGTATAATTAAATACTAGGTAAGTTAAGAAATAATGGCAAACAAATAAAAGAAGGCGTGACAGCGTTAGCCCATAAAGGGCTGTGGAAGGAAAAGAATTAAACAAAAGGCATTACAAAATAAAATGCCTCTCATTCTGTTTACTCACGCAAAACAAAATGGCTTAAAGCCTTATACGAACAGAGGCAGACACGAAATTACACGGAAAGTTTTAGGGTTCTTTACAAATCACTAATTCTTGAACTTAGGTATATAAAATTCTCTATTGTCAATTATCGTACATTATAAGAATTAGATAGTTAATTCTCTTCTTTCTCTATATTAACAGTAAATTTCATGTTTAGGTGTTTCAAGTTAAAATTAATTAAAATGCACTGGTTGTTGTAGAATTAATTATTTGACGGGTATAAATTTGAATGGGACTTACGTGTTGGCTCGAGGAGTTTTGAGGTGAGTGGATATAACCCTTTACTAAGTGGTTCTACTCACAAAAACACACCCACAAAGTATTTGATAAAATACTTTAAATAGTCAACATGTGCTTAATTGGAACGAGTGAATACATGTTAACTAAGTATATTCTAGTTAAAGCTTATATATTTTACTCGAGAAATATAATCGTCTATTTTTATATTTTTATGCTTTATTATATGATCTTACATGTTAAAGTTTCAAGAGTTAGATAGAACTTTTAGAAATACTTTGAGTAATTTTATTTCATGTTTATGCTATGCATACACTCAAGAATATTATTATGAATACTGATAGATCACTTTCAAACAAGATTTAGACTTAAAAAGTCACAAAAGAAGTTATAGAAAGATAAGTTTTTTTGGAGTATCCTCTATTCAGAGAAGGGTTCATCGTCCAAGCTGAGTGTCCTGACCAAGGCGTTGACTTCCTGAAAATACTTGTGCCAAAGTAGGGAGCACACGAGCCGAGGGTCTTGTTGCTGAGAATTTACTTAGACATGCTAAGGTAAGATATATGAGCACTGTCACACCTCCTTTTTCCGCCCCCGCGAGGGGTGAAGGAGTTTTTCCAATTAAGGGACAATCGAAACAGGATTTGTTTGTTTATTTCAGAGTCGCCACTTGGGAGATTTAGGGTGTCCCAAGTCACTAATTTAATCCCGAATCGAGGAAAAGAATGACTCTGTATTACAGTCCGCGAACCAGAAATTCGGATAAGGAATTTTGTTAACCCGGGAGAAGGTGTTAGGCATTCCCGAGTTCCGTGGTTCTAGCACGGTCGCTCAACTGTCATATTCGGCTTGTTTATCTGATTTTATATAATTATGAGCTCATGTGCAAATTTTAACTCTTAACCGCTTTTGTCATTATTATTATTTTACGGAGAATTGCAACATTGTGAAAACATATTTCAGACCACGTCGCAATCAATGCACACATGGTTATCGACACATTTCGACTTCGTTGAGATTTGGATTTAGGTTACATAAATGCACACCCATATTTAAGAAAATGATTTGTTAAAGACGCGCCTAGAACGACTAGCGTATTGTTGTTTTGGGAAAGGCCGTAAAATTTCTCTAGACGGCCAACTCCGATGTTCTAAGTAATTGATGCATACATTTGTGAGGGCCCCGCAATCTATACATTTTACTAGGCGAGGCTCATCTCATTTATTTTAAATGGACAAATCCTAAAGCGACTACATTTTTTCTATTAAAATTAGTCTCTAAAATAAAGAAAGAAAATCCTAATTAATTACGAGCCTTTTTTTATTTAAGAAAGCATGGCATACTAATTGCTAGATTAATACAAATATTGATGAAAAGAAATTTTACAAAAAAAAATTCGAAATTATAAATAAAAATAAAATTCGACAACTAATATTCAAAAGAATCAAATATAGCTAGATTAAAACTCGCATTGTTATAAAAAACTATTGAGATTAATTATTCATAACCATTTGAAACTAGATTTAACCATAATTACTAAAGCTTATTAGAAAGTTTATTAAACTTAAACGTTCTTCTAATCTTGTTTGAACTCAAATCATGCCTTAATGCCTAATTCACGAAATTTAGTTCAAATCCATGCCTTAGCTAAATTTAGCTACTTGTTTACGATTAACCTATTGTTGATAATCTTAAAACCTTCATAACTAGCGAGTTAACCCGTTTTGCCGAGCCGATTCATTAAAGACTAACTTATGTTATTTTCTCTTATTCCAATTATTATTCAGTAATACATGAAATAGCCTAAATACAATCAATAAAAGGAAGAAAGAAAAAGCGAAATCAAAACTTCAAAATTTCATTCTTCATATGTATTCATGCTTCCACATTATTATCTTGTAATAGCTAGTATTACAGTCGTGTACCTGGTATTGGAAATAAAAGAAGATGAAGATGAGAATCAGCAGCAGTAGTAACAATACAGCACAACAATAACAGCCCAGCAACAGTAACAACCCAGGAACAGAGTTTGCAAACCGGTGGAGTAGTAATCCCAAAAAAAAAAAACTTCAAGCTTCGATGAAACAACAACAATTAATGCTGATTTCAAACAATGAAGGAAAGTAGAAGATTTTTTTTCAGTTTTTGTTCTCTCCTTTAGTTTTGAAATTTCTCTCCCAAAATTCTATCTCTCAAAATTCTTCCAAAATCTCCTCCCTAAATTCAATCCCCTCATCCCCCCTTATATACAAAGTAAGACCCCCTTTTACCTCTTTCCCCTTTTTTACTTTAAACTATTCTTACTACCCCTTTTTACCTCTTTTTTTTACTTTTACCCCAATATTCTTCTACTATGTATAACTTTTAACCTTTTATTATTACCTACACTATTTCTAATTTTTACTTTAGTAAAAGTAGTCAACGTGGGCCCCACTGTTTCCTCTTTTTGAATGGTCAAAAGAAGACATCATCATTAACCTTTTCCTTTTTGCTTTTATCATTACGTCTTGTCCCCCACCATAATTAAATAATCTGCAATTGGTTAATTCTCGTATTACCCCTAAAACTACTGTTACTGCCCTGATTCAAAATCTGTTATAACTTCAAAAATCTGTCCAAATAACAATTATCGCACATTTAAATAGCAATTAACTATAAAAGTCACACAATTTAGACGTTAAATGCTAAAAATGCAATGTACATTATTTTTATGATTTTGTAAAACAAACTTAAATAAATACTAAATGCAAATGCGACATATTTTTGTAATTTTTTATTAATTTAACCAATAAACATGCACACACAGAAATACAAATAATTATCAAAAATGCCACAAAAATTCTAAAATTGCACACAAAGGAAAATTGTTTTATTTTGGATTTTTTGGGAGTAATTCTCTCATAGGGCAAAAATCACGTGCTTACAAGCACTGAGAACCATGAAGCGATTGTCACCTAGTGGATTGGCTCTATTCGATCAGGTTGGGATCGAACCCGTACAGATCATACGGTGACTAAGACAGAAATAAGTCAGGATAGTGGAAACTCCCAAAGTATAAAGTGAAGTATTTTTTATAAGAAAAAAAAAAGAAAAGAATTTCTTTTAGAATATTCATAAATTGCTATTATGCAATGTTCTTAGAAGCTTTATGTTTTCTATGCATTTAGAATCTTTTTCTCGTAATGTATTTAGTATTAAAGTTTCGTCCCCTGTCGTTGAGACTCATTGATTATAATGGATGATACTAATGTTCAATTTTGGGAACCTACGTTGGTCTGTGGTACAAAGTAGGAACCAGTTTTGCATGCAAGTAGGTTACACTTTAGGACTTCCCTCTCTTCCGGTGTTATTGGTGAGCTCCGCTTTTGTTTATGGAGTATTCCTTTGAGTCATATTTATGTAGTTATATTTCTTTGTTTGCTTGGAGAAAGAATGGGTCCATCTCATGTCCTGAGCAGTGCGCCAGTTTAACGGTAGAGGCTTCATAGACACAGTCGGTGGGTTAAGATTCAAATATTTTTGATAATAACTTAGCAGTATTTCAGTGGTTATTACGAATAAAGTTTGGAGTTGATTTATTTTAGATATTTAAATTAATTAAAAGTATTTGGTTAAAGTATTACCTGGTTGATTATAAAGTTTGAAGTTATTATAGATTTGATAAGCACAGATGGTTTGCTCGGTCAAGTTTAATGATCGGGTGTCGGTCATGACTTGTTCAGAAAATGGGTCGTGACAAGAACTATGCACTTTGCTACCATTTACAACAGCCACTGAAAAGGTAGGAATAGTTTCCAACTTATACCCCAACTTCTTGGCTATGGTTAAGTCCATGAAGTTGTGTGTCGACCCCAAATCAACCAAAACATACACCGTATTACCTTTAACCCCTCCTCTCATCCTCATAGTTCTATAATCTACTGTACCATCCAAAGCATGGACAAACATTTGGGGTTGTAAGGCAAATTCTTCATAATTCTCTTCCTCTACATTATCCTCCAATTGTCATTATTCCACTTCCTCCTCTACTTCAAGAAGAAACTAATCGAGTACTCCTCAGTCAACTCCACTTGATTTATCATCCCATCAAACTTGTCCAAGAATTCCTGCAATGTCCCTGTTTATTTCAATGCCTAACTCAGCCATTGGATCATCATAGAAATTTTCATCAAATCTCATCTATAGGGCTCGCACATAGTCATTCCAGTTAGGCATCATGCCCACTCTGGCTTTCATCAAAGCTTTGTGCCACTGTAACGCCCGACCTTCTAAATTAATGGCAGCTAAGTGTATCCTAGATTCCTCCATCGTTCCGTTAGCCTCAAAGAATTGCTCACACCTGTAAATACATCCCTCCAAATCAACACCCCCTAAATTTAGGAAAGTCCACCCTAGAATACCTCATTCCAAACAGATTATTGTTACCATGCCCATGATTTCCCCCATTTTCTACCAAAGCTCCGGCGACCCCCCTAGGGTTGGTTGTCATCGCCGCAATCAATTGATGAATTTCACCCAACACATCTTCTTGCCTTTCCCCCATCGCTCGAACCTGCTCATCATGTTTCTCTGTCGTGGAACGAATTTGCTCGCGGAGCTCATCCAATTCCCGTCGGACTTTGCCGTTTCTAGTTGTCGTCTCCGGCCTCGCTTCACCCAAGACCGTGGCTCTGATACCAATGTTACGTACTTAATAAAATTAAGTACAAAATTATAAACCTAAAGAGCCACTTGAAAGAATAGCTCTTGAACAATCTACAGCTAACTTGTTCTTAGAAGAGAATTAGAAATGCAGAGATTAAGAGAGAGAGAGAGATGTTATTGAGTAAAATCTAAATAGCTATTACACTAAGCTTCTTCCCTTATATCCTATAATCGAGCTTCTCTTCTAACTGATTTTTAACTGGCTGTTAGCTCCCTCTCCTAACTAACATTGTCTAACCGCCTAACTAACTTTCCCTCTAAAATGACTATTATGCCCTTCTTCTATTAACAGACTCGTAACAGTGGGATACTAACACTATTCAAAGAAGAAATGGGGCCATTAAATGTACCAAATAGTTTCAATTCAATGGCTAGAAAAGGCATCAGGTTATCCTCCTAACTATATTTCTACAGGCATCAGGTTATTATCCTCACTATTTTTTTACTCACTGACAGTAATGAATAGTGTTACTCTTCTCCGTTAAAATAAGACATAATAAGTATATTCAGACTTCAATGAGGCCTTCCTAAAATGATAAAATCAATTGATGTTAAGGTGCTCGATGTTTTGGTTCTGATCTCTTCAAATGGGGTTAATTTTATTGATAAGAAAATAATTTATCCACGCCTAGTGTTTAAATTAGTAAATTAGCCTACTAATTTACATCGCATTTGTATTTAAGTTATTGTAGGGACATTGAGGTCGATGAGGTCATGGAGGCAATGCGTAAGATGAGGAGGGGCAGAGCTACCATGCCAGACGAAATTCCAGTTGAACTTTGGAGTTGTGTGGGTGGAGTAGGTTTGGAATGGCTTACTGGGTTGTTTAATGTTATATTCAAGACTAATAGGATGTCTGAAGAGTGGAGGTGGAGTACAATGGTTCCGTTGTATAAGAACAAAGGCGATATACAGAGCTGTAACAACTATAGGGGTATCAAATTACTGAGTCATACCATGAAAGTCTGGGAGAGAGTGTAGAAATGAGAGTGCGAAGGACGGTGTCTATTTTAGACAACCAATTCGGGTTCATGCCTGGGCGATCTACCACAGAAGCTATTCACCTTATTAGGAGGATGGTGGAACAATACAGATATAAGAAGAAGGATCTCCACATGGTGTTTATCGATCTAGAGAAAGCTTACGATAGGGTTCCTAGGGAGGTCTTATGGAGCTACTTAGAGGTTAAAGGGGTCCCGGTTGTGTCACCACCCTAACCCCGAACCCGGTTGTGATGGCGCCTCTCATGAAGACAAGGCCAGCCAATTAAACCCAATTCACTTTCTAAAACAGTTAAACAAATATAAAAGCAGTCTAATTATGAATTAATGATAATGAGTAGCGGATATGCAACCCAACACAACCCTAACCGGGGTGTCACAAGTCACGAGCATCTACTAAGGTATAAATACAACTGAAAGCCTGGAGTGTACAAATACAGTCTATTGAAATGAAGAGAGAGAAAAGAAGTGTTGCGAACGTCGGCAGCTACCTTGCTAAACTCTGATGACTCTGCCTCCGATAAGCCAAAACCCGCAACCGGGTGTATAAATACCAAAATCTGCACACAAGGTGCAGGGAGTAAAGTGAGTACTCCAACTCAGTGAGTAACAAATGTAAATAAAAATTGAAGGCAAGAAATCACGTAAAGCACACCAAGATGCTGTATACAAGCAGTTTAAAACCAGTAAGAAAGCAGTAAAGTTGTAAAAATCTCTAAAAATATCTTACCTTAGTTTAAACTTTTTTGAAAATGGCTTTTTCAATGGTTACGCAAATGAATGCAAAATAGTTAGTGCAAAGAAGCACAGAAATTCACCCCTCGAGCACAAATACCATAGTTTAACAGGTAAAATGACAAGTAAATATGAAAGATAAAAAAATAAAGGTTCGCCCCTCGGGCACAATGTCAACAACTCTGCCCCTCGGGCAATATCTTAGAACAATACCAGCCCCTCAGGCAGTCACATATAATAGTATCAGCCTCTCGGGCAATCACATAGAACAATACCAGCCCCTCGGACAATCACATAGAACAATACCAGCCCCTCGGGCTATCACATAGAACAATATCAGCCCCTCGGGCTATCTCTCACATCATAATGGGTACTCGCGCTCACTGGGGTGTACAGACTCCGAGAGGGGCCCCTTACGGCCCAAGCGCAATATCAAGACATCTCGTGGCATCAAATCTAGGCCCTCGGCCTCATATCAGTCAAGCCACCTCGTGGCGTATATATCTCAGGCCCTCAGCCTCATAGACAATATCAACAAGCCACCTCGTGGCGTACATATCTCAGGCCCTCGGCCTCATATCAGTATTAGTGTTTCCTTACAACTAGGCCCTCGGCCTTACTCAGTCAAAAATACTCACAAGCCCCTCGGGCAATAGTAAAACAGTATTTCTCAGCCGAAAACATCATTTAAAATATCATTTAAGTCTCAAAATTGAGTAAAATTGGCTGAGTAGTAAACAGTGGAAAATAACGGGACTGAGTTCAAGTAATAAGTCAAACAGTGAGGAAATGGTAATAAAAATCCTGAAGGTTTCAAATTGTTGGCACGAAGCCCAAATATGGCAATCAGCCCCAAGCTGATGAAAGAAAACAAGTTTCAGTCAAATACGCGGTAAAATCATCAATCGGGACGGACCAAGTCACAATCCCCAATAGTGAACGACCCCACGCTCGTCATCAAGCGTGTGCCTCACCTCAATATAGCACTACGATGTGCAATCCGGGATTTCAAACCCTCAGAGCATCATTTACAATCATTACTCACCTCGAACCGACTAAATCTCTAGCTCGCGATGCCTTTGCCCCTTAAGTCGGTCTCCACGCGCGTCGAATGTATCCAAAATCAGAATGTGGACGTCAAAATATGCTAAGGGAACAAAGCCCAAGCGAAAAAAATCAAAATATGACACAATTCCCGAGATTACCAAAACCCAAGCCCCGGGCCCACATCTCGAAATCGGGTAAAATTTATATTTTCAGAATCCTTATACCCTCACGAGTCTAACCATACTAAAATTATCCAATTCTGATACCATTTGGTCCTTCAAATCATCATTTTATATTTTTGGAAGATTCTACAAATTTTCTTCCCAAATTCCATACCAAATCACGAATTAAATGATGAATTCAATGATAGATTTATGTACTCTAGCAAATCTGAGTTAGATCACTTACCCCGATGAATTTCTTGAAAAACCTTCGAAAACTCGCCAAAATTCGGGCTCTCTAGGTCAAAATATTAAATAAAACCCAAAAACTCGTATTTATAGAGTACCCCCACGGATTTCCACCTCTTCGGACCGCACAAAAACGATTGCGGTCCGCACAAAACTAGTGCAGTCCGCACAAAAACGACTGCGGCCGCACAGGTTTTCATCTGCAATGACAGGCTTTAGTCTTTTGGCCATAACTTCCGCTACAGATGTCAAATGCTATTATAATATGTTTCTGAAAACTAGATTCAAAGATCTACAATTTCCATTTTTGATTCATCTCAAAATTCTTTGTAGATCAAATGATATGAGCTTGCGAAGTAGGACCAGTGAAATATTCTCACTGCTGCCACACTACAATTTGTGCGGTCCGCACAGCACCTACCGCAGACGCACTTCTTTTTGTGCGGTCCACACAGCACATACTGCGGACGTACTTCATTTTGTGCGGACCGCGCGGGTGGGTTCCAAGGCCTGCAACCCTTCTGGACATGCTACAGCTATGATTTTCGGCCTAAAACATCCTGGAACCTACCCCGAACTTCAAACCAATTGTACCAACACATCCCATGACATCGTTCAAACTTGTTCAAAACTTCGGAACGCTCACAACAATATCAAATCATCAATTTAACATAGGATTCAAGCCTAAGAACTCCAAGAACTCTTAAATTATACTTTCGATAAAAAAGTTTCTCAAATCTCGTCCAAATGACCTGAAATTTTGAACACACATCCCAAATGACACAACGAAGCTACTGCAACTCTCGGAATTTCATTCCGACCTCTATATCAAAATCTCACCTATCAATCGGAAAATGCCGAAATCTCAATTTCACCAATTCAAGCCTAAACCTTCCACAGACTTCCAACATGCATTCCGATCACGCTCCTAAGTCCCAAATCACCTAACGGAGCTAACCAAACCATAAAAATTCCAATCTGAGAACAAATACAAACAAGTCAAATTTTGGCCAAACTTTGAAATTTTAAGCTTTCAACTGAGACTGTTCTTCCAAATTCATTCTGATTAACCTGAAACCCAACACCAACGATTTACATAAGTCATAATACACTACATAGGGCAAGTCATGCCCGAGAATTGGCGAGCAAAGTGTAAAAGCTCAAAACGACCGGTCGGGTCATTACAGGTTGCCTACATTAGGGTGATTAAAGACATGTATGATGGAGCTAAGACTCGGGTTAGGACAGCAGGAGGAGACTCCGAGCATTTTCCGGTTGTTACGGGGTTGCACCAAGGGTCTGCGTTCAACCCTTTCCTATTTGCCTTGGTGGTGGATGCCATAACGCATCATATTCAAGGGGAGGTGCCATGGTGCATGCTATTTGCTGATGACATAGTCCTAATTGACAAGACACGACGCGGCATCAACGAGAGGCTAGAGGTTTGGAGACATACCCTTGAGTCTAAAGGTTTTAGGTTGAGCAGGACGAAGACGGAATACCTCGAGTGCAAATTTGGGGCCGAGCCGACGGAAGCGGGAGTGGAAGTGAGGCTTGTCTCTCAAGTCATCCATGAGGGGTAGTTTCAAGTACCTTGGGTCAGTTATTCAGGGGATCGGGGAGATCGACGAGGATGTCACACACCGTATAGGGGTGGGGTGGATGAAGTGGAGGTTAACGACGGGAGTCCTGTGTGACAAGAAAGTTCCACCGTTACTAAAAGGTAAGTTTTATAGAGTAGTGGTTAGGCCTGCCATGTTGTATGGGACCGAGTGTTAGCCGGTTAAGAACTCACACATCCAGAAGATGAAAGTAGCAGAGATGAGAATGTTGAGGTGGATGTGTGGGCATACAAGGATGGATAAGATTAGGAATGAAGATATTCAAGAGAAGGTGGGCGTGGCCCCCATGGAGGACAAGATGCGGGAAGCAAGACTCAGATGGTTCGGGCACATTCAGAGGAGGAGCACTGATGCACCGGCGAGAAGTTGTGAGCGACTGGTTGTGGTGGGTACGAGGAGAGGTAGAGGGAGACCTAAGAAGTATTGGGGAGAGGTGATCAGGCAGGACATGACGCGACTTAGGATTACTGAGGACATGGCCCTTGACAAGGAATTGTGGAGGTCGAACGTTAAGGTTGTAGGTTAGGGAAAAGTTGTGGATATTTTTACAGCGCACTAGAGTGAGACTAGCCAGTTAGGAGTTAGTCTTAGGATGCTACTGATCAGCTACTGATGCAGGGCTTTATCTGTTGGATATTAGTATACCTTCCATCTTTTTCGTATTTCTTATATTGCTGTTATTTTATGTTATATATTTTATGTTATTTTATTATGAGTCTATTGATAGTACTAATATATCGTCTCTTGTTGCTTTTTTGAGCCGAGAGCCTCCTAGAAACAGCCTCTCTGCCCCTCAGGGTAGGGGTAAGGTCTTCGTACATATTACCCTCCCCAGACCCCACTTGTGGGATTATACTGGGTTATTGTTGTTGTTGTTGTATTTGTCTTTATATAAATTGTTATCAGTTAACTATAGTAAATTGATACATATTCTCACCTATTTTTTGTCACTGATCATGGTAAATTAATATAATTTGATATAAACATCAAGTATCCTAATAAATTAATATAATTTGATATAAACATCGAGTGTAAGTAAGTTTTTCATGTTCTTCTTGTGCGGGTAACTTATAGCAATTTTGTGATTTTCTAACATTTAGAAGTATGTCATTTAATCCTTAATCTCCTCAGCCGGTACCTGATCTCCTTGTTTGCATCAGTCCACTCCAATGGACCAAAAAAAGTACAAATAACAATGTGCTGACATGACAAAATTATCATAAGTAACAAGAAATTTCTCGTACTGCAATGAGAATAAAAAGTATATTGCAATTGTCAATTTTTTTTTGACATATTTTGTGAGTTCCTATGATTGTTTTTCCCTTTAGAACTTTGAAATCTACGTTGTCCTCATTAGTCTCCTAAGTAATACGTCCCTAATGTAGTAATATTGGTTCAAAGAGTTTGAACTCTTATAAATTTCTCATATACCTATTCATACAACTCAATAATCCCATAATTTTGAGTGCTTTCTTTGTTAACCTCAAAACATAATACTATGATATTTCGGTATTATGTTAGTGTTGTATTTTTTGTTTTGCTCTCAATTTGGGTTAGTATTGAAGGTCGTAGTATTTCTGAATTCTTGACCGAAGAATCAGAAGGAACAAAATGGGCTGTCTTAGTTGCTGGCTCCAATGGCTGGGAAAATTATAGGCATCAGGTTATCATAACTATTTTTCTTTTACATTGTCTAATCCTTCTTTTTTAAAATATTTATACTAGAAGCTCCGCAATTTTTTTACTAATTATATTTTATATAGTAATTACTTAGGTAAAATTGGTTCTGCATTTTATTCCTCTAAAAATATTTTGTAACTAATCCTAATTTCAGACAATTTTAAAATTCTTACATTTTTGTATAGCAAGTTAAAAAATACCTACGTCTTGAATAAACGTTGTCACAAATAAGGCAAAATTAGAAACACTTGCAGTATTAGAAAATATAGCGATAAACTGTAATAACCTAAATTTCAATAGAGATTCTTTTGCAATTAGCCTTAACTTAAAAGATAAAACAACAGAAACAGTGGATAAAAAACTTCTCGCGAAAAAGAAAAACGAAAGGGTTTCTCCATTTCGCTAGTCCTGATTTAGCCCTAAATAATGGAGCAAGTATTTCGGTGCAAGTTAACTTATAAACTCAATGGTGAAAAAAAATATTACATTTATCCAAAAGATATTTATAGATAAAATACGGAATTTATAATCTTAAGCATAAGACGTATTACTTGCTACAACAGTTATAGTATAAAAATTCTTTACTCGAACTCTTTCATATTTGAAAAATTAAAAATAGTTGTTGACATTTTTAATTACTCTTTTTTAACTTCAATTTGAAATACTGATCTCCTAACACTCCTCCCCCTTTTCTCTTAATAACTTTAGGCAGCTAAATTGATAGAGATTTTATAATTCAACTTATATTAAAAGATCAAACGAGAGAAAGAATTTCTCACAAAACAAAACAAAACAAGAAATAAGTAAATCAAAATAAAAAGGGAAAGCAAAAACACTATAGTCCCTGAATCACTTCACTGGGTCGCTCTTAAGAAATGCTGGCGGATCCTTTTTTAAAGAATTCATACGGTCCAAATCAAAATCAAAAGGAAAAGCAAACACTATAATGCATTTTTGATGAATCCATACGGGTCCGAACAACATAGCTTACATATTTCTTTGGTCATTTCAGGCACCAATTACTAAAGGATGGAGGTCAAAACATCATCCTATTCATGTACGATGATATACAATAGAGAGAACCCCAGACCTGGAGTCATTATCAATAACCCATATGGCCATGATGTTTACAAAGGTGTCCCCAAGGTTTGTTTTTGTTCTTTCTGAGTTCAATTCCTTGAAAATTTTATTTCAAGATTATAGTGTTTGCTTATGAGGGGTTATTTTTTATTGATGGAAGGCAGGATTATGTGCTTGAAGATGTTAATGCTAACAATTTTTACCATGTTATCCTTGGAAACAAAAGCGCTGTAGTTGGGGGCAGTGGGAAAGTAGTGAACAGTGGTCCAAATGACCATATCTTCATCTACTATCCTGATCATGGTGGCCCGGGTGTGGTTTGTAAGTAGCCTCTCCTCACATTATTACACTCTATATTCTACATAATAACTTTTGCTTAGTCTTATGTTTTCACATTTTTGATAGGAGAGGGGATTCTTGAATGCCATTGCTAAGAATTTTGGATTATTAGTCACTGTAGTTGTGAATATGCATAATCAATTATTGTTAGGAACGTCTCGCCTAATGCCACGGTTAGGCAGTTGGAAATTTCAGCTAATATTGATCACAAAATTGGTGATTCTCTCCTGGTTTTTATCATACTTTGATAAACTGATTAGAATATGCAAAATTGTTTCATGCTTTTACTGTTATCAGCGATGCCAAGTGGAGAAGATGTTTATGTAAATAATCTAGTTGATGTGTTGAAAAAGAAGCATGCTTCAGGGACATATGACAGACTGGTAAATTGGTGTTTTAGTTTTTTCAGGCTTTCTTTTCCTTGGCACAAGTTTTGATCAGTGAAAATTTAAGTCTATAGTTTCCATCTTTAGGTGTTTTATTTAGAAGCTTGTGAGTCCGGAAGCATGTTTGATGGTCTTCTCCCTGAAGGTCTAGACATATATGTCATGACTGCATCAGAACCTAATGAAGATAGTTGGGCGACGTATTGTGGTGAGGGTACTCCTGATGATCCCTGCTTGGTTGAGTGTCCCCCTCCCGAGTTTCAGGGTGTGTGCTTGGGAGATTTGTACAGTGTTGCTTGGATGGAAGATAGGTATAAACAATTTTTGTCACCTCCTTTTTGTTAGTCAATGGGCAAAAAGTGAGTTGATGCATTTTATTGATTTTAGGCTTCTTCCCATATGATCTAGTTTGTTAAAAAGCCGATATATTTTGAGTATATCATGATCTGTCAATACCAAAACTATAAGCTTGTCGCATTGTTAGGAACGAGTACGCCAAATACAGATTCTTGTATTTTCTCCGATAATTCTAGGATGAAGTTTAAAAGATGAATTTTATACTTAGAAGATGACTTATGTCAAACTAATAACTGTTTGCACTTGTGAACAGCGATGTAACAGATCGTGATGCTGACAGTGTGCAAGGGCAGCATAGCCGATTAAGAGTTTGTTCTGTTGTGGACAAATATTGTATATGCTTTTAGCAATTTATTCAAAAAAATAGAAGAGCAATTTTTAATGCTTCAGATCCTATATGCTACATCTATGCTTTTTTTTACTTCTAATGGAAGCTTTATGATTTCATTTAGTCACTCATGTTGCAAATAGAACTGCAGCCAACATAACATTTGGTGGCTATGGCTCCCATGTCACAGAATACGGTGATATAGTGGTGAGCTTTGATCGACTTTCCACATATATGGGTGAAGCTTCCACAAACCACAGTCATGCCTTTGTGAATGCCATGTCATTCTCGACATCATCAAAGAGTGTGGATCAGCGCACTGCTGAACTTTTCTATTTGTTCACCAAAGTATGTTTCTACCTCTTTTTGCAGCACAATTGGTAGACTTCTTTTTCCTACACCACACAATTTCCATTCATTTTTTTCTGAATGTTTGCAGCACCAAAATGCCCCGGAAGGCTCTGATGAGAAATTCAAAGCTCACGCGAGACTTACTAAAGCTATATCACAGAGATTGTAACAATACTGTCGATGAACCAGATACTTCATAACATTTTGCATAATTCTCAAAACTGTCGATGAACCCCTTTTATCCATTTGTCACGTGCTTCCCTACTCAACCTGGATCCCAAGCAAATCTCTTGTTGGGCTGTCTAATTCCTTGGCCTTTTCGCAGTTTAGCCCTCGGCCCAACAGCTTGGCTAGCCTCGGTCCAAATAATTGACCCACAAGCATTATTGGAGTTATCCATGTTCACAACAGAGAACTCAAGTGGACAACAATGTAAAACGTCTTGGGGAGCTTCTTTTTTGTGTTGAAAAAGGTACTGAGGTACTACACAGTGTTCTACCAGCTGGACAACCACTTGTTGACAGCTGGGATTGCCTTAAGTCCTACGTAAGTATTTAACTTGGCGATAAAGGCAAGATTCTTTGTGGTACTTCAGTTCAATCTTCGTATTTTTGGTTCTTTTAATGAGAATACATGACCACTCTATTCCTGCGAATAGGTTAAGATATTTGAGGCACATTGTGGAAGATTAACCTCGTATGGAAAGAAACACATACGTGGTATAGCCAACATATGCAACGCTGGAATTACGAGTGAACAAATGGCTTCTACATCTGCACAAGCATGTTCAAGTTAGTAGAGGGTATTCTTGGCAAAAGGATATAATGTATGTTTAGCCAGTTTGTGTCATGGCTGCAAAATTTCACTTTTGGTAGATAGCTACACACAGAATAACGCTGCTGAGAAGCAGAAATTTGCCCCGTTTCCATGTACTAAAGCTTTTCAACAATGAAGCATTTTGATCTTTTTATTTGTTCACCAAGTCTTGTTCAATATCAGTGGTCTTCTATTTTGAATAGACATGGTTAAGTAGCTTATAAAAAACAAGTTATGAAAGCAAAAAAGAGGAAGAAGACAGATTACCAAAAAGGAAAAGAAGGATTCTGATGTAAAAATATATTTCCCTCTTATCATTCTTGAAATATTTTGATCACCCAAATACTGCAGGGTTTCTTTTATAGGTTAGATGCTTTTACTTTTTTGGTAGAACCTAATATCCTAATTTTGTTTGTACAAAACACAGTTACTTTTTTTGGGCTGGAGTATCATAAATGCATATAAACAGAACTCTTCCTGCAAACCAGATTATGGATTGGGGCAAATTAAGAGTCTATGACTCGGCGTGAAGCCACATTTTTAATGTTAAGAAAATATTTGTAGCATACTGTATTATGCTTCTCTCCGTTTTAGCCATCTTAAAACTTCTTCCCAACAATGGCATCTTTGAGAGAGACAAACGTTGATTTTGTTGACTATTGGAGGGACTTTCATGCAGTAATAGAAAAAGAAGCTCTTCTTGCAACCTTCAATATGATTTATGTTCTCACCACTCCAAAGCTTGAATTACTAGGCGAGTGGAAACTGTATGTTCTATAGGGCATATCCGCGGCTCTATGTAAAACATACTATAATGTGATCAGCACAAAAGGACTATTTGACAAATTGGAGGAAAAAAATACATGAAAGAAGACGCGAGTAAGTAAAGAAGTCTCTTGCGACCTGTTTTCTCAATTGTAAGTTGAGTGATGGTAAGTCTTTCATGACATAAATTTGCTAAAATTGAGAGGACTATTAATAACTTTGAACAAATAAGATGCATCTGCCCTATTGGGGCAGGGGTAAGGTCTGCGTACACATTACCCTCCCCAGAACCCACTATGTGGGATTCTACTGGGTAGTTGTTGTAAATAAGATGCATATGGATAATACCATCAGTATTTGGTCTGTCATTCAGAAGCTTGCTCTGTCATGAAATGACCTTTTTTCTAATTTAAAAGAAAGTCAAGCATATATTCCCTTTCAAACATAGTTTGTTCAGGCAGAGCTTTTGCATAGTAAGAGTTATATACAATGATGACGAACTATAACAATAGTTACAGTAAGATATCTGCTTCTAGTACATTTCAACTCAATAATGATGCGCTTCTAACCTGTATTTACAAGGAAGCAATTATGCTAAAGAACCATCTTACAATAACTATATCAATCTTCATACTGAAAATCACGACATTGAGCAATCATACTGATATTTAGCATTAGATGCCAATCATGCACTAAAACCCCTGTGGAGGGAACTCCAAGTATTGGATGGAAAGCTGGGACAAGCTTGTGCTGATGCCTCCACCATCTGCTCCATCTTAATTCCAACGTTGCATATGTTGGCAATGGAGCGCATATGTTTCATTCCATACTGGGATAACGATCCACAATGTGTCTCAAATGTTCTTACCTGTACAACACAAGGATAAAGAAGTCATATTGCCGAAGAATATAAGCCATGACACCATCCAAACTAACGATACATCCAATACAAATGATTTGTGCCACATACCCCATATATTCAAACAAGCTACAAGAGAATAAAATTTCCTTCCCACCAGCAAATTTTGGAGATATTGATGAAAATGGGGTGTGTACTTACAAATGATTTAAGGCAGTTCCAGTCATCAACAAGAGGATGACCAGCAGGGCGGACACTACTTAGCACCTCTGGACCTTTTTCAATTCCAAACAGAAGTTTACCGACAAGGGCTATGCTGTTGTCCAAGTGCAATCTATGTGATATTGCTTCATTTAACTGTTTCTGAGCCTCTACTTTCCTCACAGAGCCTTCAGGAGCCTTGCGGAACTGCCAGTTTGGACAACAGAACAGGGAAGTCAGATATGAAGAATTTTCTTTGTTTAGGGGCAGAAGGACTATTCTACGACAGTAGGACTCACGAAACTAGACGAACTAGGCACCAATTTTCATTCAGCAGTGCGTAAATAAAGAAGTAGAATCATGTTTTTCAGATGAAACTCTTTCTCTGCACTGCATTTCAATGACAATATTACTCATGTTTTGAAACCAGTAGAAGCATCATTTTGGCAGCTTAAACTCACAAAGTGTGCCGGCACTAGAATTAACCTCAGAAAAAGTGTGCTTTGCTTTTAATACGAAAAAAAAAAAAAAACTCAAAACATAAAAGAGCATAATAATACGCCACATTGGCTCTTTTGAACCCTAAGAAACTTTAATTTCAAGATCACTATAGCTTTGCTTGATTAAAAATAGTTCATTCAGCTTAATACCACCTCAGTACACATTCAATGATCCAGTTGATATCTGAAATGCTCAACTCTGAACTATTCGGTGAATTATCTATACTATATTAAAAGTGGAAAACCTTAAGTCAAAAGTTAAATTACTAAAATACCCCTCCTTATTTACTAAACTAACCCATTTAATTTAACTATTAAAAATTTAAAAACTACAGATAGATGCAAGTGGCAGAAGCCTACTTTTAACAGCCAAGCAATGTTTCATATGCCCCTTCTTTAAGATTTCCTTCCATGCACAAACCTCCATTTATAATCTATTTAACTATTCTTATTTTCAGTAATTTTGTAAAGTCCTGTTTATATAAATAACATAGTAGATAATTTTAAGTTATGACTATGTTACTTATTTCTCCAAATTGATATCAACCACAGAGTTCAAAATTAAATTCTAAAGGTAGTTTGATTGACGTAGACTTTTGATTAATTTGAAGGTCTAAATGTTATGGAGTAGATCTAACTGTGTTTGCTGCTTATGCCCTTAAATTGGGATGGCAAACATGATTCTAAAAATGTTTCGTTATTCTTGCTTTAGTGATCTTCTTAATTTTCGTTTTCAGGAAGAATTGGAACAAGGAACATATCATCGCATCTGCACTCCTTTATTTGAGTACGTACTCTCCGTTTATTACTAAATTATCTTCAACAAAACCTTTCTTAATATACTTTTGTTACCACGTCAGCCCTAAAGTTGGAGATTGCATTTTTTTTAGCCTTAAGGGTAGGTTTCTACACGAATTATCCTAAACAAGAGTCTTTGTTTAAAGTCCTAAATTCTTAGATAAGGTAAAAATGTGAAGAAAAAAATATGATTTACAGAAGTTTTATTCGTACCATTGCTTCTTGCGGGTCTGACAAATTTATTCTTTTGTTTGTCAGCACCAAAAAATATACATGTGGCTGAGCAATGAAAATATTAGTAACTCGAACAAGTTTAGTAAGAGGACAAAGTTCGAGTCACATTGTAAATTTTAGTCCTATAATATTGGTTAACAAAAAATAACGTCATTTTAAATTTGTATTATATTTTTTACTTATTTATAATATTTTTATTAATTACATCAGCTGCTGGTTAAAACTTTTAAAGTAGGTAAAGACGATCCAAATAACATTCTTTCTAATCATGTAAAAAAGTGAGGATTTCTCTTAACCAAATTGAAGCTATTATATTATTAATGACCGAATGAATCATGTTAACCCCAATTACTCTTCAATGCACAAAGAAGTTGAAATAATTTTTACTAACAATGCCATTATACAAGAATCCAACAATGACATTTCTATCCAAAAATTTCAAAATGATTTGTATCCTGGGAAGACGGGGAAAATATAGTGACGGCACTATCTTTGTAAATTTTTGAAGGAATTTATGAACTACTTTCATACATAATTAGTTCATACTTATTACTAATTTTAATTTCATACTTTTGTGATGTAATTGCAAGTTAGTAATAGTGGTACTACTTTCAAGACGAATATTAGTATAGACAACAAGAGTCCTGACCATGATAGAACAACTGATTCGAATAAAATGAAAATATACTAGGAATATAGTCTATAGAGAAGTATTAGATAAGGTACTGGTCATTAATACATGTTTGTACCTCATAAATCAAAATAAGTAATATTATTTTACATATATAAAATTGAACTTTGATTGTTCAACTTCCTAGGTGTAGACGATATCAATCATCTTAATCTCGACATACTCTTTGATGTACAATTATTTACTCAAAGATTTATTTTAATAATATGTAATATTATTATTTCAAAAAAGCAGGAACCTTTAAATTTAAAAATTGAATTACATATATATTTGCCCTATTTAAAACCTAATGATCCTAATTAAAGAAAACAATTCACGTTGAATCAACCACCTTTGTGCGAGCGAATGTGTTTCTTCATAGAAGAAGTTGTGCCCTTCAGAAAAGTTACATTATTTAAACTTCTCAGTCCCAATTATGAATTTATACCTCCAACTACTCAATGAAAATTTACTTATTCAAACTTCCTTGATTGTACATCCTTTTGGCATCTTTTAGAGTCTGGTGCTCTATTTTTATTTCGAAGTTGCTGCTTCATATTCAGTGTAGCTTGGGCTTTACACCGGTGAATCACTATCTGCCAATTTAATTCACATAAGTTTGGTAGAATATTTTGTTGGTTAGTCCACTTATGTTACTATTACTTTATCTTGATTTCATTGATAGATGTTGTGAGCCTGACTTCGATAATTATTGTTTTTCAACTACGTGTAATTTTGGAATGGCTTCTTTCGGTTGGTATATCTTGCTTTAGTTTCATTAGTCTTGAGATATTGACTGTACAATTTTCTATTAACATAAATTGGTCCCTGAAACCTTACATCAAATCAATTAAGTATTGGAAAAATGGACTCACTTGCTTCAACCAGTATTGAAAATGTATGACCTATTTGGACGAACAACGCAATACTAAAATTCATCATTTTGGCAAATGTATTTGTAATTCTTGCTACAACTTTCTTTTATCTAAGTCCATTTAATTTGTTTTCAAAGCCTTAGTATAAGTTCTAATTAGTTAAATGACGTAGAGAAAGGAGAGCTTCATGTTGTGACAATGCTAATGTGAAGAAAGGACCACGGTCACCCTGAGGAAGATATTAAGCTCTTTGATTATTTTGAAAAATAAGAAATATAGTACATTATATATATATATAT
The DNA here is from genome assembly GCF_000715075.1 of Nicotiana tabacum. Classification (NCBI taxonomy): domain Eukaryota; kingdom Viridiplantae; phylum Streptophyta; class Magnoliopsida; order Solanales; family Solanaceae; genus Nicotiana; species Nicotiana tabacum. The sequence continues at coordinate 156,003,860 of NC_134085.1, forward strand.
ATATATATATATATATATATATATATATATATATATATATATATATATATATATATATTATATAGGGACCTTTTCCCTAAATTTTATTTAACTTGCTTATCGAATTTTATTAATTTGATGAGATTTGAACTTTCACACTTATTGATTTATAATAAATGTTACTTATAGATGTATATGATAAAGTTGGAGATTGTACATGATGTGTACATTAAAATAGGAAAAGCAAGGCATGAGTATTTCAGAAAAGAGCAATTAACCTTGAGAAGATAATTATTTGACGGTGTAATTGATACTGTTATGGTTGAAGGACATAGAGAAGGCAAAGTTGATATAAAAATGCTGCTTCTGACATCGACTATTGGAGCAATAAAATTACGAAAGGGAGATATACCAAAATTTAATTGATAATGTGATGGCTAGAGCGATAATAGAGTTTGTTAGATAGCCTTTGACTTTTTACATAAAAAGCCTTACGGTTACGCATGCATGAATGCTAGGTTTTTATATTCAAATTTGTAATTTATAACTAAATCAAATATTTTTCGAATATGTAACATTTACTATTTTAAGTATATATATATATCCTGTAAAAAATAATATGAAAGCAGAGAGACTAGTTAATTTAAAAAAACAGAAAGAAAAAAAATATCACATGGCAAGGAACATCAGATACAAAAATTCAGTGTTTCTTTGACCTGAATATTATGTGGGAGGCCTCTATAGTAGTTATGTCACCTCAAATATGATGATCAAATAAAGTACTCATTGGCACCTAAAGGTGCCTGCTTTTATAGATGATATTACCACTAGTTGATGCGCATTTATTTCGTGCCGTTTTACAGGTGTAAGTAAATTTCTTCTTTCATCCTTGGGATACTAACGTCTACCATATAAACGCATGTAAAATTGGAACATACCTTTGTGCCAGAAATGCAGAAGATATGCATCACGCTGGTTGACAGCCGTTGATACTCGCAAGGAATTGTCATCCATAAAAGTGTAATTATCATTTGCAGGATTTGTACCCATATATAAGTATAGAGCATCCTTGCTGAGATGTAGATCACCATATTGCATGACATGCGAACCATAAACAGGATTCCCAGTAGCAGTTCTCTCTTTGACCTGCAAAAAGTGCAACATTCGTTATTATTCACAACAAGAACCAAATCATCAGAGTATAAAAACACCCACCTCCCCCCTTGTTCCTTTCTCTCACTTTCACAGCAGAGAAGTATTGGCTTCACTTTCTAAGTTCTTCATTCTACTATAAATTTAAATTTTTCTGCTGAAACATGCACCCTATTAGATTACCACAATTCTCCACGTCCATAAGATCTTACCAGGTGATATTGCTGCTTCACACTTTCAGTCCGCAGGTTGTGTAATTCACTGCTCAGGTACAAAGATACAGAGTCAATAAAAAATTATGCTGCTGAAACTAATAAAGATAATTTCATAAGTAGATTTAAAGTTATAGCAACTATGCCTTAATCTCAACTAGTTGGGGTCGCTAATTAGCATATTCATAATTCCATAATAAGAAAAGTTGACTGTGAAGGAATAACAAATGGAAAGAAATCATCATAAAGCTGATACAGAAGTTGTACTGTCTGTCACACCTCCTTTTTACGCACCCCAGGGGGCGCAGGGGAGTTTTTTCCCAATTAAAGGACAATCGAAACGGGATTGGTTTAATTATTTCAGAGTCGCCACTTGGGAGATTTAGGGTGTCCCAAGTCACCAATTTTAATCCCGAATCGAGGAAAAGAATAACTCTATATTACAGTCTGCGTACCAGAAATCCGGATAAGGAATTCTGTTAACCCGGGAGAAGGTGTTAGGCATTCCCGAGTTACGTGGTTCTAGCACGGTCGCTCAACTGTTATATTCGGCTTATTTATCTGATTTTTAATACAATTATGAACCATGTGCAAAAATTTTATCTTTTAACCGCTTTATTAATTATTATTATTAAGAAATGTGAACATCGCTTAAAACATATCTTTGGACTGTGTCACATGAAATGCACCCACAATCCGAAACATATTTTATTTGATGTTTTAGAATTTGGATTTGGGTCGCATGAAATGCGCACCCGAGTTTAAGAAAATTAAATTATTAAAGGCGCGCCTAAAGCAACTAGCGCATTATTATTTTTGGGGAGGGCCGTGAAATTTTCTAAACGACCCGTCCCGGAATCTAAGTATTTAATATATACACTTAGAGGGCCCCGCAATTTGTCCCTTTTATTTGGCGAGGCTTGTCTCATTTTACTTATTTTTTTATTTTTTATTATTATTTATTTTTATTTTTATATTTTTAAAGGGATGCCATTTTTATGCCTTTAACAGTACTAAACCTTATAGCCTATTTACAACTGAAATCTCATAACTCGTTACAATTTTAATAAAAGGAATCTAGCAAAATGAGTGTTTTGGAAGTAATAACAACAAGTAATGCTAGTTTTGTCCGAATGAACTAAGCAAGAGAAAAGACGAACAAATTAACGTTAAACTGTGTCATGGAGCAACTAACCCTACTTAATTAAATGATATCAAATAAACAAAAATATGTAACACCAAAAATGAACAAAGCGCATATGGTGAAAACATAAGCAGAACATTATCGCATCAATTTATATATTGCATCTTCGAATGTTCAACGTAACATTTCCTTATCTAATGCTTGAAGTTTACTAACCTTTGAACCTCGGCAAACTCAAGACGACAAACACGACCCCGACGAAACTCAAGCCGGACCTCACTCGACGAGGAATAATGATGAAACCTCGGACAAACACCTCGATGAACCAAAGACGACCTCGACGGAGAGTTTGGACCCCACAACTGTCGACGATCAGGTGGGTTGGTGGAAGGTTTTGGACGTGAGGGTGCCAGCGTTAATGGAGGTGGGTTTTTGCTGGTTGCTTGGTCGTCGGGCAGTGGTCGACGGACTGGTTGTGGTGGTTATGGGTGGAGGTGACGGGACGGAGTGGTCGTTTGGTGGTGGTGCTTGGTCGACGGAGGGGAATGCGACGAAGCTGGTGGGTTGTTTGGACGTAGGGAGTAGAAGCGGCAGCAGTGGAGGAGTGGTCGTGGACGACGGACTGGAAGAGTGGTCGTTTGGACGGTGGTTATGGCGTTGTGGGGGTGGTCGACGAGACTGGGGCTGCGACGGGGATTGCCGGTGGTGACGAGGCAGCAGGTTGACGGGGATGGTGCGTGGGGGTGCCGGAAGGTATGAAGGAGCTTAGTGGTCGTTCATGGTGGTTTTGGGCGGTAGGGGTGTTGGTCCGGGGCTAGGAGGAAGTCCGGAAATGGAGTCCCTTTTTCAGGTAGGGTTTTTCTTCCTTCTTTAGGAAGAAGACGAGAGTACAGTCTCTTTTTTCCAATTTTTCCAATCCTTTTTCGTTGGTTTCCCAGTCCGTAAGTCCTCCCTTTTTGTTGGCTTTTTCCTTCTTTTAAAATTTCCCAAATCCCTTTTCGTTGGTCCCCCCTCTTTTCAAATTCTGTCCGTGTTTTTGTAATGCAATGCCCATGAAAATGAGCCCCACGCGTGGTGGGGTTCGAGGCATATGTCCCCCACGCGTGGTGGGGTTCCCCACGTGTCCTGGACACGGTTTATTATGGGCTAGGTCCGAAAATTAGGCCTAAAACCGGGTAGTTTAAACCCGAATATTATTCTTTTGCCCGGACCCGAGAAATAGGAACACGTTGCTTAACTAGTCCTATGTAAGCAAAATAACTACCGAAAATAAGACTAGTATTTAACAAAACTATATCTTTTTTTTTAAATATTTTTAAGGTTTTAAAATAGCTACAAAATATTAATAAAACTATTTTTTGTAATTTTCGTAAATATTAAGATAAAATATGAAGTACTATTTTTGTATTTTTTCAAAGTTAAAACGACTATAAAATATTAATAAAACCATTTTTTTGTAATTTTCGTAAATATTAAGATAAAATATGAAGTAATATTTTTTTTGTATTTTTCAAAGTTAAAATAACTATAAAATATTAATAAAACTATTTTTTTTTGTAATTTTCGTTTTTTTTAATAAAGACAAAAATATGAAATAATATTTTTTGTATTAAAATGACTTCAAAACATTAATAGAATTATATATATTTTTTTTTTGTTAATTTTCGAATTTATATAAAGTACCAAAATAAAGTACCGTTTTTGTATTTTTCAAAATTATAATGACTGCAAACATTAATAGAACTATATATTTTAGTAATTTTTGAATTTATATAAAGTACCAAAATAAAGTACAATTTTTTGTATTTTTTCCACGTTTATGAGAAATGCATAAACTAAAATTCATATATGTATTTTTTGTGATTTTTTTCTTTTTGCAACGAAATAAAGTAAAAATAGTTAAAATGGCTATATTAGACCCAATTTCACATATTCACGCTAAAAATGTGAAAAATCTCGGGGAGGGTCAAAAATCACGTGCTTACAGCTGGCCCTCTTTGACTGGAAACACGAAGAGTTTTCCGACAAAGAACGACTAGACGTGTTTTTGACCCGACCATTACTTGGACGGACTACACTTAAGGAAAGGGAGGGAATGTGACCGAGCCCTGGTATCTGAGCTGCCTACATATCCTTGCTTATACAGGAATCAGGCCACGTGTAGTTCGAAATGAGAGAGATAGTGAAGTATACCGAGGTGAAGAGCCGATCGAGGTGCCGCTCCGTTGAGGTTCCGGTCCACGGTCCTGTCGTTACAACAAAAACGAAGACTGAAAAAAGACTAACTAAACCTATCAGCTACTAGTTACAAGGATTCCTATCTGTAAGTCTTCTGAAACTTGGTCTTGAGTCTTGAATGGTGCTTCATACAGACTTCAGGTTTGAACCTTGATACAGCTAGTTGTAGGTGCTAGTTCTTTGAGCGGACCACATCTGTTCTCTACTTCCGTACCTTGGGTTCTTTTCCCCTCTTGTTTTCTTGTTGTCTTTCTTGACCAGCCTTTTGTGAATGCTGGGGATTTTATTGCTTCCTGCTGGAGGTTCCTGTTGTATTCCTTTGCTTCATTGATTCTAAGTGTGCTCCTTTCTCATATGAGCGGGCTTTTGACTTCAATGCTTCAATTGTATTCCCTTATTCTCCAGGTGGGTGCCTGATTTCTTCCTTCCTTTGTCCTTATTCTCCAGGTGGACGCCTGATTTCTTATTTTCTTTGTCCTTGTTCTCCAGGTGGACGCCTGATTTCTTCCTTCTTTGTCCTTGTTCTCCAGGTGGACGCCTGATTTCTATTTTTCTTTGTCCTACAACAAACTCCGTTCTACAGGCGGGTCTCCTATTGGTAAGATTAAACTTAGGAAGTGCGTCTCCTATGGTGAAACTAAACTGAGGAAGTGTGTCTCCTATGGTGATGACATGCCTGCATTTATACTTGTGGGCGACCTGGAATATGGAATGAACGGACAAAATGTATTCCCGCATTATACTGGTGGGCGACCTAGAACTGAAATGTATTCCCGCATTATACTGGTGGGCGACCTAGAACTTAAATGTATTCCCGCATTATACTGGTGGGCGACCTAGAACTTAAATGTATTCCCGCATTATACTGGTGGGTGACCTAGAACTTAAATGTATTCCCGCATTATACTGGTGGGCGACCTAGAACTTAAATGTATTCCCGCATTATACTGGTGGGCGACCTAGAACTTAAATGTATTCCCGCATTATACTGATGGGCGACCTAGAACTTAAATGTATTCCCGCATTATACTGGTGGGCGACCTAGAACTTAAATGTATTCCCGCATTATACTGGTGGGCGACCTAGAACTGAAATGTATTCCCGCATTATACTGGTGGGCGACCTAGAACTTAAATGTATTCCCGCATTATACTGGTGGGCGACCTAGAACTTAAATGTATTCCCGCATTATACTGGTGGGCGACCTAGAACTTAAATGTATTCCCGCATTATACTGGTGGGCGACCTAGAACTTAAATGTATTCCCGCATTATACTAGTGGGCGACCTAGAACTTAAATGTATTCCCGCATTATACTGGTGGGCGACCTAGAACTTAAATGTATTCCCGCATTATACTGGTGGGCGACCTAGAACTTAAATGTATTCCCGCATTATACTGGTGGGCGACCTAGAACTTAAATGTATTGAAATTGTTTCCCCCATTATACTGGTGGGCGACCTAGAACTGAAATGTATTCCCGCATTATACTGGTGGGCGACCTAGAACTTGAAAGTATTCCCGCATTATACTGGTGGGCGACCTAGAACTTAAATGTATTCCCGCATTATACTGGTGGGCGACCTAGAACTTAAATGTATTCCCGCATTATACTGGTGGGCGACCTAGAACTTAAATGTATTCCCGCATTATACTGGTGGGCGACCTAGAACTTAAATGTATTCCCGCATTATACTGGTGGGCGACCTAGAACTTAAATGTATTCCCACATTATACTGGTGGGCGACCTAGAACTTAAATGTATTCCCGCATTATACTGGTGGGCGACCTAGAACTTAAATGTATTCCCGCATTATACTGGTGGGCGACCTAGAACTTAAATGTATTCCCGCATTATACTGGTGGGCGACCTAGAACTGAAATGTATTCCCGCATTATACTGGTGGGCGACCTAGAATTTAAATGTTTTCCCGCATTATACTGGTGGGCGACCTAGAACTTAAATGTATTCCCGCATTATACTGGTGGGCGACCTAGAATATGGAATGAACAGACAAAATGTATTTGAAATTGTTTCCCCGTTCTTCCGAGAAAATTTTGACAATCGGTAGAAAATTTTCTGCCCCGGTTTTGGTGACTTCCCTGGCGTTGCATCTTGCTGCCATCATCAACCCTTTGTTTTCCTGCAGCAGACAAAAGGATTTAATTAGTTTTCATCGTGGTGGTAGAGGGTGCCTTTCGGGCGGATGATTTTTCCTTTCTTCTCTTTTTCTTGCTTTATGTCCCCATAATTGATTAGTGGGCAGAGTTGCCTACTGGGGGTCTCTAGCCTGCTGGGGATTGGCTTTCAATTAATCCCCTTTTCTGCTTTCTCTTTAAGCACATGTTGTGGGAGTCTGCTTTTAATTCCCGAAACCACTCCCTTTATGAGCTTACTTCCTCCAAAATTGTCGGGCACGATCACTGCATTGCCTGGGATCGGCCTTTAAGACTGTTTGTATTATCCTGCATTGGATGAATTCCCCTCCGGTTTCTGGTAGTAAGCTTTGAAAAATCCTTTCAAGACACATTTTAGGAAAAGAAATAAAAGATAGAAAAAGGAGAAAATCTTTCTGAACCAATATTTTGGTGGGAGAAGAAACTCAAAAGAACTTATCTGGAGGACATGACTGGTCCCCGTGATCATGACGTGCACCACCGATTCCTGACCCAGTCTATTTGTATCAATCGATTTGCCCGATGGTTTGATTTGCTGGGGCTGATAAAAGAGTGTCCATTTCGAATGTTGTAGCTTTTGTTGATCTGTCTTGTCGCCTCATAGTGCCCTTCGAGGGGTTTTCACTAATGAGACTCTCTCTTTTCTCTCATCTCCCGGCGCCTTATGGTGCCTGTGAAGGTTTTCACCAATAAGACTCTCTCATTTCATATCCCTCATCTTACATCGCCTCTCGGTGCCTGTGAAGGTTTTCACCGATAAGACTCTCTCATTTTATTTATTTCGAGGAATCGGGGCGTTGTAATTACAACCTTCTCTTCTGGAGATTCCTTTGACTATCAATTCATTCCCAGTCTTACGATCCTCTTCTTTGCTGGGGATCGGTGTATTATTCTCGGTCTTATTTGCCTGACTCGACATCTCTTGAACATTGATCGGGAGGTCTTTTGGACGTTGATGTTGGTTTTGGTGTGGGGTTAAAGAAAGGCTATAAAAATGAAAATAATTTGATGGGTGATGTGCTACAGCTTTTGGAATCAAACCTTTGTTGGAACTTAAAACATAACCTCTGCCCCAGTTTTCTTGTTTGGGGAATTTTTTTTTTTTTACACTTATGTTGCGCTATGTGCGTTACGCACACTGTGCCTATTATGCACACTATGTACATTATGCATCCTATATTCTCTATGATGCAGACTATGACCGAGCCGTGAGGCGCCTACGTATCCTCTTCGAGGAATCAGGTCAAACGTAGTTCCCACGGTTTTGTATTTCTTATGATTTTATCTTCTTCTCTTTTTTTCTTTTCCTTCTTTTCATTTTCTTTCTCTTTTCTTTTTCTCTTTTTTTTCCATGTCTTTTCCATTAGTGATTCCAAAAGAGGGGTATGAAAGAATTACTTAGGCTCAAAGGGGGAAGCAAGGGTTAAAAGTGTTTGGATAGAAGAAAGAATTGCCTCCGTCATCTCATTATTCAACAAATGCCAAACACAAACAAATAAACCAAAAATTGCCATAATTAAAGAAATTACGCATAATATCTCTTGACTGCATCTGAATTGATAGCCATGTTGACACATCTACTCTCGACATCTGTCAAACACAAAGCACCGTTGGACAATACTCTGGTCACGATATAAGGCCCTTGCCAATTTGGGGCGAATTTGCCTTTTGCCTCGACCTGATGTGGGAGGATCTTCTTCAATACCTGCTGCCCTACCTCAAACTTCCTGGGGCGCACCTTCTTATTATATGTTCTCGCCATTCTCTTCTGGTACAGCTGACCATGGCACACTGCTGCCAATCTTTTCTCATCTATCAGGCTCAACTGTTCCAATCGAGCTTTGACCCATTCATCATCATCAATCCCGGCTTCAGCGACAATTCGGAGGGACGGAATTTCGACTTCCGCTGGTATTACGGCCTCAGTTCCGTACACCAACAAATAAGGAGTTGTGCCTATGGAAGTTCGGACCGTAGTGCGGTAACCCAACAAAGCAAAGGGTAATCTCTCGTGCCATTGTCTGGACCCTTCCACCATTTTTCGCAGTATCTTCTTGATATTCTTATTGGCTGCTTCGACTGCTCCATTCGCCTTGGGACGATATGGGGTGGAATTGCGGTGTGTAATCTTGAATTGTTGGCATACCTCTCTCATCAAGCTGCTATTAAGATTCGCACCGTTATCCGTGATGATCACTTTTGGGATCCCAAATCTGCAGATGATATGGGAGTGAACAAAGTCCACCACTGCCTTCTTGGTTACTGACTTGAAGGTTTCAGCCTCAACCCATTTGGTGAAGTAATCAATGGTCACGAGAATGAACCTATGACCGTTGGACGCTGCCGGCTCGATGGGCCCAATGACATCCATGCCCCACGCCACAAACGGCCAGGGTGCTGACATCGTATGTAACTCTGTTGGCGGAGAATGAATCAAATCTCCATGTATCTGGCACTGATGGCATTTCCTCACAAAAGTGATACAGTCGTGTTCCATGGTGAGCCAATAACACCCTGTTCGAAGGATCTTTCTTGCCAATATATATCCGCTCATGTGTGGCCCACAAACTCCAGCATGTACCTCTGCCATAACTGTCGTTGCTTGACTGGCATCTATGCATCTCAACAATCCCAAATCCGGGGTTCTTTTGTACAATACTCCTCCACTGAGGAAGAAACCATTCGACAAACGCCGAAGGGCTCTTTTTTGGTCTCTAGAGGCATGTTCTGGATATATCCCCATTCTGAGGTATTCCTTGATATCATGAAACCAGGGTTCGCCATCTGCTTCTTCTTCTATGGCATTGCAGTAGGCGTGCTGATCACGGACCTGGATGTGCAGAGGATCAACATACATTTTGTCAGGGTGGTGCAGCATTGATGCTAAGGTGGCCAAGGCATCCGCAACCTCATTGTGAACTCTCGGGATGTGTTTGAACTTCACCGATCGAAATTGCTTGCTCAGATCATGCAAGCATTGTCGGTATGGTATGAGCTTTAGATCTCGTGTTTCCCATTCACCCTGAATTTGATGTACCAAGAGGTCCGAGTCGTCCAAGACCAAAACGTCTTGGACATCCATGTCAGCAGCCAAGCGCAGACCTAGAATGCAAGCCTCATACTCGGCCATATTGTTGGTGCAATAGAAGCGTAGTTGAGCCGTAACAGGATAATGCCGTCCTATTTCAGAAATGAGTACTGCTCCTATTCCGACCCCTTTTGCGTTTGCAGCTCCATTGAAGAAAAGCTTCCAACCCGGTTCCTCAGCTAATTCCAACTCATTCATATGCATTACCTCTTCGTCAGGAAAATACGTTCTTAAGGGCTCGTATTTTTCATCAACGAGATTCTCTGCCAAATGGTCTGCCAGCGCCTGGGCTTTCATGGCCGCCCTCGTTACATAAACGATATCAAACTCTGTGAGCAGAATTTGCCATTTTGCCAACCTTCCCGTGGGCATAGGTTTCTGAAAGATATACTTCAATGGGTCCAAACGGGATATGAGATAAGTAGTATACGATGATAGGTAGTGCTTCAACTTCTGAGCTACCCAAGTTAAGGCACAACATGTTTTCTCGAGTTGAGTGTACTTGACCTCATGTACTGTGAATTTCTTGCTAAGATAGTAGATGGCCTGCTCCTTCCTTCCTGTGTCATCGTGTTGCCCTAACACACAACCAAATGAATTTTCCAAGACCGTTAGGTAAAGAATTAGGGGCTTCCCGGGCTTAGGCGGGACCAATACCGGTGGATTAGACAGATATCCTTTGATTTGGTCGAAAGCCTCTTGACACTCTGCCGTCCAACCTACCGCAGCATCCTTTTTCAGCAGCCGAAATATGGGCTCACAAGTTGCTGTGAGTTGAGCGATGAACCTGCTGATGTAATTGAGTCTACCCAGCAAACTCATTACCTCTGTTTTGTTCCTTGGCGGTGGCAAATCTCGGATGGATTCAATTTTGGATGGGTCTAACTCAATCCCCCGTCGACTGACGATGAATCCTAGCAACTTTCCTGATGGGACCCCGAATGCGCATTTGGCCGGGTTAAGCTTGATATCATACCTCCGGAGTCTTTGGAAAAATCTCCTTAAGTCTGCTACATGGTCCTCCTGACGCCAAGATTTGATGATCGCATCATCGACGTACACTTCGATTTCCTTGTGTATCATGTCATGAAACACAGTAGTCATTGCTCGCATGTACGTTGCCTCGGCGTTCTTTAACCCGAACGGCATTACCCGATAGCAGTAGGTTCCCCATGGCGTAATAAACGCTGTCTTCTCAGCATCCTCTTCGTCCATTAGGATCTGATGATAACCCGCATAGCAATCCACAAAGGATCTGATCTCGCGCCCAGCGCAATTATCGATCAGGATATGAATGTTGGGTAACGGAAAATTGTCCTTGGGACTTGCTTTGTTGAGGTTGCGGTAGTCGACGCACACCCTGATTTTTCCATCCTTTTTTGGTACTGGTACCACATTGGCCAACCACTCGGGATATCGAGTGACCCAAATGACCTTTGCCTGCAACTGCTTAATCACCTCTTCTTTGATTTTTACACTCATTTCTGTTTTAAATTTCCTTAGTTTTTGCTTGACCGGAGGGTATGCCGGGTCAGTGGGCAATTTGTGAACAACTAAATTGGTGCTTAATCCAGGCATATCGTCATATGACCATGCAAAAACATCTTTGAATTCCATGAGGGTTTTGATCAATTCTTCTCTGACATTCGGCTCAATGTGTATACTAATTTTGGTCTCTTGGACGTTATCAGCGTCTCCTAGATTCACAGCCTCGGTGTCATTTAGGTTAGGCTTGGGTTTCTCTTCAAATTGGCACAGTTCTCGGTTTATCTCTTCGAAGGCTTCCCCTTCGTCACATTCAGATTCATCGTAAAAAACGACCTCTTGCATCATTGAGTCGGTTTCAGATTGATTTATTAGACTAGGTCGAAGATCCGATGTGCGGGCCATGTCATTAGAACCAGTAAAAAGAGAACTGTTCAGAAAGAAAAAGAACAAAACAAAATTAAAATGGGACAAAAGAAAAGAACTTCATTAAACTTGCGGGATAAAAGGGTTCACACTTTTACAAAAACGAAAGTAAAATTTGGATTACACCCTTGAGTAATCCGGACAAAACAAAACACACAAAACATAAATCAAAGCCTACTACCAAGACTCCCCTCGGACAGGAAGAGGAGTAACTGTCCAATTGTTGGTCTTGGCCTCAGGCCCCACAAACTGTATCTCTGCTCTGCTAGAACCTTCTCCAGCTTCCACCATACTGACATCCGCGAATAGCCTCTCAAAACTCTGATTCAGGTCTTCATTTATACCGATCAAAGGTCCTAGAATCTTTGGGACCGGCGACCCCTTGGCACTTGCTTTGACAAAAGACCTTGAGAGGCGTGGCACTGGTTTAGGCAGAAACCAGACCCTCTTCTTCATTTTTCGCGCTTGCTTCCTGTCTGCTGCGGTTGGTTTGAACCCCAATCCGAAAGTTTCCAGATTTTTAGGAAGGGAGACAGGTTGGACAATCCCTTGAAGCTCGACTCCCAGGCCCTTTCCCGGCACGAATCCATTACCCAGCATTTCTGAGACCATCATGACTGTTGCGGCAGCTACCCTAGGGTGTGGGATGATTTCTCCTTCAGAAATTTTGTTGGCCGACCCTGTATCGAAAATCTGGTAGACCCAAGGACCTTTGTCATCAGCGGTCTCTATGAAAGGTATAATGGTTCCGCCCATGGTGCACGTTGTATCCTCGCCGTGTAACACGACCTCTTGTCTTTCCCACTCGAACTTCACCATCTGATGTAGGGTGGAAGGCACCGCTTTGGCTGTATGAATCCATGGTCGACCTAACAGCAGGTTGTAAGATACCGTGGCGTCTAATACCTGGAATTCCATGGTAAATAGGACCGGACCAATGGTCAGTTCGAGTACAACATCCCCTACAGTGGCTGTTCCGTTTCCGTCAAACCCTCGGACACAGATGCTATTCTTGCGGATTCTTCCGCGGTCGATCTTTAACTGGTCCAGAGTGGATAGTGGGCAAATATTGGCGCTTGAGCCGTTATCCACCAATACTCGAGTTACCACCGAGTCTTCACATTTGACAGCTAGGTATAAAGCTTTATTATGCTCCGTACCTTCCACCGGCAGGTCATAATGTTACCCTGTTCACCTCGAAAATTTTGCTGGCAATGGTTTCCAGGTGGTTTACAGCAATCTCACTGGGTACATGAGCTTCGTTCAATATCTTCAGCAGGGCCCGACGATGCTCCTCAGAATGGATCAGTAACCACAACAGTGAGATCTGGGCCGGTGTTTTTCTCAGCTGTTCGACCACAGAATAGTCCTGTACTTTCATCTTCCTCAGGAATTCTTCAGCCTCTTCTTCGGACACAGGTTTCTTGGTTGCAACTAGGTTGGTTCTTCTTAGCTCCACCGGAGCAAAACATCGACCTGATCGAGTCAGCCCTTGCGCTTCACAACTGACTTCTTCCACCTGTTTTCCTTTGTACATCACCACCGCCTTTTCATATTTCCAAGGCACAGCCCTGCTGTCAATCATCGGCAGCTGGACCACAGGCTTTATGGTCACCCGTTCTCTACATACCCCTTTCAACATGACCGCCGGTGTGGGCGGGATCCCTGGTATTACCAGCTTGCTTGGCTCGGGTTTGCTTGTTATGGCGGATGGGCTCTTTCCCCATATCACTACCGGCTTGACGCCTTCTCCCTGCGACTGTACACTCGTTCCTCCACTGGTTGAGACTTCTTTCGGGGCGGCTTGGATCATCATCACTGTTTGTGAGGGTTTTCTCAATTCTCCTCCCTCACACACCAACTCAATCATGTGAGTTTCGTGGTGCGCTGGCAGTGGGTTTTGGTTGATGTTAGGAGCCTCCGGTGTCTGGACCTCGATCTTATTGGTGTCGATAAGATCCTGTATGGCATGCCTTAATTTCCAGCACTTCTCGGTATCATGCCCGAGCATCCCTGAACAGTATTCACAACTGATTGATCGATCCAAGCTTTGAGGTGGGGGATTTGGTTCTCGAGTCTGGACAGGACTAACCAAACCCAATTGCCTCAGCTTGTGGAACACAGCGGTGTAAGTTTCTCCCAACTCCGTGAAAGTTCTCTGCTTCCGCAACCTGTCATTCCTAGCATCTGGATTTCCCCGGAAACCTGCCCCTGAAGGGTTTCTATACGCCCTCGGTGGAGGATAGGTGTTTTGTGGTGATGCATATATGTTCTGGGGAGCCGGCGCGCGCCATTGTGGGCGAACCGGAGGCTGAGTGTATGCTTGGGCCTGGTGTACGGAACAATGTGGCTCTCGAGGCGGATAGAAATTTTGTGGTGGGTTGTATGGGTAGTTTGACCTGTGAGGTCTGGGTTGGTTGTAGTGCGGCCTGCCAGCCCTGGACCAACTGCCTGCCTCGATCGTGGCAACCTCTTCTTTCTTTCTTCTCAGCGCACCTCCCGCGCCGCTTTGAATAGCCTGGGTTGTGGCTTTGAGTGCCGAATAGTTCAAGATTTTGTCAGACCTCAGACCCTCTTCTATCATGACCCCTATCTTGACCACTTCGTTGAAAGATTTTCCAACTGTTGTCACCAAGTGACCAAAATAGGTTGGATCCAGTGTCTGCAAGAAATAGTCCACCATCTCTCCCTCTCTCATGGGAGGATCGACTCTAGCTGCTTGCTCTCTCCAGCGGAACCCGAACTCGCGAAAACTTTCCCCGGGTTTCTTCCCAGTTCTCAATAATGTGAGACGGTCAGGGACTATCTCGAGATTGTACTGGAAATGACCTGCAAAAGCCTGCGCCAGATCATCCCACGTGTACCACCTGCTGGAATCCTGCCTGGTATACCATTCTAGTGCAGATCCGCTCAAACTTTGGCCGAAATAAGCTATCAGCAGCTCATCCTTGCCGCCTGCCCCCCTCATTTTGCTACAGAATCCCCGCAAATGTGCCATGGGATCACCGTGCCCTTCATATAAATCAAACTTAGGCATCTTGAACCCAGCCGGGAGTTGGACGTCTGGGAAAGGGCACAGATCTTTGTATGCTACGCTGACTTGGTTGCCCAGCCCGTGCAAGTTCCTGAAGGACTGCTCCAGGCTTTTGAACTTTCTCAATACTTCATCCTGTTCAGGGGCCTTAGCCGGCTTCTCAATCTCTGCCGGCACTTCCAAATGTGGATTGTAAGCCTGTGGTTCGGGGGCATGAAACGTAGGCTCGGGGGGGGGGGGGGGTAGTATTGTGTATCGTGAGCCTGAAACAATGGCTCACTGGTCGTTCTTTGCAAAGGGGCTGATGTTGGTCCCACAAAAATGGGAATATTGGGTGTTGGGAGAGGTTGATGGGGTGGTGGATCTTGGGAATCATGAGGGCTTCTTTCTTGATGATAAAGGGGATTTGGGCGGCTTGTGGAAGGGCCAGAGTGAGGGTATTCCGGCATGTGCCCCAGTGTTTTAGGGCTCTTTTGTGTTTTGGCTATGGCTAGCTGCATTGCATTCATCTCTAGTCCCATCCTTTCAATCTTTTCCATCGCTTCTTTTAGCAACTGGCTCATCGGCCTCTCTTCCTCATTACTATTCTCTGAAGTAGTCATGCTGGTTGCTATCAGTCCTTTGGATCTGGTTTGATAGGAGTGTGCTGCCAGAGTTCCTTAACAACTTCTTTGTTTGATTCAGACAACAACAAACTTTGTTAGCGTTAGAGTTTAACAGATTTGATCATAACACATAGAGGATGCAATGCACATAGGCAATTAATCATTTCTACATGCTTTGCTTCAAACAACCTGCGTCATCCCGGTTTGCTCATTCGTCCCCTTTTAAAGTAATTTGGGAAACCCTGTGTTTTATTTTATTTTGTATTTTCTTTTCTTTCTTTATTAAAAGCGGTCGAATCTTATGGGGATTGCCTACGTATCACGTCCCCGCGCGAATCAGACCAGGCGTAGTTCTGCCTTAAAGTAAAGAAACACAAAATTCTTGTGAAATCGTTAAATTCATTCTCAAAATTTTGCTATTACAAATTACTTCAAGCAAGGAATAGCAATAGTACAGACTCCACAGTTCTTAACCCATTTTGACTAAAAGAAAAGAAAACAACATATGGAAAAGCAACAAAGCCAAATAAACAAGACTCAACCAAAGATCAATTTTCCAACTTAGGGGCCCGCGAGGCATCATTCGGCCTTTCCGCGGCCCTTGGTGTGAGGTCCCTCTGCAGGCTTTTCAACTCATTCATGATTCGGTGGACGCAACCCATGATGGAAACAAGGAGGGTCTTCCGAGGCATTTGCTCGCATGCCAGGCATCTCATGTAGATGTAATGCCCAATCTCGTCGATCCTTCCTCGAATGTTGTCCCTTTCTGCGAACAACTGCCTTATCTGTCGGTTCTTCAATCCTAGTGTTTGCGCATTGTTGGCAAGCTGATCCTGGAATATCTCCATTTGTCTTTCCATTCTGGTCATTGCATCGTAACATCGCCTTCTGTCGGCTTGGGCATCTCGTGCTTGTTTGACGATCCGATCATGTAGAGTGGAGTTCGTCTCCCTCAATATTCCGATGCTCATCTCATAATCCCTTATGACCTGTTGCAAACGCTGCTTCCGGGCCATTGTGTGCCTTGCCCATCTGACCTTCATCCTTGCTATGCATGCTTCTGATTGTTCTAATTCTTCTTGGCTCTGGATGACCTGACTTCTCAAACTTGCTATCAATCTTTCGTCAGAGCGACGCTTCTGTCGGTCAACGTTACTCTTACTAGCTTGGTGAAGGCGGGCCTTCAAGATTTGGTTTTCTTGGGCTAGCTTGTTTCTTTCAGCCTGCTCCGAAGCGGCTTGCACATTGTTCTCAAATGCAAGTCCTTCGACTTGTTGCTTTAGCTTCCCGATTTCAACCCGGTAACCTTCCTCCCTTTTTAACCATCCCCATTGCTCTTGTGAATCATCTGTGAAGTGTTGGACGTGTGCCTTTTTAGCAGGTCTTTGCCGAATCTGAAACCTTCCTTCGAACCAAGCATCGTACTTTGGGTCTACCTCACCTTTAGCTAGTTCTCGCACCATGGTCTTGGGCTCCAAGAATCTACATTCATGCCACAGTTTTCTAATCTTCCCCTCGGGGAATATGACTCCCGGGCTTAATTCCAAGGCATGCTTGCTCAGATCTTCGTCAGTAGGGACTACTTGAAACCTGCCCAATTGTCGTAATACCCGATGAGGGGCATATGGCTGGATGCTGCGAAGACCCATTAAGAGAACATGACATTCTTCAGCCGACATGTAGATCACCTCAGTATCAGCCAACCAACCGAATGCCCATTCAATTTGGTCAGCTGTTGTTGACCTTAACCGTGTAAACCATGCTTCGACACCTTCAGGAAATCTGGCGCCTGTCATGCGCTTCTTGAATCCGCTGATACAATTCCTCTCGGTCAACCCGTGGTTCATGTATCCTACTCGGTGATGGAGATGTTCCTGCATCCATAGCTGAAGTAACAGGTTGCAACCTTGGAAGAACTTGCCTCCTTCTCGGCATATAGTCAGAGCCCGGTAGATTTCGGACAAAATCAAAGGAACCACAGTACTATTGGTTCTTTTGATTGCCACGTCGGCCATCCCTACCAGGCCTATCTCTATCTTTTTATCCTTCCTTGGACAGACCATGACTCCCAAGAATGCTGTGATAAAAGCCAAAGTACGTCTTGCTTCCCATTTGTTTCTGTTCCCTCCGTGAGTTAACCCAAGGTTCGGTTCCTCGAAACCCTGCGGGGTTCCGTACCGCTGATACAAGAAATGGAGATCACAACATCCTCTCGATAAATCGCCATGTTGTACCTTCCGACTAATGCTTAGTAGATCCAGAAACGCATGCGGAGACACTGGCCTTGGCGAAAGCAAATATTGCCCTCTTAACCTCTCATTCAATCCCGCATATCCGGCGACTTCCTCAAGTGTTGGTGAAAGTTCAAAGTCAACAAAACGGAATACATTGCGGGTTGGGTCCCAAAATGGTATTAGAGCTTCAAGAATATCTGTCCTTGGCCTAACGCCCAACAAATTTACAAAGCCTCCCAATATTCTTCCTACTACCTCTTTGCTATTGGCTTCCAAATCATTCCACCACATGTGGAGTTGTAGGGGGACCTCGCTGAGGGCCGAGAATGGTTCATTTTGCTCTGTGCTCATCCTGCACATTTATTAAGGTGACCTTTTAGGCGAAAACAGAAACCTTTATTTTGACTCTAAACAAAAATCTTGGAAAACAAAACAAACAGTATATGTATTTATATACATGTGTGTACATATATGCTTTATGGTATATCATTATTGGTAAAATGAAAAGGGGAGTTGGACCCGATGAGGGTTGCCTACGTATCTCACATCCGGTGAGAATCAAACCGGCGTAGTTTGGGTCAATAAGAGATAAACAATAATAAACATTTTTTCAATTTTCATGTTAAAACAGACCGGGTTCCAAAGGTTTGAAGATGACCTACAACTGAAAAAAAATCAAACAACACACATATTCTAATTAAAAGATTTACAAACGCCAAAAACAGATGATCAGCTCCCTTTCTCCGTTTGACAAATGCAACCAAACGGTTATTTTTTGCAAATGTGGCCCCTTCCAAATTTCACATGAATTTTGAGGCCGGGGAAGATTATCTTGACACTTTACAAACTTGTCCATTCTTTTACGAAAATAACCGTTCGACAACTGAAAGATACTCTAAGGCTATTTCGGCAAGAACGGTTTAAGACGCGGCCGAAGCTGGCTCGGCTTATTTTATTCTTTCATTTTTTTTTTTGACTAAACATCCTAACGGCATTCACCTGACCGTTTTACTCTTTGTTTTTTTTTTCAAATTACGATAAAACCCTTGTGTTGCAAACACGGCCTTTCGACATCTCGGGGACGAAGCTTTTTAAGGCTGTGTGGGTCAACTGGACCAAACTCCCAGACACGACCCAAAAGGTGACTGTTTACACAAAATCAGCCTTCCGGCGTCCCTTTCGGGAACATTCGGCTATTTATGACAAAACAGCATCACCCGACTTCTTTATGACTCTTTTTATTGTTTTTCAAATTAGAAAACTCAATATTACAAACACAGCCTTTCAACGTCTCGGGGACGAAGATTTTTAGGCTGTGTGGGTCCATATCTCAAAATGACCCAAAGGTGGCTGTTTATGCAAAGTCAGCCTTCCGGCGTCCCTTTCGGGAACATTCGGCTATGTCTTGATAAAACAGCGTCACCTAACTCCTTTATGACAAAATTAAAATTTGACATATATTTTTTATTTATTTGTTTTTTTGGCTATTTTAGCAAAAGGTGGGGTTGGACCCGATGAGGGTTGCCTACGTATCTCACATCCGGTGAGAATCAAACCCGCGTAGTTCGGGCAAAAGAACTACTTAAAAAGAAGAAATGAAGTATATTTTTTGGATTTTTGATTAATCTTTTTTTTTTGAAAGAAATACTTCTAAGATATATTTTGAATTTCATTTGCTTTTTTCTTTTATTCTAAAGAAGAAAAATATATTTTTTGGAATTTTACCTTTAATAAAAGAAACGCTCTAAAAATGTGTTTTTTTTTTAATTTTGAATTCCCTGTCAATTTTGAAAGAAGGATCAAAATATTCTCGGATTTTTTTATTTTATATTATTATTTTATTTTGTTTATTTAGTTTTTTTTAAAAAAAAACAATTGAAAAAATCTTTCTAAAGAAGTCAATAATGGAAAATATTTTTGGATTATTTGTTTAGAGAATTGGGATTCTAAAAACTTTTGGCAAGACAATTGTTCTTGCAACAGATAAAGATATATATAAATTTTTTGGAAAATAAGAAAAACTTTTTGGATTTTTTATATATATATATACTTGCGACAGATAATGAAAGACTCCTTTTATTTTTTCTTTTATATGTTTTTTTTTGCATTTTCATAAGCAAATAAATAATAAACAAAAACCAATTTTTTTTTTATTTCTTAAAATAAAACTCTTTTTCATTTTCTTTTTAATGGCAAGACAAACTATATATCTTTTCTCCTTTTTTTTTTTTGAAAAACAAAATAGAGCGACGACCTTTTTTTTTTCCTTTGCTTTTAATAAAGCAAACTAACACATTTTTTTTTATTTTCTCAAAATTTCGGCAGAGTTTCGACACTACTTGGACATTTGTTTTCTTTTTCTTTCTAAAAATAAGTAGTTATATCTCTACACTGCCATTTCCTCATCTTTTCACGATTTTCTAATTTGTGGAAAATGATGACAACATACAAAATCTTTTGAATTTTCATGCCTTGTTTTTATATGTATTTTTATTTTTTTATGTTTATTGTTATTTTCAAAATGTGGCATGGGAAACATAAGGATTTCCAAGACATCTTGGATTTCGCAAATGTTCCCCATGCGCTTTTTCCAACATATGAAGCGTGGGGGACATATGGGAATTCCAAGACTTCTTGGATTCCACAAATGTTCCCCATGTGTTTTCCCAAAAAGCAAGCGTGGGGGACATAGGGAATTCCAAGGCTTCTTGGATTCCGCAAATGTTCCCCATGCTTTGATTAAAATAACATCATGCTGGAAATGACCAAATGACCCATTCGCCCTTGACTGAATACAACATGTAGCACATAGGATGCCATAAGATGGTCTATTATTTTCAGGTTGCTTGTCCTAGACGGACCCAACCCTTGTGTTGAGTCCCCTAAGTCAAATGCACATGATGCAAATAAACGTTCCTACTAGGGATCCGGCATGTGGATTTGTTATACTAGGTTCAGAACCTGGGTGTTTGTTCTAGACCTGGCTTACCCGAGCGGACAGCTCGAGCCGAGGGGGGGCAGCGTACCGGGAATACAGAAGCTTCACCGGCTTAGCAACTTATCCGAACCTCGTTCTAAATTGGGATTTGACACTATACAGAAAAGAAGTCATACGAAGTACGCCCTTCTTCATGATTTAGAAGACTCAGAGAGAAGATGGGTTTCGGCACAATTTATATACAGTTCACATAATATCAAAAGCGGTAAAAGCAACATTTAGCACATTAGGCTTAAAACATGTAAAAAATCAGATAAAGCCAAATATAACAATTTATCTAAGCTCGAATTTCTAACCCTGAACCAGTGGTTCTGGGTTACGTAATCCCCAGCAGAGTCGCCAGAGCTGTCACACCTCCTTTTTACGCACCCCAGGGGGCGCAGGGGAGTTTTTTCCCAATTAAAGGACAATCGAAACGGGATTGGTTTAATTATTTCAGAGTCGCCACTTGGGAGATTTAGGGTGTCCCAAGTCACCAATTTTAATCCCGAATCGAGGAAAAGAATGACTCTATATTACAGTCTGCGTACCAGAAATCCGGATAAGGAATTCTGTTAACCCGGGAGAAGGTGTTAGGCATTCCCGAGTTCCGTGGTTCTAGCACGGTCGCTCAACTGTTATATTCGGCTTATTTATCTGATTTTTAATACAATTATGAACCATGTGCAAATTTTATCTTTTAACCGCTTTATTAATTATTATTATTAAGAAATGTGAACATCGCTTAAAACATATCTTTGGACTGTGTCACATAAAATGCACCCACAATCCGAAACATATTTTATTTGATGTTTTAGAATTTGGATTTGGGTCGCATGAAATGCGCACCCGAGTTTAAGAAAATTAAATTATTAAAGGCGCGCCTAAAGCAACTAGCGCATTATTATTTTTGGGGAGGGCCGTGAAATTTTCTAAACGACCCGTCCAGGAATCTAAGTATTTAATATATACACTTAGAGGGCCCCGCAATTTGTCCCTTTTATTTGGCGAGGCTCGTCTCATTTTACTTATTTATTTATTTTTATTATTATTTATTTTTATTTTTATATTTTTAAAGGGATGCCATTTTTATGCCTTTAACAGTACTAAACCTTATAGCCTATTTACAACTGAAATCTCATAACTCGTTACAATTTTAATAAAAGGAATCTAGCAAAATGAGTGTTTTGGAAGTAATAACAACAAGTAATGCTAGTTTTGTCCGAATGAACTAAGCAAGAGAAAAGACGAACAAATTAACGTTAAACTGTGTCATGGAGCAACTAACCCTACTTAATTAAATGATATCAAATAAACAAAATATGTAACACCAAAAATGAACAAAACGCATATGGTGAAAACATAAGCAGAACATTATCGCATCAATTTATATATTGCATCTTCGAATGTTCAACGTAACATTTCCTTATCTAATGCTTGAAGTTTACTAACCTTTGAACCTCGACAAACTCAGGACGACAAACACGACCCCGACGAAACTCAAGCCGAACCTCACTCGACGAGGAATAATGATGAAACCTCGGACAAACACCTCGACGAACTAAAGATGACCTCAACGGAGAGTTTGGACCCCACAACTGTCGACGATCAGGTGGGTTGGTGGAAGGTTTTGGACGTGAGGGTGCCAGCGTTAATGGAGGTGGGTTTTTGCTGGTTGCTTGGTCGTCGGGCAGTGGTCGACGGACTGGTTGTGGTGGTTATGGGTGGAGGTGACGGGACGGAGTGGTCGTTTGGTGGTGGTGCTTGGTCGACGGAGGGGAATGCGACGAAGCTGGTGGGTTGTTTGGACGTAGGGAGTAGAAGCGGCAGCAGTGGAGGAGTGGTCGTGGACGACGGACTGGAAGAGTGGTCGTTTGGACGGTGGTTATGGCGTTGTGGGGGTGGTCGACGAGACTGGGGCTGCGACGGGGATTGCCGGTGGTGACGAGGCAGCAGGTTGACGGGGATGGTGCGTGGGGGTGCCGGAAGGTATGAAGGAGCTTAGTGGTCGTTCATGGTGGTTTTGGGCGGTAGGGGTGTTGGTCCGGGGCTAGGAGGAAGTCCGGAAATGGAGTCCCTTTTTCAGGTAGGGCTTTTCTTCCTTCTTTAGGAAGAAGACGAGAGTACAGTCTCTTTTTTCCAATTTTTCCAATCCTTTTTCGTTGGTTTCCCAGTCCATTTTTCTTCTTTTTTCCTTCGTAGGTTTCTTTTCTTTCTTCTCTTTTGAAGAAGAAAGAGGAACAGTAGTTTTCCCTCTCAATTTTCCAAAAGTCCCCCCCCCCCGTCCCTGGCTTTCTGTCCGTGTTTTTGTAATGCAATGCTCATGAAAATGAGCCCCATGCGTGGTGGGGTTCGAGGCATATGTCCCCCACGCGTGGTGGGGTTCCCCACGTGTCCTGGACACGGTTTATTATGGGCTAGGTCCGAAAATTAGGCCTAAAACCGGGTAGTTTAAACCCGAATATTATTCTTTTGCCCAGACCCGAGAAATAGGAACACGTTGCTTAACTAGTCCTATGTAAGCAAAATAACTACCAAAAATAAGACTAGTATTTAACAAAACTATATCTTTTTTTTTAAATATTTTTAAGGTTTTAAAATAGCTACAAAATATTAATAAAACTATTTTTTGTAATTTTCGTAAATATTAAGATAAAATATGAAGTACTATTTTTGTATTTTTTCAAAGTTAAAACGACTATAAAATATTAATAAAACCATTTTTTTTGTAATTTTCGTAAATATTAAGATAAAATATGAAGTAATATTTTTTTTTGTATTTTTCAAAGTTAAAATAACTATAAAATATTAATAAAACTATTTTTTTTTGTAATTTTCGTTTTTTTTAATAAAGACAAAAATATGAAATAATATTTTTTGTATTAAAATGACTTCAAAACATTAATAGAATTATATATATATATTTTTTTGTTAATTTTCGAATTTATATAAAGTACCAAAATGAAGTACCGTTTTTGTATTTTTCAAAATTATAATGACTGCAAACATTAATAGAACTATATATTTTAGTAATTTTTGAATTTATATAAAGTACCAAAATAAAGTACAATTTTTTGTATTTTTTCCACGTTTATGAGAAATGCATAAACTAAAATTCATATATGTATTTTTTGTGATTTTTTTCTTTTTGCAACGAAATAAAGTAAAAATAGTTAAAATGGCTATATTAGACCCAATTTCACATATTCACGCTAAAAATGTGAAAAATCTCGGGGAGGGTCAAAAATCACGTGCTTACACTGTCTCCAGCCTAGAATTTGAGAATGTCTTTATATATGGCATTGCTATTATAGGACTGACAAACTCATGCAGAATAAGCAGGACCAAAAAGAGCTGACACATTTGACAAATATCATAGCCAAAAACCACAACACATCTTAAACTCAAATTTCTTATAGCTGTTTCAGATGGTATTCATGTAATGACAGAAAAGGAAATGCAGAAGGTGAAGGTCATATAAGGTACATATACCTGTCCTCCATCCAGGAAATACTGTACAAGTCACCAAGGCAGGTCATGTATTCAATAGGAGGACTGGGATACTCTCCTGGGCAACAGGTTCCCCAGCTACTCTCTTCAGCATTTGATGCTGTCGTGGCATAGATATTTAAACCGTCAGGAAGAACACCCTCAAATATACTACTAGACTCACAAGCTTCAAGGTAAAATACCTGCAAATAGACAAAAGAAGAAATAACTTAGAGAATGAAAAAGTGTTTAACCAAAAATCTGAGTCCTTGGTCAAAGCTAAAAGAGAAATTCGGGTTACTGATAATCAGGAGACAAAAAATAAAATACTTTTGAGAACAATGGTAGAAGGTAAATAGATAAGTATTTCAATGAATTCTCAATAGTATTCCGTGTGTCTACAAATGATGATACTTCTTCCTTTTATAGATCATTCTAGGTAGAGGAATAAAGCATCAGTTTTAATGATATAATCATGAGCAATAAATGACATTAAATAAGCCGTTATACAATCATTCCTATTAAATACCAACTTTATAACGTATCAGACATTTAATAATGAATTTGGACTCCTTTCTGTCATCTGATCCTTGCTTTCAATGCCTTCTAATCCGTTGGCTGTAAATAATTTAAATTGGTACGAGACTCGTATCTATACATCGTCTCGTGCCTATTTAAATTCTTCTTCCCGTGGCTGTTTTCACCGTGCCTCTTAGTCAATTGCTGTTCTTTGACCATTCAATTAATCCATGTGTCATGCCACATCATTTTTAATATAAATTCAATTTTTTCCCAATACAGATAGTCCCCCCACTTTCCATTTTTTTTATCAATTAAATAATTGGGAAGTGGATCTTCATATAAAAAGAACTTTTGCCACAATTAATGCTCATGACAGTACTAACGTTTCAACAGTCTTTTCCATTTAATGTTCTGTCCATGTGTCATTTTATAATTGATTCTGCTATTCATATCCTTCTTCGAGACTTCTTCAATCTCACTATTTACGAAGTGATAGCTGCCTTTATTATAGGCTTTTCATCATTATACTTTAAAAGTTGACGGTTCCCAATTTACACATACTTTGTCTTCCTTTGTCTTCTTCACAAATTTTCAGCACATACTTTCTTCTTAACAATGTCTTCTTCAAACCCTAACCGTAAAAAAGTTCCAATTCTAGATCAGTTCCCCAACGCCCCTGTTAGACACAGAAGAGGCGGAGGAAGTAGGCCTCGAACAGGGTTGGAATCTACGCGAGGCGGTTCCTCTGGTTCTTCTTCAAGGAGTTTTATCCCAAAAGCCCCTTCTTCTAAAAGTAGGGAAATTCTTGATACTTCTCAAGAACCCTCAGTTGATGATATAGTTCCCGGCGATTTGTCTTTTGAAAGTGACAAAACATCTCTTCAAAAACAAATTAAAAATTTAGAAAGAGCCGATACTTACCCAACATTAGTAACCGAGCTTACAATCCCCACCATAAGAAGAGATTGTAACTGGAAGGATAGTCTTCGAATGTCAATTCCTTCCCCAAATCAAAGAATTTCCTCTTTTAGAAATGGGTATTCTTCTGTTTATACTTACCCCTTCACTTTAGGTTTTAATCCTCCGATTGACCCAGTTATTCTCGATTTTTGTCGTTTCTTTACCATTTGTTTGGCCCAAATTGGTCCATTGGTGTGGAGAACAGTGACTTGTTTGAGATATTTATCATCCAAGGCAATTGTCAATTTCACCTTTTCTCATCCCAACTTAATACGCCATGGGGTTTTAAGCTTAACTGCAAGGAGCAAAAAAGTTTTGGTAAACCCTGAGGATGACAGAGATCGTGGATGATATATCCGTTACGTTGCTGTCCGTACAGTGGATTTGATTGGCGAAACAAATATTCCCTTTCCTGAGAAGTGGAATTTTGAACGTAAGTTTCCTCTTGTTTACCGTACCTACTTTTGAGAATTTCAAAAAAAATGTGGTTTTTAACCTCGTCCCTTCTTGGTTTTTTGTAGCAACCATGGGAGATGTGGAACCTATTCCCAACTTTCGTGGTTGGGTAGACTCACTTTTGAAGATTGCTACTAGGGAGCAGAGAACTTGGAAATCAATTTCTTCTTTACATTGCTGGAAAGTCAAAACACATGGTATCCACCCTTTTAAAATTTTTGTTTTACATGTTAAGCACTTTTTCCTCAACTTTAACCATGTATATCCATTCTTTAATCAGGATTTGGCATTAGAGGAATGACAGCTGAAGTAGCTATGGCCATTCGCATGTCTGCGAATGCTGCTCTGGATTTAGATAAGGCTCGAGCCTTGCTACCTAAAAGAAAAGCTACAAAGGAAAGTTCTGAAGAAGAAGAGGAGGGTACCTCCCTAATTACCAGGCCAAGGTCCAGGAGACGAATAATCATTGATAATGAAATTGAAAACACTCCTGCTCGTACCTCCGCCACTGAGCCTGTTTTGATTCAATCTGATGAGGATGCCGAACCAAGAGATAACAATGAGTCAATTCAGCACCTTTTTGATAGTGGTTTCGGGAGTGGCGAGCTCGGACCTGTTTTTGATGAAGCTCCTCTTTCCTCATTTGTTCCTATTTCCTCCATTCCTCTGCCTGCCGTAAGTGTTTCTTTACCAGCTTTAACAACTTCCGTTTGTTTGCCAATTTCTACTGCTCCTATATCTGTTCCCTTGGCTGCTTCAACCGCACCTGCTTCTGCTCCGGTGTTGGTTTCTACATCTTTTCCCTCCATTCCTTCTATTCCCTCCGTTGCTCCTCTTCCCTCTGTTCATCATACAGAGAAAGGTTCTAGCAGCGGAAATATGACAATGAGAAGTGTTACTTTGGAGGTTCCTGCCAATCATAGCCTCCTGAGGAAGACCGACAGAGCCGATGTTTGGCTCGAACCTCTCATTGGAGATATCGAGAAGAAGAAGATGGAGAGCCATAGCTGCTTAACTTTGATGAACGACGTAGTTCATTCTACTTTGAAGGTATTTCTACCAACAAGTTTTTTTTTTTAAATTATCTTCAATTTCTCATTTCCATGACTTACCTCTGTAGGCTAACCTTATTAGCACGGAATTAATGAGAAGAATTTCCTTACTGGAAAGAAAAGCTCGTGAGTCTGAGAAGTCTGTCCACGAGGCTGAGGAAATTGCTAGGGGAGCCCAACTTGAAGCAACCAACTGGAAGGAGCAGTTTGAAAATGCTCAAGGGACTATAGAAGAGTTGCAAGAAAATAAAAACCTCCTAGAGCAGCAAAACCGTGGTTTAACTTCTGAACTGGCAACAGTCAAAGCCTCTTCAAGCCAATTGAAAAGAGACAAAGAGCTTTTGGAATGCTCTTTATCAGAACAATTATCCAGAGCTAGTGAAGAAGTTAGAGAGGTGAATGTACTTTTGGCTAAAAAGGAAGAATATGCAGGAGAGTTAGTGCAAAGCTTGACTCAAGCTCAGGCTGACTTACAGACTTCTTCTGTCGAGATTCAAGCCTTGAAGAGTTCTCATGCTTCTCTTGAAGCTTCCCTTGATTCCCATTTAGCTGAAAATCAAATTTTAAAAAACGATCTTGCTATGTGGGAAAAGGAATATGGACTTCTAGAGGAAAATTTTAACATAGAAGTGAGTTGGGCTTTTCTGAATTCTCGTCGTGATGCTTTGACGGAAGCTGCTCAAGAGGGTTTTGACTTGCAGTCTGAACTGGCTAAAGTCTTAGATACCATCGAGAAAAGCCAACAGTCTACTGATACTCCTTCTCCTGCCCTTGAAGTTCCTGAAAATGTTGCTATTCCAGCTTCAGAGGGTGAAACTTCTACAACCCAGTCTATGAAAGTTGAAGCTTCCGTGACAATCCCCTCAACTGAATGATGGTTTGATCCCTTAGTTTTTTTTTAAAGGATTTTTTGGTGAAAGTCCCCAGTTATCATAATGGGGCAATTGTATAAACTTTTATTGACTAAGTTTCTACTTAGTCTTTTTAATTATATCAAAAAGTTTTATTAGTACTTCAATGTGTTCTACTCTTGCCTTTTCTTTACTTATTTAGGACTTATAGAATAGTTTAGCATTTTTATCCTTTGAAAATACTTTATGATTCTTCCCATGACTTATTGACATGAGGCTTATAAAAGAGGGCCCTTTTATTTTATCGACACTTAATGAAGAAGACGTCTCAACTTCATAATGGTGTTAAAATACGATGAAAGTAATAGGAAAACACACGTTTTGTATGAAACAACTTTGGCAAGTTTTCATTCATAAAATTTTAACAAGTGTTTGACTGTTACATGTATTACAATACATCTACAACTTTTCTCGTAACTGTTTTTCTTGTAACAGATTTGTAAATAACATAAACTAAACAAGGTTTTTTTTATAACCTGTTTCAGTACATAGTCATGACCCTATCTTTATATGTTAAAAAGGGTTTGAGAGGTGACTTTGTTTATGAGTTTGAGAGATGACTCTGTTGTTCTCATGAATGCTGAAGACTTCGTAACTTCTTCTCAACACTTGCTTCTTTGTGGCCGATTTTTATTCGATACTCGTATCTGTTTCTTTGCACCTATCTGTGTATAATATGTAGTCCCCCAAGTGTTTGAGCGGTGAAGTATGAAGCCTCGAGCACTTGTTTATTTCTTTTACTTTGGCCGTTTTCCTGAAACAGAAAGATATACGGGACTCGACGGTGTGATTATAGATGAAGACTGCCTAACTCATGTGTATTTCCATCAGATTAATTGTAACCCTGGGCTAGGAATTTAAGCATACTCCATTTTGTTGTGACTCATCATTTGGCACGTGTTAGGATATTTAGCCTAGCATCTCAAATCGTTAGTAAAATATTAATAAACCAAGAGAAGAATTTTTACATGGTGATACCTGACCGTAGGTACTTTCTTAAAAGTAATATCTTTTTAAGTGGACAACATTCCAATGTGAGGGTAAAACTTTACCATCCATTGTTTCCAACTGGTATGCTCCTTTTCCTGCAATGCCACGAACTTTGTATGGTCCTTCCCATGTTGGACTTAGCTTTCCTGAGTTAACAGCTTTTGTAGATTGGAAAACCTTTTTAAGCACGAAGTCCTCAATTTTGAAAAATCTGAGGCGTGCTTTCCTGTTGTAATATCGTTCTATTACTTGCTTTTGTGCTGCCATCCTTATCAAAGCAGCTTCTCTTCTTCCTTCAAGTAAATCTAGGCTAACCCGCATCTCTTCATTATTAGATTCCTCCGTTGCCTGATCGTACCGTGTGCTTGGCTCACCTATTTCAACTGGTATTAAGGCTTCCGTACCATAAACCATCGAAAATGGTGTTTCTCCAGTGCCTGTTTTGGTCGTTGTACGATAAGCCCATAGTACTCCGGGTAACACCTCAAGCCAATTACCTTTTGAATCATGTAACCTCTTTTTCAAGTTATTGATAATAACTTTGTTAGTTGATTCCGCTTGTCCATTCCCCACTGGATGGTATGGCGTAGATGTTATTCTTTTGATTTGCCAACTTTGAAAAAATTCTGTAACTTGTGCTCCAATGAATTGTGGTCCATTGTCACATACGATCTCCTTTGGTACTCCAAAGCGGCATATTATATTGCGCCATATGAAGTCTTTAACTTCTTTTTCTCGTACCTGTTTAAATGCCCCTGCTTCTACCCATTTAGTGAAATAATCTGTAAGTACGAGTAGAAATTTTACCTGACCTTTTGCTTGTGGAAGTGGACCTACGATATCCATTCCCCATTTCATAAAAGGCCAAGGGGCTAAAATAGTATGTAGTAACTCAACTGGTCTGTGCATATTATTGCCGTACCTTTGACATTTATCACATTTTGACACGAAAATGGTTGCCTCTTCTTCCATCTTAGGCCAATAATATCCTGTGCGAATTAACGTTCTTACCAGTGACCGTCCTCCTGCGTGATTCCCACAATGTCCTTCATGTACTTCTCTCATGACATATTCGGTTTGAGAAGGGCCGAGACACCTTGCTAGTGGTCCGCCGAACATCTTTCGATAAAGATTACCTTGATATAAACAATATTGTGCACCTCTTTTGCGAAGCGCGTAAGCCTTTCTTTTGTCATTAGGCACGGTTCCGTGCTGTAAAAAGGCAACAATTTCATTTCTCCAATCCCATGTTAGATGATTAAAATTTACCTCGTTTTTGTCAGGTTCAAGAACGGAATGAAATAGATGTATGACTGAAGCATCTGTATTGTTTGCCACGTCTGCTGCGGATGCAAGGTTTGCTAAAGCATCTGCCTCTACATTCTCATCTCTTGGGACTTGCACTACTTTCCAAGTTTGGAATTGCTTTATTAACTCCCGTACCTTTGCGAGGTATTCTTGCATTCGTGACTCTCTGGCTGTGTAAGTCCCCAGCATCTGATTAACCACGAGTTGAGAATCACTCTTGATTATAATCTGTGTTATGCCGAGTTCTCGTGCCAATTCTAAACCTGCAATTACAGCTTCATATTCTGCTTCATTGTTAGTTATAGAATGACATTTTATAGCCTGTCTAATGGTCTCACCCGCAGGTGGTACGAGGACTATTCCTAAGCCTGCCCCTTTTACATTAGATGAACCGTCAGTGTATAAAACCCAAGTCCCCGGGTTCACACCATTAAAAACTAATAATTCTTTTTCTGCTTCTAAATGCATCCCCTGGCTAAAATCAGCCACGAAATCAGCTAGTACTTGAGACTTTATAGCGGTCCTGGGTTGATAAATAACTTCATATTCACTTAGTTCTATAGCCCATTTTGCTAATCTTCCTGAAAGTTCATGTTTATGCAAAATATTTCGAAGCGGAAAAGCAGTAACTACAACAATGAGATGACATTGAAAATAAGGTCTTAACTTTCTGGATGCCATGACCAAAGCTAATGCTAATTTTTCTAGCTGTGGGTATCGTGTCTCAGCTTCCAATAAGGACTTACTTACGTAATAAATAGGAGATTGTTTACCTTGGTCCTCGCGGACTAAAACAACACTTACCGCGACTTCAGATACGGCCAGATAAATGAGAAGTTTTTCCCCTACCTTCGGTTTTGCCAACAACGGTGGTTTTGACAAATAAGTTTTCAAATTTCTAAGGGCTTGCTGACAATCTTCATTCCATTCAAAATGATCTTGCTTTTTAAGTGCAGAGAAAAACTTAAAACATCTTTCTGAGGATTTGGAAATAAATCTCCCCAAAGCTGCAATTCTTCCCGTTAATCGTTGTACTTCCTTTTTGTTAGTAAGGATATCCGGGATTTCTTCTATTGCTTTGATCTGAGAAGGATTCACTTCAATACCACGGTTAGAAACAAGAAAACCCAAAAACTTACCTGATGCACCTCCAAATGCACATTTTTCTGGGTTGAGTTTCATATTAAATTTTCGCAAAATTTCAAAAGTAATAGATAGATGAGAAATATGATCATGAGATTGTTGGGTTTTGACGAGCATATCGTCTATATATACCTCCATTGTTTTCCCTAAATGTTCTTGAAACATTTTGGTGACCAACCTTTGATAGGTTGCCCCAGCATTTTTGAGACCAAAGGGCATTACTTTATAACAGTAAGTCCCCCTGTCTGTGATGAAAGAAGTTTTTTCTTCATCACCAGGATCCATTTTGATTTGATTATATCCTGAGTATGCATCTAAAAAACCTAAAAGTTCATGACCTGCGGTCACATCAATTAGTTGATCTATATGTGGTAAGGGAAGGGAATCTTTTGGACATGCTTTATTTAAATCAGTATAATCTACACAAATACGCCACTTACCATTTTTCTTGGGTACGACCACCGTATTAGCTAACCAAGTTGGATATTTTACCTCACGGATTGATCCGATTTTTAATAATTTTTGGACTTCATCCTGAATCACCTGGTTCTTGAAAGCACCTTGTTTTCGTTTCTTTTGCTTTATTGGTGTGAAAGAAGGGTTCTCGTTGAGTTTGTGAGTCATCACATTTGGTGGTATCCCTGTCATATCAGCGTGGGACCAAGCAAAGCAGTCTAAGTTAGCTTTTAAAAATTCGATTATCATACCTCGCATGTTCGTGTCTAAATTAGCCCCGATATAAACCTTCCGTTCAGGCTGTTGATCAAATAACGTCGCTGCATCAAGCTCTTCAATCGTCGTTTTGATGCTTTCATTCTCTTCAGGTTCTTGAATTGTGTCAGGCCTTGAGTCCAAATCTGTTTTCTCTTGTTCAGTTGAAGTTTGATCTTTTTTACTTTCAACTGTTTCCTGTAATTGCTATTTTGCTTTATTTACGGCGCTCATACTTATTATAGCGTTGACATTTCTGGCCATCTGCTGATCCCCATGAATTTGACAAATTCCCCATGGTGATGAAAATTTGATAACCTGATGCAGGGTTGATGGGACAACATCCATATCGTGTATCCATGGCCTTCCCATGATCATATTGTAGGCCATTTCCATATCAACTACCTGAAATTTAGTTTCTTTCACAACACCCATAGCAAAAGTTGTTAGTATTACCTCACCTTTTGTTACTACGCTTGAATTGTCGAAACCTGACAAGGTGTGCGCCTTGGGTAACATTTTGTCTTCAGCTTGCATTTCCCGCAGTACCCTTAGTAATATAATATTTACAGAACTTCCTGGATCAATCAAAACTCGCTTTACATTAGTATCATATACAAGTAAAGATATTACCAGTGTATCATTATGTGGAGTTGTCACTCCTTCGTTATCTGCGTCATCGAACGAAATGCTTTCATTGTCAAGGACCTGCCGCACCCGTTTCCCGTGTGTAATCGTTACCTTAGAAACCTTGTTGGAAACTGTGTAAGTTATGCCATGAATATCTTCTCCCCCGCTTATGACATTCACTGTCCTCTTGGGTGAAGGAGGTTGTGGTGGTTCTTGTCTGTTTTTCATATAAGCTTGTTTTCCTTTCTCACTAAATAACTCAGTGAGGTATCCTTGCTTCAATAAATGATCTACTTCGCTTTGCAGGAATCTGCATTCTGAAGTTTTATGCCCGTGATCGTTGTGAAATTCACACCAATGATCCGGATTACGTCTACTTGGATTTGACCGCATTTCTTTCGGCCACCGTACCTTATCTCCCATGCTTCTTAAAATAGCTACGAGCTCGGAGGTAGAGACGCTAAAATTATATCGACCGAATCGTGCCTTTAAATTCCTGTCATCATCACGTGATTCCTGTCTATTCCGATCATTCCTGAACTTTGAAGAAGAGCCAGAATCCCGATTCCTTGACTTTTGATCGTATTGCTGGTTATCTTGCTTCGACCGTGGGTCCTTTTCTGCGGGTCCCATATATGGATCGTACCTGTTTTTACCTGATCTTTTTTCAGAATCTGACCTTCGGGTACCGCCCCTTTCTTCATGATGGAGCTTAGGTACGGTATCTTCTTCGATTCGCAGCTTCGTGCTATACCTGTTGTAAACATCATTCCATGTAGTTGCAGGAAATTCTCTAAGACTTTCTTTGAGTCGTCTCGTGGCTTCAGAACTTTTGTCATTTAAATTACTTGCAAAAACTATAGCAGCCCAATTGTCAGGCACACGAGGTAGAGTCATTCTTTCACGTTGGAATCTATCAACGAAGTTTCTAAGCAACTCCGAATCCCCTTGTTTGATTTTGAAAATATCTTCCATCCTTTTCTCAACTTTTTGTGCTCCCGAATGTGCTTTAATAAAAGAATCTGCAAGCTCAGCAAAAGATTTAATAGAATTTTCAGATAAAAGAGAATACCAGGTTAATGCACCGTTGGTGTGTGTTTCTCCAAATTTCTTGACCAATACTGATTCAATTTCTTGTTTGGTCAAGTCGTTGCCTTTCACGCCGATTGTAAATGCAGTCACATGGTCACGTGGGTCTGTAGTACCATCATATTTCGGGATGTCAGGCATTTTGAATTTTTTCGGAATTGGAAGGGGAGCAGCACTAGGCTTCCATAGTTGTTGTGAGTATTTGTCCATGTCTACTCCTTTTATTACAGGTGGAACTCCAGGGATTTGCTCTATTCGCTCATTTTGTTCCTTCAGCTGTTTCTGCAAGGTTAGTACTAAATTTTGCAAATATGAATTATTTAAATTACCTGGTCTCCCTTATTGTGGTTCACTGGGGGTTGCTCCGTTTCCAGAATTATCAAGACCAGAACGGGGGTTCTCCAATGTATTATTATTAGGAGTCGGTGTAGGTGGCGCATCAGGCAATCGACTAACAAGTGCCTGAAGAGCTTTATCGACTTGTGCATCGATTAGCTTTTGCAAAGCTTCAGTTGTAACTTCTTCAAAATGTTCGGATTGCTCTTGTTGATCAGCACGGGATTCAGTAACAGGAGTGCCTTCACGAGATTGACGTGGTGAATTTAAAGGAGAGGGAACCACGGTATCTTGATTTTGATGTATTTGATTCTCATGGTTTCCCAATGTGTTGTTACTGTTGTTGTCGGCGTTATTGTTTGACATGGTGACGATAATAGATAAGATATAGCTTAAAAGGAAAGATTATCAGATTCCCGGTAACAGAACCAATTTGTTTAACCAAAAATCTGAGTCCTTGGTCAAAGCTAAAAGAGAAATTCGGGTTACTGATAATCAGGAGACAAAAAATAAAATACTTTTGAGAACAATGGTAGAAGGTAAATAGATAAGTATTTCAATGAATTCTCAATAGTATTCCATGTGTCTACAAATGATGATACTTCTTCCTTTTATAGATCATTCTAGGTAAAGGAATAAAGCATCAATTTTAATGATATAATCATGAGCAATAAATGACATTAAATAAGCCGTTATACAATCATTCCTATTAAATACCAATTTTATAACGTATCAGACATTTAATAATGAATTTGGACTCCTTTCTGTCATCTGATCCTTGCTTTCAATGCCTTCTAATCCGTTGGCTGTAAATAATTTAAATTGGTACGAGACTCGTATCTATACATCGTCTCGTGCCTATTTAAATTCTTCTTCCCGTGGCTGTTTTCACCGTGCCTCTTAGTCAATTGTTGTTCTTTGACCATTCAACTAATCCACGTGTCATGCCACATCATTTTTAATATAAATTCAATTTTTTCCCAATACAGATAGTCCCCCCACTTTCTATTTTTTTATCAATTAAATAATTGGGAAGTGGATCTTATTTCAGTAGGAGTTGGCAGGAAATATAACAGCTTACCAAGCTTTTATATGTTCCAGAAGCATGCTTCTTCTTCAACACGTCAATCAAATCATTTGCATAGAGGTAAGGATCGGTAGGCATCCCTAGAGTACATGACAGCGTAATTAGCATATAAAGTGGAGGAACTATAAGAAGAATATGAAATAGTATGGAAGATTAATTATAGGAATATAGTTTAACAGTTAAGGAGAATATGTTAACTTGACAAAGCTAGCTTGTAGATGATAATTGATAATCTTAGAGTAAAAACTCATGTCTACAACAAATTAAGAAACCAGTAATCGCTCAAACGGTGCAATAAGTCAACTGCCCTATGTTTTCAATCAATATGAGTTTCCCACTGCATCCCCTTTGATTTATTTTAAAAAAAGCTTTTAATGAGTGATAAAAGTGGTTAAAACATACTAGATGTGTCATCTTTATATTTTTATTTTTTTTAAAATCCCCTTCTTAGAATTCTCGGCCCGCTACTACTCTAGACATTTACTTTAGAAACAGAATTTCAGAGAACTGTTGCAGGTTCAACAGAAAGCAGTCTAATACATAACCAATTTACAACCTGTTTGTTTAACACAACAAGGACCAGCAGACATCATTTGTCTCTATAAAAACAGCTAAGAGGAAATGTAAAACAGTAAAGGACAAAGATTTTCGTGAAACAATCAGTATTTAGAAGTACAAAGAAGCTACTAACCAAGCACTCCAGGACCGCCATGATCACTATAGAAGATGAAGATATGATCATTTGGACCACTATTCACCACCTTTCCGCTGCCTCCACTAAGAGCAGTTTTATTCCCAAGGATAACAGCAAAAAAGGTTATCAACAGTAATATCATCCCCAGTGTAATCCTGCCTCAAGAGACAGCATCTGATCAGAAAACTGAAGTTACTAGGTAGATATTATAAAATATGAGGAAGTATATACACCTACCTTAGGGACTCCTTTGTAAACATCCTCACCATGAGGGCTATTAATAATAACTCCTGGTCTTGGATTCTCTTCATTGTTTGCAATGTCATCGTACATGAACACTACAATGTTCTCATCTTTGAGACCACCCTTCTTCAACCGTTGATATGCGTGGCATATATCAGCCTGAG
Organism: Nicotiana tabacum; assembly: GCF_000715075.1. Lineage (NCBI taxonomy): Eukaryota > Viridiplantae > Streptophyta > Magnoliopsida > Solanales > Solanaceae > Nicotiana > Nicotiana tabacum. Next base: position 156,040,397 of record NC_134085.1, read on the forward strand.
TCAAGGTTGGCAGGGCATATTAAGAATTTAAGCTTTACATACACTGTGTAACAAATATTTAGGCAGATCACTTATTAGGTGATTATCGGTAAATCTCTATACAAACATTAATTGGTAACTGATAAAAATTGTTACTAACCTACTGTCACAAGTTAAAAATAAATGTAAGTCTAAAAAATACTTTATTCCTTGAGCCGAGAGTCTATTGGAAATAATCTCCCTACCTTCACAAGATAGGGATAAAGTCTGCGTACACATTATCCTCCCTAGATCCCACTTGTTACACATGGTTTGTTGTTGTTGCTAGTGTAAATATTCTTTACTATGACAGTAGTATATAGAAAAGTGAAAACCATGTAAATGAAGACACAGTACATTCTTATAATCAAGAGAAAGTTCACTATTTAGTGTTGGCTAGCCTGACAGCGTATCCGGCGCCATCACGCCCTTTAATGGATTTTGGGTCGTGACATAAGGGATTGCAGGAAAAGCTAAAATTTATTCTGCACTTTATTTGCTATTGAAGGTTGTTTAGATTTTATATGTAGTACTAACACTTGATAGAGGAGTCCGGAACCGAAATATTTTCTTTTTGGACCAAACAAAAGCACTGTTGGTCAAAAAGAAGCTTGGTCAAACAGGCTACAAGCAATAACAATTATTATAACTACTATATCTTAATTTTAAGAAAGTTAAAATTGCCTATATGAATTCTCCTTGACATATTGTTTTATTTAAGCTCATTCCAAACACAAATTAATAAAATAAATTTAAGATTTCTGTATTTTAATTTACTCATGAATTTATATCGTACAAGGAAAATCGATATTTAAATCAAAGTCAAAAAGAGGAACTCAAAGGCAAGAAAAGGAAATGACATTGTTTTTGTATTGTGTAACCCAGTAAATATCGGAATAGTCATTTTAACTTTTTCTTCTATCATTCCTTCCTTCGAAACAAAGAATTTTCTTGCCTACTTTTCTACCCAAAATATGTAAGAATTTGAAAGACCAAAATTTTTAGGAGATTCCCTTTTTTTCTGTGTCTCAACCATTCTGAAACTTTGGTATTAATACCAACATAGCAACATGTCCACTACCTATTGTCTATTGAATATAAACAAATTAATGTACTATGTATAACTTTATACAATATTTATATACACAACTTCGTCTTATTATATTTACATAATAGCATGCCTACTATCTAGTGGTTTCCGGATGGGAACAACTATATTTTGTTTCCAATTTGATAGCTATTGGAAGACCAATCAGATGTTGGGCCTGGGTCCTCAATTGTTGGGCCATTTCCATGCTTCTGGACCATTTCCATGTTGGGCTGCACAGATGAGGTTCTAACACCCCTCTCAAGTTAGAGGGGAGTGTAGCGAGGCCCAACTTGCCAAGAACCAAATTATGGGATGGCCCGGATAGGGGTTTGGTGAATATATCAGCTAATTGAGAGGATGATGGGACAAAGGACAAAGAAATCAAACCAGAGAGAAATTGTTGCCTCAAAAATGGCAATCAAGGTCAACGTGCTTTGTTCGCTCATGGAATACAGGGTTCCGGGCGATGTGAATTGCAGCTTGTGAATCAGAATGAACAGAAATCGGAAGAGACGGTGGTGTATCGAGATCTGTCAAGAGTCGAGTTAGCCAAGTGACTTCAGCAACTACCCGCCTCATAGATCGATACTCTGCTTCGGCGGATGAGAGCGATACTGAAGCTTGCTTCTTGGATTTCCATGAAATTGGAGATCCGCCGAGAGTGACAAAATACCCACTTATAGATCGTCGTGTATCAACACAAAATCCCCAATCCGCATCACAAAATGCAAGTAGTGTGAGGGAGGGAGCAGAGGACATGAAAATACCCTGTCCAGGGTTGGATCTGAGATATCTAACCACCCGTAGGGCAGCATTAAAGTGAGGCACTCGGGGCTGTTGCATGAATTGACTGAGGTGTTGTACTGGATAGGACAGGTCTGGTCTTGTGTGAGTGAGATAATTCAATTTGCCTAGGAGTCGGCGATAGACAGTTGGATCAGAAAAAAGGTCACCAGATTCAGCACTAAGCTTGCATGAAGGGTCCAATGGAGATGTGGCAGAGGGCAAACGACTACAATCAAATTCTTCAAGAACTTCCAAGGTGAATTTCCGTTGACTGATGATTAAACCTTGTGGCTCGCGAAGAGTCTCCAGACCCAAAAAATAGTGTAAGTCACCTAAGTCCTTGATCTGAAATTCCTGGTGAAGAAATTGTTTCAATTGATGAAGTTTTTCCTTGTTATTTCCTGTAAGCAGGATGTCATCAACGTAAACTGCGACAATTGAAATTGAATCTAGTGATTTCTTGTAAAAGAGTGAGTAGTCATTAAGAGATGAATGAAACCCTTTGAAACTTAATGCTGTTGTTAGCCTGGCATACCATTGGCGCGAGGCTTGCCTCAGACCATAAAGTGATTTGCGAAGTAAACACACATGGTTGGGATTAGTTGGAATTTTGCCTGCTGGAAACTTCATATATACCTCTTCCTGTAATTCACCATGTAAGAATGCGTTGTTTACATCTAGCTGTGAGATTCCCCATCCTTTCTTGACTGCAATAGCTAGAAGACATCGTATGGTAGTCATTTTTACCACTGGGGAAAATGTCTCGTTAAAGTCAATCCCTTCTCTTTGAATGTCACCTCGAATAACCAGCCTAGCCTTCAACCTCTCTACACTTCCATTTGCATTATGTTTTACTTTATAAACCCATTTGCAAGGAAGAGCCTTTTTTCCATGTGGTAATTCCACAATTTCCCAAGTTTGGTTGGCTTCTAGTGCTTTAAACTCAGTGTCCATTGCTTGTTGCCAACCAGGATGCATATTAGCTTGGGAAAAACTGGTAGGTTCAACTATGTTTGAAATAGAGTTAATAAGATGTTGATTGATAGTGGAAAGTCCAGCAAAGGAAAAAATGGTAGGATTAACAGGTTGATTGAAACATGAATCAGTTAAAGTAGTAAAGTAAACATTATTGCAAACATAATCATGTAAATAGGCTGGTCTAGTATGAGGTCTGTCTGATCTTCTCAAAATTAGTGGAGATGTATCCTGTTGTGAAAGATCCAACTCTGATGCATGATGAATTGGAGATTCTGATCTTTGGTTTGAAGTAGAACTAGGAGGAGAAATGAGAGTAGAAGAATGAACTGGATTAGGAGCATTACAAATAGGATGAATGGAATTAAAAGGTCCATTGATGGCATCAGAACTACTGTCAACCAAATCAGTAACTGGAAAAAATCCAGGGAACATAGGATGAGAACTGGATGGTAGAGAAAATGCATAAATAGATTCATGGAATTGCACATCTCTAGAAACAAAGATCTTCTTAGTATTAAAATCTAGCAGTTTGTAACCTTTCTTACCATAAGGATACCCAATAAACACACAAGCCTTAGCCCTTGCTCCTAACTTGTCCCTGTTGTGAGAAAGAGTTGAGGCATAACACAAACAACCAAAGGATCTAAGGAAATCATAATTAGGAGCTTGACCAAACAAAATCTCATAAGGTGTTTTGTTCCTGATGACTTTTGAAGGAAATCTATTGATCAAAAAAGTGGCAGTGAGTAAGCATTCTCCCCAATATGAAATAGGAATTTTAGATTGGTGCAATAGAGCTCTGGATGTTTCTAAAATGTGTCTATGCTTCCTCTCAACAACTCCATTTTGTTGAGGGGTAGCAGTGCATGAAGTTTGGTGTATGATCCCTTGAGAAACTAAATATTCAGAGGTTGTTAAACTTGTACCCAATTCTAGTGCATTGTCTGATCTGATAATTTTAACTTTGGTGGAAAATTGTCTTTCTACCATCACCAGGAAGTCCTTTAATACTGAAAAAGCGTTACTTTTTGTGCTTAACAGAAAAGTCCAAGTTCCCCTACTATAATCATCAACGATGCTAAGAAAATATCTATATCCATTATAGGTAGTTGTCTTATATGGCCCCCATGTATCAATATGAATTAGTTCAAAAATATGTTTGCTGGTGATATTGCTTGAATGAAAAGGAATTCTTGTTTGTCTAGCTAAAGGACAGATATCGCATTGATAGTGAACATTGGATATAGAAGGGAAAACAGATGGCATATTAATGTTTTTCATTGCAGAAAATGGCATATGACCTAATCTAAGATGCCATAGCCTTACATTGGAATTAACCTTTTCAGGAAAAGAAACTGAAGAAAGGGAAATAGCATGACTAGATTGTCTTGCTTTAGGTAATGAAACTACATTGTTGTCAGATGACTTCTTAAGCTTATGGCTTGAAGAATCTAGAAGATAGATGCCCCCTTTTGCTTCACCAAGACCCTGAGGGATCCTCATTGAAAGGCCCTGTATCATGCATGTAGTAGCGGAGAAGATTAGAAGACAGTTGTATTGTTTGCAAATTTTTTGAACTGAAAGTAGATTGTATTTGAAAGAAGACACATATAAGACATCTTTTAGAGTCAAATTGCCTGGAATAGATACATCTCCAATGTGAGTCACTTTTATTCTATATGAATTAGGAAGATTTATCATTAAAGGTTTTGGAAGAGGTTTGAATGTGGAAAAAATTGTAGGGTCTGAAGACATATGTTCAGAAGCTCCTGAATCCAATATCCAAGAGGTGATTTTGAAATTGGAAGATGTAGAAGGTGAACCATTAAATGCTTTACCTGCACAGTTGGCAACATTTGCAACAACATCTGAGTTAGAAGACACTGTCTGACCACCCTTCACCTGTTGAAGAAGTTGAACCAGCTGAGAAACTTGGCTTTGTGTGAGTTGTTGACTTCCATTGCTTCCATTAACAATGCTCTGCTCTCCTACTTCACTGTCAAAATATGCTGCATTGCTCTTAACAGGTGCCTGGAACCTTTTTGACCTTGTGAACTTGAAGTCTGCTGGAAATCCAATGATCCTGTAGCATTTATCCACTGAATGCCCAGGTTTTTTACAGTAAGAGCAGCTCAAATTGTTCTTCTTTCCCTGGAAATCAGAATTTCCAAATTTCTGACTTGGATGACTTTGATTTGCAGCCATGAAGGATGAAGAATCTCCAGGGAATTGAGAGTTTACATAAACTTCCCTTTGCTTCTCATCTTGCATCAACAGGGAATATGCATGTCCCACAGTTGGAAGGGGTGTCAACATCAAGATACTACTCTTCACTGAGGCATAGGTGTCATTCAACCCCATGAGAAACTTAATTAACCTCTCATCCTGGAGTGATTTGGACATTTTCATCTTACCTCCACAACTACATTCACATGAGCAGTTGACATGCGTATTCAAGGTATCTAACTCATCCCATAGCCTCTTAATCTTAGTGAAATACCCTGCTATGTTGCTTGACCCTGAACCAAATCACTCAACTCTTTCTGTAAATGATACATTTTTGCACCATTTGATTGACCAAATCTATCTTCCAAATCATCCCACAGATGTTTGGCTGTTTTGGAATAGATGACACTTTCACCAATCTCTCTGGAAAGGGAGTTCAACAACCAAGATATGACCATGTCATTACACCTATTCCATAACTTGAAGTCAGGTGTTTCTGAGCTTGGTGCAAGGCAGGTTCCATCTATGAACCCCACCTTGTTTTTGGCAGAAAGAGCAATGAGAATGGACCTGCGCCACCCTCCATAGCTTTTACCATCAAAGTTTGTGTTTACTAAGTTCATTCCGGGTGAATCTGAGGGGCGAAGGAAGTAAGGATGACTTGAGTCCTTCATTCCACCTCCATTATTTGCAGAGGTGGTGACATTTGCTGAACTGACCTCAGCTGTTTCAAGAATAGAACCCATTGAAGAACAAGATATTGAAGATAAGAGTGAACAGAAAAAAAAAAACTAAAGGATCGATACTTTAGAGCTACTGCTCTGATACCATGTAAGAATTTGAAAGACCAAAATTTTTAGGAGATTCCCTTTTTTTCTGTGTCTCAACTATTCTGAAACTTTGGTATTAATACCAACATAGCAACATGTCCACTACCTATTGTCTATTGAATACAAACAAATTAATGTACTATGTATAACTTTATACAATATTTATATACACAACTATGTCTTATTATATTTACATAATAGCATGCCTACTATCTAGTGGTTTCCGGATGGGAACAACTATATTTTGTTTCCAATTTGACAACTATTGGAAGACCAATCAGATGTTGGGCCTGGGTCCTCAATTGTTGGGCCATTTCCATGCTTCTGGACCATTTCCATGTTGGGCTGCACAGATGAGGTTCTAACAAAATAAAATAGACATAGGAAAAAAGAAAAAGCTCGACCGAAATTGTGAAACAAGTTAAAAAAGAAAAAAAAAAGGAACAACTGGAATAATTAAAAGTAACAAAGCAATAGTTGAAAGATAAAAACAATTCAAGTGATTCGTGCTACTTTTTCCTCTCTTTTTTATTTTTTTTTGGGTTTACTTTATTCACATGAACCGATATCATATAGCGTATTGTCTTCATTTAAAGACGTCATTCAACAGCGTAAAAGGTGATTTAAAAGAAGGGAAACTACTTGTCCATTCTATTTATAAGTAGCTTATTATAAAAGTTAGTCAATTTATTAAATATTATTAATATTAAACAATTAGTTATTTTATCAATAAAATATCAAATTTTTGCTTTCTTTTGAGTGAGTGTTATTAGAATAGATTAGGTACATCTAAGAAGCTTGAATCTCAGTTTTGGGATGATTTGGTGGAGTTTTGAGGTGTTTGAATTGAAAATTCGAAGTAGAAGATGAACATGAACAAAATGATATTTGTATCACACTTGTGTATCATTTGTGTATCATATTTGTATCAAATATGTATCACATGTAAATCCATGTATCCAGAAATCCATGTTGAACTTAATAAAAATCAAAACTAAAATAAAGAATTCAAAAAAAAATGTGATTTCTATTTATGGTTCCACATTTCATTTACATGCAATAAAATACTTCGAAAGGTTTAAAGATAAGAACCGCATTTTTACTTCATGAAACGAAAAACTTGAATCCCCGTTCGATTCACTGCTCAAACTTGGAGAAAAATAGGCCTATTTCAAAAGAGACTAGTAATAAGTAAGAATAGAAAATTCGATTTAAGTTTTAAATTAGTTTAAGTTAGTCCATAGATACATGTTTGATACATCCGTCGCAGAAGAATTTTTTGAACTTAATTTTAACTACGAATTTTGATATCAAATCAGTCCAAATCACCTCCAATCTTCCTCAAAATTTGTATATGGCTCATCTATATGTTTTTAATGAATTTCAATCATACCCATTAAAAAGGGTCACTTTTTTCTTAGATTTTTAGAATTTTTTATACATATTTTTTTGTATTTCATCACCTTATTTGCTAGCTCATCCATGAAGTTCCCTTTCCGTCTTTCATCTAATGTTGCTAATCACGCTTAAATATATGGAAGATCTTTGCATGTGATTATTGGAGAGAAAGAACCTTATTTATTTGGGTTAAGTTTTATATGTGCTTGGCTAGTTTTGGTAAGTTTATGATTAATGGCTAGAGATTGGTAAGTTGGGATATATTTGGGACAGTTCTGTAAGATTCCCTTAAAACAAACACGTGGAAGCCCATCTATTTATTGTATAGCGTATTTCTTTCTTTTTTGGTTGGGTTTACCCACCATGTGTTTGATGTCCACAGTGGAGCCCGACTACATCTGAAGCGTCGCATAAGGCTTATTTAATGAAAAAGCACTTCCTAACAAGATTTTTTTATACCCAAGGCTCGAACCAAGACCTCTGGTTAACGGTGGAAGGATATATTACATCCATTCCACCGTAATCCATATTAATTGTATAGCGTATGGGTGTACAAAGAAAAGCGACAAACCGCACCAACCCGATAATCCGAGTCAACCCGAGAAGAAAAACCAACTATGGTTCGGTTTGATTTGGTTTGGTTTTTGAAAAAAAACCCGACCAAAATTGGTTTGATTTGATTTTAACCAAAGAAAGTCAAATCGAAACCAAACCAACCCGATATTACATAGTATATAGAAATTTTAGATATATTTAATATATAAATATACTTATTGTGATGTAATTTATAATATTTCTAAAACTTTTTCATAATTTTATCTTTAAAGGTATTATTTCAAAGTTGAACTTAGAACTTTGAATGTTCCAATAAGTTTTATAGTCATTAATATTAGTAACTCATATAATGCTAACAAAAGCCCAAACTAAAATCAAATAATACTAATGCTAACAAAAGATATTCAATTTAATACTAGGAATGTCAATGTATCGAATATCTAGTTTTTGTTTTGCGATGTTTAGATAAAAATGTATCACCTATTTTTATTTTTTTCTTTAGCAGTTAATCATATAATTAATACTCCCTTATTAGTCTACTTATTTTAGCATGACTTAGTACTTTTAGATTATGTTTATTTTTGTTATGGCTTTTTAATTAACAATATTTATATTAGGTGATTTTATTGTTTTTATTGTTGAATATTTTAGGATAATGCCATGACACATCTCATATTCTATATTATTTTTTTGGAAAATACCTTATATAGTTATATCATACTAGGATTAAAGAAATATTTGGAGCACAAGTTATATGTTTTGTGCTACAAAGATTTTAGCGGAAAAACCCCGAAAGAACCCAAAAAAATCGAGATTGAAAAATCCGAGTTTGATTGGTTTGGTTTGTGTATACGGTGGAAATTGGGGCTATCCAGATTTCGGTATTCGATGGAAAAAGTGATTCCATGTCGGAAGACCAAAATGTCGAGCTCGGGGTCGAAGTTCCTTTCCGAGGTCATGGTCGATAACACTTACCGAAGCCGGAAGAAGGCATGCTTCCAGGTGATGCCGGTATGAGTCAATAACGGAAAGAGCGAGATACCCGCAACGGGCCAAAGATCACGGCGTAAATTTCGGAATGGATTGATCTTCAGCGGTTAAACAGTTGTCAAATATAATTTCCTACTATAGTTGGAAGTGTACCTTATTTAGGACCCCCCTCCCTCCGGTTATAAAAAGGGGGGATCATATCCATTTGTAACGGATTGATCACTGCTCACTGATAAGATATCACGACCCCAGTTCGCCCTCCGTGAACAAGTCATGACGGCACCTTGTCCCTACGACTAGGTAAGCCTATCAATGCGAAACAACACAACTTGCGGAAATAATAATTAAAACTGAACAACTAGAAGAAAAAATGTATATAAATGTCGCTTGACATATACAACTCAATATCGCGGAAGTCCACAATATCATCCCCAAAACCCGAAAGCTCATGGGAACACAAGCTAACAGAATGTAATACACTGCTCTAACTCCAGAATGTCTAAAAACAACAGCGCGGGGATCTACCGGAATCATTCCGTAGTCCCAAAGTAAATATGCAGGGGGATCTACCGGAAATCTAACCCGTGTCCCAAAGTAAACAAACAAGGGGGGGAGCTACCGGAATCCCACATCCGTAGTCCCAATGTAAATACGCAGCCACAACAAAAAAATATTCAGAAATGGAGTACAAAAATACAAGACAGCAGGTAGTTCTAGCCTAACATTCTTCACTTAATACAAACAAAGCAACTTAAGCAAATAGGCAATTTAGGTCAACTAGGCATGCTTTTCTAATCTAATACATGGTATATTTGCAAGTGGGATAAAGCAGGTAAGAAAGAAACTCAGTCTGAATAATTAAAGTAAAACCGGATTTTCAACAATTAGATCAAGTACGCGTCCGTCACCTCGCGTACAAGGCATTCAATTACCAAATATCATGTCCTAAGGGGAAAGGTCCCCCACACAAGGTTAGACAAGCCACTTACCTCGAACCGGCTCCAAAATCAACTCGAAACCACATGTTTGCCAAGAGTATCCGACTTCAAATGGCCAAAATCTATTCAATTCCATTACATATAGTAAATAACATCTCAAGCAACTGATTCTACAATTTAATTCAAAGCTAAGACGCGAAATTAGTTAAAGTGACCAAAACGCCCCTCAGGCCAATGTCTCGGAATTGGATGAAATTAACATTTTTAGAACCCTCGTAATCTCAAGAGTCTAACCATATAAAAATCTCTCAAATCGGAGGTCAAACACCTATTCAAAACTCAATAATTCGGTCTATGATGTTTCTTCCAATTTTTCCCAATTTTTAATCCCCAATACGAATTTAGATGATGAAATTAACTATAGATTGATGGAATATAACTAGAAAGGGGTAAAGAACCGCTACCCAATGATCTTCTCTTCAAATCCCTCTCAAAATCGCCCTCTCCCGAGCTACAATTCGATTTTTCTAACTTTTGAAACTACACCCTTGAATTTCATATTTCAGCCCAGTGATTTCCGCATCTGCGGTCAAGGGACCGCATCTGCGGTCAAGGGACCGCATCTGCGGTCCCGCTTCTGCGGACCATTTGTCGCATATGCGACTCCTACTTAAAAATCCAATTTCCGCATCTGCGGTTGTTCTTCCGCGGTGCGGTACCGCTTCTGCGGTTAAAGTCCCACATCTGTGGAACCTGCTTATCCTGCCCAAATCTGCATCTGCGCTTGCCTTGCCGCTTCTGCAGCTCCACACCTGCGGAACCCAAACCGCAGGTGCGGTTATGACAGATACCAACAAATTTTCTGCAACTCTTCAACTTCAAAATCCTTCCGTCAACCATCCGAAATCATCCCGAGGCCCCTGGGACCTCAACCAAAAGCACCAATATCACCTAATACCTTATTCAAACTTGTACCAATCCATAAAACACCCAAAACAACGTCGGAAACTCGAATTAATCAAGGATTTAAGCCTAAGAACTTCAAATTCTCTCAAAATGCGCTTTCGATCAAAAACCTAACCAAAACACGTCTGAATGATCTGAAATTTTGTACACACATCCTAAATGACATGACAGAACTACTACAACTTCCGGAATTCCATTCCGACCCTCGGATCAAAATCTCACTATCGGACAGGAAACATCAAAAATTCAAACTTCGGTATTTCAAGCCTAAATTAGCTACGGACCTCCAAAACACATTCCGAACAAGCTCCCAACCCCGAAATCACCTAACGGAGCTAACGAAACCATCAAATTTCCATTACGAGGCGGTCTTCACACTGTTTCGACTACAGGCAACTTTCCAATACTTAAGCTCTCATTTAGGGACTAAGTGTCCCAAAACTCTCCGAAACTCAAAACCGAACATCCCGGCAATCCAAATTAGCAGAAATAGACTTGGGGAAAACAGTTAATAGGGGATCAGGGCTTTAATTCTTAAGATGACCGGCCGGATCGTCACATCCTCCTACACTTAAACATTCGTTCGTCCTCGAACGAGCATAGAGACATACCTGAAGTAGTGAAAAGATGAGGGTAACTGCTGCGCATATCCTACTCAGTCTCCTAGGTCGCCTCCTCGGCCGGCTGACCCTGCCACTAAACTTTTACTGAAGCAATGTTCTTTGACCTCAACTCTCTGACCTGCCTGTCCAATATAGCCACTAGCTCCTCAATATAGGATAGATCCTTGTCCAACTGGACTGGAAATCCAACACGTGCGACGGGTCACCGTGATAGCTCCGGAGCATCGAAACATGAAATACCGGATAAACTCCCGCCAAGCTGGGAGGTAAGGCAAGCTCATAAGAAACCTCCACAACACACCTCAATATCTCAAAAGGGCCAATGAATCTCGGACTCAACTTCCCTTTCTTCCCAAATCTCATAACGCCCTTCATAGGCGAAACCCGAAGCAGAACCCACTCTCCGACCATATATGAAACATCATGAACCTTCCGGTCCGCATAGCTCTTCTGTCTAGACTGGGCTATACAGAGTCTATCTTGAATCACCTTAACCTTCTCCAAAGTATCCTGAACCAAATCCGTGCCCAATAGCCTGGCCTCACCTGGCTTAAACCAACCCACCGGAGATCTACACCTCCTACCATATAAAGCCTCATACGGTGCCATCTGAATGCTGGACTGATAACTGTTGTTGTACGCAAACTTTGCCAATGGCAAGAACTGATCCCAAGACCCTCCAAACACAATCACACATGCACGGAGCATATCCTCAAGAATCTGAATAGTGCGCTCAGACTGTCCGTCCGTCTGGGGGTGAAATGTTGTGCTCAACTCCACTCGAGTACCCAACTCCTGTTGAACGACCCTCCAGAACCGTGATGTAAACTTAGTATCTCTGTCTGAGATAATAGAAACTGGAATACCATGCAGACGAATGATCTCCCGGATATAAATCTCCACCAACCGCTCCGAAGAATAGGTAGTACACATAGGAATAAAATAAGCGGACTTGGTCAGCTGATCTACAATCACCCAAATGGCATCAAACTTCTTTAAGGTCTGTGGGAGTCCAACTACAAAGTCCATGGTGATCCGCTCCCACTTCCACTCCGGAATCTCTATCTGCTAAAGCAACCCACCCGGTCTATGGTGCTCATACTTCACCTGCTGAAAGTTGAGGCATCTAGCTACATATCCAACTATGTCTTTCTTCATCCGCCTCCACCAATAGTGTTGCCTCAAATCCTGATACATCTTCGCGGCACCCGGATGGATGGAATACCACGAACTATGGGCCTCCGCTAAAATCAACTCTCGAAGCCCATCAACATTGGGCACACAAATCCGACCCTACATCCTCAATACCCCGTCATCTCCAATGGTCACATCTCTGGTATCACATGCTGTACCTTGTCCTTGAGGATAAGTAAATGAGGGTCATCATGTTGCCGCTCCCTGATACGATCGAATAAGGAAGACCAAGAAACCACGCAAGCTAGGACCCGACTGGGCTCCGAAAGATCCAATCTCATAAACTAACTGGCTAAGGCCTGAACATCCATCACCATAGGCCTCTCTGAAGCTGGTAAATATGCCAAACTCCCCAAACTCTCCGCCCGGCGACTCAAAGCATCAGCCACTATATTGGCCTTGCCCAGGTGATACAGAATAGTAATATCATAATCTTTTAGCAACTCTAACCACCTCCTCTGGCGCAAATTTAGATCCTTTTGCTTGAACAAGTGCTGCAAACTCTAATGGTTAGTATAAATATCACAAGGCACACCGTACAAATAATGATGCCAGATCTTCAAGGCGTGAACAATGGCATCTAACTGAAGGTCATGGACAGGGTAATTCTTCTCATGTATCTTCAACTGTCTGGATGCATAGGCAATCACCCTACCGTCCTGCATCAACACCGCTCTGAGGCTAACCCGCGAGGTATCACAATAAACTGTATAAGACCCCAAACCAGTAGGCAATATCAAAACTGGGGCTATAGTCAAAGCTATCTTGATCTTCTGAAAGCTCGCCTCACACTCCTTTGTCCACTGAAATGGAACACCCTTCTGGGTCAATCTAGTCATAAGGGCTGCAATCGATGAAAACCCCTCCACAAAGCGACGATAATAGCCCGTCAAGCCAAGGAAGCTGCGAATCTCTATAGCTGAGGATGACCTGGGCCAACTCTGCACGACCTCTACCTTCTTCGAATCCACCCGAATGCCCTCATTTGATACCATGTGGCCTAAGAATGCCACAGAATCCAACCAAAACTCACATTTTGAGAACTTTGAATATAACGTCTTGTCTCTCAGGGTCTGAAACACAATCCTCAGGTGTTGCTCATGATCTTCCCGACTCCGGGAATACACCAGAATATCATCAATAAAAACAATAACAAACGAGTCAAGATAGGGCCAGAACACACTTTGCATCAAATGCATAAAAGCTGCTGGGGCATTGGTCAACCCAAATGACATAACAAGGAACTCATAATGACCATACCGAGTCCTGAAGGCAGTCTTTAGGATATCGGGCTCCCGAATCTTCAACTGATGGTAACCTGAGCGCAAGTCAATCTAGAAAACACATGTGTGCCCTGAAGCTGGTCAAATATATCATCAATACGAGGCAAGGGATAACGGTTCTTCACTGTAACCTTGTTCAACTAACGATAATCGATGCACATACGCATAGAACCATCCTTTTTCTTCACAAACAAGACAGGAGCACCCCAAGGTGAAACACTAGGTCGAATAAAAACCCTTATCAAGCAATTCCTGTAACTGATCCTTCAACTCCTTCAACTCAAGAGGAGCCATACGATACGGAGGAATGGAAGTGGGTTGAGTGACCAGCAACAGATCAATGCCAAAATCAATATCTCTATCGGGCGGCATGCCCGAAAGATCAGCTGGAAACACGTCGGGATAATCCCGTATCACTAGGACTGAATCAACAGAAGGGGTATCAACACTGACATCTCTCACATACGCTAAATACGCGGCACACCCCTTCTCAATCATACGCTAAGCTTTAAGGAAAGAGATAACTCTACTGGGGTGTAATCTAAAGTACCACTCTACTCAACACGCGGAATACCTGGTGTCACGACCCAAGCTTAGGGGCGAGACTGGCACTCAGTGCCTCAACTATCCTTGCGTATCACCTGTGACTCAGAGACTTTGAACATGTAATGTCATATTTTTGGCCATGGGCTACAAGAAAATGTACAATGTAAAGTATAAAACTGAATAGAGACTAATGCTGACTAACCATCAACATAAGGCTGGGCCGGCAAGACCGTCATATTTACTACAACTGACAAGCCAACAAAATATACGTACAGGACCTACCAGTCCAACATACTATATTAACTGACAAGACATATCTACAAACCTCTAATAATAGATGTACTATGATCGGAACAGGGCCCCGACCTACCCATAACCTATCTACATATATACACAAGATACACACCACACTGCTAGCCCCGGTAACTCTGAAAGAAGGGGAGCTTACCGATAAAGCTGATCTCGGGAAACACCTACTGAGGAGGTCTACCCGTCTATCTGTCTGACCCTGCATGCATGAAATGCAGCATCCCCAGAAAGGGACGTCAGTACGAAATAATGTACCGAGTATGTAAGGCAATATACTGAGACTGAAACTGAACTAATAATATAACAACTGAGAACAACTTGGAGTCAAAGAAAACTCGAGGATATGCTCATCTGATAATACTGACTCAATTCTCTCAATATAGTAAGTAAAATAGTTGTCCGACCCTATAAGGCTCGGTATACATATATATATCTGCTCTGCCGTAGTAGGCTCGCTCATAAACGCTCGGCCATACTAGGCTCTGTATCTCAACCAACTGGGCTCGCCCATATGCGCTCGGCCACAGTAGGATCGTCATATAACTTACCATCTGATCAGAGGTTGCCCAATAGGGGCCTGCCTATTGATTATAGCTCGATGGTAATGAAAATACTTTTAATACTGTATATATGTAACTTCTCTGCTCTCTTGACTGGAAGAAGGAAATACTCAACTGAATACGAAGTCCTGATAAGAAGAATATGGTAACTTACAAAACTAGGAAAATATTAACCTCCTGCATGTATTTAAAGCAGTAGCCTATGATAAAACTTGCAGTACTAATCATATATGAGCCTTTTGTCAACCTAAATTTCTTAATCATATGACGAAGGCAGCAGTATTTCCCAGGAGGTTGCACCTAATTTTGTGCATAAGACTAACTTATATTTGGTTCTTTATTTGCTTCACTTCTTTCTAGGAATATCATGGATACCTTTAATTGAAAAGGTTCTGTTGCACATTCAAACATAAAATGCAAATTAACAATTGGTTTTATGAACACGCTTCCCGTTATTAGAGGGAAAAGTATATATACAGGACTACTTGTTTAAATAGACAAATATACGTAAATTCCGGGATATGAATGTAATGACGAGGTCATGCCAAATGAAAGAAGAGCTTAGCCTTAACATACCCGGAATAGGGAAAACTCCGTATCATATTCTTGAAGAAGATTGCACCGTACTCCCTTCGAATCGCAAAACCCCGTTGCTAAGATTTTAACAATTCTCGCTGGAATAGTTATAATGCAAGCAGTCACGTTGTAGTAGATATTGTCTTCTCCACCTTGATCTCTCTTATTCGTATCCAGTCTTTGTCCTTTACTCAAACAAAGTGTTCGAATCTATCCAAATGTATTCACTCTTTTATTACTAAGAGATTACTGTCATTAAAATTCCAATATTCTTCGAACTTGAACTATGAGAAGAATGTGTTAGAATGTTGCCTCTAGCACCCAGATACTCCTTAACCTCAATTCATGACTGTACTCAGTTGGCACTGAAACAACAAATGAATTTCAAGAGCAACATACTATATGCTCTCTCTCGTTTGACTTAGGAAGCTAATGAGTATGGATATCATTATTAAAGAACTTATAATACCCTTTTTGTTTTATGTGTCATGTGTATGACATTTTAAATTGCCATCTACTCTCTTAATTGGAAGAGTCATTATTTAGTGGATTAAGAATGGCACTTGCTGCGACCACTTCCTCAGCAAATGAATTGTTGGCATTTTGTGGGCAAATTCATATAATCCTATGTGGATGTTGTCCCTTTAATCATTATCCAAGAATTTCACTTAAATATTTATCCATAAATTCCTAATTAATTGTTAACTCCCCAGTCAAATTAATAATTAACCAATTATCCATATAATTGAGAATTATTCCCACTCACTTGAAATATTACTCACTTTTTACATACCTTATATGCCTTACTATTATGGTCATGTGGTACCTTGCATGGTACTAGCTTATAATTATCGGATATTATCGCTTGACATAAATAACGTAAGTATATTAACATCAAGATGATATCATCCCCGCGTCTACGTCGGTTAACTAAAAACGAAATTGTAACGTACGAAAATGCGAGATGTGACATCCTTCCCCCCTTAGAAACATTCGTCCTCGAATGTTCAACTTCCCGTGATCTATATAACTTTGGCAAGGTCAGCTCTGTAACAACACCACTATCAATTCTCCCCGTATGAGCTTAATAATATAACGATATTCAGGACCATAATTATGAATAACGATGACAGCCTCTCATGACCAACGTAAGAATTTATGCACATACCTTATGATTATGATGTCTCAGTCGAATCCTTTTCTGGATGAGGAAATAAGTAGGGATATTTAGACTTCATGCTTTCCTCGGCCTCCCAAGTCATTTCTTCCACATTATTGTTTCTCCAAAGTACTTTCACGGAGGCTACCTCCTTATTTCGTAGCTTGCGGATTTGTCGGTCTAGGATGGTAATCAGAACTTCCTCGTATGATAAGTTCTCTGTAATCTGTACATCATCTGTGGGTACTACTCGGGTAGGATCGCCAATGCACTTCCGTAACATAGATACGTGAAAAACCGGATGAATAGACTCCTATTCCGAGGGCAATTCTAACTCGTAAGCTACTTGGCCTACTCTCCGAATGATCCTGTAAGGCCCAATATACCGTGTGCTAAGCTTGCCTCTCTTGCCAAATCTCATTACACCTTTCATAGGTGACACCTTTAAGAATACCCAGTCATTAACCTCGTACTCTAAATCTCGTCGCCGCACGTCAGAATATGACTTATATCGACTCTAAGCTGTTAACAGTCGCTCTCAGATAAGCTTTACTTTTTCTATGGCCTGTTGAACCAGGTCTGGCCCATATAACCCAAATTCTCCAACATCGAACCACCCTATGGGAGATCTGCACCTGCGCCCATAAAAGCCTCGTACGAAGCCATCTGGATACTGGAGTGGTAACTGTTATTATATGAAAACTCGATAAGAGGTAGATGTTCATCCCAACTTCTATTAAAATCCAGCACACATGCTCGCAACATATCCTCGAGCGTCTGAATCGTGCGCTCGGCTTGTCCATCTGTTTGTGGATGAAAAGTTGTGCTGAGATTCACCTGAGTTCCTAGACCTTTCTGAAATGACCTCCAAAAATGTGCTGTAAATTGGGCCCCATGGTCATATATAATAGATATGGGTACTCCGTGTAGTCGCACTATCTCCTTAATATATAATTTTGTGTAATCCTCTGCTGTATAGGTAGATCTGACCGGTAGGAAATGAGCTGATTTCGTGAGCCTATCGACTATCACCCATATAGAATCAAGCTTATGATGGGAACGAGGTAAACCTGTGATAAAGTCCATGTTAATCGCCTCCCATTTCCATGTCGGGATCTCTATAGTCTGCATTAGCCCTCCGGGCTTCTGGTGCTCTATTTTCACCTGCTGGCAACTAGGGCATTGAGCGACATACTCGGCAATGTTCTTTTTCATATCGTTCCACCAATACACATCCTTAATATAATGATACATCTTTGTCGACCCAGGGTGAATAGAATACCATGAATAATGTGCTTCTGACATAATCCTGTCTCGTAGCCCTGCTACCTCTGGAACACACAAACGACCCTTGTTTCTGAGAACCCCATCTCCTTTGAGTTCTAACAATGGCTTCTTTTGTTGTGGAACCCGCTCTCTCAACTTGACTAACTCTGGATCCTCGTATTGCCTCTCCTTTACTTCAGCTATGAGAGATGATTTTGCAGTATTTTGGAGTACAACTCCTCCTTTGCCAGATTCCACTAATCGAACCCCCAAACAAGCCAATTGATGAATCTCCCTTGCCAATTGTCTTTTCTCGGCCTCTACATGTGTTAAGCTACCCATAGATCGGCGACTTAAAGCATCTGCTACAACATTAGCTTTCCCTGGATGATAGAGAATGTTAACATCGTAGTCTTTCAATAATTCAAGTCATCGTCTTTGTCGCAAATTCAAATCTTTTTGCTTGAGGATATATTGCAGGTTCTTATGATCTGTGAATATATCAACATGCACACCATATAAATAATGTCGCCATATCTTAAGTGCATGGACAACCGCAGCTAACTCGAGGTCGTGGGTTGGATAATTACGCTCATGCTTCCTTAACTGCCTTGAAGCATATGCAATTACTTTTTCATGTTGCATCAGGACACATCCTAACCCAACACCTGAGGCATAACAATACATGTCATAACCATCTGGACCATCTGGAAGTGCCAGAACTGGCGCTGAGGTCAATCTATTCTTAAGCTCTTGGAAACTCTACTCACAGGCCTCTGTCCACTGAAACTTAGTCGCTTTCTGCGTCAGCTTTGTTAATGGTGCTGAAATAGAAGAAAACCCCTCTACGAACCTCCGATAATATCCTGCTAAGCCTAGAAAGTTACGAATCTCTGTCGGAGTGGTAGGTCTAGGCCAGGATTTCACAGCCTCAATCTTCTGAGTGTCTACCTTTATACCTCCGTCGGATACAATGTACCCCAAGAATGCTATGGACTTTAGCCAGAATTCACACTTAGAAAACATAGCATACAATTTATTATCATAGAGGGTTTGGAGTACTACTCGTAGGTGATCCACATGCTCATCCTCTGAACGTGAATAAACCAGAATATCATCAATAAAGACTATCACGAACAGATCCAAATATGGCCGGAATAGGCTATTCATCAAGTCCCTAAATATGGCAGGTGCATTCGTCAACCCGAAGGACATAACAAGAAACTCAAAGTGGCCATATCGGGTCCTGAAGGCGGTCTTGGGGATATCTTTCTCCCGAACTCTAACCTGGTGGTACCCCGACCTCAAATCTATCTTTGAAAAGCATATAACTCCCTGCAACTGATAAAATAAGTCATCTATCCTTGGAAGGGGGTACTTATTCTTAATAGTTACCTTGTTCAGTTGCCTATAGTCGATACACATCCTTAGCGATCCGTCCTTTTTCGTACAAACAATACCGGTGCACCCCAAGGTGAAGTACTAGGCCTAGTAAAACCTTTTTCCAGTAAATCTTTTAATTGCTCCTTCAACTCCTTTAATTCAGCAGGTGCCATTCTATATGTAGGGATGGATATTGGTTGTGTTCCTGGAAGCAAATCGATTGCAAAATCAATCTCTAGCTTTGGAGGAATACCTGGAAGTTCATCTGGAAATACATCCGCGTACTACTTTACTACTGGAATAGACTGAAGTATAGATTTCTCAGCATCGACATCTTTAACTCGCACAATATGATAGATGCACCCTTTTGCGATCATTTTTCTTGCCTTCAAATAGGAAATAAACCTGCCTCTGGGTGTCGCTGTATTACCTACCCATTCGAGGGTTGGCTTACCCAGAAAATGAAATCTAGCTGTCTTCGCTCGACAATCAACCGTGGCATAACAAGCTGCCAACCAGTCCATGCCTATGATAGCATCGAAATCCAACATCTCTAGTTCAACTAGGTCGGCTGAGGTTTGACGACCACAAATTGTTATCGTACAACCTCGGTAAACATGTCTAGCGATAATCGATTCTCCGACCGGTGTAGATACCGTAAAATGAACACTTAGTATTTCAGGCACTATACCAAATTTTCGCGCGACAATTGGGGTAATACATGATAAGGTAGATCCTGGGTCTATCAAGGCATAAACATCGTGAGCACAAATAGTCAACATACCTGTCACAACGTCTGGTGAAGACTCTTGGTCCTGTCGACCTGCTAGCGCATAGATACGTTTCTGGTTACTACCTGAACTGAACCCTCTACCTCTACCTTGACCTCTACCAGCCAAAGACCGAGACTCGCGCCCTGAAGGATGCACAGACATATCTGATCCTGTTGCTGAATTCGCTGGTTGCGCCATATCCCCAGAATCCTTATTTGGGCAATCTCGCATCATATGCCCTGGACGTCCACATGTATAACAAGCATCAGAACCGGCTCGGCATTGGCCCAAGTGTCCTCGACCGCAGATGGCACATCGTGGCTGAAATGGCCCTGTCTGTCTCAAACCTCGTTGTTACTGAAACCCTGACGCCTGAGGGCTCTCACCTGGTCCTAACTGAGTATAGTGGTCATTCTTGTACCCCTGTAGCTGAGGTGGCGGAGGTCTAGGTGGTCGTTTGAAGTATTGGGGCCGGTAGCTCCCCTGATACTGCTCCTGCGACCTGACAAATCTCATCCTTTTACGTTGCCCTGACTCAGTCCTCTCCACACTCTGCTGCCGATGCCTACCCCTTTCTATATTTTGGGCAAATGCCTGAATTCGTGAGATATCCATACTATCCTGTAATGCAGCGGTGGTACACGCCTCGGTCAACTCTGGGGCAAGCCTCGCTATAAACCTGTGGATTCTATCCCACGTAGTAGCACTATGGATGGTGCATATCTGGCCAAGGAGTCAAAACGAAGACTATATTCTCGAACACTCATATTGCCCTGCTTGAATGCTAGAAACTGATCGAGTCGGGCCTGTCGAATTTCTCGTGGTAAATACTGGTCGAGGAAGGCATTTGAAAAATCTTCCCAAATAGCAGAGGGGCATTACGTCCCCTAGACCATTCCCATCCCTCATACCAAAGGATGGCTATATCTCGGAGTCAAAAAGCTGCTAACTCAACTGCCTCTTTCTCCGTGCTATGCATAACCCGAAAAATCCTATGAAGCTGATCTATGAAATCCTGCGGGTCCTCCCTCTGATATGTCCCCGTGAACTCTGGGGGATTCAAAGCAATAAACTCTCGGACCCTTGAACTCCCAGATCCCTTAGAAGGTCCTGCACTAGAGGATGCCCTAGCCTGTTGCGGGGTAGCTACCAACTGTGCCAACAAATGCACCACACCCCTCAAGTCCTGATCTGATGGAAGCGGAGGGGGAACTGGATGTGTGGTTTCCCTAGGAATCTCCTCAGGTGGCAGAGGAGCCGGTAATCGCTGAGTAGGGGTCTCTCCATGCGACTCTGAATGGACCCCATCTATTGGGGGTACCCTTCTAGTCCCCTCACCTACTGCTGGTTCTCTCCTCTGACTAGCTGTAGTCTTCCTAGTTATCACCATCTGTGCATGTAAATGTCAATACGTAAGTTTAACTCAAATTTTCTACAACTCAGTGCTACAATACGATTTAGATTTGAAAAAAAAGGTAACCAACTCCTAAATGACCTGTAGTCCCTTGCTTATATAATGTGGTGCACCACACATTTATAAACAAGACCCTACTAGACACGGCTTGTAGACTCCCTAGGACAGAACTGCTCTGATACCACTTTTTGTCACGACCCAAGCTTAGGGCCGAGACTGGAACTCAGTGCCTCAACTATCCTTGCGTATCACCTGTGACTCAGAGACTTTGAACATGTAATGTCATATTTTTGGCCATGGGTTGCAAGAAAATGTACGATGTAAAGTATAAAACTGAATAGAGACTAACGCTGACTAACCATCAACATAAGGTTGGGCTGGCAAGGCCGTCATATTTACTACAACTGACAAGCCAACAAAATATATGTACAGGACCTACCAGTCCAACATACTATATTAACTGACAGGACATATCTACAAGCCTCTAATACTAGATGTACTATGATCGGAACAGGGTCCCGACCTACCCATAACCTATCTACATATATACACAAGATACACACCACACTGCTAGCCCTGGTAACTCTGAAAGAAGGGGAGCTTACCGATAAAGCTGATCTCGGGAAACACCTACTGAGGAGGTCTACCCGTCTGTCTGTCTGACCCTGCATGCATGAAATGCAGCGTCCCCAGAAAGGGACGTCAGTACGAAATAATGTACCGAGTATGTAAGGCAATATACTGAGATTGAAACTGAACTGATAATATAACAACTGAGAACAACTGGGAGTCAAAGAAAACTCGAGGATATGCTCATCTGATAATACTGACTCAATTCTCTCAATATAGTAAGTAAAATAGTTGTCGACCCTATAAGGCTTGGTATACATATATATATATCTGCTCTGCCGTAGTAGGCTCGCTCATAAGCGCTTGGCCATACTAGGCTCTGTATCTCGACCAACTGGGCTCGCCCATATGCGCTCGGCCACAGTAGGATCGTCATATAACTTACCATCTGATCAGAGGTTGCCCAATAGGGGCCTGCCCATCAATTATAGCTCGATGGTAATGAAAATACTTTTAATACTGTATATATGTAACTTCTCTGCTCTCTTGACTGGAAGAAGGAAATACTCAACTGAATACGAAGTCCTGATAAGAAGAACATGGTAACTTACAAAACTAGGAAAATATTAACCTCCTGCATGTATTTAAAGTAGTAGCCTATGATAACACTTGCAGTACTAATCATATATGAGCCTTTTGTCAACCTAAATTTCTTAATCATATGACGAAGGCAGTAGTATTTCCCAGGAGGTTGCACCTAATTTTGTGCATAAGACTAACTTATATTTGGTTCTTTATTTACTTCACTTCTTTCTAGGAATATCATGGATACCTTTAATTGAAAAGGTTCTGTTGTACATTCAAACATAAAATGCAAATTAACAATTAGTTTTATGAACACGCTTCCCGTTATTAGAGGGAAAAGTATATATACAGGACTACTTGTTTAAATAGACAAATATACATAAATTCCGGGATATGAATGTAATGACGAGGTCATGCCAAATGAAAGAAGAGCTTAGCCTTAACATACCCGGAATAGGGAAAACTCCATATAATATTCTTGAAGAAGATTGCACCGTACTCCCTTCGAATCGCAAAACCCCGTTGCTAAGATTTTAACAATTCTCGCTGGAATAGTTATAATGCAAGCAGTCACGTTGTAGTAGATATTGTCTTCTCCACCTTGATCTCTCTTATTCGTATCCAGTCTTTGTCCTTTCCTCAAACAAAGTGGTCGAATCTATCCAAATGTATTCACTCTTTTATTACTAAGAGATTACTGTCATTAAAATTCCAATATTCTTTGAACTTGAACTATGAGAAGAATGTATTAGAATGCTGCCTCAAGAACCCAGATACTCCTTAACCTCAATTCATGACCGTACTCAGTTGGCACTGAAACAACAAAGGAATTTCCAGAGCAACATACTATATGCTCTCTCTCGTTTTACTTAGGAAGCTAATGAGTATGGATATCATTATTAAAGAACTTATAATACCCTTTTTGTTTTATGTGTCATGTGTATGACATTTTAAATTGCCATCTACTCTCTTAATTGGAAGAGTCATTATTTAGTGGATTAAGAATGGCACTTGCTGCCACCACTTCCTCAGCAAATGAATTGTTGGCATTTTGTGGGCAAATTCATATAATCCTACGTGGATGTTGTCCCTTTAATCATTATCCAAGAATTTCACTTAAATATTTATCCATAAATTCCTAATTAATTGTTAACTCCCCAGTCAAATTAATAATTAACCAATTATCCATATAATTGAGAATTATTCCCACTCACTTGAAATATTACTCACTTTTTACATACCTTATATGCCTTACTATTATGGTCATGTGGTATCTTGCATGATACTAAATTATAATTATCGGATATTATCGCTTGACATAAATAACGTAAGTATATTAACATCAATATGATCTCATCCCCGCGTCTACGTAGGTTAACTAAAAACGAAATTGTAACGTATGAAAATGCGAGATGTAACACCTGGCATAGCCAGCATCACGGTCTTGGCGTGACAATCAAGAATATCATAATGGGGAGACAACCAGTCCATACCCAAGATAATATCAAAATCAACCATGCTGAGTAACAATAAATCTGCTCTGGTCTCAAAACCACGAATAGTAACCAAACACGATCAATAAACGCGGTCCACAACAAGAGAATCCCCCACAAGAGTAGAAACATATACGGGAGAACTCAAGGAGTCTCGGGGTACACCCAAATGTGGATCAAAATAAGAAGACACATAAGAGTAGGTAGAGCCTGGATCGAATAGAACCGATGCATCTCTGTGACAAACCAGTATAATACCTATGATGACAGAATCGGAGGCAACAACCTCGGTACGAGCAGGAATGGCATAATATCTGGCCTGGACTCCCCCTCGAGGGCAACCTCTAACCCCCGACCTCCGCCCCTAGCTGGCTGGGCAGATGGGGTAGCAGCTGGAGCTGTGATCATAGCCTGAGAACTCTGCGGGGCATGCTGTGGTTGAGAAGTCTGTGAAGGTGCACCCCTCCCAAGTCTAGGACAATCTCTGACCATATGGTGTGTGTTACCACACTCAAACAATCTCTGAGAGGATGTGGTGGCTGTGACTGGCTAGGGCCAGGTCTGATGGACTAACCTCTAAAAGCACCCCGCGCAAGAGGCGCGCTAGAAATCGAAGGTGCATAGTAAGGCTCCTGAGGTCTAGGAGGAGCTGGAGCACTGCTGGCTGCTGGAAGATCTGAATGAACGGGGAGACCCATATAACCCCTACTATGTCGACCTGCTACTGGGGTACGGGCACTAGAATAGTGGCCTTGACTCTCGAGACCTCTTGGCCTCTCTCTCCTCTCGCTCCCTAGCAAGCAAACCCTCGATCCTCCTAGCAATGCTCACTACCTGCTGATAAGTAATGTCCATCTCCAACTCAAGAGCCATGCTAGATCTGATGGGTGGGGTAAGACCCTCAATGAACCGGCCAACCCTCTCGCGAACAGTAGCAACCAAAGCCGGTGCATGCCTAGCCAATCTGATATAACGGATAGCATACTCCGAAAGGGTCATAGCACCCTGGCACAAATGCTCAAACTCTGCGCGCCATGCGTCCCTGAGGCTCTGAGGGACAAACTCTCTCATAAACATATTCGAGAACTGGGTCCAGGTCAGTGAAACAGCCTCATCTGGACTGTCGATCTCATAAGTGCGCCACCAATCATAGGCGGTTCCCCGAAGCTGAAAGGCAGTAAAGGAAACCCTGCTAGATCCGGTTATACACATAGTGCGAAGAATACGGTGGCACTCCTATAGAAATCCCAAGGCATCGTCTGATGCTAATCCACTGAATACCGGAAGATCATACTTCTTGAATCTCTCAAGTCTCCGTTGCTCGTCCTTTGAAGTAGCTGACCCATCCTCGAGAGTGTGCCGCTGTCGCGAAGGCAACTGGCACGGTAAGCGCAGACGTGACCGCGGACCGCATGAGGACAAATGCCCCTTTGCTGAACCCTATGAAAGCGGACCGCACAGAGAAGGAGTGCGGCCGCGAAGCTTCTCTGCGAGCCGCATGAATCCTACCGCGGCCGCGTGACCTTAGGCTCGAAAAATGTCCAGTCTCTAAACCTCCTAGTGCGGCCGCGGTCATTGTTACGCGGTCCGCAATAGGCCCCCTTTTTCTTCACTTTTTTTGGTCTTTGATACTTGAGCAGGTTTCACTCTTTTTTGAGCTGATTTTTGACATCTCATCACTTTGTCAATCAACCCTGCAATCAAGCACAACTTGTGAGCATTTTAGGACTGTTTTTGTATCAATTTATACTCAAAGCATAGGCAAGTAGGGACATAAATACTTTAAAATCCTAACTTATCAACTCCCACAAACTTAGACCTTTGCTTGTCCTCAAGCAAACAAAATAAGACCCGCCCCTTAAAGGAACATCCCAATGATTCCAACTATCCTAAAATAACCTCAGCAAGCATCAAATGGGACTAACAATTGCCCTCAATACGAATGCATCATTAACACATTTAAAATTTTGAAAACTATGGATCAAGTGCGACATAAGAGCATCAAGAGTTGACACATTTCATCAAAGAGCTTTTCTCACTTACTTTGGTCATTGTGGAACCCAAACTCTCACATCCTCAACTCTCTCTAAGCGAACCTTACCTTTTAAATATTGACACACAAATCGAAGCAAATGAAATTTCACTCTTCTCTCTCAAAAAGGAAGGTCACAAGTCCGGCTCTAAGTACCATATGCTTGCCCCTTATGTACGTATCCACTAAAGTAGGCTCCCTTCAACTTGAGATAAAATAGGACTTTTGTGGAGTCATTTTGAAGGCTTTTAGGCAATGGTAGAACATATTTTTATTCACGTGGGGTCAATCTTCCCTTAAGCACTTCTTTTGATTCATTTCGGCACAACTTTCTTGGCTCTTTTTTGAGAATTTCACTTCTTCACAAGGGGTTAGAGAGACACATTGTCACTCTTTCTTATACAATTCAAAACATTTCTCCTTTTTCTACTTTCTCCATACATCTCTGTCGACTCGACACTACACTATGGTAGGAAGAGCGGATCGCAATAGCTTTTTCCCGAATAGAGGTCCGGGATCGAATTTCCACAAGGAGCTAGTAGTGGAGTTGTATTTTCTGTCTAGCCTAGAGTTGTGGTTGTGCTTCTAATGTCACTTCAATCATCTTTTGAGTTTTTGTATTTATAACTAATATTATAAAACTACAGATTAAAGCTAGATTATGCTAGGAGAATATTGCTAAGTTATAATTAATGGGAAGGAAGAGCACTAGGGTTGTGGCTTGGTGGCTAATTGACAGGTAGATATTACTTAGGTTCGATTGACTTGTTTGGGGGTTATGTTATAACCGTTGCACAAATTTTACCCACTCTCACACCTCTCGGTAGAGAGAATGATTTTACCCAATTGACTCTCTCGAGACCAATTGGGTTGGCAAATTAGACCAAGCAACTAGGGTTCAAGTAGGGTGATTACTCTCTCGAGATTTAACCCATTAATTGGGACTATCAATTCTCATGAGTCCATCCCAATTCCTTGTTGTGTCGATTTTGAATCCATAAACTTTCTTTCTCAAAAAGAGTTAAACCCACAAAGCTTGAATCAGTGTTTCCAACCACCAATTCTAAATTAAATCATAAAATCAACCCAAATAACAAACACTCATAGTCAATCTAACCCTAGATGGCAACACCCATCAATTACCCACACTAGGGTTGAGCCACAACCCTAGCTAATGGGTTTAGCTACACATAATTAAAGAAGAAACTGAAGAAATAGATGAAGAACTACACATATTAATTAATTACTAAGAGGAAACTACAATAATCTATTGTTAAATGGAAGCAAATATGCCAAAAATGGCTACAACACCAAGCGTAGCTATTCTCCTATTCTCAGATCTGACCTCCTCTCTAAAAAAATAGTAAAATGTTCTATTTATACTAGGCTGAAAAAACTGAACAAAAATACCCCTGTGGGGTCAGTGCGGGCCACACAAAACGGACCGCGGCCGCACTGGCTCTTGGGTTTCAGTTGTTTGATGACTTGAACTGAGGGATGCGGACCGTGTGGGAGTGTACTGCGGCAGTGAAGGCAACTGGCGCAATCCGCGCAGACGTGACCGCGGACCGCATGAGGACAAATGCCCCTTTGTTGAACCCTATGAAAGCGGACCGCACAGAGAAGGAGTGCAGCCGCGAAGCTTCCATGCGGGCCGCGTGAATCCTACCCCAGTCGCGTGACCTTAGGCTCGAAAAATGTCCAGTCTCTGAACCTCCTAGTGCGGCCACGGTCATTGTTACGTGGTCCGCACTAGGCCCCCTTTTTCTTCACTTCTCTTGGTCTTTGATACTTGAGCAGGTTTCACTCCTTTTTGAGCCGATTTTTGACATCTCGTTACTTTGTCAATCAACCCTGCAATCAAGCACAACTTGTGAGCATTTTGGGACTGTTTTTGTATCAATTTATTCTCAAATCATAGGCAAGTAGGGACATAAACACTTTAAAATCCTAACTTATCAACTCCTCCAAACTTAGACCTTTACTTGTCCTCAAGCAAACAAAATAAGACCCGCCCCTTAAAGGAACATCCCAGTGATTCCAGCTATCCTAAAATAACCTCAGTAAGCATCAATTGGGACTAACAATTGCCATCAATACGAATGCGCCATTAACACATTTAAAATTTTGAAAACTATGGATCAAGTGCGACACAAGAGCATCAAGAGTTGACACATTTCATCAAAGAGCTTTTCTCACTTACTTTGGTCATTGTGGAACCCAAACTCTCACATCCTCAACTCTCTCTAAGCGAACCTCACCTTTTAAATATTGACACACAAATCGAAGCAAATGAAATTTCACTCATCTTTCTCAAAAAGGAAGGTCACAAGTCCGGCTCTAAGTACCATATGCTTGCCCCTTATGTACGTATCCACTAATGTAGGCTCCCTTCAACATGAGATAAAATAGGGCTTTTGTGGAGTCATTTTGAATGATTTTAGGCAAGGGTAGGACATATTTTTATTCATGTGGGTTCAATCTTCCCTTAAGCACTTCTTTTGATTCATGTCGGCACAACTTTCTTGGCTCTTTTTTGAGGATTTCACTTCTTCACAAGGGGTTTTAGAGACACATTGTCACTCTTTCTTATACAATTCAAAACATTTCTCCTTTTTCTACTTTCTCCATACATCGCTGCCGACTCGACACTACACTATGGTAGGAAGAGCGGATCGCAATAGCTTTTACCCGAATAGAGGTCCGAGATCGAATTTCCACAAGGAGCTAGTAGTGGAGTTGTATTTTTTTGTCTAGCCTAGAGTTGTGGTTGTGCTTCTAATGTCACTTCAATCATCTTTTGAGTTTTTATATTTATAACTAATATTATAAAACTACGGATTAAAGCTAGATTATGCTAGGAGAATATTGCTAAGTTGTAATTAATGGGAAGGAAGAGCACTAGGGTTGTGGCATTACCTTGGTGGCTAATTGACAGGTAGATGTTACTTAGGTTCGATTGACTTGTTTGGGGGTTATGTTATAACCGTTGCACAAATTTTACCCACTCTCACACCTCTCGGTAGAGAGAATGATTTTACCCAATTGACTCTCTCGAGACCAATTGGGTTGGCAAATTAGACCAAGCAACTAGGGTTCAAGTAGGGTGATTACTCTCTCGAGATTTAACCCGTTAATTGGGACTATCATTTCTCATGAGTCTATCCCAATTCCTTGTTGTGTCGATTTTGAATCCATAAACTTTCTTTCTCAAAAAGAGTTAAACCCACAAAGCTTGAATCAGTGTTTCCAACCACCAATTCTAAATTAAATCATAAAATCAACCCAAATAACAAACACTCATAGTCAATCTAACCCTAGATGGCAACACCCATCAATTACCCACACTAGGGTTGAGCCACAACCCTAGCTAATGGGTTTAGCTACACATAATTAAAGAAGAAACTGAAGAAATAGATGAAGAACTACACATATTAATTAATTACTAAGAGGAAACTACAATAATCTATTGTTAAATGGAAGCAAATATGCCAAAAATGGCTACAACACCAAGCGTAGCTATTCTCCTATTCTCAGATCTGACCTCCTCTCTAAAAAAATAGTAAAATGTTCTATTTATACTAGGCTGAAAAAACTGAACAAAAATACCCCTGTGGGGTCAGTGCGGGCCACACAAAACGGACCGCGGCCGCACTGGCTCTTGGGTTTCAGTTGTTTGATGACTTGAACTGGGGGATGCGGACCATGTGGGAGTGTACCGCGGCTGCGAAGGCAACTGGCGCAATCCATGCAGACGTGACCGCAGATCGCATGAGGACAAATGCCCCTTTGTTGAACCCTATGAAAGCGGACCGCACAGAGAAGGAGTGCAGCCGCGAAGCTTCCCTGCGGGCCGCGTGAATCCTACCCCAGTCGCGTGACCTTAGGCTCGAAAAATGTCCAGTATCTGAACCTCCTAGTGCGGCCACGGTCATTGTTACGTGGTCCGCACTATGCCCCCTTTTTCTTCACTTCTCTTGGTCTTTGATACTTGAGCAGGTTTCACTCCTTTTTGAGCCAATTTTTGACATCTCGTCACTTTGTCAATCAACCCTGCAATCAAGCACAACTTGTGAGCATT
Source organism: Nicotiana tabacum (assembly GCF_000715075.1). Classification (NCBI taxonomy): domain Eukaryota; kingdom Viridiplantae; phylum Streptophyta; class Magnoliopsida; order Solanales; family Solanaceae; genus Nicotiana; species Nicotiana tabacum. The sequence goes on from NC_134085.1 coordinate 156,071,019, forward strand.
TTGGGATTGTTTTTGTATCAATTTATACTCAAAGCATAGGCAAGTAGGGACATAAACACTTTAAAATCCTAACTTATCAACTCCCCCAAACTTAGACCTTTGCTTGTCCTCAAGCAAACAAAATAAGACTCGCCCCTTAAAGGAACATTCCAGTGATTCTAGCTATCCTAAAATAACCTCAGCAAGCATCAAATGGGACTAACAATTGCCCTCAATACGAATGCATCATTAACACATTTAAAATTTTGAAAACTATGGACCAAGTGCGACACAAGAGCATCAAGAGTTGACACATTTCATCAAAGAGCTTTTCTCACTTACTTTGGTCATTGTGAAACCCAAACTCTTACATCCTCAACTCTCTCTAAGCGAACCTTACCTTTTAAATATTGACACACAAATCGAAGCAAATGAAATTTCACTCATCTCTCTCAAAAAGGAAGGTCACAAGTCCGGCTCTAAGTACCATATGCTTGCCCCTTATGTACGTATCCACTAATGTAGGCTCCCTTCAACTTGAGATAAAATAGGGCTTTTGTGGAGTCATTTTGAAGGCTTTTAGGCAAGGGTAGGACATATTTTTATTCACGTGGGTTCAATCTTCCCTTAAGCACTTCTTTTGATTCATTTCGGCACAACTTTCTTGGCTCTTTTTTGAGGATTTCACTTCTTCACAAGGGGTTAGAGAGACACATTGTCACTCTTTCTTATACAATTCAAAACATTTCTCCTTTTTCTACTTTCTCCACACCTCTTTTTTTTACTTTTGTTTTCCTTGAATTCCTTTTTATTCTTGTTCACATGCGACTTTCTTTTTGTCCTTTTTCTTTTCTTGCTTTTTCATTGCCTTCTTTTCTTTCTTTTGTACCTTACTGCTTTGTTCCTTTCTTGTCTCTCCCCCCAAACTTAGATTTTTGCCATTACTCAAGGGATGATTTGGGTGCCAAGAGAGGGTAATCGTTTAGAACGGGTATAGGCTTGTAGCATTGGTTCTTGAAAGAAACAGGTTTAAGGCTCAAAAGGATTAACTAGGGATTATATCATTGGAAGACTATGAAATTGTTCAACTTAGCATTTGGATCAAGGAGAGCCTATAATCATTTCTCAAGTCAAATTTAACCTAGGATTTCACCTCAACAGACATTCAGGGCAAGTTTTAGACCATTGGCTCGGGACTTGGACTCAAATTTCAATTCCTCACCACACACGCTAGGTATTTGCTAAAGACATCGAGTCGAGGGTCAACAACGACCTTAGTTATGATTTAAACACCCAATGGTCCAAAAAGACCACATGATGATCGTTTGGTCAACGCAAGAGTCTCAAAGCCACGACTTTCACCATCCTGAACACAACACTATGTCTTTGACCATAGGATCAAAGGAAAATGTGTTAGGCACAAGTGAAACCTTGCTTGAGGTGCTTTTAACTACGCTTATCAAAAACAAAAGAAAAATCAAAGAAACGAACTCAAACCCTTAAGAAGGTTGTCACGCCATCTATCATTGGGAAGAGCCACCCGGTTTGCACAATACTCTACCCTTGGAAAGAACAGTGGCATTAAGAAAACCAAGGGTTTATTGGAAACGCCAAAATCAAAACAAGCGGCTACGAGCCTAACTACAAAGCTAAAAATTAAAATTTAGCGAAAATAGACAATAGAATGAATATGTACAATAGGGGAGTAGAATATACAACGGGGGGTGAATATATACAGAAATGTAAAGTTATATACAACCCAAAGTAAAAAAAACACAAAATCAATAAAAATAAACTAAGAATCTATATATATACAGGCATCCAGAAAAAGTAGGGCGCACCCCCACGAGTAAAAGTTGGCATTGTCCCAATGCCAACTATCAAATAAATATCAAAACAACAAAAAGGATATAGGATCTCCCTAGTCCTGGTCCGTCTGTATGGGATCATCAGTGGTCCCCAAGTCCTCTGTATGTATGGGAACCTCAGACTGGTTCCCGATCTCCTGCTGCTCAGCTGCTGGGACTGGGGCCTGCTCCTGAACCGGCTGACTGATAGGTGCATCATTGGAGGGGGTCTCCTGTGGGTCTGGTAGCTCAATAACTGCACCAACTAAACTGGGGAGCTTCATCTTCTTCCTTGGGGGCTTGGGTGCCTGCTCCTGCTCTTGTCGTGGCTGTGGCACTGGTGCTGCTGTTGGGGATGGATCCCCGAATAACAAGTCTAAAGGCATCTGGTCTGCCAATAGCCTATCCACATCAGTCCGTAGCACTCTCACCGACTCCTTGGATGCCCTTGACTTCCTCATCTTCTTGTGCTCCTTGGCAAGCTCCCTCAAAGCCTTGCCATTTTAATCTACCGCCATAGTCAAGGCGTCCTGAGTCCTCATAATCTTCTCCTGATTTTCCAAGAGCTTCTGCAGTGTGTCCTCAATGGACTGAGGAAACTGAGTTGTGGAAGGTGCTGAATGGGCCTCAACTATAGAAGACAATGTAGACAACTTGGATGTCGCAGCTGACATCCAGTTGTTCAAACTGGCTAGTGTCCAGCTCAACTGCTGGGCCGTGAAAGGATGAGTCCAAGAAGAAGGGACCCCCGTGTCAACTGAAGTATTGGGGCCAGCAAAGGAGGTGGGTCGTGGAGGCAAATCATCATCAGTGGTGACCGTAGGCATGGTGGAAGGCTCTGTGGGGGGCTCAACCGAAGACACTACCGCCACTGGCTCCTCATACTGACCAGCTAGAGTAGAGGAAGACGGCTTGTAACTTTTGTCGTTGGGTTTGTCTGGCCCCTTCAAACTGTACCAGGAAAATGGAGCCACAGGTATTACCTTGACGTCACACGGTCTCTTCTCCACCTCCAAGTCCCGGAAATGCATAGTAAGGGTGCTGGGAAAAGGGTAGTTCCGGTCATGCTCAACCCCGACTGCAGAAATGGCACGGGACATCATGTTTCCCACATTGATAGGGTAACCTGCCATAATAGAAACAATAAGAACCGCCCAGACAAGTGGAATAGTCTGATCATGAGTGGTCGGGTCGAGCCGACTGCATACAAAGGTCAACCACCCTCTAGCCTCAAAGTTGAAAGTTCTCCAAAGTATTTTGGTCCCTGCTTGTAGCCATTCTGGAACCGTACCCGGGATTGCCAGGTACGAAGCAAACCACGGACGAACCTCCTCGCCCATTGCTAACTTTTCATTGTACAGGGACTTATCTTCGTCAATGAACCCCAAATACTCATTCAACGCCTTCCCGGTGAAAACCACATTTTTGTTTCTCACTTTCGTCACTTTAGTGCCTTTCATGATATGGGCCACATTGCTATAAAACTCCTTGACCATATGCTCCTTTGCCTTCAAACAATTGTCTTTAAAGAACTCCCAACCCGCTCGAGCCTGGAACTGTCTATGCACATTGGGGTTTAGGGGTAGAAGGTCTTGTCAATAAAGCTCCGCTCAAGTATCAACTTCCGTGCCGACCACCATTCTCTAAATTTTTGGAACGCCACCTGGCTGACAAACCGATATTCCTAAACTTCAGGTTTTCTAGTCCTCTCAACACCCCCAACCTGGGGCACCCCACTGCTCGGTACCTCATTATCACTATTAGTCCCACCTTCTGCACTCTCCCCAGATATTGAAGCTGTGGGGGAGGTGGAGTATTCACCACTGCCTGCTGTTGAGCCATCAGACGACTCAGAATGTATACGTTGTGGGGCTTGGGCAGTATGTGAAGCAGGGACCGCAGTAGCTGGCCCTGAATCAGAAGAGAGGTCCTGGGATGGTATGCACTCACTCCCCGATTGGTCGTCTATAGCAATTTGTTTCCTTGTTTTCAGTTTAGGTCGGGAAGTGAGTTTAACTTGTTTCCCTTTTCCTCCCCGGGAGGAGTCACCTCGGCCGGGTTGTTTAGCACCTCTTCCTCGTTGTTTTACCATTGTCTGCAAACAAACACATCTAACATTGTTAGTTGAAGCACAGGCAGTGAACATGTGACTGAATTAAAATTGCAGAAGCAAAATGAAAGTTGCAGACACTACTGCAGAACCAGGCACCGCAGACCGCGCCATTTGGAATGCGGCCACGTTGGAGACACAGCGGACCACGCTAAGGCAACCGCGGGCCGCACTGATCAAAACCCCAGGAAGGGTCTTCTCTGAATCTCACACCGTGGTCCGCACATAATGGGGTCGCGGCCGCGGTGGGCCAGCGCGGACCGCACAAATGTTACCGCGGCCACGCTGGACACAAGTTGTCCTCGGTCATTCAAGCATCGCGGACCGCGTGGAAGCGTAGCGCGGACCGTGTTAGGGAACCGCAGACCGCGCTAAGGCGACCGCGGGCCGCACTGGGTTAGGTTCAGTGAGTAAACTAGGGATTGCATGCTTTTGTTCTATTTTTGTTCAACTTTTTACCCCTACTTGTCCCTACTCATGTACCCAATCCTTAGTTATTTCAAACTAACATGGAAGCTACCCTAGACTAACAATTCGAAGACAACTGTAAAGGCAAAGAAGTTACAGACTACTGGCAAGCAATTAAAATAAAAGAGTAATAATCAAAAATGCATGAAATGTTACCAGGATTATGAAGAATGAATGCAAAATATCCACACAAGCAAGAATCTCAGTTTTGGATGGGGATGAACAATAGAATTAGGGTTCTAGGATTTCAATTTGCAAAAAGGGTAAAATGAGACCCTTGGTCTCTATTTATAGAGCCCCAGTAGGACCCGTACTCACCTACCAGCATAGCCGCACAAAAGTGACCGCGGACCATGCTGGGTTATTTGTGTGACCCCTCGTGATGAAGCCTACGCGGACCGCACAAACATGTACCGCGGCCGCGTCAGTCCACCGCGGACTGCACTAACTTGACCGCGGCTGCGATGAAAAACTTCAGAGAGTCCCCTTTTTGATTCATGCCAGCGCGGACCGCACAAAATGCATCGCAGCTGCGCTGGCAACCTTCAGAGACTATGCCATTTTCCAACTTTGTTTTGCACTATTTCAACACAATCCCTGCAACATCTCATAAACAGTTAGCTCAAAAATCTTAAGGTACACATGGGTTGCCTCCCAAGAAGCGCCTGATTTAATGTCGTGGTACAATGCATGTTACCACCACATCACTTTAGATGAAGAAGCGCCACTACGTGGCTGCCATCGAACTTTCCGAGATAATGCTTGACTCGGTGACCATTGACTCTGAAGACTTCACCATTTTTGTTTCTAAGATCAAGGCACCAAACGGGTTCACGAACACAACTTCAAATGGCCTACTCCATTTTGACTTGAGCTTACCCGGAAACAGACGTAACCGGGAATTAAACAAGAGAACCATATCCCCAACTTTGAACTCCTTGCCCCGAGCATATTTGTCATGAAGGTACTTCATTTTGCCCTTATACAAGGACGAGTTGGAGTATGCAAGGAATCTAAACTCATCGAGCTCATTAAGTTGTTCAACCCTCAGATTTGCAGCAACATCCCATTCTAAGTTCAACTTCCTCAAGGCCCACATAGCCTTGTGCTCCAATTCCACCGTAAGATGGCAAGCTTTCCCAAACACCAACCGGTATGGGGACATACCAATCGGAGTCTTGTAAGCTGTTCGATAGGCCCAAAGAGCATCATCCAATTTTTTCGACCAATCGGTCCTATTTGCATTTAAAGTTTTAGACAAGATACTCTTAATTTCTCGGTTGGAGACTTCCACTTGACCGCTAGCTTGAGGATGATAGGGGGTGGTTACTTTGTGATTAACTCCATACTTGGCTAGCAATGAATCAAAAGCTTTGTTGCAAAAGTGAGATCCCCCGTCACTAATGATAGCATGGGGAGTGCCAAACCTCGTGAAGATACTCTTTTTAATAAATGCCACAACACTCCAGGATTCATTGTTGGGCAAAGCCATAGCTTCAACCCACTTGGAGACATAATCTACCGCCATCAGAATGTAAGTGTTTCCATAAGAGCTCACGAAAGGACCCATGAAGTCGATTCCCTAAACATCAAAAATGTATACCTCGAGAATTGTATTGAGGGGCATTTCATCCCTTTTTGAAATTACACCGGCTCGTTGGCATTCATCACATCTTTTGACCACATCACCGGCATCTTTAAACAAAGTAGGCCAATAAAATCGACAACTAAGCAGTTTAGAAGCCGTTCTCGCCCCGCCATGATGGCCACCATAGGGTGAGGAATGGCAAGCTTCCAAAATACCCAATTGCTCCTCTTCTGGGACACATCGTCAAATCACACCATCGGTGCAAATCTTAAACAAATAGGGCTCATCCCAATAACAGTCCAAGTTATCCCGTTTGAGCTTCTTCCTTTGGTTAGAAGAGAGCTCACACGGGATGATTCCGGTAATAAGATAGTTTGCAATATCGTCGAACCGCGGTATTCCACTCATTGACACCGCAAGGAGTTGCTCGTCAGGAAATGTATCATTGATCTCAAGGCCGTCACAAGGCCTCCCCTCCTCCTCTAAACGGGACAAGTGGTCTGCCACTTGATTCTCGCTACCCTTCCGGTCAACAATTTCTAAATCAAACTCTTGAAGGAGAAGAACCCATCTCATCAATCTTGCCTTTGAATCTTTCTTGGTCATCAAATACCTAAGGGCGGCATGGTCGGTGTGCACAATAACTTTAGCCCCCATAAGGTAAGGATGGAACTTTTCCATAGCAAAAACAATAGTCAACAACTCCTTTTCGGTGACTGTGTAGTTCCTTTGAGCCTCATTCATGGTCTTTCTTGAGTAATACACCGAGTGGAACATCTTGTTGATCCTTTGGCCTAAAACCGCCCCCACCGCAACGTCACTCGCGTCGCACATGAGCTCGAATGGTAAGCTCCAATTTGGTGCGGTGATGATGGGGGTAGTGGTCAACTTTTTGTTTAAGGAGCTCAAAAGCCTCCATGCATTTCTCATCAAAAACAAACTTGGCATCTTTCTCTAGCAATTTACACAACGGATTAACTACCTTAAAAAAATCTTTGATGAACCTCCGGTAGAAACCCGCGTGCCCAAGAAAATGCCTCACTCCTTTGACATAAGTAGGGGGAGGAAGCCTTGAAATATCCTCGATGTTGGCCTTATCAACTTCAATTCCTTGCTTCGAGATCTTGTGACCCAACATTATACCCTTTGTTACCATAAAATGGCACTTTTCCCAGTTTAGAACAAGTTTGGTATCTTCACACCGGGCCAACACTCTATCCAAGTTTACCAAGCACTCCTCAAAAGAATCCCCAACCATGCTAAAATCATCCATGAAGATCTCCAAGATATCCTCCACCATGTCGGTGAAAATAGCCATTATGCAACGTTGGAAGGTCGTCGGAGCATTACATAATCCAAATGGCATTCTGGAGAAAGCGAATGTGCCATAAGGACATGTGAAAGTTGTCTTCTCTTGGTCCTCCAGGGCAATGAGAATTTTATTGTACCCCGAGTAACCATCCAAAAAACAATAGAAAGCCCGGCCCATAAGACGATCAAGCATTTGGTCAAGGAAAGGCAATGGGAAATGATCTTTTCTAGTCACCTTGTTCAGCTTCCGGTAATCCATGCAAACTCTCCAACCCGTCACTGTCTGAGTTGGAATAAGCACATTGTTATCGTTGGTCACCACATCCATTCCACCTTTTTTCGGTACACATTGCACCGGAGGAGTCCATGAACTGTCAGAAATGGGATAAACTACACATGCGTCAAGCCACTTGATAACCTCTTTCTTTACTACTTCTTGCATAGCCTCATTTATTCTTCTTTGATGCTCAAGTTAAGGCCTCGCATCCTCCTCCAATATGATTTTATGCATGCAAAAGGCAGGGCTTATACCCCGAATATTAGCTAGAGTCCATCTGATTGCCCTCTTTCGCCTTTGAAGAACTGCCAAGGTGGCCTTAACCTGCATGTTAGTAAGGCAAGAAGAAAGAATGACAGGTAAAGTAGAATTTAAACCCAAGAATTCATACCTGAGGTGTGGAGGAAGTTGTTTCAACTCCAACACCGGTGGCTCCTTAATCGATGGCTTCGTTGGTGGAGTTTTGCGGTTTTCAAGATCCAAAGATAGCCTTCTAGGCTCATAAGAATATGAACCCATACCATGCAATGCATTCATGCACTCCACTCTACTAGCATCATCATTGACATCCATGTTAAGAACCACGGCCTCAAGAGGCTCTTCAACATTGATCATGGAACTTGTGTCATCCACTATCACGGCTATGACAATGTCCACAAAAGAACACACCTCCGTGCTATTTGGTTGTCTCATTAATTTGCAAACATGGAATACCACCTTCTCATCTCCCACTCGGAATGTCAACTCACCCATTTCAACATCAACTAATGTCTTCCCCGTAGCTAGGAAAGGTCTTCCAAGAATAATCGGCACTTCAAAATCCACCTCACAATCTAATATGACAAAAGTCGGCCGGCAATATGAATTTATCAACACGGACAAGAACATCATCGATTATGCCCAAAGGTTGCTTCATCGATCGATCCGCCATTTGAAGTCTCATTGAGGTAGGTCGAGGTTGCCCAATTCCCAATGTCTTGAAGACCGATTACGACATCAAATTAATACTAGCCCCCAAGTCACAAAGGGCCTTTGCAAAATCCGCACTTCCGATGGTACAAGGCATAGTAAAAGCTCCGGGATCCTCAAGCTTGGGTGCCATTGAATGCACTATGGCACTCACTTGATGGGTCATCTTAATTGTTTCACACTCCATCGACCTCTTCTTTGTAACCAAATCTTTCATGAACTTCGCATACCCCGGCATTTGCTCAAGTGCCTCAACCAAAGGGACATTGATTGTGAGGCTCTTCATCATGTCAATGAATTTTTTGAATTGATTGTCACTCTTTTGCTTTGCTAACCGTTGAGGATAAGGTGGAGGTGGCCTAGGCAAAGGTGCCTTAGCTTTTTGTACAACCGGCTCGGGCATGTCAATCACGTGTTCCCTAGACGGGTTCACGGCATCTTGAGTCTCTACCTCGGCCTCATCATTAATATCAATCTGCACATCATTGTTTGCATTTTGATTAACCACATCATCAACAATCAAAGGTACATCATCATCCCGCAACTCAACATCTTCATCCATAACTTGCTTTTGCATTGAGGCATTCACATCACCGCCTCTACCACTTCTTGTTGTAACCGCCATCACATGATTATTATTCCCACCCTTCGGATTCACCACCGTGTCACTTGGTAGCGTACCCTTGGGACGAGTATTCAATGCTTGAGAGATTTGGCCTAATTGCACCTCCAAGTTCCGGATGGATGTGTTATGCAAAGCTAATTGGGCCTCGGAATCTTAGTTCTTTTTCATCATTTTCTCGAACATGCTTTCAATTCTCCCCATATCACTTCCGGATGAACTCGGACCTTGAGAAGGAAAGGGAGGTGGATTGCTCGGTTGTTGGTACATGGAAGCCTTTGAAAGCCTTGGCCCTGGTTGCCTTGGTTCCCACTATTGTTCCACCATCCTTGATTGTTGTTGTTGACCCAATTATTGTTACTCCCATTCCAATTTCCTTGGTTACTTTGATTACCCCAATTGTTGTTTTGGTTGTTGTTATTCCAATTACCTCCGCGTTGTTGTTGATTGCCCCAATTTCCTTGAGGATGCCATTGTTGGTTGGACGAGTTACCTCTATTCCCTTGGTAGTTGTTGACATATTGGACCTCTTCGCTTTGATCATCATAGTACTCATTTGAATAACCACCACCATCATTGATGTTGTCATATTGTTCACAATTACCTTGAGGTTGTTGTCCTCTTTGTCTCCTTTTCAACATAGAAACACCTTCCATTGCATTGACTTGGCGCGGGTTTTGGACTTGTTTCAATTGCGCCTTTGCTAATTGATTCATAGTTGTTGTAAGCTTGGCGATGGCTTGGCCATGATCGTGCAATTCCTTGTGCAAATGGATGACCGTGGGGTCACCTTGGGACACATTTGCTCGGCTTTGCCATGCCGAAGAGGTGTCAGCCATTTCATCAAGTACATCACATGCCTCTTGGTAAGAAAGTTTCATAAAGTTCCCTCCAGCCAACTGGTTCACAATGCATTGATTCGTGGTGTTGATGCCCCGATAAAAGGTTTGTTGAATCATAGCCTTGGTCATGTTGTTATTAGGGCACTCTTTCACCATTGTTCTATATCTTTCCCATATCTCGTACAAAGGTTCCATTGGCTCTTGCTTGAAAGCAAGAATTTCATCCCGAAGAGCTGCCATATGACTTGGAGAAAAGAACTTGGAAATAAATTTGTCAGCCAATTCATCCCATGTTGTAATAGAATGATTGGGGAGCCTTTCTAACCAATCCAATGCTTTACCCCAAAGAGAGAACGGGAAAAGCCTCAACCTCAATGCATACTCGGACACGTTGGTCTGCTTGCTACCCCGGCATGTATCCACGAACCCCTTCAAGTGCTTGTAGTCATTTTGATCGGAGGCACCCGTGAAATACCCTCTTTGCTCGAGCAAGGTCAACATAACATTTGTGATTTGGAAGTTCCCCGCCCGGATTCGAGGAGGAACAATAACACTGGAGTATCCTTGATTTGGTAAAAATCTGGGAGCCACTCTCGGTAGTGGCGGAAGAGGGTATGGAATATTGTTGTTCTCATTTGCATTTATATTGACATGTCGGCCTCTCCGTGGAAGTTGAGGTAAAACCTCATCTGGTTCTAGATCCTCTACCTCCTCCCCCGCTATCACATTGCCGAGAGGGTTATTTGCATTAAGAGCCATTGTACCTGATTGATCGACACAAATGAAATTAGTAAACAAGAAGGAAAGCAAAGTACAACACAAAACTAACTAAACAGATAGTCAACACCGTAAGCTCCCCGACAATGACGCCAAAAGGTTAATCACTGCCGACTCGACACTACACTATGGTAGGAAGAGCGGATCGCAATAGCTTTTACCCGAATAGAGATCCGGGATCGAATTTCCACAAGGAGCTAGTAGTGGAGTTGTATTTTCTGTCTAGCCTAGAGTTGTGGTTGTGCTTCTAATGTCACTTCAATCATCTTTTGAGTTTTTGTATTTATAACTAATATTATAAAACTACGGATTAAAGCTAGATTATGCTAGGAGAATATTGCTAAGTTGTAGTTAATGGGAAGGAAGAGCACTAGGGTTGTGGCATTACCTTGGTGGCTAATTGACAGGTAAATGTTACTTAGGTTCGATTCACTTGTTTGGGGGTTATGTTATAACCGTTACACAAATTTTACCCACTCTCACACCTCTCGGTAGAGAGAATGATTTTACCCAATTGACTCTCTCGAGACCAATTGGGTTGGCAAATTAGACCAAGCAACTAGGGTTCAAGTAGGGTGATTACTCTCTCAAGATTTAACCCGTTAATTAGGTATATCATTTCTCATGAGTCTATCCCAATTCCTTGTTGGGTCGATTTTGAGTTCATAAACTCTCTTTCTCAAGAGGAGTTAAACCCACAAAGCTTGAATCAGTGTTTGCAACCACCAACTCAAAATTAAATCATAAAATCAACCCAAATAACAAACACTCATATTCAATCTAACCCTAGATGGCAACACCCATCAATTACCCACACTAGGGTTGAGCCACAACCCTAGCTAATGGGTTTAGCTACACATAATTAAAGAAGAAACTGAAGAAATAGATGAAGAACTACACATATTAATTAATTACTAAGAAGAAACTACAATAATCTATTGTTAAATTGAAGCAAATATGCCAAAAATGGCTACAACACCAAGCGTAGCTATTCTCCTGTTCTCAGATCTGACCTTCTCTCTAAAAAAATAGTAAAATGTTCTATTTATACTAGGCTGGAAAAACTGGACAAAAATACCCCTGTGGGGTCAGTGCGGGCCACACAAAACGGACTGCGGCCGCACTGGCTCTTGGGTTTCAGTTGTTTGATGACTTGAACTGGGGGATGCGGACCGCGTGGAAGTGTACTGCGGCTGCGAAGGCAACTGGCGCGGTCCGCGCAGACGTGACCGCAGACCAAATGAGGACAAATGCCCCTTTGCTGAAACCTATGAAAGCGGACCGCACAAAGAAGGAGTGCGGACGCGAAGCTTCTCCGCGGGCTGCGTGAATCCTACCGCGGTTGTGTGACCTTAGGCTCGAAAAATGTCTAGTCTCTGAACCTCCTAGTGCGGCCGCGGTCATTGTTACACGGTCCGCACTAGGCCCCATTTTTCTTCACTTCTCTTGGTCTTTGATACTTGAGAAGGTTTCACTCATTTTTGATCCGGTTTTTGACATCTCGTCACTTTGTCAATCAACCCTGCAATCAAGCACAACTTGTGAGCATTTTGGGACTATTTTTGTATCAATTTATACTCAAAGCATAGGCAAGTAGGGACATAAACACTTTAATGCGGAACAACACAACTTGCGGAAATAATAATTAAAACTGAACAACTAGAAGAAAAACTGTATATAAATGTCGCTTGGCATATACAACTTAATATCGCGGAAGTCCACAATATCATCCCCAAAATCCGAAAACTCACGGGAACACAAGCTAACAGAATGTAATACACTGCTCTAACTCCAGAATGTCTAAAAACAACAGTACGAAAGGAAGGCTAACTACTAAGAGGTAGAATAAGATAGAGACTCCTCGATCTGCGAACGCGGCAAATGTACCTCGAAGTCTCTGCTAGATCTCTCCGCCTCGGGGGTGATACGTCTGGGTGGAGGTACCTGGGTCTGCACATGAAAAACATGAGCAGAAGGGGCATGAGTACACCACAGCGGTACTCAGTAAGTGCCAAGCCTAACCTCGGTCAGGTAGTGACGAGGAAGGTCAGGGCCCTACTGAGGTTAAATAAATAATATAATGACCGGATAATATAAGCAATAAAATTGAAAATCTATATCAAGAATCTATACAGAAGGCAACAAATAATACACAGAGAATAAGGTAACACAGAGTCAAATAGCTCAATACCAGTAACAACAACGAGGATCTCCCAGGATACCGTCCTGTAGTCCATTTCATCAGCTGTCCAAAGATCTCCCCAGAAACCGTCCTGTAGCCCATCATATGTGTATATCCGAAGGATCTCCCGGGATACCGTCCCGTAGCCCATCATATGTGTATATCCGAAGGATCTCCTGGGATACCGTCCCGTAGTCCATCATATGTGCATATCCGAAGGATCCGTAGTCCCAAAGCAAATGTGCGAGGGGATCTACAGGGAATCTAACCCGTATTCCCAAAGTAAACAAACAAAAGGGGAACTACCGGAATCCCACATCTGTAGTCCCAATGTAAATACGCAGCCACAACAAGAAAATATTCAGAAATGGAGTACAAAAATACAAGACAACATGTAGTTCTAGCCTAACATGTTTCACTTAATACAAACAAAGCAACTTAAGCGAATAGGCAATTTAGGTCAACTAGGCATGCTTTTCTAATCTAATACAGGGTATATTTGCAAGTGGGATAAAGCAGGTAAGAAAGAAACTCAGTCTGAATAATTAAAGTAAAATCGGATTTTTAACAATTAGCTCAAGTACGCGCCCGTCACCTCGCGTACAAGGCATTCAATTACCAAATATCATGTCCTAAGGGGAAAGGTCCCTCACACAAGGTTAGACAAGCCACTTACCTCGAACCAGCTCCAAAATCAACTCGAAACAACACGTTTGCCATGAGTATCCGACTCCAAATGGCCCAAATCTATTCAATTCAATTACATATCGTAAATAACATCTCAAGCAACTGATTCTACGATTTAATTCAAAGCTAAGATGCGAAATTAGGTAAATGACCAAAACGCCCCCCAGGACAACATCTCAGAATCAGATGAAATTAACATTTTTAGAACCCTCACACTCTCACGAGTCTAACCATATAAAAATCTCTCAAATAGGAGGTCATACACCCATTCAAAACTCAATAATTCGGTCTATGAAGTTTCTTCCAATTTTTCCCAATTTTTAATCCCCAATACGAATTTAGATAATAAAATTAACTATAGATTGATGGAATATAACTAGAAAAGGGTAAAGAATCGCTACCCAACGATCTTCTCTTCAAATCCCTCTCAAAATCGCCCTCTCCCGAGCTCCAATTCGATTTTTCTAACTTTTGAAACTAAACCCTTGAATTTCATATTTCAGCCCAGTGATTTCCGCATCTGCGGTCAAGGGACCGCATCTGCGGACCATTTGTCGCAACTGCGACTCCTACTTAAAAATCCAATTACTGCATATGTGGTTGTTCTTCCGCAGGTGCAGTACCGCTTCTGCGGTTAAAGTCCTGCATCTGCGGAACCTGCTTCTCCTGCCCAAATCCGCATTTGTGCTTACCTTGCCGCTTCGGCAGCTCCGCACCTGCGGAATCCAAACCGCAGGTGCGGTTATGACAGATACCAGCAAATTTTCTGCAACTCTTCAACTTCAAAATCCTTCCGTTAACCATCCGAAATCATCCCGAGGCCCCCGGGACCCCAACCAAAAGCACCAATATCACCTAATACCTTATTCAAACTTGTACCAATCCTTAAAACACCCAAAACAACGTTGGAAACTCGAATTAATCAAGGATTTAAGCCTAAGAACTTTAAATTCTCTCAAAATGTGCTTTCGATCAAAAACCTAACCAAAACACATCTTAATGATCTGAAATTTTGCACAAACATCCCAAATGACATGACGAACTACTACAACTTCCGGAATTTTATTCCGACCCTCGGATCAAAATCTCACTATCGGACCGGAAACTTCAAAAATTCAAACTTCGGCATTTCAAGCCTAAATTAGCTACGGACCTCTAAAACACATTCCGAACAAGCTCCCAACCCCGAAATCACCTAACGGAGCTAACAGAACCATCGGATTTCCATTCCGAGTTCGTCTTCACACTGTTCCAACTACGGGAAACTTTCCAACACTTAAGCTCTTATTTAGGGACTAAGTGTCCCAAAACTCTCCGAAACTCAAAACCGAACATCCCAGCAATCCAAATTAGCAGAAATAGACTTGGGGAAAGAAGTTAATAGGGGATCGGAGCGTTAATTCTTAAGACGACCGGCCGGGTCGTCACATAACAAAATATACGTACATTATTCTCTTGCTATTTTACCTACTATTTTTCAAAATTGTTTTATCATTTATTCTCATAATCATACCTCGAGACCGTCACAAGTCGAGGGCCAGACTTAGCCTACACACTGGTTTGATCTACTTTACTCTTTAATTTGTCTATTTAATCCCTTGTTTATCAATTGACGTTGAATTAAATCACATATCCTTAAAACTACAATAAAAGTTTAATTGTTACTCAAATTTTATGGTGAACAGTTTGGTGCCCATCGTGGGACTAAGGATAATAGTGATTGTTTCAGTGATGATTCTGATAACACACATTATTTTCACACTTGTTCTTGTCAAGTATTTTTGCTCTCAGGTTAAAGCATGTCAAACTCACAAACCGCACCTATACATGGTGATGAGGGTCTTGGATCTCACGGAGAAAACGACAATGTAATTGCTCCAAGAGCCGGGGTGACACCATCTAATCTTGGGGGAGTACCGGTCGTTGACCCAGTCGATATCAGTTCGCACATTGCTTTGAATACGGATTGAGGCGTGGATCCCGAAGAGAGTGTGCGTAGAGAAGGCCGATCTGGTAGCCAAGGAACATAGGGCGTAGGAGACAAGGGAGTTAGTCTCCAATTAATATTTGAGATGATTCAAACTCAGCAGGCCTCTATTGCTCAGCTTCAAAGTCATCATAGAACTCCAAGTGTGGTCGAGCCAGAAATCACTCGTCGTACCGAGCAAGTGCTGGGAAGGTCGAATGGTAACTGATCAGGGATTGATCCTACAATTATTAAAATTCTCAAGGAGCTCACCAAAATAATTGATTCGGGGGAGAAGAAAATCAAAGATAATGATACGAGTTGATCAGATACCAGGGCACCCCTGATCTTGAAGGGTTTGGATTCAAAAAGTTCGTGCAAAAGACTTTTCCTCAGAGCGCAGCACCGAAGCACATTCCTGAGAAGTTCTATATACCGGATATACCTAAATACAATAGGATCTCCGATCCTAATGAACATCACTTTGTACACATGTAGAATTAAAGGAAATGACTTAGATGATGATGAGATTGAGTCTGTTCTGTTGAAACAAATTGGGAAAACTTTTTCAAAGGGAGCAATGATTTGGTATCACAACCTGCCACCAAATTCCATCAACTCATTTGCCATGTTAGCAGATTGTTTCGTGAAGGCGCACGCCGGGGACATAAAGGTCGCAACAAGGAAATTGGACGTTTTTAAGATAAGACAAATGGAAAACGAAACGCTAAGGGAGTTTGTATCCCGATTTCAAATAGAACGCATGGAGTTGCCACCGGTCACACATGATTGGGCCGTTCAAGCTTTCACCCAAGGGTTGAACAAGCGGAGTTCGATAGCATCACGACAGTTAAAACAAAATTTGGTCGAGTATCTAGTTATAACTTGGGCAGATGTGCACAATCAATATCAATCAAAGATCAGGGTCGAGGATAACAAATTAGAAGCCCCTTCCGGTTCAGTACATCCAAACAGGTTGGCAGTTAAAACCCCGAGGGACATCGACAGGGAACCAAGGTGGAACAGGGAATGATATCAACCATATACGGCAGATTGAAGGAATAATGGCTCGGGACGCAATCCCTCCCAGAATGATCGAAGAAACGATCGAGGACAAAATTCTTGGGTACTTATGAGCAAAAGTGATTTTGATAAGCATGCTGATCCCGTAGAGGCACCTTAGTTATCAAAATATAACTTTAGCGTCAATGCATCAGGCATTACATTGGCAATCAGAAGGATCAAAGATACTATATGGCTCAGACCCATACAAACTGATCCTTCCCGAAGAAACCCAAATTTGATATGCAAGTATCATGGCACGCATGGTCACAAGATCGAAGATTGCAGGCAATTAAGGGATGAGGTAGCCCGTCTATTCAATGAGGGCTACCTTTGAGAGTTCCTTAGCGATCGAGCCAAGAATCATTTCAAAGACAGAAACGCCAACAGGAAAAATGCACAGGATAAACCACATCATGTCATTCATATGATCGTCGGTAGGATCGATATTCTAAAAGGGCATGTGTTCAAACCTACTAAGGTATCCATTACA
Organism: Nicotiana tabacum; assembly: GCF_000715075.1. NCBI lineage: Eukaryota > Viridiplantae > Streptophyta > Magnoliopsida > Solanales > Solanaceae > Nicotiana > Nicotiana tabacum. Next base: position 156,088,199 of record NC_134085.1, read on the forward strand.
AGGGAGAAGCGGACCCGAGATTATGTGCCCGAAGGCTCCTTATCATATAACTACGAAGAAGTAGAAGGCATTTCGCAGCCACACAATGATGCTCTGGTAATTTCTATCTTATTAAATAAAGTTCAAGTTAAGCGTGTTTTAGTGGATCCAGGTAGCTCAGCAAATATTATCCGATCGAGGGTCGTGGAGCAGCTCGGCGTACAAGATCAAATAGTGCCCCCAGCTTGGGTCTTAAATGGCTTCAACATGGCCAGTGAAAAAACTAAAAGGGAGATTATTTTACCAGTGAACGTAGATGGAACCATTCGAGATACCAAATTCCACGTAATCGAGGGCGACATGAGGTATAATGCCCTACTCAGAAGGCCTTGGATCCACAACATGAGGGCAGTCCCCTCGACTCTCCACCAAATGATGAAATTTCCAATGACAAATGGTGTAAATAGTATGGGGGAGCAGCATGCCACAAAGGAAATGTTTGCAGTCGATAAGGTAACACTGATATCAACGCTATCAACTTCAGACATGTCAAGAATCAAAGGTAAACAGGAAGCCAAATAGCAATCATAGCTACCAACCTCGACTGAATCAGGAAATAGGAGATGGAAGAAGAAGAGAAGGATTTTCTGACCCCTCGAACCTTTATTGTTCCCGAAGACTCCGACGGCACCAAATCAACGGTCGAAGAGCTGGAACAGGTTATATTGATCGAGCACCTGCCCGAGTGAACGGTATACCTAGGAACGGGGTTAACCCCGGAACTCAGGAAAAAGCTTATTCAATTTCTTATTGATAACATGGATTGTTTTGCTTGGTCCCATTTACATATGATAGAGATCCCATTAGAGATAACGATGCATCGGCTAAGCCTTGACCCCAGGTTCAAACCGGTAAAACAAAAGAGAAGGTGCCAGTCCGAGGTAAAGCACGCATTCATAAAGGACGAGGTAACTAAACTTCTCAAAATAGGGTCCATTTGGGAAGTAAAATATCCCGAATGGCTAGACAATGTAGTCGTAGTCCCTAAAAGGGGAACAAACTTAGAATGTGTGTAGACTATAAGGATTTAAACAAGGCATGCCCCAAAGATTCTTTTCCACTGCCTAACATCGATTGTATGATCGACACCATAGCTGGCCACGAGATCCTTACCTTTCTCGATGCCTATTCCGGGTATAACCAAATCCAAATGAACCCAGAAGACCAGGAAAAGACTTTGTTTATTACGAAGTATGGATCATATTGTTATAACGTGATGCCCTTAGGGCTAAAAAATGTTGGGGCCACTTACCAACGCCTAGTAAATAAAAATTTTGAAGAACAAATAGGTAAGACAATGGAAGTTTATATCAATGATATGCTAGTTAAATCCCTACGCATAGAGGACCATTTGGCTCATTTGCAGGAAACGTTCGAGATTTTGAGGAGATATAACATGAAGCTCAACCCCGAGAAATGTGCTTCCGGGGTCGGTTCGGGCAAATTCTTGGGCTTTATGGTGTCGAACCAGGGAATCGAGATCAATCCCGATAAAATCAAGGCCATCGAAGACATAACCGTTGTGGATAGTGTAAAGGTTGTGTAGAGGCTAACTGGACGGATAGCTACTTTAGGCCAATTCATCTCGAGGTCGTCCGATTGAATCCACATATTTTTCTCTGTGCTCAAAAGAAGAATGATTTTACCTGGACCCCGAAGTGCTATCAAGCGTTAGAAGGATTAAAGTGGTACCTATCGAGCCCACCACTACTTCACATGCCAAAGGAAGATGAGAAACTCTACTTGTATTTGGCAGTATCGAATATAGCGGTAAGTGGTGTCCTAGTTTGGGAAGAGAAAAGTATGCAATTTTCCGTTTATTATGTAAGTCGAACCTTAGGAGAAGCAAAAACTAGGTATCCACACTTAGAGAAATTGGCACTTGCACTGATAAGTGATTATGTTTTACGAGAGATCCATGAAGGCACTTGTGGAAACCACTCCGGCGCAGTCGCTGATTTGCAAAATCATTAGAGCAAGATACTACTGGGATAGCATGGAAAAAGACACCAAGAAGTTTATTCGAAAATATGATAAGTGTCGAAGGTTTGTACCAATGATCCATCAGCCCGGAGAGCAACTTCATTCAGTCCTATCCCCATGGCCATTCATGAAATGGGGGATGGATATCGTCGCTCTTCTGCCAACGGCCCCAGGTACAGTTAAGTTCATTTTATTTATGACTAATTATTTCTCTAAATGGGTTGAATAACGGGCGTTCGATAAAGTAAGAGAGAAAGAAGTTATAGACTTCATTTGGGATCACATTGTATGTCGGTTTGGGATACCCGCCGCAATAGTGTATGATAATGGAAAATAATTTATCGGCAGCAAGGTGATGAAATTCCTCGAGGAGCATAAAATAAAAAGAATATTATCAACACCGTATCATCCTAGTACTAGAATATGAGATAACAATGGGTAAATATATGCATTTTTGGCAGGACATCAGCCACTTCGGAATCTGGGACTTAGTTCTAATGAAATTCACCAAAAGGGATCATCGGTCCATATATGCCGATAAATATCTGGGCCCGAATTGGGAAGGTCCATATATGGGTCCTCGATATCATCGGAAAGGGATCTTACAAACTTGGCACAATGGAAGGCGAATAGTTGCCAAGCAATTGGAATGTATCGCTCTTCAAACAGTATTATTGCTAAGGTATGACCTTCCCCCTTTTTCCATTTATATTTGATACTAACTTATTTCAAGTGTTCGATTGAGGACGTCGAGAAACTTTTCAACATGAAGACCTTAGGTTTTAAAGCATGTGTTGCACTCTTTTTTCCTTAGATCGGTTTTTATCCCAAATGGGTTTTTCTAGCGAGGTTTTTAACAAGGCAACAACCATGTGCTACCTGAGGAAAATTTAACAGTATCCAATGCTTCTTTTCAATCAACCTCGAATACTGGGGGCATCACCCTCAGAGGTTATATTTTTTAGAAAAATACTTCATGTCAAAGGGTCTTGATAGGGAAACTTTGTAATGGGCCAAACAGTCGAGTGAACCGTGTCCATATAGATTAGTCGAGCCCCGATGGCAAAACATGTGCGCATGTATAAATTTTTCAAAGAAGCATTCTTTCTATATCAAACACTTTGTGTTTCAAAAAAATTTTGCTACTATACGAGCTCCATACTTATGATTTTCTGAGAAATGGCTCAAGGGCCAAGCGCCAACCTCGAACACTCGGGAACTGTCATCGACAATCAACATATTCGAGTTATCTATACTCGAATTCAAAAGACCTCAAGAGGCGCACCTCGATCTATAGGCCAAGGCCATCTTTCCCGGGGACTAACACCTCGAATAAGTTCGAAGTTTTATTGGGAAATAAGCCCAAGAGGCATACCCAAAGGCTACAGCCAAATTATTGCGGCTCAAAGATGTCCGAACCCCGCAATCAAAATAGGCCTTCGAATTCTTTGAAAAACCAGTTAAAAAAGGCTACCCTTAGCAAATAATAAAAAGGGCTACCCTTAGCAAATTACCTTAACGCAAACGTGCAAAGGCACAAAAAACAGAAGGGATTTCAATCGACATCGAACCCTCAAAAAATCCAATGGGTAAAAAATACATGCTAAGGCATAAAGAAATTTTTACTAAGTGTTTTAAGCCAAAAGTGGGGAATAGTAGCCACCATAACGGCCCGATCTAAAGAGCCTAAGGGCCAATACACTTAGAGTTCAAGATCTTGTTCTCACTCCATTTGAACCCAAGGGTTCGACTATCCCGAGCCCAAATAAACAATAACTTGATTATGGCTCAGGGACTCACCGTTATCCGACACAAACCCCTAAGGGTGTATGCCTCAAGTTCTAACCTTATCCGAACTCATCTATAGTGACTTCGAGGAAGCCACTCGAGATCAATGTCTCGAACACACAGTTCAAAGCATAAGATTGTGCTAACAATTTTACAAGGCAAAAAACATATTTATAAAGATCGAGAAGGCATTCAAGAGATACTTTCTTTTATATATTTTAAAAAAACGATATGTACAAGGGACCATCAGAGGTCTTAAAAAAAGAAAAAGAAAATGAAATACTAACTATGCCCGGGGCTGGTATCTCCCTTAGGAGCTGCTTCTCTTCAGGCTCATCATCATTATCAGACCCATATTGGCTGGCTTCATCGCCATCATCATCGTCGGAGGAAAGAAGCAACCTTGCATCAGCTTCAAGTGCTTTAGCTCGAGCTATCTCTTTCGAGAGGTCGTAACCTCGAGCGTGGATTTCCTCAAGGGCCTCCCTCCGAGATTGGAACCTTACCAAGTCATTGCTCCGTCGCTCTCGATCGGAGGCCTCCCTTAGCTGCACTTGAGCAGCCTCAGCATCAGCCAAGTATACGACTATAGACTTGTCATCTGAGATCTTCATCTCCCCGGCCTCAGCCTTGGCCTCAACAAGCTCAACTTCGAGCTCCTCTATCCTTTTGGCCTGCGCCAAACTTTTCTCTTTGACTCTCCGAAGTTGGACCTTGTCCGATAACAATTTGGCCAAAACAACCTCTTTCTCCGCAGTAAGGCGGTCCACGTTCTCCTTCCACCAATCGCAGTCAGCTTTGACTTGATCGACCTCCCATCGTAGCAGCTCGATCCTTTACAGTTTATGCTGCAACTGAGATACTGAAGTATTAGCCTCTACATTTGAGTCAAGTAGATCGTACTCTTTCAAAATGATAGTTACTTGCGTATCTAGCTTGGCTCCTTTCTTACGAGCCTGGGCCAAGTCTGCTCAGAGGTCCCTGATCTCCTCTTCTTTCTTCACATAGAGGCATTTGAGGGCATCCCTCTCTTTGATAAGTTTCTTGAGATTAGCCTCGCACCTGCTCAGCTCGGCTTGGGACTTGTTGAACGCCTCCCAATGAAGCATCACAGCCTATGAAGAAAAGAAAGAAGTCAACAGAAGAAGAAAATAAAATTAAACGTGATAACAGGGAATGAAGTTTACCTGGTTCAGGATGCGATGGGCCTCGTCAAAAACCATCGATGCATCTAGGTCGGAAACATCATCGACCCCCGCAAGGCAGCCACGGAATATGTCTTCCATATCATGGGTCGTTCCCACATCGGGGGCCTCCATTGCTCGAGCCTCCCGAAATTGCCCTTCAGAAAATTGAGGACCAGGAGGCGAATCATCGATAGTGATTGCCCCATGAAAGCCACTTGGGTCACCCTCTCCCTTCTGAAGAGCCCTACTGTCGGACCCTTCGGGCAGACTCGCCGTTTGTTCGTCACGGCAGGAAATCTCTTCAGCCCCCGATGACTCAGGCACTTTGCTCAAAGTACCTTACGAGATATCCTCAATTCGAGGATGAGTCTCCTCGATAGTTACCGGCCCAGCTTCCTTCAAAGCCTTGACGCTTCCCCTCTTTCGAGGCACCAGCTCGCAACCGGCGTCCTCCCTCTCCTCCTCTTTATCTCATACCTTTTGGGCTACGCCAATAGAAAGAGCAGCAAAGTCGCCCCTCGACTTACGAGCCCTACTCTTCTTAGGCTTCGGGGTATCAGAAGGTGAGGCCCTTCTCCTCTTTTTGTCCTTGGCTTGTTTGGGAACCACCTCTTCCCCAGTTGGGGCCGATCTCAATTCAGTAACATCTCCGAGGCCTGCGTAAAAGGGAGCTAAGTATATGTAAAAGTAAATGTTTCAGAAAAAGACGTCGTAAGCATACAGGGTGAACTTACCATGGTTTTTAGCCTCCCATCTACATGTTGCTAAGTCACGCCAGCCGCGCTCGGCATGAGAGGAAGTTGCAGCCAGCTTCGAACCCAGTCTTCGAGGTCGGGGACCGCGTGAGGCATCCAAGCAACCACTGCAGAACAGATGAAAATATTACACAAAGCAAACAATAAAGCACGAAGATTAATGGCAAACACCTATATTTGGGGTTCCACTTCTCGGGGAATGGTAGTTTCTCCTCGGTAATGATGTCGCAGGTCCTTACCCGCACGAACCGGCTCATCCAACCTCGATCCTTGTCCTTATCAATGCTCGCAAAGAAGGACTTCGACGATCGGAGTTGAAGCTTGATTAAACCTCGATAAAGCTTTGGTCAATACAGCCGTATAAGGTGGCTGAGAGTGAATTCCAACCCATCGGCCTTACCGAAGAAGATAGAGCATAATCACTATGTTCCAAAACGAGGGATGCATCTGGCCGAGGGTAATCTAGTACATCTTGCAAAAATCGATTACTACGGGGTCAAGAAGACCCAATGTGAAAGGGTAAGTGCAAACACTTAGAAACCCCTCCACGTAAGTGGTGGGCGGGGATCTGTACCACGACCTCGGGCCCCCAATTGCAGTCTTCCCTCATGGTATCGAGTTGTTTGGCCGTTATCCAGCAAATATACCTCGATACGTGTTCACATCGGTTAGGGATCGACGAAGGGTTCTTGACTTTGAAGTCATTTTTTAGGACAACAGGGCCAGGAACAATTTCGTGAAGGAGCGGCTCCACCAGCATTTTGTCACCGGCCGGCCGGGAAGAAGAAGAAGAAGCTTTCTCCTTTTGAGGGGCAATTTTGGAGATTTTCGCCATTGATTCAGATGAGATAAAGCGGAAAGAGGTAGAGTTTGGTATTTTCTGGTCTTAAAAGATTGAATCAACAAGCGGTGGAAGAGAAGAGACAGAGAGAGGAAGAAACTTATAGAAATTGGTGAAGATGAAGGTAAAGTTTTGATTCAAAGGGGAAACATGTATTTATAGGTTCACGGCGACGGTTCGGTTGCACTAGTGGCCGACCGTCACTGGCAAGTATTTAATGTTTTAGGGAACCGAAACGACGAGATGTTTCGGTCACCTCAAACGCTTACATCACGGGGATGACATCATTATCGGGGTCTCCGTAACATCGAGGCTCAAGTCGTTTCTTATCATTTTATTCTAAGAAACGAGGGGACTATCTGTATATGGTAAAAATCGGGGCTACCCAATTTCAGTCTTCGATGGAAAAAGTGATTCCACGTCGGAAGACCAGAACGTCGAGCTCGGGGTCGAAGTTCCTTTCCGAGGTCATGGTCGATAACACTTACTGATGTCAGAAGAAGGCATGCTTCGAGGTGATGCCAGTATGAGTCAATAACGGAAAGAGCGAGATACCTGCAACGGGCCGGAGATCACGTCGTAAATTTCGGAATGGATTAAACAATTGGCAAATATGATTTCCTATTATAATTGGAAGTGTGCCTTATTTAGGACCCCCCCCCCCCCCCATAAAAAAGGGGATCTCATCCATTTGTAACGGATTGATCACTGCTCACTGATAAGAAAATATACGTACATTATTCTCTTGCTATTTTACCTAGTGTTCTTCAGAATTGTTTTATCATTTATTCCCATAACCATACCTCAAGATCGTCACAGGTCGAGGTCGAGACTTAGCCTACACACTGGTTTGATCTACTTTACTCTTTAATTTGTCTATTTAATCCCTTGTTTATCAATTGACGTTAAATTAAATCACATATCCTTAAAATCACAATATAAGTTTAATTGTTATTCGAATGTTAGGGTAAACAGTTTGGTCTTTAGATTTAATAAACCCGACACAATTGATTTAGTTTAGTAATTATAAAATCCGAACTAACCCGACCTAGGTACACCCAGACTATAGCGTATTATCTTCGGTTACTCCACTTATTTGTCAAATGCCTAAAAAATCTTTTGAGATGTAATTTTGAGTACATGATTATCATAGGGTCAAAATCATTACGTTCTTGAAACTTGGCCTCAAAGTGAAGCTTTTACTTCTGATTTGAACAATTAACATTTTCCTTCTCTTTCTTGATTGTTGGGTACATATACATTTTTCCTTTCACGGCATCATACAAATTAAGATCCATTGATCTCTCACAATCCACTCGATATTCACAGTTTATGTTTTAATTTTAGCCATGAAAATATAACATGTTCAATCCGTCTAGACTGGATGGTTTACGTTGGGTAAATATTTACTTACGTGTCATTTTGAGCAGTAGTTCAGTTAGTCCATCTAAAAGTTTGCGCAATTTGGACTAAATTGAATCTACAACAAAATACTTTTCTTCCTAGAATTGGTGATAATTTCTCTTTCATTGGTAACTAAGCTAGGTATAAAAAAAGTTTAAAAAGAAAGAACTATATCACTGATTAATCATATTTTTTTGTACGGAAAAGGGCTAAAACTACCCTCAGACTATTTGATTTGGTACAAATATACTCTTCATCCACCTATTGAGCCAAAAATACCCTCATCGTTATCTTTCTGGCTCATCTATGCCCCAACGACTAACGGTCAATGCCAAATAAAAAAAGTTTATTTAAATTATACGTGGCAATTTTTTATTGGTCCAATTTTAAACTATGATGCCAGTTAAATAAACTCACTCATAACCCTTTGTTTTACCTAGTCTCAAAATCTGGCCCACCTAAAAAATGGCCAAACTCTTGATTGTTAAAAAAAATTAACTTCTCCATCTTTTCAAGTCTACCATCACCTGCCACCCTCCCCCCCTTTCCTCCCTAACAACCACGCTGCCACCACAACCATGATTCTCATATTTGCTCCATTGCTCCATTTTCGAACAACAATAACGAGAATATTATGCTAATCGAAAGGGTCAGATTAGAAAATCTATATTTTTTCGATTTGATGTACTTTTTTTGTTGTAAAAGTGGGAGTTTGTTTAAGGAGCAGTACCTAGGCCATAATTTTTTTATTTTCTACAATAAATTACCATTTGGGTTTAACAACCTTTTAAGAATTTGAAAAATTTACAAAAACTGTGAAGAAAAAACTAGACTATTCCGAAATTTAAAACCCATGAATTCATAATGGGTTCTTTGATTATCTTATGTGATGAGAAAAAAAAAGATTTACCATTGTAAGTGACATTTGAATGTAAAAATTGAGGTCATTTGACGACATTTTCGAAAAATGACAGCTCCAATAGTAAATGTAAAATAAATAAGATGATTAAAATATGAAAAATGACCAAAACTGCCCCTAGACTAAAAATGTAGTGGCAGCGTAGTTGCTATGGAGGAAAGGGGATGATGGCAGCTATGATGGTGGTCGAATTGAAATGATAGAGAAGTTAGTTTTTTTTTTTGACAATCAAGAGTTTGGCCATTTTTTTTTAAGTGGGTCGGATTCTGGGTTGGGTAAAAAAAATGGGTTAAGTGTGGGTTTATTTAATTGGAGTCATGGTTTAAAATTGGATCAATAAAAAGCTGTCACATGTAATTTAAATAAACTATTTTTTATTGAAAGAATTACAAGGAAATACACATGACTTCACACCATAACAAAAATAGCCCTTGTTTTAAAGTTTTTACCTCACCTAGCCCACATTATACATATTTTGAAAGCACTTGCAAATTCAAAATCTGTGTTCTTACAATCATTGCTTCTAAAAGCTATGGAGTTAATTCTTTGTTCTCACAACCATTGCTTTCACGCTCTCTTCTTCTCACATCTTCTACATACGCTTCAAGGGGCTGTGTATTTTCTGCTTCTCTTCTTGTGTCACCTTGCAACGTAAGAAAGAATAAAGTCCACCATTGAAGATCATTCAAAACTTTGCTTTTGAAAATGAGTTTTTTTGAATTTGTTAGCTGTTTGGATTGAGTATTGTTCCAATTGATTGAAAATATCAAAAGGAGTTCAAAATTTAAATTTGAAGTGATTTAGAGTAGATTGGAGCAAGATTTGAGTTAAATTTCAGAAAAGACCAAGGAAGAAAACGAAGTCAATTTTTTGTATAATTATGTATAATATTGTATAATAGTGCATATGAGTATAGAAACACACCTTATACATTATTATACACCTTTATACAAGCGTCTGTAGACGAATTTCTTCCACAATTTTCAGTTACAATTCTTGTTCAAAACCAGTCCAAATCTCCATTAAATGACTTCAAATTTTATATACAACCTCCTTACACTATTTCTAACAAGTCTAAATAAACACCCACTCCAAATTTCTCACAAAATCAAATTCAAAATATAAACCTACATATTTAAGCTGGTTAAAAATCTAATTTTCACTATCCTAATGAATTTGGTTTGTTGAATTAATATTTGAGTCACAATTACTGATTCGAAAATTAATTTAAAAGCTTGAGGAATCTTTTTTAAAAATTAAATAGTAATTTTGAGAATCTATTGGAGTTTGATGTTGAATCTTAGCCTATTATTTTCGGGCTAATTGGTTGTAAATTAAAATATAGGCTATAAAATTGAAAAGTATGGAACCCAATTGTTCTAATGTGAAAATTTTCCTTTTTTATTTGGCATTGACCATTAGTCTTAGGGGCATAAGTGAGCCAGAAAGATAACGGTAATGGCATTTTTGGCTCAGTAGGTGGACGGATGCCATATTTGTACCATATCGAATAATTTGAGGGCATTTTTGGCCCTTTTCCATATTTTTTATTTATTTTTCTGCATTCTACTTTAATTTACCTATTTAAGATTTGTGGTCTCGCAACAAATATTCTTTATCACTTGGTTGGGTGCATGGATGATAATATTCTTTTAATTTGCACGCTTAAGAAGCATTAGTAATTGGCATGAAGAATCTAGGTTATACCCTAGCCAACATGAATTAAATAGGGTAGGCATCAAGAGTTAAACAAGACGAAAGAAAATGGTTAAACATATTAATTAGCATCTTACACCTATTTTAATGTGAGTCACAACTTAAAAAATTAATTTGTTATCATTTTTTTGTGTTAATTTTAGTTTAATATTACATTTGTTCCAGAAAGAATGTATTATTTACTTATTAGTCCATTAAAAAAAGAATTGCTTTCCAAATTTAATTTAAAAACAATTTAATGTGAACTTTCAATTATATCTTCGAATGCGGATCCAAGATTTAGATTATGTGGGTTCAACTTCTAAGATTTTTAATGTTGTACTCATTGTATTTTTAAAGTTATGGGTTCAGACCTACCATTTGTTACAAATTTAATAAAATTTTACACATAAATTTATATTCCGCGACAAAAGTACTAGGTTCAAATGAATTCAACAGCCATACTCTACATCCGCCTCTATCTTCAACGACAAACTTTTATAAACACACAAATCGTATACATCGTTAAACGTGACATACAAGTAAATAGTACCAGAGTGAAAAGAAGAAAGTGAAATTCATCACTTAGGACTGGCCCTTTCTTGGAGGCTTTCTGGCATCTGAGATCAATCAACTCAATGGGAAAAATTGCGATAAAAAAATTGACGGCTACCCTTATGTTTTGAAAAGATAATTTAGGGTTCAATTTTTTATTTATTATAGAAAAGGCTGAATCTTTAACTGGTCAAGAGGCTTTCTATTTATGACCTATAGTAAAAATTGCAATAAAAAATTTGACGGTTTCCTTTATGTTTCGAAAAGATAATTTAGGGCTCAATTTTTTATTGTAGAATCTAAATCTTTATAACTGGTGAGTGACTTTCTATTTATGGCCTATAGTTTTGACGACTTTTATTACTCGTTTATAGAGATACACTGAAATGCAAAACAAGTTTTCTTTTGGCCCTTGATACCTAAGAAAAGTATACGTCCACTGTCAAGTATCCTTTTGTTTGACTGGAATATTCGATTTTTGACTATTACACAACACAAGCTTTCATAATTTTATAAAGAACTATTCGTACGGAACTTTGGGTTGCCAAACATTTCTATAACTTTTTGATTTTGACCGAAAAGGTTAAACTTCAACCACTGCAATTCGATGGTCTGCATCAGTCAGCATCGGAGATTCGACAAAGCTTCGGGTGGTCGAGTGTTTTAGTGGAGTCCGGAACCAAAGTATGGTTCTTCTGGACTCAAACGATAAAAATAAGTGGAAAAGAAAGGGCTACCATTTTATCTATAGCGCGTTCGCGAAGCACTAGGAAGGTTAGCCTATACATTCGCGATGTAGGTCCCGCGGTCGCTTAGAAGGAATGGCCAACTGGGTCCCCAAGCCCTTATGCCTACGGGTTTACGATGTTGGTCCCACTTTCGCATAGGGCTGCACTAAGTAGTCTTCGTGTTCGCGATAGAGTCATCGCGTTCGTGATGAAGAAATTTTGGGCCAAGGCAAGTTGTGCTTCGCAAATGCGAGGGGCCTTCCGCATTCGCGAAGAAGGAATCACTGGGCAGTACTTAAACATTTAAAAAACAAGGGTTGGCCATTTTTACAAAACTTGAGTTTGGGAGCTCGGATTTGGACGAGATTTTGAGGGATTTTCAGAGATATCAATTGGGGTAACGATTCTTAACTTGATTTTGGTTATATTCCACTAATCTAATATTAATTTTATCATTTAATGTTGGATTTGGGGTGAAAATTTGGGAAATTTTGAGAAGAGTTCTTAGACCGAATTTTGGGATTTTGATCGAGATTTTGGTGTCAAATTTGAATAAATTTGGTATGGTTAAACTCGTGAGTGAATGACTGTTCGTATTTTGTAACTTTTACCCGATTCTAAGGCGTGGGCCCGGGGAGGCTTTTTGGATGATGTTTTCAATTTCTTGCCTTAGCTTTGATTTCATTAGTTACATTAGTTTCTTGTAGCTACATTTATGTTATGTAATTAATTTGGCTAGATTTGGGCATCCAGAGACGGATATTCGTGGAAAGAACATTGTGACAGATTGATTTGACATTGGTTCGAGGTAAGTGGCTTGCCTAACCTTGTGTGGGGGAAACTCCCCTTAAGATTTGGTACTGTTTTGATATGTGAGCGTTGTGTATGCGAGGTGAAGAGTACGTACCTGGGCTATTTGTTGTAAAACTTCATTTTTCCCTAAGTCATAACATGTTTTTCCTTATTTGAACTACACTAGCATATGTAGCTATCTTGTTTAGTTTAGAATAGCATCCCTACGTGTTTTAACTGCCTAATTAAACTCTGTGCAGTATGTTTAGTGGAATTACCTATTTCCCTTGATTTGAACATAGTGTAAGCTGTAGGTTTTCTTGCTGTAATTGTTATTTTTATTGGTTGAGCTGCATATTTACTTTGGAACTAAGGAACGGTATTCCAGGAGATCCCCCTGTACTGCATATTTACTTTGGGACTACAAAACGGTATTTCGGAGATCCCCCTATTCTACATAATTACTTTGGGACTACGGAACGGTATTTCGGGAGATCCCCTTGCACATTTACGTTTGGGACTATGAGACGGTATTTCGAGAGATCCCATGTTGTTGTCTCTGTGTTTTGAGCTATCGTCTTTATATGATTTCATTCCTGTTAGATTTCTGTATTTATTTTTAGTGCGATATTTCATTTTGTCTTATTTCATTATATTTATACCAGTAGGGCCCTGACCTGATCTCATCACTACTCGACCAATGTTAGTCTTGACACTCATTGGGTACTACTATGGTGTACTCATGCCCTTCCATGCACATGATTTCGGGTGCAGATCCAGGTACCACTTATCAGCCGCATTACTAATGAGGCGAGCCAGCTATAAAGACTTCAAGGTATATCTAGCACGTCCGCAGACCTCAGAATATCTATCTATTCCTCCCCATGTCAAACACTTCTTATATTTTTTTTTTGTTAGACACTGGAGTATAGAAGTACTATTTCTTTCTGTATCTTGTGACTTATGACATTTCGTATTTTGAGAGAGTTTATGTACTTTTCGAAAGTGATTATTGTATATGCCAGCGGCATCTCCTTTCCTTATTTGTATTTACCTGCTAGTTGATAGCTTTTATATTTTCGTTCATTTTCCGCAAATGTTAGGCTTACCTAGTCATAGTGATTAGGTGCTGTCGCGACGGTTCACGAAGGGAGAACTTGGGTCGTGACAAGCTGGTATCAGAGTTGTAGGTTCATAGGAGTTGTGAGTCACAAGACGGTTTATTAGAGTCTCGCGGATCAGTACGGAGACATCTGTACTTATCTTCGGGAGGCTACGAAATTGTTAGGAAAATTCTACTTCATTTAATTCCTTATCGTGCGAGATTATTGACTTCGAAATTCTAAACTTCTGTCTTTTATTCTCTTACAGATGGTGAGGACACGTGCAACCAGAGATAACCAGGCACCTGTGCCCCCTGCTAGAGTCACCCGAAGTCGGGGTCGGGGCCGGGGTAGAGGCCGAGGACTTCCACGTGGTGCAACCAGAGAACCCGAGCAAGCTACTACCGAGGAGCCACCGGTAGTTCTATTCGGAGCACATGCACCTGAGACGCCTACTAATACTACTCCATCTCTTTAGGAGACCCTTGCACAGTTTGTGAGCATATACAACACTCTAGCTCATGCAGGGTTGATTCCCCTTGCTCCAGCCACATCTTAGGCTGGGGGAGGAGCATAGACTCCCATCGCCCGCAACCCAGAGCAACGGGTTCAGGATGATCAGATTCTAGAGGTTATACCGGTACCACCTACAGCCCCAATCAGCCCGAGGGTAGGGCATCAGTTTTAGAGGAGCAACAATATATGTTTGAGAGGTACAAGAATTACGACCCTCCTACATTCAGTGGTCTAGCATCAGAGGATGCTCATAGATTTCTGGAGGAGTGTCATTGTATCTTCGTCACTATAGGCATAGCAGAGTCGAGTGGGGTTTTTTTCACTGTTTCTAGCTTTGAGGAGTAGCCTATCATTGGTGGCGCACTTATGAGTTAGACAGTCCGGCTGAGGCATCTTCCCTTACATGGACTCAGCTTTCAGATATGTTTTTGAGAGAGTATGTCCCTCAGAGCCTCAGGGACGCTTGGTGCGCGGAGTTTGAGCAGTTGCACCAGGGTACCATGACTGTTTCAGAGTATGTAGTCTGTTTCAACGACCTGGCTAGACATACCCTGGCATTAGTTTCTACAGTTCGAGAGAGGGTCCGTCGGTTTATTGAGGGACTCATTCCCAATGTCAGGACTAGCATGGCCCGGGGGTTAGAGATGGATACTCATATCAGTAGGTGGTGAGTATTGCTAGGAGAGTAGAGGGTATGCTTGCTCGAGATATTGAGGAGAGAGAGGCCAAGAGGTCTCAAGAGTCTTGCCATTATTCTGGTGCCCGTGCCCCAACTGTAGTTCATCATGGTAAGGGATATGTGAGTCACCCCATTCATTCAGCTCTTCCAGCCGCCAGTGGTATTTCAGCTCCTCCTAGACCTCAGGAGCATTTTTATGCACCTCTAGT
Organism: Nicotiana tabacum; assembly: GCF_000715075.1. NCBI lineage: Eukaryota > Viridiplantae > Streptophyta > Magnoliopsida > Solanales > Solanaceae > Nicotiana > Nicotiana tabacum. The sequence continues at coordinate 156,103,392 of NC_134085.1, forward strand.
ATCTAGTACGCTTCCTGCACATGGTACTTTTAGCGGTCAGTCTAGCAGACCTGGCTTGAGCCAGCCACAGCCACCATGTCCTCCCAGAACTTTTTAAGTGTGGTGACACTCGTCATATGGTGAGGGATTGACCCAAACTTATGAAGGGTGTAGCTCCACGGACTTCTTAACTACTGCATGCTCTACAGGGTTCTCAGGCTATGATTACGACACCAACTGCCACTCCACCTACCCAGCCAGCTCGAGGTGGAGGTCGGGGAGGTAGAAGTTGCTCTAGAGGGGGAGGCCAGGCCAGATTCTATGCCCTTCCTGCTCGTATAGAGGTTGTTGCTTTCGATTCTGTCATTACAGGTATTGTTCCGGTCTGTCATAAAGATGTATCGGCTCTATTCGATCAAGGCTCCACTTATTCTTATGTGTCATCTTATTTTGCCCCGTATTTGGCTGTATCTCAAGATTCTTTGAGTTCCCCTATTTATGTATCTACTCATGTATGAGATTCTCTTATTGTCGACTGCGTGTACCGGTCGTGTTTGATTGCTTAGAGTGGTTTTGAGACCAGAGCCGATTTATTACTGATCAGCATGGTAGACTTTGATATACATGGGCTGATTGTCGCCCCATTATGATATTCCTGACTTCTACGCCTAGACCGTGACACTAGCTATGCCAGGTTTACTACGACTAGAGTGGAAGGGTACCTTAGATTACACTCCTAGCATAGTTATTTTATTTTGTAAAGCTCAATAAATGGTTGAGAAGGGGTGTGATACGTATCTAGCTTATATGAGAGATGTCAGTATCGATATCCCTACAATCGAGTTAGTTCTAGTAGTGAGGGACTTTCCAGATGTGTTTCCAGCTAATCTTTCGGGCATGTCGCCCGACAGAGATATTGATTTTGGCTTTGATTTGTTGTTGGGAAATCAACCCATCTCTATTCCTCCTTATCGTATGGACCCTCCTGAGTTGAAGGAGTTGAAGGAATAGTTACATGAATTGCTGGATAAGGGCTTTATTCGGGCCAGTGTGTCACCTTGGGGTGCTCCTATCTTGTTTGTAAAGAAAAATAATGGTTCTATGCGTATATGCATTGATTATCGCCAGTTAAACAAAGTCACAATGAAGAACCAATATCCTTTGCCTCGTATTGATGACCTATTTGATCAGTTACAGGGTGCCAAAGTGTTTTCCAATATTTACTTTCATTCAAGTTATCATCAGTTGAAGATTCGGGAACTAGATATCCTAAAGACTGCTTTTAGGACTTTGTATGGTCATTACAAATTCCTTGTGATGTCATTTGGGCTGACCAATGCCCAAACAATATTTATTTGATGCACAGTGTATTTCGGCCTTATCTTGACTCATTCGTCATGTCTTTATTGACGACATTCTTGTGTACTCCCGGATTCGGGAAGATCATGAGCAACACCTGAGGACAATGCTTTAGACCTTGAGAGAAAAGAAGTTATATGCAAAGTTCTTTAAATGTGAGTTTCGGTCAGATTCCGTAGCATTGTTGGGTCATGTGATATCGAGTGAAGGGATCAAGGTGGATCCAAAGAAGGTGGAAGTAATGGAGAGTTGGCCCAGACTGTCCTCAACTACAAAGATCTGAAGCTTCCTTGGTTTGGCAGGGTATTACCATTGATTTGTTGAGGGGTTCTCATCTATTGCAGCACATACGACCAGGCTGACCTAGAAGGGTGCTCCGTCCAGATGGTCAGAGGAGTGTCAAGAGAGCTTTTAGAAGCTCAAGATAGCTTTGACTACAGCCTAATATTGGTATTGCCTTTAGGTTTGGCGGTCTTATACATTTTATTATGATACGTCACGAGTTGCCCTCGGCGCGATGTTGTTGCAGGACCGTAGGGTGATTCCCTACACATCTAGACAGCTGAAGGTGCATGAGAAGAACTATAATGTCCAGGACCTTGAGTTAGTTTCTATTGTTCATACCTTGAAGATTTGGAGGCATTATTTGTACGGTGTCCCTTGTGAGATCTACACTGATCATCAGAGTTTGTAGCAGTTGTTCAAGCAGAAGGATCTTAATTTGCGTTAGAGGAGGTGGTTAGAGCTGCTTAAGGATTATGATATCACCATTTTGTACTACCCATGGAAGGACAATGTGGTGGCCGATGCTTTGAGTCACCGGGAAAAGAGTTTGGGAGTTTAGCTTATCTACCGGCAGCAGAGAGGCCCATGGCGTTGGATGTTCGGGCCTTAGCCATCCAGTTTGTGATATTGGATATTTCTGAGCCTAGTCGAGTATTGGCTTGTGTGGTCTCTCAGTCTTATCTTTATGATTGTATTAGGGAGCATCAGTATGATGACCCCTATTTGCTTGTCCTTAGGGACACGGCCCAACATGGTGATGCTAAGGAGGTCACTAATGGGGGATGATGGTGCATTTAGGATGCAAGTCATGCTATGTTTGCCTAATATAGATGGTTTGCGTGAGTTGATTCTTCAGGAGGCTCATAGCTCGCGGTACTCCATTCATCCTAGTACTGCGAAGATGTACTAAGACATGAGGCAGCATTACTGGTGGAAGAGGATAAGGACATAGTAGAGTATGTTACTCGGTATCTAAATTGTCAACAAGTGAAGTATGAGCATCGGCGACTGGGTGGATTGCTTCAAAAGTTAGAGATTCCAGAGTGGAAATGGGAGCGAATTACTATGGATTTCGTTGTTGGACTCTCATGGACTCAGTAGAAGTTTGATGCAGTATGAGTGATTGTGGATAGACTAACCAAGTCAGCTCATTTCCTTCCTGTGATGACTACCTATTTTTCCAAGCTATTGGCTCAAGTTTATATGCAGGAGATTGTCCAATTTCATGCGTGCAGGTATCTATCATCTCTAACTGGGGTACGTAGTTTACATCACAGTTCTGAAGAGCCGTACAACATGAGTTGGGTACTTGGGTTGACTTGAGCACAATATTTCACCCTCTGACGGACGGTCAGTCCGAGGGCACTATTCAGATTCTTGAGTATATGCTTTGTGCATGTGTGATGAAGTTTGGAGGTTCTTGGGATTAGTTCTTACCACTTGCGGAGTTTGCCTACAACAACAGTTATCAGTCCAGCATTCTGATGGCACCATCTGAGGCTCTATATGGTAGGCGGTGTCGGTCCTCAGTGGGTTGGTTCGAGCCGGGCGAATCTAGATTATTGGGTATGGACTTGGTTCAGGATGCCTTGGAGAAGGTTAAAGTGATTCAGGATAGACTTCACACAATCTAGTCCAGATAGAAGAGTTATGCGGACCGAAAGGTTTGCGATGTCGCATTCAAGGTTCGCGATACCAAGGTTTATTAGCCCCTTTGAGATGTTGCGGCGAATTGGGGAGGTTGCTTATGAGCTTGTCTTGCCTCCTAGCTTATCAGGAGTTCATCCGCTATTTCATGTTTCGATGCTCCGAAGGTACCACAACGATCTGTCTCACGTATTGGATTTCAACTCAGTCTAGTTGGACAAGGATTTATCGTATTTTGAGGAGCCAGTGGCTATTTTGGACAGGCAGGTCTGAAAGCTGAGGTCAAATAACATTGCATCGGTAAAGGTTAAGTGGCGGGGTCATCCGGTCGAGGAGGTGACTTGGGATACCGAGAATGATATTCGCAGCTGTTATCCTCATCTTTTCACCACTTCAGGTATGTCTCTATGCTCGTTCGAGGATGAACGATTGTTTTAAGAGGGGGAGGATATAACGACCCAGCCGGTCGTTTTGAGAGTTAGAGCCTCGATCCCCTATTAACTCCTTTCCCCATATCTATTTCTGCTATTGTGACTTGCCGGGAGGTTTCGTTTTGGTTTTTGAGGTGTTTTGGGATATTTAGTCTAAATGGAGGCTTAAGACTTAGGATTTGGACCGTAGTCGAAACTATGTGAAGACGACTTCGGAATGGAGTTATGTTGATTCTATTAGCTCCATTGGGTGTTTTGGGCTTAGGGGAGTGTCCGGATTGTGTTTTAGAGGTCCGTAGCTCATATAGGCTTGAAATGACGAAAGTCGATTTTTTTGAGATTTGGACCGGTAGTGAAATTTTTAATATCGGGGTTGAATTCCAAAGCCAGAAGTTGGAGTAGATCCATAGTGCTGATTATGACTTATGTGCAAAATTTGGGGTCAACCAGACATGGTTTGATATGTTTCGGCATTGGTTGTAGAATTTTGAAGTTTCAAGTTCTTTAAGTTTGAATTGGAGGGCAATTCGTGATTTTAGCGTTGTTTAATGTGATTTAAGGGCTCTACTAAGTTCGTATGGTGTTTTAGTATTGGTTGGTATGTTTGACTGGGCTCCCAGGGGCCTCGGGTGTGTTTTAGATGCTTAACAGATTATTTTTAGACTTTGAAAGTTGGCAGATTTTCTGATGTTTTGTTGCAAACGAATCTTTCATCGTGTTCGAGAAAGGAGACTCACATTCGCGAATAGTACTTTGTGGCAGGCGTATTTTTATGTTTCCCGCATTCGCGAAGCACTGTGAAGGTTAGCCTACGCGTTCGCGATGTAGGTCCCGTGTTCGCGTAGAAGGAATGGCCAGCTGGGTCCCCAAGCCCTTATGCCTACTCATTCGCGATGTTGGTCTCGCATTCGTATAGGGTCGCACTAAGTAGTCTTCGCGTTTGCGACAGGTTCATCGCGTTCGCGATAAAGAAATTGTGGTCCAAGGCAAGTTGTGCTTCGCGAACGCAAGGGGCCTTCCGCGTTCGCGAAGAAGGAATCACTGGGCAGTACTTAAACATTTCAAAAATGAGGGTTGGCCATTATGGTGTACTCATACCCTTCCCTGCACATGTTTTCGTGTGCAGATCCAGGTACCGCTTATCATCCACATTACTAGTGAGGCGAGCCAGTTGTAGAGAGTTCAAGGTATATTTGCCACGTCCTCAGACCTCAGAGTCCCTATCTATTCCTCCCCATGTCAAACACATCTTGCATTTTTCTTTTTTTTAGAGGCTCTGGAGTATAGAAGTACTGTTCTTTCTATAGCTTGTGACTATGACATTACGGGTTTTGGGAGAGATTATGTACTTTTCGAAAGTGATTATTGTATATGCCGAGTGGCATCTCCTTTCCTTATTTAAATTTTCCTGCTAGTTGATAGCTTTTATGTTTTCGTTCCTTTTCTACAAATGTTAGGCTTACCTAGTCATAAGGACTAGGTGCCGCCACGACGATTCACGGAGGGAGAACTTGGGTCGTGAAAAATTATTTTTTAAGTTCAAAAAATCTTAGGGTACATAAATTTATTCCATAAAAAGAGTTTTAGAGATTGAAAAAAAATAGATCAGAACGCAAAAGAGATTAGTATAACATTAAGAAGGTCATACAAGTGTTTGAGGAAGCACAATAAAAGCTAAATCCTTAACATGAATAAGCTTTCAAGACTATATTATAAAATATCGACTCTGGAATAGTGTGATTATCCTTTGTAGATGCCTCTAATGGAATCGAAATAATATTCTTATGTCATGCATTACTTGCAAATGTCAGATCAAGAGACATGATATTGTTAGCAATAAAAATAAGTGATGTACCAGCAACAATTTTATTATGAGGTCATACAACTCACTTCAGATTTGATATACCTCTTCAAAATAACTGAAATAATCATCACAAATATATCAAATCAGAGAAATAGTGCTAAATTTATAAGGAAAGAAAAAGTGATAATATGGGATGAAACGCTTTTGGTTAAGCGTAAAACGATTGAAACAATCCCCCAGAGTTTTAGAGATATATTGGATATCAATGAACTATTTGGTGGAAAAGTAATAGTTTGGGAGGTAATTTCTGTCAAGTACGATAAGTAGTTCCAAAATTGACCAAAGCATGAACTGTAAAAGCTAGCTTGCCAAAATTATACTTATGACCTCAAATGAAAATATTGAAATGGCAAGAAATATAAAAGTAAGAACAGATCCAACATTCAGTGAATTCTTGCTTCGTGTAGGAACGAAGAAGAACATCCAATAAAAGATGATTAGGTTCTTGTAGAACACTTGGTTATCATACCAAATGGTAATAATAGTGCATTTAATAAGGAAAATATTTTCATCATTAGATTAAAATGGAATTTGTGGAGTTCTGGTTAAGGCAGAGCAACCAAAGAATTAGGAGGAAACATACACAAAAAAATATTGTCCACAAAGAAGTGTTCGTAAAGAGACCATCACAATAAATATTTTTAAATTATAATACATAATTATCTAACTAATATGACAAAATTGATCATTTGTGTAAGTTTTGGTGGTGTCCTTTTATTTTAAATTCATGTATTATGCTAATGTAAGTAATATTTTTATGCATTTAGACGATTGTTGTATAATTATACATAAAATTTCTCTCATTAATTAAATTTTATTATTCCTTCATATAAATAATGTTTAAATCATCACGTGTCATTATTAACGTGCAACGCACATTTAAAAAATACTAGTTAATTTTTTAATGCAAAAATACATTAAATAAAAATATTTAAGATAACACAAAATTAAATTTTTGTTAGTAATCTTTAGCAAGGAAAAAAAAGCCAATGGGACAACCATTAACGTCGGAAAGAGACTTTGCATAAGACTTTAAACACATTATAACGAAATTCATATTCAATTTGAATTTGGGATTCACTTTAGATATCTTTTAGTCCTACTTTTTCTTAATCTACACGACTTGAAAACTAACTGATAAAATATTGAGAAACAGAGCAAAGCTGGGACGAGGAAGACTAGTTAAGCCGACGGGAATTCCATTTTAATAAAATAAGTGAACAATAATGCGGAGAGTACTGCTACCTCGAATTATTTACTTTACGTGTGTATTTAGGAAAATTTTGGTAGTCGTAAGTATCTATTACCTAGAGGCGGAAAAAGATTTGAAGCTTATTACTTCAAAATTTTAGTACTTGTAAGTTGTAAGTTAACTGGATTCTAATTTAATAATGTGTACATTTTCAATAAATTTTTTAAGATAAAGCTGTGTATGAACATAAGTTACAGGTCCGACCGAACCTGTAACCCGTATTCTAGCTATATCCCTGCCTTGACTCATGTATTAATATACAAATTAATTATATATACTGACAATGCAATTTTTTACCACAATTTAATCGAGTGTAGTAGGTTGCTCTTCTATTTTTCATGTTACTATATAAGGCTTTTCATGAAAATTTATCTGTTGTTATAGATGAACTAATTAAACCTGATGGTGTAAAATACACTGATAGTGCATAGAAAAACTTAAACTCGATAATATTGAACTGAATTCTATGCACGTTGCATGCTTGCATTAAAGCCATGAACGAGAAATGGCTATTTGTGTGAACAGTCATACTGCAACAAATGCAGATATTGTGACACAAGATGCAACTGAAGATATCTGCTTGCGCACGTGCTCAAATTTGATGTAACGACATTTCGACCATGTAAAACGTGATGAAATAATTTGTCCAATTAACAAAAGGATTAGTACTTTTTACTGGTGGTAGAGCATAAAAACGATAGAATTCAAGTTTAACGCAAATGAAGTTGAATAAAAATGTATTTTATTGCTACCACAATCAATGACTGACAGCTATGTTTTCTGCATTAAGACGGCTATTTTCTAAATAGAAAGCTAATTACTACTTAGAATAATTAATGTGTACAAACACGTAAGGAGTTAGAACAGAGTAAATCAAAGTAATCACTTCTTAGGCTTCGGCAGTTTGCAGCTTGGGCATATTCTCAACTTTAGCTGCTTCAACTCCACATGTAGAATTATGCAGACACGAAGCCACGTGAATTTTTCCTGAGGAAATTAGTGAACCAAGCTTTACAATGTCAATAATCTGTTCCTCTGTAAGTTCTGGAAGCTTCTGATTATTGTTCTCATCTACGATAATGACATGGTTTTGTATCTTCTCTGAAAGTTTCTGCTCCTTTAAAATGGCCTTCTCCTTTTTGTTGTATATTATATAGAGCACTATTTGGAGAATTCCTAGGATGAATCCCAATATGTTTGGAATCTACAATGACAAAGATGGAAGTAAATACATGAGAAGATTCAACATATATATTTCACGTAACATAAATACATTAAGTATAGAACTTACAGCAATGTTAATGTCTTTTACGAGAAGACCATAGAAGAACCACATGACAGCACTTAATGTGAGGAAAACGGATAGGAGAAGTGGCATGTATTCCACACTCTTTGTTTTTATTACTTGTCTCTACATAAAATTAGAAAAATAAATAATTAAGCATTATCTTCATGCATGGAAAAGCAGGGGAATAAATGAAGACGACTATATAAGTTTTAAAATAGGTGAAATATTTGTACATAAAAACTCACCACAATGCCCAAGGGTGCTACAAACACACACAAGGAAAATACAAGGCAAATCCATCCAACTGCTTGACCACGAGCGGCACCTTTGAATAGAAATTGCGTAACAAGGACAATAACGCCAAAGCCACCCACCACTGATAATAAGAGCATCTTTAGAGTTTGGACCTGCAATAAATAAATTGTTAAGAGCAAAGTATATTTTCTTCCGCTAAGAAAAGAAACGAATAAAAATAAATCCTATTATGTAATAGAAGAAATATTCCAATTTCTTGCAAAACCATACCCTGGCTTTCTTTGGTGCGTAGAAAAGGTAGAAACCGACGTAGATAGTTTCAATGAAGCAGCCAAAAGAGTTTATGGTGATGATAAGGGTCGTGTTTGTCTTGAGAAAAGCATAATAAATCCAAAGCATGGAACTGAAGAGAGCAACCACATATGGAATTGATTGATAGCCTTCTGTTGATTTCTTCTTGTAAATTTTATAAAACGTGGGCCTGCAGGTGTGAAGTTATATTATATATATAGTATTAGTCAAATTATAATTAAGCCGATATATAAGGGAAAAAAATTATATTAAAAAGTATAAGCAAATGGAGACTCACAGTGGAGAAAGGAACACAATGAATGAGATAATGTTACCTGCAAATTGCCAAACGGAAAAAGGAAAGAAAGACGAAGAGTTATTTACGCTAGAAAGTAAATAAGTACTTAACAAAGAGTTGTGCATGCAAATGATTTAATAAATGTTATGTTAATTACTTATGGAGGAAAATAGGTTTGTATTTACCAAGGACACCAAAAGCAAAAGCCCAGTGACCAGAAATACCCGGCATCTCTCTCTTTTTTTATTTTTTATTTTTTATATATATGTTTCTAGCCAAAGAATTGAAAATTTCTAGCACTCTGTCTCTCACCCACAATGCTAGAGTTGCACAAGTACTACTTGACACTGAAATAAGGAGAGCTTTGGTCGATATATTTATATAGGTTGGGGGTGGGAAAGTGGGTGCAACAGAAGAAGAACTTTTGTACTACAATAAAGTGTATATTTTATTCTAAAATGCAAAAGAGCACTCTGAAGAGGGAAGAGAGCACTCTGAAGAGGGAAGGTGCAATGAAAATATAGAGACGAAGGGACTGTTGCGGAAGCCAAATGTATATAGTGTGAATAAGTCACAACTACTATACCAAAAATTATGACAGCCACCAAATAATAAATAAGACAATAAAACAATAATAAAGGGAACACCAGAATTTACGAGGTTCGGCTAATTTTGCCTACTCCTCGGACACAACCAATATTTTATTTCACTCCAAAAATACAAGTGAAATAATACTAAAGAGAGAAGATACAAATGCCTTAAACAGATGAGAAGGCAAATGAGAGGTGTGTTTCAATCCTAAACATTAGGCCTTCTTTTATAGGGGAAAAATCCCCCCAAACTTAACTCCCAACCAATGTGGGACTTTGGCATTTTGCCAAACTTCAACAAATCTCCACCTTGGCAAAATTCCATATTTTCAATTCTCTCTCAATAACAAATTTTGGTTGTGTCTTCATCTTCAATCTTCAGTGTTCAACAATGTTGATCAAATCCAAACAATGTTGAAACTTGACCGCAGTCACCACCTTTGTCAGCATATCAGCAGGATTCTCTGTAGTATGAATTTTCTTCACCGTGACTCCACCTTCTTCTATGATTTCGCGCACGAAATGATACCGAACATCAATGTGCTTCGTCCTTGCATGATAAACTTGGTTCTTCGCTAATTGAATAGCACTTTGACTATCACAAAAAATTGTGATACCTTTTTGTTCAACACCAAGCTCCTTTAGCAATCCTTGAAGCCAAATTGCCTCTTTCACAGCATCTGTAATAGCCATGTATTCTGCCTCTGTTGTAGACAAAGCAACTGTTGACTGCAAAGTAGACTTCCAACTAACTGGTGCCTTTGCAAAAGTAAACACATAACCAGTAGTTGATCTTCGTTTGTCCATATCACCCGCAAAATCTGAGTCACAATATCCAACTACAGACTGATTGTCTTCCTGCTCAAAAACTAACCCGACATCTACAGTATTATGAATATACCGTAGAATCCACTTCACAGCTTGCCAATGCTCCTTCCCTGGATTGTGCATATATCTGCTAATAACTCCAACAGCTTGTGAAATATCAGGCCTTGTGCAAACCATTGCATACATCAAGCTACCAACAACATTTGCGTATGGTACCTTTGACATATACTCTCGTTCAGCTTCATCCATTGGCGACATAGTAGTACTTAGCTTAAAATGGGAAGCAAGTGGAGTACTAACTGGCTTAGTCTTGTCATCTATGCCAAAACGTTGAAGTACTCTCTTCAAATATTCCTTTTGAGATAAACAGAGTTTCTTTGAACGTCTATCTCTAATTATCTCCATGCCAAGAATTTTCTTTGCCTCACCCAAATCCTTCATCTCGAACTCCTTCTTCAGTTGAATCTTCAACTTATCAATTTCTTCCAAATTCTTGGAAGCTATCAACATATCATCAACATATAGGAGAAGATATACAAAGGAACCATCTTTAAGCTTGTGCAAATACACACAATGATCGTATTTGCTTCTCTTGTACCCTTGCCGCAACATAAACTCGTCAAATCGCTTGTACCATTGTCTAGAAGATTGTTTCAATCCGTACAACGATTTTTCAAGTTTGCACACCATATTTTCTTTTCCAGCAACTTTGAATCCTTCTGGCTGAGTCATGTAGATTTCCTCCTCCAAGTTTCCATGTAAAAACGCAGTTTTTACATCCATCTGAACTAGTTCCAAATTCAATTGTGCTACCAAAGCCAACATAATTCTAATGGAGGAATGTTTTACAACTGGAGAAAACACTTCATTGTAATCAATTCCCTCCTTTTGAGCATATCCTTTGGCCACCAATCTTGCTTTGTAGCGAACATCTACTTGGTTAGGAAATCCTTCCTTCTTTGCAAATACCCATTTGCACCCAATTGTTTTCTTTCCCTTCGGGAGATTGGCCAATCTCCATGTATGATTCTGATGAAGGGACTGTATTTCATCATTCATGGCAATCCTCCACTTATCTTCTTCTGAACTTTGGACAGCGTCTTTATAAGTAGTAGGAACATCATCAGCTACAATTGAGGTTGCACAAGCAACCGTCTCTATGAGACGAACAGGTTTCGTTATTGTTCTTTTTGGCCTGCTGGTTGCTATTGATTCAAGTTGTTGTTGAGATTCCTGAGTTGGAATCTCCTCTACTGGCTCTCCTTCCAGAGGGTAATCTTCATTTGTTTCCTCCTCCGCTTCTTGTGTAGGAAAAATAAATTTTCCCTCAAACTCCACCTGCTTAGAAGCACCTTCATTTTGTTTGGTATCTTCTGTTACCTTATTTACCATAGCAAATTCATCAAAGGTAACATCTCTGCTGAACATTACTTTCTTTGTCATAGGACACCATAAGCGATATCCTTTGACTCCAGAAGTAATTCCCATAAAAATAGCCTTCTTTGCCCTTGGATCCAATTTTGACTCCGTCACATGATAATATGCAGTTGAGCCAAACACGTGCAAAGAGTTATAATCTACAGCAGGTTTTCCGTACCATTTTTCAAATGGTGTTTTGCCATCAATAGCAGCAGATGGTAGACGATTAATGAGGTGGCATGCATATGTAATTGCCTCAGCCCAAAATTCTTTGCCCAAGCCAGCATTGGACAACATACACCGTACCTTCTCCAGCAAGGTCCGGTTCATACGTTCTGCCACTCCATTCTGTTGTGGTGTATGTCTAACAGTGAAGTGTCGGATGATGCCATCATTTTCACAGACCTTATTGAAATGATCATTTTTGTATTCACCTCCATTGTCTGTGCGAATACACTTGATTCTCCTGCCTGTCTGATTCTCCACCATCATCTTCCATTTGAGAAAAATTCCCAACACTTCATCTTTGCTCTTCATTGTATACACCCATACTCTTCGGGAAAAATCATCAACAAAGGTTACAAAATAGTGCTTCCCACCCAATGAAGGTGTTTTGGAAGGACCCCAAACATCAGAGTGTACATAATCCAAAATGCCTTTAGTATTATGGATCGTTGTACCAAATTTAACCCTTGTCTGTTTCCCTTTAATACAATGCTCACAAAACTCCAAGTTGCAAGCCTTTACTCCTTTTAACAATCCTTGATCTGATAGAGTTTTCAAGGATTTTCCTCCAGCATGTCCCAAGCGCATGTGCCATAGCTTGGTTGCTTCTGCCTCTTTGTCGTCACTGGATGTTACTGTCGCTGTCCCAATAACTGTACTGCCACGATAGCGGTACATATTATTATTCTTCCGATTAGCCTTCATTACCACTAGTGCACCGGAGCATACTCTCATCACTCCATTTTCTGCAATGATTTTGAACCCTTTTGATTCTAGGGCTCCCACAGAGATGAGATTCTTCTTCAAATCTGGTACATATCGAACATCTATCAATGTTCTGATCATTCCATCATGGTTCCTTAATCGTATTGAACCAATGCCATATGAGGTAAGAGGGCTGTTATCCGCTGTGTGGATGACTCCATATTCTCCTTCTTGAAATTCCACGAACCAGTCCCTGTTGGGACACATATGATAGCTACAAGCCGAGTCCATCAACCATATGTCTGATGATGTTGATGACTCTGTTGTAACTAATGAGAAGTCTGAATCATCACAATCAGCTACATTTGAATCCATAATAGCCTTTCCATTGTTATGTTTGGCCTTATTCTTCAACTTCGGACAGTCTTTCTTCCAGTGCCCTTTTTCTCGACAAAAGGCACATTCATCTTTACTGGGTCTGGATCTTGACTTGGATCTTCCCTTCTTTGTCCTCGTTTGATTTTGAGGACGACCCCTCACAAATAGTGCTTCTCCTTCTCCGCCCTTCTGTTTTTCTCGCTTTCTTTGTTCATAGTTGTACAAAGCTGAACAAACTTCTCTGAGAGAAATTTCGTCATTTCCATGGAGTAGAGTAGTTTCAAGGTGCTCGTACTCATCAGGAAGTGACGCCAACAACATTAAGGCCAAGTCACCATCATCATAAGTTGTATCCATATTTTGCAAATCTGTGACCAACTTATTGAAACTGGTGATATGTTCATTCATCGTGGTACCAGGAACATAGGTGAAGTGAAACAGTCTCTTCTTCATGTACAATTTATTTTGACTGTTTTTCTTCAAAAATTTATCCTCCAGTGCTTTCCATAATTTACTTGCAGAAGTTTCCTTTGTGTATGGATATTTCTGCTCTCTAGCAAGGTAGGATCGAATGGTACCGCAAGCAACACGGTTGATAATTCTCCAATCTTCTTCTCCAATAACATCTGGTTTCTTTTCTTCAATGGCCAGATCTAGCCCTTGTTGAAAAAGGACATCTAGAACCTCGCCTTGCCACATCCCAAAATGTCCGGACCCGTCAAAAATTTCTACCGCAAATTTCGCATTTGACACAATTCTTGTCATAAGCGAAGATGCCAATGATGACGTATTGTTGACACTTGATGTAGATTCTTCTTGTTTATTGTCCCCCATATTTGACACAAATATTATTTAATAGCTGACGACACAAATCAAGATTATTTCCTTTCTGATGTAGAAGATCAGACTAAGCTGCAACTACAGAGCATACTCAGACAGAACCTTGACTCAGTTACCAAGATAAATCTTTTCTGATGTGGAAGATCAGACTATGCTGCAACCACAGAGCATACTTAGACAGTACCTTGGCTCTGATACCAATTGTTGCGGAAGCCAAATGTATATAGTGTGAATAAGTCACAACTACTATACCAAAAATTATGACAGCCACCAAATAATAAATAAGACAATAAAACAATAATAAAGGGAACACCAGAATTTACGAGGTTCGGCTAATTTTGCCTACTCCTCGGACACAACCAATATTTTATTTCACTCCAAAAATACAAGTGAAATAATACTAAAGAGAGAAGATACAAATGCCTTAAACAGATGAGAAGGCAAATGAGAGGTGTGTTTCAATCCTAAACATTAGGCCTTCTTTTATAGGGGAAAAATCCCCCCAAACTTAACTCCCAACCAATGTGGGACCTTGGCATTTTGCCAAACTTCAACAGCTCCTTTATTATGTCATCCACCAATCCTCAATTGCACTATGGCTTAAAACACATGCGTTAATTTTTTTTTTGGAGGGGATTTCATTTTAATGAATTTATATAGAAAGTGAGCTCCTTATCAGCTAAAAAACAATTCAGAAATGATGGAAGGACCAATTATTGCCTGCCATTTGGCATCAATAATGTAGGAGATCAGTTTGCTGCAATGACCGAAGAAATTCAGGATATGCTTCCCTTTGCTTTGCTTCAGTAGGTTCATCTTTTCCTAGTGGGCTGTCATTAACTTATCGATCTCTATAGTTATAAAGGAATACATGCATTCAATTTCTTTGTTTCTTATATATTTGAGCGCGTCAAAATAGACTGAGCCAATAAATAGATAGGGCTATAATCCGTCGAATATTTTGCTTGGGTTACAATGGAAATGTCAACTTGGACTAAGCAATGGGTTATAATTTAGCGTGTCCAATTCAAAAGCTTTTTCCATTTGTGTGTTCTTTTATACTTTGTTTAATTATCAAATGAAACTAATAGATTAATAATCTTTTCTTTATTTATTACGATTATTTCAAGCAAATCAAGCTCCAACATAATTATTTTCTATGTTTTGATAAGTTTTCTTATGGATCAATTTAGGCTACATATGCAACTCAGTTGGCCCAAGCTTTTAATTGAACTATGCCCAAAATAATTCGCCAATAAACATACGGCTAGCCAACTTGTCCAAGTCTGGATGAATTAGGCTAAGGGGAGGAGGCAGAACCCGAGCAATTGTTCGGACGAACTCGTTAGCTTTTGTTCAAGCAGTGTATTTATGTTAAGATTTTCAATAAATATATAAAAATAATATCAAATTTAAAACCCAATCATTAACACTTGAAATCATTATTCGAAAATTCAGAACCCATAAAATTAAAAATCATAACTCCGCTCCTAATTAGGCTGGTTATAATTTCACGAGAAATATTTGACACGGGTACATGTATATACATTACTACTATGTTTTTCTATGCATGGAAAGGGTCAAATGTTGAACCAAAAAAGAAAAGCAAAAGGAATGGTTCAAATTGACAGAAATACAGAAATAGAGTTTATTAATTTTGTTACGCTCGATAACTTTTGTTGTAGGTACTTTATTCTGTTATACAAAAGTTATTAATATAACATATACGCATTGGCACTGTTTCAATGATTGAACGCGTTCAAAAAATAAAATCCTTCTTCTCTTACTTTATAATATAAAGTTACTTCTCCTGCTTTAATCTTATCATGTGCATACATCGCTTGCCTGATATTGGTTTATGATAAAAATGAAAAAGACGTTAGTTTTATAAAGTAATTAAGATTAAACAATTGAGAGATGGAGAACCAAAGGTGCATTTCATTTCTTCTAAATTGAGTGGAAGACTCTAATTTCTCTACTTATATTAAAAATGGTCCTCCCCACTACACATTAAGGATGCATGTAATGTATCCTTTTTACTACTTAAACCTAATTTAACTTTTAACAGAAAGTTATATGTCATTTTAAAATCGTGACCAATTACTTCTAGCTCTCTCATTGGATGTATGTCGTCGGCGTTGCCGAGTAATTGAAATTAAAAGTGAATGAGCCTAACACGGTTAAAATTTTATTTGGTTAATAGACCTAAATAATTTGCTTATATTAACACCGTGTTTCCCGTTCTTCTCATGACGAATTATAGATATTATACTGAATAAAACATCATGATTTAACATGAAGTAGTTTGGAATAATATGTTTTGGTCAATTTATATGAGACGACCAACCTTAGTTAATACTTCAATCTAAGTAACAAGTACATAGCCTCAAAATTTGTATCCTCTATGTGTTTCGGCCAAATAGAACCCTTTTTAATTTGCATGCTTAAGAAACATTAGTAAATGGCATCAAGAATCTAGGTTATACCCTAACCAACATGAAGTAAATAGGGTATTAAGAGTTAAACAAGACGAAAGAGATTGGTTAACATATTAATTAGCATCTTACGCCTAATTTAATGTGAGTCACAACTTAAGAAATAAATTTGTTATAAAAAGTTTTGTTAATTTTAGTCTAATATTACATTTGTTCTAGAAAGAATGTATTATTTATGTATTAGTCCATTAAAAAAAAATTACTTTTTAAATTTAATTTGAAAATAATTTACTGACAAGCGTTTATAACCACATAAATGTATACACTGTCAAACTTGACATACAAGTAATAGTACCATAATAATGAAAAGAATAAAGCAAAATTCACTTAGGACCAGCCCTTTCTTGGAGGCTTTCGAGCATTTGAGATCAATCAATTCAGTGGAAAAATTTGCAATAAAAAATTTGACGGCTCCCCTTATGTTTTGAAAAGATAATTTAGGGCTCAATTCTTTTATTATAGAAAAGGCTGAATCTTTAACTGGTCAAGAGGCTTTCTATTTATGACCTATAGTAAAAATTGCAATAAAAAAATTTGACGGCTTCCCTTGTGTTCTGAAAAGATAATTTAGGGCTCAAATTTTTATTGCAGAAAAGGCTGAATCTTTAACTGGTGAGTGACTTTCTATTTATAACCTATACCTTTGGCGACTTTTATTAGTTTATAGAGATACACTGCAATGCAATACAAGTTTTCTTTTGGCCCTTGATACCTAAGAAAAGTGTATGTCCACTGTCGAGTATCCTTTTGTTTTGACTGGAATATATATTCGATTTTTGACTATTGAACAACACGAGATTTCGTAATTATGGGTTGCCAAAATTTTCTAAACTGTTGATTTTGTCTGAAAAGGTTAAACTTCAACCACTATACTCGGGTGGTCGAGTGTTTTAGTATTAAAATGATACATCTTTTTTTGTATTTATATTTAAAATAAATGAGCCTATTTATAGAGTAAATTTACATAGACACGTCCTTTAGTATTATTTAGAGGGAAAAAATTCAATTTTTCCTCTAAACTATTCGACGGAAGAAAAATCCCTATCATAATTTTTAGTTTATTATATATTTGAAACAATTGAACTATAAACTTCCATTTTACATTATGATAAAATTTTATTGCCACATAACTTCCAAAATGTCTTCTCTAGTTTGAGAAATATCAATTGTTTTCTTATGCAAAAAGTTGAAAATATTACTTCTTTAGCTAGACTTCGACACAAAGAGCCTCAACTATAATACTACTTATCTTTTCAGAGAAAGTTTTAATATATTTATATGAAAATCGAAAACCTAACAAGATAAGTTTAAGTTTAAACTTCTCTGAGATAATTAACTTTAGTTTTCTAATTAAAAAATATTTAACTATGTAATAATACATGTGCAACCAAAAATAATATTGGAATTACAAACCGTAAATAAACTTTAACCTGTGACAAATGTATCTGTGTATAAGCAATATTAAATAAATAGACGAGTGATAAAACTTCGAACGTATCTCGCGAGTTATTTATTTTGTAAACGGTATATTAAACCTACTTTCAGAATTAAGCCAAAAAAGGGTGCTTCACTATAGACGTATATATAGTTCACTAACATTTTTGTGAAGTTCATAGTCTTAAAACATAAAAAAAGACTCCACTCTATGTTTATATTTGCATAGTTATGGGCGATCTATGTTAAAATATGCTTATTCCTCACGCAAGTCAAGGCTGTTATGTTTCTCTTTGTCTACTAATTTCAGTCAATAAGTTAGCGTTTCTGAAATATAAAAAAGAGCGAGATAATTAAGATTTTCTCCAGGATTGAACTTACGAAATGTGCGCTCAATTTACGACTATAAGCTATTTCAGAAAAGTACATAGCTTGGATGAAAACCAAAAATCACAGCAATAGGCTTTGGTTAGATATCACCAAGTTGATCTTCATAACAAAATTAACTTTAGGAATTTGCCAACGATATGTATTCAGATTTAGATAATATTCATTTTGGCCACGGATGACATTGTCGGAGTGAGTTAGATAGTGCAAAGATAAATAATAGGGAAAATTTACACAGTATAGTTACTCCCCAAAATAATAGCCGGCAAATATATCTTTTTTGTACATTAATATATAATATGCATAGAACAAACGTGTTTATGAATAATCAATGTATGGCTTTTTTTATATATTTAACTATATGTTGTGTACGAATAAAATCGGGTATAAAAGTTACCCCCGATTTTCCGTTGAGAAGTGAGGAACAATGCTACTTGTCACTAGCTCGAGTAAGGCCGAGGGTGCCTGCAGACCGGAACCAGGAGCGTACAGATGACACGTCGGGAATCGATCATGGTTGAACCCGGAGAGATTCCAACTCGAGTAATACGAAGAACCGAGAGTAAAGGAAGAAACGGTTAAAGAAGACAAATGGAGAGTTGAAATATCCGCCATCAACCGAATATTACGACACGGATCACGCTCGGTATTGGCTGTAGATCGTGTTTTCATGAGAGAAAAGTATGGAAAGGATTTTTATCTTATTTAGATACATGGTTTGTATAAGAATTTAAACATGAAAATTAGTAGAAATTGTGAGTTTTGGGTAAAAGACCTAAAAAGTGATATTTTGAATTTTACCACGAATCTGGGCATAAAATTGAAAGTAAATTATATATTTGAGTTCGTGAGGTTATGAGTAAAGTTTATCTTCGAAAATTTTTGGAATCCGAGGACGTGGGCCCGAGGGCGATTTTTGTCAACTTTTCGAGCGGAGTTGGGAATTTATATAAATTGAATTGTTATGAGTATTAGGGTATATTTTTATTGATTTTCCCATTATTTGGCTAGTTTTGGAGCGTTGGGTATCGGTTTGAGTCGTCGAAAGGGTTTGGAAGCCGGTTATAGAATTTCGAAGCGAGGTAAGTCTCCTTTCTAACCTTGTAAGAGAGAATTATCCCCACAGGTGAAATGATTGAATATGTGCTCCTATTTGTGGGGGCTACGTACGCACGAGGCAAATATATCTTTTTTAGTTTTCATCCAAAGTTAAAATTTCCCTACTACATAAGGGGGAGAGCCTTTTCATTTTCCGGGTCACTGTTAGCATGCATATCAAAGCAATAAAGTTTATTTTTAGTTTTCAACAATTGTTCAAGTGTTTTTCAGCCGTTCTTCCATCTAGTTGCAACCGAGCCCTATTCCGAGGGCTCGACTGAAACCAATCTTTAACGTTTGCATCTAACGCCAGGCTTAATTACTTCACTACACTTCGTTTTATCGTTTTATTTCTTTTTTAGTTTAGTTATTTACTGTTCTTTAATCATTCGTGTTGAATTAAACCATGTATCCTTTAAATCGCGTATAAATTTAATTGTTATCCATTTTAAGGGCAAACAGTTTGGTACCCACCGTTAGGCTAAGGATAATAGTGGTGATTTAATACGAATCTTTATAACACACTCTATTTTACAGTTGGTTTTTGAAATTTGATTTCAGGATTATTTAATATATCAAACCCCCTATGTGCTCACTTAAGTGTTGAAGCCGAATCAGGACACTACGATGAAAATAACAACGTGGTGCCAAGCAACAGCATACCCCCTGTCGACCCCAATGGCATTTCGATTGCTGATCCAGTTGATGCTAATTACATAGGTTGCTATCAACATCAACTTACCAACTAATCCCTATAACAGACAATCCCGAGGAGAGTTTATGAGTGAAATTTTTTTGTTGAATGGAGGTGAGTGCAAAGGCTTCTTTGATTAGGAAATGCACGCTCTTCTTTTGTTATTAAGGCCCCTTCCCCCCTGAGTTCAAGATGTCCCTTCCGCTTCTCTATGGTCGCCCCTGAGCTAGGGTGCTTGGGTGTGAAGGGGGGAGGGTCACGACGAAACAAGGGAATGAAAGGCCTCTTTGCATTGGATGCTCTTTAACCTCCCTGCAATGATGGCTCTGTTGTCTTGGGGAGTGTTGAAGGTTTATTTTCACGGGGCGCCTCGGCCATCGGCTCGTAAGGCACTCAAAGGGGGAGGTGATAGAGTTAGCTTGCATTTGATTTTTGAGATGCTACAAGCTCAGCAAATTGTCATAGCACAACTCCAGAGTCAAAATCACACACACAATATGGCTGAACCCGAATAGGTCGGTGAAGACACTCGGAGGGAAGGACGGATTATCACAGAACCTGACGGGTCTGGATCGAAGGAAACATGCGAGGTGATGAAGATGCTCGGGCAGTGACAAAGCTGGTGGAATTCGGCGAAAGGAAGATAGAGGCAAACGACAAGAAAGTAGAAACTTACAACTCCAACGTCGATCAGATTCCGGGAAAACCTCTGATATTGAAGGGACCAGATTCAAAAACAGTGATTCAAAAGCCATTCACCCGAGCGCGACACCAAAGCCAATTTCAAAAGGTTCTGAATGTCCGATATTCCCAAATACAACGGGACCACAAATCCAAACGAGCACGTGACCTCCTACACATACGCAATAAAAGGCAACAAACTTGAGGATGACGAGATCGAG
Source organism: Nicotiana tabacum (assembly GCF_000715075.1). Taxonomy (NCBI): domain Eukaryota; kingdom Viridiplantae; phylum Streptophyta; class Magnoliopsida; order Solanales; family Solanaceae; genus Nicotiana; species Nicotiana tabacum. The sequence continues at coordinate 156,124,336 of NC_134085.1, forward strand.
TCGGTATTGCTGAAGAAATTCGGGGAAACCTTGTCCAAGGGAGCAATGATAGGTTATCATAACTTTCCTCCAAATTCTATTGATTCATTTGCTATGCTTGCAGATGTCTTTGTTAAAGCCCACAGTGGCGCTATTAAAGTAGAGACAAGGAAATCAGATTTGTTCGAAATCAAGCAAAGGGACAACGAGATGCTTAGGGAATTTGTGTCAAGATTCCAGATGGAACGAATGGACCTCCCCCTAGTTGCAGATGATTGGGCTGTTCAGGCATATACTCAAGGGCTCAACCCCCGAAGTTCGATTGCGTCTTAACAACTAAAGCAAAATTTGGTAGAGTACCCAGCGGTTACCTGGGCCGATGTCCACAACAGGTACCAGTCAAAGATTAGAGTCGAGGACGACCAAGACTGATACCAGCCTTACAACTTAGACAGAAGGGAAACAACCCCAGTCACTATTCGAACAAGAACGATAGAAGAAATGATCAGGGTCCAAGTATTTGAGGGTTCGTGAGTAGAAACGGTTTCGACAGATCATCCGGGGTCAGAGATGCATAACTTCAATGTGAATGCAACAAGTATAGTTTCAACTATCGATCGCATCAAGGAGACCAAATGGCCTTGGCCACTCCAGTCCGATCATGCATAGAGGGATCACAATTTGATATACAAGTATCACGGTACTCACGGGCATAGAACCGAGGATTGTAGACAGTTAAGGGAAGAAGTGGCTCATCTGTTTAACAATGGGCAGCATCGGGAATTCTTAAGTGAGCAGGTCAAAAACCATTTCAAAAATAGGGATTCCAAAAAGCAGATCGAGCAGGAAAAACATCAACATGTGATTAACATGATTATCGGAGGAGCAGATGTTCCACAATGATCAATGATAAAACACACCAAAGTTTCTATCACACGAGAAAAACAAACTCGAGATTATGTTCCTGAAGGATCCATCTCGTTTAATGACAAGGACACTGAGGGTGTCATCCAACCTCACAACGATGCAATGATAATATCTGTACTTATTAATAAATCTCGAGTTAAGCGTGTGTTAATTGATCCAGGTAGCTCAGCCAATATCATCAGATGGAGAGTTGTGGAACAACTGGGGCTGTTGGATCAGATCATACTAGCAGTTCGAGTATGGAATGGGTTCAATATGGCAAGCGATACAACGAAGGATGAAATCACCCTACCCGCGAATGCGAAGGCTAATCCACTCCCAATCCACACCCAATAATGAGTGGAAGAAGTCGTTGGAAGAATAGTACCCAACTATGAGTCGGGGTCGATTTCCTCAGGGAGCTAAGAATGGGTGTTAGAGTGTAAGTTGATGCGTATAGAAGAAATAACTTAAATATACTTCCAAACAAGTTGGTTTTGAAAATTACTTCTATAAACTATACTACCAATACATAACTAGAGAAATGAAACTAGAAATTGGTTAATTGTTTTTGGTTGTTTTCAAATAGGTAAAAAGCCTAGGGATGTAACCTTCGCCTAGGTGTTAGCCTCATGAGTTAATTATATTAACACTTGTTTTAGTGATTGGGGTGTATTATAGCTCTTAATTCTAAATTATCCGCTCAAAACCTCTCGGTCATAGAGCGATTTTGTCCAATTTGGCTTTCTCAAACTCAAATGGGTATCAAACCAAATAGTTAATATGATTTTAAGTCGGGGTTTCCCTATCTCTAGTTCAAACCCTTTAATTAAGCTAATCAAAAGCTTAACCAGCCCAATTTCTTGTTAGCCAAGTTTTCTTAGACTAAGTCTCTCTTTCTCAAATAAAGACCAAGTCAAAATGGCATGAATCAATGTTTGCAACCAATAATTATAAAATTAAAACATGAACAAGGCTAAATAACAAATACACAATCATAAACAAGCATTACCCATAAGGTTTATGCACTAGAGTTGGGTCACAACCCTAGTAAATGTCTAGCTACTTATAGTAGAAACTGAAGAAAATAACGAAGAAACACTAATTAAAGCCATAATATAAAATTAAAATGATAAACTATTATGTTTTTAACCCAAATTGGTCAGAAATTATCCAAAGTAGTAAACTACAACGGCTACAGCTAAAAAAAACTACCAAACTTGACCAAAAAATGATTCTTGTCTACTTATCGTGGCTCAAAATTTGTTGACAAAAATGCCCTTCGGGAGGTTATGCCGACCAACAATTTCATGTGCGGTCCACACTTTGCTCGAGTCTACAGGTAGAGGGATTCTGCAGCCACACAATTTGACCTGCGGCTGCACTTCAGCTTCGTGGCTGTATAATTTTATGTGTGGTTCGCACTTCTGGCAAGGCTTCAGTCTTGGTCATTTTGCACACTCTTTAAACTTTCTGAATTCTTTTTAGTGTAACCATGTTCTGTGGCTGAACAAATTTTATGCGGTCCACACTTCTCTCCAATCAACCTCTGAGCTTCAACAGCAGATCTGCGGCCGCAGAGAAAATTCTGCGGCCCGCACTTTTCTCTACGGCCGCAGAGAAAATTCTGCGGCCCGCACTTTTCTCTACGGCCGCAAAAATACTTCTACGGACCATATTTTTGGTCTGCTGCACCCGTTCTTGCCTTATGAGCCGGAACACTCCTTTTTGAGTTGGATTTCTTTATTAGAGTCCAAATCTCCAATATTCTTATAATTTGCACATTTTCATTAGTTTTGGAAACATAAATCAATACTTTCGGACTAAAACTAAAGCAAAAGGTACTAATATGTGGTCAAAATACACACTTATCAACTCCTCCAAACTTAAGTCTTTGCTTGTCTTCAAGCAAATAGATTAGTCCCACCTCCTTAGAGTGAAAGGTTATTTCAGCGAGTCAATGGCAAGCCATTCATACTCAGTTGGGACCAATAATTTTCCACACTACTCATGCATTATCAATAAGGTGACAAATCAAGTATCATGCACATATAGTTCTAATGTGACATTTACGCTTCAAGAATTGACTTTACTCATGTAGGACTCTTGTTCTATCATATAAATCATGGTGGACTCCAAACTCTTCCTCCTTTACCTTCCATTTGTCAAGCTCACTTCAAAAGTTAGCACTCAATCTTAAGATCAATGAAAGGTTCACTCTTCTCTCATAAAACAATGTCACAAGTATAGCTTCAAGTACCGTAGGCTTTTCCCTCATGTAGATCATCACTAATGTAAGTTCGCTCGGTTCGAAATCAAGTAGGACTTCTTTCGGGTTGTAATGAAGGCTTTTGGATTGGGGTAGGATACCACATGGGTAAGTGGTTACACCTTTCCTTAAACACTCCACATTTTCATTTCTTGGCTCACATTTACCAATTCTTAGAGACATTTTTTTTTCTTGGGGGTTAGAGAGACTTGACATCACTCTTTCTTGTTCATTTCATTCTTTTTCTCCCTTGATGATCATGTTAGGGATAATTACCTCTTTTTAATTCCAACAACCCTTCCTTTTATTCTCTTTCTTGCATTTTCTCTTTTTGTTCTTTTTCTTTTCTTTCCTTCCTTTTTCATAGAGATCATTTCTTTTCTCTTCTAGGTGCCTTGATACCTCTTTCAAATTCCTCAACTCTCCCCCAAAACATATGACTTACTTATTTCACAAGAGTGTTAAGTAAGGTCCTGGTGCCAAGAGAGGATCACGAGAAAATAGGTAAAAACTTATATCGTGGTTATCAAATGAGAACGGCTAGAGGCTCAAAGAAGGTTGACTAGGGATAGTGACATTGGTTGGCAATAGAAAGCATAAACGGACCAAGAAAAGCATATAATCATTTTCCAAACCAAGCAAAACTTAGGATTAAAGCACATTCGGGACAAGTTTTAGACCATTTGCACGGGTACTTGGACTAGCAACAAATCACCTCATCCCTCATGCAACTAGACCGTAAAAAAGGATAGAGTCGAGAGCCTAAAACGACCACAATCAAGTTAAAGATTACTTTGGTCCAATAAACCACTCGACGATTACCAAAGTCAACTCAAGAGTCTCAAAGTCACTAACTAGAGCTATTTTTCTTTCAAAAACCTTGGTTCAAACCATAAGCACGTAGTTAAGTGTGTTGGTACCAAATGAAGCATGAATAACTCTTTTTTGAGAATGACTTGATTAGGCCTTTTATTCATTACTATTACTATTATTATTCCCTAAACATAAAAACGGACTCGTTCCCTTAAGAAGGTTGTCACGCTATCCATCATTGAGACAAGTCACCCGGTTCACACAAAACTACCTTTGAAAAGAACCGTGACATTAAGAAAACCAAAAACTTATTATTCATACTACTATAAAGAACATAAAAAGAAGCTACTACCAAAACAAAATCTAAAGTGGAAAATTAAAGAAGCTAATGAACAATAACTACTAAAGATAGATAAACAAAAAATAAGAACACAAACAAAATAATTCAATTATTACAGTCCGAATATATCCAAATGTATCAGTCAACCAATAAAATCCACCCCTCCCCTCCCCCCCGAATAAAAGTAAGTATTATCCCCAATGCTTAACAAAATAAGAGTGAAAAGAGAGGGGACGGAGAAAACTCCCTAAACATCCTTGGACATCTCAATGCCCCCAGCAGCATCATCGCCCATTGGGTTAGCCAACTCTATCTCATCATCATCATCATATTCGGGAGTGGCAGAGTATCAAACATTGCACGCACTGCCTCGACAATGTCGACAACAAGGCATGGCTCATCAGACTTGCCAGCTGGTGCAACTGGTGCAGTTGGTATAGATGGATCAGGGGCGGACTGGTCTGGGTAAAGTAGCATGTCAAATGGAAAATTCCTAGCTGTTGCAAGTCGGGTCACCTCCCTCCTAAGCTTATCCACTGATCTCTTGCTTACCTGGGATTTCCTCTTCTTCTTTACTTCCTTGGTCAATTCCTCAATAACCTACACGTGTTGTACCAGAGTGTCCATGATCATCTTCTAGTTGTCCAGAATCTTTTGCAACTTTTCATCAAGATCAGTGGAGACTTGTGATGCCTATGTAGATGAATGCGCTGCACTAGTACAGATAGTTCATACAACTTTGAAGTAGCTATCTGTATCCAGTTGTTGAGACTCGCCAATGTTTGGAGACTCGTAGAGCAGATAATGGAGCTCTAAGCATGGGCACTAGCCTTGGAGCTGTAGCAGGGGATGCCTTGGGGGCTGTGGTTGGACCTGAAAATGGTGGCGGAGGCATAGCAGCAACAATAGAAGAGGGCTCAGCAGAGGTAGATAGAATGTCAGCTGTCCTAGAGACTACCACTATCGACTCATTAGACTGGCCTGTGGTGGTAGAAAGCTGATCTCTCTTCTTTGGGTTGGTCGAATCCATCAATGAGTACCAGTCAAACGGCTTCTTTGGCTTCACCTTTGTATCATATGATCTCGGCTCTACCTTTGCATCAGTAGGGTACTCTGTAATAGTGTTGGGATAAAGGTAGGTCGTGTTGGTCTGGTGTGCTACCAATGAAATATTGGCTGACATCACGACACCCACATTAATTGGGTACCCGCCCATGATGGAATCAACTAGAACAGCTCGTGGAATAGGAATACGGGTCTCATTATAGAATGGATCAAGTCTGCTACACATAAAAGGCTGCCATCCATTCGCCTCAAAGCTCAATATGTACTGCTGAATGGGAACCCTAGTAGTGATCCATGGTGGTAGTGGCCCTGGTGGTGCTAAGATCTCCGCTAGCCATGGTCGGACTTCTTCTTTCATAGTGCACTTCTCTAGGTACTCTTTCGGCTGTAAGTCCTCAAACCCCAAGTACGCATTTAGCGTGTGCTGATCAAACCTCACCTTGAGGTTACGTACTTTGGTCACCTTCGTTCCCTTCTTGATGTGAGAAATGTTGGCGTAGAACTCTCAGACAAGGTACTCATTGGCATCTTCAACACATCCAACCCTTTCTTGCTCTGAACCGCCTCAACACTACCAGTTGTATTTATCCAAATCCTTCAACAGAAACTGCTGCTCATGTGTTAGGGATCTTGCGGCCACCACATACGCAAGTCAGTGAAGGCAACCAAGCTAACGAACCTATCCTCCTATATCTCCTTCTTCTTTGATCTCTCCACACCAGTGGATGTACCCTCACCCCCTTTACCATCATCAGAGATATTCTATATAGTCTGCGCAACTGTGTCTGGGGCAGCTGTTGGCTCAAAGGTTGGCTAGCACTTTTTGACCCCTTGGAAGTGTTGTGAGATGAAGAGGCCTCATCCATGAGCTAAAATCGCCCCTATGGCCTAGATTGTGTAATTGATTTCTCCTCTGGAATAAAGGCAGAGTTGCCCTCAGAAGCTTTCCTAGATGGGACATAGGAGCTAGAATCAGAGAGGTTTGCACCCTTCCCTTTGCCTGCAGTGGCCTTCTTTTAGATGGTTTTAGGCTGGCCAAGGGGCAAGGTACCTCTACCTCGACCCCTAGAAGACTCATCTCTGCCTTTTTGGTTTCGCTGCGGCCACGCGATCAAACCATTGTCTGTACCAAAACAAAGAAGTTTTTTAATTTCCAGCTATCATTCAACACATTCAAGACTTATGTTGGCAAGGGAGAACATTGTGGACACATTGAGGTTACTACGAAAACAACATGCTGTAGGATTGGGGAATTATGGACCGCATATTTTTTATGTGCGACCGTAGACAGGGAGTGCGGACTACACAATTGCAAGTGCGGCCGCACTTCTGACAAGTAAACATCAGAGGCTCAGAAGCCCCCTCTCTAAATCAATGCGGAGGCTGTTTTGCGGCCATAGAGTGAATCTGCAGTCCGAACATTTTTAAGTACCTCTCTTAGATTTCTATGGCCTGCACAATTAACATGCAGCTGCAGAAGTACTTGCCTTCACCAAGCTGCCCAAAACACAAAACTATGGACTATACAAATTAAAGTGCGACCGCAAATTTCAAAAATTATGAACTGGGTGACATTTTGTACTTAGATTTTGCAATTACTTGTACAAATTGGTATGACAACATGCTATGAATATGAAATTCACTAACCCAGCCCATTAGTGAATGTATTATCAACTACCCATTTCAAATCTTCCCTATATGGATACATGGATGAACTCTAATAACAGATGGCCTAAAAAGAAACTAAAATTTCAAAAATTAAACTAACATAAAAATGTAACATGAAATGAAGCATACCAGATAGAGTGAGTGCACAAGGTGTATAAGCACAGGTAGGTATATGTGCGGGACAATGAAAATCTTTTAGGAAACTTTGTAGTGTAACAGTGATCGTGAGGAGAGTGAAAAGTTTAAAATAACCACAAAAGTTCTATTTATACTAAGAGTCTTGAGAGGGAAAAAGGGTCGAGTGCAGCCGCACAATTCCATGTGCAGTCCGTACTCTATCACATGGGTCTACCTTCTCTGAGCTTAATGTGCGGTCCGCACATTTTTGACTGCGGCCGCAGATTTCCATTTACGGTCGCAGATTGGCCCTACACTGACAGGCTCAAACTTCAGAGAGTTTTCAATTTCACACCTTGGCAAGCTTTCAATTGTGTGGTTCGCATGTGAAATGTGCAGCCATGAATGTACTTCTGCTGTAGCTCATAGAATTGTGCGGTCCACACAAATAAAGTATGGTCTGCAGATCCTTCAACACTTAGCCATTTTTTAGTTCACCCTTCTTGCAAGTCACACTCAACCCTGTAGCACACTTCAAATCAAGTTAGAACACAAATAACATCTAACTACAAAAGAAAAAGGAAAAGAACATGGGTTGCCTCCCAAGAAGCACCTGATTTAACGTCACGACACGACGCAATATTAAACACACTCAAGTGAAGTAAATGACCGCCATCACGTGGATATCTCCAACCTTGCCAAGTAGTGCTTCACCCGGCGAACATTGACTCGAAATATTTCATTGTTTTTATTCTTCAAGTCAAATGCACCAAAGGGTGTCACACCAACAAATTCAAATGGACCGTTCCACTTGGATTTTAGCTTTCCGGGAAATATTCTCAACCTTGAGTTAAAGAACAATACAAGATCGTCTACCTTGAACTCTTTGTTCCAAATGTATATGTCTTGAAGATATTTCATCTTTTCTTTGTACAAAGATGAGCTCGCATAAGCATAGAACCGAAACTCATCCAATTCATTCAAATGTGTAACCCGCAAGTTAGCGGCTACATCCCAATCAAGATTTAGTTTCCCTAGAGCCCACATTGCTTTGTACTATAGTTCCACCGGAAAATGACAAGATTTTCCGAACACCAACCAGTATGGAGGCCGATAGGTGTTTTGTAAGCCGTCCGATAAGCCCATAACGCATTATCAAGCTTCTTGGACCAATCCGTCTGACTAGTATTCACCCTTTTAGACAAGATACTCTTTGTCTCCTGGTTGGAGACTTCCACTTGCCCACAAGCTTGTGGGTGATAGGGAGTCGTAACCTTATGATTAACACCATACTTGCTAAGTAAAGTGTCATAAGCTTTGTTGCAAAAGTGTAACTCCCCATCGCTTATGATTGCACGTGGAGTACCAAATCCTGAAAAGATATTCTTCTTCAAGAAAGCCACTACACTTCTCGCCTCATTGTTGGGTGAAGCAATGACCTCAACCCATTTGGACACATAATCCACCACGATCAAGATATAGGTGTTTCCACAAGATCTCACAAAAGGTCCGATAAAGTCAATGCCGTAAACATCGAAAATATCAATCTCCAAGATGGTTGTGAGAGGTATTTCATTTTCTTTGAGATTCTACCGGCCTGTTGACATTGATCATATCTTTTCACCAAATTACTAGCATTTTTGTAAAGAGTAGGCCAATACAAATCACAACAAAGCACTTTGGCCGCCGTTCTTGCCCCACCACGATGACCATCATATGGTGAAGAATGACAAGCCCCAAGAATATCACCTTGCTCTTGTTCCAGTACACACCTCCTAATCACCCCATTCGTACAAATCCGAAAAAGATATGGTTTATCCCAATAATAATCTTGACAATATCTTTTGAGCTTCTTCTTTTGGTTTGAAGAGAACTCATCCGGAATGATTCCACTCACAAGAAAATTTGCCAAGTCCGCGAACCATGGAACCTCTTTCATTGAAATTTCCAAAAGCTGCTCATCGGGAAATGAGTCATTATTTCAAGGCCTCCCATCCTCCTCAAATGAGATAAGTGGTCCGCCACTTGGTTTTCACTACCTTTCATATCTTGGATATCAATATCAAATTCTTGCAACAAGAGCACCTATCTCATCAACCGAGCTTTGTAATCCCTTTTTCTTATAAGATAACGAAGCGTCGCATGGTCCATGTGGACAATAACTTTGGCACCCATCAAGTACGGGCTGAACTTCTCAGTTGCAAACACAATATCAAGGAATTGTTTCTCCATAATGGTATAATTGACTTGGGAACTATTCCTGGTCTTACCAACATAGTAGACTGGATGGAAAATCTTGTTGATACGTTGCTCCAAAATAGCCCCAACCGCTACGTCACTTGCATCACACATGAATTCAAAAAGCACACTCCAATTAGGAGCGGTAATGATAGGAATTGTTGTCAACTTGAGCTTCAATAACTCAGAAGCCCTCATGAAATCATCTTTAAAATTGAACTTGACATCTTTCTCAAGGAGCTTGCATAATGGGTTCACCATTTAGAGAAATCTTTGATAAAGCGTCGGTAAAAACCCGAATGGCCTAGAAAACTCTGCACACCCTTCACTGAAGTTGGTGGTGGAAGTTTAGAAATCACCTCAATCTTTGCTTTGTTCACTTCAATTCCATTCCTTGAGATTTTATGTCCAACGATAATACCTTCCTCAACCATGAAATGACATTTCTCACAATTGAGTACCAAGTTGGTTTGTTCACATCTAGCCAATACTTTGTCCAAATCTGCAAGACAATCATCAAAGCACTCCCCTACCACCGAGAAGTCATCCATGAAAACTTTAAGGTAGTACTCTATTATGTCCGTGAAAATAGCCATCATACATCGTTGAAAAGTTGTCGGTGCATTGCACAAACCAAATAATATCCTCTTGAAAGCAAAAGTACCATAGGGACATATAAAGGTTATTTTTTCTTGATCTTCCGGAGCAATGAGAATTTGGTTGTAGCCCGAGTAACCATCAAGAAAGCAATAGAAAGCACGGTCGGCCAATCTATCGAGCATTTGATCTAAGAAAGGAAGTGGAAAGTGATCCTTCCTTGTCACTTCTTTTAGCTATCGATAATCCATACAAACCCTCCAATTGGTCACCGTTCTTGTAGCAATAAATTCTTTCTTATCATTGGTAACCACCATCATGCCCCCTTCTTTGGGACACATTAAACCAGAGATGTCCATAAACTATCAGAGATGGGGTAGACAACCCCGACATCCAACCACTTGATAATATCTTTCTTGACAACTTCTTGCATAGCCTCATTGTGTCTTCTTTGATGTTCAATGGACAGTTAGTACCATCATCAAACTTGATCTTATGCATGAAAAAAGTGGGGCTTATACCCCGAATATCTGCCATGGTCCACCCAATATCCTTCTTCCTCTTTTGTAACACTTCCAATATGGAATCAACCTGCACATTAGTCAGACAAGAAGAAAGATTAACTAGTAAAGTAGAATAAGGGCCAAGAAATTCATACAGAAGGTGTGGAGGCAATGGCTTTAACTCCAAAGTAGGTAGCTCTTCAATAGAAGGCTTTGTAGGAGGAGTCTTCCTTTTTTCAAGATACAAAGATGATTTTCGGTTTGCATGGTTGTATGACAACATTCCTTGTAAAGAGTTCACGCATTCCATGAAACCGTCCATCTCGGCATCATCAAAATTAAGCAAAATGGCCTCCAACATATCACCAACATTGATAGTAGCACTTGTATCATCAACAATAACATCGATCACCAAGTCCAGAAAAGAACACACCTTATTGCTATTTGGTTGCCACATGGACTTAGGCACATGGAATACCACTTTTTCATCACCAACCCAGAAAGTGAGTTCTCTGGCTGCTACATTACAAAGAGCCTTACCCGTAGCAAGGAAAGATCTCCCAAGTCAGGAGAAACTTCAAAAGTTCCCACTAAACACTGGTTTACAGGTAGAGGAGAAGGCTATGAAGGATAAAATTCAGAAGGTCGAGCTATTTAGCAAGGATGTTTCTTCAGCAGAGCACTAAAGCAACTTGGTTTAGGGTAAGAGATGATAACACTAGATACTTTTTCTTAGTAATTAAGCACAGGAAGCTAATGCAGGCAGTCACACAATTACAAGACCATAATGATCAAATGCAGTATAAACCAAATACTATAGCAGACATTTTTGTTGATTACTATAAGAAGTTATTGGGTGAGCAGGGAGAATGTAAAGGAGGTATAGTCCACTGGTTCTTGGAGAATGGGTACAGGTTGAATTCCAATCAACAAATGCAACTGTTGGGATATATACTGATAAAGAAGTAAAAGAAGCAATGTGGGGCATCAATGTGAATAAAAGTTCAGGATCAGATGGGTTTGGAAGTGATTTTTTCAAGGAATCTTGGGATATTGTGGGCTTAGATGTGACTGAGGTAGTATTGAAGTTTCTTAGAAATGGGAAACACTCAAGCAAATAAATGCTACTGTAATTACATTGATCCCAAAGGTTGCCAATTCTTAAATGCTGGCCAGTTCAGGCCCATCTCATACTGTAATATAGTATATAAGTGCATTTCAAAGATTCTATGCAAAATATTGAAGCAAGTATCGCCACACCTAGTGAATAAATCACATTCTACATTTGTGCAAGGTAGATCATTGGTACATAATGTCATTATATGCCATGACCTTTTGAGGCACTACCAAAGGAAGACTACTCCTAGGTGCTTAATGAAGATAGACCTAAGGAAGGCCTATGACATGATTAGATGGGATTTCTTAGCATAGATGATACAAGGATTTGGTTTTTCGAGCAGCTTCACACAACTAGTTATGATATGTGTGACCACTACTTTTTCAGTCAAAGTGAATTGTACAAGACATGGGTATTTTGAAGGAAAGAGTGGCCTGTGTCAAGCGGACCCAATCTCTCCATTGTTAATTGTCATGGTCATGGAGTACCTCTCAAGAATTCTAAATAGGATGAGCCAGCTACCAGACTTTAGATTTCACCCAATGTGTAAAAGACAAAAGCTTACACATTTAGTTTTTGCTGATGATCTAATAATCGTCCGTAAAGAAAATGATAGCTCAGTGAAGAGTGTCATGGAAGCATTGCACCACTTTTCAGAGGTATCTGGGCTAGTGGCCAACATTGACAAATCACACATATTCATAGCAGGAGTTGATGAGGAGACAAAAACAAGAATAGTTCAAACGATTGGCTTCACCCTGATAACTTTTCCTATCAGATGGGTTTGGAAGTGATTTTTTCAAGGAATCTTGGGATATTGTGGGCTTAGATGTGACTGAGGTAGTATTGAAGTTTCTTAGAAATGGGAAACACTCAAGCAAATAAATGCTACTGTAATTACATTGATCCCAAAGGTTACCAATTCTTAAATGTTGGCCAGTTCAGGCCCATCTCATACTGTAATATAGTATATAAGTGCATTTCAAAGATTCTATACAAAATATTGAAGCAAGTATCGCCACAACTAGTGAATAAATCACATGCTACATTTGTGCAAGGTAGATCATTGGTACATAATGTCATTATATGCCATGACCTTTTGAGGCACTACCAAAGGAAGACTACTCCTAGGTGCTTAATGAAGATAGACCTAAGGAAGGCCTATGACATGGTTAGATGGGATTTCTTAGCATAGATGATACAAGGATTTGGTTTTTCGAGCAGCTTCACACAACTAGTTATGATATGTGTGACCACTACTTTTTCAGTCAAAGTGAATGGTACAAGACATGGGTATTTTGAAGGAAAGAGTGGCTTGTGTCAAGCGGACCCAATCTCTCCATTGTTAATTGTCATGGTCATGGAGTACCTCTCAAGAATTCTAAATAGGATGAGCCAGCTACCAGACTTTAGATTTCACCCAATGTGTAAAAGACAAAAGCTTACACATTTAGTTTTTGCTGATGATCTAATAATCTTCCGTAAAGCAAATGATAGCTCAGTGAAGAGTGTCATGGAAGCATTTCACCACTTTTCAGAGGTATCTGGGCTAGTGGCCAACATTGACAAATCACACATATTCATAGCAGGAGTTGATGAGGAGACAAAAACAAGAATAGTTCAAACGATTGGCTTCACCGTGATAACTTTTCCTATCAGATACTTGGGCCTTCCTCTATCCCCCAAAAAGTGGAATAAGATGGAGCGTCACCAATTGATTGTCAAGATCACAGAGAAAATTAGGGCAACTTCTGCAAGACATCTATCCTATGCTGAGAAGCTGCATGTAATAAATTTTGTACTATTCTCAGTTCATAATTTGTGGGGTACAGTATTTATGTTGCCTCAAAGTGTGTTGAATGAGGTAGATAGGAAGTGCAGGGTGTTTTTATGGGGAAGCTCAGAAGAGAAGAAGAAATTATCTTTAGTTGCATAGGAAAAAATTTGCAAACCTAAAAAGCACGGTGATTTAAATGTAAAAGGATGTAAGAACTACAATAAAGCTTCTGTAGGTAAAATGATTTGGTTGATTATGGAAAAAGCTGATAACCTATGGGTAAAATGGGTACATGGTCTCTATATGAACAATGGGGTGGACTTCTGGAATCGCATACCTCAGGCTAATAGTAGTTGATATTGGAAGAGGCTACACAAACTGAAGTTGTGCATGGTGAATTGGTACAGGAATGGAAGATATAGTCTGAATGCAAATGGTAAATATTCAGTCATGCAATGATACCTAAAACTAATTGGGGACACACCAAAAATGGAAATTGCAGAGTTAGTGCGGAACAGAATCAGTCTACCAAAACATAGGTTCATCCTGTGGTTGGTTGTTCAAGGTAGGCTATTGACAAAGAAAAAGATGTTGACAATGGGACTACAATGTGAAAATACTGCGTGTGTACTGTGTGGTGGAGCTGGAATGGAGAGTGCTACACATCTTTTTTCTAATTGTGTATGGTCTATGCAGCTATGGGAAATGTTGAACCAATGAAGTGGTACCAGACTTCAGCAGCAGGATGCTCTACAATCCTTAAGCAGAATACAGAGTAGGAGATGGAGTGTGATGAAGAAGAGCATTATCGCAGCAGTGTATGGAGCGGGCTTATATCAGATTTGGCAGGCAAAAAACTGGAAGATGTTTAGGAAATCTACTGTACAGGGTAATATCATAGTGCAACAGATTCAAAGTGTAATTAGAGAAAGAGTGGACATGATAAAGAATTCAAAACGAGCTAGGAAGGCTAGATACATAATACATAGGTTATGTAGCTAGGGATAGATACTGGACGTCGTAGATGGGTTAATTTGTTTGAACTTTTTTACTGAGGCTTTTCCCGGAATCACCAGGTAAAGTGCTCTCTCTTTGTAAATCTAAATTTGTTTGACGGACTGGTAATACAATTTCACATTTATTACCAAAAAAATGTTTTATTGCATGGAAAACTAGAATTTACTGTAAGAGGATTAAAAAAATTGTGCTCTTTATCGGTAGCTTTAAAGCAAGGAAAAAAAAAAAAGAAGCCCATGGGACAACTATTAACGTCACAAGGAGACTTTGCATAAGACTTTGAACGCATTATTCTTGCTCATGAACGACACTCATATTCAATTTGAATTTGGGATTCACTTTAGATATCTTTTAGTCCTACTTTTTCTTAATCTACACCACTTTAAAACTAACTGATAAAATATTGAGAAACAGAGAAAAGCTGGGACGAGGAAGACTAGCTAAGCCGACAGAAATTTCTATTTTCTTAATAAAATAAGTGAATCATAATGCGGATACCGCGAATTATTTACTTTACGTGTGAATTTAGGAAAAATTTGGTAGCCTTAATTACCTATTAGCTAGTGGACTCAGCAAATTGTAAGCTCATCATTTGCACAACATTGTTTTTTTTTATATATATATTATTGAAATACAAAAAATTATTTTGTGACTGCTCATAATGATTTTCCTATCGTGGTAAAGTGAACTTAACCTGATAATGTACTAGACAGTATATAGAACTTAAATGAGACTGAATATAGTAGTTCTACTTAAGTTGAAATGAATTCGATCCGCATTACATGCTTGCATTAAAGCCACAAACGAGAATGTCATATTGTAATAGATGCATGCATATGCGCGGGCTCAAATTTGATGTAACACCATTATCGATCATGTAAAACGTGATGAATAATACGTCTAATTAAAAAAAGGGCTACTTTTTACTGCTGATAGTGCATAAAAAAGATAGAAATCAAGTATAACGCAAATGAACTTGAATAAAAATATATTTTATTGCTACCACAATCAGTGACTGACATCTATGTTTTCTGCATTAAGACGACAATTTTCTAACTAGAAAGCTAATTACTACTTACTATAACAGGAAAATATGAGCTTAGAATAATTAATGTGTACAAACACGTAAGGAGTAAGAACAGAGTAAATCAAAGTAATCACTTCTTAGGCTTCGGCAGTTTGCAGCTTGGGCACCTTTTCAACTTTAGCTGCTTCAACTCCACATGTAGAATTATGCAGACACGAAGCCACGTGAATTTTTCCTGAGGAAATTAGTGAACCAAGCTTTACAATGTCAATAATCTGTTCCTCTGTAAGTTCTGGAAGCTTCTGATTATTGTTCTCATCTACGATAATGACATGGTTTTGTATCTTCTCTGAAAGTTTCTGCTCCTTTAAAATGGCCTTCTCCTTTTTATTGTATATTATATAGAGCACCATTTGGAAAATTCCAAGGATGAATCCCAATACGTTTGGAATCTACAATGATAAAGGAGGAAGTAAATACATGAGAAGATTCAACATACATATTTTACGTAACATAAACGCATTAAATATAGAACTTACAGCTATGTTAATGTCTTTTACGAGAAGACCATAGAAGAACCACATGACAGCACTTAATGTGAGGAAAACGGATAGGAGAAGTGGCATGTATTCCACACTCTTTGTTTTTATTACTTTTCTCTGCATAAAATGAGAAAATCATCAGCATTATATTCTTCATGCATGGGAAAACAGGGGAAATAAATAAAGACGACTATATAAGTTTTGAAATAAGTGAAATATTTGTACGTAAAAACTCACCACAATGCCTAAGGGTGCTACAAACAAACACAAGGAAAATACAAGGCAAATCCATCCAACTGCTTGACCACGAGCGGCACCTTTGAATAGAAATTGGGTAACAAGGACAATAACGCCAAAGCCACCCACCACTGATAATAAGAGCATCTTTACAGTTTGGACCTGCAATAAATAAATTGTTAAGAGCAAAGTATATTTTCTTCCGCTAAGAAAAGAAACGAATAAAAATAAATCCTATTATGTAATAGAAGAAATATTCAATTTCTTGCAAAACCATACCCTGGCTTTCTTTGGTGCGTAGAAAAGGTAGAAACCGACGTAGATAGTTTCAATGAAGCAGCCAAAGGAGTTTATGGTGATGATAAGGGTCGTGTTTGTCTTGAGAAATGCATAATAAATCCAAAGCATGGAACTAAAGAGTGCAACCACATATGGAATCGATTGATAGCCTTCAGTTGATTTCTTCTTGTAAATTTTATAAAACGTGGGCCTGCAGGTGTGAAATTATATAGTGTTAAGTCAGATTGTGATTAAGCCGACGGAAAAAAACAATAAAAAAAAAGTATAATAGCAAATGGAGACTCACAGAGGAGAAAGGAACACAATGAATGAGACAATGTTACCTGCAAATTGCCAGAAGGAAAAAAAGAAAGAAAAGACGAAGAGTTATTTACGCTAGAAAGTAAATAAGTACTTAACAAAGAGTGGTGCATGCAAATGATTTAATAAATGTTATGTTAATTACTTATGGAGGAAAACAGGTTTGTATTTACCAAGGACCCCAAAAGCAAAAGCCCAGTGACCAGAAATACCCGCCATCTCTTTTTTACTTTATTTTATGCTTCTAGCCAAAGAATTGAAAATCTCTAGCACTCTGTCTCTCACCCACAATGCTAGAGTTGCACAAGTACTATTTGACACTGAAATAAGGAGAGCTTGGTCGATATATTTATATAGGTTGGGGGTGGGAAAGTGGGTGCAACAGAAGAAGAACTTTTGTACTACAATAAAGTGTATATTTTATTCTAAAATGCAAAAGAGCACTCTGAAGAGGGAAGGTGCAATGCCTATATATCAGGTTGCTCTTTTATTATGTCATCCACCAATCCTTAGGGGCACTACAGCTTACAACTTGATGTTTTTTTTTTTTGGAGGGGTTTGATTTTAATGAATTTATATACAAAATGAACTCCTAATCAGCTAAAAAACAATTCAGAAATGATAGAAGAACAAATTATTGCCTGCCATTTGTTATCAATAATGTAGGGGCTATCCAGTTCTGGCTTTTGGATGCTGCTATTGTCTATTGAGGAGATCAATTTGCTGCAATGACCGAAGAAATTCAGGATATGCTTCCCTTTGCTTTGCTTCAGTAGGTTTATCTTTTTTTGGTGGGTTGTCATTAATTTATCGATCTCTGTAGTGTATACAGAAATATATAAACGCATTCAATTTTTTTCTGATTCATATATTTTTAAGTGAGTCAAAATTGATTGAGCCACTAAATGGATCAGGCTATAATCTGCCCAATGTTTTGCATGGGTCACAATGGATATATCAGTTTGGACCAAGCAATAAGTCATAATTTAACCCGTTCAATTCAAAAGCTTTTCTCATTTGTTTGTTCTTTTAAACTTTGTTTAATTATCAAATCAAATTAATGGTGGAAATTTTTTTCCTTATTTATTATGATTATTTCAAGCAAATCAAGCTCCAACATAATTATTTTCTATGTTTTGATAAGTTTTCTTATGGATCAATTTAAGCTATGCAACTCAATTGGCCCAAGCTTTAGATGAGCTGAATTCGCCAATAAACATATGCCTAGCCAACTTGTACAAGTCTGGATGGATTAGGCTCGGGGCCGGAGGTAGAAGCCGAGCAACAGATTCGGCTGAACTCAGTAGCTTTTGCTCAAACAATATATTTATGTTAAGAAATTCAGTAAATATGTAATACAAACATCAAATTCAAAACTCAGTCATTAGTACTTGAAATCATTGTTCGAAAATTCAGAACACATAAAACTAAAAATTTTGACTCCGCCACTAATTAGGCTAGTTATAATTTCACGAGAAATATTATTTGACACGGGTACATATATATAATTTACAATAGTATGTTTAATTTTGTTACGCTCGATAACTTTGTTGGTAGGTACTTTATGCTGTTATACAAAAGTTATTATTAATATAACATATACTCATTGGCACTATTTCAATGATTGAACGTCAGATGTTTCATACCATACTTCTTCTCTTACTTTATAATATAAAATTTACTTCTCTTGTATGTGTTGAATGCGCGCAAAATCACTCTCAGGGGAATATAGAACACTCCTTTTACGATCAATCTTCCCATAAAAACAATTGGTACCACTTTGAACGTTCTTGCTTTAATCTTAGTCGTTTAATAATATCATGTGCATACATCGCTTGCCTGATATTTGTTTCATGATAAAAATGAAAAAGACGTTAGTTTTATAAAGTAAGATTAAACAATTGAAAGATGGAGAACAAAAGGTGAATCTCAATTCTTCTAAATTGAGTGGAAGACTCTAATTTCTCTACTTATATTAAGAATTGTCCTTCCCACTACACATTAAGGATGCATGTAATGTAACGTTTTTCTACTTAAAGCTAATTTAACTTTTAACAGAAAGTTATATGTCATTTTAAAATTGTGACCAATTACTTCTAGCTCTCTGACCTAAATAATTCACTGATAAACACCGTGTTTCCCGTCTTCTTATGACGAATTATAGATATTATACTGAAAAAGGCAGCCCGGTGCACTAAGCTCTCGCGCTATGCGCGAGGTTTGGGAAAGGCCCGGACCACAAGAGTCTATTATACGCAGCTTTACCCTGCATTTCTACAAGACACTATTTCCACGGCTTGAACTCATAAATCTCCTGGTTATGTGGCAACAACTTTACCAGTTACGTCAAGGCTCCCTTTCATTAGGTCTAGCTCTAAGAATTTGAATACAAATGTCAAACAATGAAGCCCATTGAACACTACCCATGTCAAAATACAAAGCCCATTTGTCTTAAGTTGGAAATTCTAAGTGTTCCTTAACCTACTATTGCAGAAATAGTAAATGCGGAAAGTAAAGAGCATAAGTATTTTACGTGGAAAATACCTGGCTCAAAAGGTGAAAAAAACACGACCTACTTCCCAGTAGGTTTTTCCCAAACTCTCCACTAAATCACTGAGACAAAAACTGCATTTACAAAAACTCTTTTGTAAACCTAGGACTAACTCTAATCTCGTTGTAGCAAACAACCTCTAACTGTTGCGACAACTTCAAGTGAACTCTAACTTGAATACTCTGAGTACCGATTACAATTGCCTCTAGATAAAGTTAAAAGGTACAATATGAAAACACCTACTACAATTGAACTAGAATAAAAGACATACAATTGGAACTGGTTCTTCTATCTGGTTCATATAGCTTTAGGTTTGCATACTTTAATTACACACGAACTGCTTGCAAAATGCCTTGCTATTTTGCTCTCAATTCACGTTTAACTTTTGCGTTGTGCATACCTGTAAAATAAGAATATCCTACAATATAAAGAGTTAGTAGATGAAGAAATAACTAGAGTTATAATGCTACTCTTCCTCGGTGGAAGAGTTCCAGTTGATCTCAACTTATAAATCCTTCCCTATCTTGGATAATGTTCTTTTTGAGTAAGGAGTCCTTCTCCTTATCAATTATGCAACCTTTTCGATCAGGATATATATCAAATATATCATGTTAAATTTATCTCCTTCATGTGCATCCCACATGCTCGAATCTGCCCGTTTCTATGCACCTAAGGGATGGACTTGGTTCATGCCTGAGCTTCCTTTGTCAATCTACAAAACTAACCTTCACTTGGACCAACAAATTCTCCCCTTTTTTATGCTGACAAACTCTGTGCTTTTCATAAGCTTAGGCCATGTTTCAACTTAGCTCGACATCAACACAATGTTAGAAACATTTTTCTTTTTTATCACTTATCATCAAGGACCAGGTTCATTAGGTTATAAACATCACTGTTCAAAGCTAAACATCACTTGTTTAAAGCACAAACAGATTTAAAACTTACTCATGGCCACTGGAGCTATCCCAAATGCAATCATGGATTAATCATCATCGATCAAGCTAAGAATTTCAACCATCAAAGAAATATAAATAAACAGTTAGAGCAAAAACCAGCAGATTTTATTGATTTCATTGATAGTTGATATGATTCTTCCACAAAACATAAAAGGAAATAAAAATACTGAAAACATGAGCAAACAGAAAAACTTTCCAAACTAGGTCACTGAAGGAACTACACTAGTCTAGGAAGTTAAGGCTTAGAAGAACAAAGTGCTGGGTTATTGGCTTGGAGAAGTTTCAGCATGTCTTGAAGAATTCCATCATTCTTCTCCTTTTACCTTGCAAGTTCAGTTCTGAGAGCATCTCTCTCAGATTCTACCTCAGCCAACCTTTTCTTCAGCCTTGCTATCTCAGCATCTTTTGCCCCACTCTCCTGCACCAATGCTCTGACCTTGCTATTGACTGATGTCTTCTTGGATGAACCAGGTTCATTAGGAGTGACAAGGACCTCATAGTCACAAACAATTAGAGTTTTCGCCCCAAAGTGATCTTTGCTTGTAGCCACCTCCCACTTCTTCAGAGGCACCTTTAAAATGTTCTAGCAAAACTATGAGAATGAAGCCATAGGGAATGACATGAGACTTGGTGCCATTCACAACCCCATCAAGAAACTGGATTATGAATTCAGGCCAGTTAACTGCTTCCCACTATCCAAACACTCCATCAGTACCAAGTCAATCAAGTTTGCAACGTGCCTCATTTCCTGCCTTGGCAGAACACATTTGATGAAAAATTCGAATAACACCTTATGAGGTGGCTTCATTGCACTCTTGTACACAGCCTTGGGCTGAGTTTCCTCCTCATGATCACTGAATTTTCTAGTGATTGGAAGGGCAGTAGAAAGATTTTCTAGGCTTGTCCACTTAAACTTTTTGTAGCCATTGTACTCCTCAGTAGGTACACCTAGAATTTCACCAAACTCCTTCGTATTGAAAGAGATTTGCACCCCTTTCACCAAGCTGGTAACCCTTCCATCCTTCACTGCAGTATTTGCCATAAATTCAATAATTTCATCCCATGCTAACCTGCCATCCATCTGAAGGACCATGTCCTTCCAGCCTTGCACTTCTAATTTCTCCAACATCAACACCATCCCTTCCTCCTCCAAATCCTTGAGGAGCCTACCCTTCAGAATAGTTTGTTTGCCAAACTTGGCCATTTTGTCCTTTTCACTTTCATCTTCCTCTTATCCACTCCATTCCTCTTCTTCAGTAATTTTTACTTGTTTGGTTTTCACGGCAGACCTGGTCCTTTTTGCTAGGGTGGATAGTTCAGCAGACTTAGAAGTAGACTTCTTAGTGGAAGTCTTGGCTATCTTAGGCTTGGGAGTCTGAATCTCCACTTCAGCAATTTTATCTTTATCTTGATGGACCAGGTCCATCTCATCCACATCAATAGCCTCAACAGGCTCTCCCACATTCTTCTTCCCTTTGTCCATCCATTTATTTTTGCTTTCTTCTAATGCTTTCTGCATCTCTTCCTCATTCTGCTTCAGTTGACTTTTAGTGGCTCTTCTTCTTGGGGGGGGGGGGGGATTTGAATAGTGTTAGAAGGAGGAGTCTTCCTTTTCTTGTTAGCCCTAGCAGTGCTAGGGGTCTTAGCATTGGAAGTTCTCTTTTTCTTGGAGTTGTAGCTGTCACTTACTTTCTTTAATAGGTTTGCGAGGGTTTCTTCAACTGATGAACCAGGTTCATCTAATTTTTTCCCAAGGTTAACCATTCCTTCAGCGGCTTAGCCAGACCCACTTCCTCCTATTTTCTTGACACTTTCCTCTACTTTATCTGATTCTGCTCCACAAATAGCCATTTTACCTTTATCAGAAGTGGGTGAAGAATCAACCACTCTTTTCCCCATTCCCTTTTCTTCACTTCGAATGCCCTCACTCTCTTTTTATTTTTCCACTTTATTTTTACCACCTCTCTTTCTGGACTCTGAAGTTTCTACATCCACCACAAATCCAACCAAAGTAAACCTATTTTCCAGACTACCACATAAATAACCTTTTAGTATTATTTGTTCTAGAATTTTACATGTTCAGTATCAAAAGACTCAGTTTCTTCCCCCTCAGTAGCAGACTTGAAGGAGTCGTCATAGTTCTGGGGTTCTTGGGCTTGGCTAGCTTTTAATTATGCGTTCAATTTCTTTGATAATTCCTCCCCAGCAACTTTCTTGCGAGCAAACATCTTAACTCTTCTTTTCTTAGGTGGAGGAATGGTTGAATATGATGAGTTTGGTGGGGGAGTACTAGGGTTATCAGAGGGCTTAGTCATTTTGTGCTTGGGTCTTGGAAGAAAGAAGAAAGGTAGATTGAATTTTGGAAGATGAGAGAAGATGGAGAGAAATTTTGACGGTTTGAGAATAACAAAAGGAATGCAGAGATGATGATGATCAATTTAAAGGGATTGGATAACTAATGGATAACGACATGCTTCATCTATTTTTTAGAAGTCTAATCAAACTGAAATGTCAGTTTTGAATGGATGGAGGAGTCTTCCCTAGGATCTAGGTGATTTAATTTGGTTAGGACTCTTTTAAACAGAACTGGTTCAAATTAGTTGGATAGGTTTAAGAGAAATTTGGACTTAGGTAGGACTCTGCTTAGGATTCAAATATCATTAATTCAAATTATGCAGAGTGTAAAAAACATACCTTGTTATCTTGATGGACCAAGTTCTTCACTGATAAGTCTTTTGTGTAAGTCTAAATTTGCCAAAAATAGAGAAAATAACATTAAAGATTAATGAATCATTTTAACACATGACACAAGAGTATACTATTGAAAGTATGAGACTGAGCAAAAATTAGTCTAATTATATACACATTTTATAGATTTTCTAACCATTTTTTAATTTTTTTTTTAATTTTTTCGTTTAACATTGAACTGGTCCTTTTAGATTATCTTAATCACCCCTAATTCCAACCTGGTGCTCTCAAAGTAATCTCTACTTAAGGCTTTTGTAAAGATGTCAGCAATTTGCTTGTCAGTAGCACAAAACTCCACAGTGATCAAGCCTTTTTCATAGTTGTCCCTCAAAAAATGGTGCCTAACATCTATGTGCTTAGTTCACTTATGATGAACCAGGTTCTTTGTCATACTAATGGTACTAGTGTTATCACAAAATATAGGGATGCAACCAACATCAATTCCAAAGTCCAATAATTGTTGTTTGATCCACAACAATTGAGCACGACATGAAGTAGCAACAACATACTCAGCTTTAGCAGTAGATAAGGCTACTGAATTTTGATTTTTGGTAGCTCATGACACAAGACATAAACTAAGAAAGTGTGCCATACCTGATGTGCTCTTCCTATCCACAAAGAAACCTGGATAATCAGCATCATCATATCTCACTAGGTTAAATTACTATATTTTGGATACTAAAGATAAAGGTCAGTGGTGCTTTTCAAGTATCTCAATATTCTCTTAACATCAATCAAGTGAGACTCCTTTGGATTTGTCTGAAATCAAGCACAAAGACCTACACTAAAAAATAATGTTAGGTCTGCTAGCAGTATGATACAAAAGAGAACCAATCATTCCACTATACAACTTCTGATTAACTGATGAACCAGGTTCATCTTTATCGAATTTTATCGCTGTTGCTATAGGACTACCAATTTCTTTTGATTCTTCCATTTTAACCCTTTTAAGCAGCTCTTTCACATATTTCTGCTGATGGATCATAGTTCTATTTGAGTTTTGTTTAATTTGTAAGCCTAAAATAAAATTAAGCTCACCCATCATACTCATTTCAAATTTAGTCCCCCATTAGTTTACCAAATTCCTTACTTAG
The DNA here is from genome assembly GCF_000715075.1 of Nicotiana tabacum. Classification (NCBI taxonomy): domain Eukaryota; kingdom Viridiplantae; phylum Streptophyta; class Magnoliopsida; order Solanales; family Solanaceae; genus Nicotiana; species Nicotiana tabacum. Next base: position 156,148,497 of record NC_134085.1, read on the forward strand.
TTTATCAGTAGTTGCTCCAAAGATTATGTCATCAGCATATATCTGTACTACTATAAGGTCTTTACCTTTTTCTTTCAAGAATAAAGTGTTATCGATTTTACCTCTCTTGTAGCCATGCTCAAGCAGGAATTTTGATAATCTTTCATACCATGCTCTAGGAGCCTGCTTGAGCCCATAGAGTGCCTTGTCAAGTTTGTACACATGATCAGGACACTCCTTACTTTCAAAGCCCAGAGGTTGCTTGACAAACACTTTTTCCTTTAAATAGCCATTGAGGAAGGCACTCTTGACATCCATCTGGTGAAGAGTAAATTCCATGTAAGCAGCAAAGGCTACGAAGAGTCTTATTGCTTCCAACCCTTGCAACTGGAGCAAAGGTCTCATCATAGTCTATGCCCTCCTCTTGGCTATATCCTTGAACCAACAATCTTGCCTTGTTCCTTGTAACTGTTCCATCATCATCAAGCTTGTTTCTAAAGACCTATTTTGTGCCAATTACAGATCTGTCCTTAGGTCTTGGTACCAGATGCCAAACTTGACTCCTTTCAAACTGGTTGAGTTCATCTAGCATAACATTTACCTAGTCTGCATCCTGAAAAGCCTCAACAACATTTTTAGGTCAATAAGAGATAATAAAGCATCAAAAGCACAAAGATTCTTTAATAAAGATCTGGTTTTAATTCTAGAGGTTGGATCAGTAATTATGTTCTCAATGGGATGAGAACTTTGGTACTTGTAAGGTTTCACAACCAACTGATTTCCTCTTGATGTTTCTCCAATGTTTTGTTGCTGAGAAATAGGTTCATGGACAGGTTCCATCGAGGTATGAGATTCAGTTCCTCTTTGTTCAGTTCCTCCTATCAGGTTGCCCTAATTATAAGAACCTGTTCCATTACCTATTCCTTCTTCTGGTGCAGCTTCATCCTGGGCTGTGATTTCATTTAAATTTCTTACTAGCCCAATTGTTTTATCTTCATGTTCCTGTCTGTCAGAAAGAATGTTTATTTCATCAAAAATCACATGTACACTTTCTTCTACACACATAGTTCTTTTGTTGTATACCTTGTAAGCTTTACTATGTGAAGAATATCTCAAGAATACTCCCTCATCACTTTTGGGATCAAACTTATCTAGGGAGTCTTTAGCATTGTTGTGCACAAAGCACTTGCATCCAAATGCCCTAAGATGAGATATATTTGGTTTTCTCCATTTAAGTAACTCATAGGGAGTCTTCTCTACAAGAGATCTAGTCATGTACTTATTGATGATATAGCATGCAATATTTACAGCTTCTGCCCAGAAACTATGGGGCAGTTTACTAGAAAGAAACATAGTCCTAGCCATATCTTCAAGTATCATATTCTTTCTTTCAACTACTTCATTTTGTTGTGGAGTCCTAGGAGCAAAAAAATTATGATTTATGTCATGCACATCACAAAATTCAGCAAACTTAGCATTTTCAAATTCAGTTCCATGATCAGACCTAATTGATGTAAGTTGATTACCTAGTTATTTCTGAGTTTTCTAACAAAAGAAGTAAACATGTCAAATGCTTCATCTTTAGATGTTATAAACAATGTCCAGGTAAACCTAGAGTAATCACCAACAAGCACCATCACATATCTTTTACCACCTCTGTTTGATGTTCTCATTGGACCACAGAGATCCATATTGACCAGTTCCATCGTTCTGGTTGTGCTTACCACTTTCTTGCATTTAAAAGAGGATCTTACCTGCTTCCCCCTTGCACAAGCCTCACAAACTTTGTCTTCCTTAAACTTGATGTTAGGCAGTCTTATCACCAGGTCCTTGGAGACTAATTTGTTGAATTGACTCAGACTTGCATGTCCAAGTCTTTTGTGCCACATGAGGGGATCATTGTCCAACACACTTAAGGAAGTGAGTTCATTTTCTGAGAGTGTGGACAAATCAACAATGTAAATATTGTTTACTCTTTTTTCCTGTAAAACAATCTTGTTAATGGTAAGATTTATCACAAAACATTTGGTTGAGGTGAATGCTACCAAGTTACCTCTGTCACACAATTGTGATATACTGATTAAATTGTATTTCAAGCCATTTATCAAGTTTACATTCTCAATAGAGTGAGAGTCTGTCTTACCTAACTTTTCAACCCTAATGATCTCACATTTCTTTCCATTTCCAAAGGAGACATTACCTCCTTTGACGTCCTCAAGTGAAAGGAACTGGTTCTTGCTTCCTGTCATGTGCTTTGAGCAACCACTATCCATGTACCATATTTGACTGCTCCCCTTCACTTGGACATGCAAAAGGAAATAAGGGGTTAGTCTTAAGAACCCAAACTAGTTTAGGTCCCTTTCTATAGGCAAAAGGGTGATTCAAATTCTTTTTGGCTCATCCTGACAGCCTATTTTTCCCTTGAACAAATATTTTATTCTTTTGACTAGCCTTTTCTTTTGTGGTACATTCACTTTTGTAGTGACCAGTCTTAGCACAGTGTGTGCAGATTTTGTTCTCAAGAAGTCTGAGGTACTTGCTTTTGGGATCCCACTTAGGTGCAGGGGTCCCGTAGCTAAGTCCTTTCTTATTGCTACTATGGCGTTCTTGTAGCCATGAAAGTGCATCGAATGACCTGTTCCATTTACAGGTTCTGTCTAGCTCGTGCTTGACCTTGCTTAGATCCTCCTTTAAGACTCTTACCTGCTCTTCTCTTTTGTACAACCCATCTTTTATTATTCCTAGATTTTCTTCTAAAATGAGTTGTGTGTGTGATCAGCTTTCTTTTTACCTCTTCCTAATTTTAGTTTTAGATTTTCAAATCTAAGCTCTAGGATAGTGGTGTCAAGTTCAAGAACCTGGTTCTTTAACTCAGTATTTTTACTATCACTTTCACTAGCCTTAAGTTCCAGATTTGCACTTAGCTTTCAAAATCACATATTCCTTAGACAGCTATTCCTTTTCATTGTTTATAACCTCATATTCATCAATGAAATCTAGAAGTATCCCAGATAGCTTTTCTTTAGACAAAAACTTAATCTTGTCTTTTAGATGAATTATACTTACCTCAAATTCCTAATCGGATTCTCCAATTGCCATAAGTGCTTGTTCATCTCCATCTTCATCCTCTGAATCCTCATGTGAGCTTTTTCTCCAGCTAGTAACCATAACCTTTGTTGTTCTTTTGTTCTTCTTGGGATGAACCTGTTCCTTCTTCCTGTTTCTTCATTCAACTCTTTCCTTCTTCTATTCAATTTCCTACTGAGGACAATTTTTTATGTGGTGATCAGTCTTCCCACACTTGTAGCAGCCCTCGTTGGGCTGTTTTTCAGGAACCCTCGGTTTGCTGTAGCTTGCACTTCTTGAGGAACCCGTTCCTCTCATTAGGTACTTCTTGAAATCCTTTGTGATCATAGCCATTTCATCTTCTTCTAGATCGGCACCTTCAGTGATTCAGAGGGCTAGGCTCTTTTCCTTCTTGGGTGTATCCATCTTCATAGTTTGCCTTCTAAGTTCATAGGCAGTGAGATTTCCAAGTAGCTCGTCCAAATTAAGAGTGGAAATATTCTTTGATTCCTGAATGGCAGTGATTTTGCTCTCCCAAGAGACTGGCAGAACCCTTGTCAAAATCTTTTCAACTTTGTCTTCTTCAAGAATAACCCTTCCAAGAGACTTAAGTTCATTTGTTAGTGTGGTGAGCTTTGTATACATCTCCTGGATGGTTTTCCCTTCCTTCATGGTAAAATTCTCATATTGAGAATACAGTAGTGTTCCTCTGGACCTCTTTACTTGTGGTGTTCCTTCATGAGCCACTTGTAAATTGTCCTAGATTTCCTTAGCAATGGTAAAACTTTGAATTCTACTATACTCGTCTGGACTAAGTCCACACACAAGTCATTTCTTGGCCTTAGCATTCTTCTCCCATTTCCTCAAGTCCTCAGCATTGCAGTTCGCTCTTGTTTTTGGCACATCTACTCCTTTAGCATTCTTCTTCATGGTAGCCAGGGGACCATCAGTGACAACGTCCTATAGCTCATAGTCTTCTCCGATGATGTGATCTTTCATCCTGTTTTTTCACCAAGAGTAGTACTGGCCATTAAAGAGTGGAGGCCTAGCAGTGGATTGCCCTTCCCAGTTTCCAGGTGGTGCGCTCATCTTGATCTACTCCTAAGGTCTTAGCCTCTTTAAGGATAACCCGCTCTGATACTAATTGATGTTTTAACTTCAATACCACACAAGAAGGGGGGTGATTTGTGTATTGTCTAATTTTTCGCTTAAACTGATTATGGAAGAACCTGGTTCTTCTAAGTGTTCCTTAGCCTACCATTGCAAAAATACTACATGCCAAAAGTAAAGAACATAGGTACTTTACGTGAAAAATACATGTCTCAAAAGGTAAAAAAAACCACGACCTACTTCTCAGTAGGATTTTTCCAAACTATCCACTAAATCACTAAGCCAAGAACTCCATTTACAAAAACTCTTTTGTAAACCTAGGACTAACTCTAGTCCCGTTGTAGCAAACAACCTCTATCTGTTGCGATAACTTCAAGTTAACTCTAACTTGAATACTCTAAGTACCTATTACAATTGCCTCTAGATAAAGCTGAAAGGTACAATATGAAAACACCTACTACAATTGAACTAGAATAAAAGACAGACACTTGGAACTAGTTCTTCTATCTGGTTCATGTATCTTCAGGCTTGCACACTTGAATTACACACGAACTGCTTGCAAAATGCTTTGCTATTTTGCTCTCAATTCACGTTTAACTTCTGCGCTTGTGCATGCCTATGAAATGAGAACATCCTACAATATATAGAGTTAGTAGATGAAGAAATAACTAGAGTTCTAATGCTACTCTTCCTTGGTGGAAGAGTTCTAGTTGATCTCAACTTCTAACTCCTTCCCTATCTTTGATAATGTTCTTTTTGAGTGAGGAGTCCTTCTCCTTATCAATTATGCAACTTTTTCGATAAGGAGATATATCAAATATACCAAGTTAAGTTTATCTCCTTCACGTGCATCCCACATACTCGATTCTGCCCGTTTCTATGCACTTGAGGGATGGACCTGGTCCATGCCTGAGCTTCCTTTGTCAATTTTCAAAACTAACCTTCACTTGGGCTAACCATACTGAATACCTATTATATGCCCCATGAAATTATTGACTCGTTTAGAAGATGGTGACAATGTAATATATATTAAGTAACATGTCATGAGGATTTTTATTACATAAAAGACTAAAACGTCATGATTTAACATGTGGTAGTTTGGAATAATATGTTTTGGTCAATTTACATGACACCGACCACCTTAGTTAATACTTCAACCAAAGGAACAAGTATATATATAGCCGAAAAATTTGGATCACTCTATGTGTTTCGGCGAAATAGAACCCTTTTTAATTTGCACGCTTAAGAAGCATTAGTTAAAGGCATCAAGAATCTGGGTTATACCCTAGCCAACATGAAGTAAATAGGGTAGACATCAAGAGTTAAACAGGAAGTTGGTTAAATATATTAACTAGCAACTTACGCCTAATTTAATGTGAGTAACAACACCTAAGAAATTAATTTGTTACGAAAAGATTGTTACTTCTAGTCTAATATTCCATTGTTCCAGAAAAAATGTACTATTTACTTATTAGTCCGTTTAAAAAAGAATATCACTTTTTAAATTTAATTTGGAAATAATTTAGCGTGAACTTTCAGTTATATCTTCAATGACAAATTTTTATACCCATACAAATGTATACACATTTAAACATGACATACAACTACAAGTAACAGTACCAGAGTGAAAAGAAGAAAGCGAAATTCACTATGGACCAGCCCTTTCTGGGAGGCTTTCTAGCATTTGAGGTCATGAATCAACTCAATGGGAAAATTTTCTATAAAAATTTGACGGCTCCCCTTATGTTTTGAAAAGATAATTTAGGGCTCAATTCTTTTATTATAGAAAAGGCTGAATCTTTAACTGGTCAAGAGGCTTTCTGTTTATGACCTATAGTTAAAACTGCAATAAAAAATTTGACGGTTTCCGTTATGTTTCGAAAAGATAAGTTGGGGCTCAATTTTTTATTGTACAATCTGAATCTTTATAACTGGTGAGTGGCTTTCTATTTATGACCTATAGTTTTGACGACTTTTATTACTGGTTTATAGAGATAGACTGAAATGCAAAACAAGTTTCTTTTGGCCATTGATACCTAAGAAAAATGTACGTCCACTGTCAAGTATCCTTTTGTTTGACTGGAATATTCGATTTTTGACTATTGCACAACACAAAATTTCATAATTTTATAAAGAACTACTAGTACGGAACTTTGGGTTGCCAAAATTTTCTATAACTATTTGATTTTGACCGAAGAGGTTAAACTTCAACCACTGCAATTCGATGGTCTGCATCAGTCAGCATCGGAGATTCCACAAAGCTTCTGGTGGTCGAGTGTTTTAGTGGAGTCCGGAACCAAAGTGTTGTTCTTTTGGACTTAAACGATAAAAATAAGTGGAAAAATAAACGGCTACCATTTTATATATAGCGCTCATCGCGTTATACCTTAACGACACGTTTGTTCATTAAGGTATAACGCAGTTATACATTTGAATTCAAAAAGGACGGGAGGTATAGCGCATGTGTAGGAGGTGCTATAATGCATGTGTAGGAGGCGCTATATTATAGGGCCTCCTATACATGCGCTATACCTACTTAAAAAAGCGGGCCATCTCCTTCCCCGACCAGAAAACCAGTAGCACACCCAAACCCCCATTTCTGCGTCCCCCCCTTTCCCCCCACAATTTTTAAAGCAAAAAAAGCTCATTGGAGCCCACCCGTCCCACAAAAAGTGTATTTTCTCTGTATTGTAGCAAGCTTACACCGGATCCAAGGCGTTATCGTGTAGTGGATCTCGTTTATTTCTCGTTTCGGCCCCCAAATCATCAAATTTTCACATTTCAAAATTTTTTAAATCGAGGTATTCTCACTTACTTTTTGGTAAAACTCGTGTATATAAAATGCTTATTAGGTATTTTTTACTGTGGTCTATGTTATTCTGCGATCCTTTTGTGATTTACTTAGTTTGTTATTTTTTATCCGGATTAGATTATTTATGCGCTAAAAAATTAGTAAAATAAATTATTATTTTATGAATAATTAATGTTATATGTGATTTTATTGTTGTTCGTATATTAATATGTGACTTTGTTGCTGTTTGGTGCCTTTTAGTGTGATGTTGTGCCCTTTAGCATAGTAAAATTGATACTAATAAATTTTAGCTTATGATAGTTGACTTTGTTCATGGCCATTTAGAGTAGTGTTACTTTAATAGAAAAATGTTGAAAACTAACATATGAAATATTAATATAGAAAATTTATCAATCTAAGTATCTGTTATATGAATAATTACTAAATTATCTTTGTAGTTATTGAAATTAATCATTTAATTATTTATTAACCCCAAAAATATCTAAAAAAAGATGATAGTTCAAACACAAACTCTCTCAAATTTTAGTCAACAAATGTAAGAAAATAATATAAAACAACAATATAGAAAATTTGTCCAACTAAGTATTTTTATATGAATACTTATTAATTGTATCATGTATAGTTATGAAAATTAATTATGTAATTCTATTATACCAAAAAATAGTTGCGTAAGAAACAAACATATAAGATAATAAGATAACTGTAAGCATATAAATTTTATTAGAATTAAATTCATAAAATAATTTGGACTATATTTTAAATTCAAAATATTAGTTCAAATAAATATTATGGGCTAATATAATTGAATTAATTATTTAAGTCCAATAAAATTGACTGGGCTAACCCATTTAATTGGGTTGCTAATGATGAGCCCACTTCACTAGGCCCAATATGCAATCTTCCTAGAGGCCCAGTTTGGTGTCACGCGTCAAATAACATGGCACACCAAGTCAAACGGAAGAGCCAATAAAATCATGCCATGTGTCAAAATGACAAGGCATGCCAAGTCAAATTAAAAGGCCAATAAAATCGCGCCAGATGTGCAAGTGACATGTTCTGGCCAATCAAATACGGCAATGTCACGGTTCAATCTGAATGGTCGAAAAGAGCTTGTTCTTATGATAACTCCTTCCTTTCACAACTATAAATAGGGGTCTTCATAACTCAGAAAAGGGATCAGAAGTTATTACAAGAAGGCACAAGGGAGCTCGTGGATCAAAGTCCACAATTCACTGAAAACTGCAAGTGTTCAAGCATTCAAGCACTTCAACACAAATTTCAAGTATTCAAGATCAAGAACAAAGTCAAATCAAATACAAGGCGTTCAAAATCATGGCTGCTTGTTTGTGATAAAATTCGTGGCAACAGTCAAAGCGTTCGCGATGAATAAATTACATTCAAATTCAAGATCAAGCTCAAAGGCCCTTTAATTTATATTGAAAAAGTAGAATCAGATGAATCATAGAGAATGTAACACTCAAATTACTTGAAATCAAACACTATGATTGTTACAATATTTTTCTGTCTTGATTTTATTTTCTCGACGCAATTTATTGTCTACGCTAGCATATAAATAAACAACTGCAGTGTCAATTCACGTCGCAAAAGATTGTTTGTCCCTGTTTAAGGACACTTCGATGGTTTCAGTGAGATAACAAACAATATATCAAGTTATATTTCATGGCGATTATGTCAATCGAAAACTAAATTTGAGACAGATTATATTCTAGTTGTTGTAATTTCTTTTTACACCATTTAATAAATCTCACAAAAGATTCTCTTTTTATATCTTCTCTTTCCTGATATCTATTTACATGCCCATCCCTCTCGAACAAATTTCTTTTTGGAAGATAATTCAATTGCCGTTTAACAAAATTGTGGCATTTCTAACGAGGGTTTTTGAACCGTCGTCTTCAACCTATAAATATATCTTTCTTCTTTTGCCCAAATTTTACTTTCAAATCTTCATTGTTCTAATCTCCAAAATCCTTTACCGCCCTAAAAGCTTTGAGCTCCCAAACCTTTGGTATTTCTCCGCCTCTTATATCATAAAATACCAAGCTTTTCTTTCCATTCTTCTTCACTCGCAAAAGTAAAAATGTCTAAGACTTCAAAATTCGTTTTGCAAAAGGAAGCTGCTTCCCTGTCCCGGTGGGACGGCGAATAACCAGCAACGGAGCCACGTCCTGAAGAGTTCATTCCCGAAGGGTGCGTCCTTGACTCCGACTTTAAGGTTGAAAAGACCCCTTCAGTTGCAGGTCGATGCGAGCCAATGTCGAGGTACATATGCACGATCATTAGCGATCTCCTCAACCAAGTTAAAGAGGACTGCAACTGGGTTGACAAGAACGTGGTGGTGCCCTCGCCTGAGGAGTCAATCACTACCCATGTAGAAAGGTTTCTAAGTGTTTACACTTACCCGTTCACATTGTGTCCTTTGGACCTGGTCATTGTAGACTTCTGCAAGAAGTACGAATTGGCCCTCGGTCAGATTCACCCCTCTTTCTGGAGGATAGTGATATTGCTTCGCTTATTTGTGAGCCAAGTCGATAGGCTTCCCTTTACCCTCGATAGCCTCGTACGCCTATATAGCCCCCGATTCTATCGAAGGGGACTAATAAAGCTTCAACATCGGGCCTCCAAGGCACCTTTCTCGAGCATAGATGAGGATAAGGACCGGGGCTGGATGGGCCAATTTGTCCAAATGAAGACCTCTGACTTGATCCCGACCGAGAGTATGCCATTCCCGAAGAAATGGAATATGAGACGTAAGTGTAACTCCATCTTTAATTTCTGCTTGTTGTCTTCACTTTTTCATCCTTTCTTATTAGCGTTTTACTTGGTGCAGCTGTTACCTGGATACCGGGTGCGATTCCCTAACTCGAGAATTGGGTTTTGGATCCTAGTATCGAAGTCAACACATGCTGAGAGTGCATGGTGTGATTTGGCGAAGGGTCGATGGCAGGCCCGAAACCATGGTAAGTATTTGTTTTCCGACATGACTCGACAATTTTGACCATTATTTGAATTTTTTCTCGATCTTGCTCGTCTTTTTTTTGCAGGTCTCAGGAAGGACGTACCGATGAGGCCCCCATCTGGCGATGAATAAAACATTCCAAATCCATCTGCTCCGAAGCAGAAGAAAGAGCGAAAATGGAGAGGGGCTCCGAGCTCCACGAAGTTGGATGACGAGAAACCCAAAAAGAGGCGAACCTGTAAGGGAAATGTTATCCCTCTAACAATGGAATCAGTCCGTCAGCTACTAGATGACCCCGAAGAGGATGAAGAAAAAACTGGGCTGGTGGCCCGATTGCGGGCCGGCGCTGATGCTCAAAAGATCTCCGAGCAGGCAGGAGCTTAGACTGCTCCGCCTTGACTTGGTGAGCCCGAGGGGGAGACCTCAGTCGAAGTCCCCGAGCCAGAAAGAGCCGAAATCGCTTCCCCTCGAGGTGAGAATGCTATTTGTAATGACATGACTAGTCATTTTAAGTATCTACACTTCGCTCGATATTTTGAGGGCTCGAGTATCTCCGCATGATGTAATATGACTTGCGTAAATCGTCGGTATTGATTTTCGAGTTATCCAAAATCGATTTGGAAGAATGAACTTCGAGAGTTGAGTACTAAGTTGGAAAAGTTGATCAAGTTTGACTTGTTAGCATTTGACCTCGGAATGGAGTTTCTTCCATTCCATTGGGTGATTTTGGACTTTGGAGCACGTCCGGATTGTGATTTGGGAATCCGTAGTTGAATTTGGCTCGAAATGGCGAAAGTGGGATTTTTGGGAAGTTTGACCGGGAGTGGACTTTTTGATATCGGGGTCGGATTTTAATTTCGAAAGTTGAAATAGGTCTGTAATGTCAAACGTGACTTGTGTGACAAATTTGAGGTCAATCGGAGGTGATTTGGTAGGTTTCAGCATCGGTTGTGGAGGTTCAAGTTTCAAAGTTCATTGATTTTGACTTGAGGTGTGATTCATCATTTCGAGGTTGTCATGCATAATTTAAAGCTTCGAGTAGGTTCGTCTTGTCATATAGAACTTGTCTACAAAATTTGGCGCCAATCGGAGTTGATTTGATATGGTTCAGACGCTCGGTTGTGATTCTAGAAGTTCTTGAAGTTTAGTTTAATTTTCATGCGTTTTGGCATCCGATTCGTGGTTTTAGAAGTTATTTTGATGATTTGAGTGTGCGAGCGAGTTGGTATTGTGTTTTTAGACTTGTGTGCATATTTGGTTTGGAGCCCCGAGGGCTCGAGTGAGTTTCAGATTGGTTTCATAATGATTTTTCATAGTTTTTGATTACTGGTACTGGTAGCATCGCATTTTCGATGTATTTGTCAAAAATGCGACAGCCGCAGTTGCGAAGCAGCCATCGCAATTGCAAAGTCTGGGCTGTTGGGTAGAGTTCTCATTTGCAAAGGACTCTGCTGCATTTGCAAAACTCCTGCCATCGCATTTGCGAAGTATGGGTCGCAATTGTGACCTAAGCAATAGGCCTTCCAGTTCGTATTTGCAATATAGTGTTCACATTTGAGAGGGTCACATTTGCGAACCCCCTGTCGCAAATTCTACATCTGCAACCTGTTAAGTGCTGAGAATTTTGAGTTTTTGCTTCATTTTTCATATTTTTGAATCCTAGCTTCGAGGTGAGGTGATTTTCATACCAAAACATTGGGTAAGTATCTTTAATCAATTTCCAACTATATTTTATGATTTTATACAAGATTTAACATCAAATTCATGAGAAATCTAAGGAAAATTTGGGAATTTTGTTAAAGTTTTGAAAGCTGAAAATTTAGGATTTGTGAGTCGAATATGACTCGGATTTGAAAACAAAACACATATTTGGACTCGTAAGGCTATGGATAGCCAAGAACTACCCTTGGACTCGGGTTTTGACCGAGCGGTCTATTAACTAAAATTGTTTTCTCTTGCATTGTGTGGTGTATTCAAGTCGTCATCGGATAGATTGAGTCGAGCGGAGGGTAATTTGTAGAGGAAATGGCTATTTGAGTGTTGGAATAGCCGAATTGAGGTAGGTGTTTTTCCTAACTTTGTTGTGGGAATTTTTCCTCCTATTTGTCATTGTTTGCCACATGCAGGGGTGATATATACATGAGGTGACGAGAGTATATGTATGTGCCAGTGTTAATCATGCTCGGTGGTAGGTTGTGGTATAATTATGTCTTGTAGAATTACATAACTTCCTTGCTTCATGCCTCACTAGATTTACCGATACTAAGAACGTAGTATAAAATGTTTGTAATCAAGACTTAGCCTAATATAACTTGATCAAATTTGATAGAATTCTGAGAATACATTGATGTGTTTAGTTCGGTCATCCCTATGCAAAATCATTTCTACATTCCTACGGACGATATTTTGAGATGCTAGATTCCATACTTGTGTTGTGGATCATTTGTGAGATTTGTGGAAGAATTTGAATAATACGGTTCTTGAAGGTTGTTGAATCATTGTTGACTTGGAAGGTTGTGATTGGAAGTTGTTTGGAATATCCTTTAAAATACTCTCTTTGATGTCATTTATGCTTCATGCCTTGTTTATTATTGTGTTATATATATATATATATATATATATATATATATATATATATATATATATATATATATATATATATATATATATGCTTAATATTATTTATAAAACACGAAGGGTGATGTCGTGCCATTATTTATACATTATCATGTGAGGAAAAGTGTAAAACACGAAGGGTGATGCCGTGCCACATTATTGAGAGTAAAAGTACGAAGGGTGATGCCATGCCACATTATTGAGAGTAAAAGCACGAAGGGTGATGCCGTACCATATCATTTGAGAGTAAAAGCACGACGGGTGATTCCGTGCCATTTCATTTATATTATTATGCTTGTATGTTATTGTGAGGTCATGGCACAAAGGGTGTTTCCATGCAGGTGAGGAAGAGGGACATGCATTATGATGTGATACATGTTTCCCGTGTATACGTTTGTGCCCTTACTTTGAGCTGTTATTGTTTTATTTACATATTTTATGTGACTTGTTGTTATTGTCTTGTACTTGACCTTTATCTCAATTGGTGTTGCACTATCCATGTCTTTTACTTGCTTAACTTGCGAATACCGTACCTATTTCCTGCTTTTATAATTATACTCATGTTGTAGCTATTCTGTTGCACTTTAGTTTAAGCTTTCCACCATGCTAGCCATTCATGCCCTTGCTTGTTAACTTGAAAAGATCATGTGTTTCCGTCTTAATTGTTATATTTGTACTTAGGCCTCCAATATGCTAGTTAATTGAAGTTGATATTCCTTGTTTTTCATTTGTTGTTATTACTCACGTACTTTCCACCTAGTCCTTTACTGTGACCCACATGTGCATCCTTGTCCACCGTTGTTACTTGCATATTTCCTTCTTAGTAACTCCTATTATTGTGTTCCTTTGATATGGTTGGCTTTGTTATACGATCATTTGTAAAGATGAATTGAACGCACGAAGGGTGTTGCCGTGTTAATTGAATTGATACATAAATTTATTTATACATGGTGAGGATGAGATAAAAGCATGAAGGGTGTTACCATGCCATGTGATTTGGCATTTTGACATTTTGAACATATATCTCATACTAGAAAAGATCGTAAATATTCTACTGTGGTTCTTTTTAGTAATTATTGACTGTCTCACCGAGTTGTATATGATACTTTTATCCGTTATACTTTGAACTGCTTTACTGTTAATCTATTGTACAAGTTATAGCAATAAGTATCTTTTTAAGTAAAAGCCTTGTCACTACTTCGATGAGGTTAGACAAAATACTTACCAATACATGGGGTCGGTTGTACTGATACTGCACTTTTGTACGTTCCGTGCAGATTTTGGAGCGAAGCTGCTGGTGACGTTGGGTGCTGATTCAGAAGATGTTCGTGCGTTTGGTTATAGCTGCCACTTGTCCTTGGTAATCTAGATTATTGCTAATCTATTTAAGTAACCATCAAACATAATGTTTATTTATTTGTATCTGTTTTAAAATTTCAAATCTTAGAAGCTCGTGATTCGTACTACCAGGTCTTGGATAAATTTGTAAACGATCAATTATTTATTCTCTATTTTCCTATAATATCAATCGAGTTATATTTTTATGTTAGTTGACTTACCTAGAGGATCGAGTTAGGTGCAATTACAACTAGTGGTTTTTGGGTCATGACAAGGTGGTATCAGAGTACTAGGTTCGTAGGTTTTACGAGTCATGAGCAAGCATCTAGTAGAATCCTGCAGATCGGTATGATGACGTCCATACCTATCTTCGGGAGGCTACAAGGCATTTAGGAAAAACTTTCCCTTTCTTCTTTCCTTATCGTGTGGACTTATTTCAGATTGAAACGTACGACTTTGACTCTTCCGATCGCTCATATGTGATGTTGTGCGCTCAGTATTTGCTATGTGCTGTGGAGCGGTGATGCTGAAGATAGATTACGATGGGCTGTGGATGCTTGATTATCATCATGATGTGCTGTCTAGCCTCAGAAGCAGATGCAATGTTAAATTTTCTAGTCTTTCATTTGTGGTAGGAGGCAGGTTCATATGTCTGGTTGGTAAGCACAGATTTGGGGAAGAATGGTTGGTGGCCAAGCTATTGTGATTAAGGTAAGTTCATGGCAAGGTGTCAATTCAAGTACAACCGGTGGGTCATCTCCTGCATGATGAGTTTGGATTGTGTGTCTCGTATGAGGTTTTCATTCGGTGAGGTGCATATGACATCATTTCAGAGCATTTGGGGAATGTTGTTTGACTATTATAATGATGGGTAAGTGCTTGTCAGAGTCTTTGGGGTTTTCTGTGATCAACATTGCATAAGTTTTGAAGTATTCAACTAAATAGTCGTGTAGTATCGGGGCATGCTGTGAAGATATAGTACTTTGGGGTTGCTGCTGAGGTGTTCTATGGCTTCGAGTTAAGTGGTGGAGTTTTCTAATGACGATCGGATTGTAGGATCATGGGCCGTATCATTTTCCAGACTGAGAGATTTCATGGTTATTTCTTCCAATGGCCATATGCCGGTGAAGCACGGGTTGCTCGACGCGTATTAGCTGTGTATCAAAGATCAGAATAAGATGAGTGGTTATCGAGAAGGTTCTAGCGAGTTCCAAGTGTTATGTAGCCTTTTGGACTTTTGAAATTTGTCTACAGGTAGGCTTGAAAATGGTAGTAAATGGTAATCGGATCTTTGGCGTTTCCTTGTCAAGAAAGGTCCACAAGTCAATGTTGGGGTGATGCAAGAAATGTTTTCAAGTTTCCATAAGTTTCTTCAGGGGCGATCATATCAGATTGAGTTATTTTCGGGTTGTCTGTCTGCGTGACTTGATTGAGTTAGAGGCGATTGGTTCTGATTACACAATTATGTGTTACTGAGTTCCGAAGAATTTATCATGGTTATGACCACAGTCGAAGTTAATATTTTCTACAGCTATAGGAGCTATATTGCGTGTGGTGGTGTTCTCCTAGATTGAGATAGATGGAAGATTCTCGGTTGGTGAAGTGTTCAATTTGCGTAAAGTACGAAGTCGACTATGAGGTTTTCGTAGTGTTGCAAGTTAGCATGTTAGAGGCGATGCGCCATGTGAGGTTAAGAAGTTGCATATGTAAGGTTGCGGTTTAGTTTTGGAGGGAAGGATACAAGATCTTGATGTCTCGGACGATTTTCGGTGTTTAAGGTTTTGCTGGCACTATGTGTTTTCACTGGAGTGCCTGTTGGTAAATACATTGTGTTTTGATTTATGGGTGCATTAACGAAAGATGATGTAGTATGTGTTACGTGTCAGCTATTTGAGATGCGGTCTTGAGATTGGGAATGAGAATTGTGGTATTCGCGAGGCTCAAAGATTGAATGTTCTTGTTGGAAGACTATTCCTCGATTGTGAGTTGTGAAGGAGTGTAGAAGATTGGATGATTAATCGTAAGTGTTATGGAAAGGTTGCTATAGACTTTTGGGAGGTTTATAACATGTTTGAGGATGATTAGAATTTGGTTTGGGGATTATTTTGAGCCTAATGAGGGAATGTATTCTGTATCAGGTTGGATTTGCTTGCTCTTGCGTAGTTGGTTCCATATGTATATCGTCGGGCGGAGTGGATGATATTCGCATCTTGGTTTTGTAGTGTGTTTCTCTCTTATACTATGATGTGTTCTGAGGTTTATATGATTCTTCGCATGCATGTTGTGATTCAGTTTAGGCCTCGTGGCACTATGGGTGAGATGGCCTTGTGATGTTGCTTAGCTTATTGCACCATAGTTGTGTTTATCTTTCTTAGTATTGTTGTTCCTAATGATTTCCCTGCAGTTATATTTTGTGCACTTTGTTGTGCTTGATGTTGACACACATGTGATCAGTGAGCCCGAGTATTATGGCTCGATGGGTACCCTATATGGATTGATATGATGGGATCGGGTTGAAAGCCGCAACGGTATAGTGATGAAATGTTACTCCTTATTCCTGTTTTGTGTATTTTGCTTTTACCTTGTTAGAAAAGTTCATAGTGAAGTGCTAAAATTTCCCTGTCTGTTTAGCTTATTTAGTAGTCTTCTTATTTAGCTTTCTCTAGTATTTGTCATGTCTAGGTTATTACTTGTTAGTGTACGGAACCGGACCGCGTGTGGCTCCATATGATTATTGTTGATGTTTATCAGTGTGTCTGCTTGTATTGGTTGAGATGAGGTTTCTAGATCTGAGTTTTGCGCTATTGTATTGGAATGAGGAAGGTTTGGAAGAATAACACTATATCTTGAGGAGGATTTGGACAATGACCCTGGTTAGGCAAGTGAGTTTCTTGGCTTATTGATCAGATAAGTGGTTAAGCGGTTATGCGTGTTTCTTTCATCATCGGTGGGGTATGAAGGTTTTGAACGCGATTCTAATTAGTATGAGGTTTACTACCAACACTGGATTTGTGTTTGAGCAATATTGGTGGTCATTAGTTCCTACTGTGAGTGTCTAAGTGACGGGGTATATCATGTGATTATATCGTGTGTTATGATTATGACTTGATACAACTTGTTCAGACTTATACAGAGTGTGGCTATGGAAATTTGTGTCTTGTAATGAATTCTGGATGGTAGAGATGGAGTTCTAAGGTTTAAGGACCAAGGTCAAAGCAAGGATGTCTAATGGTGTTGTGTTGACGGGCTTATATGGAGCAGAGTGACACGGGATCACCCCCGGATTTATGCTATGTAAGGTTACACCATGATTGGATGGCTTTGGAACGACTCCTGTGTGATGACCCGGCCAGTCATCTCATGAGTTACCGCTCCGTTTTCCCCATTTCTGCTTCTTATTGCTTTGTTTATCGGTTCTATGTGTGATCGGGTTGGTTGGCTCGGGTTCGGAAAGGTTTTCAGAAGGTTTGAGATACTTAGTCTCTTTTGAGGAAACTTAAGTTGGAAAAGTCAATTGAATGTTGACTTATGCGTTAGAGGGCTCAGATGTGAGTTCCAATGGTTCGGATAGCTTCGGGAGGTGATTTGGGACTTAGGAGTGTGAACGGAATGTGTTTTCGAGGTCCGCAGTAGATTTAGGCTTGAATTGGCGAAATTGGAATTTTGTCGTTTTCTGGTTGATAGGTGAGATTTTGATATAGGGGTCAGAATGGAATTCTGGGAGTTGTAGTAGTTCCATTGTGTCATTTGGGATGTGTGTGCAAAATTCCAGGTCATTTAGACGTGGTTTAGTATACTTTTTGATCAAAAATGTAATTCGGGAGATTTTGGAAACTAAGGCTTGAATCCGATGTGTTTGTTTGAATCGATGTTGTTTGAGGTGTTTTGAAGATTGGTATAAGTTTGGATGGCGGTATATGATGTGTTTGTGCTTTTGGATGAGGTCCCGGGGGCCTCGGGGTGATTTCGGATAGTTGGCGGAAAGTTTGGAAGTTGGTTTTGGCAGCTGAAGTTTTCCCATTGCTGCCATAACCGCACCTGCGGCTAGGGGACCGTAGGTGCGGTCTCGCAGAAGTGAGCTTGGAGTCACAGAAGCGGAAGAAGGCAAGGAGGCAGGAACCGCAGAAGCGGTTAAAGAACCGCACATGCGATGGCACATGTGCGGTTTGTGTATCGCAGATTCGAAAGATGAGGGGCTTAAGTGAAAACCGCAAAAGCGGTTCATGGACTGCAAAAGCGGTACCGCAGGAGAGGGATTTTGGTCGCAGATGCAAAATCCCTGGGCCAGAAGGTATAAAAGCATTCCTTCGCGATTTTTGAGTTGTTCTTCACCATTTCAAGTCGATTTTGGAGCGTTTTGGGGGATTTTGAAGAGGGAATCAAGGGATATCTTCTGGAGGTAAGATTTTTGAGTCCAATAATCGATCCTATGGCATTATTTCACTGATTTGGCCTAAGATTATTGGAAATTAAGGGTTAAAAATTGTGAAACTAGGGCTTGGTATTGGAGACCTAGACTTGAGGATTTGAGGGGCCATTTGTGGTCGAATTTTGGGACTTTTGATATGTATGAACTCGTGGGGAGATAAGGAATCTATTGATGTGAATTTTATCGAATTCCAAGAAATGATCCCGGGGGTCAGGTTTTGGTTAATTTCGGGATTTATGCTATAACTTGATTATTTTCGCATGAGCTTCATCCCCTTAGTATATTTTGACATCGTGATTCTGAATTTAGATAGATTCGACGCGAGTGGAGGGCGATTCAAGGGCCAACGACGTCGCGGGCTAGAGTTTGGACATGATTGAGGTGAGTAATAATTGTACATGTTGTCCTGCGGGTATGAAACCCCAGATTGCACACCATTGTGCTATATTGAGGTGACACACATGCTAGATGACGAGTGTTGGGTCATGCACCATTGGGGATTGTGACTTAGTCCATCCCAAATGACTATTTTACCACGTATTTGATTGAAAACTATTTGTTATCATCATGTTTTGGGCTGGATGCCATATTTGGGCCTCATGCCAATTATTTTGACCCTTACGGGATTTTTATCGATATTTCCTCACTATTTTGACTTATACCTGTACACAGTCATGCTATATTCTACTGTTTTCATAACTCAACCATGCTTACTTTTTTTTAACACATTAAATGATATTTTGAATGATATTTTGGGTTAAGCATCATGTTTTACTGTTGCCCGAGTGGATTATGAGATTCTGACTGAGTAAGGCCGAGGGCCCGTGTTATGAGGATACACTGAATTATGATTATGAGGCCGAAGGACTGAGATTGTACACCACGAGGTGGCTTGTTGATATGAGGCCAAGAGCTTGCTGATTATGCCACGAGATGGCTTGATATTTCGCTTGGGCCGTAAGGGGCCCCTCCAGGAGTCTGCACACACCCAGTGAGCGCGGGTACCCATTGTGATATGAGTTATAGCCCGAGGGGCTGGTATTGTTCCATGTGTTGCCCGAGGGGCTGATTCTATTGGTATTGTGCCCGAGGGGCAATTCTTATGTGTGTGTCTTTTCTAGTTGCCTGTCATTTACTTGCCTAACTGTTAAAAAGGAAATTCCAAAGAAGCTTAAACTGAACTAAAGTGATTTTTCATATTTTCACTGTTTCATTGTTTTTACTGGCTTTTATTACTTCTTTATAGCCTATTGTCACACCTCCTTTTTGTGCACCCGCCCCCGAAGGGTAAAAGGCGCGAGGGAGTTTTTTCCAATTTAAGTGACAATATTCGAAATGAGATTATTTATTTAATTCAGAGTCGCCACTTGGGAAAGGGTTGGCTTTTGGTGTCCCAAGTCACCGGTTTCATCTTGAATCCCAAATCGAGGAAATTTTCGACTTTCCGAATGAAGTCTGCGAACCAGAAATTCTAAGTAAGGAATTCTGTTGACCCGAGGGAAGGTGTTAGGCACCCCCGAATCCCGTGGTTCTAGCACGGTCACTTAAATTGTTATAATGGCTAAATATCTGATTTAAATACATGTTATAACTTATGTGCTTTTATTAAGTTTAAACTGCTTTTATTATTATTATTTTTTATAGAATTACAACGTCGTAAAAATGCATCTCGAACCACGTCGCAATCAATGCACCCGTGGTTGTTAATACATTCCGACTCCGTTGAGATTTGAATTTAGGTCACATAAATGCGCACCCGAATTTAAGAAGGTATTTTAATTAAAATCGCGCCTAAAGAGTCTAACGCGTAATTATCTTTAGGGAAGGCAGTGAAGTTTACTAGACAGTCCATCCCAAGTTCTAAGTATTTAATATATACATTTATGAGGGCCCCACAATTTGTGCGTTTTATTTGGCGAGGCTCGTCTCATTTTTTTTCGAAGGGATAAACTTACAGCGACTACATTTTCTATTATGTTTGTCTCTAAAATGAAGGAAGATACACGCTAATCAAATTAACATGCTTGTCCAGCTCCGACCTCTTATTAATTATCAGATTAATTATTTATGAGGCGGGGAATTGTTTCATGCCTTATTCCGTGAGTGAACATGCTTTTAACTTAATAAAGCAAATTGCATACAAGATTAATAAAATGCTAAACTCACGCTAAGCATTCTTCGAGTTGAATTTAAAATAACTTATTTACCTAGATTAATGGAATTAACTATTAGAGGATGCTACTAATGGGATTCGAACATTGTCCTATAAACTGCCTAACGAAATCCAATTTGATAGAGTCAGTTCAAATGACTTAAAACTACATTGCAACTTTTGCCAAATTAGAAACAACTTGCCTTACGTGTTTAAAATAAGAATAGAGATGAGATTTAACTATTGATATACTAAACACCTGTGCATTCCATGTCATACAGACAACTAAATAACTAATATCAACAGTGTTAAACAAACTAAGTTTCAATTAAGTACAAGCTACCTAAGGTATTTTCTATTGAGTTACAAACTAAAGAATTACACAAATCTAACAACATTTTATAAAGCTGCAATTACAGCAGCAAATGATTATCTCCTTCGCATCTTTAATTTCATGCTTTTACTGTTACATCAATGCGAAATTCTAGTGTGTACCTGGATGTTGAAACACAACAAGAAGAAGAAGAATGTAGAAAAATTAGCAGCAGCAAAAGAATGGCAGCAGCAACAGCAAAAACCACAACAACAACCAGCCAATATAGGAATGTTTCTAACCCAACCAACCAGAAAATTTCGACAGAAAACCAACCAACAATAGCAAACGAAACAAATAACTCGGATAACAGCACAATGACTCGAAAATCACCCAAGTGCCTTCAAAACTGAACTTAAATGCTTTGGGAACTTCTCCAAGGTAAACTTAACCAGAAAATCAACTCAAGCAGACCCAACTCTATTCATTTTTTTTCTGTTCTCTAATGTTTTTGTTTTGGATTTTGAATATCAAACCTAGATCTGGAAATTAGAAAGAAAGGGCTATTTAGAGGGAGTTTTGATGGCTGAAATTTCTGAGTTTTTCAAGGGTGTCCTCCTTTCTTTAAACTCTTTAGGTCTGCCCCCTTTTCTCTTGGAAACCTTCTGTTTTATCTCCCAGAATCAAACCCCTCCACAGCCTGTTAAAAAACTATTCAGATTGAACTCCCCCCATGTTCTCTTCTCTGTTTTTCCACTCACAAGTTAAAAGAAAGGTACCCCCATTAGATTCCCCTGACAACCCCCTTTTTATTGTTAAAGTGGCTTGTCCTTTATTAAATTAGCAAGTATGGGCAGCATGAATATGCCCTGACAGCACATGCTGTCCATTCTACTTTAATTCATTAACACCTAACAATGCACATGCTGCCCAAGGTCCAAAATGAGTAAACATGCCATCAATTCAAACTAAATTCTGAAGTTTATACTAAACTGCAGCTATAAACCAATCCTTAAATGATTTCTGGTTTAAACTAAAGGACTAACACACAGTGGTAATCAATTCACAGCTGATTCAAAACAAAGCCTCAATAAATAAATCAGCAGCACGAGTCAGATTAATATCATTCCAAACTGAAACTAATTGACGACATATATCGAATCGACTATGTGAATTACAATACGCGCAATCAATAACAAATGAATCAGAATCGAACAGTATTAACAGGGGGTTCAAATTGTACTGTCAATACAAAGAATGGCCCTGGGAACTAATTAATCGATCGAAATTCATTTCAATCGATTATATAGTTAAACACATACACTCATCAATGAATAGAAAAAAATTCGACCAAATAAAAGGTCCGAGCAAGGTGGACAGAATGGTCGACAAAAAATGAAAACAAATCAACTAACATTTAAACACATGAACGAACATTAACAAAATAAACAATCATGGAACTGACAAAGAACATAAAAAGAAATACCTTAAAGGGTCAAAAATCAGATGACCATGTCTCGGATTTTGAATTGAACCTCTTTTGGGGTTGAACGGACTTTAATCGAAGTGTTCTCAACTGAGAAATCTTTGATTAAGGTCTATTAGACCCCAACCTTCTTGTTTAATTGGACAAAACCCTCAGATTCCGGATTTCTAGGGTTCTTGGGCCTAATTTGGGACTTGGGGTTTTCTGGTTAGATTCGGACCAAACCAAGGTTGGTTTGGTCACGAGGGAGGTCAGGGGGTACCTGGTATGGATTTGGGGGGGGGGGGTTGGCATAGGTTGGGGTCTGGCTAGAATCTTCAAACGAAGATTCGAGATGGTGGGGGAAGGTTCGAGACCTATGGTTGGTAGATCCGTGTTCAGGAGGTTGAGGTGTACTAGGGGTGTTAGTCTGGTGGTTACCGGCGTTGTTGCCGCCGGGTTTATGGTGAGGGAAAAAGGGGGCGGCGCTAGGGTTCTAAGGGGTTTGGGTTCAGTGAGGGAGACGAAGAGAGGGAGGGGGTGGGGTCTGCCTTAGAGCGTGGGGTGAGAGGGGAAGGCTTATATACGGGATGGGTGGTTCGATCTTGGCTGTTGGATCATTGATGATCAACGGCCTTGATCTTTCCACTTAAAGGAACGGCATCGTTTGGTCTCAGAGGAGACTGGGTCAGTTTTTGACGGGAATGGGTCGGGCTAATGAGGTGTGTTGGAGACCGTAGGATTGAACAAGATGGACGGCTCCGATTAAATATCCTTATACGGCGTCGTTTGGTTTAAAATGGGAGTTGAACTGGATCATTAGATATGTTTGATCAACGGTCCAGATCTGATAGTCCTTAAACGACGCCGTTTGGTGAGGCCATAGAGATCAGGGAACCGGACTGGGTCATGAAATGATTTGGGCCTAATTTTTGGTCTCAAATTTGAGCCCAAATCCGGATTTCTTCAATTTAAACTCTTTTCTTTTCCTTCTTTTAATTTCTAATTTAAAAAAAATTCCTAACTAAATTGTAAAATCAAAATAAAACTATACAAATATTAATTAATACTTAAACAACAATTATCACACACATTAAACATTTAATTAAAATAAAATCACTCAATGACAACAAATAGAATAAAAGATGCATATTTTTGTGATTTTTCCTTTTAAAACCAAATTATGGTTTGATTAATTCCTAATAGTAGAACGATATCCTAAACTTACACGCGACATATATTTTTTGTATTTTTATTTGACAAAACTAAACAATCACAGACAAAACTACAAATAACTACCAAAAAATGCCATGTAAATTCCAAAAATTTGTACAACAAAACCATTTGTTTTATTTTTCGATTTCTTTTGGAGCAATTGTCGCGTAAACAAAAATCACATGCTCACAGCTACCCCTCTTTGCCCGAAAACATGCGAGGTTTTCGTGCAAAGATAAAGTGAGCGGATATCAGCGATTTTTGTCCGTTTGGACTACTCCGTGTGAAGCACATTTTTGAAAGATTTGACCGAATCTTTGCTTCAAAGATTTCCTACATATCCTGGGCTAAACAGGAATCAGGTCACTGTAGTTCGGGAAACTTTTGTAGCTGGGACTGCCATGGGATTGCAATGCTTGCTGTTACTGCTGTTGCTGTTGCCGCTACTGCTTTACCGACCTCCTTATTACAACCAAAGGAAATTGAAACTGAACTAACTACTTATGCCTGTCAACCGCTAGTAACAAGATTCCTATCTATAACTCTTTTGCAACTTGATCTTGGGTCTTAGCTGATCCTGCTTGTAGACTTCGATCTGAATCTTGATGCTCGCAAGTTGTAGGTGCTTGTTTATTTCTGCAGTATTGAGTGAAACGGGATTGGCAGAGCTCGGGAATTTGATCAAATTTTGAGCGACCTGCCCTTTGTTTGTTCCAATATTTGGGAACATATTCTTTTGTTCTTTTCTTCTTTTCTTTATTCTGGATTGAGACTCAAACCGTAGGTCATCTCGATCCATGCGCCTGGAGGTTAGACCTGCTGAGACAACAAAACAAACGAATGAAATTTTCTGCCCCAGTTTCACTAGGAAAATTTCGTGAGTTAATTGCCATGAATATTTACAGAATTGATGAGGGGATTGGAAACCTCAAGTCTGAAAAGCGCAACTCAGGGATTGGAGCCCTAATGCTGGCATAAAGAAAAATTGTTCAACTCAGGGATTGGAGCCCTAATACTGGCTTAAAGAAAATTGCTCAACTCAGGGATTGGAGTCCTAATGTCGGCTGAAAGAAAATTGCTCAACTCAGGGATTGGAGCCCTAATGTTGGCTTAAAGGAAAATGCTCAACCCAGGGATTGGAGCCCTAATGTCGGCTAAAGGAAAAACGCTCAACTCAGGGATTGGAGCCCTAATGTCGGCTAAAAGGAAGTTGCTCAACTCATGGATTGGAGCCCTAATGCTGGCTAAATGGAAATCGCTCAAATCAGGGATTGGAGCCCTAATGCTGGCTAACAGGAAAAACGCTCAACTCAGGGATTGGAGCCCTAATGTCGGCTAAAGAAAACTGCTCAACTCAGGGATTGGAGCCCTAATGTTGGCTAAAGGAAAAACGCTCAACTCAGGGATTGGAGCCCTAATGTCGGCTAAGAACAAACTGCTTAACTCAGGGATTGGAGCCCTAATGCTGGCTAAAGGAATAACGCGCAACTCAGGGATTGGAGCCCTAATGCTGGCTAAAGGAAAAACGCTCAACTCAGGGATTAGAGCCCTAATGTCGGCTAAGAACTAACTGCTCAACTCAGGGATTGGAACCCTAATGTCGGCTAAAGAAAACTGCTCAACTCAGGGATTGGAGCCCTAATGTCGGCTAAAGAAAACTGCTCAACTCAGGGATTGGAGCCCTAGTGCTGGCTAAAGGAAAAACGCTCAACTCAGGGATTGGAGCCCTAATGTCGGCTAAAAGCAAATCGCTCAACTCAGGGATTGGAGCCCTAATGTTGGCTAAAGGAAAAACGCTCAACTCAGGGATTGGAGCCCTAATGTTGGCTAAAAGGAAATATTGCTCAACTACGGGATTGGAGCCCTAATGCTTGCTAAAGGAAAAACGCGCAACTCAGGGATTGGAGCCCTAATGCTGGCTAAAGGAAAAACGCTCAACTCAGGGATTGGAGCCCTAATGCTGGCTAAAAGAAAAACGCTCAACTCAGGGATTGGAACCCAAATGTCGGCTAAAGGAAAAATGCTCAACTCAGGGATTGGAGCCCTAATGCTGGCTAACAGGAAAAACGCTCAACTCAGGGATTGGAGCCCTAATGTCGGCTAAGAACAAACTGCTCAACTCAGGGATTGGAGCCCTAATGTCGGCTAAAGGAAAAACGCTCAACTCAGGGATTGGAGCCCTAATGCTGGCTAAAGGAAAAACGCTCAACTCAGGGATTGGAGCCCTAATGTTGGCTAAAGGAAAAATGCTCAACTCAGGGATTGGAGCCCTAATGCTGGCTAACAGGAAAAACGCTCAACTCAGGGATTGGAGCCCTAATGTCGGCTAAAGAAAACTGCTCAACTCAGGGAATGGAGCCCTAATGTTGGCTAATGGAAAAACGCTCAACTCAGGGATTGGAGCCCTAATGTCGGCTAAGAACAAACTGCTCAACTCAGGGATTGGAGCCCTAATGTCGGCTAAAGAAAACTGCTCAAGCCAGGGATTGGAGCCCTAATATTGGCTAAAGGAAAAACGCTCAACTCAGGGATTGGAGCCCTAATGTCGGCTAAGAACAAACTGCTCAACTTAGGGATTGGAGCCCTAATGCTGGCTAAAGGAAAAACGCGCAACTCAGGGATTGGAGCCCTAATGCTGGCTAAAGGAAAAACGCTCAACTCAGGGATTGGAGCCCTAATGTTGGCTAAAGGAAAAACGCTCAACTCAGGGATTGGAGCCCTAATGCTGGCTAATAGGAAAACGCTCAACTCAGGGATTGGAGCCCTAATGTCGGCTAAAGAAAACTGCTCAACTCAAGGATTGGAGCCCTAATGTTGGCTAAAGGAAAAACGCTCAACTCAGGGATTGGAGCCCTAATGTCGGCTAAGAACAAATTGCTCAACTGAGGGATTGGAGCCCTAATGCTGGCTAAAGGAAAAACGCGTCACTCAGGGATTGGAGCCATAATGCTGGCTAAAGGAAAAATGCTCAACTCAGGGATTGGAGCCCTAATGTTGGCTAAAGGAAAAACGCTCAACTCAGGGATTGGAGCCCTAATGTTGGCTAAAGGAAAAACGCTCAACTCAGGGATTGGAGCCCTAATGTCGGCTAAAGGAAAACGCTCAATTCAGGGATTGGGGCCCTGATGCTGGCTAAAAGAAAATGCTCAACTCAGGGATTGGGGCCCTAATGCTGGCTAAAGGAAAAAATTGAGGATTCTAAATAACCCCTTTTTTTTTGAATTTTCTTCTTACTTCATTTTTCATTTTTCATTTTTTTTATTTTTTCATTTTTGTTTAATAAAATGCAGGAGAGAATTTGGGGAAACTTCCCTTTTGGGTTGATTCCTTACTGCAAAGATGTTTCTTGCATTCACGCATTTCTTTTCCTTTTGGGCGGCACCTGCTTCTTGCACGGTTGCTTTGGATCGCACCTGTTTCGATTTACTAAACAAAGAACAATTGTCAGTTTGAAAATGGTGGTTGGTTCGGTGGCCTTGATTGTTCCAATTGCTTGGTCCCATCCTCATTCATGTTGAGAAACTCTGCCATTGATTGGATTCACAGGCGAACCCTTTTAAACTGATCAGACTCGCATTTCCAGATTTTGTGATGATTCGCCCGTGTAAGGCTTTGGTTCTTCCATCCCATCCGGACTTAGTGTGGATTTTTATTAGGGCAGACTCGTTGGGGATTTTTTTACAAAGCAGACTCTGTGGGGATTTGTTGGGACAGACACTTTGGGGATTTTTACAAGGGGAGACTCTGTGGGGATTTGCCGTTTTTTTTGCGGCTTTACTTCGAAAGTAATCAACATCATGATCAGCCGGGATCGAACTGACGTACCACTGAAGCGGGGTATTTTCTTCACTTCTTACCAAGCGGAGCTCCGTAAAACCGGTCCTGCCACCTATTCTTTCTAGCACATTTTGGAATTTGGGGTTAAAACAAAAGGGATTCAAAGAAAGGTAAAACAAAGAGCGGAGAAAACGAATTTAAAAGAGAAGTGTCCCTTTCGTGACAAGAAAGACTTATCTGAGGCAACATGCTAACTTTAAATTGACATGACATGCTTTTTGGACTAGATGCCCGATCTTCGTGAACTTGCATGTCCTAATGAACCAAAAACGGATCTATGTTTCCAAGCCAGGGAACCTTGCCAGAACTTTCTAAGGTGGAATCATTTTTTCGGCTGACAGCGCCCTTAGTGGGTTTTCGGTAGTCGACCTCTCTCATTTCTCTTCTCACTGTCGCCTGATAGCACTCTTTGCGAGTTTTTTTACTAAACAAGCTCTCTCATTTTCGATTTCTCTACTCCCGTCGCCTTATGGTGCCCGAAGGTTTTCACCGACAAGACTCTCTCATTTTATTTCTCTCAATTTTAGAATGTATCGGCTTCCAATCATGACATCTCTTGGTTTCCCCTGCCTTTGGCAATTGATCCGAAGGACCTGTACTTGGTAAAAGAATTGTGGATGAAATTACAACTTCTGAACCATTTGGTGTGCCCCAGTTTCAACTTCAGGGTAAATTGGATTTTATTTTTGGTGTGACTGAACCCCAGAGAGAGGCTTCCTACGTATCCTTTCGGAATCAAGTTAGACGTAGTTCAGGCTCAATCAATGTTGGTTTTTTTTAGGAGGGTAGCCAAAGAAATGTAACAGGCTAAGAAGCTTGTAGAGAGAGTTGGTAGTGTTTGGATAGCGGGGATAAAACCTTCATCATCCCAAATGCGCCAAGACATCACCGACGTAAAACTCAGACATAGTACCTTTTGACTGCATCTGCATTCACTACTGTTTCAGGATCATTTCCTTCAATATCACCCAGATACAACTCTCCTCTCGGCAGTATCTTCCTGATGATGTACGAGCCTTTCCCATTAGGAGCAAATTTTCCTTTCGCTTCCTGGTGATGTGGCAGAATGCGCCTTAATACCAGTTGACCTACTTCAAAATTCCTGGGTCGTACTTTCTTGTTGTAAGCACGGACCATTCTTTGTTGGTACAACTGCCCGTGACAAACCGCGGTCATTCGTTTCTCGTCAATCAAAGTCAACTGCTCCAATCGAGTCTTAACCCACTCGCTATCTTTTATTTCTTCTTCAACAATGGTTCAGAGCGAAGGAATTTCTACCTCTGCTGGTATCACAGCCTCGATCCCATAAACCAACAAGTAAGGGGTTGCCCCTATTGATGTGCGTACTGTAGTGCGATATCCCAGCAATGCAAAGGGTAACTGTTCATGCCATTGTCGGGAACTCTGGATCGTCTTCCTCAAAATCTTCTTGATGTTCTTGTTTGCTGCTTCAACAGCGCCATTGGCCTTGGGCCGATAAGGAGTGGAGTTCCTATGCGTTATTTTGAACTATTCGCATACATCCTCCATCAATTGACTATTCAGGTTTGCTGCGTTATCTATGATGATAGTTGCAGGAATACTGAAACGACAAATAAGATTTGAATGTACAAAATCCACCACAGCCTTTTTAGTGACCGATTTGAGAGTGACAGCTTCTACCCATTTTGTGAAGTAGTCGATAGCAACCAATATGAATCTATGTCCATTTGAGGTCTTTGGCTCAATCGGACCAATGACGTCCATGCCCCAAGCAACAAATGGCCAAGGTGCAGACATGGGGTGCAGTTCCGTGGGAGGTGCATAAATCAGATCGTCGTGCACCTGACACTGATGACACTTTCGAACGAAACTAAAATAGTCCTTTTCCATGGTCATCCAGTAATAACCCGCTCGAATGATTTTCTTTGCTAAAACATACCCATTCATGTGGGGCCCGTATACTCCTGCGTTTACCTTATGCATGATTCTTCCCGCCTCCTTGGCGTCAACACATCTTAACAAGTTGAGGTCCGGGGTTCTTTTATACAATACCTCGCCACTCAAAAAGAAACCACCCGCATGCCGCCTAATAGTTCTCTTTTGATCTCCAGTAGCATGTTCGGGGTATTCTTGTATCTTAAAGAACCTCTTGATATCATGGTACCATGGCTGGGTACTTGATCCTGCCTCAACTACATTACAGTAACCGTGTCTTTCCCTGATTTGGATTTCCAAGGGATCGACGTGGGCGTTGCCTGGGTAAGGTAACATTGAAGCTAAGGTGGCAAGTGCATCCGCTAGTTCGTTGTGACACCGCGGGATATACCTGAACTCTATTGATTTGAATTGCTTGCCAAGATCCTCCACGTGCTGTCGGTAAGGAAAGAGCTTGACATCTCGAGTTTCCCATTCACCTTGGGCTTGCCGGATAATCAGGTTAGAACCCCCATGATCAATAAATCTCCAATATCCTGATCGATCGCCATATGCATGCCTATGATGCAGGCTTCATATTCAGCTGTATTGTTCGTTCAAAAGAAGCGAAGCCTAGCTGTAGCAGGATAGTGCTGACCAGTGGGTGAGATCAAGATTGCCCCAATTCCTACACCTTTGGCATTTTCGGCCCCATCAAAGAACATCTTCCAAACATGAGCGTTTTCCAAGACTACTTCTATGGTGTTTATTTCTTCATCTGGAAAATAAGTACTCAATGGTTGGTATTCCTCATCAACCGGGTTTTCGGCCAAATGATCCGCTAACGCCTGGGCTTTCATTGCCGTGCGAGTGACATAGACTATGTCAAATTCAGTAAGCAAGATTTTCCACTTGGCTAGTCTGCCAGTAGGCATTGGTTTCTGAAATATGTACTTCAATGGATCCAACCTGGTTATGAGGTAAGTAGTATGAGCTTGGAGATAATGTCTCAATTTTTGAGCGACCCATGTCAAAGCACAACACGTTCTTTCCAACAAAGTGTACTTGGCCTCATAGTTGGTGAATTTCTTGCTCAAGTAATAGATCGCCTGCTCTTTCTTTTCAGTTATGTCATGGTGCCCGAGGACACAACCGAAGGAATTTTCCAATACTGTCAGATACAAGAACAAGGGTCTCTCTGGCTCTGGCGGGACCAAAACTGGAGGATTTGAAAGGTATTCTTTGATCTTGTCAAAAGCTTCTTGACACTCATCCATCCATTTGATTGCAGCATCCTTCCTCAATAGCTTGAATATGGGCTCACACGTGCTAGTTAGCTGGGCAATGAATCGACTGATATAGTTTAACCTGCCCAATAGACTCATCACGTCTTTCTTCGTTCTTGGAGGAGGTAGATCTCGGATAGATTTTATCTTTGTGGATCTAACTCGATACCTCTCCTGCTTACTATGAAACCCAAAAGCTTGCCCGATGGGACTCCGAAGGCGCATTTAGCCGGATTCAGCTTCAGGTCATACTTTCTCAGCCTCTCGAAGAATTTCCTCAAGTCTTGGATATGATCGTCCTGAGTTCTGGACTTGACTATCACGTCGTCCACATACACCTCTATCTCTTGATGCATCATGTCATGAAAAATGGCAGTCATGACCCTCATGTAAGTTGCCCCAGCATTCTTCAAACCGAATGGCATAACCCGATAACAGTAAGTACCCCAAGGTGTAGTGAAGGCAGTTTTCTCGGCGTCTTCTTCATCCATCAACACCTGATGATATCCAGCGTAATAATCTAGGAAAGACTGCATCTCATGTTTGGCACAATTATCAACAAGGATGTGGATGTTGGGCAATGAGAAATTGTCTTTGGGACTCGCCCTATTCAAATCTCGATAATCCACACATACCCAAATCTTCCCATCTTTTTTCGGCACTAGAACTACATTCGCCAACCACGTAGTGTACTGGACTATCCGGATTACTCCTGTTTTCCATTGCTTGGTGATTTCTTCTTTGATCTTATCACTGACATCAGTCTTGAACTTTCTCTGCTTTTGTTGAACTGGAGGACAATCAGGGTAAATTGGCAATTTATGCACCACTAGATTAACACCTAATCTTGGCATGTCATCATATGACCAAGCAAACACATCTTTAAATTCAAAAAGGAGTTGAATTATCGCGTCTCGCATTTTTTCGTCCGTGTGAATGCTTATTTTGGTCTCTCGGATTTCTTCAGGAGTTCCCAAATTAACCGGTTCAGTTTCATTCAGATTCGGCTTAGGTTTATTCTCAAAGTGTTCCAATTCTCGATTTATTTCCCTAAAAGCCTCTTCTTCGTCATATTCCGGTTCTTGGTTCATTATTTCACAATTAAACAGCTCGTTGGGATCTGTGCGTGAAGTTCGCAAGCATGTCATATTATTTAAAGCCACATTATTATAACTGAAAGGAAAAGGTAAAGGAAAAATAGCAAAAATCAGAATAAAGGAAAAAATGAGTAAATACTGATTTTTATTCCTTGGAATTTTGAAGATAACAAGGTTTATAATTCAGGAATTCAAAACAAAAAACTAAAGAAAACATCCGAGTTACATCCTGGGATAACTCGTGATGCAGGAAAGGTGGCAGGACAGGTCTACCCGGACTCCTGCCTAGTTGGGAACGGCGTGGCCTCCCAATTCCGAAGCTTAGCATTTGGCCCCACATATAGCATCTCAGCGGTGCTTGTGCCTTCTCCCGATTGAACCATGTGAGTTTCATAGAGCATTCCTCTCATTGCCCCACATATCTCTTCGATCTCTTCGGCCGTAAAAGCCTCATCTTCTTCTTCTTTGATGTATTTCGGTCCAACAAAAGTCTCGTATAAATGTGGCAATGGTCGAGGCAGCTTCCAACCCTCATTTTTCCTCTTCTTTGCCCACTCTTCATCTTTTGGAGTGGGTTGAAAACCTAGCCCAAAAAGTTTCTTAGTGGAAGGCAAGGTGATAGGTTCCGTTATTCCTTGCAGCGTTCGTCCAAGCCCTTTCCCTGGTCTGAATCCATTTCAGATCATTTCTTTAGCCACCATGATTGAGGCGTTGGACAGGAAAGGTTGGGAGCAAGGTCTTCCTTCTTCATACTGCTCTGCCAACACAACTTTGAAAGCCTGATAAACCGTGTGCTCACTCCCTTCCCCTGCTTCAAGAAATGGGATGGATGGGTCCCGATAAATAGACGGTTCGTCTTCTCCGTGGACCAAAATTTCCCGATCTTCATATTCGAACTTCACCATTTGGTGAAGAGTGGAAGGTACATCCCCTGCCGCATGAATCCAAGGTCTGTCGAGGAGAAAATCATAAGACGTATCCATATCAAGAACCTAGAAAGTTATTTCGAACTCCACCGGTCCTATAGTCAATACCAAGTCTATTTCCCCGGGGGTATCCCTCTTGATGCCATCAAAAGCCCTTACGCAGACATTATTGGGGAGAATTATTCCAATCCCAATTTTCATTCTCTGCAGCGTGGAGAGCGGACAAATGTCAACACCTGAACCTCCATCCAACATTACCCGCTTGACGTAGTAGTCTTCACACTTAACTGTCAGATGTAAAGCTTTGTTGTGAGCTGCTCCCTCCGGAGGTAAGTCGTTCTTGCTGAAAGAAACTTGATTAACTGTGAAGAACCTTTCCGTCATTCGTTCCAGTTGTTCAACTGAAGTCTCAGCCGGTATATATGCTTCGTTCAGGGTTTTGAGAAAGATCTTCTGGTATTCGGCCGACCTCATCAGCAAAGATAACATAGACACTTGCTCAGGGCACTTGCGTAACTGATCCACCACTTCGTAGTTAGGCATTTTCATCTTTTGGAAGAAAACTTCCGCTTCTTCAATGCTTACAGGCTTCTTGGGTGGGAAGCGTTTCTGTGTGGCATTGTTTAACTCTTGAGTGTCTGAATATCTTCCAATGAAAGTATTCTCCGGAATTTCCCCCGTGACTTCTCTACCTTTGTACGTAACCAATGTTCTTTGATAGTTCCATGGTACTGTGGACGGGTCTGTCATCGGCTTCTGTGGTACGCGTCCGATAACCACTGGCTCATTCAGCCGAGGTGGTTGAATCGTCCCCTGGACCACATAGGCCCCTTTTGGTATGTACATTGGTTTTGCCCTTTTGACTTTGAATCTCTGCGGCTTCTCTGCTCGACCTCGTGGAATGTAAAGAACTTCATTCCTCGCAGGCACCATCGTTACTGTCTTTGTCTCGACCTTCTCTTCGAGCTCAACCTTGATAGTACTAATCTTCTTTTCCCCTTTCTCTAGCTTTGGGGCGGCTTTAGGCTTTTTCCCTGCATCAACGATGGCGATTATAGCTTTCAAGGCGGGATCAAACTCCTTGTCCTCACAAATCATTCCAATTAACGGCTCGTTATTATGAGCGGGCAACGGATTGTTGGTCACATTTGGGACCTCCTCGTCCCTCAGTACTATCTTTCCCTGCTCTATTAAGTTCTCAAGCACCCTTCTCAAAGTCCAACAATCATTTGTATCGTGCCCTTCTACTCCCGAATGATAAGCACACCTAACACCGGCTTTGTAAGCAGGTGATGCCGGATTGTGCCTTGTCTGAGGGACTGGTTGCGGGAAACCCATCTGGACTAGCATTGGGAACAAGGTAGAATGCGGTTCACCAATGGGTGTGAAAGTCCGTCTTCTGGGTGGTTCTTGAGGGCGGAAGTTATTTTGAGGTGGGTGCGGATTATAGTGGTTTCGGTAGGGAGGCTAATTTCTGGCAGGTGGAGCTTGGCCTCGATTGGCTTGTTGTGGCAGCTGGACATAAGGCTGGGTATTCATGACCATATAGGGTTGAGAAGCATAGGTCACATTTTGGTGGGGGTAGTAATGTTGTGGGGTTCTTTCTGGAAAACGGGGCATGAGATTACGATATTCCCTTGCTTCTGATGCCGCCATGGACGTCTCTTCCTTTTTCTTCCCTCTTGCCATTCCTCCGGACCCGCTTTGGACAGCTTGGGAGGTTGCCCTTATGGCTGCCTGACTCAAAATTCTACCCGTTTTCAAACCATTCTCCACCATCTCCCCAATCTTAATCGCTTCCGCGAAAGGCTTTCCCATGGCTGACATCATGTTTTGGAAGTAGTCTGATTCTTGAGCCTGGAGGAAAGTAGTGACCATTTCTATCTCGTCCATGGGAGGTTTTACCCTTGATGCTTGCTCGCGCCATTTAATAGCATATTCTCTGAAACTTTCCGAGGGTTTCTTCTTCAAGTTTGACAAAGAATTTCTGTCCGGTGCGATGTCAATATTATACTGAAATTGTCTTACAAAATCTCTGGTGAGATCATGCCATATATGCCATCGAGATATGTCTTGGTTCATATACCATTCTGAGGCTATTCCTACCAAACTTTCTCCGAAGTATGCCATCAATAATTCTTCTTTGCTGCCGGCTCCACGCAATTGGTTGCAATACTTCTTGAGATGAGCAATGGGATCTCCATGCCCATCATACTTCTCAAACTTTGGTGTTTTGAAACCCACGGGTAGGTGCACGTGAGGGAACATGCACAGATCAGTATAGGAAACACTCTTCTATCCGCTTAAACCTTGCATGTTTTTCAAACTCTGCTCGAGGCTCCTCATTCTTTTTGCCATCTCATCTTTTTCAAAAGCTCTGGGATTTGGTCTTGCCCAGGTGTAAACTCGTATTGAGGTTGTTGAGGATGAGTGCCGGTGGTAACCCGAGTTGGTTCCAGTGAGAAGGATGTTGCTTGAAATGTGAATGAGGACGAGTCAAAATTCGGCCTGTGTGTAGCGGGTTGTGCCACGATTGGGCAGGGCGGTGCCATGAATGTGCCTGTAGCTATATCTGTTGTTGACATCCGGGGATAAGATTCAGAGGGTGATCCAGCAGAGTGGGCTGAAATGGCCGAGTACCCGAATGGGGTAGTTGGATTGCTTATGGGGATGTTGGAAGCCCCACTTGTCCTGGAGAACAACTCAAGGAACCCAGGGATTACACTCGGTGGCTCTTTTCCGTTATTCCAGTCATCCAAAATTTCCAACATGCGGAGGCGCAGGATTCTGTTTTCCTCAGCAGTTGCTGACTCGGGAGTTGGGACGGCCGAGATTGAACTCTCCTCGGAGACAGGAATTGTCGGCAAAGGAATTTCTGAAGACATCTCTATACTTCCCTTTGATCTCGTGAAGTAAGTGTGAATACTCCCTCTCGACTTAGCGACAGACAACTGAACACTTCATTTCGACCTCGTGAAGTATGAATGTGAGGCCAGACCTACACCAAACCAAACCACCTTTTCTAAAAACCTGGAACTTAGTAGCAAGCAAACGGTTAGTTTGAAACAAATAACAGACAGGTAATCTCACGTTGGGGGCGTGATGCACCTATACAGTTAAGTGAATTTCTACATGTTTGCAATGAAGACATGTGTCATTCAGGCTTCTCTTTAGGCTTCCCTTTATTTATCATATATTATTTTTTTTTATTATTATTTTCATTTTTTACAGTTAAAATGTGACCGGATCCGATGAGGATTGCCTACGTATCACGATGGCGCGTAAATCAGATCATTACGTAGTTCAAAACAAACGAGTGTAAAAGAAGCACATATTTTATTACTGAAACAATCTATTACAAACTAACATTTTTGAAAAAAAGGAAAATAACAAGACTTGAAATAAGTACAGACTCAACAAACTAATACACCCTGATGCGAAAAGATGGACAGAAGATGCTAAGATGGAAATACAGACTCGACCTATAAATACATTAAGGTTTCAAGAATTGGCGCTCGCGGGGCATCGTTCGGCCTTGCCGCGGTCTTGGGTGTGAGGTACCTTTCAAGTTGTTCCAGCTCATGCATGGTCTGCTTGGCATAAATCATCACTGCCGAGAGAACGGTAATGCTGGTCATGTTTTCACATCGTAGACACCTTCTGATGATGGCATGGGCAATGGTCTTAATCTTATCCCTGGTTTGCCTCTTTTCTTTGAGTAGGTGCTCTATTTGATCATTA
The DNA here is from genome assembly GCF_000715075.1 of Nicotiana tabacum. Classification (NCBI taxonomy): domain Eukaryota; kingdom Viridiplantae; phylum Streptophyta; class Magnoliopsida; order Solanales; family Solanaceae; genus Nicotiana; species Nicotiana tabacum. Next base: position 156,184,752 of record NC_134085.1, read on the forward strand.
CGGGCTGTCATAATCCGAGAATCCTGGAGATATTGATTTCGCCACTGCTGAATTTCTATTTCCATTTGGGCTAGGAGCTTGTGGCAATGCCTATTTTCAGCTTCAAAGGTTCGGGTTTGCTCAACCGCCCTGTCCTCAAGAGTGACCACCTTTTTCTTCAGATTGGCAATGGTTTGCTCGTGATCTCTTTTCAATTGCTGCAAGTACCGGTTACGCTTTTTTGTCCTTCTTGCCCAGTGTGCTTCGAGTCCTGCTATGGTATTTTCAAGATTTTATGACTCACTCTGGCACTCCCCAATTTCCATCCTTAAACCTTTTATCAATCGTTCATCCGACCGGCTCCTTTGTTGGTTATCAACGGCTATCCTCATCTGTTTGATCTGGGCCCTGAGCATCCCGGGTCAACCTGTTCTTTTCTCCCAGATCAGTAGCAACTTGCACGTTGTGCTCATATTTTAGATCTTCAACTTGTCGCTTCAATTTGCTGATTTCGGCACGATAGCCTCTTTCTTTTGCTAACCAATCCCACTGCTTTTGTGACGACTCGGTAAAATTCAGGATGTGGGGTCTTTTAGCCTGCCTTTCATGTTCAAGTTCTCTTCTGTACCATGCAAGGTAACCTAGCGCCATTTCACTTTTGGCCCGATCCTACACACAAGTTTCCGCTTTCAAATATTGACATTCATTCCAGATCTGGCGGACTTTTGCTTCAGGAAATTGTCCGTCAGGGCTAATCTCAATTGTTTGAGCACTAAGATCTTCCTCGTGTGGCACTATCTGGCATCTCCCGAGTTGTCTCAAGACTCGGCAGGGCGCGTAAGGTTGAATGCTCTTAAGTCCCATCAGTAGAAAGTGAGTTCTAGCTGTTGGCATATAAATAACCTCATCAACAGGCAACCATCCCAGTGTCCACTGTATTTGGCTGGCAGTGAGAGTCTGAAAGAATGAAGTCCGTGCCATAACTCCTTTGGGCAGACTGACCTCCTTGGTTCTCGTGTAAAACTCTTCTATGTAAGTTTTCTTCGAGGAACCATGGCTCAAAAGCTCGGAACGGTGGCAGAGATGTTCAGTCATCCATATTTGTTGCAGCAAGTTACACTCTTCGAAGAAATTTCCCCTGGCTTTGCAGGCTGTGAGAGCTCGAAAGATATCAGATACCACCATAGGCGCGAGAGTACTTTCATTCTGAGTGAGCAAAGTACTGACGACCCCGGATATTTTCAGATCAATATTTCCGTCTTTCCTCGGAAATACCAGAAGGCCCAAAAATGTTATCATGAAAGCCACCCGTCTGTGCTCATCCCACTTCTGACGACTACCTTTGCTGCATAGCTTGTTAATCGGATTATTGAATCCTCCTACATGACCATACCTGTCGTATATGAAGCATGGATTACAAAAACTGGCGGCCATATCTGGGTTATGGACCGTCCTGGGTATCTTTAGTAAGTCTAGAAATCGATGCACCGTGACAGCTCTTGGGGCAACCAGATATTTTTGCCTTAATGGAAGTTCAGCATTTTCGATGTACCCAGCTATTTCTTCCAGAGTTGGGGTGAATTCAAAATCGGAGAAGTGGAAAACATTGTGCGCTGGATCCCAGTAGGTGACCAAAGCTCTTATGATATCTCCCCGAGGCTGGATTTTCAATAAACCCGTGAGACCTTTCAGATATTTCTTGACCTCATCTTGCCCTTCAACACCTAGATCATTCCACCATAGCCGTAACTTGACAGGGATTTTAGTCATTATCGAAAAGCGTTCATTTTGCATTGTGCTCATCCTGCACATTTATTAAGGTGACTTAAGCAAAAATGATTTGACTAAAAAATGTTTTGACTATATTTTAGAAAAAAAGATCCGATTTTCGAACACGGCCTTTCAGCACTTCGGGAATGAAGATTTTAAGGCTGTGAGGGTCAACCGATCAAAAAACTCTAAAAGATGACCGAAAGTGGCCGTTTATGCAAAATCAGCCTTTCGCCGTCCCTTTCGGGAACATTTGGCTACTTTTGACAAAAACAACCACTTGATTTATTTATGACTTTTTTTTTAGTAATGACCCGACATGGGGAACACGACCTCAAAGAGCCTCGGGGACGAGGATCCTAAGGCCGTTGGGCAATTTGATCAGAAAAAATAGAAATGACCAATAATGGCCGTTTGTGCAAAGTCAACCTTCAGGCGTCCCTTTCGGGAACATTCGGCTATCCTTACAAAATGGCATCACCCGACTCATTCATGACGAAATTAAAATTCTAACAATTTTGCTATTTTTGAAAAAGGGGAGGTTGGACCCGATGAGGGTTGCCTACGTATCTCGCACCCTGTGAGAATCAAACCGGCGTAGTTCGGGTCGATAAGGAATAGGGAAATAAACTAAACCTTTTTTTTAATACAATCTTTTAAAGAAAAGGAGAAAATATTTTTTTTTGGATTTTTTTATTTTTTTTATTATTTTTTGAAAAGAGATGAAGACTAAAGAAATATTTTTTTCTTTGAATTTAAAACTTTTTTTTTTACTTTTTTGAAATTTTGAAAAATCATTTAAGGAAGTATTTGGACTATTAGTCTGAATTTAATGAAAGAAGTACTATAAGAGAAAAAATATTTTTGTTTTGAATTTTGAATTTCCCACCTTTTTTTAAAACAAATACCCTTTTTGGATTTTGAAAGTGATTAATTTATTTTTATATTATATATGTTTTTTTTAATAAATCAAACTAAAAGACAAATTTTTGTTTTCATTTTTTTTTAAAAGAAAATTTCGGCGAGGTTTGACACTACTTGGACATTGGTTTTATTTTTCCAAAATAAGTAATTATCTCCCTACGCTGCTGTTTTCTTAAAATTTTTTTTTTTAGAAACCGGTCGGCATGCAGAACTGAAGCAAATAAATGCGCAAAACAAACGAGGTGCAACAGGATGGTCTTTTCATTTCAGGTTGCTTGTCCTAGACGAACTCAACCCCTGTGTTGAGTCCCCTATGTTAAATGCAACATGATGCAAATAAGCGTTCCTACTAGGGATCCGGCATGAGGTTTTGTTATACTAAGTTTATAACCTGGGTACTTGTTCTAGACCGTGTACCCGAGCGGACAACTCGAGTCGAGGAGGGGGCTACGTACCGGGGATCCGCGAGATCGTCCGGCTTTGAAACTTGTCCGGCCTCTTTCTTATTTGAGGGTATGACACTAACAGAATAAGGAGTCTTGACCAGCAAGCTCCTCCCCGGAGGTAAGAAGAGAAGGGTTTCGGCACAGTTTATATACAGTTCAGATAAAATCAAAGCGGTAAAAGACACATTTAGCACGTTATGCCAAAACATGTAATAAAGATCAGATAATAAAGCCAAATATAACAATTATTCTAAGCTCGAATTCTTGAACCCTGAACCAAAAGTTATGGGTTCTAATTCCCCAGCAGAGTCGCCAGAGCTGTCACACCTCCTTTTTGCGCGCCCGCCCCCGAAGGGTAAAAGACGCGAGGGAGTTTTTTCCAATTTAAGTGACAATATTCGAAATGGGATTATTTATTTAATTCAGAGTCACCACTTGGGAAAGGGTTGGCTTTTGGTGTCCCAAGTCACCTGTTTCATCTTGAATCCCAAATCGAGGAAATTTTCGACTTTCCGAATGAAGTCTGCGAACCAGAAATTCTAAGTAAGGAATTTTGTTGACCCGAGGGAAGGTGTTAGGCACCCCCGAATCCCGTGGTTCTAGCACGGTCGCTTAAATTGTTATAATGGTTAAATATCTGATTTAAATACATGTTATAACTTATGTGCTTTTATTAAGTTTAAATCGCTTTTATTATTATTATTTTTTATAGAATTGCAACGTCGTGAAAATGCATCTCGAACCATGTCGCAATCAATGCACCCGTGGTTGTTAATACATTCCGACTCCGTTGAGATTTGAATTTGGGTCACATAAATGCGCACCCGAATTTAAGAAGGTATTTTAATTAAAATCACGCCTAAAGAGTCTAACGCGTAATTATCTTTAGGGAAAGCAGTGAAGTTCACTAGACAGTCCATCCCAAGTTCTAAGTATTTAATATATACATTTATGAGGGCCCCGCAATTTGTGCGTTTTATTTGGCGAGACTCGTCTCATTTTTTTTCGAAGGGATAAACTTACAGCGACTACATTTTCTATTATGTTTGTCTCTAAAATGAAGGAAGATACACGCTAATCAAATTGACATGCTTGGCCAGCTTCGGCCTTTTATTAATTATCAGATTAATTATTTATGAGGCGGGGAATTGTTTCATGCCATATTCCGTGAGCGAACATGCTTTTAACTTAATAAAGGAAATTGCATACAAGATTAATAAAATGCTAAACTCACGCTAAGCATTCTTCGAGTTGAATTTAAACTAACTTATTTAAACTAGATTAATGGAATTAACTATTAGAGGATGCTACTAATGGTATTCGAACATTGTCCTATAAACTGCCTAATGAAATCCAATTTGATAGAGTTAGTTCAAATGACTTAAAACTATATTGCATCTTTTGCCAAATTAGAAACAACCTGCATTACGTGTTTAAAATAAGAATAGAGATGAAATTTAACTATCGATATACTAAACACCTGTGCATTCCATGTCATACAGACAACTAAATAACTAAGATAAACAGTGTTAAACAAACTAAGTTTCAATTAAGTACAAGCTACCTAATGTATTTTCTATTGAGTTACAAACTAAAGAATTACACAAATCTAACAACATTTTATAAAGCTGCAATTACAGCAGCAAATGATTAAACTCCTTCGCATCTTTCATTTCATGTTTTACTGTTACATCAACGCGAAATTCTAGTGTGTACCTGGATGTTGAAACACAACAACAAGAAGAAGAAAGTAGAAAAATCAGCAGCAGCAAAAGAATGGCAACAGCAAACACCACAGCAACAACCAGCCAATATAGGAATGTTTCTAACCCAACCAACCAGAAAATTTTGACAGAAAACCAACCAACAATAGCAGACAAAACAAATAACTCGGATAACAGCACAATGACTCAAAAATCACCCAAGTGCCTTCAAAACTGAATTTAATGCTTTGGGAACTTCTCCAAGGTAAACTTAACCAGAAAATCAACTCAAGCAGACCCAACTCTATTCATTTTGTTTTCTGTTCTCTAATGTTTTTGTTTTGGATTTTGAATATCAAACCTAGATCTGGAAATTAGAAAGAAAGGGCTATTTAGAGGGAGTTTTGATGGCTGAAATTTCTGAGTTTTTCAAGGGTGTCTTTAAACTCTTCAGGTCTGCCCCCTTTTTTCTTGGAAACCTTCTGTTTTATCTCCCAGAATCAAACCCCTCCACAGCCTGTTAAAAACCTATTCAGATTGAACTCCCCCCATGTTCTCTTCTCTGTTTTTCCACTCACAAGTTAAAAGAAAGGTACTCCCATGAGATTCCCCTGACAGCGCCCCTTTTTTATTGTTAAAGTGGCTTGTCCTTTATTAAATTAGCAAGTATGGGCAGCATGAATATGCCCTTACAGCACATGCTGTCCATTCTACTTTAATTCATTAACAGCTAACAATGCACATGCTGCCCAAGGTCCAAAATGAGTAAACATGCCATCAATTCAAACTAAATTCTGAAGTTTATACTAAACTGCAGCTATAAACCAATCCTTAAATGATTTCTGGTTTAAACTAAAGGACTAACACACAGTGGTAATCAATTCACAGCTGATTCAAAACAAAGCCTCAATAAACAAATCAGCAGCACGAGTCAGATTACTATCATTCCGAACTAAAACTAATTGACGACATATATCGAATAGACTATGTGAATTACAATACGCGCAATCAATAGCAAATGAATTAGAATCGAACAGTATTAACATGGGGTTCAAATTGTACTGTCAAAACAAAGAATGGCCCTGGGAACTAATTAATCAATCGAAATTCATTTCAATCGATTATATAGTTAAACACATACACTCATCAATGAATAGAAAAAAATTCGACCAAATAAAAGGTCCGGACAAGGTGGACAGAATAGTCGACAAAAAATGAAAACAAATCAACTAACATTTAAACACATGAGAAGACTTCGATTAAGGTCTATTAGACCCCAACCTTCTTGTTTAATTGGAAAAAACCCTCAGATTCCGGATTTCTAAGGTTCTTGGGCCTGATTTGGGGCTTGGGGTTTTCTGGTTAGATTCGGACCAAACCAAGCTTGATTTGGGACTTGGGGTCACGAGGGAGGTTAAGAGGGTACCTGGTATGGATTTGGGGGGGTTTGGCATAGGTTGGGGTCCGGCTCGAATCTTCAAACGAAGATTCGAGACAATTAGGGAAGATTCGAGACCCATGGTTTGTGGATCCGTGTTCAGGGGGTCGAGGTGTACTAGGGGTGTTAGTCTGGTGGTCACCGGCGTTGTTGCCGCCGGGTTTACGGTGAGGGAAAAGGGGGGCGGCGCTAGGGTTCTAAGGGGTTTGGGTTCAATGAGAGAGACGAAGAGAGGGAGGGGGGGTCTGGCTTAGGGCATGGGGTGAGAGGGGAAGGCTTATATACGGGATGGGTGGTTCGATCTTGGCCTTTGGATCATTGATGATCAACGTCCTTGATCTTTCCACTTAAGGGAACGACGTCGTTTGGTCTCAGAGGAGACTGGGTCAGTTTTTGACGGGAATGGGTCGGGCTAATGAGGTGTGTTGGAGACCGTAGGATTGAACAAGATGGACGGCTCCGATTGAATATCCTTATACGGCGTCGTTTGGTTTAAAATGGGAGTTGAACTGGACCGTTAGATATGTTTGATCAACGGTCCAGATCTGATAGTCCTTAAATGACGTCGTTTGGTGAGGCCATAGAGATCAGGGAACCGGACTGGGTCATGAAATGATTTGGGCCTGATTTTTGGTTTCAAATTTGATCCCAAATCCGGATTTCTTCAATTTAAAATCTTTTCTTTTCCTTCTTTTAATTTCTAATTTAAACAAAATTCCTAACTAAATTGTATAATCAAAATAAAACTATACAAATATTAATTAATACTTAAACAACAATTATCACACACATTCAACATTTAATTAAAATAAAATTACTCAATGACAACAAATAGAATAAAAGATGCATATTTTTGTGATTTTTCCTTTTAAAACCAAATTATGGTTTGATTAATTCCTAATAGTAGAACAATATCCTAAACTTACACGCGACATATATTTTTTGTATTTTTATTCGACAAAACTAAACAATCACAGACAAAACTACAAATAACTACCAAATAATGCCACGTAAATTTTAAAAATTTGTACAACAAAACCATTTGTTTTATTTTTCGATTTCTTTTGGAGCAATTGTCGCGTAAACAAAAATCACGTGCTCACACCTATTGATGTGCCTTTTCATGATTTCTTATTGCTCAGTATGCATTTATTATTATTACTCACTGAGTTGGGGTACTCACTTTACTCCCTGCACCCCGTGTGCAAATTCAGACACTTCAGGTCCTACTTGCGAGGGTTGAGGGCTTCCAGCAAACTTCGGAGATCCACTAGATATCTGCTCGGCATTCGCAGCCCAGTGCTTCTCCCTCTATATTATTTTTCTTCTTTTTTAGCTATGTAATAGTTGTGTATACTCTTTTAGACTTGTAGTTTTTATGATAGATGCTCATGACTGGTGACACCCCGATGTCGGGCTACGTCTATTCCGCAACTGTATTATTCACCTTATTTTTGGATTATTATTATTATTATGTTAAAGACTCAGTTCTTATTATTTAATTGCTTAAAAATGAATTGGGAGTGTGTCGGCTGGCCTTGTCTTCATGAGACGCGTCATCACAACCGGGTCTGGGTTTAGGGTGGTGACAAGTTGGTATCAGAGCCTAGGTTACATAGGTCTCACGAGTCATGAGCAGGTTTAGTAGAGTCTCGCAGATCGGTACAGAGACATCTGTATTTATCCTCGAGAGGCTGCAGAACCTTTAGGAAAAGCTTCACATTCTTGAAATTCTTGTCATGCGAATTTGTTGATCCGAGTGCTAAACTTCTATTATTCTATTCTCTCACAGAAGGTGAGGACACGCGCTGCTGGTCAGGATGGACGACTACAATTACCACCAGCCGTGGCCACTAGAGGTCGAGGACGCGATCGTAGTCACGGTAAGGGTAGGGGTGTGGCCCGCACAGCAGCTAGGGCAACACCTACAGATCCACCAGCTGCCCCAGTCTAGGATCAGGTCCCAGTTGTGGACGCTCCAGCAGCACCATCTCAGGCACCAGCTGTGCCTATTGTGATTTCGGGTCTTCAGGAGGCCTTGGCTCAGATTCTATCAGTATACACTTTCCTAGCTTAGGCGGTCTCAGTTACTACAGCCGCAACTACTTCTCTTATTGGGGGAGGCACTTAGACTCCCGCCGCTCGCACACCTGAGCAGGTCGTACAGAGACTTCAGACACCGGGGGCCCATCTAACCCATCCGATTACAGCTGCTTAGGACTATGTAGCTCCTACTATGCTAGAGGACGAGCAACGCAGGTTGGAGAGGTTTGGTAGACTTCAGCCTCCGACTTTCAGTGGTGTAGAGGGCGAGGATGCCTAAGGTTTCTTGGATAACTATCAAAGGATACTTCGTACAGTGGGTATTCTGGAGACTAGCGGGGTCGCTTTCACTATTTTTTAGTTTTCTGGAGCTGCCTTCACTTGGTGGGATGCGTATGAGAGGCGTAGGCCTGTTGGTGCAGCACCTCTTACATGGCAGCAATTCTCCGTTCTCTTTTTGGAGAAGTATGTGCCGCAATCTCGCAGAGAGGAGCTACGCAGGCAGTTCGAGTGGTTGCGTCAGGGAGAGATAACTGTGACGTAGTATGAAATGAGATTCTCCGAGTTATCTCGTCATGCTATTTGGTTGGTTCTAACAGATTGACAGAGGATTAAGAGGTTTGTGGATGACCTCACTTATCAGCTTCGTATTCTCATGACCAGAGAGAGGGTGTCTGGTTCTACTTTTGAGGAGGTTGTGGAAATTGCTTGTGAGATTGAGTCAGTTCTTCGCCAGGAGCGAGATAAGAGGGAGGCCAAGAGGCCTCGAGGGTCTGGTAGTTATGGTGGTGCTCCTTCGAGAGGTCAGTTTCAGCACGACCGAGGTCGTCCATTCAAGCATGCTCAACCAGCTATCCCAAGTTATCGTAGGGCATCATCGGGTCATGTTTCTCACAGTTCTCATCAGGTCTAGTCATCACGTAGTGCCCTTCCAACTTAGAGTTCGTCCCGTGCTCCATTAGTTTAGAGCTCTTCTATGCCAGGTGCATCAACTAGTCATTTCGGTGCTAGGGGTTCCCTTCAGTCCCTGTCTCCAGCACGCGGGAGTTTCTATGATTGTGGAGAGATGGGTCATATATGGAGGCAATGTCCTCGTCGCCTAGCAGGTTCATCTCAGCAGAGGAGTCAACCATCGGCTTCAGCACCAGTTACTTCACCACCACCCGCCCAGCCACCTAGGGGTAGGGGTCAGTCAGCTAGGGGTCGCCTTAGAGGGGAGGTCGATCAGGTGGCGGTCGAGCCCGTTTTTATGCACTTCCAGCTAGACCTGATGTTATTGCTTCCGATGTTGTTGTTATAGGTATTGTCTCAGTCTGCCACAAAGATGCTTTTGTATTATTTGATCCTGGTTCTACCTTTTCTTATGTTTTATCATACTTTGTTCGTTATTTGGATACGCCCCGTGAGTCTCTTGTTTCACTTGTTCATGTATCTACTCCGGTGGGTGATACTGTTATTGTAGATCATGTGTACCGATCATGTGTGGTGACTATTGGGGGTCTGGAGACCCGAGTGGATCTTTTACTATTATGTATGGTGGATTTCGATGTTATTTTGGGCATGGATTGGCTATCTCCGTGTTGTGCTATTCTGGACTATCATGCTAAGACAATGACATTGGCTATACCGGGTGTGCCACAGATTGAGTGACGAGGTTTGACTGATTATGTTCCCAATAGGGTAATCTCGTTCTTGAATGCCCAGTGTATGGTTAGGAAGGGTTGTCTTTCGTATCTAGCCTTTGTTAGGTATGTCGGTGCAGAGACTCCCAGTATTGATTCTATTCCAATTGTGAGGGATTTTCCCGATGTGTTTCCTACAGACCTGCCGGGCATGCCATCGGACAGGGATATTGATTTTGGTATTGACCCGGTGCCGGGCACTCAACCCATTTCTATTCCTCCGTATCGTATGGCACCAGCGGAGTTAAAAGAGTTAAAAGAGTAGCTTCAGGAACTCTTTGATAAGAGGTTCATTCGGCCTAGTGTATCGCCTTGGGGTGCGCTGGTTCTATTTGTGAAGAAGAAGGATGACATTATGAGTATGTGCATTAACTATAGGCAGTTGAACAAAGTAACAGTTAAGAACAAGTATCTTTTTCCTTGCATTGATGATTTATTCGACCAGCTTCAGGGACGAGAGTGTTCTCCAAGATTGATCTCCGTTCAAGTTATCACCAGTTGAAGATCAAGGACTCAGATATTGTTAAGACAGCTTTTAGAACCCGATATAATCATTATGAGTTCTTGGTGATGTCTTTCGGGCTGACCAATGCCCCAACAACGTTCATACATTTGATGAATAGCATGTTTCGGCCTTATCTCGACTCGTTTGTCATAGTCTTCATTGATGATATTCTGGTTTATTCGCGTAGTCAGGAGGAGCACGCGGAGCATTTGAGAGTTGTGTTGCAGAGATTGAGGGAGGAGAAGCTTTATGCAAAATTCTCCAAGTGTGAGTTTTGTCTCAGTTCAGTGGCTTTCTTGGGGCACGTGGTGTCTAGCGAGGGTATTCAGGTTGATCCGACGAAGATAGAGGCATTTCAGAGTTGGCCCAGACCATCCTTAGCCACAGAGATTCACAACTTTCTTGGTTTGGCGGGCTATTATCAACAGTTTGATCAGGGATTATCGTCTATCGCATCGCCCTTGACCAAGTTAACTCAGAAGGGTGCTTCATTTGTATGGTCGGATGAGTGAGAGGAGAGCTTTCAGAAGCTCAAGACAGCCTTGACCACATCTCCAATGTTAGTTTTACCATCAGCTTCAGGTTCCTATACCGTGTATTGTGATGCTTCGAGAGTGAGTATTGGGTGTGTGTTGATGCAGGAGGGTAGAGTTATTACTTATGCTTCTCGTCAGTTGAAGACCCATGAGAAGAACTACCCCGTTCATGATTTGGAGTTGGCTGCCATTGTTCATGGATTGAAGACTTGGAGGCATTATTTGTATGGTGTGTCTTGTGAGGTGTTTACTGATCATCGTAGCCTCCAACACTTGTTCAAGCAGAAGGATCTAAATTTTAGGTAGCGAAGATGGTTGGAGTTGCTAAAGGATTATGATATTACCATCTTGTACCATCCGAGAAAGGACAATGTGGTGGCCGATGCTTTGAGATGAAAGGCGGTGAGTATGGGGAGTTTGGCATATATTCCAGTTGGGGAGAGACCTCTGGCAGTTGATGTTCAGGCCTTGGCCAATTGGTTCGTGAGGTTAGATATTTTGGAGCCCAGTCGGGTATTGGCTTGTGTGATTTCTCAGTCTTCCTTATATAATTGCATCAGAGAGCGCCATTATGATGATCCTCACTTGCTTGTCTTTAAGGACAAAGTTCAGCACTATGATGCCAGAGATGTGACTATTGGTAATGATAGGGTGTTGAGAATGTATGGCCAGATATGTGTACCCAATGTAGATGGGCTTTAGGAGTTGATTCTAGAGGAGGCCTATAGCTCGCGGTATTCCATTCATCCAGATGCCGCGAAGATGTATCAGGATCTGAGACAATATTATTGGTGGAGGAGAATGAAGAAGGACATTGTGGGATTTGTAGCTCAATGTCTCAATTGTCAGCAGGTGAAATACGAGCATCAGAGACCGGGTGGCTTGCTTCAGCAGATGGATATTCTAGAGTGGAAGTGGGAGCAGATCACTATGGACTTCGTAGTTGGGCTCCCATGGACTTTGAGGAAGTTCGATGCTATTTGGGTTATTATGGATCGGCTGACCAAGTTCGCGCACTTCATTCCTGTATATACTACCTATTCTTCAGAGCGGTTGGCAGAGATCTATATTCGGAAGAATGTTTGTTTGCATGGGTGTCCTAGTTTCCATCATTTCAGATAGGGGCACTCAGTTTACTTTATAGTTTTGGAGGCCGGTGCAGTGAGAGTTGGGTATTCAGGTAGAGTTGAGCACAACTTTTCACCCTCAGACAGACGAGCAGTCCGAGCGCACTATTCAGATATTGGAGGACATGTTGCGTTCTTGTTTCATTGATTTTGGAGGGTCATGAGATCAGTTTCTACCGCTTGCAGAGTTTGCTTATAACAACAGCTACCAGTCGAGTATTTAGATGGCTCCATATGAGGCTTTGTATGGGAGGCGGTATAGATCTCCAGTTGGTTGGTTTGAGTCGGGTGAGGCTAGGCTATTGGGGAAAGGCTTTGTGCAGGATGCTTTAGAAAAGGTGAAGGTAATTTAGGAGAGGCTTCGTACAGTGTAGTCGAGACAAAAGAGTTATGCTGATAGGAAGGTTCGGGATGTGTCCTACATGGTTGGTGAGAAGGTTTTGTTGAAGGTTTCACCCTGTTATGAGGTTTGGGAAGAAGGGTAAATTGAGTCCTCAGTTCGTTGGGCCTTTTGAGGTGCTTCATAGGATTGGGAAGGTGCCTTGTGAGCTTGCTTTGCCACCCAGCTTGTTGAGTGTGCATCCGATATTTCATGTTTCTATGCTCTGGAAGTATATTGGGGATCTGTCTCATGTTTTGGATTTCATCACGGTTCAGCTAGATGATGATTTGACTTATGATGTGGAGCCAGCAACTATTTTTGAGCGTGAGGTTTGAAAGTTGAGATCAAAGGATATAGCTTTAGTGAAAGTGCAGTGGAGAGGTCGGCCCATAGAGGAGGCTACCTAGGAGACCGAGCGGAAGATGCGGAGTAGATATCCTCACCTGTTTGAGGCTTCAGGTATGTTTCTTGACTTGTTCGAGGACGAACGTATGTTTAAGAGGGGGAGGATGTGATGACTTGGCCAATCGTCTCATGAGTTACCGCTTCGTTTTCCCCATTTCTGCTTCTTATTGCTTTGTTTATCGGTTCTATGTGTGATCAAGTTGGTTGGCTCGAGTTGTGAAAGGCTTTTAGAAGGTTTGAGGCACTTAGTCTCTTTTGAAGAAGCTTAAGTTGGAAAAGTCATCTAAATGTTGACTTATGCATTAGAGGGCTCGGATGTGAGTTTCGATGGTTCAGATAGCTTTGGGAGGTGATTTGGGACTTAGAAGAATGATCGGAATGTGTTTTGGAGGTCCGGGGTAGATTTAGGCTTGAATTGGCCAAATTGGAATTTTGGCATTTTCCGGTTGATAGGTGAGATTTATAGGGGTCGGAATGGAATTTCGTGAGTTGCAGTAGTCCCGCTGTGTCATTTGGGATGTGTTTGCAAAATTTCAGGTCATTTGGACGTGGTTTAGTATACTTTTTGATCAAAAGCGTAATTCAGGAGATTTTGGAAACTAAGGCTTGCACACCGTTGTGCTATATTGAGGTGATGCACATGCTAGATGACGAGCCCATCCTGAATGACTGTTTTACCGCATCTTTGATTGAAAACTATTTGTTATCATCATATTTTAGGTTGAATGCCATATTTAGGCCTCGTGCCAACTATTTGGACCCTTACGAGATTTTTACCGATATTTCCTCACTATTTTGACTTTATACTTGTACTCAGTCATGATATATTCTACTGTTTTCATAACTCAGTTGTGCTTACTTTGTTTTACAACATTAAATGATAATTTGGGTTGACCATCATGTTTTACTATTGCCCGAGTGGCTTATGAGATTCTAATTGAGTAAGGCCGAGGGCTTGTGTTATAATGATACACTGAATTATGATTATGAGGCCGAGGGCCTGAGATTGTACGCCACGAGGTGGCTTGTTGATACGAGTCCGAGAGCCTACTGATTATGCCACGAGATGTCTTGATATTGCGCTTGGGCCGTAAGGGGCCCCTCTAGGAGTTTGCACACCCCTAGTGAGCGCGGGTACCCATTGTGATATGAGTTATAGCCCGAGGGGATGGTATTGTTCCATGTGTTGCTCGAGGGGCTGATTCTGTTGGTATTATGCCTGAGGGGCGGTTCTTATGTGTTTATCTTTTCTAGTTGCCTGTCATTTACTTGCCTAACTGTTAAAAAGGAAATTCCAAAAAAGCTTAAACTGAACAAAAGTGAATTTTCATATTTTCACTGTTTCATTGTTTTTACTGGCTTTTATTGCTTCTTTATAGCCTGTTGATGTGCCTTTACATGATTTCTTATTGCTCAGTCTGCATTTATTATTATTACTCACTGAGTTGGAGTACTCACTTTACTCCCTGCACCCCGTGTGTAGATTCAGGCGCTTTAGGTCCTGTTTGCAAGGGTTGAGAGCATCCAGCAGAGTTCGGAGATCCACTAGGTAGCTGCTCGGCGTTCACAGCCTAGTGCTTCTCCTTATATCTTATTTTTCTCCTGTTTTAGCTATGTAATAGTTGTGTAGACTCTTTCAGGCTTGTTGTTTGTATGATAGATGCTCACGACTGGTGACACCCTGGTGTCGGGCTACGTCTATTCCACAACTGTATTATTCACCTTATTTTGGGATTATTATCATTATGTTAAAGACTTAGTTCTTATTATTTAATTGCTTAAAAATGAATTAGGAGTGTGTCGGTTGGCCTTGTCTTCACGAGAAGTGTCATCATGACTGGGTCAAGGTTTCGGGTCATGACATCCTGGCACGTTCGAGGACGAGCATGTGTTTAAGTGGTGGAAGATGTAAATACCCAACTGGTCGCTTTGAGTATCTGCACTTCGTCGGTGTTTTGAGGGCTCAAGTATCTCCGCATGATGTTATATAACTTGCATAAATCGTCGGTATTGATTTTCGAGTTATCTGGATTCGATTTGGAATAATGAACTTCGAGAATTGAGTACTAAGTTGGAAGAGTTGACCAAGTTTGACTTGGTAGAACTTGACCTCGGAATGGAGTTTTGTCAGTTCCGCTAGCTTCGTTGGGTGATTTTGGACTTAGAAGCGCGTTCGGATTGTGTTTTGGAGGCCCGTAGTTGAATTTGGCTCAAAATGACGAAAGTTGGTTTTTTGGAAAGTTTGACCGGGAGTGGAATTTTTGATATTGGGGTCGGATTTCAAATTCGAAAGTTGGAATAGGTTCGTAATGTCAAACGTTAATTGTGTGCGAAATTTGAGGTCAATCGGAGGTGATTTGGTAGGTTTCGACATCGTTTGTGGAAGTTGAAGTTTCAATGTTTATTGATTTCGACTTGAGGTGTGATTCATCGTTTCTAGATTTTCATGCATGATTTGAAGCTTCGAGTAGGTTCGTCTTGTCATATGAAACTTGTATGCAAAATTTAGCGCCATTCGGAGTTGATTTGATATGGTTCGGACGCTCGGTTGTAATTCAAGAAGTTCTTGAAGTTTAGTTTGATTTTCATGTATTTTGGCGTCCGATTTGTGGTTTTAGAAGTTATTTTGATGATTTGAGTGCGCGAGCGAGTTTGTGTTGTGTTTTTAGACTTGTGTACATATTTGGTTTGGATCCCCGAGGGCTGGGGTGAGTTTCGGATTGGTTTTGAAATGATTTTTCATAGTTTTTGATTGTTGGTACCGGTAGCATCGCATTTGCGATGTATTTGTCACAAATGCTACAGCCGCAATTGCAAAGCAGCCATCGTAATTGCGAAGTCTGGGCTGCTGGGCAGAGTTCGCATTTGCAAAGGACTCTACCGCATTTGCGAAACTCTTGCCATCGCTTTGCAAAGTATGGGTCGCAATTGCGACCTAAGCAGTAGGCCTTCCAGTTCGCATTTGCGATATAGTGTTCGCATTTGCGAATCTCATGTCGTGACATTTGCAACCTGTTAAGTGCTGAGAATTTCGAGTTTTTGCTTCATTTTTCATATTTTTGAACCCTAGCGTCGCGGTAAGGCGATTTTCATACCAAAACATTAGGTAAGTATCTTTAATCAATTTCCAACTATATTTTATGATTTTATACAAGATTTAACATCAAATTACTGAGAAATCTATGGAAAGATTGGGGGATTTTGTCAAAGTTTTGAAAAATAAAAATTTAGGATTTGTTAGTCGAATATGACACGGATTTGAAATCAAAACACATATTTGGACTCGTGAAGCTATGGATAGTCAAGACCTACCCTTGGACCCGGATTGTGACCGGGTAGGTCCGGGGTTTGACTTTTGTTGACTTTTTAGAAATTGAATAAAAATCATAGCTTTATTAACTGAAATTGTGTTCTCTTGCATTGTATGGTGTGTCCAAGTCGTCATTGGCTAGATTGAGTCGAGCGGAGGCGAATTTGTAGAGGAAAAGGCTAAATTGAGTGTTGTAATAGCCGAATTGAGGTAGGTGTTTTTCCTAACTTTGTTGTGGGAATTTTTCCTCCTATTTGTCATTGTTTGCCACATGCATGGGTGATATATACATGAGGTGACGAGCGTATATGTATGTGCCAGTGTTAATCATGCTCGGTGGTAGGTTGTTCTATAATTATGTCTTGTAGAATTACATAACTTCCTTGCTTCATGCCTCACTAGATTTACAGATACTAAGAACGTAGTATAAAATGTTTGTAATCAAGACTTAGCCTAATATAACTTGATCAAATTTAATAAAATTCTGAGAATACATTGATGTGTTTAGTTCGGTCATCCCTATGCAAAATCATTTCTACATTTCTACGGCCGATATTTTGAGATGCTAGATTCCATACTTGTGTTGTGAATCATTTATGGAAGAATTTGAATAATACGGTTCTTGAGCGTTGTTGAATCATTGTTGACTTGGAAGGTTGTGATTGGGAATTGTTTGGAAGATCCGTTAAAACACTCCTTGATGTCATTTATGCTTCCTGCCTTGTTTGTTATTATTATATATATATGCTTGGTAAGGAAGAGTGTAAAGCACGAAGGGTGATGCCATGCCATATTTTATATATTATCATGTGAGGGAGAGTGTAAAGCATGAAGGGTGATGTCGTGCCACATTATTGAGAGTAAAAGCACGAAGGGTGATGCTGTGCCACATTATTGAAGTAAAAGTACGAAGGGTGATACTATTCTATTGCACTTTAGTTTAAGCCTTCCACCATGCTAGCCATTCATGCCCTTACTTGTTAACTTGCAAAGATCATGTGTTTCCATCTTAATTGTTATATTTGTACTTAGGCCTCCAATATGCTAGTTAATTGAAGTTGATATTCCTTGTTTTCCATTTGTTGTTATTACTCACGTGCTTTCCGCCTAGTCCTTTACTGTGACCCCACATGTGCATTCTTGTCCACCGTTATTACTTGCGTATTTCCTGTTAGTAATTCATATTATTGTGTTCTTGTGATATGGTTGGCTCTGTTATACGATCATTTGTAGAGATAAGTTGAACGCACAAAGGGTGTTGTTGTGCTAATTGAATTGATGCATAAATTTATTTATACATGGTAAGGATGAGATAAAAGCACAAAGGGTGTTACCGTGCCATGTGATTTGACATTATGATAGTTTGGACATATATCTCAAACTAGGAAAGATCGTAAATATTCAACTGTGGTTCTTTTTAGTAATTATTTACTGTCTCACCGAGTTGTATATGATACTTTTATCCTTTATACTTTGAACAACTTTACTATTAATCTATTGTACATGTTATAGCAATAAACATCTTTTTAACTAAAAGCCTCGTCACTATTTCGACGAGGTTAGAAAAAATATCTACCAGTACATGGGGTCGGTGTTACTGATACTGCACTTCTGCACGTTTCATGCAGATTTTGGAGCGGAGCTGCTGGTAACGTCGAGTGCTAATTCAGTTGATGTTCGTGCGTTTGGTTATAGCTGCCACTTGTCCTTGGTAGTCTAGATTATTGCTAATCTGTTTAAGTAACCATCAAACAGAACGTGTATTTATTTGTATCAGTTTTGAAATTCCAAATCTTAGAAGCTCATGATTCATGCTATTAGGTCTTGGATAAATTTGTAAACGATCAATTATTTATTCTCTATTTTCCTATAATCTCAGTCGAGTTGTATTTTTCTATTAGTTGGGTTACCTAGCGGATCGAGTTAGGTGCCATCACAACTAGTGGGTTTTGGGCAGTGACACTATCGAAGAAGCGGAGGACGCTGATCTAGAAACCACATCCGAGGCCCCCCAAGATGAGGGCAGCACCCCAAAAGATTTACTTGAGGCAATAGAGTTTGGAGATTCCCCTTCATTGCCTTCATTCTCTGACTCGACGATCAAGGATGCTCAGGCGATGCAGACTTGCCACAGGGAATGGGTCTATGGGGCCGAAGACCTTTCCGTGGTTACTTTGTTATAGTGAAAGACATCACCGGTCTGGGTGACTTGAAAGTACCGCGAAAGGGCTCGAATGAAGCCTCCTCGAGTTTTAAATTGACCGACCAGTTCCTGGCCCCCAACGTCGATCCCGGGCGTAAACGATCAATCATCATCTCAATCCCAAAGGATGCTTAGGTTCTATTTGCCCCCGTATAGGTGGCTAGCCACCTCCGATGCTTGTTCACCGAAGAGGACCAAGCCAAGATGGATGAGGTGGAAACACCTTGTCTTTTTAACGAGGCCCAACAAGCTTTGAACCGGGTAATCCCAGATCTCCCTCGAATGTCAATTTTCATATTTAGATTTTTCTCCTTTTATTTAACTTCCTTTTATGTTTTTATAGGCTTCCGTGCTTCATCATGAGGCTTTCCTCCGATTCCGAGCAGAGCTGAGCCAGTATGAGTCCGACGTCTGAGGGCATACTGAGGAAAAGGATGCCTTCAAGATTCTAAGTGAACAAAGGGAAGGGGAAGATAAAGGCTTTCGCGCTGAGCTAGAAATGGCTTAGAAAGAACACGCCGAACTGGCATAGTAGGTAAGAAGAATATTTGAAACTAGTGACGTCTATTCGGGCGTGGTATCTAATGGTTTGAACCCACAGGTCCAACAAAAGCTCGACGTGATCAGGAAACTCCGTGAAGAGGCTGATGCATTAAAAATCTAGGCAGAATGCTAGAGGGAGAAATTGGACCGCCTGGCCTGAGAGAAGGAGACTGCCCGGGCCCAACTAGCCTCGGTTGAAAACAATCTCCAGTGTATGAAAGTGGAAATTTTGGCACGGGCCAAGAAAGTCGAGGAGCTCCAGTCCCAGTTGGGTTCAATAGTTTCTGTTCAGGAGAATCTGGTCGCGGAGCTAGAAGCGGCCAAATATGAAGTTAAGGCAGCCAAGATCGATGTTGATGCAGTGGTGGCTATTTACCGGGCCAACGCAAAAGCCGCTCAAATTTGAGAAAAAGAGGGTGCCGAGGCCGCTTAAGTTCGACCAGATAAAGTCGTGGGGCACGCCAAATGTCAATCTCGAAGGGAGACCCTCGAGGAAATCCATGCTCGGGGCTTTGATCTCACAACCGAGATCGAGAGTACTAAGGAGCTCAAAGATAAAACCTGGAGATTAGCTTACCCCGACAAATGATGACGAGTATGGGAGCTTGAGCTAATCCAAAAGTGGAGAGGACCCCGAGGGCGGAGATGCCTCTCCCAGAGATGACCAGGCTACTTAAGCTTTTAGATAGTTTTTTGAATTTTTGTTGAGGCCGTGACGACGTTTGTAAAGAATTTCCATCGGGTTGTATTGCCTTTGTAAAAAGTTTTTGATGAATATATAAAACCTCTTCCTTTTCTGTCTTATGAATCTATTGTCTTTTTTGTTATTTCATGTAAGGGTCAAAATGCCTTAGCAGAAGATCATGAAGTTGTGTTCGAGGGTCCAAGGTTTGGGGAAGGTAAGGGCCGATAATAAGCCTTTCCTTCAACCTTTTCTAATCAATGGACCTCGAATGATAACTCAAACTTGAGTTTATGTAGCCCTTAAGCTTAATTATCGAGTGAAGACATGCTCGAACTCGGAATTAGGTAGCCCTTAGGCTTTCTAGTCGAGTGAGAAGGATCTCTCGAACTCAAAGTGAAACTAGCCCTTAGGCCTTTGTAAATTTTGTATTTGGCCGATCTTGCCTTTATAAAAAGATCATTTAATCATATATATAAGGCTTTTATACCCTTTTCGGCTTTCAAAGGTTTCCCTTTGTTTATCATTCGTGTTCACAAAGGTTGTAATGCCTTAGCATGTAACATAGAATTGTTCGAGATTTCGAACAATTTTGTACTTATTAGAGTTTTCGAGGCTTTATATTATCAAAGACTTTTATGATTTTGCCAGGGGTAGCCCTTTTAACCAGTTTACGAAAGAATTCGAAGGCCTATTTTGTTATGGAATTCGGACGTCTCCGAACCGTATTAATTTGACCGTAGCCGTTTTAGTTCAGGATTGGCCCCTTGAGCTTATTTTCCCGTTTTACTTCAAGCTTGCCCGAAGTGTCAGTCCCCGAGTGGGGTGGTCGTGGACATGGCCTATAAAAATCGAGAGTTGCCTAAAAGGTCTTATGATCTCGAAGTTTTCATAATTCAATCTCGTTTATTTTTCGAACGGCAGTCCCCAGGCGTGGGGGTAGTTATCCGAACTCTAGTTATAATTGGCCCTTAATCCTATTTACATAATAGATCGAGAGTATGAAATTGTAAAGTAGAAACTTTTTTCTAAGGCATGGGATATTGGCAAGGAAAAATACTTCTCTTTACAATTGATGATACATGCGTACATGTTTTGTGCCAGGGCTCGAACAAACTATGCAGGTATGGTTCGTTTGACCATTTGGCCCTTAGAAATTTTCCTATCGAGACCCTGATGCCATGAAGTAATTTTCTCGCAACAAAGTTGACATTCGAGGGTAATGCCCCCAGTATTCGAGGTTTATTGTAAAGAAGCCCCGGATACTGTTGAATTGTTCTATGTTAGCACGATCAATAGTTGCCTCATTAAAAACCTCGATGGAAAACCCATTTTGAACAAAACCGGTCTAAGGGAAAAAGAGTGCAATGCGTGCTTTCATACCTAAAGACTTCGTGTCAAGGAGTCCATTGCTATTTCTGTAGAACACCCGAAAGAGTTATTTTAAAATATAAATGAAAATGGAAGGGGTCGTACCTTAGTAGTAGTACCGTTTTAGGTGCGATACATTCCAATTGCTCAGTAGTTGTTCGCCGTTCATCATGCCGAGCTTGTAGGATCCTTTTTCGATGATTTCAAGAACCTGGTACGGTCCTTCCTAGTTCAGACCTAGTTTCCCTTCATTCGGATTTCGGGTGTTGAGGGTGACTTTTCTTAGCACCAACTCCCCGATGTTAAAATGTCGAAGATTGGCTCTTCGATTGTAATACCTTTCGATCTGCTATTTTTGGGCGGCCAATTGGACGAGGGCAGCTTCGGGTCTTTCGTCCAACAATTCTAGGCTCGTATTCATGGCCTCGTTATTTGACTCCTCCGTTGCGTATCGAAATCTGATGCTTCGAAGCCATAAACTAACGAGAATGGTGTTGCTCCGGTACTGGATTTCGATGTTTTGCGGTATGCCCATAGAACTTCGGGTTGTATCTCTCTCCACTTCCCATTGGTGTCGGTCAATCTCTTCTTAAGGTTCTGAATGATGGTTTTGTTGGTCGATTCGGCTTTTCCGTCCCCGTTGGGATGATAAGGCATCGATAGGATTCTTTTGATCTTGTGATCCTCAAGAAATTTAGTCACTTTGCTGCCGATGAATTGCTTTCCATTATCATATAGCATCTCGGAGGACATCCCGAATCGGCATATGATGTGGTCCCAAATGAAGTCTATGACTTCTTTTTCTCTGACTTTCTTGAAAGCCTGTGCTTCAACCCACTTAGAAAAATAATCAGTCATAAATAAAATAAACTGAGCTTTAATTGGGGGTGATGAAAGAGGGCCGATGATGTCCACTCCCCATTTCATGAACGACCATGGGGATTAGACCTAATGGAGCTGCTCTCCGGGCTGGTGAATAATTGGTGCATACCTTTGGCATTTGTCGCATTTTCGAATAAACTCCTGTGCGTCTTTCTCTATATCGGTCCTATAGTACCTTGCTCTGATTACTTTTTGGACCAACAATTCGGCACTGGAATAATTTCCACAAGTGCCTTCGTGAACTTCCCATAAGACGTAGTCGGTATCTCCCGGTCCCAAACATATTGCCAACAGACCATCGAACATCCTTCTAAATAGTGTTCCGTCTTCGGATAAAGTGAATTGTGCTTCCTTTGTGCATAGTGCTCTCAACTCCTTTGGATATAATGAAGCTTCCCATTCTTTATGTACTCTATGTACTTGTTTTTCCAATCCCAGGTCAAACTTGTGGACTTTATTTCGGCGTGGCCTTCTTCGATCACTGATCTCATGAGTTGTACAACAGTTCCCGAGTTGAGTTCATCATTTTTGATCGATGAACCTAGATTGGCAAGAGCGTCGGCCTCGCTATTCTATTCTCGAGGTGCATGTTGCAAGGTCCATTCCTTAAATGGATGTAGAGTCATCTATAGTTTATCCAAGTACCTCTACATTCGGTCTTCTCGGACTTCAAAAGTCCTATTAACTTGGTTTACCATGAGGAGGGAATCACACTTGGCCTCTATGACCTCTGCCCCTAAGCTTTTAGCTAGTTCGAGACCTGCAATCATGGCCTCATATTCGGCCTCATTGTTAGTCAATTTTATAGTTTTGATAAATTGTCTAACTATATTACCTGTGGGTGATTTTAGCACTATGCCCCCTTCACGTTCGAAGCACCGTCTATAAAGAGGGTCCAGGCTCCCGAAGATGTACCCAATTTTATCAACAATTCTTTTTTCAACATCGGGTACGAGGGTCGGCGCGAAGTCAGCCATGATTTGAGACTTGATGGCGGTTCGGGGTCAATACTCAATATCGTACCCATTGATTTCCATGGCCCATTTGGCTAATCGATCCCAAAGCTCTGGTTTGTGCAAAATATTTCGAAGAGGATAAGTTGTCACAACACATATTGGATGACATTGGAAATATGGTTTTAGTTTCCTAGAGGCGCTAATTAAAGCAAGCGCTAATTTTCTAAGTGCGGATATCTAGTTTCGGCCTCACCTAAGGTCCGACTAACATAATAGACAGGGAATTCCGTAACTTGTTCTTCTCGAATCAGGAGTCCACTTACCGCTATCTTCGAGACTGCCAAGTACAAGTAAAGTTGTTCGTCCACTTTCGGGGTATGAAGCAGCGGTGGGCTCGATAAATACTGCTTTAGCTCCTCCAAGGCCTGCTGGCATTCCGGCGTCCATGAAAAATTGCTCTTCTTCTTAAGCAGTGAGAATAAACGGTGACTCCTATCTGAGGACCTCAAAAGGAATCATCCTAGGGCGGCTATGTGCCCCGTTAGCCTCTATATGGCCTTTACATTATCTACGACCATTGTTGATACCCAATTTTTCCCTCATATTTCTTATATATATATACACACACACACACACCTTCAAAATAGTGCATGTGCACCATCACTTGGTTTATAAACGTATACAAGCACTTTTCATTATTTTCTATAATTTTTAAAGGCTTTTAACAATTTATTCCTGCATTTTTATCATACAAATAATTATTGGTTGCATCTGAAATAATTTTTATGATGATTTATGCTTTAATTTTTCATCATTTTATATCCATATTAAGCTTTAAATATTTGGGATGTATTTTATCATAATCATATTTGCATCCTTAGGCTAAAATTGCATATCTTGCAATAATAGAGCATATACGTGCATAATTACATTATTTATATGGAAAATAGCTTTTTATATTTTTATAATATTAGGTAATTATTTTAAACCATTTTCATGCACACGTGATATTTTTTTATTTATTGATTATTTTTTAAAATTATTTATTTGTTGAATTGGGTATCTAAAATCTATCCCCCTAACAAAACCCCAATTCCGGACCTACACTACCCAATTATCCCAGCCCAATCGCCTATACATTAGCCCAAATCAATTAGCCCAAGCCCTGTTCAAAACACCCGACTCAATTCCCTCTAAATCACGACTGTTGATTTTTGAAGATCAATGGCTCATATCCCTCCCTCCTTTTAATTAACCTACCTCGTCCCCAAACCCTAACTCATTGTCCCAAATCCCGTCGTCTCTGTATTTTCTCAAACCTTCTCCCCACCTCTCCTCTCAAAACCGTAGCATTGTCACTCAAATCTCTCCGATTCCAACCCCAAAAATGGAATCAATCTATGATTCCTTTACCATATTAGTCTTACCTCCCTACTGGCTACCCATTTTTGGTATTTCATAATGGCTTGCCTAAAATGGCAAGCATATCTTTTAAGAATCGAACCAAAACTGGTTCAAATCTTTAATATGTTGTTTATTCCGGCTGTGTTCATATCTTGTTCTTTGTGATTACGAATATTTTCGTATCTCTCACTGATTCGTACTTAACCTTAAGGTTAGGATTTTCAGATCCTCTTTTTATTCGAACCAAAATTGGTTCAAATTTTAATTTTAAGTGTTATTTCATCTATATTCAATCTATTACGCATAAATCTACCTATTTCTGTTAATTTCTTTTACTTACCATAAATTAGTGTTTCAGACCCTAAATTTGGACCAGATCTGGTTCGATTATGTGTTATTTTGAATGATTTCTTGTCCACATTCATCACATGCATATTTGATTATCTTTATTATTTACCGACTTGTGAAGGTTTACCTAAAACTAGGGTTTGAGACCTTTCTTTATCTTTTCTGATTTTCTGATTGATACCCTTTCTTTTCTCGTATGGGTCTGTTATTTTTCTTATTTTTGTTCAATTTGCCATGTTTTCTTTATTTCTTTATCTTATTTTGCCCTGAAACTGATTGTTAATCGATTATGTACGATATTTTCCTTATTATAAGTGTTACTCACCCGATTGCACGCCGTTATTCTCTGATTAATTCACTGAACTACATATTATTTGCCCTAAAATTAGACTTCAATTGATTCTATGATTAATTTCTTTCCTTGCTTATGTGAGTATGATTTCTTTACGTATTTGTTCGCCTAATTGAATGCTATTTAAGCCTTCTCCCCTTTCCCCTTTAGAAAACTTGAACTCTCAATACTCTCACTAAGAAATCTAGGGCTTAGTCCTATAATCTTTCTGCTCTCTCTTGTTTACTATTGGTCTTGGCTGGCGAAAGCCAAGGCCAAATATTCTAGACTCTCGACTCTGTGGTATTATTTTGGTTTGCTTGCTTAACTGGTGAGTGACTATCCTTTGTCATTTCATCTCCATGTTTACAATCCAGCATGTTTACAGTCCATTCTGAGCATGATTCTACCTGTCTATATGATTCTCTTTTAGTCCTATAGTTAGTACCGTTAGTTTTGAGATTGGTTATTTTTGAATAATGTGAATCCTCTTAAAAGATAGCTTAATGTTTTAACTTACCTCATGCACACTGTTTGCTAATCCTAAACCTGTTCGAAACTTAGTATCCTTAGGATACCACTAGTATGGAATTAGTTCACCAATCCCAGCTTTACAGACTTGTATTGTTACCTAATTCATGTGCCCTGCTAAAAGGTCTTGTATCCCTCTGGATTCATGTGATAATATGATTGTTGTCCTTAACACTTTGCTTAAATATTTATGTGATTAAACAAGGCTGTCATAAATGTTAGCATGCACGCTTAGTGTAATTAGGTCTTTTCTGACCCGACCTGTTTAAAACTGTGTACTTTGCCACCCTTGCTTGTTTTCTTAATACCATTATGCCTACATGTTCTATGTTCTAAAATTATGTTATCGTAGCTTTTCTGAGAAATCCAAACTATTTTAAATCTGTCCCTACCTTTTTTATATGCTATTACTCTTTTTAAAAAAAACTCTCAATCTTAGTCCTTTAGGTTTTATCCTCAACCACCCTAGTGTGAGCACTGCTCAGGGTGCATGTGAGACTCTTGTGAACTCTGACACACTGGAAACTAGTTCCTAATCTCTTTTGAATCATTTCTGAGTTAGTGGTTCTGGTGTGAGCATTGCCCTTTGTCCATGAGGCCGTTGGGAACTTTGACACACTAAAAACCTAATTTTATATGTGCTGTGTGTGAATTACTCATTATTGGCTATGCTGCACCTGTGAAGTAAGCCTTGAGGTAGAATTGGTTTGAAGGCCTGGTTGCCCAGGTGTATTTGGGCTTGATAAAGGCTCCCTATAGTTTGTGCTATTACATCATGTAATTTATTCGCTAATCTGATCTGTAATAATTTTGTAATAAACAGATTCTGGGGTATTTAGTAAAATCGAGAGGGTTTCCTTTGTAACTAGGTAGAAATCCTGCCTATAGGGTTTCATCTAAGCTGTTAATTTTGCTCATTTTGTCCAAAACTGTTAAGTTCTACGTTGTTTAGAGATCCTGCATATAGGATTTTCATTGGTAATGTTGAATCTGCTAAATTCATATGGATTCTACATTAAAAATCATGTCTATAAGATTAATATTACAGCTTTTGTTAGAAATCCTGCCTATAGGATACGTTAATTTGTCCAATAAAGTGTGTTAGCGATCATGCCTATTGGACCAATATTTGACTCAACTATTTTCTGGCAATGTGTCTAAATTTCTGCCCATATACTATTTAATTAGAAATCATGCCTATAGGATTAAGGTCAATTCAGTGCTAGAAATTATGCCTATAGGGTTAAATCAATTCAACATTAGATATCATGCCTATAGGATTCTGCTAATTGGTTCTAAATACAATCGCCGCTGTCAATCACTTAGACAATATGCCTATAGGACTAAAATAACAAGTCTGAATTTGTGATTGTGATGCATTACTTTCTGAAGCGCCCAGATATTGTACTAAATAAAATCAGTAGGCAAATAATATGTCCTAACACTCGCATTAATAATACTGCTTTTGTGTATCACTGGTGGCCTGTTCCTTACATAGATATCCTGCCTATAGGACTTTAAGATTAATAAAACATGTCAATCAATTGCGTACATTTGTTGTTTATGTGTGGAGGTCAATATGAGCCCGTATTTGTTTTTTATATAAAAGTCTTAATTGTTTTGTTTGTCGCCTAGCATTTTACATTTTTGAGCAACCTAGGCTTAGTCTAGAACTATCCCTAATAGTGGTCCTAACACCTCCAGGGCCATATGTAAAGGATGGGTAGTGCATGCATAGGAATCGAACTAGAATCAATTAGAGCACTTTAGGAAACAACTTAAAAATAGTAATCGGGTAGCAGGAGATGATAGTCTGTGCCCGCAGAAAACTATGAGTAACACCCTCATCCTCGAGGGAGTTACGAACAATTATTTATGTTGCACGGGTTGATCCTTTTGGGCTAAAAAATTTAGGACCCCACATCCTTATTAAATAATTCTCTCGCTTCTTTATTAGACTAATTCATAATTGAGTTCGGCCGGGACCCATAGTTGTAGACCTCGAAGAGTGCCTAACACCTTCTCTTCAAGGTAATTTCGAGCTCTTACTCGATCTCTGGTAATGCACACTAGTATAATATGAGTTATCTGCTTTAGGTGCCCTAACGCACCTTAATCCATTAGGTGGCGACTCTAACTAACTCCTTATCCCTACCCTCCAAAAGGAGTTGTCAAATGTCGAAACCCGATTTCGCGAGAAAAAGGGGGAGCGACAACCATGATATCCTCGATAGCTTTGATTTTATCGGGGTTGATCTCGATACCCCGATTGGACACCATGAAGCTAAGAAACTTGCCCAAGCCAATCCCGAACGCACACTTTTTTGGGTTGAGCTTCATATTGTACTTCCTCAGTATGTCGATAGTCTCCTGCAAATGCTTTAAATGGTCCTCTGCTCGCAGGGAATTAACTAGCATGTCATCAATATAAACTTCCATAGATTTCCCTATTTGTTCTTCGAACATTCGATTTACTAGGCGTTGATAGGTTGCACCAGTATTTTTTAGTCTGAATGACATTACATTATAACAGTAGGTACCATACTTAGTGATGAATGAAGTCTTTTCCTGGTCTTCCGGGTTCATTCGTATTTGGTTGTACCCGGAATAGGTGTCGAGAAAACTGAGGATCTCGTGGCCAGCCGTGGCATTGATCATGTAGTCCATGTTAGGCAAAGGAAAAAAATCCTTGGGGTATGCTTTATTTAGGTCTTTGTAGTCTACACACATCCTAAGCTTGTTTCCCTTTTTAGGGACTATTACTACATTCGCTAACCATTCAGGGTATTTTACTTCCCGGATGGATCCTATTTTGAGAAGCTTGGTTACCTCGTCTTTGATGAAAGTGTGTTTGACTTCAGACTGAGGCCTCCTTTTTTTTCACCAGGTGAAACTTCGGGTCCAAGCTTAGTTTATGAGTAGTGATCTCCGGTGGGATCCCTGTCATATCGAGATGGGACCAAGGAAAATAATCCATATTAACTATAAGAAATTGAATAAGTTTTTTTCTGAGCTCGGTAGTTAACCTCGTGCCCAGTTATACCTTTCGATCAGTATGATCTGTTCCAACTCTTCGACCGTTGATTTTGTGGCGTTAGAATCATTAAGGATTATGAAGGATCGAGGTACCGTATAGTCATCATCCTCGTAAGTCCCATGCTCATTCGGTTGGGTCGAGGCCGGTGTCTGTGGTTGCTATTTAACCTCTTTTTTTGCCTTCGAACTTAACCCTTTCTTTGATGAGAGCGCCGATATCGGTATCACTTCGTCGATGGCAAACATTTCCTTTACGGCGGGTTGCTCCCCATAGACTATTTTGACTCCCTTTGGCGTTAGGAATTTTAGAACCTGGTGAAGGGTCGAAGGCACTGCCCTCATGTATGGATCCATCGTCTCCCGAATAAGGCATTATACCTCATATCGCCCTCGATCACATGGAACTTCATCTATTGGATGGTCCTACCCACATTTACTGGCAAAATTACCTCGCCTTTGGTGGTTTCACATGCCATATTGAAACCGTTAAAATCTCGAGCCGTGAGTACACATTGATCCTGTAGGCCGAGCTATTCTACGACCCTCGATATAATTATGTTTGCCGAGCTACCTGGATCAATCAAAGCACATTTAACTTGAGTTTTATTCATAAGTACAGATATTACCACTATGTCGTTATGGAGTTGTTCGATCCCTTCTACATCCTCATCATTTAAAGACAAGGTCCCTTCTAGTAAGTAGTCCCGAGTTTGCTTCTCCCTTGTGATCGACACCTTGGTGCGTTTAAATACTGGTCCTTGGGGAATATTGACCCCTCCAACGATCATGTGGATCACATACTGTGGCTCTTATTGCTCATTCTGTCTATTTGAATCTCTATTTTTGATATGGTTCTTGGCTTGATCACTTAAGAATTCCTGAAGGTTCCCCTCGTTAAACAATCGGGCTACTTCCTCCCTTAGCTGTCTGAAATCTTCTATTTAATGGCCATGGGTACCATGATACTTGCATATTTGGTTTAGGCCAGATCGGTCTGCAGAGGTCGATGCCATCTGGTATCTTTGACACGTCCGATGGCCGATACGATGGTGGATGCATCTACGTTGAATTTATATTCTGACAATCGAGGCATTTCTTTGGGCCCGAAATCCCCGTTGAAACCACTCTTGCTCATGAGTCCTCGGGAGTTCTGCCCTCCATCATTCCTTCTATCATTTCGAATGGGGTTGCGTCCAGGCCTGTTGTTTCTCCGATCTCCACCGTATGGCTGATATCGATCTCTGTTCAACCATGTTTTCCGATCAATATCCTTTTTAGCTCTATCGACAGACCTATTTGGATAAACGGACCCGGAAGGAGACCCCAGTTGTTCATCATTTACCCTGATCTTCGATTGATACCGATTATGTACATCGGCCCAAGTGACAGCTGGATATTCGATCAAATTCTGGTTCAACTATTGTGAAGCTATGGAACTCCAAGCATTGAGACCTTGAGTAAAAGCTTGAACAGCCCAATAGTCGGTGACCGGTGGTAAATCCATTCATTCCATTTGGAATCGAGATACGAATTCCCTGAGCATTTCATTATCTTTCTGCCTTGCCTTGAAAAGTTTCGTCTTTCTTGTAATGACCTTAATGGCTCTGGTGTGTGCCTTTACAAAAGATTCTGCAAGCATAGCAAATGAATTAATAGAATTAGGTGGTAAATTATGATACCATATCATAGCACCCTTCGATGGAGTCTCCCCGAATTTCTTCGGTAATATGGATTCAATCTCATCATCTTCCAAGTAATTTTCCTTAATGGCGCATGTGTATTAGGTGACGTGTTTGTTTGGATCTGTCATCCCGTTATACTTCAGAATCTCAGGCATACAGAACTTCTTAGGGATTTGCTTCGGAGCCGTACTCGGGGGGGGGGGGGAGGTTTTTGCACAAGATTTTTAGAATCTAGTCCTTTCAATATCGGTGGACCCCTGGGATTTGGTCGACCCTGGAGTTATAAATTTCCACATTCTTATCGTTTTCCTCGATCTTCTTTTCCCCTGTCTCAATTTGCTTTGTCAGTTCTTCGAGCATCTTTATGATAGCAGGATTGGTCTCCGATTCTCCTCCATTCGATCTCTTTGGCACCGATTCGGTCCTATGAACAATTTCCGGTGATGGCATGAGCTCGATTCTGCTTGGTGTACGGTTCTGATTTTGGAGTTGTCCTATTACAACTTATTGAGTCTGCAACATTTCGAATATCACTCAAAGGTTGATCCTGTCTTTTTCATCTCCTTGTGTGTTTTGATCAACTGGTCGAACATCTCTGCGGACGCTGCTTTCAGGATCGACGGTCAAATTCCCATTAATGGCAATATGAGAACTGACATCGATTGGGTCCATGGTCGGGGCTCCATCGGGGTTGATTGGAGGTACTCCATTTCCTGGAGCGGCTATGTTATCGTTCTCGCCATGGATACCAAGGCCATTGTCTGTGTATGGGGGTGCTGCTTGAGAGTTTGACATGTTGATACTGGAATCAAAGACACTTCAAAGAACAAGCGTAAAATAGTATGTGTTATGAAAGTTATACCAAGCAATAACTATTATCCTCAGCCCCACGGTGGGCGCCAAACAGTTTACTTTTAAAATTGGATAACAATTAAAGTTATAAGTGGTTTTAAGAATATGTGATTTCACTTGGCACAAATTGAGAAATATGAAAATTAATGCTAGAAATTAACTGTAAAATAAAGCAAACCAATATAATGAGTGGTTATGGCCCTCGAACTATAGTTGTCCAACGGGACGGGACGTCCCGGTCCTGGTCCCGCGTCCCGTCCCAGTCCCGTCCCGTCCCGCTTCAAGTTAAATGGGATG
Organism: Nicotiana tabacum; assembly: GCF_000715075.1. NCBI lineage: Eukaryota > Viridiplantae > Streptophyta > Magnoliopsida > Solanales > Solanaceae > Nicotiana > Nicotiana tabacum. Next base: position 156,216,120 of record NC_134085.1, read on the forward strand.
GGCCAATGTTAAACGGGACACGGGATGGGACGGGACGACCATTTCATCCCGTTTGTCCTGTCCCGTTTCGTCCCGTCCCGTCCCGTCCCGCGTCCTGTCCCGTCCCGCCAGTTTTTTTAAAAAAACTAGTCGTTGGGCAACGGCTTAAATTGCAAAAATAGTCGTTGCCAACAGTCCAAACAGCCCCTAATCTCTCCCCTCCCCACCCCCTAACCCCCCCCCCCCCCCCCAAACTTTTAATATAACCCCTAAGTTTATTAAATTACACTTTGGCCCTATTTTCTACTATAAATACCCCCCATTCTTCTTCATTTTTTCCCACAAAAAATACAATCTTCTCTCTCAAATCTCTTACATTCTAATATTCTATCTATATTCTATATTATTCTCTCAATTTTGTTACTATCAAGTATCAACTATCAACTATCAAGTATCAAGTGATAACTTTCAAGTATTTGGGCAAATTTTGTGGAGCAACTTTCAAGCTTCAAATTAATTCATCAAGTATTTGGAGCAATATTTTGGGCAATTTCTTCAAGTTTCAATATTTAATCACGGTGCACTCGTTCCATCTCCTAATTTTAATATATAATTTTTGCGTATCATTTTAGTGCTTAATTTTTGTGTTTACTTTACGTGTTATATTTTCGTATTTCATTTGTGTGTTTAATATTTGTGTTAGCTTTTTTAATTTAATTTCGTATTTAAATTATGGCACCTAAAAATGTATTTGGTATTTTTTAAAAAAGCAGTAAAAAAATAGTAAAGGTGAAAGTAGTAGTAATCCTAATCCTAACCCTTCTCCTAGACCTAGAATTAGAAAGCATATTGATGAAATGACTCATGTTGATGAAACTTCATTTTCCCAACCCCCCACATTTTATGATGTTCATGTCGGAGAACAATTAGATCATGAAACTTTACAAAGACATTTTGGCAATGATATTTTTTTGAGGATGAAGAACATGAGGATGAAGAAAATGAGGAAGAAGAATTAGATGAAACACCCACTAGTCCCCCAACACAAGCTCCAACTCAGAGTCAATCTCAGTCTGGAGCTTTACCCCCTGTACCCCCTGTAAGGGGTAAGCCTAAGGCTAAACATCCCAAAACATCACTTGTATGGAAATTTTTAAACATGATAAAGTCAATCATCGTGCTATATCTGAAAAATGTAAGCAAGTATTTGCACACATAACAAGTGGTGGGACGGGGGGTTTAAGTAGACACTTAATAAGGGATCACAAATCTTTATGGATACAAGCTAACATAGAAGCCGGAAAAATTATAGATCCTACCATAAATACTAAAACTCCTAGTGGATCTGGTTCTAATCAAATTCAACAACAACTATAATGGTTGTGATTATTTAACTGTTACATGTCATTGGGTTGATCATCACTGGAACTTGCAAAAACGTATTATTGGTTATAAATTTGTTGATTCAAAACACACTGGAGCATATATTGCAACTACTGTTCTACAAATACTTGATTTTTATGGACTCATTAATAAAGTTTTAACTATCACCTTAGATAATGCTTCTTCTAACACAACCGCAGCAAATAGCTTAAAATTTCTCGAAAACTTCCAAGCTAGCATATATTCTTATGTAGATCAATGTTTGATAAATATAAATCTATGGATACAACTGGTTGTGAAACTGCTCCTTCTACTTCTAAGTCTAGAGCAGAAGTTTTATGGGAAGATATGAATGATATAACAAGTTTTGATTCCTTTATTGATGATGAACTTGATTCTTATATTAATCAAGGATTGGAAAATATTAAAGATGAAGAAGGCAAGGAACAACTTTTGTCATGGTGGAGGGAGCGTGGCAAGGCTTTTCCAACACTTTCAATTATGGTCCGAGATATCCTGGCTATTCAAGCATCATCAGTAGCATCAGAGAGTGCTTTTAGCGCGACAAGATTTCAAATTGGAGATCATAGACATTCATTAGCAGAGGACAGTCTAGAGATTTTCGTATTATTCAAAGATCGGATTAATGCAGAAAGAAGAAATCTTAGTTTTGAAAAATTAACCACTAGGAAAGAAGAAGAAGAATACAATGAGATACTAACCACTGGGAGCGATGACGACATGGAGCTCATGGAACATCAATCAACATTACCAATTCCAGCAGAATGTCCGAGAGATATTATTGATAAGTTACAAAGAAGCTATATAGGAGCTTACAAATATTAGTATGATAATTTGTAATTGGCTACTAAGAGGCCTAGTTCAAATAGAACCCTTCCTAGAAGGTGGCTGCGTCGATTAGGTGCTCTTCAAAAGAATTATATTTGTATTTGAGATTTGAAAGTTCTATTAATAAAATAAAAGGCTCTAAGCGTTGAATTTTATTTATGAATTGTCTTAGTTACTTAATAGTTAATACTTTGAAATTATATTAAATAAATTATAACTCTATTATAAATTTATAATTACTAGAATATTTCATTACAAGTCTTTTGTTTTAATATTTTATAATTCTTTACTTAGTTTTCTAATTTTCATTTTAACATAGTAACATTTAAGTTTATTAAATAAGTCAAAAATCTAGTCGTTGCAAACTTTAAAACATAGTACATTTAAAAAAACTAGACGTTTTTTTAATAAAAAAATACACTTAAGGCCCACGAACCCGTCCCGTCCAGTCCCATCCCGTCTCATCCCGTTTGTTAGCGGGACGGGATGGGACGAACGTTTCGTCTCGTTTGTCCCGTCCCATTTCGTCCCGTCCCGCCTACATCCCGCTTAAATGTCGTCCCGTCCCGTCCCGTCCCGTCCCGTTGGACAGCCATACCTCGAACTAGATCACCCTCAAACCAACTGAGTGTGTTATTGAAAAGTATGAACTGAACAACAGAGCTTAAGAGAGAAAATATAATATATTGTTTGTTATGCGTGAATATCGTCCTTACAAAATGATTAGAACCCCTTTTATATAGTAGATAAATTGTACTTATGGTACAATTCTAAATACAGAAGGAAATCTCATGATTGACTAAATAACCGGTCTTGATTTGATATGTGCCAAGATTTTCGCTGCGATCCTTACCTGATCACGGATATCTCGGTTTTCTATTATTCGATATTAGCCGACCCCGATCTCGATTGGTCTCTGAGTCTCGAGCTCGGCAGACTATCTTTGCGCCGTGATCCGATGCAACATAGGGTCGAACCTTGGCCTGCCTCGTTCCAGGTCAAGCCCGATTTTGACCATATACATAGTGGGATTAAATTTTTTTAGTAATCTATCCGTCGATCTAAAGCAATGGAAAAAAGCCAATGGGACAACCATTAACGTCAGAAAGAGACTTTGCATAAGACTTTAAACATATTATAACGAAACTCATATTCAATTTGAATTTGGGGTTCACTTTAGATATCTTTTAGTCCAACTTTTTCTTGATCTACACGACTTGAAAACTATCTGACAAAATATTGAGAAACAGAGCAAAGCTGGGACGAGGAAGACTAGTTAAGCCGACGGGAATTCCATTTTAATAAAATAAGTGAACAATAATGCGGAGAGTACTGCTACCTCGAATTATTTACTTTACGCGTGAATTTAGGAAAATTTTGGTAGACGTAAGTATCTATTACATAGAGGCGGAGAAAGGATTTGAATCTTATCAAAATTTTAGTACTTGTAAGTTAATGTATTCTAACTTAATAATGTGTATATATTTAATGAATTTTTTAAGACAAAGCAGTATATGAACCTAAGTTACTGTGTTCGACCGAACTCATAGTCCGTATTCTAACTCTATCCGATCCCTGCCTTGACCCATGTATTAATATACAAATTAATTTTATATACCGATAATGCAATCTTTTCCTTCTATCAAGTCAATTTAATCGATTGTAGTAGGTTGCTCTTCTATTTTTCATGTTACTATATAAGGCTTTTCATGAAAATTTATCTATTGTTATAGATGAACTAAACCTGATGGTGTAAAATAGTGCATAGAAAAACTTAAACTCGATAATATTGAACTGAATTCTATGCACGTTGCATGCTGGCATTAAAGCCATAAACGAGAAATGGCTATTTGTGTGCACAGTCATACTGTAACAAATGCAAATATTGTGACACAAGATGCAACTGAAGATATCTGCTTGCGCACGTGCTCAAATTTGATGTAACAACATTATCGACCACGTAAAACGTGATCATCTAATTAAAAAAAAGGATTACTTTTTACTGCTGGTAGTGCATAAAAACGATAGAAATCAAGTTTAACGCAAATGAACTTGAATAAAAATTTATTTTATTGCTACCACAATCAATGACTGGCAGCTATGTTTTCTGCATTAAGACGACTATTTTCTAACTAGAAAGCTAATTACTTCTATAACAGGAAACTATGAGCTTAGAATAATTAATGTGTACAAACAAGGAGTTAGAACAGAGTAAATCAAAGTAATACTTCTTAGGCTTCGGCAGTTTGCAGCTTGGGCATATTCTCAACTTTAACTGCTTCAACTCCACATTTAGAATTATGCAGACACGAAGCCACGTGAATTTTTCCTGAGGAAATAAGTGAACCAAGCTTTACAATGTCAATAATCTGTTCCTCTGTGAGTTCTGGAAGTTTCTGATTATTGTAATCATCTACGATAATGACATGGTTTTGTATCTTCTCCGGTACTTTCTCCTCCTTTAAAATGGCCTTCTCCTTTTTGTTGTATATTACGTAGAGCACTATTTGGAGAATTCCTAGGACGAATCCCAATACGTTTGGAATCTAGATAAAGACGGAAGTAAATACACTGAATAGATTCAACATATGTATAGAAATTAAGTATATAATGCTTGAAAATAGAACTTACAGCAATGTTAATGTCTTTTACGAGAAGACCATAGAAGAACCACATAACAGCACTTAATGTGAGGAAAACGGATAGGAGAAGTGGCATGTATTCCACACTCTTTGTTTTTATTACTTGTCTCTACATAAAATGAGAAAAATCATCAGCATTATATTCTTCATGCATGGGAAAACAGGGGAAATAAATGAAGACGACTATATAAGTTTTGAAATAGGTGAAATATTTGTACGTAAAAACTCACCACAATGCCTAAGGGTGCTACAAACACACACAAGGAAAATACAAGGCAAATCCATCCAACAGCTTGACCACGAGCGGCACCTTTGAATAGAAATTGGGTAACAAGGACAATAACGCCAAAGCCACCCACTACTGATAATACGAGCATCTTCACAGTTTGAATCTGCATTAATTAAATTTTGAAGATCAAAGTTACATTCTTGCTATAGGAAAGAAAAGTGAATAAAATATAAATCTTCCGAAGAAAAAAATGCTCGATTTCTTGTAAAAGCATACCCTGGCTTTCTTTGGTGCGTAGAAAAGATAGAAACCGACGTAGATAGTTTCAATGAAACAACCAAAGGAGTTTATAGTGATGATAAGGGTCGTGTTTGTCTTGAGAAATGCATAATAAATCCAAAGCATGGAACTGAATAGAGCAACCACATATGGAATTGATTGATAGCCTTCAGTTGATTTCTTCTTGTATATTTTATAAAACGTGGGCCTGCAGGTGTGAAGTTATATAGTGTTAAGTCAGATTGTGGAAAAAAACAATAACATATTAAAAAGTATAATAGCAAATGGAGACTCACAGTGGAGAAAGGAACACAATGAATGAGACAATGTTACCTGCAAATTGGCAAAAGGAAAAAAAGAAAGAAAAGACGAAGAGTTATTTATGCTAGAAAGTAAATAACAAAGTGGTGCATGCAAATGATTTAGTAAATGTTATGTTAGTTATGGAGGAAAAATAGACTTTATTTACCAAGGACCCCAAAAGCAAAAGCCCAGTGACCAGAAATAGCAGCCATCTCTTTTTGTATGTTTCTATCTAAAGAAATGCAAATTTCAAGCACTGTGTCTCTCACCCACAATGCTAGAGTTGCACAAGAATTACTTGACACTGAAATAAGGAGAGGTTGGTCGACATATTTATATAGGCATGCAGGGGGTGGGAAAATGGGTGCAACAGAGGAAGAACTTTTGTACTATAATAAAGTATAGTATATTTTATTTGGACAAATATTCTATTCTAAAATGCAAAATAGCACTCTGAAAAGGAAGGTGCAATGGCAATATCCCAGGATGCTCCTTTATTATGTCATCCACCTATCCCCAATTGCACTATGGCTTAAAACTCATGCTTTAATTAATTTTTTTTTTTTTGGAGGGCATTTGATTTTAATGAATTTATATAGAAAATGAACTCCTAATCAGCTAAAAAACAGTTCAGAATTGATGGAAGGACCAATTATTGCCTGCCATTTGGCATCAATAATGTAGGGGCGATCCAGTTCTGGATTTTGGGTGCTGCTAGTGGCTATTGAGGAGATCAATTTGCTGCAATGGCCGACGAAATCCTGGATATGCTTCCCTTTGCTTTGCTTTAGTAGGTTCATCTTTTACTAGTGGGTTGTCATTAACTTATCGATCTCTATAGTTATAAAGGAATACATGCATTCAATTTCTTTGTTCAAATGGTTTTGTGGCACATTACATTTTGTTTTTCGTTTATGACCTCATATCTTATTTTACACATAGAAGATCTTCTTTTACATATAAGAAATTCGTTCTTTATACATAAGAGATCTAAACAAACTATTTTCTTAATTTTAGTATTGTCAAAAGCCATGGAGGCCTAAAACCTCATATATTTGAAGCGGGTAAAATAAATGAGTCGATAAATGGATTGGGCGGTTTCGCCGAATGTTTTGCTTGGTTCACAATGAACAAGTTAATTTGGACTAAACAATGGGTCATAATTTAACCCCTCCAATTCAGAAAAAAAAAATCATTTGGTTGTTCTTTTAAACTTTGTTTAATTATCAAATCAAACTAATGGAGTAATATTCTTTTCGTTATTTGGTATGGTTATTTTCAGCAAATCAAGCTCAATAATTTTTTTATTCTCTATGCTTTGATAAGTTTTCATATGGGTCAGTTTGAGTTATATTTTTTATGTTTTCGGTAACTGTGGTGTCTAGACCAGCTTGCACGCACCTTAATTAATTTCGGATACCTGTCACATCCCACAAACAATAGGCACCATGTAACTCTATCTACCATGGCTTGGATAGATGAGAAGAAATCACCTAGTATTTTTTATCTCCGCTGAAATTTAAACATGAAAGCTCATAGTTCTCACCCGTTTCATTGATCACTAGGTCACACACCCTGGATTGCCAATTTCGGTTACATATGCAACTCAAATTGGCCTAAGCTTTAGATGAGATAAATTGAACTATGCCCAAAGTGATTCGCCAATAAACATACATGTCAAGCCAACTTGTTTAAGTCTGGACGGATTAGCCTGGAGCAAAATTTGACACCGGTACATATACATTATGTTTTTCTATGCATGGGAAGGGTCATATGTCGAACCGAAAAAGAAAAGCAAAAGGAATGGTTCAAATTGACAGAAATACAGAAATAGAGTTTATTAATTTTGTTACGCTCGATAACTTTTATTGGTAGGTACTTTATGCTGTTATACAAAAGTTAATAATATAAGTATATAACATATACTCATTGGCACTGTTTCAATGATTGAACGCCAAATGTTTCGTACCATCTTTCTTCTCTTACTTTATAATATAAAGTTACTCTCTTGCTTTAATCTTAGTCGTTTAATAATATCATGTGCATACATCGCTTGCCTGATATTTGTTTCATGATAAAAATGAAAAAGACGTTAGTTTTATAAAGTAATTTAGATTAAACAATTGAGATATGGAGAAACAAGGTGCATTTCATTTCTTCTAAGTTGAGTGGAAGACTCTAATTTCTCTACTTATACATTAAAAATGGTCCTCCCCACTACACATTAAGGATGCATGTAATGTATCCTTTTTCTGTTTAAAGCTTATTTAACTTTTAACAGAAAGTTATAAGTTCATTTTAAAACCGTGACCAATTACTTCTAGCTCTCTCATTGGATGTGTGTCGTCGGCGTTACCCAGTAATTGAAATTTAAAGTGCATGAGTCAAACACGGTTAAAAATTTATTTGGTAATAGACCAAAATAATTCACTGATAAACACCGTGTTTCCCGTTTTTCTTATGACGAATTGTAGATATTATACTGAATACCTATTACATGCCCCATGAAATTATTGACTCGTTTAGAAGATGCTGGCAAGGTAATATATATTAAGTGAAATGTCATGAGGGTTTTCATTACATAAAAGTCTAAAATGTCATGATTAAACATGAAGTAGTTTGGAATAATATGTTTTGGTCAATTGACATGAGACCGACCACCTTAGTTAATACTTCAACCAAAGGAACAAGTACATAGCCGCAGAATTTGGATCACTCTATGTGCTTCGGCGATTTAATTTGCACGCATAAGAAGCATTAGTAATTGGCATCAAGAATCTAGCTAGGTTTGTACCCTAGCTAACATGGAGTAAATAGGGTAGGCATCAAGGAGTTAAGGAAGACGAAAGAAAATGGTTAAACATATTAATTAGCATCTTACACCTAATTTAATGTGAGTCATAACTTAAGAAATTAATTTGTTATAATTTTTTTGTGTTAATTTTAGTCTAATATTACATTTGATCCAGAAAGAATGTATTATTTACTTATTAATCCACTAAAACAAGAATTACTTTCTCAATTTAATTTGAAAACAATTTAACGTGAACTTTAAAATCTATATCTATATTATATTAAAAGGAGAGTAGTTTGCAATGTGTTTAAGCCAAGTGGCAAGCTAAAATGAAGTCATTTGGCAATTTTAAGACAACACAAAAAATTTGGATTATAAATGGAAAAATATTTAATGAAAGTAGTAGTCCAAGATTTTTTGTAAATTGAATTCCATTCTTTAATAAATCAAAAACAATTATTGGAACATTTAAACTAAAAATGTTTTCTTTTTGAGAATCTGTTGGACGTACACAAAGAGGGATACAACTTCCATTAAGCAAACAAATATATTATAGCTATAGATGTCTTTACTTAAATTTGTGTATATTTCAGTTATGGTAGGTATCATTTTTTGAGAAAGAATCAACTAAAATTTCGTTTTGTATCTTACACATTAATTTTAAGTTGAAATAATAATTTTATATTTAGTACAAGTTTTGTATCTGACCTTATTTGCTAACAATATACATTAATATAAGTATCATATACATTACTATAAGTATTTTTAATTAAATTTTGTGTATAATTTATTCTTTTTTAAACTAAAAATGTTCTCTTTTTGAGAATATGTTGGACGTACACAAAGAGGGATGCAATTTCATTAAGCAAACAAATATATTATAGCTATAAGTATCTTTACTTAAATTTGTGTATAATTCAGTTATGGTAGGTATCCTTTTTTGAGAAAGAATCAATTAAAATTTCGTTTTGTATCTTACACATTAATTTTAAGTTGAAATAATAATTCTATATTTAGCACAAACTTTGTATCTGACCTTATTTGCGAACAATATACATTAATATAAGTATCATATACATTACGATAAGTATTTTTAATTAAATTGTGTATAATTTATTTTTTTAAAACTAAAAATATTCTCTTTTTGAGAATATGTTGGACGTACACAAAGAGGGATGCAATTTCATTAAGCAAACAAATATATTATAGCTATAGGTATCTTTATTTAAATTTGTATATAATTCAGTTATGGTAGATATCCTTTTTGAGAAAGAATCAATTAAAATTTCTTTTTTGTATCTTACACATTAATTATAAGTTGAAATAATAATTTTATATTTAGTACAAGTTTTGTATCTGACCTTATTTGCGAACAATATACATTAATATAGGTATCATATATATATATATATATATATATATATATATATATATATATATATATATATATATATATATATTATAGGTATCTTTAATTAAATTTTGTGTATAACTCAGTTATGGTAGGTATTCTTTTTTAAGAAAGAAATAATTAAATAAATATTTTTTATTTATGAGTTTTGGTATCTTTATTAAATATTATGTATAATTCAATTATGGTAGGTATCCTTTTTTGAAAAAGAATCAATTAAAATTTTGTTTTGTATCTTACACATTAACTTTAAGTTGAAATAATAATTCTATATTTAGTACAAGCTTTGTATCTGATCTTATTTGCGAATAATATACATTATTATAGGTATTTTTAATTAAATTTTGTTTATAATTCAGTTATGGTAGGTATTCTTTTTTAAGAATGAAATGATTAAATAAACATTTTGTATCTTATATTTATATTATATTAACGAAAATAGTATTAAAAAAACAAACAAGAGGACAAAGGAAAAAGACAAGAAAAATTAAGGTTTGGTGGTTAACAAATTTTAATTAACCACAAAAAAAAAACGTTGAAAATTAAAAAAAATGCCAAAAACTAAAAAATGAAAGATTCGTATCATTTCTTCAGAACTCATACATACAAATTCATTTATACATGCTTTTTTTTAAATATTAGGATTTCATATACATAAAAAATGATTTACTATGATAGTCTTTCATAGAAATCTTTATTTAAGCAACTTTTCTTTAGGGTTGGCTTCTCTACATTGCTTAGGATTTAGCTTCCACACAAACTTCTGCAAAGTATGGCTCCAAACTATAACTATATCAGTAAACTATCAATGTCCAAAATGAGTTGGAATTTAAAGGTTCGTGTTGTTAGATTATGGCACATTCCAGACCGCGAGAAACTAGAAAATTCTAATTCAATTGAATTAATTATTCAAGATGAAAAGGTGCATACTCTTTTACATGTTGTTATTTTTTTCGAGTTGTGATATATTTTCTTCAACTTATGCGCCTTAATTACTAACTTAAATTTCTTTTCACATTTTTTATTTTAGGGAGATCGAGTTCATGCAACTATTGGAAGAGCTGTTATGCATATTTTCAAATTAAAAATACATGAAATGAGATTGTACGTTATGAAAAACTTTGTGGTTGGACCAAACAATCTGAAAATTAATACCAGCAAGCATAAATTGAAACTGAAAATTACAGCGGTTCCATCAATTTTTGATAATGGGAACAGATTGAGTTCCCAGTTGGTATTCTATTGTTTATATCCATATGAAATATATTATTATTGTTTAAGTTCTCACCTCAGCATAATCAACCCTTCCCCCGATTTCATCTATGGTTTGAATAGCTGAATTTATCAGCTCTCCGCAATTGACCTATCCCTTTTCTGCCTCAACTTTGGCTTTAGACAGTGTTAGGCTAATAGACAAAGCTTATGGAATGGTAGAAAGAGTAAAAAGTTTCAATTACCACAGATGCCAGACAATAATAAAGAGAGAGCCTGTGACGACCCGAAGGGTCATCACCGTAGTTCTTCCTTGTTCTGCGCTTTCGAGGCCTTGAAAACCTCGTTTTTAGTTGCCTCTATTGGCGTGCGTAGTTTGGGCGCGTAGCCAAAAAGTTTTTATGTTAGAATATGTGAATTATGTGAAACATTTGATGAATTTTGGTATTAATATGCATAATGTTGACATCGGTCAACATTTTGGGTAAACGGACCCGGACCTGTGATTCGACGGTCCCGGAGGGTCCGTAGAAAAATATGGGACTTGGGCGTGTGCCCGGAATTAAATTCTGAGGTCCCAAGCCCGAGAAATGAATTTTTGAAAGAAATTGTTTTTCTGAAATTTGATATGAAAATTTGAAATGAAAAAGGAGTTAGAAAATATAGGTATCGGGCTTGTATTTTGGTTCCGACGCCCGGTACAAGTCTTAAATATATGTTAAGTACTATCTGTAAAGTTTGGCTAAAAACGGACGTCATATGATGTGTTTCGGACTAAAAATGGAGAATTTGAGTTATGAAAGTTGAAGAAAAGAAAATCATGTGTTTGAGGCTTGATCCTATGTATATGATGTTATTTTGGCGATTTGATCGCACGAGTAAGTCCGTAAGATGTTTTTAAGGTTGTGTGCATGTTTGGTTTGGAGCCCCGAGGGCTCGGGTGAGTTTTGAATGGGGCCCGGGAGGTCTTGGACTTAAGAAAATGCAGGTTCAGGTGTTGCAGACACCAGCGCGGCCGCGGTCATTTCCGCGCGGTCCGCGCTGGAGCCGCGCGGCCGCGATGCATTTTTGTGTGGTCCGCGTGGCTGAGTCTGAGGGCTAGGGTTTCAGGTTAGCCAGCGCGGCCGCGCACCAAAACAGTGCGGTCCGCGCTGGAAGGGTTCAGAGAAGCCCCACTTTTCTCCCACTCGGCGCGGCCGCAACACATTTTTGTGCGGTTCGCGCCAGGTCCTCAGAAAGGTATACAAGTTCGGAAAATCTCAGTCATTTTTCACTTTTCAAAAATCCAAAACCAAAGAGGCGATTTTCCAAACAACTTTTTTTCTCCAAAACGATTGGTAAGTGATTTCTAAATTAATTTCTTTATTCCTTAACATCTTTTAATATAATTTCAACTTCAAATCAAAGATTTTTATGGGGAAAAATTGGGTGTTTTGGGTAGAACCTAGGTTTTCTACAAATTGAGAAGTTGGACCTCAATTTGGGGTCCGATTTAAAAATAAATCATATATTTGGATTCGTGGGGGAATGGGTAACCGGGTTTTGGTCCGAGCCTCGAGTTTCGACCACGTGGGTCTGGGGGTATTTTTGACCTTTTTGGGAAAAACCTTGAAAAATCTATTTTCATGCATTGGGGATGATTCATTTAGTAATTATTAATGTGACTAATTAACTTATGACTAGATCCGAGCGGATTTGTAGTGGAATCAAGAGGTAAAGCTATACTAGAAGCGTGAGTTGAGTTTGGAGCATTCGAGGTAAGTGTTTGTTCTAACTTTGGCTTGAGGGAATAGGATTAGGATGATATTTGCTACTTGCTAATGTGGAGTACGGTGTATAGGCATGGTGACGGTTATCTATGCACCGGAGTCTAGCATGACCGTGAGTCTTGATTGCTTTTAATTCGAATAATGTGACACAAGCTCCTTGTTTATTTGATAAGTTTCATATAATGTGAACGGTTGAGGAAGAATGATTTAAAAGGAGAATGTGTTGTGAATACTCCCTTGCCGGGAAGTGTAGACTGATATATATATTCTCCCTTGTCGGGATATTTTGAGCTGTTAGTTGTACCCTTGCCGGGTTAAAGGTATTGAGTTGTTATTCTCCCCTGAAGGGGTCTACTTTATGAAGTCAGATATTATGAACTATAATATGGGATCGTGTGGCACGCCGTCCACTTATATATGATATTATGGGATCGTGTGGCACGCCGTCCACTTATATATGATATTATGGGATCGTGTGGCATGCCGTCCACTTATATATGATATTATGGGATCGTGTGGCACGCCGTCCACTTATATATGATATTATGGGATCGTGTGGCACGCCGTCCACTTATATATGATATTATGGGATCGTGTGGCACGCCGTCCACCTATATATGATATTATGGGATCGTGTGGCACGCCGTCCACCTATATATGATATATATATATATATCATGGAAACCAGAGTTTCTTCTATTTATTTCCGATATTTCATTTTTATCTTTTACTCCCCGATAGCATGTCCCCTCCCAGTCTTACTTTGTATTATCTTGTTATTGTTTTCTTGCACTTGTTGTATATATATCTGTACAGGTTAATTGTGGTCGATAGTGTCTAGCCTCGTCACTACTTCGCCGGGGTTAGGCCAGGCACTTACCAACATATGGGGTCGGTTGTGCTGATGCTACACTCTGTGCATTTTTGGTGCACAGATCAGGGAGCAGCTTACGGACCGCAGTAGTAGGACTTCTGGGAGCTATCTTCAGTCCAAAGACTCTCGAGGTAGCCTAGTTGGCGTTCGCAGGCCGAAGTCCTTTTCCATGTTTTTTTTTCGTTTGTTTATCTTGTATCAGACAAACATGATATATTTTCCCTTCAGACATTGATTGTATTATTCTGTAGTAGTCCGTGAACTAGTGACACCAGACTCTGGGTAGCATTTTGGTTCAAACTTCCGCACTTTTGGTTTTCAGTTGCTTTAGAATTAAAGTCTTCCGCTTAGATTTTGTTTCGTTTATTTTATTGTTTGAAAGAAAGCAGGAAAGGTGTTTTAAATATTTGGCTTGCCTAGCTCCGATAGTAGGCGCCATCACGACACCCGATGGTGGGAAATCCGGGTCGTGACAAGTTGGTATCAGAGCCCTAGGTTACTTAGGTTTCACAACTCACGGACAAGCTCAGTAGAGTCTGAGGGATCGGTACGGAGACGTCTGTATTTATCCCGCAGAGGCTACCGAGTTAGGAAAACTTCACCTTGTTCATTCTTGTCGTGCTATTCTGTTTCTCAAATACTGATTGTCTTTCCACTCTGTTCTTTCGCAGATGGCGAGGACACGTGCTTCCTCTTCTACCGCGCAACAGCCTGAGCCCCCAGCAGCAGCCCCTATTAGGGGCAGAGGGCGAGGCCGAGGCCGGGGCAGGGCTCAGCCCCGAGCAGCATTTCCAGCGACGGAGCCTCAGGTAGATTTTGAGGAGGAGGTTCCGGCCCCAGCTATTCCAGTGGGCCCAGCTCAAGTCCTAGAGGGTTTCATAGCCACTCTAGTGCTTCAAGATGCTTTGGTCTGACTGGTAGGCTTTATGGAGGGCATTTCTAGAGCGGGTTTGCTTCCCGCAGCTCTAGCCCCATCCCAGGCTGGGGGAGGAGTTCAGACTCCCGATACTCGTACTCCAGAGCCGGCAGCTCCTCAGGCTCAGGTTCCAGTAGTTCAGCCAGCTGTGGCAGCCCAGCCAGGTATTGCGGCTCAGTCCAGTGATGGTGCGGCTATGTCCGCGGATGCTTTGTGGAGGCTTGATCGTTTCACCAAGCTCTTCACTACTACATATAGTGGCACTCCCTCAGAGGATGCTCAGGATTTCATATTCAGCTGTCATGAGGTTCTACGGACTATGGGCATTGTAGAGACCAATGGGGTCGACTTCGCCACTTTTCGCCTGGCAGGATCCGCCAAGACTTGGTGGAGGGATTTCTGTTTAGCCAGGCCAGCAGGGTCGCCATCATTGACCTGGGATCAGTTTTCAGAGTTATTTCTGGGGAAGTTTCTCCCAGTTACTCAGCGAGATGCTCTTCGCAGGTAGTTTGAGCGTCTCCAGCAGGGTCCTATGACGGTCACCTAGTATGAGACCCGGTTCATTGATCTTGCTCGTCATGCCATTGTGATACTCCCCACCGATAGAGAGAGGGTGCGGAGGTTTATTGATAGGTTGGCCCAGCCGATCCGTGTTCAGATGGCCATGAGTACCGGTAGTGAGATTTCATTTTAGGAGGCGGCAGATGGTGCCCGCCGGATAGAGATAGCACTTGCTCAGGGAGGTGGTCATGGGTCTGATAAGAGGCCCCGTCATTCTGGTAGATTCAGTGGTACCTCGTCTGGAGGTAGGGATTCTTATGGTAGAGGCCATCCTTCGAGGCCCTTTCAGTCAGCTCTCCAGGCTTTTCATGGTACACCAGGTGGTCGTGGTTCTTAGCCGCAGTATTCTGACCAGCAGCTCTTCAGTTCACCATCAGCACCTATCAGTGCACCACCACTTCGTTATTCTCAGCAGCCGAGGGCTTGTTATACTTGCGGTGATGTGAGTCACATTGCCAGATATTGCCCTCGAGTTTCCATCAGCTCGCAGCAGCAGGGTTCTCGCCCGATGATCCAGGCACCAGTTGCCCTACAGCCTGCCCAGCCAGCTAGAGGCAGGGGTAGAGGACATAGAGGTGGAGGTAGAGGTTTTAGAGGTGGAGCTCAGACCACTAGAGGTAGGGGTCAACCAGCAACAGATCTTCCCAGGGATATGATTCAGGGAGGTGGGGCCCACCCCGTTGTTATGCTTTGCCAGCCAGGCCAGAGGCTAAGTCATCAGATGCTGTGATTACAGGTACTATTCTGGTCTGTGATAGGGATGCTTCTGTGTTATTTGATCCCGGATCTACATATTCATATGTGTCGTCCTATTTTGCACCCTATTTGGTTATGCCTAGTGACTCGTTGAGTATTCCTGTTTATGTGTCAACACCGATGGGTGACTCTATTATGGTTGACCAAGTTCATCGTTCTTGTATCGTAGTGTTTGGGGGTCTTGAGACCCGTGTTAATTTGTTGCTTTTGGACATGGTCGACTTTGATGTTATATTAGGGATGGATTGGTTATCCCCGTACCATGCTATCTTGGATTGCCATGCCAAGACCGTGACCTTAACCTTACTGGATTTACCTCGTTTAGAGTGTAGAGGGACTTCTGGTCATTGTACTCGCAGTGTTAGCTCGTATGTGAAAGCTCGGCGTATGGTCGAGAAGGGATGTTTGGCCTACTTGGCGTATGTTCGCGATTCTAGCGCGGAGGCCCCTTCTATTGATTCTATGCCCGTTGTTCGGGAGTTTCCTGAGGTTTTCCCTTCAGACTTGCCGGGTATGCCGCCCGACAAGGATATCGACTTTTGTATTGATTTGGCCCTGGGCACTCAGCCCATTTCTATCCCGCCATATCGTATGGCCCCGCAGGAGTTGAAAGAGTTAAAGGAACAACTGCAGGATTTGCTTGAGAGAGGTTTCATTAGACCTAGTGTTTCGCCTTGGGGTGCGCCAGTGTTGTTTGTTAAGAAAAAGGATGGTTCGATGAGAATGTGCATCGATTACCGGCAATTGAACAAGGTTACAATTAAGAATAAGTATCCACTGCCGAGGATCGACGATTTATTCGACCAGCTTCAGGGTGTGAGGGTGTTTCAAAGATAGATTTGAGATCTGGCTACCACCAGCTGAGGATTAGGGCGTCTGATGTCCCTAAGACAGCATTTCGCACTCGGTATGGGCACTATGAGTTTTTGGTCATGTCATTTGGATTGACTAATTCCCCAGAAGCGTTCATGGAGTTGATGAACCGAGTGTTCAGACCTTATTTGGACTTGTTCGTGATAGTCTTTGTAGACACTTGATTTTTGACCCTCTCCGAGAATTTCCACATTTTTAGCGTAAACATGTAATTTAGGCCTAATATAGCCATTTTAACTATTTTTACTTTATTTCGTCGCAAAAGAAAAATTACAAAAATATATATATGAATTTTAGTTTATGTATTTCTCATAAACTTGAAAAAATACAAAAAATGTACTTTATTTTTGTACTTTATATAATTTTGAAAATTACCAAAAAATATGGTTCTATTAATGTTTTGTAGTCATTTTAATTTTGGAAAAAATACAAAAATATTACTTTATATTTTATCTTTATATAAAAATGAAAATTACAAAAAAATAGTTTTATTAATATTTTGTAGCTATTTTAATCTTGAAAAATATTAAAAAAGATATAGTTTTGTTTTAAATATTAGTCTTATTTTTTATAGTTATTTTGCTTACATAATCAGTTGAGCAACGTCGTGTTCTTATTTCTTGGGTCCGGGCAAAAGAATAATATTCGGGTTCAAACTACCCTGTTTTAGGCCTAATTTTCGGACCTAGCCCGTAATAATCCGAGTCCACCACACATGGGGGACACGCGTGGGGAACACGGACGGAACACGACACACGGGGAACCCCACCACGCGTGGGGGACACAAGTCTTGAACCCCACCACGCGTGGGGCTCATTTTTCTTGGCATTGGGTATCAAATACACGGGCAAACACAGAAGGAAGGGGGACAGACTTTGAAAAAAACCAACTGGGCACTATTCATCTTCTTCCAAAAAGAAGAAGAAGAAGAACGAAAACCCTAGGAACCCTCACCCTCCTTCCACCTCCAGCAAACCACCAGCAACAACCTTACCCAGAAACCAGTCGCGCCCCAGCTCCCCGCCACCACCAAACACCAGACCTGTTCCGACGACCACCTGCTCCGTCGACCTACTGCCCACTACCAGCCCCAGCCCACGAGCTCCACCTAAAACAGAACCATCGTTGCTGCATCGTCCACACCTCGACCCTACTGTCCAAACCACCTGCTTCTGCCTCCTACTTCACCCATTCCAGCCTTATCGACCACCAAACCTCCAGCTCAAACCTCACGCCATAACCCTCGCCAGCACCTTCCCACTGAACTCCACCATTGCAGCCTCATCACCTTGCCCACGACCCTTCAGTCCCCGTCAAGCAGCAGCTATTGCTGCTGCATCGTCCAGCGCATAGTAAACTCTGTTCAGCCCCGTCGACCCTACTGTCGCTTCGTTGATCGGGCAGCAGCTGTAGTCGCGTTGGCTACGTTGCCGAGCAGCCGTTGTTGCACCTGTTCATTTCATCACCTCCATACCTGCTTCTTCCTCACATCCAAACGACCCCTTCTGCTTTAACTTCTCGTATCAATCCGTTGCGTCGAAAAGAATAAAACTAGCAGTCAGCCAACACTTCGGGTCATTGACAGTCTTGGTCCGAGCTTTCTGTTTCAGTCCGTTGAGGTCGTCTTTGGTTCGTTGAGGTCCGGTACGTCAAGGTTGTTGTCCGAGGTTTCGTCGCAGGTCCAACGCGCCAGACGTTAATCTCAAGTAGGTCATCTCTGCCCGTGTCCTTCATATTTGCTGTTAGTAATATGTATATGTATTTTGTTGAAATACAGTCTTAGTTCATGTGGATAGTATGCAAATAAGCGAGACATATACATATGATGTTGTGTGAATTGATATTTCTTGTTAATTAACTCCGTATTCATTGAAATTTGGCCGTGAAAGTCTTTTCCTTTGTTTCGTTATTTTAAGTAGTTATTCGGCATTTTGTTTCTTCATGCTCAGATTATTGTTATCCAAATATTTGTTGCAATGGGTGTTTATACACATTCCGAAAGGTGTTAATTATTTTAGTTTGTCTTAATAGTTGTTTATACATGTAGTAGTAATGTTAAAATTATAGTAGCAATTTTAATTCCGCGGAAAAATACTCGTTCCATTAAATAAGTTCAATTTACAACCCATGACCTCGCAAAGTAGCAAAAATGTAGTTATTTTAGCCTTATCCTTTTTCTTTTGAAAAATAAATAAATAAAAAATGAGGCGAGCTTCGCCACATAAAAAATGTACAGATTGCGGAACCCTCACAAAATATATGTATTAAATACTTAGATTACGGGACGGGCTGTTTAGCAAATTTCACGGCCTTACCCAAAATAATAATGCGCTAGTCGCTTTAGGCGCGCCTTTAATAATTTATTCTCCCTAACTCGGGTGCACATTTATGTGACCCAAATCCAAATCTCGACGGAGTCGAAATGTGTTTCTAATCACGGGTACATTGATTGTGACGTGGTTTGAGATGCATTTCCATGACGTTGCAAATTCTTTTTTTAAAATAATGAATGAGACGAGCCTCGACGAACAAAAATGCACAAGCTGCGGGGACCTCTAAATGTATATATATTAAAACACTTAGAATTCGGGACATGCCATTTAGCGAATTTTACGGCCTTCCCCAAAATAACAATACGCTAGTTGCGTTAGGCACGCCTTTAATAATTTATTCTTCCTAAACTCGGGTGCACATTTATGTGACCCAAATCCCAATCTCAACAGAGTTGAAACGTAGCTCTAACCACGGGTACATTGATTGTAACGTGGTTCGAGGTGTGTTTTCCACGATGTTGCAATTCTTGATAAAAATAACATTAAATGATAAAAGCGGTTTAAAAGATAAAATTGGCACATCGGTTCATAATTGTATTAAAATCAGATAAATAAGCTGAATATGACAGTTGAGCGACCGTGCTAGAACCACGGAACTCGGGAATGCCTAACACCTTCTCCCGGGTTAACAAAATTCCTTATCCGGATTTCTGGTACGCAGACTGTAATATGGAGTCATTCTTTTCCTCGATTCGGGATTAAAATTGGTGACTTGGGACACCCTAAATCTCCCAAGTGGCGACTCTGAAATAAATAAACCAATCCCGTTTCGATTGTCCTTTAATTGGAAAAAACTCCCTTGCACCCTCTCGGGCGCTGAAAAGGGAGGTGTGACAGCTCTGGCGACTCTGCTGGGGATTATTTTGCTTTGGATGAATTTTCCCTTTCTACCTTCCCCATTATGGGTTGTCCGACCCTTTTGAAATTTGGTCGAAAAATCCGTCGAAGATGCTTCTACATCTCGATGATCCGATGGGGATAACTCTGCTGAAGATAGCTCTACTGAGTAAATATGTTATCTTACTCCTTCCAGAACTACTTCCTTTTGAGTAGGATGTTTCATTCCCCTGCAAACTACTTCCCCTTTTTATTTTATTTTTTATTATTGTTATTATTTTTTTTTATTATCATTAGCTTCTTCCTTTGAAGGCTAACCTCCCTTAAGACTCGGTTTGCCTTTCCCCGAAAGGAACCACTGAGGATACTGATTTTTACCGAACTTGTGTTGGACTCCTCGGAACTGCTAGGGATAACACTGTTGGGGAATTATTTACTTACCTATTGGGGGTAAAATGTTATCCGTTGGGGATAACGCTATCGTGGATAATACTGCTGGGGGATTTTGATTCTTTCAGAACTAGTGCTTCACTATTCGGAAGGCTGTTAGGAATGATGTTGGCCTCTTGCTTTTTCTGAGCTCAAGTTTCATCCCTTTGCTGGGGAACAACTTCCTCCATTGAAACTTATTATGTTGGGGGCAACACTAGCTCTAAGACCACTTCCCTTGAGACTGGCGTTATCTTTTATTCTTCCCCGAATGGGTACCTGACTTCCAGAAAATTTTCTAAATGGAAGGAATCTTTTCTGCCCCAGTTTGATAATATCCCTGTGCATGCATGTCTGGCATCAATGCCATTTCCCTTACCTGTTTCAAATCAGACAAAATTTGTTAGTTTAAAACATGGTGGTTGGTTGTGATACTCCCACTGGGATGGTTTTCCCTTTCTCCTTCCTTGCTCTGCGCTCCACAACTTGTTGGGGATGATGTTATTTGCTGGGGATAATCCCTTTCTGTTGGGGATATCCCTCTTCTTTTGTAGCATAGCTCGAAAACTGGCATTTCCCCGACCTTTTAGTCTAGGATGAATTTCCCAAATCATGCTCACTGCTTTCCTTGCTTTGTTTACGGGCCTTGGCCTTGAGGTTTATAACCTTGGTTTTGGCAAGGATATCCCTCTTGACACTCATCAACCCTTTTGTCAATTCCCTTTTGCTGGGGATATCTTTTTTGACACTGGCCTCGCGCTTGTTCCTTGCTGACTATACCACTTGGATGTACTAGTCAAATCTCATCTTGCATATTTGGAAAGCTGATGGCATATTTTGAAGTCATTTCACACTTGTTCTGACCAAACAAACTCTATTGGGGAATTTTTCTATGAAAGGAAAAAGATAAAAGGGAACAGAATAAAAAGACAAAGGAAAAATATGACTCTTTAACAAAAGAAACTATAAATAAAAACCTATCAAACGCCGATACCGACTCTAATGGTCATGACATGCATATGTGGCCTATCCTCTGCCGTCAATCGTCTTTCAAGACCTTCAATTGGCAGTTCCCCATCTGATTCTCAATCTTATTCGACTTGTAGTGCCCGAAGGTTTTCACCATCAAGTCTCTCTCATCTTTCGTCGCCTTATGGTGCCTGTGAAGGTTTTCACCGATAAGACTCTCTCATTTGTATCACTTCCCAGCTGGGGATTTGGAGTGTTGCCGGTATGACTCTCTCTGCTGGAGATTAGAGTCCTTTATGCTGTGGAACGGAATGTTATGTTCGCCGGTAAGACTCTTCATTTGTCTGACTTGACATCTTTTGAAGACTGATCAAAAGGTCTTTCTTGGGACCGTAATGTGGGTTTTGGATAGGGTTAGAAAGAAAGGGTATTAAAGGCTCAAAAATGCACCGATTTCGGGTTATTAATTACAACCTTCGGAACTAGATTTATTTACAACAAACGCAACATCTTCCCCAGTTTCTTGCTTGGGGATTTTTTAATTGATTGATCTTTTTTCATTTTCCAAAATTATGACTGTGCCGTGAAGCGCCTACGTATCCTCTTTGAGGAATCAGGTCAAACGTAGTTCCCACTTCCTCTCTTTTTCTTGTGACTTTCTTTTCACTCATTTCTTATCTTTCTTTTCTATTTCTTTTGCCTTTTTTTTTCTCTTGCTATTTTTTTTTGTTTTTTGTTGTTTTGCTATTCTTTTTTTTTATCTTCCATGTTCGCATCTTCTAGTCGTTGCTACTGATTCCGAACGAGGGGTATGAAAGAAAATAAATAAGGCTCAAAAGGGGTAACGAAGGATAAAGTGTTTAGGTAGCAGAACAAAATGCCTTCGTCATTCCAGTCTTCAAAACATGCCAAGTGCAAACAACACAATTTAAATTTGTAGTCTCTTCTGATGGTGCTGGACTTGACAATTATATTCAACATCTGTTTGTTCATTTGTCACTTCTAAAGCACCGTTGGGCGACACACTCATTCTCATTATTATGAACGACCCTCATGCCAATTTGGCGAATCTTTGCTTTTTAACGGTTTTCTTTGTGTTTAACTTGCCCCAGTTCCATATGAATCGAGCTCTGAATAATCTCAACCGTCCTTATTTCCTTTAAATGGTCTGATCGCCTTTCCAGGGTTTTATGATTAACTTTTAAGATTAGGCCCAAACTGTGTGTGCATGTCATGTCACTAGAATCGGCACTGAACAAAAATAATAAAAGAACAAATAGATGACTGGAAATAATAAAAGACCGGATTTTGCATTGGCATACCGGTGAAATGGTTAAAAAAATAAACCGGAATAAAATCCTAAACAACTTGGACAAAACTTAAACAAACCGCTATGACAAAACGGAAAGATAAGCGGAAAGACATTGACACAAAACAATATCCGAATTACAATCCTAAGAATAATCCAGACAATAGAAATGACAACAAAATAAGCCACCAAATGCTTCTTTCTTGTTAACCAAGGAACGGAGCGTCCTCCCACTTTATCAAAACTGGCATCTTAGCCACTGAGCCTCGCATCAGCATTGCCTAGACCATTACCAACTTCAATATCATCAACCTTAGTCAGCAAGTCACCAATAATATTTGAGTGCTTCTGCTATCAGGCCTGATCCCCGCAGAGTGTGTATCATGAGGTGCGAGTAAAGGATTTTGCACGATGTTCTGGGTGTCATTGTCTGGCTTACCACAAACCAACCACCTTCTTTCTTTGTGATTCAAAACGAAACAGGTTAAAAGGGACTCAGTCGGTCCCCATTATTAACAACATCTTTTCTTGTTTTTTCTCTTTTCTTTTTCATTTTTCTTTTTTTTCGATTTTTTTTCTTTTCTCTTTTTTTTTATTTTTTTTTCATTCTTTTTCATCATTTTTTTTCTTTTTTGTCGTGGTCGAATCTTATGGAGATTGCCTACATATCATGACCCCGCATGAATCAGACCTTGCGTAGTTCGGACCAATAAAAGATAAACAATACTAAACACCTTTTTCCAATTTTCATAGTAAAACAAACTGGGTTTCAAAGGTTTAAAGATGACCTACAAACTCGAAAATCAAACAACCCATATATTCTAATCAAGAGATTTATAAACTCAAAAACAAAAGGCTAGCTCCCTTTCTCTGTTCGACAAATGCAACCAAATGGTTATTTTTGCAAACGTGGCCCTCTTCCAAATTCCACATGAATTTTGAGGCCAGGGAGGATTATTTTATGACACTTTACAAACTTGTCCATTCTTTTACGAAAATAGCCTTTCGACAACTGAAAGATACTCTGAGGCTATTTTGGCAAGAACGGTTTAAGACACTACCGAAGCTGGCTCGGTTTATTTTTGACAGAAAATCCAAACGGTATTTACCTGACCGCTGACTCTTTGTTTTTTTCTTCTCAAATGATAATAAAACTTGGTATTGCAAGCACGGCCCTTCAGCGCCTCGGGGACGAAGATTTTTTTTAAGGCTGTGTGGGTCAACTGGACCAAAATCCTAAACATGACCCAAAAGGTGGCTGTTTATGCAAAGTCAGCCTTCCGGCGTCCCTTTCGGGAACACTCGGCTATTTTTGACAAAACAGCATCACCCGACTTATTTATGACTCTTTTTATCATTTTTTTCAAAATAGAAAACTCAATATTGCAAACACGACCTTTCAACGTCTCGGGGACGAAGATTTTTAAGGCTGTGTGGGTCAACTGGACCAAATCTTTTAAAAAATGACCCAAAGGTGGCTGTTTATGCAAAGTCAGCCTTCCGTCGTCCCTTTCGGGAACATTCGGCTATTTATGACAAAACAACGTCACCCGACTTCTTTATGACAGAATTAAAATTTTGACATGTTTTTTATTTTTTTATTTATTTGTTTTTGGCTATTTTAGCAAAAGGTGGGGTTGGACCCGATGGGGGTTGCCTACGTATCTCACATCCGGTGAGAATCAAACCCGCGTAGTTCGGGCAAATAAACTATTTTTGAGAAGACCCTTTTCCTTTTTCTATTTTTCACAACAATCAAACAAACTATTATTTTCCATTCATAACAAACAAACAAACTAATAAAAAACATAAAACATTCCTTCCCTTTTTTTCTTTTTTCAAAATTTCGGTAGAGTTTCGACACTACTTGGACATTGGTTTTTTTTCTAAAAATAAGTAGTTATATCTCTACACTGTTATTTTCTCCTCTTTTTCACGATTTTCTAATTTGTGGAAAATGATGACAACATACAAAATCTTTTTTTTTTTTGAATTTTTCAATGCTCTTTTTTATTTGTTATTATTTTCAAAAATGTGGCATGGGGGACATAGGGAATTCCAAGACTTCTTGGATTCCACAAATGTTCTCCATGTACTTTTTCCCAAAAATGAGGCGTGGGGGACATGGGGAATTCCAAGACTTCTTGGATTCCACAAATGGTCCCCATGTGTTTTTCCCAAAAATGAAGCATGAGGGACATAGGGGATTCCAAGACTTCTTGGATTCCACCAATGTTCCCCATGTGTTTTTCCCAAAAAATGAAGCGTGGGGGACATGTGGAATACCAAGGCTTCTTGAATTCCACAATGTTCCCCGTGTGCTTAATTAACCTAATAGCATGCTTCTCTAAAAAATCGTGCAACTTTCTTATTTAACGTGATCAGCATGATACGGAGTGCCATTTGTCCTCAACTATCATTGGTCCGCCAAATGACCTATTCACCCTTGAATAAATATAGCATGTAGCACATAGGATGCCAAAAGATGGTCCATTATTTTCAGGTTTCTTGTCCTAGATGGACCCAACCCCTGTGATGAGTCCCCTAAGTTAAATGCAATGTGATGAAAATAAGCGTTCCTACTAGGGATCCGGCATGAAGTCACGTTATTCTATGTTCAAAAACCTGGGTCGGTGATCTAAACAGTGTACCCGAGCAGACAACTCGAGTTGAGGAAGGAGCTCTTTTCCGGGAACCAAAAGGCCAGCCGGCTTAGAAACTTTCCGAGCCTCTTTTATTTAGGGTATGACACTAACAAAATAGGGAGTCTCAACCAGTAAGCACATCCCTGGAGGCAAGAAGAGAAAGGTTTCGGCACAATTTATATACAGTTCAGATAATATCAAAGCGGTAAAAGCAACATTTAACACATTAGGCTCAAAATATGTAAAAATCAAATAAAGCCAAATATAACAATTTATCTAAGCTGGAATTTCTAACCCTGAACCAGTGGTTCTGGGTCTAGTCCCCAGTTCATCCGCCCTCAAACAGGATATGTCGGGTTCATCCGCCCTTAAATAGGATATGTCGGGTTCATCCGCCCTCGAATAGGATATGCCGGGTTCATCCGCCCTCAAATAGGATATGCCGGGTTCATCCGCCCTCAAATAGGATATGCCGGGTTCATCCGCCCTCAAATAGGATATGTCGGGTTCATCCGCCCTCAAATAGGATATGTCGGGTTCATCCGCCCTCAAACAGGATATGTCGGGTTCATCCGCCCTCAAACAGGATATGTCGGGTTCATCCGCCCTCAAACAGGATATGTCGGGTTCATCCGCCCTCGAATAGGATATGTCGGGTTCATCCGCCCTCAAATAGGATATGTCGGGTTCATCCGCCCTCAAATAGGATATGTCGGGTTCATCCGTCCTCGAATAGGATATGTCGGTTTCATCCGCCCTCGAATAGGATATGTCGGGTTCATCCGCCCTCAAACAGGATATGTCGGGTTCATCCGCCCTTGAACAGGATATGTCGGGTTCATCCGCCCTCAAATAGGATATGTCGGGTTCATCCTCCCTCAAATAGGATATGCCGGGTTCATCCGCCCTCAAACAGGATATGTCGGGTTCATCCGCCCTCGAACAGGATATGTCGGGTTCATCCGCCCTCGAAGAGGATATGTCGGGTTCATCCGCCCTCGAAGAGGATATGCCGGGTTCATCCGCCCTCGAATAGGATATGTCGGGTTCATCCGACCTCGAATAGGATATGTCGGGTTCATCCGCCCTCAAATAGGATATGTCGGGTTCATCCGCCCTCAAATAGGATATGCCGGGTTCATCCGCCCTCAAACAGGATATGTCGGGTTCATCCGCCCTCGAACAGGATATATCGGGTTCATCCGCCCTCGAACAGGATTTGTCGGGTTCATCCGCCCTCGAATAGGATAGGTCGGGTTCATCCGCTCTCGGATAGGATATGCCGCGTTCATCCGCCCTCGAATAGGATATGTTGGGTTCATCCGCCCTCAAACAGGATATGTCGGGTTCATCCGCCCTCAAACAGGATATGTCGGGTTCATCCGCCCTCAAACAGTATATGTCAGGTTTATCCGCCCTAGAATAGGATATGTCGGGTTCATCCGCCCTCGAATAGGATATGTCGGGTTCATCCGCCCTCAAATAGGATATGTCGGGTTCATCCGCCCTCAAATAGGATATGTCGGGTTCATCCGCCCTCGAATAGGATATGTCGGGTTCATCCGCCCTCGAATAGGATATGTCGGGTTCATCCGCCCTCGAATAGGATATGTCGGGTTCATCCGCCCTCGAATAGGATATGTCGGGTTCATCCGCCCTCGAACAGGATATGTCGGGTTCATCCGCCCTCGAACAGGATATGTCGGGTTCATCCGCCCTCGAACAGGATATGTCGGGTTCATCCGCCCTCGAACAGGATATGTCGGGTTCATCCGCCCTCGAACAGGATATGTCGGGTTCATCCGCCCTCGAACAGGATATGTCGGGTTCATCCGCCCTCGAACAGGATATGTCGGGTTCATCCGCCCTCGAACAGGATATGTCGGGTTCATCCGCCCTCGAACAGGATATGTCGGGTTCATCCGCCCTCGAACAGGATATGTCGGGTTCATCCGCCCTCGAACAGGATATGTCGGGTTCATCCGCCCTCGAACAGGATATGTCGGGTTCATCCGCCCTCGAACAGGATATGTCGGGTTCATCCGCCCTCGAACAGGATATGTCGGGTTCATCCGCCCTCGAACAGGATATGTCGGGTTCATCCGCCCTCGAATAGGATATGTCGGGTTCATCCGCCCTCGAATAGGATATGTCGGGTTCATCCGCCCTCGAATAGTATATGTCGGGTTCATCCGCCCTCGAATAGGATATGTCGGGTTCATCCGCCCTCGAATAGGATATGTCGGGTTCATCCGCCCTCCAACAGGATAGTTTGGGTTCATCCGCCCTCAAATAGGATATGTCGGGTTCATCCGCCCTCCAATAGGATAGTTTGGGTTCATCCGCCCTCAAATAGGATATGTTGGGTTCATCCGCCCTCAAATAGTATTTTATTCTCAAAGTTTTGGTTGAAAACAGGCACCCACCTGCATAACGAGAGGAACACATTTCTGTCTTTACATTTCTGTTCTAGGTCACCCACCAGTATAATGCGGGAATACATTTCTATTCTAGGTCGCCCATCAGTATAATGCGGGAATACTTTCTGTTCTAGGTCGCCCACCAGTAAAATGCGGGAATACTTTCTGTTCTAGGTCGCCCACCAGTAAAATGCGGGAATACATTCATGTTCTAAGTCGCCCACCAGTAAAATGCGGGAATACTTTCTGTTCTAGGTCGCCCACCAGTAAAATGCGGGAATACATTTCAGTTCTAGGTCGCCCACCAGCATAATGCGGGAATACATTTCAGTTCTAGGTCGCCCACCAGTATAATGCGGGAATATATTTCAGTTCTAGGTCGCCCACCAGTATAATGCGGGAATACATTTCAGTTCTGGGTCGCCCACCAGTACAATGCGGGAATACATTTCAGTTCTGGGTCGCCCACCAGTATAATGCGGGAATACATTTCAGTTTTAGGTCGCCCACCAGTATAATGCGGGAATACATTTCAGTTCTAGGTCGCCCACCAGTATAATGCGGGAATACATTTCAGTTCTAGGTCGCCCACCAGTATAATGCAGGAATACATTTCAGTTATAGGTCGCCCACCAGTATAATGCGGGAATACATTTCAGTTCTGGGTCGCCCACCAGTAAAATGCGGGAATACTTTCTGTTCTAGGTCGCCCACCAGTAAAATGCGGGAATACTTACTGTTCTAGGTCGCCCACCAGTAAAATGCGGGAATACTTTATGTTCTAGGTCGCCCACCAGTAAAATGCGGGAATACATTCTGTTCTAGGTCGCCCACCAGTAAAATGCGGGAATACTTTCTGTTCTAGGTCGCCCACCAGTAAAATGCGGGAATACATTCTGTTCTAGGTCGTCCACCAGTAAAATGCGGGAATACTTTCTGTTCTAGGTCGCCCACCAGTAAAATGCGGGAATACTTTCTGTTCTAGGTCGCCCACCAGTAAAATGCAGGAATACTTTCTGTTCTAGGTCGCCCACCAGTAAAATGCGGGAATACTTTCTGTTCTAGGTCGCCCACCAGTAAAATGCGGGAATACTTTCTGTTCTAGGTCGCCCACCAGTAAAATGCGGGAATACTTTATGTTCTAGGTCGCCCACCAGTAAAATGCGGGAATACATTTCAGTTCTAGGTCGCCCACCAGTAAAATGCGGGAATACTTTATGTTCTAGGTCGCCCACCAGTAAAATGCGGGAATACTTTATGTTCTAGGTCGCCCACCAGTAAAATGCGGGAATACATTATGTTCTAGGTCGCCCACCAGTAAAATGCGGGAATACTTTATGTTCTAGGTCGCCCACCAGTAAAATGCGGGAATACTTTATGTTCTAGGTCACCCACCAGTAAAATGCGGGAATACATTCTGTTCTAGGTCGCCCACCAGTAAAATGCGGGAATATATTTCTGTCTTTTCATTTCATGATTCTATGTCGCCCACCAGTTCTAGGTCGCCCAACAGTAAAATGCGGGAATACATTCTGTTCTAGGTCGCCCACTAGTAAAATGCGGGAATACTTTCTGTTCTAGGTCGCCCACCAGTAAAATGCGGGAATACATTCTGTTCTAGGTCACCCACCAGTAAAATGCGGGAATACATTTTGTTCTAGCTCGTCCACCAGTAAAATGCGGGAATACTTTCTATTCTAGGTCGCCCACCAGTAAAATGCGGGAATACTTTCTGTTCTAGGTCGCCCACCAGTAAAATGCGGGAATACTTTCTGTTCTAGGTCGCCCACCAGTAAAATGCGGGAATACTTTCTGTTCTAGGTCGCCCACCAGTAAAATGCGGGAATACATTCTGTTCTAGGTCGCCCACCAGTAAAATGCGGGAATACTTTCTGTTCTAGGTCGCCCACCAGTAAAATGCGGGAATACTTTATGTTCTAGGTCGCCCACCAGTAAAATGCGGGAATACTTTCTGTTCTAGGTCGCCCACCAGTAAAATGCGGGAATACTTTCTGTTCTAGGTCGCCCACCAGTAAAATGCGGGAATACTTTCTGTTCTAGGTCGCCCACCAGTAAAATGCGGGAATACTTTCTGTTCTAGGTCACCCACCAGTAAAATGCGGGAATACTTTCTGTTCTAGGTCGCCCACCAGTAAAATGCGGGAATACATTCTGTTCTAGGTCTCCCACCAGTAAAATGCGGGAATACTTTCTGTTCTAGGCGCCCACCTGTATAACGAGAGGCATACATTTCAGTCTTTTCATTACAAGTGTTGAAGTCAGGCGCCCATATGTATAACAAGAGGAATACTTTTTAGTCTTATACTGCAAATTTTGAAATCAGTAACCCCACCGGAAGGTAGAAGGTTACAATAGGAATCCCCAGCATGAAGCAATAAAAATCCCCAGCACCGGGAAGCAGAAGGCTACAACAAAAATCCACAGCATTCAACCAATTTATAAATAGCAGAAGCTCACCTCAAGAATGCGAGTCAACAGTCAGAGCTGATCAACAAAAGCTAGTCACAAAAACAAAAAACAAAAAAAGAAAAAAAAAGAAAAGAAAAGAGAAAAATGAATCCAAAGTACGGAAGTGGAGAACATATGTGGTCTGCTCAAGAACTAGCACCTACAACTAGCAAGTATCAAGGTTCAAATCCAAAGTCTGTATAAAGCACCATTCAAGACTCAAGACCAAGTTTCAGAAGACTTAAAGATAGGAATCCTTGTAACTAGTAGCTGATAGGCTTAGTTAGTCTTTTTCAGTTTTCATTTGTTTTGATGTAATGACAAGACCGCGGAACGGAACCTCAACGGAACGACACCTCGATCGGCTCTTCACCTCGGTACACTTTACCATCTCTCTCATTTCCGAACTACACGTGGCCTGATTCCTGTATAACCAAGGATATGTAGGCAGCTCAGATATCAGGGCTCGGTCACATTCCCTTCCTTTCCTTAGTGTAGTCCGTCCAAATAATGGTCGGGTCAAAAACATGTCTAGTCGTTCTTTGTCGGAAAACTCTTCGTGTTTCCAGTCAAAGAGGGGCAGCTCTAGACACGTGATTTTTTACCCTCCCCGAGAATTTCCACATTTTTAGCGTAAACATGTAATTTAGGCCTAATATAGCCATTTTAACTATTTTTACTTTATTTCGTCGCAAGAGAAAAATTACAAAAATATATATATGAATTTTAGTTTATGTATTTCTCATAAACTTGAAAAAATACAAAAATTGTACTTTATTTTTGTACTTTATATAATTTCGAAAATTACCAAAAATATGGTTCTATTAATGTTTTGTAGTCATTTTAATTTTGGAAAATATACAAAAATATTACTTTATATTTTATCTTTATATAAAAACGAAAATTACAAAAAATAGTTTTATTAATATTTTGTAGCTATTTTAATCTTGAAATATATTAAAAAAGATATAGTTTTGTTTTAAATATTAGTCTTATTTTTGATAGTTATTTTGCTTACATAATCAGTTGAGCAACGTCGTGTTCTTATTTCTCGGGTCCGGGCTAAAGAATAATATTCGGGTTCAAACTACCCGATTTTAGGCCTAATTTTCGGACCTAGCCCGTAATAATCCGAGTCCACCACACATGGGGGACACGCGTGGGGAACACGGACGGAACACGACACACGGGGAACCCCACCACGCGTGGGGGACACAAGTCTTGAACCCCACCACGCGTGGGGCTCATTTTTCTTGGCATTGGGTATCAAATACACGGGCAAACACAGAAGGAAGGGGGACAGACTTTGAAAAAAACCAACTGGGCACTATTCATCTTCTTCCAAAAAGAAGAAGAAGAAGAACGAAAACCCTAGGAACCCTCACCCTCCTTCCACCTCCAGCAAACCACCAGCAACAACCTTACCCAGAAACCAGTCGCGCCCCAGCTCCCCGCCACCACCAAACACCAGACCTGTTCCGACGACCACCTGCTCCGTCGACCTACTACCCGCTACCAGCCCCAGCCCGCGAGCTCCAGCTCCACCCAAAACAGAACCATCGCTGCTGCATCGTCCAGTCCTCGACCCTACTGTCCAAACCACCTGCTTCCGCCTCCTGCTTCACCCGTTCCAGCCTTATCGACCACCAAACCTCCAGCTCAAACCTCACGCCATAACCCTCGCCAGCACCTTCCTACTGAACTTCACCATTGAGCCTCATCACCTTGCCCAAGCGACCCTTCAGTCCCTGTCAAGCAGCAGCTATTGCTACTGTATCGTCCAGCGCACAGTAAACTCCGTTCAGCCCCGTCAACCCTACTGTCGCTTCGTTGATCGGGCAGCAGCTGTAGTCGTGTTGGCTGCGTTGCCGAGCAGCCATTGTTGCAGTTGTTCGTTTCATCACCTCCATACCTGCTTCTTCCTCACATCCAAATGACCCCTTCTGCTTTAACTTCTCGTATCAATCCGTTGCGTCGAAAAGAATAAAACTAGCATTCAGCCAACACCTCGGGTCGTTGACAGTCTTGGTCCGAGCTTTCTGTTTCAGTCCGTTGAGGTCGTCTTTGGTTCGTCGAGGTCCGGTACATCAAGGTTGTTGTCCGAGGTTTCGTCGCAGGTCCAACGCGCCAGACGTTAATCTCAAGTAGGTCATCTCTGCCCGTGTCCTTCATATTTGCTATTAGTAATATGTATATGTATTTTGTTGAAATACAGTCTTAGTTCATGTGGATAGTATGCAAGTAAGCGAGACATATACATATGATGTTGTGTGAATCGATATTTCTTGTTAATTAACTCCGTATTCATTGAAATGTGGCCGTTAAAGTCTTTTCCTTTGTTTCGTTATTTTAAGTAGTTATTCGGCATTTTGTTTCTTCATGCTCAGATTATTGTTATCCAAATATTTGTTGCAATGGGTGTTATACACATTCCGAAAGGTGTTAATTATTTTAGTTTGTCTTAATAGTTGTTTATACATGTAGTAGTAATGTTAAAATTATAGTAGCAATTTTAATTCCGCGGAAAAATACTTGTTCCATTAAATAAGTTCAATTTACAACCCATGACCTCGCAAAGTAGCAAAAATGTAGTTATTTTAGGCTTATCCTTTTTCTTTTGAAAAATAAATAAATAAAAAACGAGGCGAGCTTTGCCACATAAAAAATGTACAGATTGCGGAGCCCTCACAAAATATATGTATTAAATACTTAGATTCCGGGACGGGCCGTTTAGCAAATTTCACGGCCTTACCCAAAATAATAATGCGCTAGTCGCTTTAGGCGCGCCTTTAATAATTTATTCTCCCTAACTCGGGTGCACATTTATGTGACCCAAATCCAAATCTCAACGGAGTCGAAATGTGTCTCTAATCACGGGTACATTGATTGTGGCGTGGTTTGAGATGCATTTCCATGACGTTGCAAATTCTTTTTTTAAAATAATGAATGAGACGAGCCTCGACGAACAAAAATGCACAAGCAGCGCGGCCCTCTAAATGTATATATATTAAAACACTTAGAATTCGGGACAGGCCGTTTAGCGAATTTTACGGCCTTCCCCAAAATAACAATACGCTAGTTGCGTTAGGCATGCCTTTAATAATTTATTCTTCCTAAACTCGGGTGCACATTTATGTGACCCAAATCCCAATCTCAACAGAGTTGAAACGTAGCTCTAACCACGGGTACATTCATTGTAACGTGGTTCGAGGTGTGTTTTCCATGATGTTGCAATTCTTGATAAAAATAACATTAAATGATAAAAGCGGTTTAAAAGATAAAATTGGCACATCGGTTCATAATTGTATTAAAATCAGATAAATAAGCCGAATATGACAGTTGAGCGACCGTGCTAGAACCACGGAACTCGGGAATGCCTAACACCTTCTCCCAGGTTAACAAAATTCCTTATCCGGATTTCTGGTACGCAGACTGTAATATGGAGTCATTCTTTTCCTCGATTCGGGATTAAAATTGGTGACTTGGGACACCCTAAATCTCCCAAGTGGCGACTCGGAAATAAATAAACCAATCCCATTTTGATTGTCCTTTAATTGGAAAAAACTCCCTTGCACCCTCTCGGGCGCGGAAAAAGGAGGTGTGACAGTCTTCATTGACGATATTCTTATATACTCCCGCAGTCAGGAGGAGCATGAGCAACATCTCAGAGTGGTCCTTCAGACCCTAAAGGATAGTCAGTTGTATGCTAAGTTCTCAAAGTGCGAGTTTTGGTTGAGTTCGGTCGCATTCCTGGGTCATGTCGTATCAGCAGCAGGTATTCAGGTAGACCCGAAGAAGATAGAGGCAGTCAAGAACTGGCCTCGACCAGCTTCAGCTACGGATATTCGGAGTTTCCTGGGGTTGGCAGGTTACTACCGTCGGTTCGTGGAGGGGTTTTCATCCATTGCAGCCCCTATGACCAAATTGACCCAAAAGGGTATCCAGTTCAGGTGGTCGGACGAGTGTGAGGCGAGCTTTCAGAAGCTCAAGACGGCTCTGACTACGGCACCGATATTGGTTTTGCCCACAGGTTCAGAGCCATATACGGTCTATTGTGATGCGTCTCGTATTGGGTTTGGTTCAGTGTTGATGCAGGAAGGCAAAGTCATTGCCTATGCTTCGAGGCAATTGAAGATCCACGAGAAGAATTATCCAGTTCATGATCTCGAGTTGGCAGCCATTGTTCATGCCTTGAAGATCTGGAGGCATTACTTATATGGCGTGACGTGTGAGGTTTACACTAATCACAAGAGTCTTCAGTATCTGTTCAAACAGAAAGAATTGAATTTGAGGCAGAGGAGGTGGTTAGAGTTGCTAAAGGATTATGATGTTACTATCTTATACCACCCGAGGAAGGCCAATGTGTTGGCCGATGCATTGAGCAGGAAGTCCGCCAGCATGGGTAGTCTTGCTTATATTCCAGTTAGCCAGAGATCACTTGCTTTGGATGTTCAGGCCTTGGCCAATCGTCTTGTGAGGTTGGATATTTCTGAGCCTAGCAAAGTGTTAGCTTGCACGGTTGCTCGTTCATCACTATTAGAGCGTATCCGCGAACGGCAGTTTGAGGATCCCCATTTGTGTGTCTTGAGAGACACGGTGCATCGTGGAGGTGCCAAGAAAGTAACCTTAGATGATGATGGTGTATTGAGATTGCAGGGGCGAGTTTGTGTGCCCAATGTTGATGAGATTCGAGAGTTGATCTTAGCGGAGTCCCATAGTTCTTGGTATTCTATTCACCCGGGCACCGCGAAGATGTATCAGGATCTGAGGCAGCACTATTGGTGGCGTAAGATGAAGAAAGACATCGTTGCGCATGTGGCTCAATGTTTGAATTGTCAACAGGTTAAGTACGAGCATCAAAGACCTGGTGGTCTATCTTAGAGGATTGCACTTCCCGAGTAGAAGTGGGAGAGGATGACGATGGATTTCGTTACTGGACTTCCGATGACTCAGAAAAAGTTTGATGCAGTTTGGGTCATTGTTGATAGGCTGACCAAGTCAGCACATTTTGTTCCTGTTGCAGCCACCTATTCGTCCGAAAGGTTAGCCGGGATTTATATCAGGGAGATTGTTCGGCTTCATGGGGTGCCGCTATCTATCATTTCGGATTGGGGTATACAGTTTACCTCGCATTTTTGGAGAGCGGTTCAGCGAGAGTTGGGCACCCAGGTTGGGTTGAGTACAGCATTCCATCCCCAGACGGACGGTCAGTCCGAGAGGACTATTCAGGTTCTTGAGGACATGCTCCGAGCCTGTGTCATTGATTTTGGAGGCTCGTGGGACCAGTTTTTGCCTTTAGCAGAGTTTACCTACAACAACAGCTACCAGTCCAGCATTCAGATGGCTCCGTATGAGGCGTTGTATGGTAGGCGATGTCGGTCTCCAGTTGGATGGTTTGAGCCGGGATAGGCTCGATTATTGGGTACGGATCTGGTTCAGGAAGCCTTGGACAAGGTCAGGATTATTCAGGATAGACTTCGTACAGCTCAGTCCAGACAAAAGAGTTACACAGACCGCAAGTTCAGAGATGTTGCCTTCATGGTTGGTGAGCGGGTATTGCTCCGTGTATCGCCTATGAAGGGCGTGATGAGATTTGGGAAGAAGGGCAAGCTCATCCCTAGGTTCATCGGTCCATTTGAGATTCTTGATCGTGTGGGAGAGGTGGCTTATAGACTTGCCTTGCCACCTAGCTTGTCAGTTGTGCATCCCGTATTTCATGTGTCTATGCTCCGAAAGTATCGCGGAGACCCATCGCATGTGTTAGATTTTAGCACTGTCCAATTGGACAAGGATCTGTCATATGAGGAGGAGCCGGTGGCTATTCTAGACCAGCAGGTTTGACAGTTGAGGTCGAAGAGTTTTCCTTTGGTGCGTATTCAGTGGAGAGGTCAGCCTCCTAAGGCATCGACCTGGGAGTCCGAGTCCGATATGCGGAGCCGTTATCCTCATTTATTTCCCGACTCAGGTACTTCTTTCTTTTGTCAGTTCGAGGACGAACGATTGTTTTAGAGGTGGAGAATGTGATGATATCACCGTAGTTCTTCCTTGTTCCGCGCTTTCGAGGCCTTGAAAACCTCGCTTTTAGTTGCCTCGATTGGCGTGCGTAGTTCGGGCGCTTAGCCGAAAATTTTTTATATTAGAATAAGTGAATTATGTGAAACATTTGATGAATTTTGGTATTAATATGCATAATATTGACATCGGTCAATATTTTGGGTAAACGGACCCGGACCTGTGATTCGACTATCCCGGAGGGTCCATAGAAAAATATGGTACTTGGGCGTGTGCCAGAAATCAAATTCTGAGGTCCCAAGCCCGAGAAATGAATTTTTGAAAGAAATTGTTTTTCTGAAATTTGATATGAAAATTTGAAATGAAAAAGGAGTTAGAAAATATAGGTATCGGGCTCGTATTTTGGTTCCGACACCCGGCACAAGTCTTAAATATGTGTTAAGCACTATCTGTAAAGTTTAGCTAAAAATGGACGTCATATGACGTGTTTCAGACTAAAAATGGAGAATTTGAGTTATGAAAGTTGAAAAAAAGAAAATCATGTGTTTGAGGCTTGATCCTATGTATATGATGTTATTTTGGCGATTTGATCGCACGAGTAAGTCCGTAAGATGTTTTTAAGGTTGTGTGCATGTTTGATTTGGAGCCCCGAGGGCTCGGGTGAGTTTTGAATGGGGCCCGGGAGGTCTTGGACTTAAGAAAATGCAGGTTCAGGTGTTGCAGACACCAGCGCGGCCGCGATGCATTATTGTACGGTCCGCGTGGCTGAGTCTGAGGGCTAGGGTTTCAGGTTAGCCAGCGCGGCCGCGCACCAAAACAGTGCGGTCCGCGCTGGAAGGGTTCAGAGAAGCCCCACTTTTCTCCCACTCGGCGCGACCACAACACATTTTTGTGCGGTCCGCTCCAGGTCCTCAGAAAGGTATACAAGTTCGGAAAATCTCAGTCATTTTTCACTTTTCAAAAACCTAAAACCTAAGAGGCAATTTTCCAAACAACTTTTTTTCTCCAAAACGATTGGTAAGTGATTTCTAACGTAATTTCTTTATTCCTTAACATCTTTTAATATAATTTCAACTTCAAATCAAAGATTTTCATGGGGAAAATTGGGTGTTTTGGGTAGAACCTAGGTTTTCTACAAATTGAGAAGTTGGACCTCAATTTGGGGTCCGATTTAAAAATAAATCATATATTTGGATTTGTGGGGGAATGGGTAACCGGGTTTTGGTCCGAGCCTCGAGTTTCGACCACGTGGGTCCGGGGGTATTTTTGACCTTTTTGGGAAAAACCTTGAAAAATCTATTTTCATGCATTGGGGATAATTCATTTAGTAATTATTAATGTGACTAAGTAACTTATGACTAGATCCGAGCGGATTGGTGGTTGAATCAAGAGGTAAAGCTATACTAGAAGCGTGAGTTGAGTTTGGAGCATTCGAGGTAAGTGTTTGTTCTAACTTTGGCTTGAGGGAATAGGATTAGGATGATATTTGCTACTTGCTAATGTGGAGTACGGTGTATAGGCATGGTGACGGTTATCTATGCACCGGAGTCTAGCATGACCGTGAGTCTTGATTGCTTTTAATTCGAATAATGTGACACAAGCTCCTTGTTTATTTGATAAGTTTCATATAATGTGAACGGTTGAGGAAGAATGATTTAAAAGGAGAATGTGTTGTGAATACTCCCTTGCCGGGATGTGTAGACTGATATATATATTCTCCCTTGTCGGGATATTTTGGGTTGTTAGCTGTACCCTTGCCGGGTTAAAGGTATTGAGTTGTTATTCTCCCCTGAAGGGGTCTACTATATGAAGTCAGATATTATATATGATATTAT
Organism: Nicotiana tabacum; assembly: GCF_000715075.1. Classification (NCBI taxonomy): domain Eukaryota; kingdom Viridiplantae; phylum Streptophyta; class Magnoliopsida; order Solanales; family Solanaceae; genus Nicotiana; species Nicotiana tabacum. The sequence continues at coordinate 156,254,208 of NC_134085.1, forward strand.
GGGATCGTGTGGCACGCCGTCCACTTATATATGATATTATGGGATCGTGTGGCACGCCGTCCACTTATATATGATATTATGGGATCGTGTGGCACGTCGTCCACTTATATATGATATTATGGGATCGTGTGGCACGCCGTCCACTTATATATGATATTATGGGATCGTGTGGCACGCCGTCCACTTATATATGATATTATGGGATCGTGTGGCACACCGTCCACTTATATATGATATTATGGGATCGTGTGGCACGCCGTCCACTTATATATGATATTATGGGATCGTGTGGCACGCCGTCCACTATATATATATATATATATCATGGAAACCGGAGTTTCTTTTATTTATTTCCGATATTTCATTTTTATCTGTTACTCCCCGATAGCATGTCCCCTCCCAGTCTTACTTTGTATTATCTTGTTATTGTTTTCTTGCACTTCTTGTATATATATCTGTACAGGTTAATTGTGGTAGGTACTGTCTAGCCTCGTCACTACTTCGCCGGGGTTAGGCCAGGCACTTACCAGCACATGGGGTCGGTTGTACTGATGCTACACTCTGTGCAATTTTGGTGCACAGATCAGGGAGCAGCTTACGGACCGCAGCAGTAGGACTTCTGGGAGCTATCTTCAGTCCAGGGACTCTCAAGGTAGCCTAGTTGGCATTCGCAGGCCGAAGTCCCTTTCCATATTTTTTTTCGTTTGTTTATCTTGTATCAGGCAAACATGATGTATTTTCCCTTCAGACATTGATTGTAGTATTCTGTAGTAGTCCGTGAACTAGTGACACCAGACTCTGGGTAGCATTTTGGTTCAAACTTCCGCACTTTTGGTTTTCAGTTGCTTTAGATTTAAAGTCTTCCACTTAGATTTTGTCTCGTTTATTTTATTCTTTGAAAGAAAGCAGGAAAGGTGTTTTAAATATTTGGCCTGCCTAGCTCCGATAGTAGGCGCCATCACGACACCCGATGGTGGGAAATCCGGGTCGTGACAGAGCCTTAGCAGGAAATCAGTTTTTGCATATGCATTGCCACATACAATGATTCTGAATAAGCTAATGTTTGACATAATTCATGTTCCTTCATCATTGCCTCAATACAAAGGACAACTTTTGAAAAATGCACTGCATATGTCATGAGCAGTTGCTACAAAAATGTTCCCTTAAGCACATGTTTCATATCAAGCAAATTGTATAACATCATTATTTTTCGTGGAACATTCATATCAAACAAATTGTATAGTATCATTATTTTTTATAGAACATTTATTAAGAGATGGAATGAAAGTTTTACTGGAGTCTTAAAATATTTTAATGTTGGTTGTAAGGATGGTATTAACACTAACATATTAAACTTTACAGTGTAGATAATTCTTTTTAGTTATCCGCGCATCGCGCGGGTACTAATACTAGTTATATTAAAAGGAGAGTAGTATGCATTGTGGTTAAGCCAAGTGGCAAGCTAAAATGAAGCCACTTGGCAATTTTAGGACAACATTAATAATTAGAAATTATATATAAAAAATAACTAATGGAGGTAGTTTAATGAATCTTATACATTATCTAAATAGATCTAAACAAATCTAATCTATATATCTATATTTAAATTTATATGTATATTTGTATCAATATCTATATCTATATCTATATATTGATCTACTCATAGATTTTCTTCTATGTTAGCTAGAAATATGGAGGTGAAAAATTAATTAAAAACTATAATATATATAAAGACGTAAATTGAGATAACTTATGACTATTTATACTTTGGAGTAAGTTAAAATATAAAATAAAACTAAAAATTACTTAAGATATTAAAGATTTATTGAGTTTAAAAACTAAATAAATTCAAGCAGCAAAATAAGATCTTACATAAAGTATACAAATTAATTATAAGGTAAGAAAAAAATTAAATAATCAGCAAAAGATATTTTAATAACAAGAAAAATAAATTCATATTAATATTGATAAATCGTGCAAACAAATATAATATACGTAAATATTACTACAACATTTAGATACAATGTGTTCAAACAATTAAGAAAATATTTTTCTATGATTAATATTTGAAATAAGTTTAGTTAGTTTAAGTTTGAAAGCATACCATACTTTTTTAAAAATATAGTCCAATTAAGAAATTAGAATGATAAAAATTATTTGAATTTGAGATGAGAAAGTATTTTAGTTTTTATCTATATTATATTAGAATGAATGTGGTAAAAATAGATATTAAATTCAAACAGGCTAATAAAAATTCACATGACAATGTAATAATATTAGGTATTGAATAATATAACATCAATAATAAAGAATAAATAGAAAAAAAAACTAAGATTTTTTATCATAGGAAAAAGTGTAAAACTTATTTAAATTTGAGATGAGATTTTTTTATATATTATGATAAGAAAATTTATAATATAAGTCCACATAACTCAAGTCTAATAGTAAAATAAAAAATTAAAAATATTGAACAATAAATAAATTAGAGATAATGTAAGAACATTTATAAATCATAAGTTCAGAAAATAAAATAAAGTAAATATACAATACTTTAAAATATTATTAAATTTTAAATAATTTAAAATTTTCGAACAATATTTTTGAAACAAAATAAATATTTATTTTATAATTAAAAAATCATATATTTATCTTATATTATTAAAGAAAAGTAGTTGAGAATGATATTAAATAAAGTTACGAGTTAATGAAAAGCCACATAAAACGTAATAAGACTATATATTAGATTAAAAAAATAGAACAATTATGTTAACTTATTAGAAATTTAATATTAGAAATGAAAAGAAAAGACTATTTGAATTTAAGATTAGAAAGTTCTTATAACTACGATGCGAATGCTCAAATTATGAATAATACCACGAAATTGAAGTCTTATTTATGAAAAATAAAATAATAATAAAAAATAAAATTTTAAATTATCAAATAAATTTATAATATAGGTAATTTTAAAAAAATTAAATTTGTATCTTAAAACTAAAAAAGAAAAAAAAGTATCTTAAAATTAAAAAAGAAAAAAAAATTATGTAAAGAAGTAAAATGACAGTGAAAATATTACTACAATATTTAGATATAATATGTTCAAACAATTAAGAAAATATTTTTTTGTGATTAATATCTGAAACGAGTGCAGTTAATTTGAGTTTGAATGCATAGCATAATTATTTGAGTTTGAGATGAGATTTTTTTAAAAAATATTACGTAAAGAATTAAAATGACAGTAAAAATATTATTATAATATTTAGAAATAATGTGATCAAAAAATTAAGAATTTTTTTTTCTATGACTAAATAAATTTTTAAAAATACAAAATAAATTTCTAATATTGGTAATCTTAATAATGAAAATTAAAAATTAAATTTTATCTTATAGCTAAAAAAGAACAAAAATTTAACTACATCTAATACAAAATTAATTATAAGAGAACTCAATACATTTGGAACATGATAATCACATAACTTATGTATTAATATTTTAGACTTACGATTAATATATGAATCGAGTGTAGTTAGTTTGAGTTTGAATGCATAGCATAATTTTTTGAAAATGTGGTCCAGTTTAGAAAATAAAATGATAAGAATTATTTGAGTTTGATATGAATTCTTTTTAAAAAAATATTACGTAAATAATTAAAAAGATAGTAAAAATATTATTACAATATTTTGAAATAATGTGTTCATAAAATTAAGAATTATTTTTCTATGATTAAATAAATTTTTAAAAATAGAAAATAAATTTTTAATATTGATAATCTTAATAATGAAAATTAAAATTAAAATTAAATTTTATCTTATAGCTAAAAAAGAAAGAAAATTTAACTGCATCTAATACAAAATTAATTATAAGAGAAATCAATACATTTGGAACATGATAATCAAATAACTTATGTATTAATATTTTAGACTAACTAAAAGTTACAATTTAAAACAAAATATGACATTATTTTGGTTATAGATAAAATATTAATATAAAACTAATTAATATTTATAGTAGGAAAGAGAATGTATATTAAAAAGAAAATAGAGGTAGTGTGAGGATACTTATACTTTAAATTAATTTTAATATAGATAAAATAAAATAATTAATTATATTTAAAAATATTACTCACAAATTTAAATGATTAAAATATTATGAATAAGAGGATAAAGGCATAAAAATATATCAAATTTCGTGAATAAAATATTTATTTTTATCACATACTATTAAAAGAATAATAAGCAAGATATTAATTTAATTATAAGCTAACAAAAAATTATATGATGGTATAATAATATGAAATATTAAATAATAAAATAACTATAAGAAAAGAAAAAAAATAATTTACTTAAAAATGATGTGATGAATAAGACATATTTGACTTCCTGATAAAAATAAAGTGATTGTAAGAATTTTGTTAAAATAATATGTCTAATGTGCTCGAACAAGACAAATCACAATATGACATGTTTAATATTCTTTAATATCGACAACGAAACGAAATGCAAGTACTAAAATCAAGGGGTTAGGTTGCTACAAATATATGTTAAAAAGATTGGTTGTCTACTATGAGATTTGATCAATAATTTCATATCCTGCTTCATAATTAAATTCTCATGTTATATAATTTTTATCTGAGAGATATATATTTTAAGGTTATTTGTACATGATTCAAACAATATACATCGCAATTTGAAATGATTTGTCCGCGCATCGCACGGGTACTAATACTAGTATATCTTTAATAACTAACTTTAACAGACACGCAAATGTATACATTATTCTTAAACATGACATATAGTCAGACCTCTTTATATAATATCCATCCACTATAAAAATCAAATTTTCCTCAAAATCAATTTTTTAAATATATTTTATCTTTCTATAACAGCTTTTTACCCGCATTAATCAACTCAATGGAAAAAAATTGCAATAAAAAATTTGACGGCTCCCCTTACTTTTTGAAAAGATAATTTAGGGCTCAATTCTTTTATTATTGAAAAGGCTGAATCTTTAACTGGTCAAGAGGCTTTCAATTTATGACCTATTGTAAAAATTGCAATAAAAATTTTGACGGTTTCCGTTATGTTTCGAAAAGATAATTTAGGACTCAATTTTTTGTTACAGAAAAGCCTGAATCTTTAACTGGTCAAGAGGCTTTCCATTTATGACCTACAATAAAGATTGCCAAATATATATATATATATATTGATTGACGATTTCCCTTATGTTTTGAAAAGATAATTTAGGGCTCAATTTTTTATTGTACAGTCTGAAATGCAGCACAAGTTTTCTTTTGGCCCTTGATACCTAAGAAAAGTGTACGTCCACTGTCAAGTATCCTTTTGCTTTGACTGGAATATTCGATTTTTGACTATTGCACAACACAAGATTTCGTAATTTTATAAAGAACTATTCGTACGGAACGTTGGGTTGCCAAAATTTTCTAAACTTTTGATTTTGCGTTTTGACCGAAAAGTTTAAACTTCAGCCACTGCAATTCGATGGTCTGTATCACTCAGCATTGGAGATTCGACGAAGCTTCGGGTGGTCGAGTGTTTTAGTAATAAAAAGATATACTTCTTTTTTTGTATTCAAAACAAAAGAGTACTAATTCAAGAGTCCTTTACAGTTTACATAGATACATCCTAGGGTTTTATTTAGAGAGAAAAAAAAATCAATTTTGCCTCTAACTGTTCGAGGGACGACATATCAATTTTATTTATTGCTTTTGCTTAGTATATCAATATTAATAACAGTAGCATATTTATATTATTAGGGAGTTTTCTAGTATGCTTTGTCTCTGGATAGTCATGAAATAATGTTTCATTGAAAGGGGAATATTCTTTTTGGCTGAAAAGGGAAATATTATATGTACTTATGCATCATTACAAAAGGTAGGATATTCAAAATGATAACTCATTTTGCTCACTCTTTCATTTTTGCCTGTTAAAAAAAGAATGGTACATTAAATATTTATAACAACTTAACTATAAAATTTCATTTTACATAAATGATAAACTTCTATAATCACACAAATATCATGGTATCTTTGAGATCACAAGTTTCAAAATGTCTTCTCTAGTTTAAGAAATATCAATTGTTTTCTTACGCAAAAGTTGACAATATTACTTCTCAAGACTTCGACACAAATAAGCCTCAATTTTAATACTACTTATATCTTTTAGAGAAAGTTTAAAATCATTTACATGAAAATTGAAAACTAACCAGATACGCTTAAGTTTAAACTTGTCCTTTTTACAATTAACTTTTGTTTTAAAATTAAAAATACTTAATAACTATATAACTACATGATAAGTAATGTGTCCTTTACTTTGATGATCTAACATACTTCATATGAAAACCATATATAGAACCTGATATATTTGGTTCCTCCACGGTCAAAGCACCAAATCAAGGTCTGGCACAAGTTTCAATGAAATCAGATAAGGAACAACAAAGGGAACAAATAAAGATCAGTTTCTTTGGTTACAGTACAAGTTAACTCAAATAGTTATTAAAGCTGTTGCACTACACATGCAATAGTACAACGACACTGTTGAAGCTAACTGCGTACCAGACACCCCCTTGCATCATCTTTGATGACCTCACTTATATATTACCAATATGAGGCAAGAGAATATATACACTTGCGAAACCTAAATATCTTTTACTCTCAAGTGTGCAGCCGCCCTCATTCTCCCAAAGACACTGAAGAACAAAACAACAACATAACGAAGGACCAGATCCCAACATTGATTACATGGTGTGTACGTAGTATTGTTGTGTCTTTGTTCGTGTTATTCACTTGCAACTCCTACTTAGCTTAATTAGAAGCATCGCTCGTAGAACACTTTGTAAACCATAAACTGTGGTTGTGTTGACTAGAGTTAGTCAAGTGGTTAGCTTTGTAATAAAGTTATTACAAAGAGACTTGCAATATAGTTATTACAAGCATGTGAGGGATTACGAGTTTAATTCCTAGGTTACAATCTAAAGCTATTCAGTTAGTGAAATTGAAATCCTTTGAGTGTAGGTCATAGTTTTTAATCCTGTAAGCTGAGAGTTTTACACATAAATATCGTCGTATTATTTACTTACTATTGTGTTCTGTGGGAGCTAATAGAGAACCAAGTTTTCTATACAATTTGGTGGACTCTTAGTTTACATCAATTGGTATCAGAACATATTCTTTATACAACTAACACTTAGAAAGAATCTACATGGCTGCTCCACCAAATTTTGAAGAAGGTTAATCAACTTACAGACCACCAAGATTCAATGGACAATATTATAGCTGGTGGAAGACAAGAATGGATGATTTTATCATGGCAGAAGATTAAGAGCTTTGGGATGTTATCTGTGATGGACCTTTGTCCCTATGAAGACCATTTGCGAGACAACAATCACATCTCCAAAGACAAGGAAGGAATATAATGATGCTGATCGTAAAGCCATCGAGAAAAACTTCAGAGCAAAGAAGAACCTCATCTGTGGCATTGGACCTGACGAGTACAACCACTTCTCAGCCTGTCAATTTGCCAAGGAGAACTGGGAGGCTCTAAAAACTAGACATGAGGGAACCACTCAAGCCAAGCAGTCAAAAATCGGCATGCTTATTTACTAAGTATGAACTCTTCAATATGAAGGAGGATACGTCCATTTGGGACATGCATACTCGGTTTACTTCTATCGTAAATGAGTTTCACACTCTTGGAGAAATTATCCCAAGGAATAAACTGGTCAGAAAAATACTCAGTGTGTTGCCTGGTTCCTGGGAGAGAAAAGCCAATGCTATCATGGAAGCCAAAAATCTGCAGATGCTGACAATTAACGAACACATTGGAAATCTGAAAACCTATGAAATGAAAAAGAAGAAAGATTATGAAAGAAGAGAATCCAAAAAGGAGAAGAGCTTGGTTCTCAAGGCAGACAACAGTGACTCAAGTGGTGATGATGCTAACGTGACCTATCTTTACCAGTTTTATTATTAATGAGATTGGGGTAAGATTGGGGTATAAATGGAAGAATTCCTAAGAAAGGCAGTTCTAGTAGAAACACAAAAGGTTATGATTGATGTTACAGGTGCGGAAAACTATGACATTTCATCAAAGATTGCCCTCTACACAAGCAGAACCATTACAAACACAACGTGGACAAGACAACTAAGAGGAACCCGGTACCCGACAGGAAATTCAAGAGAAGAGATGCCGCTGATAATACTATGAAGCAAGCTCTTACTGCCTGAGGAGATTCTTCTAGTGAATCTGAGGGTGATGATGAACCAGGAGACACCTCCATGATAGTCATTGAGAGCGAAGTTGTAGAATATGATTCCATATTTGCCCTAATGGCAAAATATGATGTGGATGAAGATGATGATGACGATGAGGTAAATGTTATAGACATTCAACGAAATTTAAAGTTTTATTCTAAAAAGAAGTTGGTATCTTTAGCTCATGTTTAACTTATGCTTACCCCAATCTCATTAATAATAAAAATATTTTAGCTGAGGAAATCAAAGAGATAGAACATGAGAGAGATGATTTGTTAGTTGTAGTTGTTGATATGAAGGAAACAGTAGAGGAACTAAAGAAAGAAAATGTCCTCTTAAAAAATTCAATGAAAAATGCATGAAATACTCTAAAGCAAAGGAAGTGGCAAGTGAGGCATACCTTAAGCTTGAAAATGAACTCAAAAGGTAAAATTGAGTCTTGTTGCTGAACTTGAAAGAAATAGACAACTTCAGGAAGATTTAAATAGGGTTGAAAATGATCTAAATAAATCTCTGAAGTGGACATGGTCCTATGACATAATCACTTCCATGTATAAAATTAATGAGGAGAACAAGCAAGGAAACGAGTTCCAAAAGGAAAAGTCTCCCTATAACTCACATAACAAATATGTTATTGTGCTTGATAACTAGCTTTGCACACACTACGTTAATACTGGTCATTACAAAGATTCATGTAAAACAAAAATTCGGTTCCAACAGAAAAATAAAGTTTTTGTTGAGAAAGTATCTACTACTAAGGAACCCGATTCTCTTAAAAAGAAAAATGTGATGCATGCATGAACAAAAAGAAGTCTGATTCACCCTTTCCCTCATTACAAGGGACCCAAACTTGTTTGGGCTCCTAAGTCTAATCTCTGATTCTCTTATGCATGTAGTAGTGAAAGGAAGCAATAAAAATGGTACATGGATAGTGGATGCTCTAAATACATTATTGGAAGAATGGATAATTTTCTTTCACTCAAGGCCCTGCAAGGTGGGAGTGTGTCTTTTGGAAATGACAAAAAGAGATACATTTTGGAAGTTGGAACGAATGGGAGAACACTCACTCACTCAATTGAAAATGTGTATTATGTAAATGGCTTGAAATATAACTTGCTGAGTGTCTATCAAATCTGTGACAAAGGAAACAAAGTGGAGTTCTTGTCAAAGTCTTGCACTGTCACCAAACTTATAACTGGTGAAGTGGTTCTAATTGCAAAAGGATTTAAAAATATCTATGTTACAAACTTTGATTCTCTGAATGGTGGCGATCTTACATGTATGGCAAGTCAGGCCCTCTTCAAGCCAAAGAATGAAGCGAGAACCTCAAGGACACTAGATCTTCTTCATATAGATCTGTGTGGACCTATGAGGATGCGCAGCAGAGGAGGAAAGAAGTACATCTTCGTTACTGTTGATGATTATTGCAGATTTTGCATGGACTTTATTTCTCAGAACTAAGGAAGAAACCTTTCAAGTCTTTGCTGCTTTTGTGAAACAGATTCAAGTAGGGATGAACCATAATATTGGGAGCATTAGATCTGATCGTGACACCGATTTTGACAATGCAAAATTTGATGAATTCTGTGCTGAAAATGGCATGTCATAATTTTTCCACTCCCAAAACTCCCCAACAAAATGGTGTTATAGAAAGAAAAAATAGGACTCTTGAAGATATGGCATAAATGATGTTGATTGATAGTAGCGTACCAAAGGGTTTTTGGGCAGAATTAGTGAACACTGCCTATTATCTGATTAACTGGTGCATGATAAGGCCCCTCTTAAACAAGACCCCGTATAAGTTTCTTAATGGGAGAAAACCAAAGATGACTTACCTGAGACCATTTGGATGCAAATATTTTATTCTCAATAATAGTAAGGAAGAGTTGGGAAAATTTGATGCTAAAAGTGATGAGGGAATCTTTCTTGGCTACTCTTCAAAAGCAAAGTATACAAGGCCTACAAAAAAGAGTCAATGTGTAGAGGAACAGATACATGTAATCTTTGATGAATCACACCATTCAAGTGGAATAGATTCACATGATAAGGATGATCAAGATGGAGATTATTCAAAGGTCCCTGCAAAGGTTATTGATATGGCAAACGGGAAGGAAAATCTAATGAATCAAGTCAAGGAATTAAGTGAAGAAGATGCAGCAAAACTTTCAGTTGATTTGGAAGAACCTGGTCCCTCCATCATAGCAATTGAAGCAGGCAATAGAGTTGTTGATGCCATTTCTGGCACTCCTAATGTAGATCAAAGAAGTGGTATTCACTCTTTCATCGATGCGAATGATGGCTCTCACATGGCGGAACCTGGTTATTGGAACTAGATAGGTGTTCAGAAATAAGCTTGATGAGTTTGGCAATACACCAAGAAATAAAGCAAGGCCGGTGGTCCAAGGCTATAATCAAGAAGAATGAATTGATTATGATGAAACTTTTGCTCTAGTTACAAGAATAGAAGCCATCTGAATTTTCATTACTTTTGCATCTCATATGGAATCCAAGCTGTTCCAAATGGATATTAAGTGTACGTTTCTGAATGGATATTCAAAGGAGGAAGTTTTTGTCAAACAACCACCTGGTTTTGAATGCCATGAACATTCTGAACATGTCTTCAAGCTTGACAAGGCTCTATATAGATTGAAGCATGCCCCTCATGTATGGTATGAAAGATTGTCCATGTTCTTTCTTTAAAATGGTTTCACTAGAGGAAAAATTGACAACACTCTTTTATAGAAAAGAGGGAGGAACCTGCTGATTGTGTAGATCTCTACTGATGACATCCTTTTTGGTGCAATAAATAATTCCTTGTGTCAGATTTTGCAAAGCTTATGGGAAGCGAGTTTGAGATGAGTATGATGACAGAGCTAGATTTCTTCCAAGGGCTACAAGTTAAGCAAACCTCTAAGTGAACAGTGATAAGTCAATAGAAATACATTAAGGAGCTTCTGAAAAGGTTTGAGATGGAAAGTTCAAAGATCATTGATACTCCCATTGCTACTGCCACTCGTCTAGACATAGAACAACCTGGTTACCTTATAGAGGAAACTATGTATCGACGTATCATTGGATCTCTCTTGTATCTAACAGTCAACAGATCTAACATTGTCTGTAGTGTTGGGTTGTGTTCTAGATTCCAATTAAGTCCTAAAGAATCTCATTTGAAAGCTTCCAAAAGAATTCTGAAGTATCTTAAAGGAATGCAGAACCTGGTCCTCTATTACTCCTCAGGAGATAATTTTGACTTAATTGGGTATGTTGATGCTGACTATGCTGGTTATTTGGTGGATAGAAAGAACATATCTGACATGTCACATTTTTTGGGATCATGTTTGATTTCATGGGGTATAAAGAAAACAAAATGTTGATACTGCAGAAGCTGAATATGTGGCAGCTGCCTCTTGTTGTACCCAACTACCATGGATCAAGTAACAATTGGAAGACTTTAGTGTATTCTCTGATTGTGTTCCATTGCTGTGTAAAAACACAAGTGCCCTTAATATGGAAAAGAAGACGGTTCAGCATAAGAGGACAATGCACATTAATGTGTGACATCATTTCTTGAGTGACAATGTTGAGAAATGACTTATCTATATGAAGTTCTGCAAGATAGAGGACTAGGTAGCCAATATCTTCACCAAAGAACTGACCAGAGAGCACATAGAAAGGAATCGAATGAAGTTCGGTTTGATCAAGCTGAATTGAGAACCTGGCCCTCGATGATTGGCTATGAAGGAATGGTAAGGTGAATTGCTAAAAAGTATTTTCTGACAACTTCTAACTCAATTCTATACCGTTACAGGCAAACATAAATGGAAACTATTGGACAAACAAGAAGCTAATGACATTGCAATTTTTGAAAGGATGATGCTCATATTTTCAAAATCGTTCAGGGAACCTGGTTCCCATGACTCAGGTTAGTAGTTCCTCTTACACTTATACACATTTTTGAACTACTTCTGTGCCATGTCAATAATAATATCTGCCTTTTCCATACCTCTTAAACCCAACCGACACACCCATTACAAACTGACTCGTCTACCCATTTCATTAAATCATGTCTAAATATAACTGGTCCCTCATTTCCCTCTAAATACCCCACGAAGCCATTCTCTCTCTCTCTCTCTCTCTCTCTTTCTCTTTCTCTCTCAACAATCTACATAACACCTCTCTTGTCATATCTGAAGCTAGGTGAGGCGTGGCTAGAACTCGGTGCTGTACTAGCCCGAGCGAACCACTTTGCAACTCTTGAATGTTGGACGTAACCCAGAACATATAGGCCAACATGGCTACAACACATAATATATAGTAGGCGGCCAAGAATCATACCAGCTAGCCATCATACTCAAAACATCAATACATGTTCGAGCCGAGGAGGCCACTGTGAGTATCAATGCCAGACAACCCAGAAAGAAAACATAAATGAGGGTTGACAAGGCCACTAACGTATTGTACACGCTACACCTGTATCTACAAAGATTATAAGAATATCTGACATCAAAATATCATCGAGACAGGGCACCGACCTAGCCGTAAGTCTATAACAAAATCCAATAACATGGCCTCTAGACTCGGCTATACTCTGGAAGAGATGGAGTCTTACCGATTTCCCGTTGATTATCAATCCTGTCTACTTTTAGGGCTCGTCAAACTAATTACTTGCACCTGCAGGCATGAAGTGTAGTGCCCCAGCAATGTGACATTAGTATAATGAGATGTACCAAGTATATAAGGCAGAAAGCAATACATATAAATAAATTCTGAAAACTGAAAAGCATGAATGAGTACAAAAATAGTCTGCTGAATGATAAGAATAAAAGTGAGTTTACCATGTACTGAAGATCGACTTACTAGATCGCTATCACTTGGACCACTTGGCCCTTCAATCTAATTGAAAAACTCAACATATCGTAAGATTCTGAACTATTTCTATCAATTTTGCTCAATGATCTCTTGTTGTATCGTCGTTGTTACTTATTATAAGAATACAATTTGGCTCTCACACATAACAAGGTAGACCATCCATAACGCACACTACAACATTACTATCTGGTGGCACGTATGCGTAGCAAAGCAGACCATCTATACGGCTCAAATATTCGGGTCGGACTATGCGTACACATGGGACTGTCCATATCCAACCTTTACCTTACCTATGTGTTTCATAGACCGTCCATAGGTTAACCTTCACTATCCCCCTATGCATTCATAGACCGTCCATAGGGAACATACTTATGCATAAATAGCACTACAACAACATGCAACAGTCAATATCTTACCAGCTAGGTACTTGTGTCTATTACATATAACTTGTTCTACTACTTTCGGTAACTCTCAATTCCTATCTGGAAACTCGTAATCCCTACTCATTACCTTTAAGGAAACTCATAACTGCTCTCAAATTTACATCTCCGTTGTGACATACTAGAAAAAGGATTTCGAGATTTGTATAATCTTACCTTTACAAATTTAATTGGTACATCGTATGGCTTTCATTTCATACTATTTCAAGCGACTCATTGCATTCGTTAACTCAATCTCTACTTCCTTGAATGTATGAAATATGTGTCATGCCCCAAAAATCGAAGAGCGCGACCGGTGCTCAACCAAGTAAACCCGATTGAGCAAGCCTGTTAGGTTTCATTCTACCCAAACTAATTTATGAATAAATAGGAGATGAACTCTATTAATCATAATTTGTAAATATTTCATTAACAACTTCCATTTTATTTCAATTAGCAGTTTCAACCATAGTGTCGAAAACATTACAGTTTTTATAGTTATGATAATGAAAAACATATTTGCCAAATACCAATACTTCTAATTTATTTTCCAATATCAAACACCACACACAAACTGTCTACGGAGCCTCTAAATACAACTGATGAGTAATATAGAAATGCCCGCAACAAGGCTCCGGCTATACCTCAAAATACAAAGTACATGATAAATAATGATACATGACCCCGAAATGAAGTGGGTCTCACCAAGTCAGCTGAAAGGAAGGTGCGTCACTAGCTGCGACCAACACTGCCTACTATGGAACCACCTACATCCATTTAAAGATGTAGCGCCCCCGGAAAAAGGGATGTTAGCGCCGTCCAATAGCACTAGTATGAATGGCTAAAAGTCCTCTTTCAAAATAGAATGCCAATATAAGGAAAGACAATCATGTAAACAACAAGTAACAATCAATGACATCCAAAGGCCAAGTTAACCATAACAATTTTTCAATATACGGAAGTTCATATGGTAAAAAAAGAAATGAAACTCGGGATATGAAGACAATACTATTATTGGATAGAAGATATTTAATACCGATTCACTACAATTCACATTAACACTGTTCACAATACCATTGTTCACAATATGCACATCATAAACAACTCCGAATTTCAATCACAATTTCTATGCCAATATATACATATACATATTCCACTGTGAATCTTAGCAAGGAGTCCGATCACGACCCGATTGACTAGGTCATCTCCTTGGAGACATTTTTCCACAATCTCAATTCTCGTTTCAATTTCGGTCTAATTTCCAACACAATACCATCATGTTTGCGACATGGCATCCGATCACGGCCCGATCGTCTAGGCCGTCTCACTCAAGACATTTCAATTTTCCATCAATCATCTTGTTTCAAATTTATTTCACATATATCAGTTTATCGGCACTTGGGGCCACAATTATCTCATCATACTTGGAACTACGCCACATTTCATAACTCAAGCTCTTTTCCCCCACATTTCACATCTTTTTTACTTTCAACATTAAACCTTTCAATTCAAGATAATAGGCACATATGAGAGCAATTATATGTCGTAAGCATAAAGAGGATTTCACACATTTCAGCATAACAATCTCAAATCAAACTCGACTTGAAGTCTCGGCATTTTAACACATGTTTCATATTCTTCACACATTCTCATTTGATAAAATAGCAAATTGAAAGCATTGAGACACATCTTGCACATATATTCTTGCAACACAAATTCATTTAATTCATTTCAAGACATCTTTATATATTACCAACAACTAGGCACAATCAGTCAAATACATTTGGTACACAAAAAAGCAATTAGGAGTGTGTGTGTGTGTGTATATATATATATATAGCTGCGGTGTGCAGCCCGATCCATAAATATATAATCTTCACAACCAGGCCCTCGGACTCTCTCAGTTATTAACCTCACAATCAGACCCTCAATCTATCAAAGTCATCAACCTCACAATCAGACTCTCGGTCTATCTCATTCATAAACCTCACAATCAGGCCTTCAGCCTCTCTTAGCCATCAACCTCACAAGTCACTCGAACTATCAGTAAAATAGGGCGTTCAACTCAAATATCATTTATAGTGTAAAAATTGAGTAAATAAGGCCGAGTTAGGAAATTACTAAAATACAGCATGACTGAGTACAATTATTAAGTCAAAACAGTGAGAAAAAGTAGTAAAAGTTCCATAAGGGTCCAAAACAGTTGGCACGAGGCCCAAACATGGCATTCCGCCCAAAACATAGTAATACTTTTCAAAACACAATATCAAACTGTTTTCAATCAAATATGCGACTTAACAGTCGTACGGGATGGACCAAGTCACAATCCTTAGTGGTGCACGACTCCACGCTCGTCATCTAGCGTGTGCGTTACCTCAAAGTAGCACAACGATGTAAAATTCGGGGTTTTATACCCTCAGTACAGCATTTACAATTATTACTTACCTCGATCCGGTCCAAACTCTAGCCCGCGATGCCTTCACTTCTCTACTCGGCCTCCGAATGCTCCAAATCTAGCCAAAAGCAGATTCATACCATCAAAATAAGCTAAGGGAACGAAGCTTATTCGAAAATATCCAATTTATACCAAAAATCCTGAAATTGGCCAAACCCGATCCCCGGGCCCACGTCTCGGAATCCAATAAAAATCACATCAATAAAATTTTTATCCTCTCACGAGTCTGTACATACCAAAATCATCAAAATTCGACATCAAATCCCCAAAAGAGTTCTCAAACCTTTCTTCCATTCTTCCCCAATTTCCACTCTAATTTCTCAAATTAAATGATGAAATTCAAGACTAAATTATGAAATTAAACCAAATATGAGTGAAGAATACTTACCCTAATAGCTCTACTGAAAATCTCCTCAAAGTTCACCTTCTCCCGAGCTCTCTAATGAAATTTCGAAATTATGGACCAAACCCTCGAATTTAAAAATATAAACTGACTGCCCAGGTATTCTTCATCGCGAACGCGGCATCACCCTCACGTTCACGAAGCTCAAAGCTTCACTGACCAAATTCTATCCTTCACAAACAAGATGACCACATAGCTCGACCCTAGGCAAAAGCGGAACACCAATCGTGAACGCGTAGCCTTAACTCACACACCTTCGCGAACGCAGAACTTACATCGCGAACGCGAAGAACAACTTGACTGCCCCGCTCATTTACCCTTCGCGAACGCGAAGAAGGATTTTTCTGCAACAAAATACCAGAAAATCTGCCAAGTCCAAAGTCCTAAGTCAAAAAATTGATCTGTTAACCCCCCAAAACACACCCGAGGCTCTCGGGACCTCAACCAAACATTCCAACATATCCCATAACATCATTCAAACTTGTTCCAACCTTCGGAATGCTCAAACAACATTAAAACACCAAATTTGCATCAGATTCAAGCCTAAGAATTCCAAATTCTGCTTTCGATCAAAAAGTCTATCAGACCTTGTCCGAATGACCTGAAATTTTACACACACATCACAAAGGACACAACGGACCTGCTCCAACTTCCGGAATTCCATTCCAACCCCTATACCAAAATTTCACTTATCAACCAGAAAACGCCAAAATTCCAATTTTGCCAATTCAAGTCTAAACCTTCCATGGACCTCTAAAATACATTCCGATTATGCTCTTAAGTCCCAAATCACCTAACGGAGCTAACCAAATCATCAAATTTCAAATCCGAGATCATACTAACAAGTCAAAAACTTGGTCAAACTTTTAAAATTAAGCTTCGGACAGAGAACTGTCCTCCCAAATCCATTTCGATTACCCTTAAAACCAAAATCAACGATTTGCATAAGTCATAATACATCTCACGGGACTAGTCATGCCCGAGAGCTGGCGAGCAAAGTGCAAAAGCTCAAAACGACTGGTCGGGTCGTTACATTCTCCCCCACTTAAACATACGTTCATCCTCGAACGTGCCCAGAGTTGTTCCGAAAACCATCATATCACTGTGTAACCTTACCCTCCACATACCTGGGGGTGATCCCATATCACCCTATCTCACATAGGTCCGATAATACATTGTAACTGAAATTTCACAATCCAACCTAGCCCGTAAACCTTAGAACCACATTTCCATTTCCGAAATCATCTTTAAGATCAGAATCACCTATCTATACACTGAATAAGTTCGAATCAGTTGGGATGAACCATACCTGCAACCTCAAATGCAATTACATGATATACCACATAACTCAAACACTCGTAGCGATAACTTCTAATCACAGTAGTTGCTCCAAACATCCGAATATCGATAATAAACCTCTCATCAAATAAAGCCTCATTTCGACACTTCCGTATACTGGCAATGACGAATGAGACATGTAGAAAGTTATAACCATTCCTCAGATCAACCATTCATGAAGCTCCCTCTCCTTTGGCAAGGACCATAGCAAATTTCTGAGCCGAACATTGATATTATCCTTCCAACACGTTGAAACCGAATACATTGTATTCATTATAGATTCTAACGATCTCATCTAATCCAACACAACTACTCTGGTGGCATGACACATCAATACAATCTAAAGCCACAACTCGTGCGATCCGCGCACCAATAAGCAACAATCCGAACATACTCAATCATGAAAATGACTCAAATGAGAGAGCTGTTCTGCAAGCTCACCAGTACCCCCACAACGCAATGCTAAGGACCCATCACACACTGTAGAACCAGAACACACAAATCTAATCCAAAGGATCATACCTCCACATAACCTCGCTGCAAAGTGTAATCCTATTCAAATACTAATCCACATGAATCGCCTCAAGTCACTATGCTAAAAATCAACAACCACGTGCAATTTGGTGCCTAGAACCCAAAAGTGAATAGCCATAACCATGTAGAAGCAAATTACGCAATGCCATATCAGTCCGAAAGAACATACCCAATACGCAATAAATCATACAACGCCCAATTACCCGTCTCGCTCAAATTCCTCTATAAAACTCAAATTGAATCACACCATATGCGCATATAACCAACAAATCACAACTCCTCGTAACACAGAAGAGTAACTCATAAATTACTCCAGAACACGGATAAGCTCAACAATAATCGAATGACACATTTCTCAACAATAACAGTTCAGAGTCACAATTCTAACCTAGTGCAGTACACACATCCATGTTGGGCCTACCAATGAACCACACATCGACTTTGGTCACCCACAACAGATAAATAACCCTCTGAAGGTTCACAATGACTGAATCATAACACACACTATCATCTGACTATCTTACCCACATCTTTATAGTCCACAACCACGAAGTAACCTGGTCATGAGAACTCCTAGTCTCCAAATCCATAAAGCACACGAATCACCATATCTGATCCTAACTCCACCGCCCGAATATCTAACAGATCCCTACTACTCGATCATCCCACGAGGGGTACTTCTAAAAATTCTTCTGTGCCACCAAACACATCGCTCTTTCTGAAATGTATACCCTCATCAAGCCACACCAATCAGTGATCTCATTTACCTAGTCATTTAAAGCTATCCATGCTACCTAAGAATTTATGACCTTCCTTTCAAAACTGAACTGTAACCTTACACGTACAAATCTCAACCCCTTACAACATACCGCATATACCATACCATCCTATGATAAATATAAGAAGTTCATAATCCACTCCGAACTACAAGCAACTACGTACTCAACCAGCCAAGAACTTTTCCATTTGATCCCATCTAGGAGAAAATCATTATACATCCCATGCTCCTCATGCTAGTAGAAAATATACATCTCTAACCGTGGTAGAAACCATCAAGAACTTCCGAATTCCATTTGCACAAGACCAAACCGTCAGAACTAAATTCCTCTAACTCAACCCAGCTATGCAGGCCATCAAAACCTAAGAGCATTGCCACTAAACACCTATAGAAACCCAGTGCATCATAAGCACCCAAGAACCGATCATATCCGTTACCTTGCCGATCCAACCTACTACCAAGCTGTCCTAATTCTCTCAGTTCCTTCCGAATTACCTTCAAATTGATACGTTTCCATGCTAGTACACCATTATCCTTAACTAAAACTTGCCCACAAGCTTTAGCTAAAAATCACATCGCTCTGAGGCTCATAGACCCTCGCATACCTTTGAAGCACCCCCAAAAGTACCACAACTGAGATACCCGCTTTGAAAAGACCTTTTGCGAATCTAAAGTCATTACCTTCAACTTCCTGATACTGATGTGTAGAATCCATAAATGATATAGAAATACCATGAGTCTGGACACCCTCCAATGCAAACCTCAGTTTCTAGCCAAATATACAACCTGAAAATCTCCAATTATCACATGAAAAATCTTGAACCCATTAGAACCATTCTCGAGAGTCATCCACTCTACTCAAGCCACAATTAGACCGATCAAATGGACCGGATGACCTGTGCTCCCTTAGCACTCCGACACCACAGAATGTAACCTCACCTTAATACAACCAAGAAACTTCCTACTCTATGCACCGTACATCCTTTGCCAATAACAATTGAAGTCATTCCATGATTCTCATATACCCATAAAGCATAACATAACCTTTATTGAAATTTTCTTCACTCGAGCCATCCTCGGCCTCAACCTTCGTAAGTCATAACTGATTCACCCATACACCTCAAACTGGAACCAACATAGCACATAACCGTGCAATCAATTAATCAATAGCATAATCCCCTACTTGGCTCAAAGCCATAAATCAAAACACACAATAACTCATAATGCATATACTCTATTACTATAATACCATAGTGAGATTAAATTCAATCCTTCATAAGCTCGTGAAACACATACCATCTATTTTTTAAATCTTCTGCAAATCTCGTATTCACCCTCATAATAGCCAAGCCCACTCTCTTAGACAATCTAAATTCAAATTGCAACACATATATATCACTAGTAACAGAGATCTTCTAATGAACGACATAAAGGATCATGCAATCTTCAGAACAATCTGCAGGAGATAGCCCACCTGCCTCGCCTCAAACTAACATCTCCTTATACCCTTGCGCCGTCATAAACATTACACAGTCACTTAATCTTCCTGAGTCTAAACTCATATCACAACGTGAAATCCACTTCACTTCCCAACTAGGCAACATGAGAAGGGCCTTCAACATGCCCACAACTCGGGCTAAACATCAAATCATGATAGAAACCAAGCACCAGATAGTTTTCACTACCCTCAAGCAAACCCTTCTTGTCTCGTTCAAATCATATGCACACATCTCGTAGTCACATCATACTCATCATGTAGCTATCCAACCATCACTCCCACCAATAGGGACACTATCTGACATATAAATCCAAAAACACGCGCTCACAAATCAACAACTCAGGGTTCAAGCTATAGGAAAAACTCACCCTCAAGTCCTCCAGACTAGCTCAACATCAACACACAGAAATCATATCATGCCCCTCGATCAGGGAATCACAAGCCATCGATGCATATCTGATACTGAGCGATCATGCGCGCATACGAACACGTGGAAGGAATTTCAAGAGTTACATTTCAAGCTGAATCAAGGACGCACGACAAGAATTCAAGAATATGAAGTTTTTCCTAAAGGTTTTGCAGCCTCCCGAGGATAAGTACAAACGTCTCTGTACCGATCTGCGAGACTCTACTAAACCTGTTCATAACTCGTGAGACCTATGTAACCTAGGCTCTAATACAAACTTGTCACGACCCAAAAACTGACCCGGTCGTGATGGTGCCTATCGTGAAACTAGGCCAGCCAACACAACTCCCGAATCTACCATTTTTCAATAAAAGTTATTTTTATACCATTTATTAATCAATAATCTCATATGTAAGTTTAAATGAATAGTGCGAAATAATTACACCAGTCCGACATCGGGGCGTCACTAGTCATAAGTATCTACTACAACTGTATAAAAATATCAAGACAAATATGGTTGGGAAAATTACAAGAATATATTAAGGAAGAATAAGGAGGGAGAAAAGCAGGGCTGCGATCGCCAGGCAGCTACCTTGCTAACTCCGATGAAACTGCCACCAAGCTCAGAAATACCTAAATCTGCACACAAGGTGCAAGGAGTAATGTGAGTGAACCAACTCAATAAATAATAAAAGTAAATGAAGACTGAGTAGTAAGAAATCACGCAAATCACGTCATAGCATCACAGCGGGTACCGCATGTTTCCAAAACATGATACAAATCAAATCATTTTGTTAAATTTCCAACTTCAGTAAACATCCTTTAGAAAATATCTTTCCAACCTTTTCAATAGAGGTTTAATGAAATATATATATATATATATATATAATTGATAAAAATCATAATCGGCCACTCGGCCAAAACATAATTCGTATACAGCCCCTCGGGCAAATAGAAATTCATAACCATCTCGTAACTTAAAAATCTCAGTGGAAGTAACAAAGCCAAATCAGTGACTAAATTCCGAACACCTTGTAAAACTTTAGTTTAAAGGTAAGTTGTTTAAAAACATTTGTTTAACATTTTCAATAGAGGCTCAGTCTAAAGATGAGTGAAAGCAGTAATTAAATCAACATATTTAATAGAAACTCACTTTAAGGATGAGTGAAACTAGTAAGTTCATAAACAGGCCCCTTAGGCAAAACATTACTCGTATACATATATATATATATATATATATATACATATATATATATATATATATATATATATATATATATATATATATATCATACATACATACATACATACATACATACATACATATATATATATATATATATACATACATACATACATATATATATACATACATACATACATACACATATATCGCCCCTCGGGCAAGCTTCTCAGTCACTCATGACTCAACTCGTATCAGCCAGCGCTCACACGCAGCACTCACGCTCAATAGGTACCATATAATAACCGTTGTGGCGTGCAGCCCGATCCATATATCGTTGCGGCGTGCAGACCGATCCATATATTTAGTCGACTGCACTTACTGGGGGTGTGCAGACTCCGGAAGGGCTCCTACGGCCGAAGAGCTATATCGCTGCGGCATGCAGCCCGATCAAACATATCGCTGCGGCGTGTAGCCCAATCCATATATTGCTGCGGCGTGCAGGCCAATCCATATATATATATATATAGTTGCGGTGTGCATCCCGATCCATAAATATATATTCCTCACAACCAGGATCTCGGCCTCTCTCAATCATTAACCTTACAATCAGACCCTCGAACTATCTCTGTCATCAACATCACAATCAGACCCTCGGTCTATCTCAGTCATCAACCTCACAATCAGTCCTTCAGCCTCTCTCAGCCATCAACCTCACAAGTCACTCGGACTATCAGTAAAATAGGGCATTCAGCTCAAATATCATTTATAGTGTAAAAATTGAGTAAATAAGGCTGAGTTAGGAAATTGCCAAAATACAGCATGACTGAGTACAATTATTAAGTCAAAACAGTAAGGAAAAGTAGTAAAAGTCCCATAAGGGTCCAAAACAATTGTCACGAGGCCCAAACATGGCATTCCGCCCAAAACATAGTAATACTTTTCAAAAAACAATATCAATGAGTTTTCAATCAAATGCGCGACGTAACAGTCGTATGGGACGAACCAAGTCACAATCCCCAATGGTGCACGACTCCACGCTCGTCATCTAGCATGTGTGTCACCTCAAAGTATCACAACGATATGAAATCTAGGGTTTCATACCCTCATGACAGCATTTACAATCATTACTTACCTCGATGCAGTCCAAACTCTAGCCCGCGATGCCTTCACTTCACGTCTCAGCCACCGAATACTCCAAAACTAGCTAAAAGTAGATTCATACCATCAAAATAAGCTAAGGAAACAAAGCCTATTCGAAAATATCCAATTTATACCATAAATCCCGAAATTGGCCAAATCCGACTCCCAGGCCCACGTCTCGGAATCTGATAAAAATCACATCAATAAAATCCTTATCCTCTCACGAGTCCATTGATAACTGCGATTTCTACATGTTTTTTATACCCATTCTTACCTGAGCTTTGTGCATTTATTGCCATATAATAGTCCCAAAATGCTTACAAATGACACTTGATTGCAGGTTTGAGTGACAAGATGACAAATACTAAAGATCGGCTCAAAAAAGGAGTGAAATCTGCCGAGTGTCAAGAGACAACTGAAAGGGGGGATCAAAAGGCCCTGTGCGGTCCGCACTGTTCTGTCACGCGGCCGCGCAGGAGAGTTCAGAAGCTGGGCATATCCAAGTTCAACCTGCACGGACCGCACTGTTTTGCCACGCGGCCGCGCAGGAAAGTTCAGAGGCCATGATATTTTTAAGATAAGCTGTGCGGTCCGCGCCTCTTCTCGCGCGGTCCGCACCCAGTTCCAACGCGGTCCGCGTCCCTTTTTGTGCGGTCCGCACCTAAGAGAATCAGAGAAGCAGTCACTCGAGACAAAAGCTCATGCGACCGCGTACCTAATCAGTGCGGTCCTCGTGGATGAAGTTCATGCGGCCGCATGTCACTTTTGTGCGGTCCGCGCCCCCCAGTACCAGATACAAGTAATGAAGACCCAGAGCCCTACGCGGCCGCGCGTCATTTGTGCGCGGTCCGCACCAGACCCTTAGGGGTATTTTTGTCCGGTTTTTCCTGTGAAATATAAATAGAACATTTTACTTTTTAGCAAGGAGTTTTTGAGGAAAGCGGTTCGAGAGCAGAGAGCAGCTGAACTCGTGTTACCCTATTATTAGCCTATTTTGGGCCATTTCTTCTAGTTTTAAAGGGGAATCAAGTAGATTAACATTGTAGTTAACTATTATGTCAATTTCATCTATTATTTCTTTGATTTTTGTTACTACTATGTCTAGCTAAACCCATTAGCTAGGGTTGTGGCTCAACCCTAGTGTGGGAAATTGATGGGTGTGATTGTTTAGTGCAAGAATGATGTTGGGTGTTTGCTATTTGGATTAATCTTAAGTTTTCACTAATATTTGGTGGTTGCAAACACTAAGTCTAGCTTAGTGGGTCTTGACTATTCTTGAGAAAGAGAGTCTATGACCTCAAGATTAACTCCAACAAGGAATCTGGATGGACCCATGAGAATGGTAGTTCCAATTAACGGGTTAAACCTCGAGAGAGTAATTACCCAACTTGAACCATAAGTTTCTTGGGCAAATTAGCCTACCCAATTGGTCTCGAGAGAGTTAATTGGGCAAAATCACTCTCTCTACTGAGAGGTGTGAGAGTGGGTGTAAAAGGTGCAACAGTTATAGCATAAGCCCCATATTTGTCATTCTTGCATTAGGAATTTCTACCCGTTAGTGGACCACCTAGGTAAATGCTGCATCCCTAGTGCTTTTATCTATCTTGCATACAATTTAGAATCCTAATTTTAGCATAACCTAGCTTTACAACTGTAGTTGATAAATTGTAGCTCTTAAACAAAAGAAAACCAAAAATGTTAGAAGATCAATTATGAGCTAAAACACTATCCTAGACCATACAAATACTCGACTTCAATTTGAAGTTCCCTGTGGAAAATCGACCCCGATATCGCTATTGGGTAAAAGTATTAGCGCCCACTCATCCTTAGGTTAAGTCTGCTGCGATCACTTTTTGGCGCCGTTGCCGGGGAACTTTACGGTGTTGACTATCTGTGTAGCTAGTATTGTGTTTTGCTTCTATTTCATTCTTATTCACTAATTTTGTGTGTTGAACAATCAGGTACCATGGCTCTTAATGCAAATGACCCTCTCGGCAATGTGACAGCGGGGGAGGAGGTAGAAGATCTAGAACAAGATGAGGTCTTACCTCAACTTCCACGGAGAGGCCGGAATGTCAATATAAATGCAAATGAGAACAACAACATTCCAGACCCTCCTCCGAAACTGCCGAGAGTGGCTCCCAGAGTTCTACCAAATCAAGGATACACCAGCGCTATTATTCCTCCCCGAATCTGGGAAGGGAACTTTCAAATCACAAATGTTATGCTGACCTTGCTCGAGCAACGAGGTTATTTCACGGGTGCCTCCAATCAAAATGCCTACAAGCACTTGAAGGGGTTCGTGGATACTTGTTGGGGTAGCAAGCAGACAAACGTGTCCGAGGACGCATTGAGATTGAGGCTTTTCCCGTTCTCTCTTCGGGGTAAAGCATTGGATTGGTTAGAAAGGCTCCCCAATCATTCTATCACAACATGGGATGAATTGGCAGACAAATTTATTGCCAAGTTCTTCTCTCCAAGTCATATGGCGGCTCTTCGGGATGAAATTCTAGCTTTCAAGCAGGAGCCAACAGAACCTTTGCATGAAATATGGGAAAGATATAGAACAATGGTGAAGAAGTGCCCTAATAACGACATGACCGAGGCTATGATTCAACAAACTTTTTATCGGGCATCAACACCACAAATCAATGCATTGTGAACCAATTGGCCGGAGGGAATTTTATGAAACTTTCTTACCAAGAGGCATGTGATTTACTTGATGAAATGGCCGACACCTCTTCGGCATGGCAAAGCCGAGCAAACGTGCCACAAGGTGACCCCACGGTCATCCATTTGCACAAGGAATTGCACGATCATGGCCAAGCGATAGCCGAACTTACAACAACTATGAATCAATTAGCAAAGGCGCAATTGCAACAAGTCCAAAACCCGCGCCAAGTCAATGCAATGGAAGGTGTTTCTATGTTGAAAAGGAGGCAAAGAGGACAACAACCTCAAGGTAATTGTGAACAATATGACAACAACAATGATGGTGGTGGGTATTCGAATGAAGGTTTTGATGACCAAAGTGAGGAAGTCCAATATGTCAACAACTACCAAGGGAATAGAGGCAACCAAGGGAATCATCAATGGAGACCCCAAGGTAATTGGGGCAATCAACAAGGCGGCAATTGGAATTACAACAACAATCAAGGAGGCAATTGGGGGAACAATAATTCTGGGAATCAAGGAATTAGAGCGGGAACTACAATTGGAACAACAACAATGGTGGTCAAGGTAATAGGGGGCAAGGCTATCAAAGGTCCCCAATGTATCAACAGCCCAATAACCCGCCTCCGTTCCAATCTCAAGGGTCGAGTTCGTCGGGCAATGACATGAGTCGAATAGAGAGCATGTTCGAACAAATGATGAAAAAAAGTCAAGATTCCGAGGCCCAATTAGCTTCGCATAACACATCTATCAGGAACTTGGAAGTGCAATTAGGCCAAATCTCTCAATCTTTAAATACTCGCCCAAAGGGTGCTTTACCAAGTGACACGGTAGTAAACCCCAAGGGAGGGCACAACAATCATATGATGGCAGTGACAACACGAAGTGGAAGAGGCGGTGATATGCATGCCTCAAGAGATAACCGAGTTCTGGTAGATGAAGATGAGTTGCAAAATGATGAGATTCCGTTGGTAGTTGAGGATGTTGTCAAAACAAGTGCAAATGATGATGGGAGAATTGCAATTTATGAGGGTGAGGAGGAGACTCAAGAGGCCGTGAACCCGTCTAGGGAACACGTCATTGATATGCCCGAACTGGTGGTGCCAAAAGCCAAGGCACCATTGCCTAGACCTCCTCCGCCCTACCCTCAACGGTTGGCCAAGCAAAAGGGTGACAACCAATTTAAGAAATTTATTGAAATGATGAAGAGTTTGACTATCAATGTGCCATTGGTGGAGGCACTCGAGCAAATGCCGGGATACGCAAAGTTCATGAAAGATTTGGTTACAAAAAAAGAGATCAATGGAGTGTGAGACAATCAAGATGACTCATCAAGTGAGCGCAATTGTGCATTCTATGGCTCCAAAACTTGAGGATCCCGGCGCATTCACTATCCCATGTACCATTGGAAGTGCCGACTTTGCAAAAGCCCTTTGCGACTTGGGGGCAAGTATCAATTTAATGCCATATTCGGTCTTCAAGACCTTGGGAATCGGACAACCTCGTCCAACTTCTATGAGGCTTCAAATGGCGGACCGATCAATGAAGCGGCCTTTGGGAATTATTGATGATGTCCTTGTTCGTGTTGATAAGTTCATATTGCCAGCCGATTTCGTGATCTTGGATTGTGAAGTGGATTTTGAGGTGCCTATCATTCTTGGGAGGCCCTTCCTAGCTACGGGAAAGGCTTTGGTTGATGTGGAAGCGGGAGAATTGACCTTCCGTGTTGGTGATGAAAAGGTGGTGTTTCACGTATGCAAATCAATGAGGCAGCTAAATAGCAACGATGTGTGCTCGTTTGTTGACATTGTCACGGCAGTGATAGTGGATGACACAAGCGCTATGGCTAATGTTGAGGACCCACTTGAGGCCGTGCTATTGAACATGGATGTTGATGATGATGCTAGATGGGTGGAGTGTGTGAATGCATTACATGGCATGGGCTCATATTCTTATGAACCGAGGAAGTTATCTCTTGATCTTGAAAATCGCAAAACTCCTCCCACCAAGCCATCTATTGAGGAGCCACTGGTGTTGGAGTTGAAACCACTTCCTCCTCACCTCAGGTATGAATTTCTTGGTCCTAATTTTACTTTGCCGGTTATACTTTCTTCTTGCTTGACTAACGTGCAGGTTGAAGCCACTTTGGCGGTTCTTCAAAAGCGCAAGCGGGAAATTGGATGGACCTTGGCGGATATTCGGGGTATTAGCCCCGCGTTTTGCATGCACAAGATAATATTGGAGGATGATGCTAGGACGTCTCTTGAACATCAAAGGAGACTCAATGAAGCCATGCAATAGGTGGTTAAAAAGGAAGTCATCAAGTGGCTTGACGCCGGTGTGGTGTACCCAATTTCTGATAGTTCGTGGACTTCTCCAGTGCAATGTGTGCCAAAAAAGGGAGGAATGACTGTGGTGACTAATGACAATAATGAACTTATTCCTACTCGCACTGTGACGGGTTGGATGGTATTCATGGACTACCGGAAGTTGAACAAGGTGACTAGAAAGGATCATTTCCCACTGCCGTTCTTGGACCAAATGCTTGATCGTCTTGCAGGCCGGGCTTTCTATTGTTTTCTGGATGGGTATTCAGGCTATAACCAAATTCTCATTGCCCCGGAAGACCAAGAAAAGACAACTTTCACATGTCCTTATGGCACATTCGCCTTCTCTCGAATGCCATTTGGGTTATGTAATGCACCGACGACTTTCCAATGATGTATGATGGCAATCTTCACCGATATGGTGGAAGACATTTTGGAGGTCTTCATGGATGATTTTAGTGTGGTCGGGGACTCTTTCAGTGATTTCTTGCAAAACTTGGATCGTGTATTGGTCCGATGCGAAGACACAAACTTGGTTCTCAATTGGGAGAAATGCCATTTTATGGTAGAGGAAGGCATTGTGTTGGGTCACAAAATTTCAAAAAGAGGGATTGAGGTTGATAAAGCAAAAATTGAGGTTATCTCGAAGCTCCCTCCCCCTACTTCTGTCAAAGGGGCGAGGAGTTTTCTTGGACACGCGGGTTTCTACCGAAGATTCATCAAAGACTTCTCTAAGGTAGTTAACCCGTTGTGTAAATTGCTTGAGAAAGATACCGAATATGTGTTTGATGAGAAATGTATGGAGGCTTTCGAGCTTCTAAAGCAAAAGTTGACGACTACCCCCATTATTACCGCACCAAATTGGAGCATGCCCTTTGAGCTCATGTGCGACGCTAGTGATGTTGCGGTGGGGGCAGTTTTGGGCCAAAGAATCAACAAAATGTTCCATCCGGTGTACTGCGCAAGTAAGACAATGAATGAAGCTCAAAGGAACTATACAGTCACCGAAAAGGAATTGCTTGCCATTGTTTTTGCCATGGAGAAGTTTCGCCCATACCTTTTGGGGGCCAAAGTGATTATTCATACCATCACGCCACCCTTAGGTATTTGATGACGAAGAAAGATTCTAAAGCGAGGTTAATGAGATGGGTGCTTCTTCTTCAAGAATTTGATTTGGAGATCATTGATAGAAAAGGTAGTGAAAACCAAGTGGCGGACCACTTGTCTCGATTGGAGGAGGAAGGGAGGCCTTTGGACGGCCTTGAGATAAATGATGCTTTTCCGGATGAACAACTCCTCTCGGTCTCAATGCTAGACATGCCATGGTTTGCCGACATTGCCAATTACCTTGTTACCGGTGTGGTTCCGTATGAGCTCTCTTCTAACCAAAGGAAGAAGCTCAAGCGGGATTGCTTGGATTACTATTGGGATGAGCCGTATCTTTTTAAAATCTGCACCGATGGTGTAATTCGCCGGTGTATTCCTAAAGATGAGCAACTGAGTATTGTGGAAGCTTGTCACTCTTCGCCCTATAGTGGCCATCACGGCGGGGCAAGGACGACGTCTAAAGTATTGAGCTGTGGTTTCTATTGGCCTTCGTTGTTTAAGGATGCCGGTGACTTTGTGAAAAGATATGATGAATGCCAACGTGCCAGAGGGATTTCGAAAAAAGTTGAGATGCCCCTTAACACAATTCTAGTGGTTGACATCTTTGATGTTTGGGGGATAGACTTTATGGGACCATTTGTAAGTTCCTGTGGCAACACTTACATCTTGGTAGCGGTTGACTATGTGTCGAAATGGGTTGAGGCCATAGCTTTGCCAAATAATGAAGCTCGAAGTGTGGTGGCATTTTTGAAAAAGAGTATCTTCACGAGGTTTGGCACTCCACGTGCCATAATTAGTGACGGGGGTTCTCATTTTTGCAACCGGGCTTTTGACTCTCTGCTAGCCAAGTATGGGGTAAATCACAAGGTAACCACTCCTTATCATCCTCAAGCGAGTGGCCAAGTTGAGGTGTCCAACCGTGAGATTAAGAGTATTTTATCCAAAACTGTCAATGCAAATAGGATTGACTGGTCGAAGAAGTTGGATGATGCTCTTTGGGCTTATCGTACAGCTTTCAAGATGCCGATTGGTATGTCACCGTATCGGTTGGTGTTTGGGAAGGCTTGTCATCTTCCGGTAGAATTGGAACATAAAGCTATGTGGGCGCTGAAAAAGTTGAACTTAGAATGGGATGTAGGTGCAAATCTTCGGGTGGAGCAATTGAATGAACTTGATGAGTTTAGGTTTCATGCTTACTCCAGCTCGTCCTTGTATAAGGACAAGATGAAGTACCTTCATGACAAGTATGCCAGAGGGAAGGAATTCAAAATGGGTGATATGGTTCTTCTTTTCAATTCCCGGTTAAGGTTATTTCCGGGAAAGTTGAAGTCCAAGTGGAGCGGCCCTTTTGAAATGGTTGGGATAACTCCCTTTGGTGCCATTGATCTCAAAAATAAAAATGGTGAAGTCTTCCGAGTCAATGAGCATCGCGTCAAGCATTATTTGGGAAAGATTGATGACAGCCATGTGGTGGCGCGCATTCATTTGAAATGACTATGATGGTAACATGCGTCGTGCCGCGACGTTAAATCAGGCGCTTCGTGGGAGGCAACCCATGTCTTTTTCCTTTTCTTTGTTTTTCTGTTGTACAGTAGTATTTTTGAGCTGATAATTTGTCAAGTGTTGCAGGGATTTTGTTGAACCAGTGCAGGGAAGAAGTACAAAAAAATGATCAATCCATAGAAATTGCCCCACGCGGCCGCGCATCAAAGCAGTGCGGTCCGCGTGGGCTTGAGCAGCAGTGAGTTCATCCTCAGAAAAAAATTCAACGCGGTCTGCGTCCCTTTCTGTGCGGTCCGCGTGTGAGAAGCTGGAATTACCAAGTCTCTGATAAACTCCCACGCGGCCGCGCATCAAAGCAGTGCGGTCCGCGTGGGCTGAGTAGTCAAAATGTGACTAAAAGTAACCAGCGCGGACCGCGGCCATTTTTGTGCGGCCGCGCTGGTAGGTAAGTTGAAAGCCCCAGGGTTTTTCTATAAATAGAATCCTTGGGCCTCATTTGAACCTTTTCGCAAATTTTCATCTGGAGCTCTAAATTTTCACTGTTCATCCGCACTCCCTGCTCATTTAGTCGATTTTTTACTAATCCCTGGTAACAAATCTTGTTCATTTCATGCATAGCCTAATTTTTTGTTTCTTCTCATTACTCTCTATTAGTATAACTTCTTATTTTCATTTCTTCTTCTTAATGACTGTTAGTTAGGATTTCTATTGTTTAGTGAGACTTAGGGGCATAAATCCATGTAATTAATTGAGTAGGGACACTGAGGGGTCAAATTCCGATCAAAATGGGACTTAAAGAGAAAAAATTTTCCGCCTCAGTTAAATCTGCCCTATGCGGCCGCACAACAATTTGTCGCGGTCCGCGTGTTTTTTTTGTGTGCTATGATGAATCGCCTGCATGCGGTCCGCGTGACATTTCTATAGGGTCCGAGTGAGTCCAACGCGGCCGCGCATCAAAACAGTGCGGACCGCGTGTGAAAAGTTCAGAGAAATCACCATTTTGGCAGTTCACCTGTGCGGTCCGCATCCATCTCTATGCGGTTCGCGTTGAAGTTACGCGGCCGCAACGCAAAACAGTGCGGACCGCGTCGGTTCATTCAGAGAAACCCTTGTGTGAATCAGTAAACTGCGCGGACCGCGTGCCTTTTGGTGCGGTCCGTGTTCCTCTGTCTGTGAAACTGTGTCTGCAATTCTTTCATTCAACTGAACTGTCCATTACATATCATGTGCTTTTAATAACAATGCTAGACATGTCCTCCTTGCAGACAATGGTTCAAAAACATGTGGCTAAGAAGCGAACGGGGAAACAAATACAATCCGGGAGAGGTGGTTCCTCCCGTGGGGGAAGGGGAAAAGGAATTGGAAAGCTAAATCCTAAGACCAGGGAAGCAGATAAAGCTACATCTCACTCCACGGGGAGTGAGTATGCTCCATCACGGAGCATTACCTCGGAGTCTTCTCCAACACATAGGGCCACTTCATTCCAACTCCGTGACCCTCCTTCCCCGAATCATGTTGATATAGCCTCTTCCAAGGAGCCGGTGAATATTATCTCAGACTCGTCTGATGAGTCCGAAGCATAAAAAGACAAGGGGAGCACTTACTCCACGTCTCCCACAACTTCAATATCAGGGGATAGTGGAGGATATGCCGAAGGGGGTGAACCACAGGTTGGAGGTATAGAGAGAACCAGGAAACCAGAAGCATGGGAGGATAGGTTTGTCAGCGAGGTCGCTTTCCACAAATTCAGGGAATGGTGGCCGAAGAGAAAGTTGATTCCGGAAAGGCTTTTCATAGACGCCGATCTTGTCCCACTCAACCCTCACGTGCAAGCACAATTCCGCACTAGAGAGGATTGGGGATTCTTCAAAGAGTGAGTTGAATTTGCAAAAGAGCATATGGTGAAGGAGTTTTATTGCAATGTTCACCACACAGTTCGGAACTCCAAAGCAACAAAAGTGAGGGACAAGATAGTAGTCTTTGATGGGAAGTCGCTGAATGACTTTTTGGGGTTTGCAGATGAGGAGAGTCTCAATATCTTGAGAAGCTGGCATTGAAAGAAGAGGTTCATCCGTGGTTGGTTGAGCATTTAGCAGCACCAGGTACAGTCCCTGTGTGGTTGAAGGCACAGGAAAAGATTTTGCGGAACACCCTCAACTTTGAAGCAATAGGGTGGTTAACCTTCGTGTGTAGTCGACTTAACCCGTATACACACGATCACTCCGTCCCCCTTCCTCGGGCTGTCTTGGTGGCAGCTATCATGTCGGGCTTCCCTCTGAATGTGGGAAACATAATGTCGAGGGTGATTTATCAAGTCGGGAACGAAACAAAAACAAACTTCTCCTTTCCGAACACACTCTCCCTTTACTTCAGAGAGTTGAAAGTGAAGAAGAAAAGATATAATGTTACGGTACCTCCAGTGGCCCTCTACTAATGGTATGATCAGTTGGGTACGGACAACCCAAAGAGAGGACAGAAAACTCCAGCTTCTACCTCGTCTGCACCTGGCCAGTCTGAAGAGCCAGTTGCGACAGAGCAGCCCTCTGACCCTACTCCTGATGAGACACTTCCCCCAGGTCCTTCCTCTACAGCTGGTCCATCAGTTGCATCTGATCCGGTGATTCCTTCATCAAAGACTCACCGATTCACTGCCAACCAGCTAGCACACTCTCTTGCCAGTTTAAACTACTAGATGTCAGTTGCGACATCCAAGTTATCTTCTTTGACCACTGTTGTGCAGGCACAGGGAGCACCAACTACTGTAGAGATTTCCTCCGCCATTGAGGATGTTTTGAAAAAGATCATAGCCAACCAGGAAAAGATGATGGCAACATAGGATACCTTGACTAAGGCGGTTGGGGAACATGGAAAAGCTTTGGAAAAATTGGCTTGGGAGCACAAAAAGCTAAGGAAACAGAAAGCTTCCAAGGAGTCAGTTGCACAGTTGAGAGGGGATGTGGACAAGCTGCTAGCGGATCAGATGCCATTCGACTTATTATTTGGAGATCCAGCTGGAGAGCCAGCAACAGAGTAGCCACAAGCAGAGGAGGATAGGCCAAGGAAGAAGAGGAAGCTCCCGAATACAGAGGGAATAGTGATCGAGGTGGCTCCCCCGTCTAGTACAGCAGATGTTGAGCCCTTTTCAGTTCCACCAGTTGATGAGCAGGATCATGAGCAGACACCTGTCCCAGCAGCACATCAGCAGGCTGGGGACCAGTTTGATGAGGCTTGAGGGGCCGCTCTATATCCTTTACTTATTTTTGATTTTTGATGTCTTATTTGGCAGTTAGCATTGGGGACAATGCTAGCTCTTATTCATGGGGGTGTAGCCCTACTATTTGGATTAACTGTCAGGATGACTGTATATATTATTTTACCTTCTTTTAATTTCTATACATTAGTAGTGGATAGATGGTTTGTATATAACTGTTCATTCCAGATGATCTTCAGAGTTTATGTATATATTCATTTCTCCCTGGTTGTATATTCTACTCCCCGTTTGTACATATTCATTAGGTTTTCATCTTGATTTCCTATTTTTCGTTTTATTAGTTGCAAAGTTAGGCTCGTAGCCTTTGTGTTTTGTTTTGGCGTTTGCAATAAGCCCTTGGTTTTCTTAATGCCACGGTTCTTTCCAAGGGTAGATATTGTGCGAACCGGGTGGCTCTTCCCAATGATATATGGTGTGACAACCTTCTTAAGGGTTTGAGTCCGTTTTTTGATTTTTTGATCTTCAAGTTTTTGTAGTTAAGGATACCTCAAGCAAAGCCTCACTTGGGCCTAACACATTTGCATTTGATCTTATGGTCGAAGACATTATGTTGTGTTTAGGATGGTGAAAGTTGTGGCCTTGAGACTCTTGTATTGACCAAATAATCATCACGTGGTCATTTTGGGCCATGGGGCGCTTGAATCATATCTAAGGTTGTTGTGGGCCCTCGACTCCGTCTTAGACAACCCTTTAGTGTGTGTGGTAAGAATTCGAATTGCGAGCCCAAGTACCGAGCCGATGGTCTAGAACTTGCCCTGAATGTTTGTTGAGGCGAAATCATAGGTAGAACTTGACTTGAGACGTGAGTATAGGCTATCCTTGATCCAAAATGCAAAATTTGAACACTTTTCATGACCTACCAATGAAATAATCCCTAGTTCAACCCTTTTGAGCCTTAAATCTTTTTTGTTCATGAACCAAGCTAAAAACCTATACCCGTTCCTAACGAAACCCTCTCTTGGCACCCAAATCTTCCCTTGAGTAAATGGAAAATGTCTAAGTTTGGGGGGGAGAGACAGGAAGGGCATCAATGTGTAAAAAAAAAAAAGGAAGGCAATGAAAAAGATAAAAAGACAAAAAGAAAGACAAAAATGAATAAAAACCAAAAAGAGAATCCAAGTATAACAAAAAGAAGTGAAAAAGGTGTAGAAAAGTGATAAAAAGGAGAAAGGATTTGAATTGCAAAAGAAAGAGTGACAATGTGTCCCTCTAACCCCTTGAAAGAAGTGAACTACTCAATTGAGTCAAGAAAGTGTGCCAAAATAAATCAAAAGAAGGGCTTAAGGGAAGATTAAACCCATTTGAACAAAAACACGTCCTACCTTTACCAAAAGCCTTCACAATGACTCCTCAAAAGCCCTATATGATCTTGAGTTGAGGGAAGCCTACATTAGTGGATACTTACATAAGGGGCAAGCATATGGTACTTAGAGCCGGACTCAGGGCCTCTTCTTCGTGAGAGACGAGAGAGAAATCCATTCATCTCGATTTGTGTGAAAATACCCTAATAGGTGAGATTCACTCAGAGAAAGTCAAGGATGTGTGAGTTTGGGTTCTATGATGACCAAAGAAATTGAGAAAAGTTCCGTGATGAAATGTGTCAACTCTTGATGCTCTTGTGTCGCACTTGATCCACAAGTTTGCAAGTTTAAATATGTTGAGGATGCATTCGCATTGAGGGCAATTGCTAGTCCCAATTGATGCCTGCTGAGGTTACTTTAGGATAAAAAGGAATTACTTGGTTGTTTTCCATTGAGGGGTAGGTCTCATTCTATTTGCTTGAGGACAAGCAAAGGTTTAAGTTTGGGAGAGTTGATAACTGCGATTTCTGCATGTTTTTTATACCCATTCTTACCTGAGCTTTGTGCATTTATTGCCATATAATAGTCCGAAAATGCTTACAAATGACACTTGATTGCAGGTTTGAGCGACAAGATGACAAATACTAAAGATCGACTCAAAAAAGGAGTGAAATCTGGCGAGTGTCAAGAGACAACTGAAAGGGGGGATCAAATGGCCCTGTGCGGTCCGCACTGTTCTGTCACGCGGCCGCGCAGGAGAGTTCAGAAGCTGGTCATATCCAAGTTCAACCTGCGCGGACCGCACTGTTTTGCCACGCGGCTGTGCAGGAAAGTTCAGAGGCCATGATATTTTTAAGATAAGCTGTGCGGTCCGCAC
This sequence comes from Nicotiana tabacum, assembly GCF_000715075.1. Classification (NCBI taxonomy): domain Eukaryota; kingdom Viridiplantae; phylum Streptophyta; class Magnoliopsida; order Solanales; family Solanaceae; genus Nicotiana; species Nicotiana tabacum. Next base: position 156,290,559 of record NC_134085.1, read on the forward strand.
CTCTTCTCGCACGGTCCGCGCCTCTTCTCGCGCGGTATGCACCCAGTTCCAATGCGGTCCGCGTCCCTTTTTGTGCGGTCTGCACCTAAGAGAATCAGAGAAGCAATCACTCGAGACAAAAGCTCATGCGACCACGCACCTAATCAGTGCGGTCCGCGTGGATGAAGTTCATGCGTCCGCACGTCACTTTTGTGCGGTCCGCGCCCCCAGTACCAGATGCAAGTAATGAAGACCCAGAGCCCTACGCGGCCACGCGTCATTTGTGCACGGTCCGCGCCAGACCCTCAGGGGTATTTTTTTCGGTTTTTCCTGTGAAGTATAAATAGAACATTTTACTTTTTAGCAAGGAGTTTTTGAGGAAGGCAGTTCGAGAGTAGAGAGCAGCTGAACTCGTGTTACCCTATTATTAGCCTATTTTGGGCCATTTCTTCTAGTTTTAAAAGGGAATCAAGAGATTAACATTGTAGTTAACTATTATGTCAATTTCATCTATTATTTCTTTGATTTTTGTTACTACTATGTCTAGCTAAACCCATTAGCTAGGCTTGTGGCTCAACCCTAGTGTGGGAAATTGATGGGTGTGATTGTTTAGTGCAAGAATGATGTTGGGTGTTTGCTATTTGGATTAATCTTAAGTTTTCACTAAGATTTGGTGGTTGCAAACACTAAGTCTAGCTTAGTGGGTCTTGACTATTCTTGAGAAAGAGAGTCTATGACCTCAAGATTAACTCCAACAAGGAATCGGGATGGACCCATGAGAATGGTAGTCCCAATTAATGGGTTAAACCTCGAGAGAGTAATTACCCAACTTGAACCATAAGTTGCTTGGTCAAATTAGCCTACCCAATTGGTCTCGAGAGACTCGATTGGGCAAAATCACTCTCTCTACCGAGAGGTGTGAGAGTGGGTGTAAAAGGTGCAACGGTTATAGCATAAGCCCCATATTTGTCATTCTTGCATTAGGAATTTCTACCCGTTAGTGGACCACCTAGGTAAATGCTGCATCCCTAGTGCTTTTATCTATCTTGCATAAAATTTAGAATCCTAATTTTAGCATAACCTAGCTTTACAACTGTAGTTGATAAATTGTAGCTCTTAAACAAAAGAAAACCAAAAATGTTAGAAGATCAATTATGAGCTAAAACACTATCCTAGACCATACAAATACTCGACTCCAATTTGAAGTTCCCTGTGGAAAATCGACCCCGATATCGCTATTGGGTAAAAGTATTAGTGCCCACTCATCCTTAGGTTGAGTCTGCTGCGATCATCTATACATACCAAAATCATCAAAATCCGACATCAAATGCCCATTCAAATCCCCAAAAGAATTCTCAAACTTTTCTTCCATTCTTCCCCAATTTCCACTCTAATTTCTCAAATGAAATGATGAAATTCAAGACTAAATCATGGAATTAAACCAAATATGAGTGAATAATACTTACCCCAATAGCTCCACTAAAAATCTCCTTAAAGTTCACTTTCTCCTGAGCTCTCTAATGAAATTTCGAAATTATGGACCAAACCCTCGTTTCTAAAAATATAAACTGACTGCCCAGGTATTCTTCATCACGAATGCGGCATCACCCTCGCATTCGTGAAGCTTAAAGCTTCACTGACCAAATTCTCACCTTCGCGAAAGAGAGGGTCACACGCGAACGCGATCACCACACAACTCGACCCTATGCGAACGCGGAACACCAATCGCGAACGCATAACCTTAACTCACACACCTTCGCGAATGCGGGACCTAAATTGCGAATGTGAAGAACAACTTGACTGACCCTCTCATTAACCTTCATGAACGAGAAGAAGGATTTCTCTGTAACAAAATACCATAAAATCTGCCAAGTCCAAATTCCAAAAATTGATCCATTTACCACCCAAAACACACCCGAGGCCCTCGGGACCTCAACCAAACATGCCAATATATCCCATAACATCATTCAAACTTGTTTCAACCTTCAGAATGCTCAAAAGAACATTAAAACACCAAATTTGCATAGGATTCAATCCTAAAAATTCCAAAAACTTTCAAATTCCATTTTCGATCAAAAAGTCTATCAAACCTCGTCCGAATGACCTGTAAATTTGTGCTCACATAAAAAAGGACACAATGGACCTACTCTAACTTCTGGAATTCCATTCCGACCCCTAAACCAAAATTTCACTTATCAACCGGAAAATGCCAAAATTCTAATTTCGCCAATTCAAGTCTAAACCTTCCACGAACCTCCAAAATACATTCTGATCATTCTCCTAAGTCCCAAATCACCTAACGGAGCTAAGCAAATCATCAAAATTCAAACCGAGATCATATACTAACAAGTCAAAAACTTGGTCAAACCTTTCAAATTTGAAGCTTCAGATGGAGAACTGTCCTCCCAAATCCATTCCGATTACCCTGAAAATCAAAACCGACGAATTGCATAAGTCATAATACTTTTCACGAGACTAGTCATGCCCGATAACTGGCGAGCGAAGTGCAAAAGCTCAAAATGACCAGTCGGGTTATTACATATATTCTAAGAGACACGAAGATTACTACTAACAATACTGTCATGGTTAATTAATGTGATGACATCAGTTATTAGACAAATGAGGCATATGGGTAACTAGTACATTGGCAATAGGAATCATTAAGAAGGAATATTCAAGTACGTGACCCAGTCATCTCCTGGAGTGTAGGGAAAATCCGTTTATCGAGAAGGAGAATACTCTGGCACCTTGAATGCGATGTGGGTTTCAAAGTACATGAAGTTGAATTACACTTCTATCGTCAACTAACATAAGGAATCTATGCCACAAGCCCATGAGGATGAAAAGAAGTTGAACACTTATGAGATTATCATATTTCAAATAGCTTAACCCTTCCTGATAATTGATCATATATGAGAGAACTAAATATACAACAACTTGTATTCCAAATCAATATGCTCATGATATGTGCAAAATTCTGAAGGCATCTAATCTCAACCTTTCACGAGTAAAACTGCATAGCTAGGACATCTTAATATTGCGACGAAATCATGTATTGGTTAGAGGGGTTCTAATGGTTAACATGATACACCGGGGAGAAAGACAAATAACACTCCTATCAATCCAGGAAGGTGGAATACCAAGGGTAGCAAAACACCCCCGCACATGACAATGACATAGTCAATGATTTTAGAAGTCGAGGATGTAAAGACTGATAGTTTTTAAGGTTAAGTTTCAATGATGACAATATTATCTTCTGTTATATATTTAGGGTAAACAAAAAGGGAAGAATGAAGATAATTAGCAGATTGCTACTGGATTCAAAATAAAGAAAGAAGGAAGAATTAGTTACTGCATTAATGATCATTAAGAGGCAGCTCAACTCAAGGAGTGAACAAAGATTCAGTTACAATCATTAATGATCAATCAAGAAGCATTTTGACTCAATCAAGGGAACTCATTCTAGTTTCGAAGAATATGCTCACTAAATCTCTCCTTGAACTCAGCCAGAACATGGAAGGTCACATTCGAGTGTGGGCCAGTCAAAGAGCAAGATTCAAAGAGGCATCTCTTGGGTCAAATCCCTTAATCAAAGATCTTACGCCTCCCGTTCCCAATAAGAATTTAACGGCTCTTTTCTCTGGTATAAAAAAGGAAAGGTCTCTCAAGAAAAAGACTACACAACTACAAAAAGAGTATTCTAAATCTATCTATTTCTTAGTTCAAATATTGTAATTCTGCGTTATCAGTGTCTCAAAAGATAGAGAGATCTAGAGTACAAAAGAAAGTTGTGCCACTTGATTAGAACTCAATTGCTGATTCTATATGTTGATGGTAAACAAAAAGATACCATCAATCATGTAAATTTATTCAAAGATCTTAAGGTAAACCTTGTGACCCAAGGGAACTGGATGTAAGTACCGCAACGGCACCGAACCAGTATAAATCGTGTGTGTCTTACTATTGCTCTTTATTGCTTTTACTCGTTCTGTCTCATGGATTAGTCAAATAATATTCATATTAGCCGACTAAATTTTAATTAGGCACCAATTCACCCCTCCTCTTGTTCTTTCACTTGGTATCAGAGCAAGGCTCACAATCTGTGCTTTACCGCCAGTGAGAAAAAGATCAATGGGATCCAACACTATTGCCGGTGCTCTCTTTTAAGAAGAAAACTCTCAGGTTCAACCTCCTTACTTAAATGGTCAACATTTTTCACATTGGAAGGTTCACATTGAAACATACACCATGTCATACGCTATCAAAGTATAGCGTGTGATAAAAAAGGGAAATCTTCCAATTCCTCCAACAAAAAATGTAGATGGTGAAATCATCATAGCAACTGATCCTTTGGATTTGGACGATTACGCCGATGAACAAGTTGTTGTCATTAATGTAAATGCAAAAGCAAAAAATCTCCTGTACAATGCCATCAGTGGAGAAGAATATGAAAAAATATCCAGTTGTGAAACTTCAAAAGAAATGTGGGATAAACTGGAAGTCACTTATGAAGGAACCAACAAAGTAAGACTAGAATAAATCTCTTGGTTAGGAAATTTGAACTAGTTCAAATGAAGGATGGAGAATCTGTTGAAGAAATGTTTACTAGATTTAGCAAAATCCTTGAAGACCTTAAATCATTTGGAAGACCCATTAAAAGTGGTGAACATGTTAGAAAGATCCTCAGAAGTCTACCTACAATTTGGCAACCAAAAGTTATCTCCCCTAGAATGTTAAGACCTGGACAAAGTCTCCTATGATGAACTTAGAGGTGATTTGATCGCTTTTGAGAAAACTCATCTTGATAGACAAATTCAAGAGAAAAAGAAAACCGTTGCTTTCAAGGTAACCTTGGCTGAAACTAAAAATGAAAATGAAGTAGAAGGAGGAGAACAAGATGAAAACATTGCAATGCTCTCGCAAGTTGTGACTAACATGATGAGAAGGAACAAAAACTACAGAAGAGGTAAGATTAATTTCAGGAAAGGAAGGCCAAGCAATGAAACAAATAAAAAAGATGGAAGGTGTTACGAATGTGGAAAACTTGGACATGTCCAAGCTGACAGTCTTGAATTAAAAAGGAAGCTTAGCAGGAACGTACAAAAGAAGAAAGCTTTTGGAACATGGAGCGATGAGGAGGAATCTGATTATGAGGAAATTGCCAATATGTGTTTTATCGTTCTTAGTGAAAATGAAGAACTAGATAAACTTGCACTAATGACTGACAACAATGAAGAAGAAGATGATTCAAGAAGACCCTATTCATCATTAGATGAAGGAACTAGTGAGGTACGTACTCCTTTATGTCAATCTTGTTATGAACTTCAAAAATTTGTTGATATTGCTCTTGCAGACATTGAAAGAGTGCTAAATGAACTCAGAAAAGTTAAGAGAGAAAAGGAAAGAAAAAAGAAGGATTGAGCCCAGAAACTAGAAATATGCTAAGTTGAACATGATATACTTCAAGAAGAAGTAAACGAACTCAGGCTTCAATTGAATGGTCTAAAAAAATCTTCAAGTTCTAGTTCAGTTTAAAATGTTCCTATTAGAAATAAAATAGCATACTCCTTTTGTCGTAAAAATTGGCATAGCACTAACAATTGCAGGAACATAATTAGAGATGAGAATAATTCCAGAAACTTCAACAGCTCACCTTGCACCTTGTCGCGACCTTAAACCCAAACCCGATCGTGATGGCGCCTCTCATGAAGACAAGCCCAGCCGACACTTCCCATTTCAATTATTAACAGATAAACAACCAGAAATAAGTCTAAAGCATAATTAATAGTATCTCAAAGTAGCAGATAATAGTAAAATTTGCGGAATACAACCTAACACAGCCTGATACCGGGGTGTCACTAGTCATGATCATCTAAACAATCCGGAATACTCAGAGAAAACTAAAAAGTTTAATACAGTAACTAAAAACATGGAGTAATAAGATAGGGAGAAGCTCCGGTATGCGAACGTCGACAACTACCTTGAAACTTCTCGGATCCGCCTCAGCTGGGGAGATCAGCACTCGGGTGCAGGACCAGATATGCCTGAATCTGCACGCTGGGTATGAGGAGTAAAGTGAGTACTCCAAATCAATGAGTAATAATCATAAATAAAGACTGAAAGGGGGAAATCACGTAAGGCACATTATAGGTTATAATGAAGCAGTAAAACCAATAAAAACAGTAAACCGGTGAAAGATAGGTAAAAATCCTTTAACTAAAATTAAATTTTATGAAAAGCCTTTTTCAACAATTAAGCAGGTAATTGACAGGCAATTAAGGGAAATAAACACATAAAGGTACGCCCCTCAGGCACAGTATCAACAAATCTTCCCCTCGGCCAATATCTCAGAATAATACCAGCCCCTCGGGCTCAATCTCATATCACAATGGGTACTCGCGCTCACTGGGGGTGTGCAGACTCCTAGAGGGGCCCCTTACGACCCAAGCAGAATATCAAGCCATCTCGTGGCATCATCACTAGGCTCTCGGCCTCGTATCAATTAAGATACCTCGTGGCATACATATCTCAGGCCCTCGGCCTCAAATCATGATCAGTGTTTCCTCACAACATAGGCCCTCGGCCTAACTCAGTCAAAAATCTTCACAAGCCACTCGGCAGTAGTAAAACATGATTTCTCAGCTCAATTATCATTTAAAAAATCATATAAGTTTCAAAACATAATAAACATGGCTGAGTATGAAAACAGTGAAATATATCATGACTGAGTTCAAGTATAAAGTCAAAACATATGGCCCATCTCTCCACACTCATAACAACTCCCAAGTGCTGGAGAAGGGGACTGAAGGGAACCCCTCGCACTGGAGTGACTAGCAGATTCACCTGACATAGAAGAACCCTGAACTGATGAAGTATGGGATGAACTCTGAGCTGAAAGGGAACTAAGTGATGACTGGCCCTAATGAGAACTGTGAGAACCATGACCCAATGATGCCCCACGATATCCTGGCCGAGCTGGCTGAGCATGCCTAAATGGAAAGCCTCTGCCTTGCTGAAACTGACCTTTCAAAGGAGTACCATTGTAACTACCAGATCCTCGAGGCCTCTTGGCCACTCTCTCCTCTCGCTCATAACGGCGAACAGACTCAATCTCATGGGCAATATCCACAACCTCCTTGAAGGTAGCAGCAGTCACCCTCTCCCTGGTCATGAGAATATGAAGCTGATAAGTGAGGCCATCAACAAACCTCCTAATACTCTCTCTATCTGTCGGAGCCAACCATATGGCATGATGAGCTAACTCGGAGAACCTCAACTCGTACTGCAACACGGTCATCTCCCCCGGACACAACCACTCAAACTTCCTACGCAACTCCTCTCTGCGAGACTCCGACACATACTTCTCCAAAAAGAGAACGGAGAACTACTGCCAGGTAAGGGGTGTTGTACCAACAGGCCTACTCCTCTCAAAATCCTCGTACCAAGTGAAGGCAGCTCCAGAAAACTGATAAGTAGTGAAAGCGACCCCGTTGGTCTCCAGAATACCCGGTGTACGAAGCATCCTCTGACACTTATCCAAGAAACCCTGGGCATCGTCGCCCTCTGCACCACTGAAGGTCGGAGGCTGAAGTCTGCCAAACCACTCCAACCTACGCTGCTCATCCTCTGGCATGGCAGGAACTACATAGTCCTGAGCAGCTGCAACCGGCTGGGCTGGATGTGCCCCCGACGTCTGAAGTCCCTGCACGACCTGCTCAAGTGTGTGAGTGGCGGGAGTCTGATTACCTCCCCCGGTCTGAGAAGTAGTTGCGGCTGTAGTGGCTGAAACCGCTTGAGCTAGGCCAGTCCAAATTGATAAGATCTGAGCCAAGGCCTTCTAAAGACCCGGAATCACAATGGGCACAGATGATGCCTGAGCTGGTGCTGCTGGAGCGTCCACAACCGGGACCTGATCCTGAATTGCGGATGTTGGTGGATCTGCAGGTGCTACCCTAGCTACTGTACGGGCCACACCTCTGCCCCTACCGCGACCACGTCCTCGGTCTTTGGTGGCCACAACTGGTGGTACTGGTGGTCATCCATCCTGAGCGGTAGCGCGTGTCCTCGCCATCTGTGAGAGAATAGAATAACAGAAGTTTAGTTCCCGAATCAACAAATTCGCACGTAAAGAATTTCAAGAATATGAAGTTTTTCCTAAAGGTTCTGTAGCCTATCAAGGATAAATACAGACGTCTTCGTACCGATCCGCGAGACACTACTAAACCTGCTCATGACCCATGAGACCTATGTAATCTAGGCTCTGATACCAACTTGTCACGACCCTAAACCCAAACCCGATCGTGATGGCACCTCTCGTGAAGACAAGGCTAACTGACACTTCTCATTTTAATTATTAACAGATAAACAACCAGAAATAAGTCTAAAACATAATTAATAGCATCTCAAAGTAGCAGATAATAGTAAAATTTGCAAAATACAACCCAACACAGCCCGATACAGGTGTGTCACTAGTCATTAGCATCTAAACAATCCGAAATACTCAGAGAAAACTACAAAGTTTAATACAGTAACTAAAAACATGGAGAAATAAGATAGGGAGAAGCTCCGGGTTGCGAACGCCGACAGCTACCTAGAAACTTCTCAGATCCGCCTCAGCTGGGGAGATCAGCACTCGGGAGCGGAACCAGATATGCCTGAATCTGCACGCTGGGTATGAGGAGTAAAGTGAGTACTCCAACTCAGTGAGTAATAATCATAAATAAAGACTGAAAGAAGGAATCACATAACGCACATTACAGGCTATAATGAAGCAGTAAAACTAATAAAAACAGTAAACCAATGAAAGATAGGTAAAAATTCTTTAACTCAAATTAAACTTCATAAAAAGCCTTTTTCAACAATTAAGCAGGTAATTGACAGGCAATTAAGGGAAATAAACACATAAAGGTTCTCCCCTCGGGCACAGTATCAACAAATCCGCCCTTCAGGAAACATCTCAAAGCAATACCAGCCCCTCGGGTTCAATCTCACATCACAGTGGGTACCCGTGCTCACTGGGGATGTGCAGATTCCTTAAGGATCCCCTTACGGCGCAAGCGCAATATCAAGCCATCTTGTGGCATCATCACTAGGTTCCCGGCCTCATATCAATCAAGCTACCTCGTGGCATACATATCTCAGGCCCTCGACTTGAAATCATGATCAGTGTTACCTCACAACATAGGCCCTCAGCCACACTCAGTCAAAAATTTTCACAAGCCACTCAGCAGTAGTAAAACAAGATTTCTCATCCCAATTATCATTTAAAATATCATATAAGTTTAAAAACATAGTAAACATGGCTGAGTATAAAAACAATGAAATATATCATGACTGAGTTCAAGTATAAAGTCAAAACAGTGTGGAAATATCAATAAAAATCCCCGGCGGGTTCAAATAGTTGGCATTCAGCCCAAATAATGATGATAGCAAATAGATTTCAGTCAAATACGCGGCAAAATAGTCATTCGGGATGGACTAAGTCCCCATCCCTAATAGTACACGACCCCAAACTCGTCATCAAACATGTGCATCACCTCAATATAGTGCAACGTTGTGCAAATCCGGGGTTTCATACCCTCAGAATATCATTTACAATCATTACTCACCTCTAACCGGTCAAATCCCTAGCTCGCAAGGCCTTTGCCCCTCGAATCGGCCTCCACTCGTGTCGAATCTATCCAAAATCAGAATCACTGCGTCAAAATATACCAAAGGAACGAAGCCCAAGCGAAAATAATCAATATATGACATAAATCCTGAAATTACCAAAACCCTATCCCGGGGCCCACATATCGGAATTCGATAATTTTTACATCAATAGATTCTTATCTCCCCACGAGTTCATACATATCAAAAGTTTTGAAATCCGACCTCAATAGTCCTTCAAATTCTCAAGCAAAGGTCTAAGTTTCCAAGCCCTAATTTCCCCAATTTTAGCCCCTAAATTCCATTAATTATAGCTCTAATCCGTGATATAATAGCATAGGAACGAGTTTTAGGTCCAAATCCTTACCTCAATGAAGTTCCCTTGAAATCCCTCTTCAAAATCGTCTAAAAAGCTCCCAAGCCGAATTAGAAATGGTGAAAATAGCTTAAAATCGCGAAGGACATAATTTATACCTTCTGCCCAGGCATTTTTGCATATGCGGCCCTATTTACCTCTTCTGCAGTACCACATTTGCGGTTCTATACCCGCTCCTGCGGAAATCACTTAACCTTCCCATTATCCGCATTTGTGGTCCCATACCCGTATCTGCGGTTCCTGCTCTTCAAGCCCCCTGTTTGCTTCTATGACCAATCGCCTGCACATGTGTCGTCGCACCTGCGGTCCCCAATCAGCAGGTGCAGAAATACCAGAAGCAACAAAAATCTTCAATTCACCAAGTCTCAAACTCCTCCGTCAACGATCCGAAATCACCCCGAGGCCCCTAGGACCTCAACCAAAAGCACCAACATATCTCAAAACCTTATTCAAACTTATTCCAATCTTCAAAATACCTCAAATAACATCAAATCGACCAAAACACATCGGATTCAATCCTAAGCTCCCAAAAATCTTCCGAATTTCGCTTTTGATCAAAAACCCAACCAAACCACTTCCGAATAACCTGAAATTTTGCACACACATCCCAAATGACACAACAGAACTACTGCAACTCTCAGAATTCCATTCCGACCCCTATACCAAAATCTTGCCTACCAACCGAAAATTACCAAAATATCCACTTTGCCAATTCAAGACTAAATCTACTCTGGACCTCCAAAACTCATTCCGATCACGTTCCTAAGTCCCAAATCACCTCCCGAAGCTATCCAAACCATCGGAACTCACATCCGAGCCCTCTAACACATAAGTCAACATCCAGTTGGCTTTTCCAACTTAAGCTTCCTCAAAAGAGACTAAGTGTCTCAAACCTTTCCAAAATCATTCCGTATTCGATCCGACCAACCCGATACCACAAAACTAGGATAACAAAGCATAAATAGAGGAAACGAAGTGGTAACTCATGAGACGACTGGACGGGTCGTCACACACCTACTGTGGCAAAATAGGTCACACCTCAAATCATTGCAGGTTCAAAAACAACAAGAGGTGGATTTGGAGACCAAAATCTTCAAATCAAATAAATAGATCTAACCAGTTAGGACCTAAGCATGCTTGGGTACCTAAAAATAAGTAATTTTGTTTTGCAGGAACACCGTAAGAAGAACCGAAAAGGAAAATGGTATCTCGACATCGCGTGTTCCAGACATATGATGGGTGACAAAAAACTGTTCAAATCAGTCACCAAGATAGATGGAGGAATAGTTACATTTGGTGACACCTCCTTTTTACATACCCGCGAGGGCGCAAGGGAGTTTTTTCCAATTAAAGGACAATCAAAACGGGATTTGTTTATTTATTTCAGAGTCGCCACTTGGGAGGTTTAGGGTGTCCCAAGTCACCAATTTTGATCCCGAATCGAGGAAATGAATGACTCCATATTACAGTCTGCGTACCAGAAATCCGGATAAGGAATTCTGTTAACCCGGGAGAAGGTGTTAGGAATTCCCGAGTTCCGTGGTTCTAGCACAGTCGCTCAACTGTTATATTCGGCTTGATTAACTGATTTTATACAAATATGAACTTATGTGCCAATTTTATCTTTTAACTGCTTTCATAATTATTATTATTTTTTACAGGGAATTGCAACGTCGTGAAAACATACCTCGAATCACGTTACATCAATGTACACGTGATTGTTGACATATCTCGACTCGGTTGAGATTTGGATTTGGGTCACATAAATGTGCACCCGAGTTAAGGAAAATAAATTATTAAAGGCGCGCTTAAAGCAACTAGCGTATTGTTATTTTGGGAAAAAGCCATGAAATTCGCTAAACGGCATGTCCCGAATTCTAAGTATTTTTATATATATACATTTAGAGAGCCCCGCACTTTGTACATCTTTGTTTGTCGAGGCTCGTCTCATTCCTTATGAAAAGAATTTGCAACGTCATGGAAATGCATCTCAGACCACGCCACAATCAATGTACCCGTGGTTAGAGACACATTTCGATTCCGTTGAGATTTGGATTTGGGTCACATAAATGTGCACCCGAGTTTAAGAAGATAACATTATTAAGTACGCGCTTAAAGAGACTATCGCGTTATTATTCTGGGAGGGCCGTGAGATTTGCTAAACGACCCGTCCTGGAAACTGAATGCTTCGATAATATACATTGAACGAGGGCCCCGCAGCTTGTGCGTTTTTATTTGTCGAGGCTCATCTCGTCTTTATTTTAAAAGGATATCCTGTAGCAACTACATTTCTTGTCGCATGTGTCTCTATCAATTGAAAGCGGAGATAGTCCTAGTTAATTATATGCTTGCAGGTCATTTATAGCAGGATTCAGAATGCTTAAAAAAATTCAGAAACGAGGCTGCGTGCACAGTTAGCCGAGCAAATAATCACGGGCCCAAATCCAGCCCATGCGTGATGGGCCAGACCTGGGCCACTGCTTGTTCGATGCGGGCCTGCTTGGTCTGTTTTGACCTGGGCTCGACCTTCATGAGGATGAGATTGCAAGTTTTGTGTTCTTTGTCTTAACATTTGGTTTACTAGTTATATGGGACCATTAATCAGAAGAGGAAGAACTTAGCCAATGATGTACAGTTTTCATGCTTGGCATACATTACAGCACATATTACAAAGTAAAACTAAGTCTGAGATGCAACCTATTTCATTGAGAATATTTTCACCTATCAGCATACATATGTAAACTACCATTTAGCTAATCTATATTGATATACACTGGGCATACAGGCTGCTTCTATTATCAACACAGGAATGAAAATTATCATACAGTACATGATATCTAATATAACAATCTATGTATGAAAGTCAACTTCAGGTCTTTTCTTTTTGCATTCATGCTCAATGTTCCAATTACATTTGATAGTGCATTGGTTGTGTACCTGGTATAGAGGACAAAGAAGAAAGGAATGATCAGCTGGGCAGTATGCAGTAAACACAGCAACAACAGATACACAGCAACAACACAACAACAAACCAACAATCACAAGTGTTTTCCACAGTCCATAGACAACTAGCAACAATTTCCAGAACAAAGAAAAACAGCAGATGGTCGAGCACCAAACAAGTAATCCCAGAAAGAGTAATGAAACAAATAGAAGTAACAGAGTGTTCTATGCAGCAACACCAGCAGTCCAACAATCACAAGCAGCTCAATCAGTGCAAACAACAGAACTTGGCCAAGACAGCTTGACCAATACGAACCCTTATGTAGCTTTCAGACAATGTTTGATTACAGTACTTACTAGAAATTTCCTTATGTTTTCATTTTTCTTTAAACTCACAAGACCTCTCTTAAGACTCAAATTTCTAGCCCTTTTTTAAGTTATGAAATGGCCTATTTATAAGCCAAACGACCCAGTGCAGCTAAGCTGCCTGGATCCCCCCACTTGCAGACTGCCTATTCCCTTTAAGCCCATGCCTAAGCATCTTTTGGTGCCAGCCATTTGTTCCCCACGCCTGGTTTATTCTTTAATCAAGGATTATGGGCTCATTTTAGTACTCATTTTAAACTCATACTCTTGTGTCTTGTTCCCCATTGACATTAGTTTAATCCTAATTTAGTACCATACTTGTCAGCTCATTTAAACTAAGCTTTTTCTGTCCTTTTCAAACCCCAGACTACCCCTGTTAAACCCTGATTATTACTGCCCTAAACCCATGGTAGCATCATGGCATTTTGAACTTCTGAAAGTTCAATTTCAGAATTGCCCTAGCCTGATTCTTTTAATCATTTTTACAATGCAGTTACAAACTAGCATTCACAGATAATGTCCAATATTCATTTCACAATAAAGGTTTGTTCAGTCATGTGAGGTTGTACGTATTAGCATATCTGAACATTCAGTCGTAGGGAGTTAATCGGCGACATTTATCAAGTCGACTATACTAATTATAATAGGTAATAATCAATCGCTCATATAAACTACACATACAGGGTCCCGAATGACTTCAAATATCTTTGTTCAATTACTAGGAACCTATATGAGTTAACTTATTTGACGATTACTCTAATTGACGAGCATGTATATCACAGAGTACATTCAGAACACATATAGAAAATCAAACGACCAAATAAAAGGTCTTTGACAGAGACGGAAGAAATTAAGAAAAACATCATACAATAACACACAGTCACAACAAAGCATGCTAACAACTCAATCAAAAACTAAAACAAAGAAAGGGAAAACTTACTGAAAAAGTTTAAACTAAACTGAACCAAATTCAATTTAGCTTCGACCATTTGAGGCCGAACAAACTTTAATCAGGGTGTTCTCACACGAGAACACCTTGGTTAAGGTCCATTAGACCTCAAACCCCTATCAAGATCGGCCGGATTCCCCAGGTGCATGTGTTCTGAGGTCTGGATTTTCAGATCTGGTTTTTTAGAAGTTGTGGGTAGATTCGGACCAAACCAAGCTTGGTTTGGTCACGAGGAGGGTCAGGGGAGTGTCTGGTATGAAGATGGGGTGGTTTGGTATAGGTCCGGGTTCGACTCGAATCTTCAAATGAAGATTCGAGACGAAGGAAGGTGATTCGAGGCTAAGGGGTGACAGATCCATGTTCAGGAGAGTGAGGGGGTCTTAGGGTGTTCAGGAGGTGGTCACCGGCGTTCATGCCGCCGGCTTTAATGGCGAGGGAGACTAGGGCGGCTGCTAGGGTTCGGGGGGGGTTTCAGTGTTTGGTGAAGACGATGAGTGGAGGGGGGTTCGAATAGGGGGCGTGGGGTACGATAGAAAGCTTATATACGATCTAGGGGTTTAGATCCTGGCCGTTGGATCAAATGAGATCTATGGCCAGGATCTATTCACTTAGGGAAGACGGTGTCGTTTTGGGTTTGATAGTGGGTGAGACTGGGTGAGGCTGGATCAGGTCAAGGTTTGACGGGTTTAAGGGGAATGGCCTAGGTCCGTTGGATCAAGGGGTTGGACGGCTCAGATCAATTTCCTAAGACGACGTCGTTTGGGGTTGAATGAGCAGCCTGATCTGGACCGTTCGTTTGAGTCAGATCAACGGTTCTAACAGGGGTATTGATACGATGTCGTTTGGGGTCCTGCTAGGGCAGCCTGGGTTGGGCTTGGTCTTGCATTGGCTTTGGGCCTCATTTGGGGTCCAAACCGATTCCTTTCCTTTTTTTTTAATTTCAACAAATTAACCAAAAATTCCTAAAAACAATGCAAATGATTAAAATGAACCTACACACATATTGGGTAACACCTACAACAATAAACACACATATTAGAATTTTTTTAAAAATGGTTAAATCACAGCCTAGAGTAAAAGCTGCATATTTTTTGTGAATTTTCTCTTAAAACCGGACTACGGCCTGATTACACACGGCGTTCTTATTTTTTGTGTTTTTTGTAAGATTAATTGCAACACGGGCCGAACCACAAATGACTAGCAGCACATGTCCCGTGAAAATTGTACCGCGATGCCATTTATTATTTTTGATTTCTTTTGGAGTGATTGCTCGTGGAGCAAAAATCACGTGCTTACAGCTGCCTCTCTTTGCCCGAAGACACGAAGGGTTTTCGCGCAAAGACAAAGCGGGCGATTTTTGCTTGTCTGAGTACTCCGTGTGAAACATTTTTTGAAAAAGATTTAACTGAACCTTTGCTTCAGAGGTTTCCTACATATCCTGGGCTGAACAGGAATCAGGTCAATGTAGTTCGGGAAGCTTTGGTAGCTGGGACTACCGTGTGGCTGTAATGTTAGCTGTTGTTGTGCGCTGTTGCATGCTGCTGTAGGATGCTACCGCTCACATGATCTCCTTGTTACATTGTTCTTGAAAGGAAAAACAAGAAGCTAAGTTAGAGTATGAGATCTCATCTATCTTCAACTTGTTCTTGTTGTCTTGCTTTCTTGTCGGCTAACGCTTTCCTCTGATGCCCTTATTTTGTGAATTTGGGAGATGATGCTGGTCCTTCGCCTTTTCTGAATGCCGGTTTTCATCACTTTGCTTGATTTGCTGGGAACATGGCTTTCTTCTTTAAACCTTTCAATGGTTTCTTCAGTGGGATGGCTTTCTTCATCAAAATTGTTATATTGGGCATGCTATAACGCTCCCAAACTGCTTCTTCTGAGATGCGTTCCTTCTTCCTTTTGAATCGCGCGCTTGCTTTTGCAGCTTTCTGCTTCTTGGCGCTGGGGATTTTATTGTTTCCTGCTTGGGGGATCTCTGTTGTAACCTTCCGTCTTCAGGTGGGGTTACTGATTCCAAAATCTAGAACTTAAAAGTATTCCCGTATTTTACTGGTGGGCGACCTAGAACTTAAACGTATTCCCGCATTATACTGGTGGGCGACCTAGAACTTAAATGTATTCCCACATTATACTGGTGGGCGACCTAGAACTTAAATGTATTCCCGCATTATACTGGTGGGCGACCTAGAACTTAAATGTATTCCCGTATTATACTGGTGGGCGACCTAGAACTTAAATGTATTCCCGCATTATACTGGTGGGCGACCTAGAACTTAAATGTATTCCCGCATTATACTGGTGGGCGACCTAGAACTTAAATGTATTCCCGCATTATACTGGTGGGCGACCTAGAACTTAAATGTATTCCCGTATTATACTGGTGGGCGACCTAGAACTTAAATGTATTCCCGCATTATACTGGTGGGCGACCTAGAACTTAAATGTATTCCCGCATTATACTGGTGGGCGACCTAGAACTTAAATGTATTCCCGCATTATACTGGTGGGCGACCTAGAACTTAAATGTATTCCCGCATTATACTGGTGGGCGACCTATAACTTAAATGTATTCCCGCATTATACTGGTGGGCGACCTAGAACTTAAATGTATTCCCGCATTATACTGGTGGGCGACCTAGAACTTAAATGTATTCCCGCATTATACTGGTGGGCGACCTAGAACTTAAACGTATTCCCGCATTATACTGGTGGGCGACCTAGAACTTAAACGTATTCCCGCATTATACTGGTGGGCGACCTAGAACTTAAATGTATTCCCGCATTATACTGGTGGGCGACCTAGAACTTAAATGTATTCCCGCATTATACTGGTGGGCGACCTAGAACTTAAATGTATTCCCGCATTATACTGGTGGGCGACCTAGAACTCAAATGTATTCCCGCATTATACTGGTGGGCGACCTAGAACTTAAAAGTATTCCCGCATTATACTGGTGGGCGACCTAGAACTTAAACGTATTCCCGCATTATACTGGTGGGCGACCTAGAACTTAAATGTATTCCCGCATTATACTGGTGGGCGACCTAGAACTTAAATGTATTCCCGCATTATACTGGTGGGCGACCTAGAACTTAAATGTATTCCCGCATTATACTGGTGGGCGACCTAGAACTTAAATGTATTCCCGCATTATACTGGTGGGTGACCTAGAACTTAAATATATTCCCGCATTATACTGGTGGGCGACCTAGAACTTAAATGTATTCCCGTATTATACTTGTGGACGACCTAGAACTTAAATGTATTCCCGCATTATACTGGTGGGCGACCTAGAACTTAAATGTATTCCCGCATTATACTGGTGGGCGACCTAGAACTTAAACGTATTCCCGCATTATACTGGTGGGCGACCTAGAACTTAAACGTATTCCCGCATTATACTGGTGGGCGACCTAGAACTTAAAAGTATTCCCGCATTATACTGGTGGGCGACCTAGAACTTAAACGTATTCCCGCATTATACTGGTGGGCGACCTAGAACTTAAACGTATTCCCGCATTATACTGGTGGGCGACCTAGAACTTAAATGTATTCCCGCATTATACTGGTGGGCGACCTAGAACTTAAATGTATTCCCGCATTATACTGGTGGGCGACCTAGAACTTAAATGTATTCCCGCATTATACTGGTGGGCGACCTAGAACTTAAATGTATTCCCGCATTATACTGGTGGGTGACCTAGAACTTAAATGTATTGAAATTGCTTCCCCGTTCTTCCGAGAAATTTTTTTGACAATTGGCAGAAAATTTTCTGCCCCGGTTTTTGGTGACTTTCCTGGCGTTGCATCTTGCTACCATCATCAATCCTTTGTTTTCCTGCAGCAGACAAAATGATTTAATTAGTTTTAATCGTGGTGGTAGAGGGTGCCCTTCCGGCGGATGATTTTTCCTCTCTTCCCTTTTCCTTGCTCTATGTCCCCATAATTGGGGAGTGGACAAAATTGCCTGCTGGGGGTCTCTAGCCTGCTGGGGCTGGTTTTCAATTTGTTCCCTTTTCTGCTTTCTCTTTAAGCACATGCTGTGGGAATCTGCTTTTACTCCCGAAACCATTCCCTTTGGAGCTTACTTCCTCCAAAACTGCGAGGCACGATTATTGCATTGCCTAGGGCCGACTTTTAAGACTGTTTGTGTTATTCTGCATTGGATGAACTCCCCTTCGGTCTCTGGTAGTAAGCTTTGAAAAATCCTTTTCAAGACAAATTTTAGGAAGAGAAATAAAAGCTAGAAAAGGAGAAAATCTTTCTGAACCAATATTTGGTGGGAGAAGAAACTCAGAAGAACTTATCTGGAGGACATGACTGGTCCTCGTGATCATGACGTGCACCATAGATTCCCGACCCAGTCTATTTGTATCAATCGATTTGCCCGATGGTCTGACTTGCTGGGGATGATAAATGACTGTCCACTTCGTTGCGAATGTGGTCGCTTTTTGTTGATCTGTCTTGTCGCCTCACAGTGCCCTTCGAGGGGTTTTCACCAATGAGACTCTCTCTTTTCTCTAATCTCCCAACGCCTTATCGTGCTTACAAAGGTTTTCACCAATAAGACTCTCTCATTTCATATCTCTCATCTTACGTCGGCTTTCGGTGCCTGTGAAGGTTTTCACCGATAAGACTCTCTCATTTTATTTCTTTATTGAAGAATCGGGGTGTTATCGATACGACCCTCTCTTCTGGAGACCCCTTTGACCATCAATTCAATCCCAGTCTTATGATCTCTTCTTTGCTGGGGATCGGTGTATTATTCTCGGCCTTATTTGCCTGACTTGGCATCTCTTGGATATTGATCGGGGGGTCTTTTGGACGTTGATGTTGGTTTTGGTGTGGGTTAACGAAAGGCTATAAAAATGAAAATAATTTGATGGGTGATGTGCTACAACTTTTAGAATTAAACCTTTGTTGGAACTTAAAACATAATTACTGCCCCAGTTTTCTTGCTTGGGGAATTTATTTTTTACATTTATGTTGCGCTATGTGCGTTACGCGCACTGTGCCTATTATGCACACTATGTACATTATGCATCCTATATTCACTATGATGCATACTATGACCGAGCCGTGAGGCGCCTACGTATCCTCTTTGAGGAATCAGGTCAAACGTAGTTCCCACGGTTTTGTATTTCTTATGATTTTATCTTCTTTTTTTTTCTTTTCCTTCTTTTCATTTTCTTTTTCTTTTCTTTTTCTCTTTTTTTTCATGTCTTTTCCATTAGTGATTCCAAAAGAGGGGTATGAAAGAATAACTTAAGGCTCAAAGGGGGAAGCAAGGGTTAAAAGTGTTTGGATAGAAGAAAGAATTGCCTCCGTCATCTCGTTATCCAATAAATGCCAAATACAAACAAATAAACCAAAATTGCCATAATTAAAGAAATTACGCATAATATCTCTTGACTGCGTCTGAATTGATAGCCATGTCGACACATCTACCCTCGATATCTGTCAAATACAAGGCACCGTTGGACAATACTCTGGTCACGATATAAGGCCCTTGCCAATTTGGGGCGAATTTGCCTTTCGCCTCGACCTGATGTGGGAGGATCTTCTTCAATACCTGCTGCCCTACTTCAAACTTCCTGGGGCGCACCTTCTTATTATATGTTCTTGCCATTCTCTTCTGGTACAACTGACCATGGCACACTGCTGCCAATCTTTTCTCATCTATCAGGCTCAACTGTTCCAATCGAGCTTTGACCCATTCATCATCATTAATCCCGGCTTCAGCGACAATTCGGAGGGACGGAATTTCGACTTCCGCTGGTATTACGGCCTCAGTTCCGTACACCAACAAATAAGGAGTTGTGCCTATGGAAGTTCGGACGGTAGTGCGGTAATCCAACAAAGCAAAGGGTAATCTCTCGTGCCATTGTCTGGACCCTTCCACCATATTTCGCAGTATCTTCTTGATATTCTTATTGGCTGCTTCGACTGCTCCATTCGCCTTGGGACGATATGGGGTGGAATTGCGGTGTGTAATCTTGAATTGTTGGCATACCTCTCTCATCAAGCTGCTATTAAGATTCGCACCGTTATCCGTGATGATCACTTTTGGGATCCCAAATCTGCAGATGATATGGGAATGAACAAAGTCCACCACTGCCTTTTTGGTTACCGATTTGAAGGTTTTAGCCTCAACCCATTTGGTGAAGTAATCAATGGCCACTAGAATGAACCTATGACCGTTGGATGCTGACGGCTCGATGGGCCCAATGATATCCATGCCCTATGCCACAAACGGCCAGGGTGCTGACATCGTATGTAACTCTATTGGCGGAGAATGAATCAAATCTCCATGTATCTGGCACTGATGGCATTTCCTCACGAAAGTGATACAGTCTTGTTCCATGGTGAGCCAATAACACCCTGTTCGAAGGATCTTTCTTGCCAATACATATCCGCTCATGTGTGGCCCACAAACTCCATCATGTACCTCTACTATAACCGTCGTTGCTTGACTGACATCTATGCATCTCAACAATCCCAAATCCGGGGTTCTTTTGTACAATACTCCTCCGCTGAGGAAGAAACCATTCGACAAACGCCGAAGGGCTCTTTTTTGGTCTCCAGTGGCATGTTCTGGATATATCCCCATTCTGAGGTATTCCTTGATATCATGAAATCAGGGTTCGCCATCGGCTTCTTCTTCTATGGCATTGCAGTAGGCGTGCTGATCGCGGACCTGGATGTGCATAGGATCAACATATATTTTGTCAGGGTGGTTCAGCATTGATGCTAAGGTGGCCAAGGCATCCGCAACCTCATTGTGAACTCTCGGGATGTGTTTGAACTTCACCGATCGAAATTGCTTGCTCAGATCATGCAAGCATTGTCGGTATGGTATGAGCTTTAGATATCGTGTTTCCCATTCACCCTGAATTTGATGTACCAAGAGGTCCGAGTCTCCCAAGACCAAGACGTCTTGGACATCCATGTCAGCAGCCAAGCGCAGACCCAGAATGCAAGCCTCATACTCGGCCATATTGTTGGTGCAATAGAAGCGTAGTTGAGCCGTAACAGGATAATGCCGTCCTGTTTCAGAAATGAGTACTGCTCCTATTCCAACCCCTTTCACGTTTGCAGCTCCATCGAAGAAAAGCTTCCAACCCGGTTCCTCAGGCAATTCCAACTCATTTGTATGCATTACCTCTTCGTCAGAAAAATACGTTCTTAAGGGCTCGTATTTTTCATCAACGAGATTCTCTGCCAAATGGTTTGCCAGCGCCTGGGCTTTCATGGCCGTCCTTGTTACATAGACGATATCAAACTCTGTGAGCAGAATTTTCCATTTTGCCAACCTTCCCGTGGGCATAGGTTTCTGAAAGATATACTTCAATGGGTCCAAACGGGATATGAGATAAGTAGTATACGAAGACAGGTAGTGTTTCAACTTCTGAGCTACCCAAGTTAGGGCGCAACATGTTTTCTCGAGTTGAGTGTACTTGACCTCATGTACTGTGAATTTCTTGCTAAGATAGTAGATGGCTTGCTCCTTCCTTCCTGTGTCATCATGTTGCCCCAATACACAACCAAATGAATTTTCCAAGACCGTCAGGTAAAGAATTAAGGGCTTCCCGGGCTTAGGCGGGACCAATACGGGTGGATTAGACAGATACCCTTTGATTTGGTCGAAAGCCTCCTGACACTCTGCCGTCCAACCTACCGCAGCATCCTTTCTTAGCAGCCGAAATATGGGCTCACAAGTTGCTGTGAGTTGAGCGATGAACCTGCCGATGTAATTGAGTCTACCCAACAAACTCATTACCTCTGTTTTGTTCCTTGGCGGTGGCAAATCTCGGATGGATTCAATTTTGGATGGGTCTAACTCAATCCCCCGTCGACTGACGATGAATCCTAGCAACTTTCCTGATGGAACCCCGAATGCGCATTTGGCCGGGTTAAGCTTGATATCATACCTTCGGAGACTTTGGAAAAATCTCCTTAGGTCTGCCACATGGTCCTCCTGACGCCAAGATTTGATGATCACATCATCGACGTACACCTCGATTTCTTTGTGTATCATGTCATGAAACACGGCAGTCATTGCTCGCATGTACGTTGCC
Organism: Nicotiana tabacum; assembly: GCF_000715075.1. NCBI lineage: Eukaryota > Viridiplantae > Streptophyta > Magnoliopsida > Solanales > Solanaceae > Nicotiana > Nicotiana tabacum. The sequence goes on from NC_134085.1 coordinate 156,312,902, forward strand.
CCGACGTTCTTTAACCCGAACGGCATTACCCGATAGCAGTAGGTTCCCCATGGCATAATAAACGATGTCTTCTCAGCATCCTCCTCGTCCATTAGGATCTGATGATAACCCGCATAGCAATCCACAAAGGATCCGATCTCGCGCCCAGCGCAATTATCGATCAGGATATGAATGTTGGGTAACGGAAAATTGTCCTTGGGACTTGCTTTGTTGAGGTTGAGGTAGTCGACGCACACCCTGATTTTTCCATCCTTCTTTGGGACTGGTACCACATTGGCCAACCACTCGGGATATCGAGTGACCCGAATGACCGTCGCTTGCAACTACTTAATCACTTCTTCTTTGATCTTTACATTCATTTTTGCTTTAAATTTCCTTAGTTTTTGCTTGACCGGAGGGTATGCTGGGTCAGTGGGCAATTTGTGAACCACTAAATTGGTGCTTAATCCAGGCATATCGTCATATGACCATGCAAAAACATCTTTGAATTCCATGAGGGTTTTGATCAATTCTTCTATGACATTCGGCTCAATGTGGATGCTAATTTTGGTCTCTTGGACGTTATCAGCGTCTCCTAGATTCACAGCCTCAGTGTCATTTAGGTTAGGCTTGGGTTTCTCTTCAAATTGGCACAGTTCTCGATTTATCTCTTCGAAGGCTCCCCCTTCGTCGCATTCAGATTCATCGTCACAAACGACCTCTTGCATCATTGAGTCGGATTCAGATTGATTTATTAGACTAGGTCGAAGATCCGCTGTGCATGCCATGTCATTAGAACCAGTAAAAAGAGAACTGTTCAGAAAGAAAAAGAACAAAACAAAATTAAAATGGGACAAAAGAAAAGAACTTTATTAAACTTGCAGGATAAAAGGGTTCACACTTTTACAAAAACGAAAGTAAAATTTGGATTACACCCTTGAATAATCCGGACAAAACAAAACACACAAAACATAAATCAAAGCCTACTACCAAGACTCCCTTCGGACAGGAAGAGGAGTAACTGTCCAATTGTTGGTCTTGGCCTCAGGCCCCACAAATTGTATCTCTGCTCTGCTGGAACCTTCTCCAGCTTCCACCATACTGACATCCGTGAATAGCTTCTCAAAACTCTGATTCAGGTCTTCATTTATACCGATCAAAGGTCCTAGAATCTTTGGGACCGGTGACCCCTTGGCACTTGCTTTGACAAAAGACCTTGAGAGGCGTGGCACTGGTTTAGGCAGAAACCAGACCCTCTTCTTCATTTTTCGCGCTTGCTTCCTATCTGTTGCGGTTGGTTTGAACCCCAATCCGAAAGTTTCCAGATTTTTAGGAAGGGAGACAGGTTGGACAATCCCTTGAAGCTCGACTCCCAGGCCTTTTCCCGGCACAAATCCATTACCCAGCATTTCTGAGACCATCATGACTGTTGCGGCAGCTACCCTAGGGTGCGGGATGATTTCTCCTTCAGAAATTTTGTTGGCCGACCCTGTATCGAAAATCTGGTAGACCCAAGGACCTTTGTCATCAGCGGTCTCTATGAAAGGTACAATGGTTCTGCCCATGGTGCACGTTGTATCCTTGCCGTGTAACACGACCTCTTGTCTTTCCCACTCGAACTTCACCATCTAATGTAGGGTGGAAGGCACCGCTTTGGCTGCACGAATCCAGGGTCGTCCCAACAGCAGGTTATAAGATACCGTGGCGTCCAACACCTGGAATTCCATGGTAAACAGGACCGGACCAATGGTCAGTTCAAGTACAACATCCCCTACAGTAGCTGTTCCGTTTCCGTCAAACCCTCGGACACAGATACGGTTCTTATGGATCCTTCCGTGGTCGATCTTTAACTGGTTCAAGGTAGATAGTGGACAAATATTGGCGCTTGAGCCGTTATTTACCAATACTCGAGTTACCACCGAGTTTTCACATTTGACAGCTAGGTATAGAGCTTTATTATGCTCTGTACCTTCCACCGGCAGGTCATCATCTGAGAATGTTACCCTGTTTACCTCGAAAATCTTGCTGGCAATCGTTTCCAGGTGGTTTACAGAAATCTCACTGGGTACATGATCTTCGTTCAATATCTTCAACAGGGCCCGACGATGCTCCTCAGAATGGATCAGTAATGACAATAATGAGATCTGGGCCGGTGTTTTTCTCAGCTGTTCGACCACAGAATAGTCTTGTACTTTCATCTTCCTCAGGAACTCTTCAACCTCTTCTTCGGACACAGGTTTCTTGGTTGCAACTGGGTTAGTTCTTCTTAGCTCCACCGGAGCAAAACATCAACCTGATCGAGTCAGACCTTGCGCTTCACAACTGACTTCTTCCACCTGTTTTCCTTTGTACATCACCACCGTCTTTTCATATTTCCAAGGCACAGCCCTGCTATCAATCATCGGCAGCTGGACCACAGGCTTTATGGTCACCAGTTCTCTACATACCCCTTTTAACACGACTTCCGGTGTGGGCGGGATTCCTGATATTACCAACTTGCTTGGCTCGGGTTTGCTTGTTATGGCGGACAGGCTCTTTCCCAATATCACTACCGGCTTGACGCCTTCTCCCTGCGACTGTACACTCGTCCTTCCACTGGTCGAGACTTCTTTCGGGGCGTCTTGGATCATCATCACTGTTTGTGAGGGTTTTCTCAACTCTCCTTCCTCACACACCAACTCAATCATGTGAGTTTCGTGGTGCGCTGGCAGTGGGTTTTGGTTGATGTTAGGAGCTTCTGGTGTCTGGACCTCGATCTTATTGGTATCGATAAGATCCTGTATGGCATGCCTTAACTTCCAACACTTCTCGGTGTCATGCCCGAGCATCCCTGAGCAGTATTCACAACTTATTGATCGATCCAAATTCTGATTTGGGGAATTTGGTTCTCGAGTCTGGACAGGACTAACCAAACCCAATTGCCTCAGCTTGTGGAACAAAGCGGTGTAGGTTTCTCCCAACTCCGTGAAAGTTCTCTGCTTCCGCAACCTGTCATTCCTAGCATCTGTATTTCCCCGGAAGCCTGCCCCTGAAGGGTTTCTATACGCTCTCGGTGGAGGATAGGTGTTTTGTGGTGGTTCATATATGTTCTGGGGAGCCGGCGCGCGCCATTATGGGTGAACCTGAGGCTGAGTGTATGCTTGGGCCTTGTGTATGGAACAATGTGGTTCTCGAGGTGGATATAAATTTTGTGGTGGGTTGTATGGGTAGTTTGACCTGTGAGGTCTGGGTTGGTTGTAGTGCGGCCTGCCAGCCCTGGACCACCTGCCTGCCTCGATCGTGGCAACCTCTTCTTTCTTTCTTCTCAGCGCACCTCCCGTGCCGCTTTGAATAGCCTGGGTAGTGGCTTTGAGTGCCGAATAGTTCAAGATTTTGTCAGATCTCAGACCCTTTTCTATCATGACCCCTATCTTGACCACCTCGTTGAAAGATTTTCCAACTATTGTCACCAAGTGACCAAAGTAGGTTGGATCTAGTGTCTGCAAGAAATAGTCCACCATCTCTCCCTCTCTCATGGGAGGATCGACTCTAGCTGCTTGTTCTCTCCAGCGGAACCCGAACTCGCGAAAACTTTCCCTGGGTTTCTTCCCAGTTCTCAATAATGTGAGACGGTCAGGGTCTATCTCGAGATTGTACTGGAAATGACCTGCAAAAGCCTACGCCAGATCATCCCACGTGTACCACCTGCTGGAATCCTGCCTTGTATACCATTCTAGTGCAGATCCGCTCAGACTTTGACCGAAATAAGCTATCAGCAGCTCATCTTTGCCGCCTGCCCCTCTCATTTTGCTACAGAATCCCCGCAAATGTGCCATGGGATCACCGTGCCCTTCATATAAATCAAACTTAGGCATCTTGAACCCAGCCGGGAGTTGGACGTCTGGGAAAGGGCACAGATCTTTGTATGCTACGCTGACTTGATTGCCCAGCCCGTGCAAGTTCCTGAAGGACTGCTCCAAGCTTTTGAACTTTCTCAATACTTCATCCTGTTCAGGGGCCTTAGCCGGCTTCTCAATCTCTGCCGGTACTTCCAAATGTGGATTGTAAGCCTGTGGTTCGGGGGCATGAAACGTAGGCTCGGGGGGGTAGTATTGTGTATCGTGAGCCTGAAACAATGGCTCACTGGTCGTTCTTTGCAAAGGGGTTGATGTTGGTCCCACAAAAATGGGAATATTGGGTGTTGGGAGAGGTTGATGGGGTGATGGAGCTTGGGAATCATGAGGGCTTCTTTCTTGATGATAAAGGGGATTTTGGCGGCTTGTGAAAGGGCCAGAGTGAGGGTATTCCGGCATGTGCCCCAGTGTTTCAGGGCTCTTTTGTGTTTTGTCTATGGCTAGCTGCATTGCATTCATCTCTAGTCCCATCCTTTCAATCTTTTCCATCGCTTCTTTTAGCAACTGGCTCATTGGCCTTTCTTCCTCATTACTATTCTCTGAAGTAGTCATGCTTGTTGCTACCGGTCCTTTGGATCTGGTTTGGTAGGAGTGTGTTGCCAGAGTTCTTTAACAACTAACTTGTCTGATATAGACAACAACAAACTTTGTTAGCGTTAGAGTTTAATAGATTTGATCATAACACATAGAGGATGCAATGCACCTAGGCAGTTAACCGTTTCTACATGCTTTGCTTCAAACAACATGCGTCATCCCGGTTTGCTCATTCGTCCCTTTAAAGTATTTTGGGAAACCCTGTGTTTTATTTTATTTGTATTTTCTTTTCTTTATTATTAAAGCGGTCAAATCTTATGGGGATTGCCTACGTATCACGTCCCCGCGCGAATCAGACCAGGCGTAGTTCTGCCATGAGGCTAACATTTATATAAAAAAGATGAACAAACATTACATTTGAAAACTTTGTAAAAACAATGTCTTGAAGTACACACATTCAAATTGAAATAAACAGATACAATTCTTAACATCTCATAACGTGCCCCACTTTCCACTTGTGTTGTAAATTATTAGATCATTTGCTCAAGGCGGGGCTTGACCCGAATGACCTCCCAATGTTCGATACATCCTTTCCAACTCCACTGCTAGATGACGGGCAAAGGTGGGTACATGCTTTGTAAACCTTTCATAATCCATGCCTTGGCAGTTTACATAACTTTGAGAGGTGTAGACCGCCAGGTCATGGATCTGTGCCCTGAAATCTTGGAGATGTTGGCCTTGATTCTGCAACTGTTGCTGGCGAGTGGTGGCTATATCTCGGATACGGCCTTCACGATCTAGGGCTGAATCTAATAGAGCTCGGAGTCTGGCCTGCTCTAATCTCATCTGCGCTCTTTATCTATCAGTGTCCGCTTGTTGATGCTCTCTGTACCTTCTTGCCTCTTCTAGTTGTGCACGAAGTTGGTCTTCTGATCGTATACAATGGTCTTTTTCCTTCTTGAATTGTGCCCTGTCTTTCTCGGATTGCCTATCTTGGCGTTCCTTATCAGATCTGGCTTCTTCGTTTAATTGTTGGATCCTTTCTTTTGCTTTGCTCAACGCCCTTTCTTTTGCAGCAAGAACGGAATCATAATCTTGCATTCTTTCAAAAAGATTGGCGATGGTTTTTTGATCCTTCCAATTCCTCATTGGCGTTTCATAAGCCTTTTTCATTCTCAAAAATCGAGCATGAAGACTTTCATTCTCGCAGGCTAGACTCTTCTTCTCGCCTTCAGCTTCTTGTGCTTGCAAATCCTTCTCCAGACTGAGGTTCCTTAGATTTTCCTTTAGGGCATGGATAGTTGCTTTGTACCCCTTCTCTTTTTCTCCCCAGATCAACCGCTCTTGGATTTTATCATTAAAGTTTTGAATATGGGGTCTTTTAGTTGGCCTTCTTAGCTCAGGTTCTGGTACATCATCCATGCGAGACCGTTTCTCGAACCACCTTGCATATCCAGGATTTATCTCACCCTTTGTAGTGTCTGGGACTTGAGTATCGCTTTTCAAGTATCGACATCCATTCCACATCTGCTAAAGTAACGCCTCAGGAATAGTGGCCTCTAGGTGTAATTCGATTTCTTGCGTACTCAAATCTTCATCATCGGGAACTACTTGATATCTTCCTAGTTGTCTTAGGACTCTTAATGGCGCATACGACTGGATGCTTCTCAATCCCAATAGTAGCAGATAACTATTTGAGTTTGACATATGTATCACTTCCCTCATCGGGAGCCATCCCAGAGTCCATTCAATTTGATTTGCCGTTAGAGCCCTTAGCCGAGATACCCATGCTTCTATCCCTTCTGGAACCTGATAATTTTTCACTCTTTCCTCATAACCCTCGATGTAATTATCGTTGTTTGGCCCATACTGTATGATCTTGGGTTGTTGTTGGAGATGTTCAATCAGCCACATTTGCAACAAAATTTTGCATCCTTCGAAGACTTTCGCTCCTGCTTTACATAAAGTCAAAGCCCGATAAATGTCTGAGAGAATGATGGGGACAAGGGTGTGGTTTTTTTTGGTGGTGAGAATTTGCACAACTTTTGCGGTGCGAATATCGATTGTTCGCTCTTTGTTCGGGAAGACCATGATTCCTAGAAAAGCCACCATGAAGGCGAAGCGACGGTGAACCTGCCATGCGTCTTTGTCTTGTTTGTTAGTAAGGCCTTTCTCATGAATTTCGAACCCATCTGACTTTCCGAACCTTGAATACAAAAAGTTGAAAGAACAACATCAGTTGACGACATTGCTTTTCCTGATTTGACTGCTGATGTTCAGAAGACCGAAGAATCGATGTACCGAGGGAGCCTTCGTGAATATCAAGCTTTGATTCCTTAAACTTCCGTCAAAACCAACATATCCAGCTACCTCCTCTAATGTAGGAGTGAGCTCGAAGTCAGAGAAACGAAAGACATTGTGAACAGGGTCCCAAAAAGTTACTAATGCCGCAATCAGATCATCACGGGGTTTAACTTTCATAATATCCGGGAGATTTCCCAAATGCTTGATGACCCACTTTTGACCATCTTCGCTTAATTCACACCACCACATTTGAAGCTGGAATAGAAACTCTTCTGTATTTGCGGATGAGGGGTTTTGTGTGGTGCTCATTTTGTATCTGAAATTTAATTTAATAAAGTCAAGACTCATTTTGAAAACATACTCTAATCATTTTCAGTCAAAACTATTTTCAAGATTTAAACTATTTTTGGGAATTTTTCAAACTATTTTCAAGATTAAATACCTTTCAAGATTAAATACCTTTATTTCAAGATTTGAAAACTATATTTTACCTTTTTATTTTTAATTTTTATTATTATTTTTTTTATATTATTATTATTATTATTTTTATTATTATTATTTAAAAAAAAAAACAACCCATTTTATTCCTCAGTTCTTACCATGATTTCATTTAAGCCGGTCAGCAAGCATGTTCGAGGCAAATGAATGCACATATAGCAAGTAGGATGCATCAGGATGGTCTTTTTATTTCGGGTTCACCTGTCCTAGACAGACCCAACCCCTGTGTTGAGTCCTCTAAGTCAAATGCACATGATGCAAATAAACGTTCCTACTAGGGATCTGGTACATGGATGAGTTATTCTAAGTTTAAAACCTGAGGTTGATTGTTCTAAACCTGGCTTACCCAAACGGACAGTTTGAGTCGAAGCGGGGGCAATGTACCGGGAGCACGAAAGTCTGCCTGGCCTAGTTACTTGTCCCAACTCCGTCTTATTTGGTATGACTTTAACAGAAAGGTGGGTCACGCGCACGGGTACACCATAAATTTAGAAGACTCAGAAAGAAGGGGGTTTCGTAACAGTTGTATATATTCACAATTCAAATAATATTAAAGCGGTAAAAGCATCATTTAGCACATTAGGCATATATCGTGTAAAAATCAGATAATAAATAAAGCCAACTATAACAATTATTCTAAGCTCGAATTCTTAACCCTGAACAAGTGGTTCTAGGTGTAAATAAGTCCCCAGCAGAGTCGCCAGAGTTGTCACACCTCCTTTTTACATACCCGCGAGGGCGCAAGGGAGTTTTTTCCAATTAAAGGACAATCGAAACGGGATTTGTTTATTTATTTCAGAGTCGCCACTTGGGAGGTTTAGGGTGTCCCAAGTCACCAATTTTGATCCCGAATCAAGGAAATGAATGACTCCATATTACAGTCTGCGTACCAGAAATCTGGATAAGGAATTCTGTTAACCCGGGAGAAGGTGTTAGGCATTCCCGAGTTCCGTGGTTCTAGCACGGTCACTCAACTGTTATATTCGGCTTGATTATCTGATTTTATACAAATATGAACTTATGTGCCAATTTTATCTTTTAACTGCTTTCATAATTATTATTATTTTTTACAGGGAATTGCAACGTCGTGAAAACATACCTCGAATCACGTTACATCAATGTACACGTGATTGTTGACATATCTCGACTCGGTTGAGATTTGGATTTGGGTCACATAAATGTGCACCCGAGTTAAGGAAAATAAATTATTAAAGGCGCGCTTAAAGCAACTAGCGTATTGTTATTTTGGGAAAAAGCCATGAAATTCGCTAAACGGCATGTCCCGAATTCTAAGTATTTTTATATATATACATTTAGAGAGCCCCGCACTTTGTACATCTTTGTTTGTCGAGGCTCGTCTCATTCCTTATGAAAAGAATTTGCAACGTCATGGAAATGCATCTCAGACCACGCCACAATCAATGTACCCGTGGTTAGAGACACATTTCGATTCCGTTGAGATTTGGATTTGGGTCACATAAATGTGCACCCGAGTTTAAGAAGATAACATTATTAAGTACGCGCTTAAAGAGACTATCGCGTTATTATTCTGGGAGGGCCGTGAGATTTGCTAAACGACCCGTCCTGGAAACTGAATGCTTCGATAATATACATTTAACGAGGGCCCCGCAGCTTGTGCGTTTTTATTTGTCGAGGCTCATCTCGTCTTTATTTTAAAAGGATATCCTGTAGCAACTACGTTTCTTGTCGCATGTGTCTCTATCAATTGAAAGCGGAGATAGTCCTAGTTAATTATATGCTTGCAGGTCATTTATAGCAGGATTCAGAATGCTTAAAAAAATTCAGAAACGAGGCTGTGTGCACAGTCAGCCGAGCAAATAATCACGGGCCCAAATCCGGCCCATGCGTGATGGGCCAGACCTGGGCCACTGCTTGTTCGATGCGGGCTTGCTTGGTCTGTTTTGACCTGGGCTCGACCTTCATGAGGTTGAGATTGCAAGTTTTGTGTTCTTTGTCTTAACATGTGGTTTACTAGTTATATGGGACCATTAATCAGAAGAGGAAGAACTTAGCCAATGATGTACAGTTTTCATGCTTGGCATACATTACAGCACATATTACAAAGTAAAACTAAGTCTGAGATGCAACCTATTTCATTGAGAATATTTTCACCTATCAGCATACATATGTAAACTACCATTTAGCTAATCTATATTGATATACACTGGGCATACAGGCTGCTTCTATTATCAACACAGGAATGAAAATTATCATACAGTACATGATATCTAATATAACAATCTATGTATGAAAGTCAACTTCAGGTCTTTTCTTTTTGCATTCATGCTCAATGTTCCAATTACATTTGATAGTGCATTGGTTGTGTACCTGGTATAGAGGACAAAGAAGAAAGAAATGATCAGCTGGGCAGTATGCAGTAAACACATCAACAGCAGATACACAACAACAACACAGCAACAAACCAACAATCACAAGTGTTTTCCACAGTCCATAGACAACCAGCAACAATTTCCAGAACAAAGAAAAACAGCAGATGGTCGAGCACCAAACAAGTAATCCCAGAAAGAGTAATGAAACAAACAGAAGTAACAGAGTGTTCTATGCAGCAACACCAGCAGTCCAACAATCACAAGCAGCTCAATCAGTGCAAACAACAGAACTTGGCCAAGACAGCTTGACCAATACGAACCCTTATGTAGCTTTCAGACAGTGTTTGATTACAGTACTTACTAGAAATTTCCTTATGTTTTCAGTTTTCTTTAAACTCACAAGACCTCTCTTAAGACTCAAATTTCTAGCCCTTTTTTAAGTTATGAAATCGCCTATTTATAAGCCAAACGACCCAGTGCAGCTAAGCTGCCTGGATCCCCCCACTTGCAGACTGCCCATTCCCTTTAAGCCCATGCCTAAGCATCTTTTGGTGCCAGCCATTTGTTCCCCACGCATGGTTTATTCTTTAATCAAGGATTATGGGCTCATTTTAGTATTCATTTTAAACCCATACTCTTGTGTCTTGTTCCCCATTGGCATTAGTTTAATCCTAATTTAGTACCCTACTTGTCAGCTCATTTAAACTAAGCTTTTTCTGTCCATTTCAAACCCCAGACTACCCCTGTTAAACCCTGATTATTACTGCCCTAAACCCATCGTAGCATCAGGGCATTTTGAACTTCTGAAAGTTCAATTTCAGAATTGCCCTAGCCTGATTCTTTTAATCGTTTTTACAATGCAGTTACAAACTAGCATTCACAGATAATGTCCAATATTCATTTCACAATACGGGTTTGTTCAGTCATGTGAGGTTGTACGTATTAGCATATCTGAACATTCAGTCGTAGGGAGTTAATCGACGACATTTATCAAGTCGACTATACTAATTATAATAGGTAATAATCAATCGCTCATATAAACTACACATACAGGGTCCCGAATGACTTCAAATATCTTTGTTCAATTACTGGGAACCTATATGAGTTAACTTATTTGACGATTAATCTAATTGACGAGCATGTATATCACAAAGTACATTCAGAACACACATAGAAAATCAAACAACCAAATAAAAGGTCTTTGACAGAGACGGAAGAAATTAAGAAAAACATCATACAATAACACACAGTCACAACAAAACATGCTAACAACTCAATCAAAAACTAAAACAAAGAAAGGGAAAACTTACTGAAAAAGTTTAAACTAAACTGAACCAAATTCAACTTAGCTTTGACCATTTGAGGCCGAACAAACTTTAATCAGGGTGTTCTCACACGAGAACACCTTGGTTAAGGTCCATTAGACCTCAAACCCCTGTCAAGATCGGCCGGATTCCCCAGGTGCATGTGTTCTGAGGTCTGGATTTTCAGATCTGGCTTTTTAGAAGTTGTGGGTAGATTCGGACCAAACCAAGCTTGGTTTGGTCACGAGGAGGGTCAGGGGAGTGTCTGGTATGAAGATGGGGTGGTTTGGTATAGGTCCGGGTTCGACTCGAATCTTCAAATGAAGATTCGAGAGGAAGGAAGGTGATTCGAGGCTAGGGGGTGACAGATCCATGTTCAGGAGAGTGAGGGGGTCTTAGGGTGTTCAGGAGGTGGTCACCGGCATTCATGCCGCCGGCTTTAATGGCGAGGGAGACTAGGGCGGCTGCTAGGGTTCGGGGGGGGGGGGGGGGGGGGGGTTTCAGTGTTTGGTGAAGACGATGAGCGGAGGGGGGGGGTTCGAATAGCGGGCGTGGGGTACGATAGAAAGCTTATATACGATCTAGAGGTTTAGATCCTGACCGTTGGATCAAATAAGATCTATGGCCAGGATCTATTCACTTAGAAAAGACGGTGTCGTTTTGGGTTTGATAGTGGGTGAGACCGGGTGAGGCTGGATCGGGTCAAGGTTTGACAGGTTTAAGGGGAATGGCCTAGGTCCGTTGGATCAAGGGGTTGGACGGCTCAGATCAATTTCCTAAGACGACGTCGTTTGGGGTTGAATGAGCGGCCTGATCAGGACCGTTCGTTTGAGTCAGATCAACGGTTCTAACAGGGGTATTGATACGATGTCATTTGGGGTCCTGCTGGGGCAGCCTGGGTTGGGCTTGGTCTTGCATTGGCTTTGGGCCTCATTTGGGGTCCAAACCGATTCCTTTCCTTTTTTTTTTAATTTCAACAAATTAACCAAAAATTCCTAAAAACAATGCAAATGATTAAAATGAACCTACACACATATTGGGTAACACCTACAACAATAAACACACATATTAGAATTTCTTTAAAAATGGTTAAATCACAGCCTAGAGTAAAAGCTGCATATTTTTTGTGAATTTTCTCTTAAAACCGAACTACGGACTGATTACACACGGCGTTCTTATTTTTTGTGTTTTTTGTAAGATTAATTGCAACATGGGCCGAACCACAAATGACTAGCAGCACATGTCCCGTGAAAATTGTACCGCGATGCCATTTATTATTTTTGATTTCTTTTGGAGTGATTGCTCGTGGAGCAAAAATCACGTGCTTACAACAAATCCAAAAGAAATGTTATTGGTGTTGAAAAGATTCCTTCAAGATATACATGTGACATGGATGAAGTTTACTTAGTGGATGAACTCGGGTACAATCTTCTCAACATCAGTCAACTATATGACAATGATTATGAGGTTCATTTTAAGAAACATGGCTAGTTCATAGAAGACGAATCAGGTAATATCATCCCCTCTAGCAATAGGGACAGAAATGTCTATACTATCAAAAACCTTGAAAACTTTGGGGATCAAATTTGTCTTTCTTATATAATTGAAGATCCCTAGGTTTGGCATAGGAAACTTGGGCACGCAAGCATGCACACCATTCAAAAACTTTCAAAACATGATCTTGTCATTGGTCTTCCAAAACTAGATTTTTCAAAAGATCATATATGTGATTCATGTCAATTAGGAAAGCAAACTCGATCCTCTTTCAAAGTTAAAAATATTTTTTCTACATCCAAACCTCTTCAACTACTGCACATGGATTTATTTGGGCCCACTAGAACTGCTAGTATTAGAGGTAAGAAATATACTTTTGTTATTGTGAATGATTTTTCTAGATTTACATGGGTTACATTTCTTAGTCATAAAGATGATGCATTAAAGAATTTTGAAGTCTTCTGTAAGAAGGTTCAACGTGAGAAAGGTTATTACATCTCTACAATCAGAAGTAATCATGGAGGAGAGTTTGAAAGCAGAGCATTTGAGAATTTCTGCAATGATCAAGGAATCTCTCATAATTTCTCTTCACCTAGATCTCCTCAGCAGAATGGTGTAGTAGAACAAAAAAACAGAACCTTGTAGGATATGGCAAGAACGATGATAGTTGAAAACTTTTTACCTCACCACTTCTGGGATGAAGCTGTAAGTACAACGTGTCATATTATTAACAGATTTCTCATTCGTCCTATTCTCAAAATGACTCCCTATGAACTATGAAATGGTCAGAAAGCAAACATCAGCTACTTCTATCCTTTCAGATGCAAATGTTTTGTTCATAACAATGGTAAGGATAATCTCGGCAAGTTTGATCCAAAAAGCGATGAAGGTATATTTCTTGGTTACTCTCCCTCTAGTTGAGCTAACAGAATTTAGAATAAGAGAACCTTATGCATTGAAGAATCTATTCATGTTTTTTTTATGCTAACCCTAGCTCAAGGAATGAACATGTTCCTGAAGATGAGGAAATTTCGTGCGCTCCAAAATCTGTTATTGTAGGAAAAGATCATCAAACTGAGTCAGCTAATCATCAGAATCAACCAACTAAACCTCCTTCAGAAGATCATGAATTATCTCAACTAGGTCAGTCGACTAACATAGCTTCTAGGAATACTCCAAATGAATAGAGAAACAAACCAGGATATCCTCACAAATTCATTATTGGAGATCCACAAGAAGGAATAACTACTAGAAGATCTCAAAAGAACAAGTCTCATGTAGCTCTTATCTCCCAAATTGAGCCCAAGAAGATTGATGAAGCTCTAACATATTCTCATTGGATCAACGCTATGAAAGAAAAATTAGATCAATTTGAGTAAAACAAAGTCTAGGAATTAGTTCCAAACCCCAAAACTCCTCTATTGTTAGGCTAAATGGGTGTTCAGAAACAAACTAAATGAATCAGGCCAAGTCGTTCGAAATAAAGCAAGACTAGTGGCACAAGGTTACTCTCAACATGAAGGAATTGACTATGATGAAACCTTTGCACCTGTGGCAAGACTTGAATCCATCAGAATTTTACTTGCCTTTGCCGCCCACAAAGGATTCAAACTGTATCAGATGGATGTCAAAAGTGCGTTCTTAAATGGTTTATTTCTGAAGAAGTAAACGTAAAGCAACCTCCTGGATTTGCAAATGCTACTCTTCCAAACCATGTATACAAGCTTACTAAAGCCCTGCACGGTCTAAAACAATCTCCGTGAGCTTGGTGTAAGCACGTGATTTTTGCTTCACGGACAATCGCTCCAAAAGAAAATAAATAGTGACAAATGACTTCGCTGTACAATTGTTCGAGTTTTTCGTGACATATGTTGTTAGTCATTTATGGGTCTGTCCATTTTTCATTTAATCATTAACAAACAAAATACAAAATATGTATGTCAGGGTGATCAAACCATAATTCGGTCAGTAAAAGAAAATTCAAAAAAATATATATGCATCTTTTAGTCTAGGTTGTGATTTAACCATTTAGATTTTTTTATGTGTGTAAATAATTGTGTTAATACTGATTAGTTGGATGTGGCAAGTTCATTTTTATTTAATTGTATTTTTTTTTTTTAAAAAGAAAAAATTTTGGAAAAAACAAAAGAAAAATGCATATGATGTAGTAAACCGGACTTGGGCCTATTTTGAATTGAGGCCCAAGTCCATCCCACTTCAGCCACGACCAAGGACCTGGTCCAGACCAGGCCTGCCCAGGCACCTCACGAAACGACGCCGTTCCAGGCAAATCGATCTGAGCCCTCCAAGCCTCTTGATCTAACGGTCCACATACGCACCCGTGACCCGACCTGGTTAGCCGGTCCAACCCAATCCATCCCTTAAGACCAAACGACCCCGTTTAACTATCAAACGACCCCGTCTCATTTCTCACCATCAGATCCAAGCCGTTGAGATCATCTGATCTAACGGCTCAGATCCAATCCCCTACTCCGTATATAAGCCTTCCCTTATACCCCACGCCCCCTATACCAACACCCCATCCCATCGTCCCCAAGCTCAAACCCGGACCTCCCATTAGAAACCCTAGCCGCCCCCATCTCCCTCGCCATTAAAGCCGGCGGCATGGACGCCGGTGGCCACCTCCTGAACACCCTAAGACCACCCCACTGTCCTAAACATGGATCTGCTATCCATTTGCCTCGAATCACCTTCCGTCGTCTCGAATCTTCATTTGAAGATTTGAGTCGAACCCGGACCTATACCAAACTACCCCATCTTCATACCAGACACCCCCCTGACCCTCCTCGTGACCAAACCAAGCTTGGTTTGGTCCGAATCTACCCACAACTCCTAAAAAACCAGATCTGAGAATCCAGACCTTAGAACACATGCACCTGGGAAATCCGGCCGGTCTTGAAAGGGGTTTTGAGGTTTAATGGATCTTGACCAAGGTGTTCTCATGTGAGAACACCCTGGTTAAAATTTGTTCAGCCTCAAATGGTCAAAGCTAAGTCGGACTGGGGTCATTTCGGTTTAAACTTCCCCAGTAAGTGTCCTCTCTCCTTTTTAGTTTTGTTTAAGTTTGTCAGCATGATTTGTTGTTGTGAGTATTTGTTATTGTCTGTTACTTTTTTTCTGTTTTCTTCCATCTCTAGCAAAGACCTTTTATTTGGTTGATTGATTTTCTATGTGTGTGTTCTGAATGTACTCTGTGATATACATGCTCGTCGATTAGATTAATCGTCAAATAAGTTAACTTATAGAGGTTCCTAGTGATTGACCAAAGTTGTCCGAAGCCCTTTAGGTCCCTGAACGTATCGTTTATATGAGCGACTGATTATTACCTGTTATAATTAGTATAGTCGACCTGATAAATGTCGTCGATTAACTTCCTACGACTGAATGTTCAAATATTCTAATATGTACAACCTCACTTGACTGAATGGACCTGTATTGTGATTTGAGTGTTGGACATTATCTATGACTGCTGGTTTGTAACCACATTGTAAAAAACAATTAAAAGAATCAGGCTAAGGCAATTCTGAAATTGAACTTTCAGAAGTTCAAAAATGCCCTGATACTGCAATGGGCAGGGCAGTAATAATCAAGGGCTAACAAGGGTATTCTGGGGTGTTGAAAAGGACAAAACGATTAGTTTAAATGAGCTGACAAGTAGTGTACTAATTTGGGATTAAACTAATACCAATGGGGAATAAGACACAAGGGTATGAGGCTTAAAATGAATAATAAAATGAGCCCATAACTCTTGATTAAAGAAAACCAAGCGTGGGGAACAAATGGCTGGCACCAAAAGATGCTTAGGCATGGGCTTAAAGGGAATGGGCAGTCTGCAAGTGGGGGATCCAGGCAGCTTAGCTGCACCGGGTCGTTTGGCTTATAAATAGGCCACTTCATAACTTAAGGGAGGCTGGACTTTGAGTCTTCAGAAAAAAGAGAAAACAAAAGGGGAAATTTTCAGAACACTTTAACCAATCACTACCCAAAACTGCACGAGGAGCTAAATTGGTTGAGCTATTCTGGCCAAGCCAGTTATTCTAACTAGGGTCATTACTGTTCCATTAAGAGAAGGGCTGTGTGTTTTCTGCTGTGATTGTTACTACACTGAGTTTTCTGTGTGCTGTGGTTCGAGTCTTAGTCTTCTTGATTGTTGGAACTGTACTGGGTATTAGCTGAGCTTTGTGGTTATTGGGTTTTCTGTTGCTGTCACATTTGGTATCTTGGATTTTCTACTGGTTCACTACTCTTTTTCTGGGATTGTTTGTTTGGGCCTCGACCACCTGTGGTTTCTTTTGTTCTGGAAACTGTTGCTATTTGTCTGTTGGACTGTGGAGAGCATTTGTGGCTGTTGGTTTGCTGTTGTGTTGTTGCTGTTTGGTTGTTGTTGCTTGTTGCCTGTTGCATACTACTCAACTGATCACTCTCCTTCTTCCTTTCCTTTCCTTACCAGGTACACAATTAATACCACCAATGTAACTGAAAGTTTGAGCATGAATGCAAAAGAGAGGACCTGCAGATTGTTTTTATATACACATGGACTGTTGTATTAAATGTCATGTAGTATATAATAATTACATTTTCGTTTGGATAACAGAAGTAGCCTACATGTTTAGTATACCAATGTAGGTTAGTGAATGCTAGTCATATATGTATGTTGTTAGGTGAAAATATTCCCATTGCAATAAGTTGTATCTTAGACTTAGTTTGATGGTGTAGTATATTCTCTAATGTAGGCCAAGTATGAAAACTATCCACTATTAGTTAAGTTCTTTCCCCTTCTGTCAAATTGTCGCATATAAATTGATAAACTCATTTTTCAGAACTAAGAACCAGTTCAGGCCTCAACCTCATGAAGGTTGAGCCCAGATCGAAACAGACCAAGTAGGCCCGTATCGGAAAAACGGGGGCCCAAGTCTGGCCCATCTCGCATGAGCTAGGTTTGGGCCCATAATGTTCGGTTAATTGCCCATGAGTGTAATCACGTTTTTTATTGTTCTGTAAAAGCATTTTTAAATAAGCTTGCAAGTATGTAATCAACTAGGGCTATCTACTGCTTTCAATTAGTAGAGACAAACGCGACAAGAAACGTAGTTGCTATAGGATATCCCTTTAAAAATAGAACGAGATGAGCCTTGACAAACAAAATGTACAAAGCTGCGGGGCCCTCTAGAAATGTGTATATTACAATACTTAGAATCAGGAGGGCCGCTTAGCGAATTTCACGGTCCTCCCAGAATAATAACGCGATAGTCTCTTTAAGCGCGTGCTTAATAAAGTTACCCCCTTAAACTCGGGTGCACATTTATGTGACCCAAATCCAAATCTCAACCGAGTCGAGATATGTCAATAACCACGGGTGCATTGATGTAACGTGGTTTGAGATATGTTTTCATGACGTTGCAAGTCCTATAAAATAACAATAATGATAAAAGCGGTTAAAAGATAAAATTGGCACATAAGTTCACACTTGTATAAAATCAGATAATCAAGCCAAATATAACAGTTGAGCGACCGTGCTAGAACCACGGAACTCGGGAATGCCTAACACCTTCTCCCGGGTTAACAGAATTCCTTATCCGGATTTCTGGTACGCAGACAGTAATATGGAGTCATTCTTTTCCTCGATTCGGGATTAAAATTGGTGACTTGGGACACCCTAAATCTCCCAAGTGGCGACTCTGAAATAAGTAAACCAATCCCGTCTCGATAGTCCTTTAATTGGAAAAAACTCCCTTGTACCCTCGCGGGTGCGGAAAAAGGAGGTGTGACAGCTCTGGCGACTCTGCTGGGGATTGGAACCCAGAACCACTGGTTCAGGGTTCAAGAATTCGATCTCAAAATAACTGTTATGGTTGGCTTCATTTTTTTCTGATTTTTACATGATATATGCTTAATGTGCTAAACGATGCTTTTACCGCTTTAATATTATCTGAATTGTGTATATAAAACTGCTGTGAAACCCTTCTTCTTTTTGAGTCTTCGAAATTTATGGTGTACACGTGCGCGTGACCCACCTTTCTGTTAGAAGTCATACCAAATAAGACGAAGTTGGGACAAGTAACTAGGCCGGGTAGACTTTCGTGCTCCCGGTACGTTGCCCCCGCTTCGGCTCAAACTGTCCGTTTGAGTAAGCCAGGTTTAGAACAATACGCCTCAGGTTTTTACCTTGAATAACTCAGCCATGTACCGGATCCCTAGTAGGAACGTCTATTTGCATCATGTACATCTGACCTTGGAGACTCAACACAGGGGTTGGGTCTGTCTAGGACAGGTGAACCCGAAATAAAAGACCATCTTGATGCATCCTACTTGCTACCTGTGCATTCATTTGCCTCGAACATGCTTGTTGACCGGCTTAAATGAAATCATGGTGAGAACTGAGGAATAAAATGGGTTGTTTTTAAAAAAAAATAAAAATAAAAAAAATGGGTAAAAAAAAAGTAAAATAAAAAAAGAAAATATAGTTTCAAATCTTGAAATAAAGGTATTTAATCTTGAAAGGTATTTAATTTTGAAAATAGTTTGAAAAATTCCCAAAATAGTTTTAATCTTGAAAATAGTTTTAACTGAAAATGATTAGAGTATATTTTCAAAATGAGTCTTGACTTTATCAAATTAAATTTCAGATACAAAATGAGCTCCACACAAAACCCCTCATCCACAAATACAGAAGAGTTTCTATTCCAGCTTCAAATGTGGTGGTGTGAATTAGGCGAAGATGGTCAAAAGTGGGTCATCAAGCATTTGGGAAATCTCCCGGATATTATGAAAGTTAAACCCCGTGATGATCTGATTGCGGCATTAGTAACTTTTTGGGACCCTGTTCACAATGTCTTTCGTTTCTCTGACTTCGAGCTCACTCCTACATTAGAGGAGATAGCTGGATATGTTGGTTTTGACGGAAGTTTAAGGAATCAAAGCTTGATATTCACAAAGGCTCCCTCGGTACATCGATTCTTCGGTCTTCTGAACATCAGCAGTCAAATCAGGAAAAGCAATGTCATCAACGGATGTTGTGCTTTCAAATTTTTGTATTCAAGGTTCGGAAAGTCAGATGGGTTCGAAATTCACGAGAAAGGCCTTACTAACAAACAAGACAAAGACGCATGGCAGGTTCACCGTCGCTTCGCCTTCATGGTGGATTTTCTAGGGATCATGGTCTTCCCGAACAAAGAACGAACAATCGATATTCGCACCGCAAAAGTTGTGCAAATCCTCACCACCAAGGAAAACCACACCCTTGTCCCCATCATTCTCTCAGACATTTATCGGGCTTTGACTTTATGTAAAGCAGGAGCGAAAGTTTTCGAAGGATGCAAAATTTTGTTGCAAATGTGGCTGATTGAACATCTCCAACAATAGCCCAAGACCATACAGTATGGGCCAAGCAACGATAATTACATCGAGGGTTAAGAGGAAAGAGTGAAAAATTATCAGGTTCCAGGAGGGATAGAAGCATGGGTATCTCGGCTAAGGGCTCTAACGGCAAATCAAATTGAATGGACACTGGGATGGCTACCGATGAGGTAAGTGATACATATGTCAAACTCGAATAGTTATCTACTACTATTGGGATTGAGAAGCATCCAGCCATACGCGCCATTGAGAGTCCTAAGACAACTAGGAAGATATCAAGTAGTTCCTGATGATGAAGATTTGAGTACGCAAGAAATCGAATTACACCCAGAGGCCACTATTCCTGAGGCGTTACTTCAGCAGATGTGGAATGGATGTCGATACTTAAAAAGCGATACTCAAGTCCCAGACACTACAAAGGGTGAGATAAATCCTGGATATGCAAGGTGGTTCGAGAAACGGTCTCGCGTGGATGATGTACCAGAACCTGAGCTGAGAAGGCCAACTAAAAGACCCCATATTCAAAACTTTAATGATAAAATCCAAGAGCGGTTGATCTGGGGAGAAAAGAGAAGGGGTACAAAGTAACTATCCATGCCCTAAAGGAAAATCTAAGGAACCTCAGTCTAGAGAAGGATTTGCAAGCACAAGAAGCTGAAGGCGAGAAGAAGAGTCTAGCCTGTGAGAATGAAAGTCTTCATGCTCGATTTCTGAAAATGAAAAAGGCTTCTGAAACGCCAATGAGGAATTGGAAGGATCAAAAAACCATCGCCAATCTTTTTGAAAGAATGCAAGATTATGATTCCATTCTTGCTGCAAAAGAAAGGGCGTTGAGCAAAGCAAAAGAAAGGATCCAACAATTAAACGAAGAAGCCAGATCTGATAAGGAACGCCAAGATAGGCAATCCGAGAAAGACAGGGCACAATTCAAAAAGGAAAAAGACCATTAGATACGATCAGAAGACCAACTTCGTGCACAACTAGAAGAGGCAAGAAGATACAGAGAGCATCAACAAGCAGAAACTGATAGAGAAAAAGCGTAGATGAGATTAGAGCAGGCCAGACTCCGAGCTCTATTAGAGTCATCCCTAGATCGTGAAGGCCGTATCCGAGATATAGCCACCACTCGCCAGCAGCAATTGTAGAATCAAGGCCAACATCTCCAAGATTTCAGGGCACAGATCCACGACCTGGCGGTCTACACCTCTCAAAGTTATGTAAACTGCCAAGGAATGGATTATGGAATGTTTACAGAGCATGCACCCACCTTTGCCCGTCATCTAGCAGTGGAGTTGGAAAGGATGTATCGAACATTGGGAGGTCATCCGGATCAAGCCCCGCCTTGAGCAAATGATCTAATAATTTACAACACAAGTGGAAAGTGGGGCACGTTATGAGATGTTAAGAATTGTATTTGTTTATTTCAATTTGAATGTGTGTATTTCAAGACATTGTTTTATAAAGTTTTTCAAATGTAATGTTTGTTCATCTTTTATAAATGTTAGCCTCATGGCAGAACTACGCCTGGTCTGATTCACGCGGGGACGTGATACGTAGGCAATCCCCATAAGATTCGACCGCTTTTAATAAAGAAAGAAAATAAAGTACATAATAAAATAAAACACAGAGTTTCCCAAAATACTTTAAAGGGACGAATGAGCAAACCGGGATGACGCATGTTGTTTGAAGCAAAGCATGTAGAAACGGTTAACTGCATAGGTGCATTGCATCCTCTATGTGTTATGGTCAAATCTGTTAAACTCTAACGCTAACGAAGTTTGTTGTTGTCTGATCCAGACAAGTTAGTTGTTAAAGAACTCTGGCAACACACTCCTACCAAACCAGATCCAAAGGACCGGTAGCAACAAGCATGACTACTTCAGAGAATAGTAATGAGGAAGAAAGGCAAATGAGCCAGTTGCTAAAAGAAGCGATGGAAAAGATTGAAAGGATGGGACTAGAGATGAATACAATGCAGCTAACCCTGGCCAAAACACAAAAGAGCCCTGAAACACTGGGACACATGCCGGAATACCCTCACTCTGGCCCTTCCACAAGCCGTCCAAATCCCCTTTATCATCAAGAAAGAAGCCCTCATGATTCCCAAGCTCCACCGCCCCATCAACCTCTCCCAACACCCAATATTCCATTTTTGTGGGACCTACATCAGCCCCTTTGCAGAGAACGACCAGTGAGCCATTGTTTCAGGCTCACGATACACAATACTATCCCCCTAAGCCTACATTCCATGCACCCAAGCCTCAAGCTTACAATCCACATTTAGAAGTGCCGGCAGAGGTTGAGAAGCTGGTTAAGGCCCCTGAACAGGATGAAGTGTTGAGAAAGTTCAAAAGCCTGGAGCAGTCCTTCAGGAACTTGCACGGATTGGGCAATCAAGTCAGTGTAGCATACAAAGATCTGTGCCCTTTCCCAGACGTCCAACTCCCGGCTGGGTTCAAGATGCCTAAGTTTGATTTATATGAAGGGCACGGTGACCCATGGCACATTTGCGGGGATTCTGCAGCAAAATGAGAGGGGCAGGTGGCAAGGATGAGCTGTTGATAGCTTATTTCGGCCAAAGTCTGAGCGGATCTGCACTAGAATGGTATACCAGGAAGGATTCCAGTAGGTGGTACACATGGGATGATCTGGCACAGTCTTTCGCAGGTCATTTCCAGTACAATCTCGATATAGTCCCTGACCGTCTCACATTATTGAGAACTGGGAAGAAACCCGAGGAAAGTTTTCGCGAGTTAGGGTTCCGTTGGAGAGAACAAGCAGCTAGAGTCGATCCTCCCATGAGAGAGGGAGAGATGGTGGACTATTTTTTGCAGACATTGGATCCAACCTACTTTGGTCACTTGGTGACAACGGTTGGAAAGTATTTCAACGAGGTGGTCAAGATAGGGGTCATGATAGAAGAGGGTTTGAGGTCTGACAAGATCTTTAACTATTCGGCACTCAAGGCCGCAACCCAGGCTATTCAAAGCGGCACGGGAGGTGCGTTGAGAAGGAAGAAAGAAGAGGTTGCCACGATCGAGGCAGGCAGCTGGTCTAGGGCTGGCAGGCCGCAATAAACCAACCCAGACCTCACAGGTCAGAGTACCCATACAACCCACCGCAAAATTTCTATCCACCTCGAGAACCACATTGTTCAATACATCAAGCCCAGGCATACACTCAGCCTCCGGTTCGCCCACAATGGCGCGCACCGGCTCCCCATAACATATATGCACCACCACAAAACACCTACCCTCCACCAAGGGCATATAGAAACCCTTCAGGGGCAGGCTTTCGGGGAAATCCAGATGCTAGGAATGACAGGTTGCGGAAGCAGAGCACCTTCACGGAGCTGGGAGAAACCTACACCGCTTTGTTCCACAAGCTGCGACAATTGGGTTTGGTTAGTCCTGTCCAGACTAGAGAACCAAATCCCCTACCTCAGAACTTGGATCGATCAATCAGTTGTGAATACTGTTCAGGGATGCTCGGGCACGATACCGAGAAGTGCTGGAAGTTAAGGCATGCCATACAGGATCTTATTGACACCAATAAGATCGAGGTCCAGACACCAGAAGCTCCTAACATCAACCAAAACCCACTGCCAGCGCACCACGAAACTCACATGATTGAGTTGGTGTGCGAGGGAGGAGAATTGAGAAAACCCTCACAAACAGTGATGATGATCCAAGCCGCCCCGAAAGAAGTCTCGACCAGTGGAGGAACGAATGTACAATCGCAGGGAGAGGCGTCAAGCTGGTAGTGATATTGGGAAAAAGCCCGTCCGCCATAACAAGCAAATCCGAGCCAAGCAAGTTGGTAATACCAGGGATCCCGCCCACACTGGCAGTCGTGTTGAAAGGGGTATGTAGAGAACGGGTGACCATAAAGCCTGTGGTCCAGCTGCCGATAATTGACAGCAGGGCTGTGCCTTGGAAATATGAAAAGGCGGTGGTGATGTACAAAGGAAAACAGGTGGAAGAAGTCAGTTGTGAAGCGCAAGGGTTGACTCGATCAGGTCGATGTTTTGCTCCGGCGGAGCTAAGAAGAGCCAACCCAATTGCAACCAAGAAACCTGTGTCCGAAGAAGAGGCTAAAGAGTTCCTGAGGAAGATGAAAGTACAAGACTATTCTGTGGTCGAACAGCTGAGGAAAACACCGGCCCAGATCTCACTGTTGTCGTTACTGATCCACTCTGAGGAGCATCGTCGTGCCCTGCTGAAAATATTGAACGAAGCTCATGTGCCCAGTGAGATTTCTGTAAACCACCTGGAAACCATTGCCAGCAAGATTTTCGAGGTGAACAGGGTAACATTCTCAGATGATGACCTGCCGGTGGAAGGTACGGAGCACAATAAAGCTCTATACCTAGCCGTCAAATGTGAAGACTCGGTGGTAACTCAAGTGTTGTTGGATAACGGCTCAAGCGCCAATATTTGTCCATTATCCACTCTGGACCAGTTAAAGATCGACCGCGGAAGAATCCGGAAGAATAGCATCTGTGTCCGGGGGTTTGACGGAAACGGAACAGCCACTGTAGGGGATGTTGTACTTGAACTGACCATTGGTCCAGTCCTGTTTACCATGGAATTCCAGGTGTTAGATGCCACAGTTTCTTATAACCTGCTGTTAGGACGACCCTGGATTCATGCAGCCAAAGCGGTGCCTTCCACCCTACATCAGACGGTGAAGTTCGAGTGGGAAAGACAAGAGGTCGTGTTACACGGCGAGGATACAACGTGCACCATGAGCGGAACCATTGTACCTTTCATAGAGACCGCTGATGACAAAGGTCCTTGGGTCTACTAGATTTTCGATACAGGGTCGGCCAACAAAATTTCTGAAGGAGAAATCATCCCGCACCCTAGGATAGCTGCCGCTACAATCATGATGGTCTCGGAAATACTGGGTAATGGATTTGTGTCGGGAAAAGGCCTGGGAGTCGAGCTTCAAGGGATAGTCCAACCTGTCTCCCTTCCTAAAAATCTGGAAACTTTTGGATTGGGGTTCAAACCAACCGCAACAGATAGGAAGCAAGCGCGAAAAATGAAGAAGAGGGTTTGGTTTCTGCCTAAACCAATGCCACGTCTCTCAAGGTCTTTTGTCAAAGCAAGTGCCAAGGGGTCACCGGTCCCAAAGATTCTAGGACCTTTGATCGGTATAAATGAAGACCTGAATCAGAGTTTTGAGAGGCTATTCGCGGATGTCAGTGTGGTGGAGGTTGGAGAAGGGTCCAGCAGAGCAGAGATACAGTTTGTGGGGCCTGAGGCCAAGACCAACAATTGGACGGTTACTCCTCTTCCTGTCCGAGGGGAGTCTTGGTAGTAGGCTTTGATTTATGTTTTGTGTGTTTTGTTTTGTTCGGATTATTCAAGGGTGTAATCCAAATTTTACTTTCGTTTTTGTAAAAGTGTGAACCCTTTTATCCCGCAAGTTTAATAAAGTTCTTTTCTTTTGTTCCATTTTAATTTTGTTTTGTTCTTTTTCTTTCTGAACAGTTCTCTATTTACTGGTTCTAATGACATGGCATGCACAGCGGATCTTCGACCTAGTCTAATAAATCAATCTGAATCTGACTCAATGATGCAAGAGTTCGTTTGTGATGATGAATCTGAATGTGACGAAGGGGAAGCCTTCGAAGAGATAAACCGAGAACTGTGCCAATTTGAAGAGAAACCCAAGCCTAACCTGAATGACACTGAGGCTGTGAACCTAGGAGACGCTGATAACGTCCAAGAGACCAAAATTAGTATCCACATTGAGCCGAATGTCAGAGAAGAATTGATCAAAACCCTCATGGAATTCAAAGATGTTTTTGCATGGTCATATGACGATATGCCTGGATTTAGCACCAATTTAGTGGTTCACAAATTGCCCACTGACCCGGCATACCCTCCGGTCAAGCAAAAGCTAAGGAAATTTAAAACAGAAATGAGTGTAAAGATCAAAGAAGAGGTGATTAAGCAGTTGCAGGCGAAGGTCATTCGGTCACTCGATATCCCGAGTGGTTGGCCAATGTGGTACCAGTCCCAAAGAAGGATGGAAAAATCAGGGTGTGCGTCGACTACCGCAACCTCAACAAAGCAAGTCCCAAGGACAATTTTCCGTTACCCAACATTCATATCCTGATCGATAATTGCGCTGGGCGCGAGATCGGATCCTTTGTGGATTGCTATGTGGGTTATCATCAGATCCTAATGGACGAGGAGGATTTTGAGAAGACAGCGTTTATTACGCCATGGGGAACCTACTGCTATCGGGTAATGCCATTCGGGTTAAAGAACGTCGGGGCAACGTACATGCGAGCAATGACTGTTGTGTTTCATGACATGATACACAAGGAAATCGAGGTGTACGTCGATGATGTGATCATCAAATCTTGGCGTCAGGAGGACCATGTAGCAGACCTAAGGAGATTTTTCCAAAGACTCCGGAGGTATGATATCAAGCTTAACCCGGCCAAATGCGCATTCGGGGTTCCATCAGGAAAGTTGCTAGGATTCATCGTCAGTCAACGGGGGATTGAGTTAGACCCATCCAAAATTGAATCCATCCGAGATTTGCCACCGCCAAGGAACAAAACAGAGGTAATGAGTTTGCTGGGTAGACTCAATTACATCAGCAGGTTCATCGCTCAACTCACCGCAACTTGTGAGCCCATATTCCGGCTGCTGAGAAAGGATGCTGCGGTAGGTTGGACGGCAGAGTGTCAGGAGGCTTTCGACCAAATCAAAGGGTATCTGTCTAATCCACCCGTATTGGTCCCGCCTAAGCCTGGGAAGCCCTTAATTCTTTACCTGACGGTCTTGGAAAATTCATTTGGTTGTGTACTGGGGCAACATGATGACACAGGGAGGAAGGAGCAGGCCATCTACTATCTTAGCAAGAAATTCACAGTGCATGAGGTCAAGTACACTCAACTCGAGAAAACATGTTGCGCCCTAACTTGGGTAGCTCAGAAGTTGAAGCACTACCTGTCTTCATATACTACTTATCTCATATCCCGTTTGGACCCATTGAAGTATATCTTTCAGAAACCTATGCCCACGGGAAGGTTGGCAAAATGGCAAATTCTGCTCACAGAGTTTGATATCGTCTATGTGACGAGGACAGCCATGAAAGCCCAGGTGCTGGCAGACCATTTGGTAGAGAACCCCGTTGATGAAAAATACGAGCCCTTAAGAACGTATTTTCCTGACGAAGAGGTGATGCATACGAATGAGTTGGAATTACCTGAGGAACCGGGTTGGAAGCTTTTCTTCGATGGAGCTGCAAACGCAAAAGGGGTTGGAATAGGAGCAGTGCTCATTTCTGAAACAGGACGGCATTATCCTGTTACGGCTCAACTACGCTTCTATTGCACCAACAATATGGCCGAGTATGAGGCTTGCATTCTGGGTCTGCGCTTGGCTGCTGACATGGATGTCCAAGACGTCTTGGTCTTGGGAGACTCGGACCTCTTGGTACATCAAATTCAGGGTGAATGGGAAACACGAGACCTAAAGCTCATACCATACCGACAATGCTTGCATGATCTGAGCAAGCAATTTCGATCGGTGAAGTTCAAACACATCCCGAGAGTTCACAATGAGGTTGCGGATGCCTTGGCCACCTTAGCATCAATGCTGCACCACCCTGACAAAATGTATGTTGATCCTCTACACATCCAGGTCCGCGATCAGCACGCCTACTGCAATGCCGTAGAAGAAGAAGCAGATGGCGAACCCTGGTTTCATGATATCAAGGAATACCTCAGAATGGGGATATATCCAGAACATGCCTCTAGAGACCAAAAAGAGCCCTTCGGCGTTTGTCGAATGGTTTCTTCCTCAGTGGAGGAGTATTGTACAAAAGAACCCCGGATTTGGGATTGTTGAGATGCATAGATGCCAGTCAAGCAACGACGGTTATGGCAGAGGTACATGCTGGAGTTTGTGGGCCACACATGAGCGGATATGTATTGGCAAGAAAGATCCTTCGAACAGGGTGTTATTGGCTCACCATGGAACACGATTGTATCACTTTCGTGAGGAAATGCCATCAGTGCCAGATACATGGAGATTTGATTCATTCTCCGCCAACAGAGTTACATACGATGTCAGCACCCTGGCCGTTTGTGGCATGGGGCATGGATGTCATTGGGCCCATCGAGCCGGCAGCATCCAACGATCATAGGTTCATCCTAGTGACCATTGATTACTTCACCAAATGGGTTGAGGCTAAAACCTTCAAATCAGTAACCAAGAAGGCAGTGGTGGACTTTGTTCACTCCCATATCATCTGCAGATTTGGGGTCCCAAAAGTTATCATCACGGATAACGGTGCGAATCTTAATAGCAGCTTGATGAGAGAGGTATGCCAACAATTCAAGATTACACACCGCAATTCCACCCCATATCGTCCCAAGGAGAATGGAGCAGTCGAAGCAGCCAATAAGAATATCAAGAAGATACTGCGAAAGATGGTGGAAGGTTCCAGACAATGGCACGAGAAATTACCTTTTGCTTTGTTAGGTTACCGCACCACCGTCCGAACTTCCATAGGCACAACTCCTTATTTGTTGGTGTATGGAATTGAGGCCGTAATACCAGCGGAGGTTGAAATTCCGTCCCTCCGAATTGTCGCTGAAGCCGGGATTAATGATGATGAATGGGTCGAAGCTCGATTGGAACAGTTGAGCCTGATAGATGAGAAAAGATTGGCAGCAGTGTGTCATGGTCAGCTGTATCAGAAGAGAATGGCAAGGACATATAATAAGAAGGTGTGCCCTAGGAAGTTTGAAGTAGGGCAGCAGGTAGTGAAGAAGATCCCCCCACATCAGGTCGAGGCAAAAGGCAAATTCGCCCCAAATTGGCAAGGGTCCTATATCGTGACCAGAGTATTGTCCAACGGTGCTTTGTGTTTGACAGATGTCGAAGGTAGATGTGTCGACATGGCTATCAATTCAGATACAGTCAAGAGATATTATGCGTAATTTCTTTAATTATGGCAATTTTTGGTTTATTTGTTTGTATTTGGCATTTATTGGATAATGAGATGACGGAGGCAATTCTTTCTTCTATCCAAACACTTTTTAACCCTTGATTCCCCCTTTGAGCCTTAAGTTATTCTTTCATACCCCTCTTTTGGAGTCACTAATGAAAAAATAAGAAAAAAAGGAGAAAAGAAAAGAAAAAGAAAATAAAAAGAAGGAAAAAGAAAAAGGAAGATAAAAATCATAAGAAATGCAAAACGTTGGGAACTACGTTTGACCTGATTCCTCAAAGAGGATACGTAGGCGCCTCACGGCTCGGTCATAGTATGCATCATAGTGAATATAGGATGCATAATGTACATAGTGTGCATAATAGGCACAGTGTGCGTAACGCACATAGCGCAACATAAGTGTAAAAAATAAATTCCCCAAGCAAGAAAACTGAGGCAGAGGTTATGTTTTAAGTTCCAACAAAGGTTTGACTCCAAAAGTTGTAGCACATCACCCATCAAATTATTTTCATTTTTATAGCCTATCTTTAACCCCACACCAAAACCAACATCAACATCCAAAAGACCTCCCGATCAATGTTCAAGAGATGTCGAGTCAGGCAAACAAGGCCAAGAATAATACACCGATCCCCAGCAAAGAAGAGGATCGTAAGATTGGGAATGAATTGACGGTCAAAGGAATCCTCAGAAGAGAGGGTCGTATATGCAACGCCCAGATTCCTCGAAAGAAATAAAATGAGAGAGTCTTATCGGTGAAAACCTTCACAGGCACCGAGAGGCGATGTAAGATGAGGGATATGAAATGAGAGAGTCTTATTGGTGAAAACCTTCACAGGCACCATAAGGCGCCGGGAGATGAGAGAAAAGAGAGAGCCTCATTAGTGAAAACCCCTCGAAGGGCACTATGAGGCGACAAGACAGATCAACAAAAAAGCGACCACATTCGCAACGAGATGAACAACCATTTATCATC
Source organism: Nicotiana tabacum (assembly GCF_000715075.1). NCBI lineage: Eukaryota > Viridiplantae > Streptophyta > Magnoliopsida > Solanales > Solanaceae > Nicotiana > Nicotiana tabacum. The sequence continues at coordinate 156,342,594 of NC_134085.1, forward strand.
CCCAGCAAGTCAGACCATCGGGCAAATCGATTGATACAAATAGACTGGGTCAGGAATCTATGGTGCACGTCATGATCACAGGGACCAGTCATATCCTCCAGATAAGTTCTTCTGAGTTTCTTCTCCCACCAAATATGTGTTCAGAAAGATTTTCTCCTTTTCTAGCTTTTATTTCTCTTCCTAAAATTTGTCTTAAAAAGGATTTTTCAAAGCTTACTACCAGAAACCGGAGGGGAATTCATCCAATGCAGGATAATACAAACAGTCTTAGAAGCCGATCCCAGGCAATGCAGTGATCGTGCCCGGCAATTTTGGAGGAAGTGAGCTCCTAAAGGGAGTGGTTTCGGGAGTTAAAAGTAGACTCCCACAGCATGTGCTTAAAGAGAAAGCAGAAAAGGGGATTAATTGAAAGCCAAATCCCCAGCAGGCTAGAGACCCCCAGCAGGCAACTCTGCCCACTAATCAATTATGGGACAAAGAGCAAGAAAAGAGAAGAAAGGAAAAATCATCCGCCAGAAAGGCACCCTCTACCACCACGATGAAAACTAATTAAATCCTTTTGTCTGCTGCAGGAAAACAAAGGATTGATGATGGCAGCAAGATGCAGCGCCAGGGAAGTCACCAAAACCGGGGCAGAAAATTTTCTGCCGATTGTCAAAACTTTCTCGGAAGAACGGGGAAACAATTTCAAATACTTTTAAGTTCTAGGTCGCCCACCAGTATAATGCGGGAATACATTTAAGTTCTAGGTCGCCCACCAGTATAATGCGGGAATACATTTAAGTTCTAGGTCGCCCACCAGTATAATGCGGGAATACATTTAAGTTCTAGGTCGCCCACCAGTATAATGCGGGAATACATTTAAGTTCTAGGTCGCCCACCAGTATAATGCGGGAATACTTTTAAGTTCTAGGTCGCCCACCAGTATAATGCGGGAATACATTTAAGTTCTAGGTCGCCCACCAGTAAAATGCGGGAATACATTTAAGTTCTAGGTCGCCCACCAGTATAATGCGGGAATACATTTAAGTTCTAGGTCGCCCACCAGTATAATGCGGGAATACATTTAAGTTCTAGGTCGCCCACCAGTATAATGCGGGAATACATTTAAGTTCTAGGTCGCCCACCAGTATAATGCGGGAATACATTTAAGTTCTTGGTCGCCCACCAGTATAATGCGGGAATACATTTAAGTTCTATGTCGCCCACCAGTATAATGCGGGAATACATTTAAGTTCTAGGTCGCCCACCAGTATAATGCGGGAATACATTTAAGTTCTAGGTCGCCCACCAGTATAATGCGGGAATACATTTAAGTTCTAGGTCGCCCACCAGTATAATGCGGGAATACATTTAAGTTCTAGGTCGCCCACTAGTATAATGCGGGAATACATTTAAGTTCTAGGTCGCCCACCAGTATAATGCGGGAATACTTTTAAGTTCTAGGTCGCCCACCAGTATAATGCGGGAATACATTTAAGTTCTAGGTCGCCCACCAGTATAATGTGGGAATACATTTAAGTTCTAGGTCGCCCACCAGTATAATGCGGGAATACTTTTAAGTTCTAGGTCGCCCACCAGTATAATGCGGGAGTACTTTTTGGAATCAGTAACCCCACCTGAAGACAGACGGTTACAACAGAGATCTCTCAAGCAGGAAACAATAAAATCATCCAGCACCAAGAATCAGAAGGCCGCAAAGGCAAGCGCGCAGTTCAAAGGAAGAAGGGACGTGTCTCAAAAGAAGCAGTTTGGGAACGTTATAGCATGCCCAACATAACAGTTTTGATGAAAAGCCATACCACCGAAGAAACAATTGAAAGGCTTGAAAAAGAGGCCATGTTCCCAGCAGATCAAGCGAAGTGATGAAAACTGGCATTCAAAAAAGGCGAAGGACCAGTATCATCCCCCAAGTTCACAAATAAAGGCATCAGAGGAAAGCATTAGCCGACAAGAAAGCAAGGCAACAAAAACAAGTCGAAGATAGATGAGACTTCATGATCCATAGTCCAGCTTAGCTTCTTGTTTTTTTTTCCTTTTAGAGCAATGTAACAGGGAGATCGGTTGAGCGGTAGCATCCTGCAGCAGCATGCAACAGCGCACAACAACAGCGAGCACTACAGTCACACGGTAGTCCCAGCTACCAAAATTTCCCGAACTACATTGACCTGATTCCTGTTCAGCCCAGGATATGTAGGAAACCTCTGAAGCAAAGGTTCGGTCAAATCTTTTTCAAAAAATGCTTCACATGGAGTATTCGGACGGGCAAAAATCGCTCGCTTTATCTTTGCGCGAAAACCCTTCGTGTCTTCGTGCAAAGAGGGACAGCTGTAAGCACGTGATTTTTGCTTCACGGACAATCGCTCCAAAAGAAAATAAATAGTGACAAATGACTTCGCTATACAATTGTTCGAGTTTTTCGTGACATATGTTGTTAGTCATTTGTGGGCCTGTCCATTTTACATTTAATCATTAACAAACAAAATACAAAATATGTATGTCAAGGTAATCAAACCATAATTCAGTCAGTAAAAGAAAATTCAAAAAAATATATATGCATCTTTTAGTCTAGGTTGTGATTTAACCATTTAGATTTTTTTTATGTGTGTAAATAATTGTGTTAAGTACTGATTAGTTGGATGTGGCAAGTTCATTTTTATCTAATTGTATTTTTTTTTTTAAAAAGAAAATTTTTTGGAAAAAACAAAAGAAAAATGCATATGATGTAGTAAACCGGACTTGGGCCTATTTTGAATTGAAGCCCAAGTCCATCCCACTTCAGCCACGACCAAGGACCCGGTCCAGACCAGGCCTGCCCAGGCACCTCACGAAACAACGCCGTTCCAGGCAAATCGATCTGAGCCCTCCAAGCCTCTTGATCCAACGGTCCACATACGCACCCGTGACCTGACCTGGTTAGCCGGTCCAACCCAATCCATCCCTTAAGCCCAAAAGACCCCGTTTAACTATCAAACAACCCCGTCTCATTTCTCACCATCAGATCCAAGCCGTTGAGATCATCTGATCTAACGGCTCAGATCCAATCCCCTACTCCGTATATAAGCCTTCCCTTACACCCCACGCCCCCTATACCAACACCCCATCCCATCGTCCCCAAGCTCAAACCCGGACCTCCCATTAGAAACCCTAGCCGCCCCCGTCTCCCTCGCCATTAAAGCCGGCGGCATGGATGCCGGTGGCCACCTCCTGAACACCCTAAGACCACCCCACTGTCCTAAACATGGATCTGCTATCCATTTGCCTCGAATCACCTTCCGTCGTCTCGAATCTTCATTTGAAGATTTGAGTCGAACCCGGACCTATACCAAACTACCCCATCTTCATACCAGATACCCCCCTGACCCTCCTCATGACCAAACCAAGCTTGGTTTGGTCCGAATCTACCCACAACTCCTAAAAAACCAGATCTGAGAATCCAGACCTTAGAACACATGCACCTGGGAAATCCGGCCGGTCTTGAAAGGGGTTTTGAGGTTTAATGGATCTTGACCAAGGTGTTCTCATGTGAGAACACCCTGGTTAAAATTTGTTCAGCCTCAAATGGTCAAAGCTAAGTCGGACTGGGGTCATTTCGGTTTAAACTTCCCCAGTAAGTGCCCTCTCTCCTTTTTAGTTTTGTTTAAGTTTGTCAGCATGATTTGTTGTTGTGAGTATTTGTTATTGTCTGTTACTTTTTCTGTTTTCTTCCATCTCTAGCAAAGACCTTTTATTTGGTCGATTGATTTTCTATGTGTGTGTTCTGAATGTACTCTGTGATATACATGCTCGTCGATTAGATTAATCGTCAAATAAGTTAACTTATAGAGGTTCCCAGTGATTGACCAAAGTTGTCCGAAGCCCTTTAGGTCCCTGAACGTATCGTTTATATGAGCAACTGATTATTACCTGTTATAATTAGTATAGTCGACCTGATAAATGTCGTCGATTAACTTCCTACGACTGAATGTTCAAATATTCTAATATGTACAACCTCACTTGACTGAATGGACCTGTATTGTGATTTGAGTGTTGTACATTATCTATGACTGCTAGTTTATTACCACATTGTAAAAAAACAATTAAAAGAATCAGGCTAAGGCAATTCTGAAATTGAACTTTCAGAAGTTCAAAAATGCCCTGATACTGCGATGGGCAGGGCAGTAATAATCAAGGGCTAACAAGGGTATTCTGGGGTGTTGAAAAGGACAAAACGATTAGTTTAAATGAGCTGACAAGTAGTGTACTAATTTGGGATTAAACTAATACCAATGGGGAACAAGACACAAGGGTATGGGGCTTAAAATGAATAATAAAATGAGCCCATAACTCTTGATTAAAGAAAACCAGGCGTGGGGAACAAATGGCTGGCACCAAAAGATGCTTAGGCATGGGCTTAAAGGGAATGGGCAGTCTGCAAGTGGGGGATCCAGGCAGCTTAGCTGCACTGGGTCGTTTGGCTTATAAATAGGCCACTTCATAACTTAAGGGAGGCTGGACTTTGAGTCTTCAGAAAAAAGAGAAAACAAAAGGGGAAATTTTCAGAACACTTTAACCAATCACTGCCCAAAACTGCACGAGGAGCTAAATTGGTTGAGCTATTCTGGCCAAGCCAGTTATTCTAACTAGGGTCATTACTGTTCCATTAAGAGAAGGGCTGTGTGTTTTCTGCTGTGATTGTTACTACACTGAGTTTTCTGTGTGCTGTGGTTCGAGTTTTAGTCTTCCTGATTATTGGAACTGTACTGGGTATTAGCTGAGCTTTGTGGTTATTGGGTTTTCTGTTACTGTCACATTTGGTATCTTGGATTTTCTACTGGTTCACTACTCTTTTTCTGGGATTGTTTGTTTGGGCCTCGACCACCTGTGGTTTCTTTTGTTCTGGAAACTGTTGCTATTTGTCTGTTGGACTGTGGAGAGCATTTGTGGCTGTTGGTTTGCTGTTGTGTTGTTGCTGTTTGGTTGTTGTTGCTGTTGCCTGTTGCATACTACTCAACTGATCACTCTCCTTCTTCCTTTCCTTTCCTTACCAGGTACACAATTAATACCACCAATGTAACTGAAAGTTTGAGCATGAATGCAAAAGAGAGGACCTGCAGATTGTTTTTATATACACATGGACTGTTGTATTAAATGTCATGTAGTATATAATAATTACATTTTCGTTTGGATAACAGAAGTAGCCTACATGTTTAGTATACCAATGTAGGTTAGTGAATGCTAGTCATATATGTATGCTGTTAGGTTAAAATATTCCCATTGCAATAAGTTGTATCTTAGACTTAGTTTGATGGTGTAGTATATTCTCTAATGTAGGCCAAGTATGAAAACTATCCACTATTAGTTAAGTTCTTTCCCCTTCTGTCAAATTGTCGCATATAAATTGATAAACTCATTTTTCAGAACTAAGAACCAGTTCAGGCCTCAACCTCATGAAGGTTGAGCCCAGATCGAAACAGACCAAGTAGGCCCGTATCGGAAAAACAGGGGCCCAAGTCTGGCCCATCTCGTATGAGCTAGGTTTGGGCCCATAATGTTCGGTTAATTGCCCATGAGTGTAATCACGTTTTTTATTGTTCTGTAAAAGCATTTTTAAATAAGCTTGCAAGTATGTAATCAACTAGGGCTATCTACTGCTTTCAATTAGTAGAGACAAACGCGACAAGAAACGTAGTTGCTATAGGATATCCCTTTAAAAATAGAACGAGATGAGCCTCGACAAACAAAATGTACAAAGCTGCGGGGCCCTCTAGAAATGTGTATATTACAATACTTAGAATTCAGGAGGGCCGCTTAGCGAATTTCACGGTCCTCCCAGAATAATAACGCGATAGTCTCTTTAAGCGCGTGCTTAATAAAGTTACCCCCTTAAACTCGGGTGCACATTTATGTGACCCAAATCCAAATCTCAACCGAGTCGAGATATGTCAATAACCACGGGTGCATTGATGTAACGTGGTTCGAGATATGTTTTCATAACGTTGCAAGTCCTATAAAATAACAATAATGATAAAAGCGGTTAAAAGATAAAATTGGCACATAAGTTCACACTTGTATAAAATCAGATAATCAAGCCGAATATAACAGTTGAGCGACCGTGCTAGAACCATGGAACTCGGGAATGCCTAACACCTTCTCCCGGGTTAACAGAATTCCTTATCCGGATTTCTGGTACGCAGACTGTAATATGGAGTCATTCTTTTCCTCGATTCGGGATTAAAATTGGTGACTTGGGACACCCTAAATCTCCCAAGTGGCGACTCTGAAATAAGTAAACCAATCCCGTCTCGATAGTCCTTTAATTGGAAAAAACTCCCATGTACCCTCGCGGGTGCGGAAAAAGGAGGTGTGACAGCTCTGGCGACTCTGCTGTTTTTTTGAGTCAAGGTTTCAAACGAGGTAACATAGATACAACTCTCTTTATTAAGCAATCAAATTCTGGTAATCTCATTACTCAAATTTACGTTGATGATATTACTTTTGGAAGTTCTAACACCACTCTTTGTAAAGAATTTGCTCTTTCCATGAAAGGTGAATTTGAGATGAGCATGATGGGAGAACTAACTTTCTTTCTTGGACCTCAAATCAAGTAGTCTCCTAAAGGAATCTTTATTAGCCAGTCAAAATACACCAAAGAAAAAAGTTTGGAATGAAAAATTCTAAGGCTATTGGTACTCCTATGAGTCCAACTACTGTGCTAGATGATGACAGCAATGGAAAAATGGTTGATGAAACCATGTATAGAGGAATGATTGGATCTCTACTCTATTTAACTGCTAGTTGACTAGATATTATGTTTAGTGTATGCAAATGTGCTAGATTTCAGTCAGCTCCTAAGGAATCACATTTGACTGCGGTCAAACGCATTATTAGATATTTAATTAGTACTACTGAATTCGGACTTTGGTATGATCGATCTAACAATTTTTCTTTAACAGATTTTTCAGATGTTGATTTTGCCGGAGACAAAACTGATAGGAAAAGTACCAACAGGACATGTCAATTACTGGGAAATGCCTTGGTATCTTGGCACAGCAAGAAACAAAATTGTGTTGCTCTTTCAACAACTGAAGCAGAATACCTAGCTGTTGATAGTTGTTGTACACAAGTTTTAAGGATCATGCATCAACTTCTTGATTATGATTTATGTCTTATGGCTACTCCTATTTTTTGTGACAACACAAGTGCTATTTGTCTATCTAAAAATTCTGTGCATCATTCTAGGGCAAATCATATAGAAATTAAACATCATTTTATGCGTGATCATGTTGCAAAAGGTGATATTGCATTAGAATTTATTAGCACTGATTCTCAACTTGCAGATATCTTTACTAAACCTCTTTTAGAAGAGAGATTTTGTATCCTTCGAAAAAATATTGGAATTCTGCCAAATTTATAAACCAATTGTCTGTTAAATTGTTTAAATTATTCTGTATGTTTTTTTGTATATTTTATTTCCTTAATTATCCTTGTACTAATCAATTTTTCTGTAAAGGTGTAATTATTACGTGCAGTCATTCCAAACCATCACTTCCGTCTATACTTGACCCTTCCAATAACCAAGATGCCTCTTCACTTTTCTTAAATCCTTGATAAAAACCTCTATCTTCCTAAAACACCTTCCTCATTCCTTACTAAACACCCTTTCGATTTCTCCATGGCCAAAAGAAATCCTTCGTGTGCAACTAGAAGAAGCAGTAGGTTTCAAAACCTACAACATAGAAGGAACGGTGGATGTAGAATCATCTACTGATTCAGACCTACTCAAGACTAATAATGACCGCAGTGCTTCATCTGAAGATCAACCCATTAGCCAGAAAAATTCCGAAAAATGACCCATGGAGAAAACCCCCAAAAAGGCTGCTTGCAAAAAGGGCAAATGCGTGGATTTCGGTCTAGAAGATAAGTTGATCTTCTATGGTCCCAGTGAAAAGGCAAAGTTTGAGTCCTATAAGTCAAAATCCATGGCTTATGGATGATGTGTAAGTCTCTCTCTTATGCAAAGTCTTCGTTGTGATGTTACTGAATTTTTTTATTTCTATCACATTTCCCTTGTGTTTGACACTCTTGGAAATTCTATGTATGAAGAACCTATGCAAATGTTTTATGCAAATCTGTTTGTGAATGATAAAGATGACTTAGATTCTATGGTCTTAGGTACTAGAATTGTGTTGGACTCCTACCAATTTGAAAAGATCTTTTCTGCCAAATTTAGTGGGTATGATGTATTTGTCCAAAATTCTTGGCCCAAAGATTTTGATGTGTCTTTTGAAGAAGCAAAAACCCTTTTTGCCTGATAATCCCCCTGACATTGGCCCAAAAATCTGAAATTTGAACACTGGGTTTTGCGCCACATGATTGCCACTACCTTACTTCCTAGGTCTGGATCTCTAAGTTCATTGTCCACTAGAGATGTCTTTGTTCTCTACTGTCTGGTCAATAACAAACGCCTTAATTGGTTTGTATGGATCCGTTAATATATGCTTGAGCATATTAGGGATATTTCCTCGTCTACTGTTTGTCTGCCTTATGGCATTCTTGTCTCATATTCCGGAAGTTATGAAGGTTGATTTAGCACCCTTTACCCCCAAGCACATCTCCAGTACCTATGATAAAATAACTTTCTCTATGATGTGTTACTCATTGGGTGAAAATGGATGGGTTAAAAGGGCCAAGGTTGAAAGTGCTCCAGCTCCTGTAGATGTTACAATTGATTAACCAGTCCCTCAGTCGACTACCTCCCAGAGTCTTCCACATATTCAACAACAACTTGATGAAGTCAAGCAACTGTTAGTGGAAATGAAAGAACAGGTAGATAAAATCAGAGAAGTCACTAAGGAGATAGGTACAGATGTAGCAAAGCTATGGATAGATATCGGGGCTACAAGGAGATAAGGAACAAGGGCATTCAATTCCATGACTAAAAAAAATGGGCAAGCTCGTCAAAGATGTTGACAACTCCTATGACTCCTTCTGTACCCAAGTGATCAACACCCTCAAATACTTTCTAGGACGTCATTAATTATCTCTAGCTGTTTTGTGACAAAAAACTTATATTTTTTTGTGTGGTTTTTAGACTATTACTTTTTGGGTCCGTACTAACTTAAGCCTCTACTGAAGGCTCTACCGTTCTTACCTCTTTAGTATGTTTATTATATATGCTTTGTGTTTTTGTATGTTATTCCTCTTTCCTTTTTGATTGATGTCAAAGGGGGAGAAAAGCTGGGAGTAAACACTCAGGGGGAGACATGAGCACACCTTTCCAAACATATGAACAATTCAACTTAAGGGAAAGCACTAGCTCAGGGGGACCAACTCCTAAAGGAAGTATCTTAAGATTGTTTAAATCCTGTTTACTCCCTCTTGATTGTTATCATCAAAAAGGGGAGATTGATAGGTTTTAAGGTCAGGTTTCAATGATGACAATATTATCTATTGTTTTATTTTCAGGGTAAACAAAAAGGAAAGAATGAAGATAATTAGCAGATTACTACTGGATTCAAAATAAAGAAAGAAGGAAGAATTACTTACTGCATTAATGATCATTAAAAGGAAGCTCAACTCAAGGAGTGAACGAAGATTCAGTTACAATCATTAATGATCAATCAAGAAGCATTTTGACTCAATCAAGGGAACTCATTCCAGTTTCGAAGAATACGCTCACTAAATCTCTCCTTGAACTCACCCGGAACATGGAAGGTCACATTCAAGTCTGGGCCAGTCAAAAAGCAAGATTCAAAGAGGCATCTCTCGGGTCAAATCCCTTAATCAAAGATCTTATGCCTCCCGTTTCCAAGAAGGATTTAACGACTCTTTTCTCTGGTATAAAAAAGGGAAGCTCTCTCAAGAAGAAGACCACGCAAATACAAAAAGAGTATTCTAAATCTGTCTACTTCTTAGTTCAAACACTGTAATTCTAAGTTATCAGTGTCTCAAAATATAGAGAGATCTAGAGTACAAAAGAAAGTTGTGTCACTTGATCAGAACTCACTTGTTGATTCTATATGTTGATGGTAAACAAAAAGATACCATCAATCGTGTAAATTTATTCAAAGATCTTAAGGGAACCCTAGTGACCCAAGGGAACTAGATGTAAGTACCACAACGGTACCGAACCAGTATAAATTGTGTGTGTCTTACTATTGCTTTTTACTAATTTTACTCCTTCTGTCTCGTGGATTAGTCAACTAATATTCATATTAGCCGACTATATTTTAATTAGGCAACAATTCACCCCCCCTCTTGTACTTTCAAAGACAACCAAACTTAATGAGATAGTGCAAAATAATCATGGAAGGTTTGTAGATGTTCATGATGAATTCTCTATAGATTTTGACTTGAGAAATACCCAGATGCAAATGAAAGATAGGAAAACATGAGAAGCAGGTGTTGTGCTTTGATAACCCCCAAAGGTGCATTTGGTCTTGACGGAGAGCCTATTGAGGGTCCTTATGAGAAAGGAAGTGTCATAGTGACACATAGAAAGGCATGTTCTCTCATGGTTATCGAACAAGTGTTGGAAAACTAGCATAATGAATTCACTAAGTAAGGAACACAATTAACACGTTGTGGAGGTATAAAGAGAAAATAATCATTTGTTATGAGCTGGACATGCTTCTGCTATACTAACTTCCAAACTGCAATACAAGACCACATTATGGGCGGCCACAATACTAGGAACAAAGTGAGCTACTTGCTGCGAGATGTCCCAAATTGACACGAAAGTTATACCACGATGGCGACATATGATCTTCCTACGATGAAGATATGAGGATCTCAATTTTCAGAGAGACTTTATGCACATGGTGAGCATTTTGATTGGCATGCACTCATATGATAGGTGATGATGTATGCTCACATGTTACTTGATAGTGAGAAGGTTTCGTGATGATACTCGAAAGAGAGTAGAGTGACTATTTAGACCATAGAAACCATATACACCAGTGAGTAAAAGAGTGACTCAAGAAGGATCGCAACACTGGGATGCTTTATATGGAACTTGACACCACATAGGTAAACTTTACGACGGTGCATGCATAGGCACAAATGAGCAGATATTGTCCATTTAAATAAAAGATACTATAAGAAATTCATCGGGTATAGTCCCTTGTTGAGAATTTAGGAAAGAAAGTGGGAAGTATTAATCCTAGAGTTATAACTCTATTCAAGGATATAATTATAGAACTTAATTTCCACAAGAGGATGTAAATAAGAGACTTTGTAATAAAGTGGATTCACGAATAATGCGTCTAGTTCAAAGAGTAGGTACATGCAATGTTTTGTGACTCAACATCTTATTATGACCATGTTCATGAGAACTCTTCAATATGGTTGCACGTATACAAAAAGGAAATAGTGTGGTGTTCATAATGATATAGCCAGGAGTGACTTACTTGGTAACTTTAGATTGGTGGGGCAGTACCTTAACTGGTGCACCCTAACTCCACATCTGTAACATACATTGGTAACATACTGATACACTACATGATCTGATGGTGCAGTGACATTAATAGGAACAAGGGTACTCCCTGTAGCAACAAGTTCTACCAATCCCTCCATGGCCCAATACATTCTCCTAACAAATTCTTGGGAAAATCTCACCCGTATTCAATGGTGGGGTCATTCCCTCCTTACTGCTTCAAACTCGTGGATTATAGTTTCAAGATTTCTCATTTTGAGAATAAGACATAGCGAGGAAATTAGCTCCCTATCTTGAGCTGTACTGCACGATCTGGAGTATCAAAGAAGGGTGAATTCTTAAATGTCCGAATAGCCTCCAACTTATAGATGTGGTCGACAGCACACCGATAAGAAGAAATCTACTAGACACTGCTCCGAGACATCCTAGGACACTTTAAAACCTTAGGCTCTGATACCAAGTTTGTCACGCCCCAAAAACCGAAGAGCACGACTGGCGCTCAACCGAGTAAACCCGACTGAGCAAGCCTGTTAGGTTTCATTCTACCCAAACTAGAATAAAGAGGAGATGAACTCCATTAATCATACTTTGTAAATATTTCATTAACAACTTCCATTTTATTTCCATTAGCAGTTTCAACCATAATGTCCAAAACATTATAATTTTTATAATTATGATGATGAAAAACATATTTGCCAAATACCAATACTTCTAATTTAATTTCTAATATCAAACACCACACACAACCTGTCTACGGAGCCTCTAAATACAACTGAAGAGTAATATGGAAATGCCAGCAACAAGATTTCGACTATACCTCAAAATACAAAGTACATGATAAACAACGATACAGGATCCCGAAATGAAGTGGGGCTCACTAAGTTAGCTGAAAGGAAGGTGTGTCACTAGCTGCGACCAACACTGCCTGATATAGAACCACCTACATACATTTAAAGATGTAGCGCCCCCGGCAAAAAGGACGTTAGCGCCGTCGAATAGCACTAGTATGAATGGCTAAAAGTCCTCTTTCAAAATATAATGTCAATATAAGGAAAGACAGTCATATAAACAACAAGTAAAAATCAATGACATCCAAAAGCCAAGTTAACCATAACAATTTTTCAATATATGGAAGTTCATATGGTAAAAAAATGAAACTCGGGATATGAAGACAATACTATTATTGGATAGAAGATATTTAATACCGATCACCACAAATTCACATTACCACTATTCACAATATGCACATCATAACTAACTCCCAATTTCAATCAGTGTTTCTGTGCCAATATATACATATACATATTCCACCGTGAATCTTAGCACGGAGTCCGATCACGACCCGATCGGCTAGGTCATCTCCTTAGAGATATTTTTCCACAATCTCAATTCTCGTTTCAATTTCGGTCCAATTTCCAACACAGTACCACCGTGTTTGCGGCATGGAGTCCGATCAAGGCCCGATCGGCTAGGCCATCTCACTCAAGACATTTCAATTTCCATCAACCATCTCGCTTCAAATTTATTTCACATATATCAGTTCATCGGCACTTGGGGCCACAATTATCGCATCATATTTGGCATTAGGCCACATTTCATAACTCAAGCTCTTTTCCCCCACATTTCACATCATTTTTACTTTCAACATTAAACCTTTCAATTCAAGATAATAGGCACATACGAGAGCAATTATAGGTCGTAAGCATAAAGAGGATTTCACACATTTCAGCATAACAATCTCAAATCAAACTCGACTTAAAGTCTAGGTATTTTAGCACATATTTCACATTCTTCACACATTCTCATTTGGTAAAATAGCATATTGAAAGCATTGAGACACATCTTGCACATATATTCTTGCAACACAAATTCATTTAATTCATTTCAAGACATCTTTATAGATTACCAACAACTAGGCACAATCAATCAAATACATTTGGTACACATAAGAGCAATTAGGAGTATCAGCCACATCGAGTTTTCTCACACATCTTGGCATATATATATATATATATAAGGCTCATTTCGGAATAGTCATGTTTATGAATAATAACTCGGAATATAAGATTTATGAACTTTGAGCCACCATGCTTGAACTTATGAAAACATTTATGGAATTCGATTCTAAGAGAGAAAGTTTAGCTATCATACCTTGTTTAAGCTTTCCTTAAGTTACTACAACGTTCCGAAAATTCTAGCAATCCCAATCTACTTTGAGACATAACAAAATCGAACATAAGGAAGATATTGATGGTTTTAGCTCGTTTGAGCATTTTATCTAACACTAGTTGTGCATCTTGATTTCAAAGCTCTTCTACAACATTTCGTTTATTCCCCAACCCAATCTTTACTTATTTTTGTTTAAAAATCTTCCCACAACCCTAATTTGTACATGCATGTATACATAATACTATTACACCTAAGAATTATACCTCAATAACCCATCTTATACCCAAAACTCGAAATTAAAGTCCAGTGTATAGAACCTTACCTCTTAGATGAAGATCTTGTGATTGGTTTCCTTGATTCTTGAAGATTGATGAAAGATTGAATGGTTAGACTGTTAGACTGCCTCCTTATCTCTCTAAAATTCTCTTAACTCTCTCTAAAATCATCAGAATAATGCCTCAAATGAAGCCCAAAAGCCTATATATCAAAATGGGGTAGGGTCATGAAAATAGGAAAATTAACCCCCCGAAAATTAACTCGAAATTAAAATCCAGTGTATAGAGCCTTACATATCTTTAAGTCGATCCTTCGACGAAGATGGTGGGAAAGTCTCCTATTTAATATAATCTACACCAATTAAATTAACACTGCTATCAACAATAGTAACACATCAACTAACTACCACGCGACAAGCTTGTTCTACGGCAAATCTGACAGCATCTCCGTTTCTTTTACCTCCCTCAAGGTTACAACATTAACAACAATAGGCCACCCTTAATCCATATACCCAGCATCTTAACAATACTAGAACTTCCCAATAATACATTATAACAACATCAATATGGCCAACGTTAAACTTAGGAATAGCTAGCTTATGATACATCGAGCGACAAGCTCGGTCCTTAAATAGCAACAAAATAATAATCTACACTTCTTTTTCTCATCAAGTTACACATTAACAACAACAACACCACACACATACATACATATATATTATCTCCTAAAACTCCAGCAATAACAACATCATAAAACACCTCAAAATAGTCCAACATGGTATCGCAACTTCTATACGTCTTTTGACCATCAACTCATAACTTCTAGCTTCAAATGACTTAGCTAGGGCATAGATATGATAAAACTTATGTAAGAGAAGAAGATATTACCTTTAAACACAAAGAAAAACTCCAACAACAACTCTTCTTAAACTTAAAAGAACTCACAATACATCAACAACATCATATAAGTGATCTCCACCACATCTACGACATTTTGATGAAGAACTTAGGTGGTTTGGCCTTAGATTTGTGTGGGAATCTTTAGGATATGCTTAGAAAGCGTTTAGAGCTTCTTGGAGGTCTGATTTTGTCGAAAATAATATTTAGAGACGATAGTTTTCACTTTATATAACAAAGTAAGATTCCATCGACTTTATGGGTCCCATGGAAGCTACTTGCGCAGTCTGGCAAAAACACGAATCTCACTCTATTTTGACATCATATTGATGAACAATTTAATGTGTTGGAATTTGGATTCGAATATATTCAATTTGATGTATGTATCTGTCACGCCCCGAACCTATGGGCGAGACCGGCACTCGGTGCCTTACCTGGCCCTGCATACCAACTTGCGACTAAGGAACTCTGAACATGTGATGTCATACTTTGGCCATGGGCCAATTGCAAGAAAACTACAAATGTTGACTAAATATCAATATAAAGCTGGGCCAACAAAGCCGTCGTAATTATTGCAGCTGACAAACCAACCAAATATACATACAGGGTCTACAAGCTCAACATATTGAACTAACTAACAGGATATGTCTATAAGCCTCTACTGGTGGATACAATATGATCAAAATAGCTCCCCGACCTATTCATACCATATATACATATATACACAAGATGTACATAAAGCTCTAGACCCGGAAACTCCAAAAGGCATGGAGCTTACCGATCAAGCTGAACTCGGGCAACACTTAATGAAGAGGTCTACTCGCCTGTCTGTCTGAACCTGCACGCATGAAATGTAGCGCCCCCAGAAAAGAGACGTCTGTACGAAATAATGTACTGAGTATGTAAGGCAATATACTGAAAGATGAAACTGAACTGATAATATAATAACTACAAGTATCTGGAAGTCAAAGATACTCTCAATATAGTAAGTAAAATAGTTGTCCGGCCCTATAAGGCTCGGTACACATATATATATTTGCTTTGCCATAGTAGGCTTGCTCATAAGCGCTCGGCCATACTAGGCTATGTACCTCGACCAACTGGGCTTGCCCATATGCGCTCGACCACAGTAGGATCGTCATATAACTTACCATCTAATCAGAGGTTGCCCAATAGGGGCCTGCCCATCGATTATAGCTCGATGGTAATGAAAATACTTTTAATACTGTATATATATAAACTCTCTGATCTCTTGAATGGAAGAAGGAAATAATCAATTAAATATGATGTCCCGATAAGGAGAATATCGTAACTTACAAAACCAGGAAAATATACGTAACTTGCGAGACTAGCAAAATATACGTAAATTCGGGATATAAATTTTTCTTTATGACTTGTTATCAAACTTGTGTAATTATGAGATCATGCTAAAATGAAGGAAAAGATTAGCCTTAACATACCTAGAGTAGGGAAAAATCCGTATGATATTCTTGGAAAAGGTTGCACCGTACTCCCTTAGAATCACAAAATCCCGTTGTTATTACACAGTGTAACTTTCTATGAAAATTTAGCCCAAAATCCATCACTTTGCTTAATTAATTCACGTTTCTTGTGATCATCTAGGAGTCTTAGAAATTGGAATTTGAAGCTTTTTCTGTAAGCTCCTTTTTGCACATTTATGCAACTTCCTCTTAGTTTATACATAATAAACCTTGTAAGACACCAATCCTACTACACATGCCACCTAGCATATATAATAAATAGTCATCATATGGGCTTTGCATGGCTGCCACATCATGCTTTAAGACTTATCCAAATCATTATTAATTACCAATTTAATTAATTTGGTAATTTCCCATTAATCCCATAATTAACTAATTATCCACATAATTAAGAATTATCTCAAATTATTTAAAATACTACTCACTTTTACCACACTTTATACACCTTACTATCATGGTTATTTGGTACCTTGCATGATACTAGTCCATAAATACCAGGTATTATAGCTCAGATCATTTTTTTTATCCAAAATGACAACTTTCGACGAAACTCATTTTCTTCGATTTGCTTACCCTTTCACCTTCAAGAATTTACTTATCCCTTGTTTGACATATCATAATACCTATAATCTTAAAATAATCCCATTCCCGAGCTTACGTCGATTAACTTACGACGAAATTTTAACGTACAAAAATGTGGGATGCAACATCTCATTTCCGAGCTTTCATCAATTGATTTATGGCATACTTCCACACACGTAAATATGGGGTGTAACGGTATCTCCCCGTAACTCAAAATATATTTATATAAAAGCTCTGTAACATTAGACCCAAATTTAGGCCAAATTATAAATGTAACGTGCGACAACTTTTGTCATGTTTTGTTTTACAACCTATTTGACTTAAAAACTAAACATACAAATATTATATGATTCAACTACCTTAAAACATGAACTCCTTAGGATATTAAGCACACCTATATTATCCCAAAAGTACGAGTTATAACATCTTCAATTAGTTTAACCTCCGACCCTCACTATACTTCCTTAACACTTGTTTTAACAATTATTATCTTTGTAAAGGTCCTTAAGCTCTTCAGCTTACATTGACTCACTTAATATGAATTGTATAATGAAATATGGGATGTTACATCCTCCTCCCCACCCCTAGGAACATTCGTCCTCAAAGGTTAACTCTTAGAGACTTGCAAAAATTTCGCCAAAGTCTCCTTTGACCACTTGACTAAAACCAACTTGCACGCAACTAGAAAATACACTATACATGCCACACATAACCAATATCTGTAAATGGCAATACTTGGCATCACATGGATATTTATCATGGATTGAGCAAGATATAAATACAAATTCACTTCAACATTCAACATTTATGCTGGTAGGGTTGTAAATAATATCTAACTATGGAAAAAGGTCGACATCTTATACCATAATATTATCATCTTCGTCGTGATTGTTGTTTTTCTTATACTAAAGCCTTCATATAGGGACATTACCAACTTATGAATGTTACTTCTACCCGATACTCACGCTCCTTTGATTCAATCTTGTTCAATATGTTCTAATACCATTCAATATCTATAAAATCGCCTCCCTCCTGGTCCTCTAACTCAGGATCCTTATTGACTTACTTATTGAGTTTTCTATCTCACATTTTCTTAAGAAATGTTATCATCCTCAATATTAAACCTACAATTATTATTATTTAGTAATCTTACTACATTTATGTAACCTTGTTCTTACTATGTCTTATATCCCACTTCGGGAGTTCATAAATGTCTAAGCGACGCTCGTGTTCATTACCTTATCTAGTCTTTCTGTCTTTTAATTCTACTTTGTAGAAATTTGCTTTAGGTATGACATGCTAAATCTATTAAAAATCAAGCTACTACATTATCTATATATATATATATATATATATATATATATATATATATATATATATATATATATATATATATATATAGAGAGAGAGAGAGAGAGAGAGAGACCTAGTAGAACAATTACACATACTCTCATTCTAAAATAGGTAACATACCTAATTGCCTCTAAGATGGGGGCTCGAAATCCCACTGATATCCCATTTCATACATTTGATTTTGGGTCCCTTTTAAGCCTGACGCTCTCCTTCTACCTCTGCCCAGCTGAATGATGGTACTGAGCCCTTAGGCTTCCCTGAACGACTGCTACCCTCACAACTCAACATCGGACAACTCTGTGCCATATGACTTAGGGTGCCACATCTGAAACATGCATCTGTATCTCATAAGCACAGTCCCTCGTGTCTCCTTCTGCACTATTCACATCGAGGTGGTTTCATTTGTCCAATACTCTCTTGATCTTGCACTCCTTGTACCCTTGATACATGACATATTCTCAACTGAAGACTTTAAGAATATTGGGTGTCCTCAGGCCTAGATAAATTACCCTCTGTCTGACCTTGTCTCTTTTGAGACCTGTTACTACTCGCTTCCCCTACATACGCATCAACTAGTCTGTCTCTCTTACCTTGCTGCCTTTCTCGAGCTTGTTCTAGTTGCTGTCGCTGTTTATGCTTCGCTAGATTATGGGCGAAAGCCAAAATCTGCGATATGTCCATATTGTCATTCAGCGAGGCTGTGGTACAAGCTTTAACTAACTTTGGTGCTAGCCTCGCCACAAATCGATGTATCCTAGCTCGCATCGTATTAACCAAAGATGGAGCATACCTGGCCAACGAATCAAACCTGAGGTTGTACTGGCGAACACTCATGTCACCCTATTATAGGGCTAAAAAATGATCAACCTTGGCTTCCCAAATCTCCAGTGGTAAGTAATGGTCCAAGAAGGCTCTGGAGAATTCTCCTGACTTTACTGGTTGCGCACTCTGCCCTCTGGACAATTCCCATGAATCATACCAATACACAGCTATACCTCGCAGCCTCAAACCTGCTAACTCCACTGCCTCTATCTCGGAAGCATGCATAACTCGGAAGATCCTGTAAAACTGGTCAATAAAATCTTAGGGATCCTCGTACTGATCTGTCCCTGTGAACTCTGGAGGTCTCAAAGCAATAACTCGCGGACCCTCAAACTTTCGAGCCCCTCAGAAGGTCCCATACTAGCTGGAACACAAGTCTGTTATTATGTATCTACTAACTAGGTCAAAATATGTACAACAATCCTAAGATCCTGATCAGTAGGGACTGGTGGCGGTATTGGTGCTCTATGAAGCTCCTCTGGTTCTAGTGGAGTAGGGGATACTCGGGAAGGTGACTCTACTCGAACCTTTGACAGACTACATAAACCAGTGGCATCTATGTACAATATATTGAATATGAGTTCGGCATTGACTCCTTATAACTCAGCTCTTTACCTCATGATCTGGATCAGAAAGATGGGTAACCAATCCTAAATACCTTGTAGCTTCTTATATATAGATATGGTGCACAACACATCCATAAAAAAGACTCTACTAGACAAGGCTTTGTAGACTCCCTAAGACAACCATGTTCTGATACCAATTTGTTACACCCTAACTTAGGTGAGGTGTGGCTGGCACTCAGTGCCGTACTAGCCCAAGCGAACCACTTTTCAACTCTTGAATGTTGGACGTAACTTAGAACATACATAGGCGAACATGGCTGCCACTCATAATATATCGTAGGCAGCCAAGCATCATATCAGCTAGCTATCATACTCAAAAGGCAAAATACATAAGTTGCCACTTGACCTATGGTCCAAATCCCTGTTACACACTTTCTAGGAACGAATATTACTTTACACATCCAACCTTTCCAAAGTGTATCTAATACACACCACTTTTGGCAGCTGGCGCGCGCATGTTTTACACAAAAAAAAGGCGAGTAAATGTAAAACTTTCGGGTCTAAACCATTATCTAAATGTCACATGTCCCCAGCCTTTGTTATTTTTTTTTTCTATTTTTAGTTATTTCATCTCCAAATAATTTGGTCTTTTTTCCACACACCCCCCACCCGTTTTCTTCTTCCCCTGGACACCTACTTTGTCATCTCCATTAATTAAACTATTGAAACACAAAAATAGTTTTAGAGCTAGGTCCAAGTTTCAAATTAATTAGTCATATCCTTAAAGTTTAAATATTTTTAGATCTGCTAATGAAATCAGTGACTGATTTCTCCATTTGTTTTCATAATTTTGTTTTTAGATCTGCTTATTTTTTCTTTGACTTCAAAAATTTAATTTTTTTTGAATGGGTGTGAAGAAAGGGTTTATAGTGTAGGTTTTGCTCTAAAAATTATGGCGATAGTGATGGCTGTCATGGCCAACACTTAAAACACCATGTGAAAGATCTGTGTGAATATTGGCCATGGCGATAGTGGTGGTTGCCATGGCCAACGCTTGATTCATGTGATTTTTTTTCCTGATAGGTATTTCCATGGATGTGAGATTTTAGAGGAGGCTTGGTGGGTATTTCCATGGAGTTTAGAGGAGGCTTGGTAGGGGAGTTTAAAGAAGATGAGAGATGGGGGAGGGGGGTTGTTTCCCGTTTTTTCTTTTTTTCTTTTAAATATATCAATTGTGGTGTAAATTTAGTATTTTTATTTTTTATTTCTTGAGTTAGGACATGTGTCACGACCTTATTGGTGCGTGATATTATACATATTCTGAAAAATTGGTTAAGAAAAAAGTGGTGTGTCTTAGATACATTTTGGAAAGGTTGGGTGTATAAAGTAATATTCGTTCCTAGAAAGTGTGTAACAGGGACTTGGGTCATAAGTCAGGTGGCAACTTATGTATTTTGCCTACTCAAAATATCAATACATGTTCGGGCCGAGGAGGCCACTATGAGTATCAATATCAAACAATCCGGAAAAAAACATAAATGAGGGTCGACAATGCCACTAACATACTGTTCACATTGAACCTGTGTCTACAAATCCTCTAAGAATGTTAGTATATTAGACATAAAAATATCATCGAGATAGGGCCCCGGCCTACCCGTAAGTCTATACCAGAATTCGATATCATGACCTCTAGACTTGGCTACACTCCGGAAGAGATAGAGTCTTACCAATTGCCCACTGAATAAATTCTGAAAACTGAAAAGCATGAATGAATACAAAAATAGTCTGTGAATGATAAGAATAAGAGTGAGCTTACCATGTACTGTAGATCGAATTACTAGATCGCTAACACTTGGACCACTTGATTCTTCAATCTGATTGAAAAACTCAACATATCATAAGATTCTAAACTATTTATATCAACTGTTGCTTAGTGATCTCTTGTGGCATCGCCGTTGTTACTTATTATATGAATACAATGTGGCTCTTACGTGTAGCAAGGTAGACTATCCGTAAGGCACATGACAACATTACTATCTGGTGGTACGTACCCGTAGCAAAGCAGACCGTCCGTACGACTCAAATATTCGGGTCAGACTATGCATACACATGGGACTGTCCACAACCAACCTTTAACGTACATATACGTTACATAGACCATCCATAGGTTAACCTTCACTATCCCCCTATGCATTCATAGACCATCCATATGGAACATACTTATGCATAAATAACACTACAATAACATGCAATAGTCAATATCTTACCAGCTAGGTACTCGTGTCTGTAACGTATAAGTTGTTCTACTACTTTCGGTAACTCTCAGTTCATATCCGGCAACTCGTAATCCCTAATCATTAGCTTTAAGGAAACTCATAACTGCTCTTAGATTTACACCTCCATCATGACATACTAGTAAAAAGCTTTCGAGATTTGTATAATCTTACCCTTACAAATTATTTGGTACATTGTAAGGCTCGTATTTCACATTGTTTCGAGTGACTCATCACATTCGTTAACTCAATCTCTACTTCCTTTAATATATGGAATATCATTACTATTTCCTCCTCTGCACTATTATTCTAGTTAGGTAGTTTAATAAATTTCATAATTTATGTGACCTTATATTCTTCTACATAAGATATATTCTTCATTCATTAGTTTTCTCATTCACAACCTTTAAATTTATGGGGAGATTCTTGTTAAGAAACTTATCACATCGCTTAATTTACATATCTCTCTTATTAGCATTAGGGATCTTCCATAGCTACCTTCACTAACCAATTAAAACTATTTCAGACATTTCATAAGATTATAGGTTCTATACGTGATTTCTACTCATGAGCCATTTATAATTTACCATTAAATGAAAGCTATACTTCTTGACGTAATTCCCTAAGGTCTCTACTTATTTCTAGGAATCATCCATGGATTGGAACTACGAGTAACCCATTTCTTATCTATCTTCACTTTTGAACTATTATAGGCCCTTAACCCGTCAACATAGAACATATGCTTGCCCCCTTGAACCTCTTATAAGGGTGACATCGTTATGGAATCATGCTGGAAGAAGAAAAAGAATGCCTTACATATCTTTAAGTCAATCCTTTGACGAAGATTGTGAGAAAGTCTCCTCTTCAATATAATCTACACCAATGAAAATAACACTACTATCAACAATAGGAACACATCAATTAGCTACCACACGACAAGCTTGTTCTACGGCAAATTGGACAGCATCTCCCCCGTTTCTTTCACCTCCCTCAAGGTCACAACATTAATAACAACAGGCCACCCTTAATCCATATATCCAGCAGCTTAACAATACGAGAACTGCCCAATAATACAATATAACAACAATAATAGGGCCAACGTTAAGCTTAGGAATATCTAGCTTATGATACATCGAGCGACAAGATAGGTCCTTAAATAGCAACAAAACAATAATCTACACTTCTTGTACACACACACACACACACACACACACACACACACACACACACACACACACACACACACACACACACACACACACACACATATATATATATATATATATATATATATATATATATATATATATATATATATATATATATATATATATACATATATATATATATATATAAACTCCAGTAACAACAACATCATAAAAATACCTCAAAACAGTCCAACATGGTATCACAACTTCTATACATCTTTTGACTGTCAACTCATAATTTCTAGCTTCAAACAACTTAGCTAGGGCTTAGATATGATCACACTTATGTAGGAGAAGAAGAGATTACCTTTAAACAACAAGAAAAACTCCAAGAACAACTCTCCTTAAACTTGAAAGAACTCACAACATATCAACAACATCATATAAGTGATCTCCACAACTTCTACAACACTTTTGATAAAGAACTTAGGTGGTTTGGCCTTGAATTTGTGTATGAATTAGGATATGCTTAGAGAGAGTTTAGAGCTTCTTAGAGGCCTGATTTTGTCGAAAATAATATTTAGAGATGAAAGTTATCACTTTATATAACAAGGTAAGCTTCCACCGACTTTGTGGGTCCCAAGGAAGCTGCTTGTGTAGTCTCGCAAAAATATGAATATCTCTCTATTTCGACATTTTACTGATGAAAGGTTTAATGCGTTAGAAAGTAGACTCGTAGATCTTCAATTTGATGGGTGTATCTCCCCGTAACACAAACTATATTTATAGAAAAACTCAATGACATTAGACCCAAATTAAGGTCAGATTATAAATGTAACTTGCAACAACTTTTGCCGTGTTTTGTTTTACAACTTGTTTGACTTAAAAATTAAACTTAAAAATATTATATGATTCAACTACCTTAAAACATGACCTCCTTAGGATATTAAGCACACCCAGTTTACCCCAAAAGTACGGGTTATAACATCTTCGATTCGTTTAACCTCTAACCTTCACGATACTTCCTTAACACTTGTACTAACCTATTATTATCTTTGTAAAGGTCCTTAAGCTCTCCAGCTTACATTGATTCAATTAATATGCATTGTAGAATGAAATATAGAGTGTTACATCTCTTCTAAAGAACCTTTTTCTTATGTCTTCAATCTCCCAAAATCGACCATGTCTTCACCACAATCTGAGTCTCTAAAAGCTACTACTGAAGTCCCAGATGTGTCTTTGTCTCATGAACCATGAACATCAGGATTAGATTCCCAACCTTCACCTACTGAAACCCTAATTTTCAACCAACCACCATCCAAAGTCTTCTCATCTACCCCGTCTAGTCCTGGTTTCCATTGCAATCGAAAAAACCAAACTCCCAAAAGGTTTGATGTCTCTCCCTCACTATCTGCTGCCATAGAGAAAATGGAAATAGAAGAACCTTTGTCCACCTCTCGCTTTCTCCAAACCATAGAAGAAATAGTGGAAAGAATTGAAGGTGTAGAGTTCTTTAGCCAATATGTTGAGGAAAAATATGTGGACAAAATAGATATTACTGGTTTGGGTGGTGGTGTTAGTATATGGTGTCTTTGAAACCCCAACTATTCAGGGGTTTGATATGAATGTCTTGTCATGACCAAGTAATGCTCTACCCTCTTCTACGGGTACTGTATTGTTGGATAATGCAGGTGAGAAAGATGAAAATTCTTTGACTGTTGTTGTTGAGGGAAGTATAGTTGGGGATTCCTTGTCTGGCTGTGTGAGTACTAGGATTCAAGGGGGAAGAAAGTGGAAATGGGGACCATGTGCCTCAAGGTGACAAGGCACCAGTCAGTACTATAGGGGAGCCTACAGAGGGACGTGGTGCCTCTGCCCAAGAAGAGTTATCATCTACTACTAGGGATGAAACTCCAAGCTTTATTAGACAGGTTATCGGCAGTACTGACCCTACCTCGTCCTCTCACCTTGATGCATCCCCTTTAGAGATTATGTACCCTGCAAAGAAGTCTGTATTAAAAGGGCAAGGAGATGATAGTATGGAGGACTACGACAATTCATTTGTAGCCCAGTTTATCGCTGCTAGCAGTGGTGGGACAATTAAAAAAGAGTCTGTCCCAAATGACCCACCACTAGGCAACAGAAAAAGGTTACACTTGACAGTGTATTAAAGGAGAATAAGGAGAAATGGAAAAGGAGAAGACTTGTAAAAAATAGACTGGTTGATGAGGAGGATGTGCCTCCGAGAACTATTGTGGAAGTTGAGGATGAGGAGTTGAATCAGGAACCTGGCCTTTTTGTCTATAAAACTTCTAAGAAGGCTATGTTAGTGAAAAAAAGAAAGTTTCAAATTTGTACAGAATGCTAAAGTTGGTGGTGAAGAAAGAGTTGAGAAGGAAAAAATTGTTGAGAAAAAGAAGCCTCTTAGAAAGAGGCCAAGTAGTAGTGAGGAACCTGGTTCCTCGAAGAAGGAAAGAGTAGATGTGTATGAGCTTGAGAGGAAAGCCAAATTTAAAAAGCAGAAAGTTCTGTGGGGTAGAGTTTTTGACACCGACATTCTTGATTAGTCTAGAATAAGGCAGTTGGTTGAAATCTGCCACTTTCAAAAGTGGACTCATCTATTTATTGTTTAGAGTCCAAATGTTTATGAGGAGGAAGTAAGTAGTTTCTATGATGATTTGTTGCACAATACCAACTCATGTTCGATTTGGTGAGCAAGGTCCTGCTACCAAGAACTGAAAGGCGATCCATTGCCTCTATAGCGGACTTGGTTCTTTTGGAGGCACTGGATAACTACACTCCCATCAATTTGCTTGGGAGTTTGATTGAACACATGAAGAAAATGGAAGAATTCAAGGATGGAAATCATGGGTTGCCATGGGTTCCCGCTCACAAAAGTCTTTGAACTATTTGAAATCTCCTTGGGAAGAGCATTTATGGGAACTCGTTAACAAATGTTCTCAATTAACACCATGGAGGAATGCGAGCATGTTGACAAAAAGTGGGTACAGGCAGTAGTTCTACAATCTCTCAACTTATCGATGCTCAGAATACTGCTAGTGAGGAAATTAGGCGGTTGAAGGCCCAAAATGCTATTCTTGAGGGTAAGCTCAATCAAGCTAGCAAGAAACTTGATTCCAGTAATGCTTAAGGAGCAGAAGTTGCATGCTCTAAGGCTGAGAATACAGAGTTGAGGAAACAAGTGGAGAATCTGAACGAGCAGTTGATCAACGATCAGAGAGCTGCTAATGCTCGTGTGGACGGTCTTCTCAAGGATCTTGCTCCCTCGTCCTTCCCTTCCTCATCCAGTGCACCCTAATTTGTCCCTTTGTCAGATCTTACAGTGTCCTTTTTGTTGTTCGCCCACTATGGTTGTGGTACTATAGTTATGTTTTATTTGTGTATGTTTTTGTAATGATGGTACAGCTACAATAGTTTTTTTTCCTTTAATTAATGAGCATCTTCATCCTTTTAAATGTGTGTCATACTTTTGTGTTCTATTTTTACCTATGTTGTGTGCACACAAGTGGCATGAGTTAACTTTGCTGAACTTTTTTTGCCTTTACTTGTCAGGTCTTTTATGATGCCAAAAAGGAGAACATAATTGAAAGGGAGAAATAGGTTCTCAAGGGGAATATATTTATTTTGCAGGGGGAACAATGTGTAGATCTGGTTCAGGATGGAATATCAATTCTAAGTTTGTCATCATAAAAAAGGAAAAAAATTGATAAGTAATGTATCCTTTATTTTGATGATCTAATAAACTTCATATGGGAACCAGATAGGGAACCTAATACAATTAGTTCCTTTGCGTTCAAAGCAACAAGTCAAAGTCTGGCACAAATCTCAATGAAATCAGATAAGGGAACAATAAGAGAGAACAAATAGAGATCAGTTCCTCCAGTCACAGTACAAGTCAACTTTAACAGCTGTTAAAGTTGTTGTACTCCACACGCAACAGTACAACATCATTGTTGAAGGTTGCTAGATACCAGACACCCCCTTGCATCATCTTTGATGACCTCGCATAGATATTACTAACATGAGGAAAGTA
Source organism: Nicotiana tabacum (assembly GCF_000715075.1). NCBI lineage: Eukaryota > Viridiplantae > Streptophyta > Magnoliopsida > Solanales > Solanaceae > Nicotiana > Nicotiana tabacum. The sequence goes on from NC_134085.1 coordinate 156,369,651, forward strand.
AATACACACACTTGCAAAATCTAACTATCTTTTACTCTCGAGTGTGCAACCAACTTCATTCTCCCAAAGACAATGAAGAAGAACAACAACATAAGGAAGCACAAGATCCCAACATTGATTATATCGTGTGTCCTTAGTATTATTGTGTCTTTGTTCATATTATTTACTTGTAACTCCTACTCAGCTTAATTAGGAACATCTCGTAGGACACTTTATAAACCATAAACTGTGTGGTTGTGCTGACTAGAGTTAGTCAAGTGGTTAGCATTGTAATAGAATTATTACAAAGACTTGCAATATAGTTATTACAAGTAGGTGAGGGATTAAGAGTTTAATTCCTAGGTTATAATAGGTTGTAATCTAAAGTTGCTCAATTAGTGAAGTTGAAATTCTACGATTGTAGGCGGTGATTTTTAATCCCGTGAGCTAGTTTTCCATGTAGATATCGTTGTGTTATTTACTTACTGCTGTGTTCTGTGTGAACTGATAGAGAACTGTGTTCTTTATATAGTTTGGTGGACTCTTAGTTTACATCACTACACATGTGCAATCAGTCAGGATTTTACACCGTAAACAAACTTTAATGCGTGAAAAATGTGAGTGTGTATAAACAATAATCCTCGATCCTTAATAAAGGATCTTTTGGCCTTTTTATTTTAGTTCAAAATATTTGTCTTTTACATTTTCCCTTATTTATTTATATTATGTGTCAAGTTAAGAATATGCAAATTTTAATTAAGGGTAATTTAGTCAAAATACTTATTTCTTTTCTATGATTTAGCAGGGATGGCAATGGGGCAGTACGGTTACGGGGCGGAGGCGGGTTTAGGCCTATGCGGGGCTTATGCGATGTGGGGCGGGTGGGGGCAGGTTGAAATGAAAATTTTTCAAATTCTAGCGGTGGCGGATGGAAAATTTTCACCAAAAATGTTATATGCTGTTATTGTTAACAGAGCAACTGATGCATAACTTGAAATATGTTGCAATTACAAAAATACCCCTATGCGCTCTGAGGAGAATTGAACCTTGTAAAGTTTTTGAACCTCTAAGCTATATTTTTAGACTGTTACATGAGGATTAAAAACAAGTAAAAATTAGATTTTGCCTTGTATATATAGTATAATTTTTATCCCTAAATCCGTCCCTTTTAGTAGTGTATTAACTCTTTAAATTATTTAATGAATGAAATATGAATATCATTTTAGATTTTAATATTAAATAACTGATGTTTACGTTTTGATATCATTCTATAACATCATGAAATAACTAAAATATAAATAAAATAATCAAAAAAAATACGAGAACGAGCACCTTCAGTTGGAAGGTTAGTTGTCATGAAGGTTCGAGATACGCTAGTATGTATTTTATTTTATTTTTGATTTCTTACCTGGTGTTCGGTGTCCGATATCGTATTGGGACCCGACTAAATTCGAATTCGCACCGAAAAATCTACATTGAGAGTAAAGCGCTCCCTAACAAAGGCGACTTCATACCCGGGCCTGAATCCGGGACTTCTGGAAAATTTTCAAATTCTGAAGTTGCATAATCTATTCTTTCTATTTATAATTAATTACTTTTAAGAGGGCCTGCTACTAAATTGCTAAACTAAAGAAAAACATGTTACGAGGCTACAATGATGGAAAATAACAAGTTTGCTATAATATATTTGAATATATTATTTATTTGATTCGACGACAACAAATAAATGAAATAGAGTAATTTCTTATTGTTATTCCATAAAGACTAGTATTATTTCTGAATTTTCAATATAGAATGGTAGCAATATAGAATATAAGTGTTCTAGTGGTATTTTCGAGTATTATGGTTTACAATCACATCTATATATTGACCGAAAAAATTAAATATGGCATACTAGTTTGAATATTTTTATAGGAGAATGATTTCCAGTAATAATTAACAAATTCGTTTTTGTTAGACATACGTTTTTTAGAAGGAAACAAAGCAAAATATCGTAAAGCAAAAGAAGAAATACAGAAAAAAAATAACAAATGAAAAAAGGGGAAAAAAGGACTTGATGCGGGATGGGGCAGGGCGGGTTGATGCGGGGCGGGTTGAAAATTTTGCGGGTTCAGCAAAACCTGTCCCGCAACCGCCCCATTGTCATTCCTATGACTTAGTATTTCATTAAAGGATGGGACAACGGCAAAAATATCACTTATTGTGCTCAATATTTATTCTTTACTAGGACATCCCAAGAAGAAAGCTTATATAAGCCTACATTGAGATGACTTGTGTACAAACACATCAGTATTAGGAAAAATCAACCTATGGAATTAGTTGCAAGAATCTGCGCGAATATATACTGCACTGAGATCAATGCCAATTCCAAGCCTGGCATTAATCAACTGCCCTATGCTTCCACAGTTTGCAGCTTGGGTATGTTTTCTACTTTAACTCCACAATTATTATCATGCGGACACGAGGCTACGTGTACTTTATCTGAGCAAACCAGTAAACCGGCAAGCTTCACAATATCAATAATCTGTTCCTGTGTCAATTCTGGAAGCTTCTTTTTGTTCATGTTCTCATCCACCACAATGACTGCTGGCTTTTGTATCTCCGGAAGTTTCTGCTCCTTTAGGATTGCCTTCTCTTTTTTGCTGTATATTACATAGAGCACTATTTGGAGAATACCAAAGATGAATCCCAATACGTTTGGAGCCTACAAAAGATAACGTAATTAGACTTACATTGATAAGATCAAAGAAATTTTACGTACATGGATACATGCAATTGAAGAACTTACGGCTATGTTGATGTCCTTAAGTAGAAGACCATAGAAGAACCACATCACTGCACTTAATGTGAGAAACACTGATAAGAGTAATGGCATGTATTCCACACTCTTTGTTTTTATTACTTTTCTCTGCATGAAATTAGAAAAATCATGAGCAATATATTATCTTAATAATAAGACGTCTAATTAAGTTTTGAAATACGTGAATTATTTGTATGTAAAAGCTCACCACAATGCCTAAGGGTGCTATAAACACACACAAGGAAAACACAAGGCAGATCCATCCAACCACTTGCCCTCGAACTGCTCCTTTGAATAGAAATTGGGTAACAAGAACTATAGCACCAAAGCCACCCACTACTGATAATAGCAGCATCTTCACAGTTTGGACCTGCATTAATTAAATTGTAAACATCAAATATTCTTCCTTTAGGAAAAGAAACGATGGAAAATAAGAACTCCTAAAAAGGAAAAAAAAAATAGTTGTCCAGTGGATGCCATGAAAAACCTTACCTTGGCCTTCTTTGGTGCGTAGAAAAGGTAGAAACCAACGTAGATAGTTTCAATAAAAACTCCAAAGGAGTTTATAGTGATGAGAAGGGTCGTATTGGTCTTGAGAAATGCATAGTAAATCCAAAGCATGGAACTAAAGAGCGCAACCACGTATGGAATTGATTGATAGCCTTCAGTTGATTTTTTCTTGTAGATTTTATAAAAGGTAGGCCTGCAAGTGTGAAGTTATATATAGTGTTAGTCATATTATAATCCAAATAAACTGAACATTTAAAAAATACTACAAGAAAATGGAGACTCACAGTGGAGAAAGGAACACAATGAACGAGACAATGTTACCTGCAATTACAAAAGAAAAAGAAAAAGAAAAGAGACGGTGAGTTTAACCTCGACACATTGAACATATTTTAGGATGGAAGTTCATATTTAAGAAATCCAGTCAGAATATTCTACAATTAAGAAGGAAGAATTAGGAGAAAACAGGTTTGTATTTACCAAGGACACCAAAAGCAAAAGCCCAGTGACCAGAAATACCAGCCATCTCTTTAATTTTTTGTATTTTCTAGCCAAAGAATTGCAAATCTCTAGCACTCTGTCTCTCACTCAAAATGCTAGAGTTGCAAAAGATAATCAAGTTTTCGACTTGGCTGTGAAATGAGGAGTGTTTGGCTGACATATTTATACAGGCAAGGGATGGGAATTATTAAAGTTGGTGCATGCAACATTGAAATTAAAGTTCCTTTTTTTTTTCTTTTCCTACTGTATTTGGAAAAGTAATTAATTATAGTGCAAAAAAGCACTGAGAGGAGTAACTCTCTTTTATTATGTCATCCCCCAATCCTTAGGAGCACTAATACTTATAACTCGTTCGTTTTATTTTTTGGAGTGTTTGATTCTTTCATTTTCTTTAAAAATGAGCCACAAATCAACAAAAATCATTCTAGAAATTTGAGGGACCAATTAAAGTCAACAATTTGCATCAATAATAGAGTTGCAGCTATTGAGAAGATCAATTTGCTTATGATGAATTAGCTTTGTTAGGCTTATGACTTTATCATGTCCAAGTTATAATCCTTGTTATAATTATAGAATAATAATTCTGGGATATCATGATTTTGAACCAAACGACCCCTGAGATTTTATGGATGTTGTTCCCAAGTTTATGAGCCACTACGTATATCATAGCATTATGCTTGTTCGAATGATTGAACCCAAGATGTTAGATACGATCTTCTTCTCTTGCTACATTTGTTTGAGTTACGTGCTGTATGCAGTATTACAACTGTCAAGGGAATAGAACACTTGATGATGAACTATTGAACTCATAAATAAAATTATTATTTCACCATAAAAGCTGCTGTTAATTCGAACATTGTTGGTTTCATCTTAGTAGTATAATAATATTGCACGTTCTAGGTTTAGTCTTAGTAGTATAATATTTATTAAAATATACCATATTACCACGTGTACACATTGCTCCTCTGATTTTGATTTCTTATATGTAACAAGTAAAGAGACATTATTTTTAATTAAAAGAGGCCCCCGACTTTTATAAAGTAAGATTAAAAAAATTGAAAGATTGAGATCTAGAGATGCATTCTCAAATCCTCCAAATTGCGTGGAGAACTCAAATTTTTATACTCTATGGTATAAGGTCGAAATAATGAATTAATGGTCCTCCCCCACTAATTCCATCTTTTTGTACGTAAATGCCCATTTAACTTTTGAAGAAAAGGTATAAATCATTTTAAAATGGTGACGATTGGTAAGTAAAAACGTAACGTTTTTTAATATATGCATGTCGGCATACCTGAGTGGATTCAATAAGAAATCCCCAATGCGGGATTCAGACATGGTCCAAAAAATGTACACTACTAGAAATCTGGTAATTAGTGACCCAAAAAAGTGATCAACGTTGGTCGGTTTTGGCAAATTACTGATCAAAACTCGTCCAAACACGCTTGGTCGTTATTTTGGTGGTCGTTTTAGTATACTGACCAAGTTTGGTCGCTAATTACCGACCAAGGTTGGTCGCAAAGGTAAAAGGATCAACTGTGCAATTTAAAGCACATACCGACCAACTTTGGTCGGTAACAATATTTTAATAATTTAATTTTACCAACCAAAGTTGGTCTGTATATTTAAATTACATTATGTTATTAATTATTAAAATTTAAAAATTAGCGACCAAAGTTGGTCGGTAAAGTAAAATATATATTTTTAAAATAAAATTAAAACTTAACCATACCGACTAAAGCTGGTCAGTAAAGTTGAAATCTGGGTAATCATTGTTCATTAACCGACCGACTTTAGTCGGTAATTTTTTTTTTTAACTTAAGCGACCAAGGTTGGTCGCTAATCAACATTTTTTTTTAATTAGGAACCGACCAACTTTGGTCGATTTTCTGGGTTTTAATCTTGGCATAAAATGCCTATTTTGGCAGCTACACCTCCTACCAGCATACCAAAATCTCTAAACAACAACAACAACACAATTCAATAAATACATTAAAACTAACAAATTAAAGTTCAATAGAACTAAAAAATCCAAATCACGTTAAAACTTATTACAACTAGTTAAAAACCGGTTCTATTTGTCTAGTTCAAAGTATATAAAAGTCAAGGAGTATTTTGTACAACATTATCGTCACTGTCTGATGAACTTTCATCTAAAAGATTGTGTCGAGAAGGGTCTTGTGGAGGACGAGAGGAACAATCACGGGGAGGACGGAAGGAACGCTCACGTTCAAGTCGAGCCTCTGGTGATGACTCACGAGACCGGGGCAACAGAAAATCTCCAGTAAATAGGAGAGTTCTGATATGTTGCATGCCAAGAAACTGAGGATCTCTAACCCTTTCACTTTCCTTGGCCGCTTCTAGCTCAGATGTGAGCTTTGTCACAGTCTCCCGCATAGAAAGGCTCTCCCCATCAAGTTGCTCGCCTTGCGAGGAAGTCCCTATTCCTTGCATTCCACACTTATAGCGATGGAATTTCTTAGTAGGAACTCGTATACCTTCCCCCATTTTGGACCGCCAGCAGACTCCATCCATATTCTTTCAGCATCCTCGTCCGAAGGTTGGGTTGGCTCGCCCGATTCACCAGCTGGCTGAGTGCAAATGAATTCCTCCACGTTAGTTTGGTAGCGTCCTTATACGAAAATTTAAATTGAATTAGTATTTCAAAATTTATATAAAGGTAATTAAAATAATTAAAGAAAAGTGAAAGCTTATATATACACTCGAGGCCCGGTCCTCGACCCACCTTTCTTGATCCGTCACTTTCTTCTTCTTTACAATATATGTCTCCTTGAATAGCTCATCATAGTTCATTGGATGCCCCAACTTCTTTTCCTAAAAACAAATTAATTTAGTTAATAAACAGAATTAAAATACTTTGTAAATTAAAATAATTTAAGCAATTACGTAACAATCTTCTTTTTATTGTCCCTAGGCTGATCGCACCTCCAGTGTGCAAGGAGCCTCCTTTCTCAGATGCGCGAGCTTTCTTTCCTTTTTTGCTCTTCTCTAAGAACTTTGAGGTAAGTCATTACCTTTGTAAATCATCCCATAAATTTTCCAGTCAGGCTTCTTGTTCTTCTTTCTAGCTTCGGAGAATGTATGCGACAATCGCTAGTGATGGAAATTTGCAGCCACTTCCGCGCTATAGCGGTGTTCCCATACACACTTGCTATGTATTTCAAAAGTTAAATATTATATGAAAATATCATAAATATAAATTATTAAACTTTTTAAAAGAACATTTATACCTTAAATTGATTGAAAATTTGCTCATTCAGCGAGAATCAAACATCATACCAAGTCGCACAATGGTCATCATAAAGCTTTCTGATGGCTTTGGTGATTATCCTCATAGTCTTATTACTCGGAATGAACCTACAATTTAACAATAAAAATACATTAATATCTTAGTAAAAACTTTACAAAATAATAAACGCAAAAATAACAAAGAACTCTTACCCATCACCCTCATGGACTATGATGATCTTGCCATATCGATCATAATACACCTCCTCATCATCATCAACATCATCGTCCGAAGCATGTATATCAGAGGCATGAGTGGATGGTGTAGGGGGTTCAGAGCTACTACCTCTCAGGCGAAGGCCTGAAATAGATGGAGTCGACGATAAAGATGGCTAGCGATCCCTGTGACTGCGACATAGCTGGATGGACCCCAAGTGGCTATGATACTGATGGTTGTGGCCCGAGTGGCTGTGATCCATGTGGCTGTGACATGGATGGATGCGATCCATGGGATGTAGATGGTTGCGATCCGCGTGGTTATGAGGCAGCTGGACTGTATATCGGACGTATAGTCCTATGGCCCTGTGATGAAAGACCTGGTGTCTGCACAAAGGTGTAGGGCTCGTGATGTTGTGGCAGATCAGTATAGTCGTAGGGTGGAGGATAAGACATAGGCATAGGCATAGGCATCTCTGAAGAGGGTGGAGTAGATGGAGTATTATTTTCTGCCCTCCTCTTTCCATTCCTAGCCTTTTCTCGATCCCGAGAACCAGTAGGGTTATTGTTACCTTGACCCTTGCCCATCTGCATAATGTAATACATATTTAGATTGACACATATACGAAACTAGCTATAAAATGAGAGTTATTTTAAAAAACCAACTTTTTAAAGCTCATCGACGTATTGTTCCTCGTCCGAGAATTCTTCATCCTCACTTGTTTGAGCTTCATCAATTGATTCTTCATCCTTATTTTCTATAATTCTTCCTTCATTTATATCAACTTCTTCCAATATGTGTTCAGGATGTTCCAAATCATTTTCTAGCTGATCGTCCACTATTTGGTGAACACTGGAGATATCGTTTTGATATGCAACATCTAACACATTGTCGACTTTCACCCTACCTACAGGCTTAGTTTTTATTACAACCCAACAACCAGACTTATTTAGCCGCAATGGATAAGGATCATAATTCACTTACCTAACATTATGTGCAATTATGAAAGGATCATAGTGATCATACTCCCTCGTATGATTAATCTCAATTATGTTGTATTGGTTGTGCACTCTTGTGCCTCTTGTTGGATTTGAGTCAAACCACTTGCATCTAAAGAGTGTCAATTTCTTGTATGGCCAACCTGTATATTCTAGTTCTATTATTTCTTTGAGCACACCATAATAATCAATATCTCCAACTTGGTTGCCATCACTACCTTAAACCCACACCCCCTGTTGTTGCTATTTTATTGTTAGAGCAATCCTTTGTATGGAACTTATAACCATTCACTACGTACTTAGACATTGTTTGACTTGAAGCCTAGGTCCCCAAGATATATCTATCGAAAATTGATTTACACAATTATTTAGATCATTTACCTACATAATGTTAAAAAAATTCATAAGTTAGCATAATTTACAAACATTATTTACCTACATAGTGTTAGAACAATATCAGGATAAACTTACAAATTGTTTGAACCACGTATCAAATCTCGTATATACAGCATCATGGCCAAATTGACCCACAAAGTGACTGTGACACATCAAATATTTTTAGTATTTGTGTCGAGATGTAATCACAGTAAATTTTATATTTTGATAACTAATAAATCAATACTTACTTGAGAAATGGTACAACTTCAGAATAATTTAGCAACACATGAAGTGTAGCTGACTTGTACTCCATATCACTCAAACTTCTCTTTCTAACATCTTTAGAACATCGGCCTAGTTGATTTAATATGGACATTGGCGGATATAATGGATCATTCACACATTTGATTGTGTGCCTATTGGGCCTATTCCTAGAACATGGCACGTTACTCTCAAAATAATAAGAACAAAAATGAGCAGTTTCCTTTGCAAGATAAGCTTCGCATATAGATCCTTCAATCTTATTCCTCTGCTTAACAAATTATTTGCATTTGCCAATTGTCCTACACAATGTCATGTTAGCCAAGAACATTCAAATAAAACAGAAAATTGCATCAAACTTATAATTTTACCTCTCAAAGAGATACACCCATCTGCATTGAACAGGCCCTCCAAGTCGTGCCTCATGTACAAGGTGGATAGGAAGGTGTTCCATCACATCAAAAAAAAAACCACATGGAATTATCTTTTCCATCTTACTAGAAGTTACACGAATGTTCTAATCCATCCGGAATAGGTTTCTTCCCTTAATGTGGTAGAACGCAAGTCTTTGAAAAACAAATTAATCTCTGTGATCGGTTTCCAGATTCTTTTAGGCAAACCACAAAATGAAATAGGCACTAAGGTCTCCATGAAAATGTGACAATCATGACTTTTCAAATGGCTCAACTTCCCTACCTCCATATCTACTTTTTTTCCAAAATTCGATGCATAATCCTCAGGCATCTTCAATTTCGTAACCCAATCACAAATTTGCCGTCTTTCCTCCAAAGTGAATGTGTAACTTTCTTTGGGCTTGAACACCTTACCATTGTTTTCTGTCTGCAAGTATAATTCAGGCGGCCTGCAAAATTCTTCTAAGTCTATTCTAGCCTTCGGGTTATCCTTTGTCTTACCTTTAACATCCATCACTGTGTTGAACAAATTGTCAAAATAATTCTTCTCAATATGCATGACATCAAGGTTGTGACGGAGAAGATTATCCTTCAAATAAGGCAACTCCCAAAATATACTCTGTTTCGTCCTTATGAGTAATACTGTATCCAGGGAATCTACAAGGTGGAGCTTTAATAACTTTACTGAAGTTCTAGACCCTCTCCCAAATTTCCTCACCTGAAAGTATTGGAGGTGCAGAATCATATTCCATTTTATTCTTTTTGAATGCATTTTTTATCCTTCTAAACTCATGAACATGAGGCAAGAATTGATGATGACAATCAAACCATGATTGCTTTTGACCATATTTCAAAGTGAACACTTTACTATTTTCTATACAGTAAGGACAAGCTAACTTCCCAGCAGTCATCCACCCAGACAATATTCCATACACAGGAAAATCATTAATAGTCCACATTAAATTAGCACACAAATTGAAATTCTGCTTGGTTGATATGTCATATATTTCATCACCATCACACCACAATTGTTTTAGCTCATCAATCAAAGGTTGAAAATATACATCAATTAAACTTTTCGGATTACATGGTCCGAGGATAATACAATTTAAGAATACATATGGACTAGTCATGCACAACTCAGGTGGTAGATTATAAGGTGTAAGAAAGACAGGCCAACATGAATATGGTGTCACAGATACAGAAAAAGGCATGAAGCCATCCGCACACAGACCTAACCAAATGTTCCTTGGTTCACTAGCAAAATCTGAATATGTCCTATCAAAGTGCTTCGAAGCTTCTCCATCTGAAGGATGACACATAATACCAGGTGGTCTTGTATTTTCAAAGTGTCATCTCATATGAGGAGTAGAACTCATCGACGCATATAACCTCTTTAACCTAGGTATAAAAGGTAAATAATGGATCACATTGATAGCGACCATATTCTCGCTGGAAAGCCTCTTGAAACGAGGCTTTTCTTAAAATTTACAACTGTCTAAAGTTGCATCATCTTTATAATATAATATGCAACCATCTTCACAATAATCAATTCTCATTGACGAAAGTCCTAACTTAGAAACCAATTTCTTTGCCTTATAGAAATTAACAGGTAAGTTGATATTAGGATCAACTAGTTCACTCATAAGGTCAATGAAAGAGTCCATGGCCGTTTGAGAAATATTCCAATCAGATTTTATACTTAGTAATCTAACTGCAACAGATAGCTCGGAGTGCAGACTTCCTTCACTTAGTGGACAACTAGCTTCCTCTAACTGCTCATAAAAACGTTTTGCGTCATCATTAGGTGTTTGTTCAACATTTTCATTGGGCTCACCCCTGAAGTGCATCCCAAAAGCATCTGCAACCATATCCTGAATTCTAGAATCAGGATTTGTTTTCTCCACCGACCAACTACTTTCACCAATAACCATATTATGAAATATCTCACGGCTACCATCGATCTCTCCATGATTAGTTCACACAAAGTAATTCTCTATAAACGCCTTCCTATAAAGATGAAGCTTAACTACCTCAAACTTCATACAGTCACACCTGACACAAGGGCACCTAATTACTCTTTCACTTTGGTATGATGGAAGTGACATTGCATGTCTAATAAAGTCATCAACCCCTTTTATAAAATCCTCCTGCAGTCCCCGTCGATTAGGATAATTTCTATTGTACATCCAAGTATGATGTTCCATCTATACAAATAAAACAATAACATTTATAATTTATTCTACAATTATAAATTAATTAAATCTATTTTAGTTAATTCAAGATAATTATTTTTTCCTAATTACACCAAAAATTAAATTATATTAAATATAAAGAAAAAGTTCAATTTAAATCTTACGAGTTTAAACATAAACTAAAAGTTCAATTTATATCCTAAAAATTCAACTCATACTTAAAAGGTTCACTTTATATCCTACAAGTTCAATTCATATCTTAAAAGTTCAATTCACAAGAACAAAAACTAAAAGATCAATTCATATCTTACGAGTTTAAACATAAAGTAAAAGTTCAATTTGTATCTTACAAGTTTAAACATAAACTAAAAGTTCGATTTATATCCTAAAAATTCAACCCATACCTAAAAGGTTCAATTTATACCCTACGAGTTCAATTCATATCTTAAAAGTTCAATTCACAAGAACAAAACCTAAAAACTAAAAGTTCAATTCATATCCTACGAGTTTAAACATAAACTAAAAGTTCAATTTATATCTTACGAGTTTAACATAAACTAAAAGTAGGATTATATCCTAAATATTCAACCCATACCCTAAAAGTTCGATTCACAAAAACAAATTCTAAACCCTAGATTCTAACTAAACTATTCAAGACAATACAAAGTTAATAATTCAATTATAACTAAACTATTCAAGACAATACAAACTCAAACATTCAATTTATACCATATGTAATCAATTCAATTAAAACAAGACCTAAACCCTAGATTTCTATAAAATAAAATATTAAATAATCAATTGAAACTAATTCATATATAATAAACAAAACATTAGATTTATACCCAAAAGATATAAATTGTAATTCAAACCTAGAATTTTTAGGAGGTGGAGAAGGAGAGACGCAGCAGTGGCAGTGGCAGCTGCGACGGCGTGCCGACAGCTGGGCGGTGGCGATATGGGGTGGGGAATGAGATTTGTATAAGGGAAATAGAGAGGGATAGGGGAAGGTATTGAGTGGGAGTTTAAGGAATTTTGAGAAGAGAGATATGAAAAATTGGGAGGAATTCCGTCTATTTCAGGTCTGTTTTCAGACTTATCGACCAACGTTGGTCGGTACATTAAGTGTTGACCTTTTGACCAAATACCGACCAACTTTGGTCGGTTTTAAAAAAAAACTAAATTCTTTTTTTTTCGTTTTTATTTGTTAACATATTATAAGCTATAAAAAAATTATTATAAACTTTAAAAAATTATTATTAACTATAAATATTTATTTTATTTAACTACAATTATTATAAATAATTATAAACTATAATCATAATCTTTTAAAAAAATTATATTAACTAGATAATTACTTTTAATAGATTATAGTAGCATCTATGTAAGTAAATTGTTAAGTTATATTTAAGTATATGAGTAATTTCATACACACACATAAACTATATTGTAATTGATGATCAATCTTATACATTACTACGTACATACGAATAATTAATCAATTGATAAACTAATATAATATTATTCTATTTTAGGTCGAGATGTTTTGTTTTTTTATATCAATCGATATAGGTCAAAACGTTTTATTTTTAATATTCATTGATGCACCTAAATAAGATATAAGTTGATAAATCAATTTACAAGTCTATCAATCCCTAAAAGAACCCGACCCTGTGTTCCTAGTGCTTCATGTTCTTATATATATATATACGGCTAACACACACACACATACATACACACACACAAAGCCACTTCATTGTAATACTTTAACTATATATATAGCTTGTTATAGTATATGTTAGTGTGTGTATATATATAACACACACACTTTATTTGTGCTACTTTAACTACATATATAGCATATTATAGTATATGTTACTTTATTCATTATTTATATTATAACAGAATTAATAGATTACATTCATTCATCACTAATAATGCATGACATAGATTAATCGATATAGGCCGAGATGTTTTATTTTAACAATTAATAGATATAGGTCAGACGTTTTGTTTTAAATATTCAACGATGCATCTGAGTAAGTTATAAGTCGATGAATCAATTTCCAAATAAATATATTTGATGATAAATTATATATACTAATTAGGATCTTCACAATCATCAAATATATCTGTTTGGAAATTGATTCATCGACTTATAACTTACTCAGATGCATCGTTGAATATTTAAAACAAAACGTTTGACCTATATCTATATCTATATACCGAAGGGTCGGGTTATTTTAGGGATTGATAGACTTGTGAAGATCCTAATTAGTATATATAATTTATCATCAAATATATCTGTTTGGAAATTGATTCATCAACTTATAACTTACTTAGATGCATCGTTGAATATTAAAAACAAAACGTCTTATATATATATATATATATATATATATATATATATATATATATATATATATATATATATATATATATATAGAGAGAGAGAGAGAGAGAGAGAGAGAGAGAGAGATAAGGGTCGGGTTCTTTTAGGGATTGATAGACTTGTGAAGATCCTAATTAGTATATATAATTTATCATCAAATATATCTGTTTGAAAATTGATTCATCGACTTATAACTTACTTAGATGCATCGTTGAATATTAAAAACAAAACGTCTGACCTATATCTATATCTATATAGATAAGGGTCGGGTTATTTTAGGGATTGATAGACTTGTGAAGATCCTAATTAGTATATATAATTTATCATCAAATATATCTGTTTGGAAATTGATTCATCGACTTATAACTTACTTAGATGCATCGTTGAATATTAAAAACAAAATGTCTGATATATATATATATATATATATAACACGTTTCGTTGTACTACTTTAACTACATATATAGCATGTTATAATATATGTTAGTGTATTCATCCCTTGTATTATAAAAGTGTTAGCGGATTATATTTATATTATTTAGATAGTAAATATAAATGTGATTTTAAATTTTGACCAATGTTGACCTATTAACCGACCAACTTTAGTCGGTTATTTTCTAGAAATTAAAGTATAGCGACCAAAGTTGGTCGGTAAATGCTTTCCCCAGTATTAACCGACCAACTTTGGTCGGTAATTTTAAGTGAGATTTCTTTATATTTTATAAAATATCTGGGTCCCACATTATCGATCAAAGTTGGTCGGTAATGTAAAATTTTCTTTGACTAAACAAGTCTGACCAGCTCGGTCAACTTGTTGACCACTTTATCGATCAACTTTGGTCGGTAATTTATTTAAAATAAATATAAGATATTTTTCTCCCAGTTACCGACCAACGTTAGTCGCTATTTTGGACCGCCCAATTTTGATCGCAAAATAATGATAGCTAATTACCGGATTTCTAGTAGTGGTGGTAAGTAAATTAAAATTCTAATATTTTAGTGATATACAAAACGTGTTTCAGGTTCTTGAATATGATAAATTATGAATAAGAAATTATACCTATTACATGCGCCATAAGTTTTATGATTCGATTATAAGATGGTTACGAAGTAATGTAAATTAACGTCGAATGTTATATCTTTATACAAAGACTAATACGTCACTAAATATGAAGTAAAGTGCTTTGGTTAATTTTACACGAGACCGACCAACCTTTAACTAATAAGATCAATCCGTTTAGAACAAGTGAATACGCGCAGGACTACTCTGTGCGCGAAAAATATGACTCTTTTTCTACGCGCTTACAAAGCTGGTATGATCTAGTCAAAGGCATCAAGAATCTCATTTTAGTCTTCTTCTTTTTTTGTTTTTGTTTTGTGGGTAAGTCATCACTTGTTTTACAAGTCGATTTTGTATTCCGAGGCCTTACATACCTCTTTCTGTCTTACATCGATTTGCGTACGCAGTCCGGTCATGTATCCAGAAAGTCATTATGTGAAAATCTGTAAAAAAAAATGATAAATTTTTCTTTTAAAATGAATTTAAGTTGACTTCGGTCAACATTTTGGGTAAACGGATCCGGACCCGTGATTCGACGGTCCCAGAGGGTCTATAAGGAAAATATGGGATTTGGGCCTATGCCCGGAATTAAATTCTGAGGTTCCAAGCCCGAGAAATGAATTTTGGAAGAAAATTGTTTAACTGAAATTTTAAGAGTTTTCAAAAATTTAAATATGTTTGAATTTGATGGTATCGGGCCCGTATTTTGGTTCCAGAACCAGGTACGGGTCTTATATGAGATTTAAGTTGAGCCTGTAAAATTTGGTAAGAAACGGACTTGATATGACGTGAATCGGACCATCGGTTGATAAAAATAGAACTTAAAAGTTCATGAGATTTTCTTTAATTTTGATGCTAAATTCATAGTTATTGATATTATTTGATAATTTGATTGCACGAGCAAGTCCGTAGTGTTGTTACAGACCAGACTGTTCTAACAGGGCAGGGATATTTTTGGACTTGCGTGCATGTTTGGTTTGGAGCCCCGAGGGCTCGGGTGAGTTTTGGATAGGCCACTGGTCGAAGCCTACCCTGCACTACTATTGAGTAGCGAGAGAGGATCGAAGCAGCTTTTACCCGATTTAGGGCCGAGATCGATTTTCACAGAGAGCTAGAAGTTGGAGTCAGGTATCTATCTAATTTAGGGTTGTGTACGTGTTCCAAACTACACTTCTAAATATTTTTGGGTTTTTGTTTTACTTCTACTTTTATCAAACTACAATGGTAAATTAAACTAGAATAAGCTAAGAGTAAAATGTTGCGGATTGCTCAAATGGTTTAAAAGGTACTAGGGTAGTGACTTCCGCCTATGTAGTCAATTAACGAATACTTGAGTCTAAGGCATGATTAACATATTTGGGGAGTATGATATAACAGTTGCACGATTTTACCCACTCTACACCTCTCGGTGGTTCGAGCGATTTTGCCCGAATTGACGTTCTCAAGATCAATTGGGTATGCAAATTTGCGCAAGCAATCAAGGTTCAAATCGGGTATTACTCTCTCGAGGCTTAACCCTTTAATTAGGGCTATCAATCTCTTGAGTACGCCCCAATTCCTTGTTGGACCAATTTCAGAGACTCAAGCTCTTTTTCTCAAGAAGAGCTAAAGCCAACTAAACAGAAACTAGTGTTTGCAACCTCTAATTCAACAATTAAACATGAAATTAGCCCAAATATCAAACACTCATAGTCAATCTAACCTTAAAACACAAGACCCATCAATTACCCACACTAGGGTTGAGCCACAACCCTAACTTATGGGTTTAGCTACTCATAATTGAAGAAGAAAAGCAAGAAATAGACGAAGAACAACTCATATTAATTAATCACTAAGATAAGCAATAATATCCAATGTTGTAATGTAGATAAAATTGCCCAAAATAGCTAAAGACTTCGAACCCACGAGCGCAGCTACAGTTAAAAACTATCTGATACCCTACAAATGGGAAAAGAAACTATTTATACTAAGCTGAAAAATCTGGACAAAAATACCCCTGCGGGGCTAGTGCGGACCGCACAAAATGGTGTGCGGACGCACTAAGGATTTGCACTTGAAAACCCATCTCTTTGAACTCAGGCATTGCGGACCGCAGAGAATGGACTGTGGCCGCGGAGGCTTCTAGTGCGGTCCTCATGAAATGGAGTACGGACCGCAATGGCTTAAAACTCGGAAGTTGGCAACTCTCTGAACCTTCTTACTGTGGACCACACTAAATCGAGTGCGGCCGCATTGATCCTAGTGAGGATCGTACAAAACATAGTGCGGCTGCATTGCCCTTTTTCCTTGAATGCCACCTCTCTGGACCTCCTTGTGCGGACCGCACAGAATGGTGTGCGGCCGCATTGGGTCTGTTTTGCCTAAGCTTTGTCTTGTCTTGGTTCTTGTGCAAGTTTCACTCCTTTTGAGATGATCTTTGACATCTTGTCACTTTGTTTTATCAAACCTGCAATCAAGCACAACTTGTGAGCCTTTTGGGACTATTTTGTACGAATTTCTAATCAAAACATAAGCAAAAAGGAGTATAAAATGCATCAAAATCTCTAGTTATCAACTCCCCTAAACTTAAGTTTTTGCTTGTCCTCAAGCAAACAAAATAAAACTCACCCCTTAAGAGAACATCCAAGAAACTTTCAGTTGTCCTAAAGTAACCTCATCTAGCATCAATTGGGACTAACAATTGCCCTCAATACAAATGAATCATTAACAACTTTTACTCTTTGAAACTCCATGGATTAAGTGCGACACAAGAGCATCAAGAATTGACTCAACACATCAAAGAACTCTTTCTATTTCTTTGGTCATTGTGCAACCCAAACTCACACATCCTCAACTCTCCCTCAGCAAACCTCACCTTTAGAATAGTGGCACTCAGAACGAGGTTATTGGAAATCCACTCATCTCTCTCAAGAAAAAGTCACAAGTTCGGCTCTAAGTACCATATGCTTGCCCCTTATGTGAGTCACCACTAATGTAAGCTTCATTTAACTCAAGATCATATAGGGCTTTTGTGGAGACATTGTGAAGGGTTTTGGTTCAGGGTAGGAGATGTTTGGTCTAAGTAGGCTCCATCTTCCCTTAAGCACTTCTTTTGATTCATTTGACACACATTCATTTGACTCTTTGAGTTATTTCACTTCTTTCTAAGGGGTTAGAGAGACACACTGTCACTCTTTCTTATACATTTCAAACCTTTTTTCCTTTTTTTCAACTTTCCACACCTTTCATTCATTTCTTTTCTTGAGTCCCTTTTTATTCTTTTTCACATTGAACATCTTTTTTATCTTTTTCCTTTTCTTTCTTTTTCATTGTCTTTCCTTTTCTTCATTTTTATGCCTCTTTACCACTTTGTTGCAATCCTCGTCTCTCCCCCCAAACTTATGTTTTTGCCATGTGCTAAAGGATCGGGTGCCAAGAGAGGGTATGTGACGACCCGATCCGTCGTCTCATGAGTTACTGTCTCGTTCGTCCCATTTTCTGCTTCCTCATGTTTAATTATCCGTATTGGGTGCATTAGAATTTATTTGGAGCGATTTTGATAAGAAATGAGACATTTAGTCTCTTTTAAGAAGGTTTAAGTTGGAAAAGTCAACCGGACGTTGACTTATGAGTTAGAGGGCTCGGATGTGAATTTCGATGGTTCGATTAGTTCCGGGAGGTGATTTGTGACTTAGGAGCAGGACCGAAAGTAATTTTGGAGGTCCGGTGTTGAATTAGGCTTGAATTGGCGAAGTTAATATTTTGGCGAATTCCGGTTGATAGGTGAGATTTTGATCCGGGTGTCGGAATGAAATTCCGAGAGTTGCTGTAGCTTCATTGTGTCATTTGGGATATGTGTGCAAAATTTCAGGTCATTCGGACATCATTTTGTCGGGTTTTTGATCGAATGTGTGTTTTAGATGTTTTAAAAGAACTTAGGCTTGAATTCGATATAATTTGATGATTTTGGCGTTAGTTGAGGTGTTTTGACGATTGGAGAAAGTTTGGATAATGTTTTAAGACATGTTGGTACTTTTAGTTGAGGTCTCAGGGGCCTCGGGTGTATTTCGGAAAGTTAACGGATCGATTTAGGCACGAAAAAAAATAAAGTTGTTGCATTTTTTTACAGCACCATGAACAGTAGTTATGAACAGTACCTGTAACAGTATCCGTGAACAGTACCCCGTGAACAGTACACGGGTGAACAGTAACACGGGTGAACAGTACACGGGGTGAACAGTATTTCCGAAAAATTCTGGGCAGAATGTTTACATTTCATTCGCGAAAAACACCCCATTTCTCCACCATTTTTAATCATTTTGAGAGCTTTTGGACGAGGATTGAAGGGAGTTTCAACTAAGATCGAGTAGAGGTAAGTTTTATGAGTTAAATACATGATTTTATTGAAGAATAATCCTAGAAATCCATGAAAACGTAGCCAAATAATAAGAAATTAGGGTTTGAGATTGAAATTCTAAATTTGGGATTCGAGGGGTCAAATGGACTCCGATTCTTGTGAATTTGGTATGTATAGACTCGTGGCGAGATAAGGAACATTTTGATATAAAAATTTCTGGATTTCAAGACGTGGGCACGGGGCTCGGGTTTTGCAAATTTCGTGATTTTTGATATTTTTCGAGTATTTTCGATTGGGTTATATTCCCTTAGCCTATTGTGATGTATTCGTTGTGGTTTTGGAAAGATTCGATGCGCGAGGAGGTCGATACAAAAGGAAAGGGCATCGTGGAGTAGTATTTGGCCAGCTAGAGGTGAGTAATAGATGTAAATGATGTCCTGAGGGTTTGAAACCCCAGAATTTCACATCGTAACGCTATATTGAGGTGACTTGCACGCCGGATAACGGGCATGGGGTAGATCACCGTTGGGGATTGTGACTTGGTCCGTCCCGAGAGATATTTTACTACATTTTTTGTTGAGACGTATACTTTATTATTGTGAATTGGTCTTGTTTCCATGCTTAGGGACTTGTGCCGACCTGTAGAACCCTTAGGGGATTTTTGACTGGTTTTCCTCACTTATTTTGTTAAAGAATTTATATTCTCAGTCATGTTTCCAATTGTAGGCTTCTTGCCAATTATTTAAATCCTTCAGGGATTGATATCACTGCTTTCGCATATTTTGCATATCATTTGACCTCAGTCCAAGGTTTTAAATACTGTTTTGCAAACTCAGCCATCTTTCTAAGATTTGAAAACTTAAATGATATTTCTAAATGATAATTCGGGCTGAGAACTACTGTTTTACAAATGCCCAAGGGGCTTATGATGATTTCTGGACTGAGCATGGATCGGGCTGCGTGCCGCAGCAGTGTTATATTGATATTGAGGCCGAGGGCCTGGTTGATTACATTGATATTGAGGCCGAGAGCCTGGTTGATTACATTGATATTGAGGCTGAGAGCCTGAGTGATTATACTGAGATTGATTTGAGGCGGAGGGCCTAGATTTGATGCCACGAGATGGCTTGATATTGCACTTGGGCTGTAGGAGCTCCTCCGGAGGCTGTACACACCCCTCGTGAGCGCCGTCGACGATAAATAAATATGGATGGCTCGGGCTGCACGCCGCAGTGGGTACCAGAGGGTACTGTCATATGCATTGCATTGCACTCATTCATTTATTCTTTATCTGTATTATCTGCCATAACAATTATGTGCTCTTATTTCATTGACTGGTTGCTTTGTACTGTTCTGAGCTTGAGGGGCTGATACTGTTCTGAGATATTGAACCCGAGGGGCAGACTTCTACTTATTATTTTGATACTGATCCCGAGGGGAAAATTTCTAATTATTATTTGATACTGAGCCCGAGGGGCAAATTTCTAGTTATTATTTTGATACTGAGCTCGAGGGGCAGATTTCTAGTTATTATTTTGATACTGAGCCCGAGGGGCAGATTTCTACTTGTTGTTTTGATATTGAGCCCGAGGGGCAGATTTTTACTCGTTATTTTACTGCCAAATTACCTGTTTTACTGGTTTAAAAGAAATTTCACATGATGTTTCACTGAATTGTTATTTTAAATGATTTCACTGCTTCTGTATAGAATGTTGTGTGCCTTAACGTGTTTTCTTACCTTCAGTCATTATTTATATTTATTACTCACTGGGTCGGAGTACTCACATTACTCCCTGCACCATGTGTGCAGGTACAGGTATTCCTGAGGCATAGAGCGAGTTTTCTGCTGTTCAGTTTTCATCGGAGTTATCGAGGTAGCTGCATGGCGTTCGCAGACCCGTTTTCTCCCTTATCTTCTGTTATTTATGATATCTTCAGACTTTGTTCCTAATTCCATACTTTGTAGAATTTTAGTAAACTCTGTAGTAGCTCATGACTTGTGACACCCCGGTTAGGGCTGAGTTGGGTTGGATTTCCGTATTTTATCTATACTTTCCGCTATTGGATATTATTAAACCATGTTTATACTATAATTGTGTTAATTAATTGTCTTAAAAGGATGAATTGGGTTGAATGGCTGGCCTTGTCTTCATGAGAGGAGCCATCACGACCAGGTTCGGGAATTGGGTCGTGACAGGGCATCTTTTAGAATGGATATAGACTTGTATTATGGGTCTTGAAGGGAAAAGGTATAAGGCTCAAAAGGCTTGACTAGGGATCTTATCATTGGTAGGTCATGGAAGTATTCAAGCTATCATTTGGACCAAGAAGAGCCTATAATCATGTCTCAAGTCAAAATTCACTTAGGATTTCGCCTCAGCAAACATTCAGGGCAAGTTCTAGACCAATGGCTCGGGACTTGGACTTGCAATGCAATTACTCACCACACAAGCTATGGGGTCGCCGAAGACATATAGTCGGGGGCCCATAATGACCTTAGATAAGATTTGAGCACACACTGGTCCCGAAAAACGACTTGATGATTATCGGTCAACACAAGAGTCTCAAGGTCACGACTTTCACCATCCTAAACACAACAATTTGTTTTTGACCATAAGATCAAAGGAAAATGTGCTAGACCCAAGTGAAGCTTTGATTGAATCACCCTTAACTACTAACTACTAAAAACAAAAAAGGAAAATGGACTCAAACCCTTAAGAAGATTGTCAAGCCATCCATCATTGGGAAGAGCCACCAGGTTCACACAAAACTCCACCTTTGGAAAGAACAGTGGCATTAAGAAAACTAAAGGCTTATTGAAAACTTTCAAAACAAGAAGCTAAGAATCATAAATAAGAAGCTAAGATTGAAAAGTTGCAGAAAGTAAAATGAATATATACAAGAGGGGATTTGTCGAATATACAATAGATGAGATGAATATGTACAATGTAACATAACTTTATATACATATCCAAAGTAAATTAAAAGTGCGATAAATGTAACGAAATATTAAAATTATATACAACCCAAAGATGGAAAGATAAAGAAAGCATAAAAAGTGTCGAATATATATATACAATCATCTGAATGAATCCATAAAAGTAGGGCCTACCATCTCAAATGAAAGCTTACATTGTCCGCAATGCCAACTAAACTAAATAAAGCACCAAAAAGAGAAAGGGAAAAAGGATATAGGAACTCCCCATGGCCTGTCTATCTGCATGGGCTCCTGAGTGGTCCCTAGGTCCTCACTGTGCTCGGGAACCTCAAACTGGTTCCCTCTTGCCTGCTATTGTACTGCTGGAACCTGGGCCTGGACAGGCTCCTAAGGTGCATCTTGTGGCTGACTAGAGGAGGCCTCCGGTGGGTCTGCCAACTGATGATGCTCTAGGGATCATCATCTTCCTCTTGGGAGGCCTTTGGGACTGCTCGGGCTGGGGATGAGGTGATGGTACTGGATCCTATAGCAATAAGTCTAAAGGCAAATGATTTGCCTTCATTCTGTCAGCATCAACCCTCAGTGGCTTTACCGACTCCTTGGAAGCCCACGTCTTTCTCAACTTTTTGTGCTTCTTAGCAAGCTCCTTGAGAACCTGGAGTTTTCTGTTTCCCTCCCCGGGAGGATTCTCCTCTGCCTGGTTGTTTAGAGCCTTTACCTAGTTGTTTCACCATAGTCTGCAAACACAATCAAATGAGTTTCTTAGTATCAGTAGACAGTTAAAAGCAGTGTTGCAGAATGAGTTGCAGACTATTGCAGAAATCGTGTAGTGCGGACCGCACAAAATGGTGTGCAACCGCACAGGGGTCAATGCGGACCGCACATAATGGCCATGCGGTCCATACAGAGGTGGGGTTCAGACTACCCACTCTTTGTATCCAGGTAGTGCGGACCACACAAAAGGTAGTGCGGCCGCACAAGGACTACTGCGATCCACACAAAATGTATTACAACCGCAGTCCCTAAAGTTTAGCTTTCAGGACTTTCATCAATGCTGTCCGTACAAAATGTTACTGCAGACCTCACACAAGCACTGCGGACCGCACTGAGTACTAAGTTGTGGCACTAAGTTAGGGTTTACAAGATTTTGATTTTTAAGCCCAATTTCACCTAATTAGTGTCCCTACATGTTGCCAAGTATATTTAACTTACTGAGTCTATTTTAATCGACATATTAACTACCCTAACCTAATCTATGAAGGAAAATAAAGGAAAAAAAGAATAACAATCAAATAAAACAAAAAGGAAAAGAAAATAAAAAATTAAAACAATTAAAAAGAAATAGATTTACTAGATGTGAGATGAAAAGATGACAATTAGTTCCACACAACTAATTACGAGCAAAGGGGTTGATGAACAATGCTTTAAGGGTTTAGAGAATCAAAGTTTCGAAAAGTGTAAATGCTGGGCCTCAAGTATTATTTATAGAAAAAGTCATGGGGCCTAGCTTACCTACCCCAGTGCGTACCGCGGTACTATTTATAGAAAAGGTCCTGGGGACCAGCTTACCTACCCCAGTGCGGACCGCACAAAATAGACCGCGGTCCGCACTACACAACCTTTTCAAGTTTTACACAGGCAACCCACTACGGTCCGCACAAAATGCCATGCAGCCGCAGTGGTCCACCGCGGACCGCACAAACTGTACTGCGGCCGCGGTGGCAATCTTCAGAGAGTTGGACATTTCCTCCTTCACCAGTGCGGTCCGCACTAAATGTAGCGCGGCCGCATCACAACTTCAGAGACTTGAACACTTTTTTCCCACTATGTCCTGCAACACAATCCTGTAATATCTCACAACCAGTTAGCCCAAAAATCAATCCTACACTACAATGAAAATAAAATAAAAACAAGAAGAAAAACACACGGTTGCCTCCCAAGAAGCGCCTGATTTAACGTCGCGACACGACGCAGGTTATCATTACATTATTTGAGATGAAGAAGTGCCACCACGTGGATGTCATCAAATGCTTGAAGCGGTGCCCATTAACTCTAAAGACCTCTCCAATTTTGTTTTTCAAATCAAGAGCACCAAAAGGGGTCACCAACACCACTCTAAACGGTCCACTCCATTTTGATTTAAGCTATCCCGAAAACAGACGTAACCGAGAATTGAACAAGAGAACCAAATCACCTACTTTAAACTCCTTTCCACGAGCATATTTATCATGAAGTACTTCATCTTGTCCTTGTACAAGGACGAACTAGAGTAGGCATGGAATCGAAATTCATCAAGTTCATTAAGCTACTCTACACGAAGATTGGCTGCAACATCCCACTCAAGATTTAGCTTCCTCAAAGACCACATTGCCTTGTGCTCTAACTCGACCGATAGATGGAAAGCTTTCCCAAACACCAACCGATACAGAGACATACCAATCGGAGTCTTGTAAGCAGTCATATAAGCCCATAGAGCATCATCCAACTTCTTTGACCAATCGGTCCTATTTGCATTGACCGTTTTTGACAATATGCTTTTGATTTCCCTTTTGGAGACTTCAACTTAACCACTTGCTTGAGGATGATAAGGAGTAGAAACTTTGTGATTGACACCATACTTTGAAAGAAAAATGTCGAAAGCTCTATTGCAAAAATGAGACCCCCCATCAGTTATGATTGCACGCGGAGTACCAAACCTTATAAAAATGTTTTTCTTGAGAAATTCAACAACACTCCGAGCCTCATTGTTGGGCAAAGCCATGGCTTCAACCCACTTTGAAACATAGTCCACCGCCACAAGAATGTAAGTGTTCCCACAAGAGGTAACAAATGGGCCTATGAAATCAGTGCCCCACACATCAAAAATATCAACCTCAAGGACGGTATTGAGAGGCATCTCATCTTTCTTTGAAATTCCACCCGCTCTTTGGCATTCTTCGCATCTTTTCACAAAATCACCTGCATCTTTGAACAAAGTTGGCCAATAAAACTCACAACTATGAACTTTAAAAGCCGCCCTCGCCCCGCCATGATGGCCACCAAAGGGAAAGGAATGACAAGCCTCCAAGATACTCAATTGCTCTTCCTCCGAGACACACCTTCGGATCACCCCATCCGTGCAAATCTTGAACAACTACGGCTCATCCCAATAGAAATCCGAACTATCCCGCTTGAGCTTCTTCCTTTGGTTAGAAGGGAGCTCACATGGGATTATATCAGTCACAAGGAAATTAGCAACATCGGCAAACCATGGCATATCATTCATCAACACCGAAAGGAGTTGTTCGTTGGGAAATGAATCATTGATCTCTAGGCCATCACGAGGGCTCCCCTCCTCCTCCAAGAGGGACAAGTGGTCTGCCACTTGGTTCTCACTACCCTTCCGGTCCATAATCTCCAAATCAAACTCTTGAAATAACAAGACCCATCCCATCAGTCTAGCTTTGGAATCCTTGTTCGTCATCAAGTACCGGAATGCGGCATGGTCGGTATGAATAATAACCTTAGCACCCATAAGATATGTCCGGAATTTTTCCATTGCGAACACAATAGCCAAAAGTTCTTTCTCGGTCACCGTGTAGTTCATTTGAGCATCATTCATTGTCTCACTTGCATAGTACACCGAATAAAATATTTTGTTCACATTTTGACCCAAAACCGCCCCAACCGCAACATCGCTTGCATCACACATGAACTCAAAGGGTAAGCTCCAATTAGGCACGGTAATGATAGGAGTGGTGGTCAACTTATGCTTGAGAAGTTCAAAGGCTTGCATACATTTTTCATCAAACACAAACTTAGCATCTTTTTCCAACAACTTGCACAAGGGATTCACTACCTTCGAAAAGACTTTGATAAATCTCTGGTAGAACCCCGCATGCCCAAGAAAATTTCGAACTCCTTTGACAAATGTAGGGGGAGGGAGCTTTGAAATCACTTCGATCTTTGCTTTATCCACCTCAATGCCATGTTTTCAAATTTTATGCCCAAGAACAATTCCTTCTTCCACCATAAAGTAACATTTCTACCAATTGAGGACAAGATTGGTTTCTTTACAACGGGCCAAAACTCTATCAAGATTCTTAAAGCACTCATCAAATGAATCCCCAACAACACTAAAGTCATCCATGAACACCTCCAAAATGTCTTCCACCATATCGGTGAAAATGGCCATCATACACCGCTGAAATGTAACCAGTACATTACACAACCCAAAAGGCATCCTAGAGAAGGCAAAACTGCCATATGGACAAGTGAATATGGTCTTTTCCTGATCTTCTGGAGCAATGAAGATTTGGTTGTACCCAGAATACCCATCCAAGAAACAGTAGAAAACACGTCCAGCAAGTCGATCTAACATCTGATCAAGAAAAGGCAAAGGAAAGTGATCCTTGTGGGTCACTTTGTTCAACTTGTGGTAATCCATGCATACCCTCCAACCAGCGATGGTTCTGGTAGGAATCAACTCATTTTGTGAATTTGCAACCACGGTCATGCCACCCTTATTCGGTACACATTGCACTGGTGAAGTCCTAGAGCTATCATAGATGGGGTACATAACCCCGACATCCAACCACTTGATCACCTCCTTTTTCATAACTTCTTGTATTGCCTCGTTCAACCTCCTTTGATGCTCCAAGGAAGGATTTGCATCATCTTCTAGAATAATCTTGTGCATACAAAATGAGGGGCTTATCCCCCGAATATCAGCTAAAGTCCATCCAATTGTCGTTTTCCTCTTTTGAAGCACCGCCAATATGGCATCAACCTGCAAGTTAGTAAGACAAGAAGAAAGACTAACTGGCAAAGTAGAATTTGAGACTAAGAACTCATACCTGAGGTGTGGAGGCAGTGGTTTCAACTCTAACACCGTAGGCTCCTCAATTGAAGGTTTTTTTGGTGGAGACTTTCTATTCTCGAAGTCTAAAGATAATTTCCTAGGCTCATAAGAATAAGAGACCATTCCATGTAAAGCATTCACGCACTCCACCTGGCTTGCATCCTCATTGACATCAAGATTCAGTAGTACGACCTCCAATGGGTCCTCCACATTGATCATTGCACTGGTGTCATCAATTATCACCGCTGTGACGAGGTCAACAAAAGAGCACACCTCGGTACTGTTGGGCTGCTTCATTGATTTGCACACATGAAAGACCACCTTTTCATCACCCACCTGAAAGGTGAGTTCCCCTACTTCCACATCAACCAATGCCTTCCCCATAGTTAGGAAAGGTCTTCCTAATATGATATGAACTTTATAGTCCACCTCGCAGTCCAAGATCACAAAGTCGGCTGGAAAGATAAATTTGTCCACCCCGACAAGCACATCATCAATAATACCCAATGACCTCTTCATTGTTTTATCTGCCATTTGTAATCTCATAGAAGTCGGCATCGGCTGCCTGATACCCAAAGTCTTGAAAATGGAATAGGGCATAAAATTGATACTAGCCCCCAAATCACATAGAGCTTTAGCAAAATCCGCACTCCTAATGGTGCAAGGAATGGTGAAAGCACCGGGATCTTCAAGCTTCGGGGCCATTGAATGCACTATTGCACTAACTTGGTGAGTCATCTTTATAGTTTCACAATCCATAGAACGCTTCTTTGTGACCAAGTCTTTTATGAATTTTGCATAGCCCGACATTTGTTCAGGATCCTCCACTAAAGGCACATTAATGGACAAGCTCTTCATCATGTCAATGAACTTTTTAAACTGATTCTCACTTTTCTGCTTCGCGAACCTTTGAGGATAAGGTGGAGGTAGCCTTAGTAAAGGAGCCTTGGCTTGGCACAACCGGCTCCGGCATGTCTATTATGTGTTCCTTAAACGGGGTCACATTATTTTGAGTTTCTACCTCGACAACTTGAATATCATTCCTCACTTCTTTATTCACCTTTTCATCAATCGCATCTTCAACTACCAAAAGGACTTCATCTTCTTGCAACTCAACATCATCATACAAGATTTGCTTTTGTTTGGAGGCATTCACATCACCGCCTCTCCAACTTTTTGTTGTAACCGCCATAACATGGTTGTTCCCACCCTTCCGGTTTACTACCGTATCACTTGGTAGAGCACCCTTAGGGCGTGTATTTAAAGACTACGAGATTTAGCCTAACTGCACCTCCAAGTTTCTGATAGAGGTTTTGTGGGAAGCCAACTGAGCATCCAAGTCCGCATTTTTCTTCATCATATGTTCGAACATCATTTCGATTCTACCCATATCATGGCTAGAAGAACTTGGACCTTGGGATAAAAATGAGGGTGGATTGTTCGGTTGTTGGTACATTGGGGGCCTTTCAAAGCCTTGCCCCCGACTTCCTTGGTTTCCGTTGTTCCATCCACCTTGATTATTATTGACACCCCAATTGTTGTTATTACCATTCCAATTCCCTTGGTTGCTCTAATTGTTGTTCTGATTGCCCCAGTTGTTGTTTTGATTGTTGTTCCCCCAATTACCATTGTTTTGTTATTGATTGCCCCAATTGCCTTGAGGTCTCTATTGTTGTTGGTTGGAAGAGTTGCTCCGTTGGTCTTGATAATTATTCACGTATTGAACCTCTTCACTTTGTTCATCATAACCATCATTTTGAAATCCATCACAGTCATCATCAAATTGCTTAGAATTCCCTTGGTTTTGTTGCCTTCTTTGCCTTCTTTTGTTGACAAGCATATTGACACCCTCCATGGCATTCACTTGGCGAGGATTTTGGACTTGTTACAACTGTGCATTTGCTAATTGGTTCATAGTAGTTGTTAGCTCAGCTATTGCTTGACCGTGATCATGTAATTCCTTGTGCAAATTAGTGATCGTGGGGTCACCTTGAGGCACATTGGCTCTACTTTGCCATGCAAAAGAAGTGTCAGCCATCTCGTCAAGTATATCACATGCCTCATCATATGACAACTTCATAAAGTTGCCCCCGATAAGTTGGTTCACTATGCATTGGTTTGTGGTTTTAATGCCCCGGTAGAAAGTTTGTTGGATTATAGCCTCGGTCATATCATTGTTGGTCCATTCTTTTACCATTGTTCTATAACGCTCCCAAATCTCATGCAAAGGTTCAGTGGGCTCTTTCTTGACGTCCAATATCTCATCTCGCAATGCTGCCATATGCCCCAGTGAGAAATATTTAGCAATGAACTTATTCGCCAACTTATTCCAAGTAGTGATGGAATGGTTGGGATGTCGCTCGAGCCAATCCAATTCATTCCCCCTAAGTGAGAATGGGAAGAGTCATAACCGGAGAGCATCCTCGGATACATTAGTTTGCTTGCTCCCCCAACATGTATCCACGAACCCCTTGAGATTCTTGTAAGCATTTTGATTTACAGCACCCGTGAAGTACCCACGTTGCTCTAGTAAGTCAACATCGCATTGGTTATTTGAAAATTGCCCGCCCGGATTCAGGGTGGGATAATAGCACATGCATAGCCTTGGTCGGAAACCACTCTTGGAGGTGGCGGGGGAGGGTCTGGAATATTGTTATTATCATTCGCATTGCCCTGGTGGCCTCTACGTTGTCCTTGAGGTACAAGAGGCACCTCATCATCTTCGACATCATCTACCTCCTCCCCCTCAATCACATTTCCGAGAGGGTTATTAGCATTGTTCGCTGCCATTTGGTACCTGAGTTATGACACAAACAAGTTAGTAACAAATAAGGAAAAAAGAACAATACACAAAACTAACTAAATAGATAGCAAAAACCGTTAGCTCTCCGGTAACGGTGCCAAAAAGTTGATCAAAGCATATTGCACTACTATTGAGTAGCGAGAGAGGATCGAAGCAGCTTTTACCCGATTTAGGGTCGGGATCGATTTTCACAGAGAGCTAGAAGTTGGAGTCGGGAATCTATCTAATTTAGGGTTGTGTACGTGTTCCAAATTACACTTCTAAACATTTTTGGAATTTTGTTTTACTTCTACTTTTATCAAACTACAATGGTAAATTAAACTAGAATAAGCTAAGAGTAAAATGTTGCGGGTTGCTCAAATGGTTTAAAAGGCACTATGATAGTGACTTCCGCCTAGGTGGTCAATTAACAGATACTTGAGTCTAAGGCATGATTGACATATTTGGGAGTATGATATAACCGTTGCACGATTTAACCCACTTACACCTCTCGGTGGTTCGAGTGATTTTGTCCGAATTGACTTTCTCAATACCAATTGGGTATGCAAATTTGTGCAAGCAATCAAGGTTCAAGTCGGGTATTACTCTCTCGAGGTTTAACCCTTTAATTGGAGCTATCAATCTCTTGAGTACGCCCCAATTCCTTGTTGGACCAATTTCAGAAACTCAAGCTCTCTTTCTCAAGAAGAGCTCAAGTCAACTAAACAGAAACTAGTATTTGCAACCACTAATTCAACAATTAAACATGAAATTAGCCCATATACCCATAGTCAATCTAGCCCTAAAACACAAGACCCATCAATTACCCATACTAGGATTAAGCCACAACCCTAACTTATGGGTTTAGCTACTCATGATTGAAGAAGAAAAGAAAGAAATAGATAAAGAACAACTCATATTAATTAATCACTAAGATAAACAATAATATTCAATGTTGAAATGTAGATAAATTTGCCCAAAATAGCTAAAGACTTAGAACCCACGAGCGCAGCTAAAGCTAAAAACTATCTGATACCCTAAAAGTGGGAAAAAACTATTTATACTAAGCTGAAAAATCTGGACAAAAATACCCGTGCGGGGCTAGTGCGGACAACACAAAATGGTGTGCGGCCGCACTAAGGATCTACACTTGAAAACCCATCTCTCTGAACTCAGGCACTGCGAACCGCAGTGAATAGACTGCGGCCGCGGAGGCTTCTAGTGCAATCCGCATGAAATGGAGCGCGGACCGCATTGGCTTGAAAGTTGGAAGTTGGCAACTCTCTGATCCTTCTTACTACAGAACGCACTAATTCGAGTGCAGCCGCATTGATCCTAGTGAAGACCGCACAAAACCTAGTGCGGCCGCATTGCCGTTTTTGCCTGAATTCCACCTCTCTGAACCTCCTTGTGCGGACCGCACAGAATGGTGTGCGGTCGCATTGGGCCTTTTTGGCCTAAGCTTTGTCTTGTCTTGGTACTTGTGCAAGTTTCACTCCCTTTGAGCTGATCTTTGACATCTTATCACTTTGTTGATCAAACCTGCAATCAAGCACAACTTGTGAGCCTATTGGGACTATTTTCTACGAATTTCTAATCAAAACATAAGTAAGGAGTATAAAATGCATCAAAATCCCTAGTTATCAGCCACAGAGTGAAATTTGACTTAGAAAATTGCTGGTGTATTGCAGGACTGCAGACTTTGCAATTGCTCGCAAATGCGAAGCTTTATCGCAAATGTGAAGATGGCATGGGTAGGCCTTGATCGCAAATGCGAAAAAGGCCAGAGTCGCAAATGCGACTTATTCCTCTCAAATGCGAAGATAGCAGGTCCTTAAGGGGTTCGTAATTTGCGAACCCTGGTCACAATTTCGACATCAGAGACCAGTTAATTGGGACTTAGACTCATTTTCATCCATTTTTCAAACATTCTCAAAACCTAAACACTTTTGGGCCATTTTCTAAAGAAAAGTTCATCTCCAAACTAATTGTAAGTCATTTCTAACTCATTTTCTTTAATCTATAACATCTTTTCACATTATTTCAATCCAAAATCAAGGGTTTTCATGGAAGAAATTGGGTGTTTTGGGTAGAAATTAGGATTTTCAAATTTTGGGGATTTGGACCTCGATTTGAGGTCCAATTTCAAAACAAATTACGTATTTGAGTTCGTGGGTGAATGAGTAATCGGGTTTTGGTTGGAACCTCGGGTTTCGACCATGTGGGCCCAGGTCGATTTTTGACTTTTTGGGAAAATCATTGGAAAACTTATTTTCATGCATTAGAATTGATTCATTTAGCATTTATTGATATAGTTAGGTAAATTGTGGCTAGATACAAGCGAATTGGTGGTGGAAACAAGAGGTAAAGCGGTAGTTGAGGCTTGAATTATGTTCGTGGCATCGAGGTAAGTATTTGGTCTAACCTTAGCTTGAGCTATTAGGAGTCGTGTCTTATTTACTACGAGTTAGTTGTTGAGTACGACATATAGGCATGGTGACGAATATCTATGCGGTGGTGTCAAGCATGCCCGCGAGTCTTATACTATGACTAATGTGACTCAGTTTCGTATTGTTCATGCTTTATATGATGACTTCTATTGTTGAACAAGGCTTGTGGAAGTATTAATGGCAATTGATCGTTGTAGAGCATTGGCTCAAGTTGAGAAATGAGTTTTGAAGAAATTGTGGTAAAGAGAAAAGGTTTATATTATTGTCTCCCTTGCCGGGACGTTATTGCTTTTGATATTATCTCCCTTGTCGGGACGTTATTTTTCATGATATTGTTTCCCTTGCTGGGATATTGTTGTTATCCTATTGTTCCCTTTCCGGGACATTATTTTTCATGATATTGATTTCCCTTGCCCAAATTGCTTTGTGATTGTTTCTTGGGTTAGAAAGAGTGTAAAGCACGAATGGTGATGTCGTGTATGTTTTCTTTGAGAGTGATAATGCACAAAGGGTGATATCGTGCCGATATTGTGAGGTAAAAGCACGAAGGGTGATGTCGTGCCACACGATGTACCATTCTGTGCCATGATATGAGTGATAATGCACGAAGGATCATTCCGTGCCATGATTATGTGAGGTAAAAGCACGAATGGTGATGTCGTGCCGATTTTATTTATTTTATAGTGAGGACAAGAGTAAAAGCACGAAGAGTGATGCCGTGCACTTGTCTCTTATTTCTGATTCTTGTTGATAATTGAAATTTGGTGTTCCTTATATTTATCTGCCATTCTTCTGGTATTACTTGATGTTCCTCGCAACATGTTTCCCCCTCATATCCGTAACTGTACATTTCTGCCTTTATTTTCCGTTGTATATGATTCAACTGCACAAGTTTATTTGGTAGTGTGGTCCTAGCCTCATCACTACTTCACCGAGGTTAGGTGTCACGACCCTAGTTCACCAACCGTGAACATGTCATGACGGCACCTAGTCTCCGTGACCAGGTAAGCCTAACACTTGCGGAAACATAATAATTACCGAAAAATAGAATACCATATTTAATTATCTAAAAAGGAAATTGTACTGAATGCCGCTCGACATATACGACATCAATATCTCAAGACTAAAACAATCCCAAAACCCGAAAACTAACGGGAAAACGCAGACTACAGAAATGTATAGTGAGTCTCCAAACTTCAGAATATCTAACAAACGGAAGGAAAGAGAACTAAGTACTAAAGATAGAATAAAGAGGGAGACTCGTCGGTCTGCGGACACAGCAGGTCTACCTCGAAGTCTCCGTAGTCCTCCTGCCTCACTGATAATGCGCCTGAGTAGAGGTACCTGGATCTGCACATGAAAACATGCGCAGAGGAGGCGTGAGTACACTACAGCGGTACTCAGTAAGTGCCAAGCCTAACCTCGGTTGGGTAGTGACGAGGAAGGTCAGGGCCCTACTGAAGTTATATAAAATATAAAGATGTCAGGATAAGATAAACAGTGCAATTGAGAACCTACAGTAAGAATCTATGCAGGATAATAAGAGTACAATAACGGAAACAATGATGAAAGCAAACCATAAGGAAAGTAACCGGGGATCTCTAAGTATCCCGAGGATCTCTTAGTATCCTCGACATGTACTAGGGATCTCTTGGTATCCCGAGGATCTCTCGGTATCCTCAATATAAGCCAGGGATCTCTTGGTATCCCGAGGATCTCTTGGTATCCTCAATATGTACTAGGGATCTCTTGGTATCCCGAGGATCTCTCGGTATCCTCAATATATGTGTCGGGGATCTCCCGGGAATCTAACCCGTAGTCCCCGAGGATCTCTCGGTATCCTCAATATATGTGTCGGGGATCTCCCGGGAATCTAACCCGTAGTCCCAAAGTAAATGTGCAGGGGGAATCTCCTGGGAATCTAACCCGTAGTCCCAAAGTAAATGTGCAGGGGGAATCTCCCGAGAATCTAACCCGTAGTCCCAAAGTAAAACATAGAGCATCAACACAAGAATATTAAATTAAATGCTAATTTCGTACCAAGTAAACATTTACTTCTAGCCTAACATGTTTCACGTAATGCAATTCAGGCAATTTAAGCAAATAGGCAATTAAGTCAACTAAGCATGCCTTTCTAGACTAGCAAAATGCTAAATTCACAAGTAGCATAAAACAAGAAAAGAACTCAATTGAAATACTTAAGGAAAAATCGGATTTTCAACAATTAGCTCAAGTACGCGCTCGTCACCTCACATACAGGGCATTTCAATTATCAAATATAGCACATCCTAAGGGGAAAGGTCCCCCACACAAGGTTAGACAAGCCACTTACCTCGAATGCTCCAAACTCAACTCACGCTTCTAGAATAGCTTTACCCCTCGAATTCACCACCCAACCGCTTGAATCTAGTCACAAATTGTTTGAATGCATTAATAATTACTATTGGAACTAACCCCAATGCATAAAAATAGTTTTTTACAAGATATTTCCCAAAAAGGTCAAAATACCCCCGGACCCACGTCGTCGAAACTCGAGGTTCGGACCAAAACCCGGTTACCCATTCTCCCATGAATCCATATATATGTTTTGTTTTGAAATCGGACCCCAAATTGAGGTCCAACTTCTCAATTTGTAGAAAACCTAGGTTCTACCCAAAACACCCAATTTTCCCATGAAAATCTTTGATTTGAAGTTGAAATCATGTTAAAAGATGTTATGAAGTAAAGGAATTAAGTTATAAATCACTTACCAATGGTTTTGGAGAAGAAAAGTTGTTTGAAAAATCGCCTCTTAGGTTTTGGGTTTTTGAAAAGTGGAAAAACGACTGAAGTCCTGAATATATATACTTTTGCTGGGGGCTGGCGCGAACCGCGCATAAATGCACCACGGTCGTGCCGAGGGAGGGAAGAAGTAGGCTTTCTCTGAACCCACCCAGCGCGGACCGCACTGATTTGGTGCACGACCGCGCTGGTCGACCCTCTGAACTCCACCACGCGGACCGCACAGAAAGCACCGCGGTCGCATGGCTGCCAGCGCGGACCGCGCAGAAATGACCGCGGCCGCACTGGGGCCTGCAACATCTGAACCTGCATTTTTAAGCCTAAGACCTCTCAGGCCCCACTCAAAACTCACCCGAGCCCTTGGGGATCCAAACCAAACATTCATATGATCTCAAAAACACCTTACGGACTTACTCGTGCGATCAAATCGCCAAAACGACATCATATACATAGGATCAAGCCTCCAAACACATGATTTTCTTTCAACTTTCATAAAACTCAAATTCCACATTTTAAGTCCGAAACACGTCATATGACGTCCATTTTTAGCCAAACTTTACAGATAGTGCTTAAAACATATTTAAGACTCGTACCGGGCGTCAGAACCAAAATACGAGCCCGATACCACAGTTTTCTGAGCAATTTTCTTCTTCCTTTTCCTTAATTAATTTCAGAAAACAATTTCACACAAAAATTCATTTTCTCGGGTTTGGGACCTCGGAATTTGATTGCGGGTACACTCCCAAGTCCCATATTTTTCTACGGATCCTCCGGGACCGTCGAATCACAAGTCCGGGTCCGTTTACCCAAAATATTGACCGAAGTCAATATTATGCATATTAATATCAAAATTCATCAAATTTTTCACATAATTCGCATATTTCAACATAAAAGCTTTTCTGGCTACACGCCCGGACTATGACCGCAAATCGAGGCAACTAACAACGAGGTTTTCAAGGCCTCGGAAGCACGGAACAAGGAAGAATTACGGTGATGACCCTTTGGGTCGTCACATTAGGTTAGACACTTACCGGCACATGGGGTCGGTTGTGCTGATACTATACTCTGCATTGTATGCAGATCCCGGTGCATCAACTTTTGGACCGCAGTGAGGGTGTTGTCTTCAGTCCATTCGGGCGACCCGAGGTAGTCCTGCAGGCGTCCGCAGGCCTTGGGGTCACCTTCTAACTTTCTATACTGTTTCTTCTATGTATATCTGAAACAGCTTGTATTTATCTTTTGGACCCTTATTTGTAGTACTCTTAGATAGTCTGTGAAATTGTGACACCAAATCTGGGAAGGTTTTTGGTTTACGGATTTGTATTGGTAATATTTAAATTGTTACATTTCTTTTGTTCCGCTTATTTAATTATGTTGTTCATATAATGTTAGTTCACAACTGTTAAAGGATTAAAAATGGAAAAAGGTGAATAATTGTAATGGTTGGCTTGCCTAGCTTTCACTAGTAGGCACTATCACGACACCCGAGGGTGAAAAATTCGGGTCGTGACAGGTTTCCCACCCGGTGTTCGGTATCCACATTGGAGCCTGACTATATCCGGATTCGCACTGCGTAGGCCCCATTAGGGGGAAAATGCTCACTACCAAAGATTTTTTCATACCTAGAGCTCGAACTCGAGACCTCTAGTTAAGGAAAGAGCAGTCTTATCCACTGCATCACATCCTTTGGTGATCTCAGTTTAGTCATTCATAGCCAACATGAAGTAAATTGGGTACACATACCATCATCTTACGTCTAATTTCAAAACCAACTAAACTAGTTTGATCAAACTTCGTTTTAAAACATTGAAATAATAGTAATATACAATCAATTTCGTGCCTAAATTTCATCTTATACTCTAACAGTGTTTTCATTTGGAGAATATGCGATGATGTGGTTGTCTGATTTTGAGATCAAATATATGTTAAGTGGTTTATGATAAAATTAGGATTGCTTAAGTAATTCCGAGGGTACACTACTAGAATTCCGGAAAAAAACAATCAAACTTTAGCGATCAAAGTTGGTTTGTCAAGAAAAGCGACCAAAGATTGTCGCTAAATTGACGAAAATAATAAAATAATTATTTGATATACACCATGGTCGCTACTTGGTCGCTAATTTCGTAAAAATATTGACCGGACTGGTCAGACTTGCTTGGTCAAAGGTATACTGAGATTAACGACCAACGTTGGTCGCTACAGGGGGACCCACTTATAAAATTATAATAATTATAATATTATTTAAAAAAATATAAAATATAAATAAATATAATTTAAAATTAGCGACCAAAGTTGGTCGCTAATTAAGGGATAAGCAGATAGCGACCAACTTTGGTCGCTAAAATGGGACCCAGTTATAAAATTTTAATAATTATATTTTTATTTTAAAAAAATTATAAAATATAAAAAAATATAATTCAAATTTAGCGACCAAAGTTGGTCGCTTACAAAAATAGAGACCAACTTTGGTCGCTAATCTAGGACCCAGTTCTAACGTTTAACAATTATATTATTATTTTAAATATTATATAAAATATAAATAAATCTGATTTAAATTTAGCGACCAACTTTGGTCGCTAATTTAAATTTATGTATATTTAGCGATCAAAGTTGGTCTCTTTTCAGGTCAACAATGGTCAAAATTAAAAATCACTTTTGTATTTACTATCTAAATAATATGATTGTAACCCGTTAACACTTTTGTAATACAAAGGATGAATAGACTAAAATATATTCTAACATGCTATATATGCAGTTAAGCAGTACTACGAAGCGTGCGTGTGTATCTATATATATATGAGAGGCGCCATCACGACCAGGTTCGGGAATTGGGTCGTGACAATATATAAGCTATATTTGATATAATATTAGATATTTATATATAAGAACATGAAGCGCTCGGAACACAGGGACAGGTTCTTTTAGGTATTGATACACTTGTAAATTGATTCATCGACTTATAACCTACTCATATGCATGTATATATATTAATAATAAATTAAAACGTCTCGACTTATATAAATTAATATATATATATATATATATATATATATATATATATATATATATATATATATATATATATATACATATATAAGCTATATTCTATATCTGGGTCCCTACACAGTGTTTCTACTGTAGTTGAACAGTATTTCTACTGTGGATGAACAGTGTATCTACTGTTTAAGTGGGTCCTGGCGGCTGATAAGCTGTCAAGTCTTCTTTTTGTCCAAATTGTGCATTTGTTGGAGGAATTCTTCCACCTTGTCGATATCTCTATCAAATAATATTATTTCTGGCTGTATTGGTTGTGTATCTTCTACGAGGTCATCACCACTCGTTTCACTTCTCATTGAAGTGCCTGATTTTTCGCATTGATCTAGTAATTGGAGCAGATTTCTTTTCAATCCTTCTAAGTATTGATAAATCAAATCAATTTTATCTCCATCTTGAACTGAGATTCTTCGAGCAATATGTTTGATTGTGCTTTCTTCTATTATCCTCTTTTGAGGGGCCGTTATATATAATTGGATTTGTGTTTTGATAGAATCCAATAATTCTTGTCCATATAACGTTTTTGTTTTGGGATCAGTTTTCATCAATTTGTCCCAAAAATTGTTGTAGAATACCCTATATAAACAAGGGATTTGTTCTTCCGTATAACCTAATTCCGGAGTCCATTTATGGATCCAGGGGATAGAAAATTCAATAAAGAAGTAGATCCAGATCTAGCTGCTTTAGTACACTATAAAGGTTGGCGGTAGTCCGCACGACCAATAAGGATTCGAAATATACGGAAATTCTATTATAGTTTAATGACTGTATGGAAGGATCTATATCCTTTTACCCAAGCAAGGGGCCTGTCGAGGTCCGATACATACTCTTACTGAGCCCATGTGTCTAGCAGTTCTAACTGTGAAAGAGATAGCCCTTTTGACAACTTCAAACGGGCTTTAATATCATAGCTGGCTAGACGTAGCCACTAAGGCAAAGCCAATAAAAGTAGTACCAGAACCGACTGTACCACCATCTTGGAACCAAGCCAAGAAACTATATTAAAATTCCTTTATATTTTGAAAGAGTCTGGATTCTTCATGGTTAATATGCAAGAGAAATTAGTTCTTCAACATAGATATGAATCTGTTTAGCCGGACATAGTCACGGCTGGGGAGAGAAACTAAGTATTTAAAATACTAAAGAGAAAAGAGAATAAGTACCTTGAAGGCCGAGAAGCAAGGCCCTTAAGATGAACTGAACTTCAAAACTTTTATTTAACTTCAACTGATTTACAAACTAGTAACTAAATCTTTACAAAGGCATTTGGTTGAGAGAGAGAGTAGAGAGAGGGGGGTTCCGGCTCTTCCTTTTTCAAATGAAGAAGCCTCCTTATATAACAAAAAAAGAATCTAGAATAGTAAATTGGGTCCCACATCTGGGTCCCTACACAGTGTTTCTACTGTAGTTGAACAATGTTTCTAATGTGGATGAACAATGTATCTACTGTTTAAGTGGGTCATGGCGGCTGATAAGCTGTCAAGTCTTCTTTTTGTCCAAATTGTGCATTTGTTGGAGGAATTCTTCCACCTTGTCGATATCTCTATCAGATAGTATTATTTCTGCCTGTATTGGTTGTGTATCTTCTACGAGGTCATCACCACTCGTTTCACTTCTCATTGAAATGTCTGATTTTTTGCACTGATCAAGTGATTGGAGCAGATTTCTTTTCAATCCTTCTAAGTATTGATTTATCAAATCAATTTTATCTCCGTCTTGAACTGAGATTCTTCGAGCAATATGTTTGACTGTGCTTTCTTCTATTATCCTCTTTTGAGGGGCCGTTATATATAATTGGATTTGTGTTTTGATAGAATCCAATAATTCTTGTCCATATAACGTTTTTGTTTTGGGATCAGTTTTCATCAATTTGTCCCAAAAATTGTTGTAGAATACCCTATATAAACAAGGGATTTGTTCTTCCGTATAACCTAATTCCGGAGTCCATTTATGGATCCAGGGGATAGAAAATTCAATAAAGAAGTAGATTTGATCAATTTTTTCTAGGTAGCAGATATGATCTGCGTGATATAACTCTGTTAAGAACGGCGAAGCTTTTGTCCATTCTTTGTATAACTTTAGGAATGGTTCAGGCAAAATCTTGGTAGTAGGAACGTGGTATGACCACTAGTTTAAAAACCAGTTAGGGATAGGTCCTGTAAATACCTTTGCGCATACTTTGATAAACCAAGTATGTTTATGTCTCTCATTGTTATAATAAAGCACCCTATCAAATGCTTGAATATAATCCCAATAAGTGAAATTCATAGGTGATTTATTAAGGTTTATCTGCCTTTCTTTCATTGTTGAAATACCCCATTCTTCAACAGATATAATCTGTTTGATAATGACTTTTGAAAAGTTATAAACATTTTCATTCGTGTTATAACCCAAAAAGTGTTGGAATTCTGCACTACCTGTACTGATCAGGATAGTCTCATAATAGGTGCGGGTTTTATATGATTCACCCGGATAATATAATCCATTAATCAGATATCTCTGGAATATTTTCCACGGTTCTTCTTTTCTCTGAATCTCAGAGTTTTCAAGGAGAAATATCATTTCTCTCTTTGGTAACTTTTCATATGACTTGATATCATCATTGGCTTCCTCTTTAGCAATTGAAGAAAAAGTATTACTTTGCTTTTTGGATGCTAAATAAGCCTGCAGATGTCCATATAACGGACTATCTTCTGGAATATCTTCTAAATGTATAGAATGTCCTGAGGATTCACCTGTATGCGGTACC
This sequence comes from Nicotiana tabacum, assembly GCF_000715075.1. Lineage (NCBI taxonomy): Eukaryota > Viridiplantae > Streptophyta > Magnoliopsida > Solanales > Solanaceae > Nicotiana > Nicotiana tabacum. The sequence continues at coordinate 156,410,531 of NC_134085.1, forward strand.
CTTGAGTTTATCAAACTCTTTTTTCCTCTTTGTATTACTGGTGAGTTTGACGAGGATCCATATGACGATCCATAAGAATAAGTCCTACTAGGGAACGATCTTCCCCTACCTCTGCCCCTGGTGACCCATGAAGGGTCCATTCTGCAGAAATTGCAAATCATTATTAATTAAAAAGGATAGCATAATTCTAATGCTGATATTATCTTGACCACTGGGAAACTCATTTTCAATTAACTGAAGAATATCAACAACTTCATTAAAATTAGAGTCTTCTTCTTCCTTGGTTTCAATTATGTCAGCCATAATTATATCAAGTATGACTTCCTGTAAGTCTCTATTTAAATTAATCACTTTAAGAATAGTGATCAATACCTTATCATCAAATATCATGGTATAATAATTCATAATCTATTCTAAATATTCCCGGGGATAGAAAATCCGGAATGGAATTATCAATTCCTTTTTTGTATTGTATTTCAAAATCGAAAGGCGCCAGCGGAGCCTGCCATCTAGCAAATATTAATTTAGAAGCATCATGCTTAAAATCTTTGTCAAACATATATTTAACAGATTGAGCATCAGTTTTTATCAAACACTTTTGGTTGTATAAGTCGTCTTGAAATTTCAATACACACTTAACAATAGTTAACATTTCATGCGCCACAGTAGCGTATTTCTTCTGGGCTTCGGTCCATTTACCAGAGTGAAATCTTATTAGATATTCACTCTTATTGTTGGGATTTACTTGTTTTAAAATCCCTCCATATCCAACGTTAGACGCATCTGTCTCGATAATCTTTTGCCAAGTAGGATTGGCAAGGGTTAAATAAGGTAGAGATTTAACCCGCCCTTTAATACTTTCGACTAACTCAGTATGTTGGTTAGTCCAAGGGTGTTTATGATCTTTCTTCAGCCGATCGTATAGAGGGGCTAGATCTCGTGACAAACTTTTATAAAAAGGGGATATATAATTCAGACTTCCCAAAAATCTTTGTAATTGAGTCCTGTCAGTGATAACATCAGGAAATTTTGAGGCAAAATCAATTGATTTTTGTATTGGGGTAATTTTTCCCTGGCAAATATTATGACCTAAAAAACGAACATTCGTTTGGAATAGACTCATCTTAGGTTTAGAAATTACTAAACCGTTTTGTATAACAATTTTCTTGAAAATATCAAGATGCTTAATATGCATCTCCAAAGTTTTAGAAAATACTAATATGTCGTCAATATACACGATGATAAAATCCAAATATGGGTTAAAAATATCATTCATAATTTTTTGAAATTCAGAAGGGGCATTTTTCAAACCAAATGGCATAACATTCCATTAATATTGCCCAAATGGAACATTGAAAGCAGTTCTATAAGTATGCTCTTTAAATATTTGAATTTGTCAATAACCAGATTTTAAATCAAATTTTGAAAATATATTGGCGTCATATAACCTAGATAGCAAGTCCCTTTTATTAGGGATAGGATACCTAATCCATTTTAGATGTTTATTTAATGGTTTATAATTTATAACTAATCGAGGGATACCTCATTCCTTTTCTGCCGCATTATTAACATAAAAGGCAGAACATGACCAAGGAGATTTTGAGGGTTTTATCAAACCCTTTTGTAACAAACTATCAATCTCTTTTTTGCAGAATTCAACTAGTTCAGCATTCATCTGGCAAGGTCGAGATTTAGTAGGAATATCATCCTCAGAGAAGTTTTTTTCGTATGGAAGAGTTACAATATGCCTTTTCCGGTTCCAAAAGTCACTAGGGTGATCGGCGCAAACATCAACGACCATTTTTCAGCAATCAATTTAATCTTTTGCTGAACTTTAACAGATTGTAAAGTATCGAATATATTCATGCTAAGAATTTCTAATTGTAATGAATTAATATGCCTCTGTTTCATATTAATCAAGGCATTAATATCTCTAGTTACAGGATCTGTGACAAAGGAATAACTTATCCTTTTATCTTGATAATTAGCAGAAAAACCATGTTCATCTATATTATTGAACCACGTTCAACTACAGTAGAAACACTGTGTAGGGACCCAGATGTGGGACCCAATTTACTATTCTAGATTCTTTTTTTTGTTATATAAGGAGGCTTCTTCATTTGAAGAAGGAAGAGCCGGAACCCCCCTCTCTCTCTACTCTCTCTACTCTCTCTCTCAACCAAACCCCTTTGTAAAGATTTAGTTACTAGTTTGTAAATCAGTTGAAGTTAAATAAAAGTTTTGAAGTTCAGTTCATCTTAAGGGTCTTGCTTCTCGGCCTTCAAGGTACTTATTCTCTTTTCTCTTTAGTATTTTAAATACTTAGTTTCTCTCCCCAGCCATGACTATGTCCGGCTAAACGGATTCATATCTATGTTGAAGAACTAATTTCTCTTACATATTAACCATGAAGAATCCAAACTCTTTCAAAATATAAAGGAATTTTAATATAGTTTCTTGGCTTGGTTCCAAGATGGTGGTACAGTCGGTTCTGGTACTACTCTTATTGGCTTTGCCTTAGTGGCTACGTCTAGCCAGCTGTGATATTAAAGCTCGTCTGAAGTTGTCAAAAGGGCTATCTCTTTCACAGTTAGAACTGCTAGACACATGGGCTCAGTAAGAGTATGTATCGGACCTCGACAGGCCCCTTGCTTGGGTAAAAGGATATAGATCCTTCTATACAGTCATTAAACTATAATAGAATTTCCGTATATTTCGAATCCTTATTGGTCGTGCGGACTACCGCCTACCTTTAAAGTGTACTAAAGCAGCTAGATCTGGATGGCCGTGCGGTCTGCCGCCCGCCTACCTAGATCCTGGTGGTGATAAATGGTATCAGAGCCTAGGAATTTTCATGGTAAATGTGTAATAGATATGAAAGATTCAACATAGATATGAAGCTTTTAGAATGGATCTGGGAGAAACAAGTACTAAAAGTACTAGACTTGAAGAGGTAGATATACCTCAAAACCTTGATTTATTAAATAAATGGACAATTCCTAAAGTTTTTATAAAAACCATTTATGATTATGGTTGGTTTGATAAATTTTCTTCTAAACAATTGATAAAAACGACTGAGCAGTCTTTAGCATTAAATTCGTCTGAACAGACTAATCGTTTGTTAAACAAACATGATATAGATTTATATAAACATCATTACCATTATGTGCATATTGGTATGGTTCAAATTGTATTTAAACCTTTAACCCTCTTAGAGATGCTAGAAATCTGAATTTCAGACAGTCTCTAATGGGTTCGATAGAATCTACAGTGGCCTATGGTCCGGTATATTTTAATACTCAACCCAATCTGCAATTATCTCTTTCTGATGTTAATATTCTTGATGCTTTGACTTTAAATGTGAAAACGCATGGTTATAATTATGCGACTGGTTCTGAACTTATATGTCTGTCCTATAGGATTTATTTCAAACTGTTATCTACTTTGAATCCTAGATGTAAGTTATAAGATACATCGGATCAGACCATATTAGTAGAAACCAATTTTGCAAGGTCCAAGGTCACCACTAGGAGACCTATTAGGTGGGAAAAAATTAATTTTCCAACTACTTGGACTTTAAATTCGGTTATATCCCCAAGTCAGATGACTAACGACTTGTCAAATACTGAATTTTCGCATGTCACTCAAAATCCGGATGGTAGGATTTGTATTCAATTTGATGATAAGTCTACTATTTATAATAGACATTCATTTTCGAATCATAGACTTCTACCTGCTATTCAACATATTTCCCCTGTTGAACCAGTCTACGGTCCAGCTCGCAATCGTGCAGCTTCTTTACACACTATTGCAAGTGATAAGCCTGAACAAAAGGTTAGGAGGGTTGAAAGGGTTAAGATTAACCCTCAAATAAATATTGTTCAAGACAATGACAATATTTCAGATAAAGATATTCCTTCTGTATCCGAGATGGATTTCGACCCCAATAATATTTAATGATTTCACACCAAATTGATTTTAGCCCCGGTTCTCGGGCCCGTATTTATATTCAAAAAGAATTTTTTAGTGAAAAATGGAACCAGTTTAAAACATGGTTTTTTGATGCTTATAGTAAGGATGATTTGAATAATATATCTCAAGAATTTTATGAAACTTGTGCCTTACATAATCAAATTATGTATTTTGTTCCTTGGTTTATAACAACTTATTTACCACTTTATATAAAGGTATTGGAAAGATCTTATAAAGACGGGAGTGGTCATATTACTAAAGCAATTTATCCTCCTCAGACTCCGTTTATTCTACCTAATAATACTGGTATTACCTTCACTGCCTTTCAAAAATTTATTGATGACAACGTGGAAGCTATTAGTATTGCAGAAATTAATAAATTGATTTCTCAAAACAATTATTTGGGTTTGTATGTAAAAATATTAGGAGAACATATTGGTTCTCTTGATAAAAAACTTGATGATTTGACTATTTTAATAAAAGAAATGAGTACTAAGAAAGGACCAACTGATATTGCCTCTACTTCAGGAAGTAAAACAGTTGATCAAACTATTCCTACTCATATTCAAAGACCTCCTGAGATTCAGGATTTTAAATTTAAATCTCTTGATGACTTAGCTCAGCTTTTAGATAAAAAGCTTTCTGGTTTAAATATTAGACCTATTGATTTATCAAAAAAATTTGCTGATAAAATTGAGACTGTCTCTGATTATAAAACTGATACTTGGTCAGAGTTTAATAAACTCAAAGGGATTATTAAACAAAATCATAGGTATGCTGACAAACCAAGGATGCAGACCTATTATTATCCTCGTCCCACTCCTCAAGATGTGTTGATTGAGGAACGAGATTGGAATCAGACAAATACGTCTTATAACGGTTCCGAGATTTATGAATGGAATCTTGATGGTCTAACTGATAGACAATTAACCATTCTCGTACACAGAATGCTTATGTATTCGACTATCTGTAAAAGTGTTAAAAATACAGATAGAAATATTTGCAAAATGATCATTGCAGGATTTACTGGCCAACTTCGTGGCTGTTGGGACAATCATTTATCTGTAGAGGAAAAGGCTTTCGTTATTAATGCTACGGCAACCGACGAAGGTGTTGATAACATAGGTATGGCTATAGTAATGGCTAGAGAAGATGCAGTTTATACCCTTATTCTTACTATCTTAGAGCATTTCAATGGTAGATTTACCTCAAATCATCAGACTATTCGAACTTTACTTAATGGGCTTAGATGTAAGACCCTTAGTGAATTTAGATGGTATAAAGACACTTTTATGAGTAGAGTTATGGAACTACCCGACAATAAATTTGAGCATTGGAAAGCCAAGTTTATAGATGGTCTCCCTTCCTTATTTGCTGAAAGAGTGAGGAATGTGTTAAAAGGTAGTTGCGGTGAGATTCTTTATAATAATTATACCTATGGTAAGCTTATAAGTGTTTGTACACAAGAAGGATTGAAATTGTGTAACGAGCTCAGGCTTTCTAGGCAGCTTAAGATTGATAAGCTTAAAGAAAAGTCCCAATTAGGTGACTTCTGTACCCAGTTCGGTTTACCCGGAACTTCCACTCAAAGTAGGAAGAAGAAAAACAGGTATCATAGGTATCCTTACCCAGATAGCCCGTATAAGAAAAAGAGGTCTAGATATAGGCCTAAGGAAGAACGTGATACTAGAAAAGCGCATCGGAAATCTACTCGATTTGCGAAGAACAGATCCAAACGTGATCTCGCTGATATAAAGTGTTATAAGTGTGGAAAGTTTGGTCATATTTCTCCAAATTGCAAGCTTCAAAACCTAAAAACCTTAGAACTCGATGATGAGTTACACGATAAGGTTTATGGCTTATTATACACTTCGGGATCAGAATCTGACTATTACTCGGAGACTGAATCTGAAGCTGAAGTTGAGTTAATTGATTTTTCTGATAATAATAATAATAATATTGATACTTCTTGCACTGCTTGCAAAGGTGATATTTGTACTTGTGATAGTGACGAAATTTATAAATTGCAATCACAATTTGATGATCTTAATATAAAAACTATTACATCTGACAATGTAATAGAACTTTTAAAAGAAGTAACTGATGAAAAACTTCGTGAAAAAATTATTAATTTAGCTGCAAGTTCTAGTAGTTCAAAATCTGTTGAAAAATACAAAAACAAATTTGAACATTTTGCACCATATTCTTTATCTGAAATTAATAGAAGACTTCAAAAGTCCAGTACACCTAGCCGAGATACTTCTTTTGATGATTTAAAAGAAGAAATCGAGAATTTGAAAAGGGATATTAAGTCTCTTAAGCAAAATCAAATGATTTGCGATCACCGAATTACTCAAATTGAGAAAAATAATTCTCTACCTGAATCTTCGACTAAAGGAATTTCTGAATTTTCTAATGATAAAGAAAAAGAAATTTCTGATGAAAAATCTGATTTATTTTTAGGTATGATGCAAATTATTACTGCACACAAATGGTATATTAAATGTACTATTTTAATCGATAATAATTTTTCTATAACTGATATAGCTATGATTGATAGTGGTGCAGATGTAAGCTGCATTCAGGAAGGATGAATTCCTACTAATGTGTAATAGATATGAAAGATTCAACATAGATATGAAGCTTTTGGAATGGATCCGGGAGAAATAAGTACTAAAAGTACTAGACTTGAAGAAGTAGATATACCTCAAAACCTTGATTTATTAAATAAATGAACAATTCCTAAAGTTTCTATAAAAACCATTTATGATTATGGTTGGTTTGATAAACTTTCTTCTAAACAATTGATAAAAACGACTGAGCAGTCTTTAGCATTAAATTCGTCTGAACAGACTATTCGTTTGTTAAACAAACATGATATAGATTTATATAAACATCATTACCATTATGTGCATATTGGTATGGTTCAAATTGCATTTAAACCTTTAACCCTTAAAGGATTACCAGAGACCTTTTTAGCAGCTCTTAAAGAATGGGGTATTTCAACAATGAAAGAAAGGCAGATAAGCCTTAATAAATCACCTATGAATTTCACTTATTGGGATTATATTCAAGCATTTGATAGGGTGCTTTATTATAACAATGAGAGACATAAACATACTTGGTTTATCAAAGTATGCGCAAAGGTATTTACAGGACCTATCCCTAACTGGTTTTTAAACTGGTGGTCATACCACGGTCCTACTACCAAGATTTTGCCTGAACCATTCCTAAAGTTATACAAAGAATGGACAAAAGCTTCGCCGTTCTTAACAGAGTTATATCACGCAGATCATATCTGCTACCTAGAAAAAATTGATCAAATCTACTTCTTTATTGAATTTTCTATCCCCTGTATCCATAAATGGACTCCGGAATTAGGTTATACGGAAGAAAAAATCCCTTGTTTATATAGGGTATTCTACAATAATTTTTGGGACAAATTGATGAAAACTGATCCCAAAACAAAAACGTTATATGGACAAGAATTATTGGATTCTATCAAAACACAAACCCAATTATATATAACGGCCCCTCAAAAGAGGAAAATGGAAGAAAGCACAGTCAAACATATTGCTCGAAGAATCTCAGTTGAAGACGGAGATAAAATTGATTTGATAAATCAATACTTAGAAGGATTGAAAAGAAATCTGCTCCAATCACTAGATCAGTGCGAAAAATCAGACACTTCAATGAGAAGTGAAACGAGTGGTGATGACCTCGTAGAAGATACACAAACAATACAGCCAGAAATAATACTATATGATAGAGATATCGACAAGGTGGAAGAATTCCTCCAACAAATGCACAATTTGGACAAAAAGAAGACTTGACAGCTTATCACCCGCCAGGACCCACTTAAACAGTAGATACACTGTTCATCCACAGTAGAAACACTGTTCAGCTACAGTAGAAACACTGTATAGGGACCCAGATGTGGGACCCAATTGCAATTTCTACAGAATGGACCATTCACGGGTCACCAGGGGCAGAGGAGGGGAAGATCGTCCCCTAGTAGGACTTATTCTCAGGGATCGTCATACGGATCCTCGTCAAACTCACCAGTAATACAAAGAGGAAAAAAGAGTTTTATAAACTCAAGGGTACCGCATACAGGTGAATCCTCAGGAGGTCTTTGAATTTGAGTAGGAATAGTTTGATCAACTGTTTTACTTCCTGAAGTAGAGGCAATATCAGTTGGTCCTTTCTTAGTACTCATTTCTTTTATTAAAATAGTCAAATCATCAAGTTTTTATCAAGAGAACCAATATGTTCTCCTAATATTTTTACATACAAACCCAAATAATTGTTTTGAGAAATCAATTTATTAATTTCTGCAATACTAATAGCTGCCACGTTATCATCAATAAATTTTTGAAAGGCAGTGAAGGTAATACCAATATTATTAGGTAGAATAAAGGGGGCCTGAGGAGGATAAATTGCTTTAGTAATATTACCACTCCCGTCTTTATAAGATCTTTCCAATACCTTTATATAAAGTGGTAAATAAGTTGTTATAAACCAAAGAACAAAATACATAATTTGATTATGTAAGGCACAAGTTTCATAAAATTCTTGAGATATATTATTCAAATCATCCTTACTATAAGCATCAAAAAATCATGTTTTAAACTGGTTCCATTTTTCACTAAAAAATTCTTTTTGAATATAAATACGAGCCCGAGAACCGGGGCTAAAATCAATTTGGTGTGGAATCATTAAATATTATTGGGGTCGAAATCCATCTCGGATACAGAAGGAATATCTTTATATGAAATATTGTCATTATCTTGAACAATATTTGTTTAAGGGTTAATCTTAACCCTTTCAACACTCCTAACCTTTTGTTCAGGCTTATCACTTGCAATAGTGTGTAAAGAAGCTGCACGATTGCGAGCTGGACCATAGACTGGTTCAACAGGGGAAATATGTTGAATAGCAGGTAGAAGTCTATGATTCGAAAATGAATGTCTATTATAAATAGTAGACTTATCATCAAATTGAATACAAATCCTACCATCAGGATTTTGAGTGACATGCGAAAATTCAGTACTTGACAAGTCGTTAGTCATCTGACTTGGGGATATAACCGAATTTAAAGTCCAAGTAGTTGGAAAATTAATTTCTTCCCACCTAATAGGTCTCCTAGTGGTGACCTTGGACCTTGCAAAATTGGTTTCTACCAATATGGTCTGATCCGATGTATCGTATAACTTACATCTAGGATTCAAAGTAGATAACATTTTGAAATAAATCCTATAGGACAAACATATAAGTTCAGAACCAGGCGCATAATTATAACCATGCGTTTTCCCATTTAAAGTTAAAGCATCTAGAATATTAACATCAGAAAGAGATAATTGCAGATCGGGTTGAGTATTAAAATATACTGGTGAGTTTGACGAGGATCCATATGACGATCCCTAAGAATAAGTCTTACTAGGGGACGATCTTCCCCTACCTCTGCCCCTGGTGACCCATGAAGGGTCCATTCTGCAGAAATTGCAAATCATTATTAATTAAAAAGGATAGCATAATTCTAGTGCTGATATTATCTTGACCACTGGGAAACTCATTTTCAATTAACTGAAGAATATCAACAACTTCATTAAAATTAGAGTCTTCTTCTTCCTTGGTTTAAATTATGTCAGCCATAATTATATCAAGTATGACTTCCTGTAAGTCTCTATTTAAATTAATCACTTTAAGAATAGTGATCAATACCTTATCATCAAAAAACATGGTATAATAATTCATAATCTATTCTTAATATTCCCGGGATAGAAAATCTGGAAGGGAATTATCAATTCCTTTTTTGTATTGTATTTCAAAATCGAAAGGTGCCAGCTGAGCCTGCCATCTAGCAAATATTAATTTAGAAGCATCGTGCTTAAAATCTTTGTCAAACATATATTTAACAGATTGAGCATCAGTTTTTATCAAAAACTTTTGGTTGTATAAGTCGTCTTGAAATTTCAATACACACTTAACAATAGTTAACATTTCATGCGCCACAGTAGCGTATTTCTTCTGGGCTTCGGTCCAATTACCAGAGTGAAATCTTATTAGATATTCACTCTTATTGTTGGGATTTACTTGTTTTAAAATTCCTCCACATCCAACGTTAGACGCATCTGTCTCGATAATCTTTTGCCAAGTAGGATTGGCAAGGGTTAAACAAGGTAGAGATTTAACCCGCCCTTTAATACTTTTGACTAACTCAGTATGTTGGTTAGTCCAAGGGTGTTTATGATCTTTCTTCAGCCGATCGTATAGAGGGGCTAGATCTCGTGACAAACTTTTATAAAAATGGGATATATAATTCAGACTTCCCAAAAATCTTTGTAATTGAGTCCTGTCAGTGATAACATCAGGAAATTTTGAGGCAAAATCAATTGATCTTTGTATTGGGGTAATTTTTCCCTGGCAAATATTATGACCTAAAAAACGAACATTCGTTTGGAATAGACTCATCTTAGGTTTAGAAATTACTAAACCGTTTTGTATAACAATTTTCTTGAAAATATCAAGATGCTTAATATGCATCTCCAAAGTTTTAGAAAATACTAATATGTCGTCAATATACACGATGATAAAATCCAAATATGGGTTAAAAATATCATTCATAATTTTTTGAAATTCAGAAGGGGCATTTTTCAAACCAAATGGCATAACATTCCATTCATATTGCCCAAATGGAACATTGAAAGCAGTTCTATAAGTATGCTCTTTAAATATTTGAATTTGTCAATAACCAGATTTTAAATCAAATTTTGAAAATATATTGGCGTCATATAACCTAGATAGCAAGTCCCTTTTATTAGGGATATGATACCTAATCCATTTTAGATGTTTATTTAATGGTTTATAATTTATAACTAAGCGAGGAATACCTCGTTCCTTTTCTGCCGCATTATTAACATAAAAGGCAGAACATGACCAAGGAGATTTTGAGGGTTTTATCAAACCCTTTTGTAACAAACTATCAATCTCGTTTTTGCAGAATTCAACTAGTTCAGCATTCATCTGGCAAGGTCGAGATTTAGTAGGAATATCATCCTCAGAGAAGTTTTCTTCGTATGGAAGAGTTACAATATGCCTTTTCCGGTTCCAAAAGGCACTAGGGTGATCGGCGCAAACATCAACGGCCATTTTTTCAGCAATCAATTTAATCTTTTGCTGAACTTTAACAGATTGTAAAGTATCGAATATATTCATGCTAAGAATTTCTAATTGTAATGAATCAATATGCCTCTGTTTCATATTAATCAAGGCATTAATATCTCTAGTTACGGGATCTGTGACAAAGGAATAACTTATCCTTTTATCTTGATAATTAGCAGAAAAACCATGTTCATATATATTATTGAACGGGTAAATAGCATTAATAAAAGGTGTTCCAAGTATAATTGGAAGGTATAACTGGTTTTTTACCAGAAAGAAGAAATGTGGGATGCAGACTTTATTCTGGCAAATATGAGTATTAGGCAATTTGTACTCTATATCTAAAGCATGACCAGAAGCGGATTTCACCAAATGAGTGGTCTTTTGAAAATACTTAGTAGGAATTAATCCTTCCTGAATGCAGCTTACATCTGCACCACTATCAATCATAGCTATATCAGTTATAGAAAAATTATTATCGATTAAAATAGTACATTTAATATACCATTTGTGTGCAGTAATAATTTGCATCATACCTAAAAATAAATCAGATTTTTCATCAGAAATTTCTTTTTCTTTATCATTAGAAAATTCAGAAATTCCTTTAGTCGAAGATTCAGGTAGAGAATTATTTTTCTCAATTTGAGTAATTCGGTGATCGCAAATCATTTGATTTTGCTTAAGAGACTTAATATCCCTTTTCAAATTCTCGATTTCTTCTTTTAAATCATCAAAAGAAGTATCTCGACTAGGTGTACTGGACTTTTGAAGTCTTCTATTAATTTCAGATAAAGAATATGGTGCAAAATGTTCAAATTCATTTTTGTATTTTTCAACAGATTTTGAACTACTAGAACTTGCAGCTAAATTAATAATTTTTTCACCAAATTTTTCATCAGTAACTTCATTTAAAAGTTCTATTACATTGTCAGATGTAATAGTTTTTATATTAAGATCATCAAATTGTGATTGCAATTTATAAAATTCGTCACTATCACAAGTACAAATATCACCTTTGCAAGCAGTGCAAGAAGTATCAATATTATTATTATTATTATCAGAAAAATCAATTAACTCAACTTCAGCTTCAGATTCAGTCTCCGAGTAATAGTCAGATTCTGATCCCGAAGTGTATAACAAGCCATAAACCTTATCGTGTAACTCATCATCGAGTTCTAAGGTTTTTAGCTTTTGAAGCTTGCAATTTGGAGAAATATGACCAAACTTTCCACACTTATAACACTTTATATCAGCGAGATCACGTTTGGATCTGTTCTTCGCAAATCGAGTAGATTTCCGATGCACTTTTCTAGTATCACGTTCTTCCTTAGGCCTATATCTAGACCTCGTTTTCTTATACGGGCTATCTGGGTAAGGATACCTATGATACCTATTTTTCTTCTTCCTACTTTGAGTGGAAGTTCCGGGTAAACCGAACTGGGTACAGAAGTCACCTAATTGGGACTTTTCTTTAAGCTTATCAATCTTAAGCTGCCTAGAAAGCCTGAGCTCATTACACAATTTCAATCCTTCTTGTGTACAAACACCTATAAGCTTACCATAGGTATAATTATTATAAAGAATCTCACCGCAACTATCTTTTAACACATTCCTCATTCTTTCAGCAAATAAGGAAGGGAGACCATCTATAAACTTGGCTTTCCAATGCTCAAATTTATTGTCGGGTAGTTCCATAACTCTACTCATAAAAGTGTCTTTATACCATCTAAATTCACTAAGGGTCTTACATCTAAGCCCATTAAGTAAAGTTCGAATAGTCTGATGATTCGAGGTAAATCTACCATTGAAATGCTCTAAGATAGTAAGGATAAGGGTATAAACTGCATCTTCTCTACCCATTACTAGAGCCATACCTATGTTATCAACACCTTCGTCGGTTGCCGTAGCATTAATAACGAAAGCCTTTTCCTCTACAGATAAATGATTGTCCCACCAGCCACGAAGTTGGCCAGTAAATCCTGCAATGATCATTTTGCAAATATTTCTATATGTATTTTTAACACTTTTACAGATAGTCGAATACATAAGCATTCTGTGTACGAGAATGGTTAATTGTCTATCAGTTAGACCATCAAGATTCCATTCATAAATCTCGGGACCGTTATAAGACGTATTTTTCTGATTCCAATCTCGTTCCTCAATCAACACATCTTGAGGAGTAGGACGAGGATAATAATAGGTCTGCATCCTTGGTTTGTCAGCATACCTATGATTTTGTTTAACAATCCCTTTGAGTTTATTAAACTCTGACCAAGTCTCAGTTTTATAATCAGAGACAGTCTCAATTTTATCAGCAAATTTTTTTGATAAATCAATAGGTCTAATATTTAAACCAGAAAGCTTTTTATCTAAAAGCTGAGCTAAGTCATCAAGAGATTTAAATTTAAAATCCTGAATCTCAGGAGGTCTTTGAATATGAGTAGGAATAGTTTGATCAACTGTTTTACTTCCTGAAGTAGAGGCAATATCAGTTGGTCCTTTCTTAGTACTCATTTCTTTTATTAAAATAGTCAAATCATCAAGTTTTTTATCAAGAGAACCAATATGTTCTCCTAATATTTTTACATACAAACCCAAATAATTGTTTTGAGAAATCAATTTATTAATTTCTGCAATACTAATAGCTGTCACGTTATCATCAATAAATTTTTGAAAGGCAGTGAAGGTAATACCAGTATTATTAGGTAGAATAAAGGTAGCCTGAGGAGGATAAATTGCTTTAGTAATATTACCACTCCCGTCTTTATAAGATCTTTCCAATACCTTTATATAAAGTGGTAAATAAGTTGTTATAAACCAAGGAACAAAATACCTAATTTGATTATGTAAGGCACAATTTTCATAAAATTCTTGAGATATATTATTCAAATCATCTTTACTATAAGTATCAAAAAACCATATTTTAAACTGGTTCCATTTTTCACTAAAAAATTCTTTTTGAATATAAATACGGGCCCGAGAACCGGGGCTAAAATCAATTTGGTGTGGAATCATTAAATATTATTGGGGTCGAAATCCATCTCGGATACAGAAGGAATATCTTTATCTGAAATATTGTCATTATCTTGAACAATATTTGTTTGAGGGTTAATCTTAACCCTTTCAACCCTCCTAACCTTTTGCTCAGGCTTATCACTTGCAATAGTGTGTAAAGAAGCTGCACGATTGCGAGCTGGACCGTAGACTAGTTCAACAGGGGAAATATGTTGAATAGCAGGTAGAAGTCTATGATTCGAAAATGAATGTCTATTATAAATAGTAGACTTATCATCAAATTGAATACAAATCCTACCATCCGGATTTTGAGTGACATGCGAAATTTCAGTATTTGACAAGTCGTTAGTAATCTCACTTGGGGATATAACCGAATTTATAGTTTAATGACTGTATGGAAGGATCTATATCCTTTTACCCAAGCAAGGGGCCTGTCGAGGTCCGATACATACTCTTACTGAGCCCATGTGTCTAGCAGTTCTAACTGTGAAAGAGATAGCCCTTTTGACAACTTCAGACGGGCTTTAATGTCACAGCTGGCTAGACGTAGCCACTAAGGCAAAGCCAATAAGAGTAGTACCAGAGTCGACTGTACCACCATCTTGGAACCAAGCCAAGAAACTATATTAAAATTCCTTTATATTTTGAAAGAGTCTGGATTCTTCATGGTTAATATGCAAGAGAAATTAGTTCTTCAACATAGATATGAATCCGTTTAGCCGGACATAGTCACGGCTGGGGAGAGAAACTAAGTATTTAAAATACTAAAGAGAAAAGAGAATAAGTACCTTGAAGGCCGAGAAGCAAGGCCCTTAAGAGAACTAAACTTCAAAACTTTTATTTAACTTCAACTGATTTACAAACTAGTAACTAAATCTTTACAAAGGGGGTTGGTTGAGAGAGAGAGTAGAGAGAGTAGAGAGAGAGGGGGTTCCGGCTCTTCCTTCTTCAAATGAAGAAGCCTCCTTATATAACAAAAAAAAAGAATCTAGAATAGTAAATTGGGTCCCACATCTGGGTCCCTACACAGTGTTTCTACTGCGGATGAACAGTGTATCTACTGTTTAAGTGGGTCCTGGCGGCTGATAAGCTGTCAAGTCTTCTTTTTGTCCAAATTGTGCATTTGTTGGAGGAATTCTTCAACCTTGTCGATATCTCTATCAGATAGTATTATTTTTGGCTGTATTGGTTGTGTATCTTCTACGAGGTCATCACCACTCATTTCACTTCTCATTGAAGTGTCTGATTTTTCGCACTGATCTAGTGATTGGAGCAGATTTCTTTTCAATCCTTCTAAGTATTGATTTATCAAATCAATTTTATCTCCGTCTTGAACTTTGATTCTTCGAGCAATATGTTTGACTGTGCTTTCTTCTATTATCCTCTTTTGAGGGGCCGTTATATATAATTGGATTTGTGTTTTGATAGAATCCAATAATTCTTGTCCATATAACGTTATTGTTTTGGGATCAACTTTCATCAATTTGTCCCAAAAATTGTTATAGAATACCCTATATAAACAAGGGATTTGTTCTTCCGTATAACCTAATTCCGGAGTCCATTTATGGATCCAGGGGATAGAAAATTCAATAAAGAAGTAGATTTGATCAATTTTTTCTAGGTAGCAGATATGATCTGCGTGATATAACTCTGTTAAGAACGGCGAAGCTTTTGTCCATTCTTTGTATAACTTTAGGAATGGTTCAGGCAAAATCTTGGTAGTAGGACCGTGGTATGACCACCAGTTTAAAAACTAGTTAGGGATAGGTCCTGTAAATACCTTTGCGCATACTTTGATAAACCAAGTATGTTTATGTCTCTCATTGTTATAATAAAGCACCCTATCAAATGCTTGAATATAATCCCAATAAGTGAAATTCATAGGTGATTTATTAAGGCTTATATGCCTTTTGTTTCATTGTTGAAATACCCCATTCTTCAACAGATATAATCTGTTTGATAATGACTTTTGAAAAGTTATAAACATTTTCATTCGTGTTATAACCCGAAAAGTGCTGGAATTCTGCACTACCTGTACTGATCAGGATAGTCTCATAATAGGTGCGGGTTTTATATGATTCACCCGGATAATATAATCCATTAATCAGATATCTCTGGAATATTTTCCACGGTTCTTGTTTTCTCTGAATCTCAGAGTTTTCAAGGAGAAATATCATTTCTCTCTTTGGTAACTTTTCATATGATTTGATATCATCATTGTCTTCCTCTTTAGCAATTGAAGCAAAAGTATCACTTTGCTTTTTGGATACTAAATAAGCCTGCAGATGTCCATATAACGGACTATCTTTTGGAATATCTTCTAAATGTATAGAATGTCCTGAGGATTCACCTGTATGCGGTACCCTTGAGTTTATCAAACTCTTTTTTTCTCTTTGTATTACTGGTGAGTTTGACGAGGATTCGTATGACGATTCCTGAGAATAAGTCCTACTAGGAGACGATCTTCCCCTACCTCTGCCGCTAGTGACCCATGAAGGGTCCATTCTGCAGAAATTGCAAATCATTATTAATTAAAAAGGATAGCATAATTCTAGTGCTGATATTATCTTGATCACTGGGAAACTCATTTTCAATTAACTGAAGAATATCAACAACTTCATTAAAATTAGAGTCTTCTTCTTCCCTGGTTTCAATTATGTCAGCCATAATTATATCAAGTATGACTTCATGTAAGTCTCTATTTAAATTAATCACTTTAAGAATAGTGATCAATACCTTATCATCAAAAAATATGGTATAATAATTCATAAACTATTCTTAATATTCCCGGGATAGAAAATTTGGAAGGAAATTATCAATTCCTTTTTTGTATTGTATTTCAAAATCGAAAGGCGCCAGCTGAGCCTGCCATCTAGAAAATATTAATTTAGAAGCATCGTGCTTAAAATCTTTGTCAAACATATATTTAACAGATTGAGCATCAGTTTTTATCAAAAACTTTTGGTTGTATAAGTCGTCTTGAAATTTCAATACACACTTAACAATAGTTAACATTTCTTGCGCCACAGTAGCGTATTTCTTCTGGGCTTCGGTCCATTTACCAGAGTGAAATCTTATTAGATATTCACTCTTATTGTTGGGATTTACTTGTTTTAAAATCCCTCCATATCCAACGTTAGACGCATCTGTCTTGATAATCTTTTGCCAAGTAGGATTGGCAAGGGTTAAACAAGGTAGAGATTTAACCCGCCCTTTAATACTTTTGACTAACTCAGTATGTTGGTTAGTCCAAGGGTGTTTATGATCTTTCTTCAGCCGATCGTATAGAGGGGCTAGATCTCGTGACAAACTTTTATAAAAAGGGGATATATAATTCAGACTTCCCAAAAATCTTTGTAATTGAGTCCTGTCAGTGATAACATCAGGAAATTTTGAGGCAAAATCAATTGATCTTTGTATTGGGGTAATTTTTCCCTGGCAAATATTATGACCTAAAAAACGAACATTCGTTTGGAATAGACTCATCTTAGGTTTAGAAATTACTAAACCGTTTTGTATAACAATTTTCTTGAAAATATCAAGATGATTAATATGCATCTCCAAAGTTTTAGAAAATACTAATATGTCGTCAATATACACGATGATAAAATCCAAATATGGGTTAAAAATATCATTCATAATTTTTTGAAATTCAGAAGGGGCATTTTTCAAACCAAATGGCATAACATTCCATTCATATTGCCCATATGGAACATTGAAAGCAGTTCTATAAGTATGCTCTTTAAATATTTGAATTTGCCAATAACTAGATTTTAAATCAAATTTTGAAAATATATTGGCGTCATATAACCTATATAGCAAGTCCCTTTTATTAGGGATATGATACCTAATCCATTTTAGATGTTTATTTAATGGTTTATAATTTATAACTAATCGAGGGATACCTCGTTCCTTTTCTGCCGCATTATTAACATAAAAGGCAGAACATGACCAAGGAGATTTTGAGGGTTTTATCAAACCCTTTTGTAACAAACTATCAATCTCTTTTTTGCAGAATTCAACTAGTTTAGCATTTATTTGTCAAGGTCGAGATTTAGTAGGAATATCATCCTCAGAGAAGTTTTTTTCGTATGGAAGAGTTACAATATGCCTTTTCCGGTTCCAAAAGGCACTAGGGTGATCGGCGCAAACATCAACGACCATTTTTTCAGCAATCAATTTAATCTTTTGCTGAACTTTAACAGATTGTAAAGTATCGAATATATTCATGCTAAGAATTTCTAATTGTAATGAATCAATATGCCTCTGTTTCATATTAATCAAGGCATTAATATATCTAGTTACGTGATCTGTGACAAAGGAATAACTTATCCTTTTATCTTGATAACTAGCAGAAAAACCATGTTCGTCAATATTATTGAACGGGTAAATAGCATTAATAAAAGGTGTTCCAAGTATAATTGGAGGGTATAACTGGTTTTTTACCAGAAAGAAGAAATGTGGGATGCATGTGTCTATTAAAATTTCAAGACGACTTATACAACCAAAAGTTTTTGATAAAAACTGATGCTCAATCTGTTAAATATATGTTTGACAAAGATTTTAAGCACGATGCTTCTAAATTAATATTTGCTAGATGGCAGGCTCAGCTGGCGCCTTTCGATTTTGAAATACAATACAAAAAAGGAATTGATATTTCCCTCCCGAATTTTCTATCCCCGGAATATTTAGAATAGATTATGAATTATTATACCATGTTTTTTGATGATAAGGTATTGATCACTATTCTTAAAGTGATTAATTTAAATAGAGACTTACAGGAAGTCGTACTTGATATAATTATGGCTGACATAATTGAAACCAGGGAAGAAGAGGACTCTAATTTTAATGAAGTTGTTGATATTCTTCATTTAATTGAAAATGAGTTTCCTATTGGTCAAGATAATATCAGCACTAGAATTATGCTGGGCGGTAGACCGCACGGCCATCCAGATCTAGCTGCTTTAGTACACTTTAACGGTTGGCGGTAGTCCGCACGACCAATAAGGATTCGAAATATACGGAAATTTAATTATAGTTTAATGACTGTATGGAAGGATCTATATCCTTTTACCCAAGCAAGGGGCCTGTCGAGGTCTGATACATACTCTTACTGAGCCCATGTGTCTAGCAGTTCTAACTGTGAAAGAGATAGCACTTTTGACAACTTCATACGGGATTTAATATCACAGCTGGCTAGACGTAGCCACTAAGGCAAAGCCAATAAGAGTAGTACCAGAACCGACTGTACCACCATCTTGGAACCAAGCCAAGAAACTATATTAAAATTCCTTTATATTTTGAAAGAGTCTGGATTCTTCATGGTTAATATGCAAGAGAAATTAGTTCTTCAGCATAGATATGAATCCGTTTAGCCGGACATAGTCACGGCTGGGGAGAGAAACTAAGTATTTAAAATACTAAAGAGAAAAGAGAATAAGTACCTTGAAGGCCGAGAAGCAAGGCCCTTAAGATGAACTGAACTTCAAACCTTTTATTTAACTTCAACTGATTTACAAACTAGTAACTAAATCTTTGCAAAGGGGGTTGGTTGAGAGAGAGAGTAGAGAGAGTAGAGAGAGAGGGGGGTTCCGGCTCTTCCTTCTTCAAATGAAGAAGCCTCCTTATATAACAAAAAAAAGAATCTAGAATAGTAAATTGGGTCCCATATCTAGGTCCCTACACAGTGTTTCTACTGTAGTTGAACAGTATTTCTACTGTGGATGAACAGTGTATCTACTGTTTAAGTGGGTCCTGTCGGCTGATAAACTGTCAAGTCTTCTTTTTGTCCAAATTGTGCATTTGTTGGAGGAATTCTTCCACCTTATCGATATCTCTATCAGATAGTATTATTTCTGGCTGTATTGGTTTTGTATCTTCTACGAGGTCATCACCACTCGTTTCACTTCTCATTGAAGTGTCTGATTTTTCGCACTGATCTAGTGATTGGAGCAGATTTCTTTTCAATCCTTCTAAGTATTGATTTATCAAATCAATTTTATCTCCGTCTTCAACTGAGATTCTTCGAGCAATATGTTTGACTGTGCTTTCTTCTATTATCCTCTTTTGAGGGGCCGTTATATATAATTGGATTTGTGTTTTGATAGAATCCAATAATTTTTGTCCATATAACGTTTTTGTTTTGGGATCAGTTTTCATCAATTTGTCCCAAAAATTGTTGTAGAATACCCTATATAAACAAGGGATTTGTTCTTCCGTATAACCTAATTCCGGAGTCCATTTATGGATCCAGGGGATAGAAAATTCAATAAAGAAGTAGATTTGATCAATTTTTTCTAGGTAGCAGATATGATCTGCGTGATATAACTCTGTTAAGAACGGCGCGAAGCTTTTGTCCATTCTTTGTATAACTTTAGGAATGGTTCAGGCAAAATCTTGGTAGTAGGACCGTGGTATGACCACCAGTTTAAAAACCAGTTAGGGATAGGTCCTGTAAATACCTTTGCGCATACTTTGATAAACCAAGTATGTTTATGTCTCTCATTGTTATAATAAAGCACCCTATCAAATGCTTGAATATAATCCCAATAAGTGAAATTCATAGGTGATTTATTAAGGCTTATCTGCCTTTCTTTCATTGTTGAAATACCCCATTCTTCAACAGATATAATCTGTTTGATAATGACTTTTGAAAAGTTATAAACATTTTCATTCGTGTTATAACCCGAAAAGTGCTGGAATTCTGCACTACCTGTACTGATCAGGATAGTCTCATAATAGGTGCGGGTTTTATATGATTCACCCGGATAATATAATCCATTAATCAGATATCTCTGGAATATTTTCCACGGTTCTTCTTTTCTCTGAATCTCAGAGTTTTAAAGGAGAAATATCATTTCTCTCTTTGGTAACTTTTCATATGAATTGATATCATCATTGGCTTCCTCTTTAGCAATTGAAGAAAAAGTATTACTTTGCTTTTTGGATGCTAAATAAGCCTGCAGATGTCCATATAACGGACTATCTTCTGGAATATCTTCTAAATGTATAGAATGTCCTGAGGATTCACCTGTATGCGGTACCCTTGAGTTTATCAAACTCTTTTTTCCTCTTTGTATTACTGGTGAGTTTGACGAGGATCCGTATGACGATCCCTGAGAATAAGTCCTACTAGAGGAGGATCTTCCCCTACCTCTGCCCCTGGTGACCCATGAAGGGTCCATTCTGCAGAAATTGCAAATCATTATTAATTAAAAAGGATAGCATAATTCTAGTGCTGATATTATCTTGACCACTGGGAAACTCATTTTCAATTAACTGAAGAATATCAACAACTTCATTAAAATTAGAGTCTTCTTCTTCCCTGGTTTCAATTATGTCAGCCATAATTATATCAAGTATGACTTCCTGTAAGTCTCTATTTAAATTAATCACTTTAAGAATAGTGATCAATACCTTATCATCAAAAAACATGGTATAATAATTCATAATCTATTCTAAATATTCCCGGGATAGAAAATCCGGAAGGGAATTATCAATTCCTTTTTTGTATTGTATTTCAAAATCGAAAGGCGCCAGCTGAGCCTGCCATCTAGCAAATATTAATTTAGAAGCATCGTGCTTAAAATCTTTGTCAAACATATATTTAACAGATTGAGCATCAGTTTTTATCAAAAACTTTTGGTTGTATAAGTCGTCTTGAAATTTCAATACACACTTAACAATAGTTAACATTTCATGCCACAGTAGCGTATTTATTCTGGGCTTCGGTCCATTTACCAAAGTGAAATCTTATTAGATATTCACTCTTATTGTTGGGATTTACTTGTTTTAAAATCCCTCCATATCCAACGTTAGACGCATCTGTCTCGATAATCTTTTGCCAAGTAGGATTGGCAAGGGTTAAACAAGGTAGAGATTTAACCCGCCCTTTAATACTTTTGACTAACTCAGTATGTTGGTTAGTCCAAGGGTGTTTATGATCTTTCTTCAGCCGATCGTATTGAGGGGCTAGATCTCGTGACAAACTTTTATAAAAAGGGGATATATAATTCAAACTTCCCAAAAATCTTTGTAATTGAGTCCTGTCAGTGATAACATCAGGAAATTTTGAGGCAAAATCAATTGATCTTTGTATTGGGGTAATTTTTCCCTGGCAAATATTATGACCTAAAAAACGAACATTCGTTTGGAATAGACTCATCTTAGGTTTAGAAATTACTAAACCGTTTTGTATAACAATTTTCTTGAAAATATCAAGATGCTTAATATGCATCTCCAAAGTTTTAGAAAATACTAATGTGTCGTCAATATACACGATGATAAAATCCAAATATGGGTTAAAATATCATTCATAATTTTTTGAAATTCAGAAGGGGCATTTTTCAAACCAAATGGCATAACATTCCATTCATATTGGCCAAATGGAACATTGAAAGCAGTTCTATAAGTATGCTCTTTAAATATTTGAATTTGCCAATAACCAGATTTTAAATCAAATTTTGAAAATATATTGGGGTCATATAACCTAGATAGCAAGTCCCTTTTATTAGGGATAGGATACCTAATCCATTTTAGATGTTTATTTAATGGTTTATAATTTATAACTAATCGAGGGATACCTCGTTCCTTTTCTGCCGCATTATTAACATAAAAGGCAGAACATGACCAAGGAGATTTTGAGGGTTTTATCAAACCCTTTTGTAACAAACTATCAATCTCTTTTTTTGCAGAATTCAACTAGTTCAGCATTCATCTGGCAAGGTCGAGATTTAGTAGGAATATCATACTCAGAGAAGTTTTTTTCGTATGGAAGAGTTACAATATGCCTTTTCCGGTTCCAAAAGGCACTAGGGTGATCGGCGCAAACATCAACGGCCATTTTTTCAGCAATCAATTTAATCTTTTGCTGAACTTTAACAGATTGTAAAGTATCGAATATATTCATGCTAAGAATTTCTAATTGTAATGAATCAATATGCCTCTAATCAAGGCATTAATATCTCTAGTTACGGGATCTGTGACAAAAGAATAACTTATCCTTTTATCTTGATAATTAGCAGAAAAACCATGTTCATCTATATTATTGAACGGGTAAATAGCATTAATAAAAGGTGTTCCAAGTATAATTGGAGGGTATAACTGGTTTTTTACCAGAAAGAAGAAATGTGGGATGCAGACTTTATTCTGGCAAATATGAGTATTAGGCAATTTGTACTCTATATCTAAAGCATGACCAGAAGTGGATTTCACCAAATGAGTGGTCTTTTGAAAATAGTCAAATTCTTTCCATTACATCAACCTTGTCACTCTCAATTAAACTTCTTTTCCTCTTAAAAAATGAAGTAGAGAATTCCTCTATAACTTCTTCTTTTATCTGCTTAGGAAATGTTAAATTCCTACCTACACCATCACTGTTTGAAACACATGCCATTGCCTTCTCATCATCATTGTCGCTAATGAGAACAACAATTGATCAAAGACACACCCTGTCGGGTACTGTATCTAAGTTATTCTCTGTATCCAAATTCATCCCTAGTAATAGTACCACGAGGATAATCACCAAAGCCACGAGACAGCTTTATGATGCCAATGAAGCAAAATGAGCTATTCAATGAGACTCGTATTGTAAAGAAGAAGAAAGAAACTGATCCAGAAAGGTGGGTCGAGGTTCGAGCCTCGACTATACATGTAAATTTTTTACCTTTCATTAAGTATTTTGATTTACTTTTATATAAATTTTAAAATACTAATTCAATATAATTTTTCTTATAGGTTCGCTTCATAGCTGATGTGGGGGAATTCATACGCAGTTAGCCACCTAATGAGTCGGGCGAGGAAATCCAACTTTCAGACGAGGATGCTGAAAGAACACTTTTTGAGTACTTTATATACTTTGAACTAGACAATATAACCAGTTTTTGAATGGGCTTGTAATAAGCGTTAACTTAGTTTTGTTAACTTAATGTGTTAGTTCTATTGAACTTTATACTTTGTTGCTTTTTATTGTTGTTGTTGTTGTTGTTGTTGTTTATTGTTGTTATTGTTGGCATAAAATGCCTGTTTAGGATTTTTGGTAAGCTACATGCCAAAACAGGCAGTTTCTGCCAAAAATATACCAAGAAAAGCGACCAACTTTGATCACTAGTTGGTCGCTTTTTCCTTAAAAAAACAATTTTCCGGGCAATAGCGACCAAGATTTCTCAAAAGCGACCAACTTTGGTCGCTAATCCATTTATAAAAATAAACAATTTCTGGAAATATAGCGGCCAAATTTGGTCGCTTATAATTAAAAAAAAATTATTTCTTGAAGTTAGCGACCAACTATGGTCACTTATTTTTAAAAAGAATTAAAAAAAATTGATAAAAAAGCGACCAATCTTGGTCTCTATTTTCCATATTTTAAAATATAATATTTGGATTAGAGACCAAAATTGGTCGTTTTTTATGATTAATAATAAATAAATAAATAAATAAATAAATGTATTTTACATTTAGAGACCAACTTTGGTCGCCAAAATTATATTATTAAAATAATAAAGCGACCAAATTTGGTCGTTATAGTATTTACCCGTAATATTTGGTCCTTTTACCGTAGAGACCAGCAATATTGCGACCAGGCATGTTCGGTTGCTTTTTGGTCGCTTTTAGGCCTATAAGCGACCAACTTTGGTCGCTTTTTACCGGATTTCTAGTAGTGGCTAAAACATTAAAAAAAAATGCGGGTCGAATAATTATAAAATTCTTGACAAAAGTTGCTCAGTCCACGTTTATGCTGCATGCTCAAATGTTCAAGGATGTATATATCGCGAGTCAACCGCCTCCAAAATTTCAGTAGACATACGTGTGTGCTCCTCCAAATATATATACTAAAACATTGCTCAGGCTGTTAATGATGTGCCGGTGAAGTTGTACATTGCAATGCCTAATTGGGATTTGAACTTCTAATTTAAAGTAATTTTGGAACCCCTATACTATCACAGTAAAAAAGATCTCATATCAAGAGAATTCAGCAGTTTTATAAAAGAACTTTTTGTGACGACCCGACCCGTTGTCTCGTGAGTTACCGCCCCATTTTTCCCACTACCTATTTTGTTATGCTTATGTGGACGAGTTGAATTAGAGTGGTTTTGATACGAAATGAGACACTTAGTCTCTTTAAGGAAGGTTTGTGTTGGAAAAGTCAACCAGACGTTAACTTATGTGTTAGAAGGCTTGGAAGTGAGTTCTGATGGTTCGGTTAGCTTCGGGAGGTGATTTGTGACTTAGGAGCGTGATCGGAATGGGTTTTGGAGTTGTAGCGAAGAATTAGGCTTGAATTGGCGAAGTTAGTATTTTGGCGAATTCTGGTTGGTAGGTGAGATTTTGATACGGGGGTCGGAATGGAATTCTGAGTGTTGCAGTAGCTTCGTTAGGTGATTTTGGATGTGTGTGCAAAATTTCAGATCATTCGGAGGTGTTTTGGTCGGGTTTTTGATCAAATGCGTATTTCGGAAGTTTTTAAGAAATTTAGGCTTGAATCCGATGTAATTTGATGGTTTTGTTGTTGTTTGTGATGTTTTGATGGTTGGAACAAGTTTGAATGATGTTTTAGGATGGGTTGGCACTTTTGGATGAGGTCCCAGGGGCCTGAGGGTGATTTCGGATGGTCAATCAGACCAATCTTGGTTTTTGAAGTTGCAGATTTCAGCTGAGTGTTGCAGAACATTTTTGTTCTCTGCGATCGCAGGAGTGCAATTGCAATCGCATAGAAGGTTTGGGGAAGGCCGTTCTGATTGCTTAATGCGATCGCAGAATAGGGTATGCGATCGCATAGGTTGATGAGGTTGTTCATTGCGATCGCGTAGCGTTAAATAGACCTGAGGTTGTGAGGGGTATTTTGCTCAATGCGATCGCGGAGTAGTTTATGCGATCGCGTAGGTTTGATTGGTGAAGCAGTGCGATTGCAGTTAAGAGGTCGCGTTCGCATAGGACATTTTGGAGGCCTGGGAAAGTTGAGCTATGCGATCGCAGAGGCTTGGATGCGATCGCATAGAGTAAAATCTGGGCTGACAGAAGGGTTTTAATAAACATTTCACCCGCGAACCAAGTCCCATTTCCTCCATTGTTGAGTAACCTTGGGAGCTTTTGACGAGTATTAAAGAGGGTTTTGATTGGGAATCGATTGGAGGTGAGTCCTATGGCCTAGAAACGTCATTTAATTGTATATTCAACATCTAAATTCATGGAAATTTGATTAAAAGGGGAAGGATTAGGGCTTGACTTTTGAAATAGAAATTTGGGGGGGTATGAGGGAGCATTTAAGCTAGGATTTGGGTAATTTGATATGTATAGACTCGTGGCGAGATAAGGAATCCGGTGATGTCAATTTTCTGATTTTTTGAGAAGTGGTCCCGGGGCTCGGGTTTTGCCAACTTCGTGATTTTCGAGTTTTTTCGATTGGGTTGTATTCCCTTAGCCTATTGTAACGTATTACTTGTGGTTTTGATCAGATTCGACGCTCGAGGAGGTTTATTTGCGAGGCAAGGGAGTAGCGAGCTAGGATTTCGGCCTGCTTGAGGTGGGTAATAGTTGTAAATGATGTCCTGAGGGTTTGAAACCCCGGATTTGCACATCGTAGTGCTATATTGAGGCAAGATACGCGCTGGATGATGAGCGTGGGGTCTTTCACTACTGGGGATTGTGACTTGGTCCATCCCGATTGATGATTTTACCGAATATTTGACTGAAATTCATTTGTTATCATCATGATTTGGGCTGATTTCCATATTTGGGATTCGTGCCAAGTATTTGAACCATTCGGGGATTTTTATGACTGTTTCCTCACTGCTTGACTTATTATTTGAACTCAGTCCTGTTGATATCTACTGTTTTACAAACTCAGCCACTTTTACTCATATTTGAAACTTAAATGATATTTCTACATCATGTTTTGGGCTGAGAACTACTGTTTTACTAATGCCCAAGGGGCTTGTGATGATTTTTGGACTGAGTGAGGCCGAGGGCCATATGTGAGGATATGCTGAGTGATATGAGGCCGAGGGCCTGAGATACTTTATATGCCACGAGGTGGCTTGAGTGATGTGAGGCCGAGTACCAAGTGATGATGCCACGAGGTGGCTTGATATAGCGCTTGGGCCGTAAGGGGCCCCTCCGGAGTCTTTACACCCATAGTGAGTGCGGGTAGCCATTATGTTGAGTGATTGATACTATGCCCGAGGGGCTAATATGAGTGATTGTGAGGTAGCCCGACGGGCTGATACTATTCTGAGAGTGAGCCCGAGGGGCTAACACTATTCTGAGTGATTGATGCTGAGCCCGAGGGGCTGATACTACGCTGGGCGATTGATACCGTGCCCGAGGGGCGGATTTCTACTTGTTATTTACCTGTTAAATTACCGGTTTTACTTGTTTTAAAAGGAATATCATTTGATTTCTTCACTGATTTACTGCTTTAAGTGATTTTTACTGCTTGATATGGAATTGCCTTGTGCCTTTACGTGTTTTCATACTTTCAGCCATTATTTATAGTTATTACTCACTGAGTCGGAGTACTCACATTACTCCCTGCACCATGTGTGCAGGTACAGGTATTCCTGAGGCATAGAGCGAGCTTTCCTATCATTCTATTTTCATCGGAGTTATCGAGGTAGCTGCATGGCATTCGCAGACTCGATTTCTCCTTCTATCTCCACCTATTATTCCGTATTTTAGACATATTTCTGTATTAGATTGTTGAAACCTTGTATTAGAGGCTCAGACTTGTGACACCGGATCAGTGGGCTGTTTTACAGAGATTTTTCGTTATTATGGTTTCCGCACATTTCATCTGTTAAATTCATACTTCTACTTATATTAATATGGTATTAAATCCCGAAAATTGGTATTGAATTATAAAGAAAGAGGTTGTGAGATTTTAGTTGGTCGGGCTCACCTAGCCTTGTGTTGGGTGACATCACGGCGGGGGTTGGGGTCGTGACAAGTTGGTATCAGAGCCTATGTTACTTGGTCTCGCGAGTCTTGAGCCGGTTTTGTAGAGTCTCACGGATTGGTACAGAGACGTCTGTATTTATCCTCGAAAGGCTGCAGAACCTTTAGGAAAACTTCACATTCTTGAATTTCTATCGTGTGTCCTTGATTCATCTTGAAAAGAAACTTTTGAAATTCCTTCCACGCGTTCATATGCGCGCATGAGCCCTCAGTATTAGATGTTCCTTGATGGCTTGTGATTCCCCGATCGAGGGGCGAGGTGTAATCTCTGTGAGTTTATGGTGGGCCAATCTGAAGGACTTGAGGTTGGATATTTGCCTATGGCTGGAGCGCTGAGGTGCTGATTGTGTAAACAAGTGTTTTTGAACTTATATGTTCGGTAGTGTCCCCGTTAGTGGAAATGATGGCTGTGGCTATGTGAGGAGTATGTTAGTACTACGAGGCGTATCCATATGAATTGGAAGCGACGAGAAGGGGTTTGTTGAATGATGGAAGAATTAGTAGATGCTTGAAGTCTATCTTGATTCAAGTTATAGCCCGAGTTATGGGCGTTTGAAGAATCTTTTCATGACTCCTAGTTGGGAGTGAAGTAAATTTCATGTTGCGGTATGAGTACAGACTCAGGAAGATCAAGTGACTGCGTAATTCTTATGGCGGTGGAAGGTATACGAAGATGTTATATTGAGGCAAAACAGGTGAGTTATCTCCCGTGAAGTGTGTTGAGGCGGTGTGATCCTCATGTGAATGACAAAAGATCTCATGTGCAAATGAATTGTAAGTGTTGAAGTTTGAAAATTTTGGTTCACTTAAGGGAGTGAGTTTAACTGTTGCGAGATTGCCAAAAAGTTGAAGTACTAGATGAAATGTGTTTACACAAGCTTATAGAGGATTTGAGTTTAACCTCACTATGGTATTGAGGCAATAATGGAGTATATGCGTTATGAGTATAGTGTGTTGTGATCTATGGCTTCGAGCCAAATTAGGGAGGATTACTCCGATTGTGATGGTTGTTCTTGTGTGTTATGAGAAAAAATGGCAGTTATTATGGACCTTTAAAAGGTTATCAGACTAGTTCAGTGTGATCAGAATCAGCTTGAAGTCGGTGGATAGATTTAATGTGAATAATGGCTCTATATCAGGTCAGATGTGTGCATTTTAGTAACGCGGTCCTCATGGAGGAGTAGTTAGGTTGATGTTTTGTTGTCAGATATTTGCGTAATGATGCATTGCGCCATGTGAGTTGTGAGACGACTTGAGAAATTGCTATGTGTTGAGAATCTGTGTAGGAATGACGTTATATGAGCATCTTGGCTCTTGAAATTTAGATTGTACATCGCACCTCAGTTGTGCTTGAGTTTTGTAGCTTATAACGCTATATGTCCCTCAGAGATAATATTATGCACTTAGCATGCTTATGACCAATACTCAATATTTTGTTGTAATGAGAAAATTTGGCTAGATGTCCATCTCCTTATGTAAGATCTATGTGTGGATCGGGTGGCACGCCGCCATGGGTATGTTATCTGGATCGGGTTGCACGCCGCAACAGTGTGATATTGAGTATAATTTTCTATATGCTATTTTGTATGCCTTGCTTCCTGTTTTCTAAGGAAAGTCCGTATTAGTGCGTGGGATTGGTAATTCCTTCCAGAGTTCGTTTTCTTTTTTTGTATCGCGTTCTAATTGGTAGCCTATTAGCATATTAGGGCATCATATGTGGCTTTTGATTATGTTTGGGGTGGCTTATTGCCTGAGCAGTTCGTAATGGGTGAGACGAGATCATTGAATTCGAGATCAGTGCAATCTGAGTATATGAAGTAAATTAAGGGGCTAAGACCATTGTTTGGTTCATAATGATGTGATAGTTATTGCTAGAAGTATAGACCCAATGAATTATTGATTCGGCGGTGTTATGATTTTATACCGATCTCATCCGTCGTGTCGGTATTGTAAGAATTTGAACAAGACCTATGTATGTCATGCAGAGCATGGGATGTGTAATGATTTTTCTTTTAGATGGGATCAATGGAAGTTCTTAACTAGTTAAGTACGTAAACGTTCATGGTTCGGAAGGGAGGTGAAGTCCTCATGTTACCTTTGGATGATATAGTATATGCGATATGTTGTGAAGGATTGAGATTTGCGTGTGTAAGGTTATGGTTCAGTTATGAATGGAAATTTATAACATTCTTAGGTAGTACGGGCAGCTTTAGGTGATTAAAGAAATGAGTTTCAGATGATTAGGGTGAATGATCTTCAGATGATTAAGGAAATTGTATTTTTAATCATAGTAATCATAGAAAAAGGCCAATGTGATTAAGTTGATGGCACTTCAATAGTATTGCGGCACTTTAAGGCTGGATCGACTGCTGATATTCGAGTTGCTTGTATGGAACATGGAGATTTTAGAGTATTTATCGTGGGATGATTGGGTATTAAAGGTGTGCATGTATTCGCACAGTGGAGACTGGAATCTGGTATGATGATTTGTGTGCCATATGGAGTTGGAGACTGGGAGTTCTCATGTACAGGCTAGGTTGTGGTGGTGGATCGTGTGTATTGGGCACTGTTTAGCGGAAATTGGGATTTGGAGGCTTGAGTGGATCTTTGTTTGCTGGTATGTTAGATTTATGATGTAATGTCGGAATTCAGATTGGTTGTCTTAGTGTTGAGTGATTCTGAACTATTGCGCTATAGGCAATACCGAAAATGGCACGGGTTGAGTGATGAAGTTCGTTGGATTATGTTCTAGTATAGTGGTTTATATTTCAAAGAACCAGCGGACGGTTGGGAAGGATTGCTTTCTTAATTGGGCATTCGTGATGGATGTCAGTACAAAGGTTGCTATCATTAATTCAGTTACGGTGTTGAGGGATTTTTCGGATGCATTTCATGTGGCTAGGCATGTCGTCGGGTGAGGTTATTGATTTCGGTATTAATTTGGTGCCGGGCACCGGATCGTCTGGCTCCGATAGGAGTTGTAGTAGTAGAAGTCGAGCGGGACGAGTAATTGGGTGTTGCTCGGTGAATAATGTACTGGTTATGTTCTATCAGGTTTGCGTGGTGTGTGTTATTTGTTTCACCGTGGGTGTAATGATTTGCTTTGGGTCCAGACATCAATTGAGCATGGTTGTCGATTTCAAGCATAGTGACTTGCGGTGTTTCATATGGAGCAGTATTTTCATAGGATCGCGGGTTGCAGTAAAGCTGTGTGGAAACATGACCTTGCGGGTCGAATTTAAGTGTCCTATTTCTATGATGTGAGACAGGGTGTCAGCCTTGTGTTGTGGCAGTACTGGTGAGTTTGAGGTACAACTCTCTCAGTTGAGTCATTTTCATGATTTGAGTATGTTCGGACCGTTTCTTATTGGTGCACGTATTATGCAAGTTGTGGCTTAGGAATGTATTGATGTGTCATGTCACCAGAGTGGTGTGTTGGGTTCGAAGTGATTGTTGGGGTCATTAATGAATACAAACGGATTTGATTTCAGCATGTTTGATGGGTAAATATCGAGGTTCGGTTCAAAAATTTGTTATGATATTTGCTAGAGGAGAAATGGCCTCATGAATGGTTGATCTGAGCAATGGTTATGGTTTATTGCGTGTTTCAATTATTGTTGGCAGTATATGAGAGTGTTGGAATGAGACCTTGGCTAATAACAGATTTCTATCGGTATTTGGTTATTGTGTTCAGCTGCTGTGAATGGAAGTTATCGCTGCATTTGTTTGAGTTATTGGTATATCATATAATTGCACCTAAGGTTGCAGGCATGGCTTAATACAACTGGTTCAGACTTATTCTGAATGTAGGTGTGAGGTTCTGATCTTGTGCATGATTCCAAAAAGGTGAAATATGGCTCTATGATTTATGGGCTAGACTAGATTGTGTGATTTTAGTTAAAACGCGTTATCGGACCCATGTGAGATAAGGTGACGTGGGATCATCCCCAAGTTTATGCTTGATAAGGTCATTCAGCTTTTGGTTGGCTTCTAGGACAACTCTGGGTACGCTCGAGGACGAGCGTTTGTTTAAGTTGGAGAGAATGTGACGACCCGACCCGTCGTCTCGTGAGTTACCGCCCCGTTTTCCCCACTACCTCTTTTCTTATGCGTATGTGGACGAGTTAAATTGGAGTAGTTTTGATAATAAATGAGACACTTAGTCTCTTTAAGGAAGGTTTGTGTTGGAAAAGTCAACCGGACGTTGACTTATGTGTTAGAAGGATCGGAAGAGAGTTCCGATGGTTCGGTTAACTTCGGGAGGTGATTTGTGACTTAGGAGCGCGATCGGAATGGGTTTTGGAGTTGTAGAGAAGAATTAGGCTTGAATTGGCGAAGTTAGTATTTTGGCGAATTCTGGTTGGTAGGTGAGATTTTGATATGGGGGTCGGAATGGAATTCCGAGAGTTGCAGTAGCTTCGTTAGGTGATTTTAGATGTGTGTGCAAAATTTCAGATCATTCGGAGGTGTTTTGGTCGGGTTTTTGATCAAATGCGTATTTCGGAAGTTTTTAAAAAATTTAAGCTTGAATCCGATGTAATTTGATGGTTTGTGGTCTTTTGATGGTTGGAACAAGTTTGAATGATGTTTTAGGATGGGTTGGCACTTTTGGTTGAGGTCCCGGGGGCCTCGGGGTGATTTCGGATGGTCAATCGACCAATTTTGGTCCTAGGGTTGATGTTTTAGGCTTGAAGGTTTGGGGAAGGCTGTTCTGATTGCTCAATGCGATCGCGGAATAGGGTATGAGATCGCATAGGTTGAGGAGGTTGTTCATTGTGATCGCATGAGGAGTAATGCGATCCCGTAGCGCTAAATGGACCTGAGGTTCTGAGGGGTACTTTGCTCAATGCGATCGCGGAGTAGTGTATGCGATCGCGTAGGTTTGATTGGTGAAGCAGTGCGATCGCAGTTAAGGGGTCGCGTTCGCATAGGACATTTTTGAGGCCTCGGAAAGTTGAGTTATGTATAGACTGGACATTTTGGGGGTTTGAGGGAGCATTTGAGCTCGGATTTCGGTAAATTTGATATGTATAGACTCGTGGCGAGATAAGGAATCCGGTGATGTCAATTTTCTGATTTTTCGAGAAGTGGGCCCGGGGCTCGGGTTTTGCCAGCTTCGTAATTTTCGATATTTTTAGAGTCTTTTCGATTGGGTTGTTTTCCCTTAGCCTATTGTAACGTATTACTTGTGGTTTTGATCAGATTCGACGCTCGAGGAAGTTGATTTGCGAGGCAAGGGAGTAGCGAGCTAGGATTTCAGCCTGCTTGAGGTGAGTAATGGTTGTAAATGATGTCGTGAGGGTTTGAAACTACGGATTTGCATATCGTAGTGCTATATTGAGGCAAGATACGCACTGGATGATGAGCGTGCGGTCTTTTACTACTGGGGATTGTGACTTGGTCCATCCTGATTGATGATTTTACCGAATATTTGACTAAAATTCATTTGTTATCATCATGATTTGGGTTGATTGCCATATTTGGGCTTCGTGCCAACTATTTGAACCCTTCAGGGATTTTTATCACTGTTTCCTCACTGATTGACTTATTATTTGAACTCAGTCCTGTTGATATTTACTGTTTTACAAACTCAGCCACTTTTACTCAGATTTGAAACTTAAATGATATTTCTACATCATGTTTTGGGCTGAGAACTACTGTTTTACTAATGCCCAAGGGGCTTGTGATGATTTTTGGACTAAGTGAGGCCGAGGGCCATATATGAGGATATGCTGAGTGATATGAGGCTGGGGGCTTGAGATACTTTATATGCCACGAGGTGGATTGAGTGATGTGAGGCCGAGTGCCGCGTGATGATGCCACGAAGTGTCTTGATATAGCGCTTCGGCCGTAAGGGGCCCCTTAGGAGTCTGCACACCCACAGTGAGTGTGGGTATCCATTATGTTGTGTGATTGATATTATGCCCGAGGGGATGATATGAGTGATTGTGAGGTAGCCCGAGCGGTTGATACTATTCTGATAGTGAGCCCGAGGGGCTGACACTGTTCTGAGTGATTGATACTGATCCCGAGGGGCTGATACTGTACTGAGAGTTAGCCCGAGGGGCTGATACTATGCTGAGCGATTTATACCGTGCCTGAGGGGCGGATTTCTACTTGTTATTTTTCTGTTAAATTACCGGTTTTACTTGTTTTAAAAGGAATATCATTTGATTTCTTCACTGGTTTACTGCTTTAAGTGATTTTTACTGCTTGATATGGAATTGCTTTGTGCCTTTACGTGTTTTCATACTTTCAGCCATTATTTATAGTTATTACTCACTGAGTCGGAGTACTCACATTACTCCTTGCACCATGTGTGCAGGTACATGTATTCCTGAGGCATAGAGCGAGCTTTCCTGCCGTTCTGTTTTTATCGGAGTTATCGAGGTAGCTACATGGCGTTCGCAGACCCAATTTCTCCTTCTATCTCCACTTATTATTCCGCATTTTAGACATATTTCTGTATTAGATTGTTGAAACCTTGTATTAGAGGCTCAGACTTGTGACACCGGATCAGTGGGCTGTTTTACAGAGATTTTTCGTGATTATGGTTTCCGCACATTTCATCTGTTAAATTCATACTTCTATTTATATTAAATTTGTATTAAATAGCGAAAATTGGTATTAGATTATAAAGAAAGAGATTGTGAGATGTTAGTTGGTCGGGCTTGCCTAGAATTGTGTTGGGCGGCATCACGACCGGGGTTGGAGTCGTGACACTTTTTTGGCCTGATTAATATGGGGTCCATCCCCATAATGAAAAAGAAAATAAAAAAATAAGAGATCAGACACTAGGGTCCCAATCTGTTTTTGGAGGAAAGGTGACTTTGCCTATAAAAAGGAGCTCTGGGCTTCTCTCATTTATAACACACAGAAAGAGAAGCAATACAGTAGTTGCAGAGAGTATTTCTAGAGTATTGTGAAAAATAGACTGTGTAGGGAAAATAGAGAGTGTGAGCAATATTATAGTAAGGTGTGAATCTTAAATGAGGGTTATTTCTTTGGAGCGGATAGTGGTCCCTGGAGTATTTTACTTGGACTATTGGGTGTAAAATTCCTCATTATAGTGGATTATTTTGCTCCTCTCGGGCTCGTGGTTTTTTCCCTTATTTAGAAGGGTTTTCCACGTTAAAAATATTTGTGTCCTTGTTGTTCTTTTTATTCTTGTTGATTACCGTATCTTGGTCCTACATTATTGTTTCGTTGTTATTACCATGAATATTATTTTTGTAGGGGGATTTATTCCCAACAACTGGTATCAGAGCACAGGTTCTGCTCGTTCACAGAAATACTATTCGTTGTCGGTAGTACTATACTTGGTGAAAAATAAAAATGTCCGGAGTAAAGTACAAGGTAGCAAAATTCAACGGAGATAGCGGTTTCTCAACATGGCAAAGAAGGATGATGGATCTTATCATCCAACAAGGATTACACAAGGTACTAGATGTTGATGCCAAAAAGCCTGATACCATGAAAGCTGAGAATTAGGCTGACTTGGATGAAAGAGCTGCTAGTACAATCTGGTTGCACTTATCAGATGATGTGGTAAATAACATCATTGATGAAGACACCGCACATGGCATTTGGACAAGGTTAGAAAGCCTATACATGCCCAAAACACTGACAAATAAATTGTACCTGAAGAAGCAGTTATACGCCCTACACATGGGTAAAGGTACAAATTTTTTATCACATTTAAATGTGTTTAACGGACTAATCACACAGCTCGCCAATCTCAGAGTGAAAATCGAGGAAGAAGATAAATCCATCTTGTTGTTGAACTCATTGCCATCTTCGTATGATAATTTGACAATAACCTTCCTGCACGCTAAGACTACCATTGAGTTGAAAGATGTCACATTGATTCTTCTACTCAATGAGAAGATGAGAAAGAAGCCTAAAAATCAAGGACATGCTCTCATCATAGAAGGTAGAGGCAGGAGTTATCAAAATAGTTCAAGAAATTATGGTAAATCTAGAGCTCGTGGGAAGTCCAGGAACCGATCCAAGTCAAAAGCCAAAATTGCTACAATTGCGATCAACCAGGTCACTTCAAAAGAGACTACCAAATCTAAGGAAGGGCAAAGGTGAAAGTAGTGGAAAGAAAAATGACGACAACACAACCGTCATGGTGCAAAATAATGATAATGTTGTTCTCTTCATAAATGACGGAGAGGAATGCATGCACTTGACAAGTCCAG
Source organism: Nicotiana tabacum (assembly GCF_000715075.1). NCBI lineage: Eukaryota > Viridiplantae > Streptophyta > Magnoliopsida > Solanales > Solanaceae > Nicotiana > Nicotiana tabacum. Next base: position 156,446,836 of record NC_134085.1, read on the forward strand.
AATCGAAATGGGTGGTTGACACAGTGGCATCTTACCATGCCACAGTGTTAAGAGATATTTTTTGTAGATATGTAGTAGGTGATTTCGGCACTGTGAGAATGGGTAACACAAGTTACTCAAAGATTGCGGGGATTGGTGACATTTGTATCAAGACAAATGTCGGATGCACATTGGTTCTAAAGGACGTGCGACATATACCTGATTTGCGGATGAACTTGATCTCAAGATTTGCTTTGGACCGAAATGGGTACGAGAACTATTTTGCAAATCAAAAGTGGAGACTCACTAAGGGATCATTGGTGATTGCAAAGGGAGTTTCTCGTGGCACGTTGTACAAGACAAATGCAGAAATATGCTGAGGTTAATTGAACGCGGCACAAGATGAGATTTTTGCAGATCTGTGGCACAAAAGAATGGGTCATATGAGCGAGAAGTGATTGCAGATTCTTGTCAGAAAATCACTCATCTCTTTTGCCAAAGGTACAACAGTAAAACCTTGTGACTACTATTTATTTGGTAAGCAGCATAGAGTCTCATTTCAAACATCGTCTGAAAGAAAATTGAATGTGCTTGATTTATTTTATTCAGATGTTTGTGGTCCAATAAAAATTGAATTGATGGGCGATAACAAATATTCTATTACTTTTATTGATGATGTTTCACGTAAATTGTGGGTTTATATCTTGAAAACTAAAGATCAGGTGTTGCAAGTTTTCCAAAAGTTTCATGCTCTGGTGGAAAGGGAGACGGGTCGAAAGCTAAAGCGTCTCCAAAGTGACAATGGAGGTGAGTACACTTCAAGGGAATTTGAAGAGTACTGTTCAAGTCATGGGATCAGACATGAAAAGACAGTTCCTAGAACCCCACAACACAATGGTGTCATCGAGAGGATGAACCGCACTATTGTTGAGAAGGTGAGAAGTATGCTCAGAATGGCTAAACTGCCTAAGTCATTCTGGGGTAAAACAGTTCAGACAGCCTGTTACCTGATCAATAGAAGTCCATCAGCTCCATTGGAGTTTGACATCCCAGAGAGAGTTTGGACTAACAAGAAGGTGTCCTACTCACATCTAAATGTGTTCGATTGCAGAACTTTTGCACATGTACCAAATGATCATAGAACAAAGCTAGATGATAGATCTGTTCCCTATAAATTCATCAGATACAGAGATGAAGAGTTCAGGTACAGATTGTGGGATCCTATAAAGAAGAAGGATATTAGAAGCAGAGATGTAATCTTCCGAGCAAGTGAAGTTGGAGTTGTAGATGATCAGTCATAGAAGACAAAGCATGATATAATCCCTAACCTTGTTACCATTCCTTATTCTTCTAACTATCCCACAAGGGCAGAAAGTACGACTGACGAGGTTGCCGAGCAGGGAGAGCAACTTGGTGAGGTTACTGAGCACGGGGAGAAACTTGATGATGATGTCGAGCAATTGGAGTATCCCACTTAGGAAGAAGAACAACCTAAACCTCTAAGGAGATCAGAAAGGACAAGGGTAGAGTTATGCAGATACCCTTCCACGGAGTATGTCCTCATCAGTGATAAGGGAGAGCCAGAAAGTCTTAAGGAGGTATTGTCCCATCCAGAAAAGAATCAGTGGATGAAAGATATGCAAGAAGAGATGGAATCTCTACAGAAAAATGGCATGTACAAGCTGGTTGAACTTCCAAAGGGTAAAAGACCACTCAAATGTAAATGTGTCTTTAAACTCAAGAAGGATGGAAATAACAAGCTGGTTAGATATAAAGTTCGATTGGTGGTTAAGGGCTTCGAACAGAAGAAAGGTATTGATTTTGATGAAATTTTCTCACCTGTTGTCAAGATGACTTCTATTCATACAATCTTGAGCTTAGGAACTAGCTTATATCTTGAAGTGGAGCAAATGGATGTGAAAACTGCATTTTTTCATAGAGATTTGGAAGAGGAGATCTATATGGAGCAGCCAAAAGGATTTGAAGTAGCTGAAAGGAAACACATAATGTGCAAACTAAATAAGAGTCTTTATGGGTTGAAGCAGGCACCAAGGCAGTGGTACAAGAAGTTTGACTTATTCATGAAAAGTCAAACTTACATAAAGACATACTCTGATCCATGTGTATACTTCAAAAGATTTTCTAATAACAACTTTATTATATTGTTGTTGTATGTGGATGAGATTGTAGGACAACCAAAGAGCTGATTGCACAGTTAAAGAAAGATTTATCCAAGTCATTTGACATGAAGGACTTGGGCCCAGCACAACAAATTTTGGGGATGAAGATAGTTCGAGAGCAAACAAGAAGAAAGTTGTGGCTATCTCGGGAGAAATACATTGAACGTGTACTTGAACACTTCAACATGAAAAATGCTAAACCAGTCAGCACACCTCTTGTTGGTCATCTAATGTTGAGCAAGAAGATGTGTTATACAACAGTGGAGGAGAAAGGGAACATTGCTAGAGTTCCTTATTCTTCAGTAGTCGGAATCTTGATATATGCAATGGTATGCACCAGACCTGATATTGCTCATGTCGTTGGTGTTGTTAGCAGGTTCCTTGAAAATCTTGGAAAAGAACATTGGGAAGCATTCAAGTGAATACACAGGTACCTAAGAGGTACTATAGGAGATTGCTTGTGTTTTGGAGGATATGATCCAATCTTGAAGGGCTACACGTATGCTGATATGGCAGGTGATCTTAATAATCGTAAATCTACTACTAGATACATGTTTACTTTTTCAGAGGGAGCTATATCCTGGCAGTCGAAGTTGCAGAAGTGTGTCGCACTCTGTAAAACTAAAGCAGAGTATATTGCCGCTACTGAAGCTGGCAAGGAGATGATATGGCTGAAACGGTTCCTTCAAGAGCTTGGCTTGTAGTAGATAGAGTATATTATCTATTGTGACAGTCAAAGTGCAATAGATATGAGCAAGAACTCCATGTTCCATGCAAGGGCCAAACATATCAATGTAAGATATCATTGGATCCGAGAAAAGGTAGAGAGTGAATCTTTGCAAGTCCTGAAGATCTCCACAAGTGAGAATCCTACAAATATGTTGACCAAGGTGGTACAAAGAGACAAGTTTGAGTTGTGCAAAGAACTTGTCAGCATGCACTCAAGTTAGAAGTCCGGTGCTACCTCCTTCATAAGAATAGATCTGGAGGGGGAGGTTATGGGGTCCATCCCCATAATGAAAAAGAAAAAAAATGAGAAATCAGACACTTGGGGCAAAATCTATTTTGGCGACAACTTGCTAGAATGCAAGTTGGCAAATTGCAAGCAAACCAACCATTCCTATTGGTTGGAGGAAAGCTGACTTTGCCTATAAAAAGGAGCTCTCGGCTTCTTCATTTACAGCATACAAAAAGAGAGGCAACACAGTAGTTGCAGAGAGTATTTCTTAAGCATTGTGAGAAATAGACTGTGTAAGGAAAATAGAGAGTGTGAGTGATATTTTAGTGTGATATGAATCTTAAAAGAGGGTTATTTTTTTGAGTGTATAGTGATCCCTGGAGTATTTTACTTGGACTATTGGGTGTAAAATTTCTCATTATAGTGGATTACTTTGCTCCTCTCGGGATTGTGGTTTTTTCCCTTATTCAGAAGGGTTTTCCACGTTAAAAATCTTTGTGTCCTTGTTGTTCTTTTTATTCTTGTTGATTACCGTATCTCGGTCCTACATTATTGTTCCGTTGTTATTACTGTGAATATTATTTCTGTAGGGGGATTTATTCCTAACAATTAATGCAATAATTTTCCGGCAAGAGATTCCACCTAGTTCCTCCATTGATTACAACTAGGGGTGGCAAGCGGGCGGGTCGGGCCAGATATAACTGGGTTGAAAATGGGTAATTTAATAAAAGGATAAATTATTCGACCTAACCATTATTTAATACGGATAAAAAAAATGGGTTACCCGACAGATAATATGGATATCCATATTATACATGGCTTCTTGAATATTATCACTTTTTGGAGAATTCCTAGTCTCCTAAACTTGAGGAACCCCAATTTGAGGGTTTACAAATATAAAAGTTATACCTGTTAGTTAGCCATTTTTAAGTGGATAATATGGTTCTTATTCATATTCGACCCATTTTAAAAAATTTTAGTATCCAACCTATTTTTTAATGGATAATATGGGCGGATAACTGTTGTTTTAACCGCTTTACCACCTCGAGAATTACAACCCTCAGATTTAATATTTAACTCATAGGTTTACTCTCAAATTACTTGCCCTACAAATGCCTTACATCTCCCTACTAGCTATCGGACTTGGAGGGTGGGGAGGATGGAAAAGGGGGAGTCCGAAACCTTTTTAATCATTTTTTGGACAAAAAATACTTTTGTACTACTTTAAAAAAAAAGTTACATAAATGAGTAAGACGCAATAGTATACTGCGAATTACTTTAACGGAAATTTTGCCGTTAAAGTAATTCGCAGTATAGTACTGCGTTTTACTTAAAAAAATATTTTTGTACGTAATTCGTAGTACTATACTATGTTTTACTAAGATACATTTGTAAAACGTAGTACAATAATGCGTTTTACATTAAATAATTGCGTTGTACTCTAGGTTTTGCCCCCACCAATAATGAACTGACATAACAATAATTCAATACATAAAACGTAGTATTGTACTGCGTTTTACATAGAAAAATTCTACTCCCCAACGTCGGACTTGCCTTATTTAAAGGCATTTCAATTTTATAAAAATTCATTCAATACTTTATTTCAAACTTACGTTCATATTTCTCTCTTCTTCTTATCAATTATTTTTTTTACAATGTCTAAAGTGGCAAAAATAAGGGTTTCACTATATTGGGGGGGGAGGTTGTGTTGGAGAATAACTCTGTGAGGTATAGCTCACCTCCACAATATCATGTTAAATTGCCGCTTACTATGGAGTACGATAAAATGGTATCGTTGCTACGTAAAAAAATGAATGAGAGGAGGCGTTCGGTTAACCTTAAAATAACCGGTAGATTTTCGTATTCAGTGACTCCGCAGGGGTTTACTTATTATTCTGAGTTTAACATCGAGGATGATGAAACTCTTAGAGATGTTTTGCTGATTCCGGATGAATATATGGAATTTATTTTAATAAAATTATTGAAAATGTACGTCAAGGTGGAAGACGTTCCCAATAATGAAGGCGTGCATAGTAGGGATAACCCCCAGTCATCGGGTGATTATTCTGCAGCAGTTTTTGCCGGACAGATTGGTAATGAAAGAGCTCGCCTTGATTTAAACTTGTCATTACCGGCAAATGAGCAGCCACAAAATAATTTTTCGACTTTAGATAATCAACAAGACGACTGGTAAACTTTAATTTTACTACGCTTTAGCGATGTTTAATTTATGTTTTAATTGGATTTGTATTAACACTCATATTTTTCATAGGGGTACCGTCCGGATATGAATTTTACAAGTTATGACCCTGCCCCTAGTTGGAATATGCGTAGTTCTGGAGTATTGGACCATGGTGGTCCATCTGGGAGTCATCACCAACAAGAAAATATCCATCATGAAATGTCAAGACAATACGACTTGTAAGTAAAGTGATATAGCTATATCTAAAGTATTTATCTATTTGGGTAACTTATTATTTTGTTGGTTTATGTGCAGTGAAAACGAGCTTCTTGAAACTCCTGACCTCACACAGTTGCCCAAAGACGACGTATTTACTCGTGATTTGGCAGATGCGCAGAGTCAGGAAGATGATAGTGATTATGACAACAATGCGGATGAGTATGGGAATGACACACTCTTCCATGATGAGGGTGATGAGGAGGAGGAAGTGAATGTTGAACCTAAGTTGACGAGGGAGCATGTTCCTCCACCTCCAGCTAGACCAAGAGTGTACGAGTCCTACGTGATATTTCATGAGCGGAATATTCCCTACCTTGATAATTTGCCAAGCATGCCGAACGTGGATGCCCTCACAAGGGATGATGATGAATTTCAGTCAGCGATGTGGGATGAGTCTAGACCAGCTGTTCTGACAAAGGGCATGTATTTCCCCGATAAAACTCGCCTAATAAGGTCTATAAAAATCTATAGTATAAGAGAGTGTCGTGAGATGACGGTAAGTGAGTCAACTACGGAGAAATACAAGGTTGTATGCCGTAGAGACTTTATGGTTTGTCACTGGATGTTACGTGCCACCAAGAAGAAATCAGGTTTGTGGAAAGTGGGTAAATTTATTAGCGAGCACAAATGTGAAATGGACACATACAATGAGAATCACTTCAACTTGGATGTGGACTTGATTTCTTTTGTCTTGATTCCATATTTGGAAGTGTCCATTAGGTTCAAGATTAAAGAGTGTATTACAGCCGTCCACCAGGAGTATGGTTGTACTATAACCAAAAGAAAGGCATATCTCGGTCGCAAACGTGCCTTTGAACTTATTTATGGCGACTGGGATAAGTCTTTTCAAATCTGCCCAGGTACATGGCCGCACTGCAACACTTTAACCCCGGGACTGTTGTTGAATGGAGGCGTGAGCAGAGTCCGGACAAACCCGAATATATTTTCAACTTTGTGTTCTAGTCATTTAAACCAGCAATTGATGGTTTTGTGCATTGCCATCCTGTTATTTCCATAGATGGTACTCATGTCTATGGAAAGTATGATATTAAGCTTTTGATTGCAGTTGCAGTAGATGCCAACGGGCAAATATTTCCACTAGCTTTTTCCATATGTGCCAACAAAAGTGAAGAGACATGGACGCTTTTTTGAACCACTTGAAGCAATACGTTGTCAAACAACGTTCAGGTATTTGTCTAATATCTGATCGGCATGGTGGTATTTTGAGTTCTGTACGTCACTTGCCTGAATGGCAGGAACCATATGCATACCACTATTACTGTGTGCGTCACCTGAAGGCCAATTTCCAGAAGAAATATTCTGACAAGGCATTGCATGACTTAATGTGGCAGGCTGCAACTGAGCACCAGTAGTGCAAATTCACGAGGCGCATGGAAGCGATCCGACAGTTAGAACCACGAGCCTATACTTGGTTGATAGGGCATGAGCTTCACATGTGGACATTGCATGTTGATGGCGGCAGACGATGGAGAGCCCTCACTACAAATATGTCAGAGTCATTCAACGGCTTGTTGAAGTCTGCCTGTCACTGCCATGGTCCGCATGACATTCAAACAGAGTACAGAGAGGTTTGTTGAAAGGCATGTAGCTGCATCAGCATTGATGGACTGGGGTGTTCAAATTATGTTAATACCCATGAGAAGATTTGAAAGGTCTAGGAGGCGAGCACAGTGGCATTCATTTCTTCAGTACGATCATGAACGGGGAGTTTTTGATGTTAAGACCGCTATCCGCGGACACCGTGGGAATAATCTACAGACGGTGAATGAAAATAGAAGGTTATGTTCATGTGGGAAATGGACCATCTACCACATGTCGTGCACACATGCGTTGAAGTGCTTTCAACAAGTTGGATATGAGGCAACAAACTATATTGATAGGCAATACAGTGTTGCTGCATACATAGACACGTATAGTGGGAAGTTGCAGCCATTAGGTGCTGAGCATTATTGGCCGCCGGAACCTTTTAAGATGATATATAACAAGGACTATTTGCGCAAGCTGCAAGTGCAAAAGAGAACGCGTATACGGAACCAAATGGATGTTGGTGATACCGTTTATGCACGTAAATATGGCATATGCTCGCAAACAGGACACGACCGTCATAAATGTCCTTCAGGTGGTGTGCGTGGCGGTGGTAATCCGGCTCCTGGTGCAAGTTCGTCGAATGTACCCAACTATCAAGGATACCCCAAGTCTTTTATTTTGGTATTGTTTTTTGTAATACATGTTTTTACTTGTGTATGTTGCAATATATATCAAATAAAATTATGTTCCACAATTTGAAATGAGTAAAGAAAAAGCTGTTTAATTGTAGGAAATGTAATATGTAAGGCGTGGTTTGATAGTTTCATATAACAACACAAGCACTTAAACTTAACTTGCACTTCAATTAAAACAAAGCATTACTACAGCACAAACACAAACATAACAGGCCAACATAATAAAAATACATGAAATATGAAAAATACACTAAACACATACAAGAAAATGTTTAGTCCCGGTTGCCATTTATTCTCCGCTCCAACCACTTAAATCGTTCTTCCATTCGTTCTTTTTCTTCTTCTACCTCTTTCAGTTTCGCCTTCACCTCCGCAAGTTTCCGTTTATATTTTTCTTTTCGTTCCTTTTGTGCTTCACAATTCCATTGTGCTTTCCATTTTTCTTCTCCCACCTCCTTCAGTTTCGCCCTCATTTCTACAATAATTCTATCGCTTTCTCTTTGTGTTTCTCGTTGGCATAAACACATATTATGAAGAAACTGCAGTTGTTCTCTGTAGCATTCCTAATAACATGGTTCATCAACCCATTCCTGAAAATCACAAATAGGTTCGTCGGAAACCTTGTATAACTGGTTCATACAGCACCAGTAGCGGCGTCCAACTTCACCATCGTCCCAACAATTTTACATCGAGCATTCTTTTCCACAGTTGCACTTTGGTGCATGAAGAGGTTGAGCCATTTGATGAAATATTTGCTTTTAGTAAAAAAAACCTTACTTTTAATGACATATTTGCTTTTACTAATTTTTTAGCACACAAAATAACTATAATAATGTCGTTATTTATAGGCAAGACAAAATACACAAAGCGTAGTATAGTACTACGTTTTATGGAGTTGTCTTGTCGTTCTGAAAAAGATGAAAACCATGTGAAAAAGCTGATTTATTGCAGAAAATTTAACACATAAAGCGTAGTATAGTACTACATTTTATGGAGTTGTCTTGTCGTTCTGAAAAAGATGAAAACCATGTGAAAAAAGATGGTTTTAGTTATCCTTTGTGCAGTGATGGTTTTAGTTATATTGTTTATTTTTCTGTGTACTGCTATCCTTTGGCAGTGATGGTTTTAGTTCTAGTATAGTACTACGTTTTGCAATGTTTGTGTTTCTTGTGTACTGTTTAAGTAAAACTGTTGTTCAAATGCAATTAAAATATAAATGTTGTTAAAAGATATTATTATCATTATATACATAATGCACTATTTAGACAAACTAAAAACCTAAGTAAATCAGTGAGTCCCATAGCCTGTGCGCTTCAGTGCTGCTACTGGCTTGAGTCGCATCCCCTGTCGCCCGGGTACACTATCTGGATCATCATCATCAAGACGCCTCTTTATGTGAGGATGTGCAGCACCATCGACACCACAACTGGCATGATCGGAAGAATAGGTCGTCGGGCCGTCAACAACCTACAAAACAAGTACTAAACTTAGCATGTGACAAAGTATATTTGTATTGTACGTGTTAAGTCAAAAAATATTTTCCCACCGTGGTCTCGTCGGCCTCCTGAATATACGCATCAGTGGTGTCCTCATCAAAGCATGTAGTGGCCTCAAAGATGGGCTGGGATGATGCCTTCATAAGAAAGTTAAAAATTAATTAATGGCAGCTCATTAAGGAAAAAAAACAAATTGAAATTTTAAAGTAATACAAACATACTTGCGCCTGTGATAGATCTGCATCAACCGCCGGGGATGAGGCATAACTCAATCTGCGCCCGCAATCCACGTCCCAGGTGGGTCGATCCTCAGCTGCGGTAAATGGGCATGCAAAGTAATGGTCTATATCCCCATCGAATGTACCCGTGATCGACAATGCTCCTGACGGGGTGACCTGCGATGCTGGCAGAGATAGCTGAAGGCTGTACGAAGGCATGCTGCTGGAAGGCTCATCTTCCCGAGGTATATAACCCGGCTGATCATCTCCAAGCGCTACAACTCCAAAGTCCTCATCATGTCCCTCAACAGGTGGGTCGACAGGTTCCTCAACGCCCCCTTGCCGGGGATCACCTCCTCGCCGTCCCCCGTGACCCCCGCGACCCTGTGGAGCACCCCTACCTCGTGGGGCACCCCTGCCTCATGCCCTACCGCTACCTCGTGGGACACCCCTACCCCGATGGTAGTCCTCTGGCGCCGCATACTGAGCCTCATGGTCCAACCTCGCGGCATCTCTCGCCTGAAACAGGGTCCGTCGAGCCAACTGTGCCACCCGCTGGCCATAGTCAATGACTGCAGGGATGTCGGTATGTTGCTGTATCTCCTGTCCCAACTGGTAGAGGTGATGATGCCCAATAGCGTGTGAAATATTTAAAATATTAATTAAATAATGCAATATCACAATTATACGATATTAATAAGCCAAAAAACATACCAGTGCCTCGTGTCTCCCGGCGTATGGTCTATAGCGCTCGCCAAGTACATGAATGGGGTTCCCGATAATCAGTCGGGTGTGACGGCGGTACCATGATGCATACATATGAATAGTGGCCTCCTAGGTAAATGTAGGTGCTGGCGGAATACGGTCAGCTCGGTGCTCTTCCCAAATAAGGACCTGTTGCTCTAGCCATCCCATATATATATCGTCCAGCTTGGCACGGTCATCCCGCTGATAGTGTATAGCCACCCATCCAGGATCCCTCGGTATAGGCTGGGGACGGTGAAACTGGTGAAGCACACGCTCTGTGGCATGATACTCAACCATATCGAAGAAGATCATCGGGACGGAGGTGCTCCAAAGCATTCGATCGACTGAGCAATAAAAGGGAAGCTGAGCTACTAACTCGTCGTTGTATGGCGTCCAGAATGAACTGCCAAATAATAACATAAAAGTGAGTATGCGCAACACAACTCAATTTAAACAAGTAAGTGTAGGTACATATCTACCTGTCCGTCCACCAGCATATCTAGCACATCCCTGATAAGGGGGAGATTATGATGAGCATCGGTCCCTCGGTAGTTCCCACGCCGGAGAATCCACCTAGAAGCTAGAGGGAGAAACGGATAAGCCTCACCAGGCGCAAGTGCTGGTAGAGGTGGCTGCAACGGCATGATCCGCTGCCAGGCCCAAACCTAAGATAAAAGGTTGATGTAAAATTTATGAGTCATTTCGACCATATAGAATTCGGAGAAATGAACAGAGTATTCGAAAATGTTGTCACCTGTAGGAGGGGCAGAAAACCACATATGTCCACTGCTGGGCCTATGCTCGCCTGGCACATGCTCCTATACAGGTATGCGAGAACAGCAGCACCCCAACTGTACTGGGGTAAACCATCCAACTCCTGAAGATGACGGAGAAAGCGCATACTCACTTTACTCCCTGAAGTGTTCGGGTACAAGAAACACCCGAAAACAGGAGCAGCGCCAACCGCGTGTACCTCTCAATATGGAGATCCTCCATCTCGCCGGTTATGTCTGGGTGCAAAAACGCCATATGATCTCTGATGGCTGACAAAGCAACGCGACTGCCCCCAGCGTCACCCTGAGGTCTATAACCAGTAAAATGCATCATCATATCCAACAATTGTGCACGCATCATGGATCTAATGTACTGGGGCAGTGCTACGGCCCGTCCATCTACGCGCAGCCCGTACAAAACCTGAACATCCTCCAGCGTGATGGTGGCCTCTCCAGTGGGCAAGTAAAAAGTGTGCGTCTCCGGTCGCCACCGCTCTACCAAGGCCGTGATGAGAGACCAATCAAGCTGCATCCGTCCAAGCTCAAAAATCGTATAGAAGCCCGTAACCTGTAAGCGAGCGACTACGCGGGCATGGAAAGGATGCTCCCCGATGAACTCCCATAAATCATCAGGTCTCCTGGGGCGGAGAGGCTGCATCGATAGTTGTCCCTCCCATACAAATGAGGACCTATGGTCGCCCTGCAACACTAGTAGCTGATCCTCGGCAGGTCCGGGATGCGCAGGCAGAGGAAAGTCCATGTCGTCTACTATAATTTAAACAAAATTAATTGTGCCTGTTAGCTTAATAAATTAAATAATTAATTATGTTTAAAATTGGACTGAATAATTATGTACGGGTTCCAGGCTCAATATTTGAGGCCCGGTAGCACCGAGTTATCCTTAATTATTATGCGTGTTAATTTCAACATTTATAGAATTGTGTCTGTTAGCTTAATAAATTAAATAATTAATTATGTTTAAAATTGGACTGATTAATTATGTATGGGTTCCACGCTCGATATTTGAGGCCCGATAACACCGAGTTATCCTTAATTATTATGCGTATCAATTTCAACATTAATAGAATTGTGTCTGTTAGCTTAATAAATTAAATAATTAATTATGTTTACAATTGTACTGAATAATTATGTAGGGGTTCCGGGCTCATTTTTTGAGCCCCGGTAGCACCGAGTTATCCTTAATTATTAAGCGTGTCAATTTCAACATTTTTAGAATTGTGTGTGTTAGCTTAATAAATTAAATAATTAATTATGTTTACAATTGGACTGAAAAATTATGTATGGGTTCCAGGCTCATTGTTTAGGCCCGGTAGCACCGAGTTATCCTTAATTATTATTCGTGTCAATTTTAATATTTTTAGAATTGTGTGTGCTAGCTTAATAAATTAAATAATTAATTATATTTACAATTGGACTGAATAATTATGTATGGGTTCCAAGCTCATTTTTTGAGGCCCGGTAGCACCGAGTTATCCTTAATTATTATTCGTGTCAATTTTAACATTTTTACAATTGTGTGTGCTAGCTTAATAAATTAAATAATTAATTATGTTTACAATTGAACTGAATAATTATGTATGGGTTACAGGCTTGATTTTTGAAGCTCGGTAGCACCGAGTTATCCTTAATTATTATGCGTGCCAATTTTAATATTTTTAGGATTGTGTGTGCTAGCTTAATAAATTAAATAATTATATTTAAAATTGGACTGAATAATTATGTATGGGTTCCAGGCTCGATATTTGAGTTAATTTTACAACATATAGGAATTTGTTACTTTTGTAAGTTTATTGTTGTAATTAAATAATTAATTTTGTAAAGTGTAATTGAATAGAGTTTGCAGTTACTATATACTTAAACTACATAGACTCTACGCTAAAAAGCTCTACATTTTACTACGCTAAAAGGCTCTATATTTTACAACACTAACAGGCTAAGGCTCTATATTTTACTATGCTAAAAAGCTATTTATTTTACTACGCTAAAAGGTCACTATTACATATAAAAACAACTAACATAAAATACAAATATGAACAACAAACAAAATAAATAATATTAATTTTTTAACAATACAAATAATTTATCAAATTTTAACAATTTTTTTGTACAAAAGCTAATAAATCAATCCGGGTATAAATAAGATACAAATTTAAACACAAAAATAACACAAATTAAAATGAAAATACATTAAACAATACAAATATGCATGTACTATATGAGTTTTGACATAAACAAAATTGAAATACCTTGATTTAAGTTTTTTAAATTTGATTGAAATCGAATTTTTATACCCGAAAGAAGGAATCCAAAGCTTGTCTTGTATGTGGGAGCTACACTCCTTGCTCTTTAGGTGACGGGTGGGGCCCAATTTTTTTTTTTGAAGTTTGACGCGGGGGTGGGGGGTGGGGGGACCAACAGAATCGAAGGTGTTGGTTTCCTTCGGTTCAGTGGTCCAAGGAAGAAGAAGGGGCTATATTTTATTGAAGTTGTTCGCAGTATTATACTGCGTTTTAAGTAAAACGCAGTATAATACTGCGAACAGCTTTAATAAAATATAGCTGGGCACAACATCTTAGTAAAACGCAGTATAGTACTGCGAATTACGTACAAAAATATTTTTTTAAGTAAAACACAGTACTGTACTGCGAATTACTTTAACGGCAAAAATTCCGTTAAAGTAATTCGCAGTATAATACTGTGTTTTACTCATTTATGTAACTTTTTTTTAAAGTAGTACAAAAGTGTTTTTCCTACTAGCTACCGGACTTGGAGGGTGGGGAGGATGGAAAAGGAGCCATATACATCGATGCTATTCCTCCATTAACCGTTTAATTTCTAATTACAAAAAGAAAAACATTCTAATGAACAACACCATTCATATGTATATCTCGGTTTCTTTTTATTTCAAAACAGTTGCATGTGAGTTGTGACATAGCGCAACTTTTTACGGAGATGAAATTAGACTATTAGACAGCTACTTCGACTATACAAACATTAAAGTAGTATTGCTTCATTGGCAGGTGCTTTATGGCCCTAGATTTTCATTAGTTTTCAACATATTGTCACTTTTTCAGTTAGACCCGTTGATCAATTATAGGTGCCATTTTGCGCGAATTTTGTGGTGGGTTGCACCCTGTCCGTCCATTACGTTATTTTTCCTTATGGTTGTACAATTTCATGTGTTCTTCATTTGTTTAATAATCGTAGTTAGCCAATGTCTGACTTTTCTACTTAGCATTTTGGACGACTAACTTTGTTGCTTTTTGGTCATATAATTATTGAAGAATTAATAGACACTTACCTACTTTCAAAGTAGCAAAAATTTTCTTCTACACTAAGTGGATGTGTAATTAAAGAATATGCTGTAAAATCCTTTCTGAGTAGCATGTAATTAGAAAGTAAGGCCGACTACCACACCAAAAAAAAAAAAAACAAATAAGGACCACAAGATGAGGAGATTTGCTTAATAAACTCTTAAAACTTTAAACTAGAAGTCTAGAATCATACGACGATGACTTAAAAGTTGGAACTTGGTTAAGGATGGACCTCTCTTTAAATAATTAGCCATCGTTCTCAACAGTAACATCGAAAAAGAAGACACACGGTGAGCTTTTAGTTACTTTCCTATGCTATATTCTACAATAGTATTAGTATTCCGAAAGCAGTAATCCAACAGAACTACCTTCTTTGCCAATAAGCAAATCTTGGCCCCACTATGAATCATGAGCCAAAGACATTATACCTCACAATCATTGTATAGTATATAACAAAAGAAAATAGAAACGAAACTACATCTAACGTTCTCATTATTTGCTAAACGACGATTATACTGGTAAAGACAAGACAAGTGAGAGTCATAATTTCATTTCCAAGAATACTAGTTATCATACCCGCGCGTTGCGCGAAAAATATTAAATATAATTTTTCATACCAAATATTACTTTAAAATACGATAGATAAAAAAGAGTATATAAATACTATTATTGTATGAACATGTAAATGTTTTGTCAGCATACTTTATGAACATATGGAATAGTTAATTGCATCACAAAGCCTTATAGCAACCCTACGGAGCCTCTACAATTTACTATTTTCACATAGGTCTCTCAAATGGTGTTTGAGTATACAATAATAGTCTTCTTTATTCAATTGCTCAATTGCTCTATGAATCACATGTAAAAAAAAAAGCGAGAGTATTAATGATAGTTGTTAAACTTTGTATGGAATTTTACAACACGATCACAAGGAAGAAACTTTGTATTATAGTTCCATTGTATAAGTACAATTTATGAGGAAAAAAATGATTATACCTTACATTCATATTCACATGCTCATAAATAGTCCTAATAAAATTTGAACTTTTTAGAAAAGCTATGCATTGTTCTTTTAAACTGCAAAAGTTTCCTAAAATCAACTTATCTCCTCTTTACTAACTGAGGTAATCAGAGTATCAATATCTCTATCAAAACCTGAAATACCATAAAGTGAAACAAAAGTAAAACCAAGAAAATGCTCCCTAAGAGTTGCCCCGCGATCATAAACAAAAATTTGGAAAATAGTTGAAAAATTATAATGTTCATGTGTTAACATTGTTTAGACAAATACAACACACATACACCACTAGCAAATGTTTTTTAACCATTTTTAAAACATATAATCATGTTATTTCCTATATATCCGCCACTGCTCCATACCATTAAAATACTTCTCCCCACTGATTTTATACTATTCCTAACAAAAAAATGCATTAGGAATAAAAACTTACAAAAGCTTCTCTTTAAAATGCTTTTTAGCCAACTATGTTGGCCATAGCGCTTTCTCAGTTTGTAAATAGCCCAATAATAGCTGCACAAAATGCATGCAATTAGGAGGAATGTAAGTGTCATCCAAACCTAAATTTTCTCTAGCAGCAGAGTGATTCGTCCATAGCTCCATTCAAGTGAGGTTAAATTTGTGTCACGACCCAATTTTCCCTCCGTTGGGTTTTGTGACAGCACTTAGTCTTAGTGACTAGGTAAGCCTAACTCATACTGAAATACCACAATAATAAATAAAATTTAACAGTCTTGAAGCAGAAGGCTCTACAAATTTATAATTCTCAAAACCCGGTAGTACAAGTCATAAGCTCTACAGAGTTTCGCTACAACTTTAAAACACAATCGTATGGAACTAAGTATAATAGTGTGAATATAAAATAGGAAGATGACTCTGAAGCCTGCGAACGCAGCATCAGGGCTACCTTGAGTCTCCTCGACAAGAATTCGCACAGCTACTAGCGAACAATACCTGGATCTGCACACAAAAAATATGCAGAAGTGTAGAATGAGCACATCACAGCGGTGCCTAGTAAATATCAAGATTAACCCCGGTGGAGTAGTGACGAGGAACAGTCAAGACACCTACTGGTCTAACAAACAAAACATGATATTTTTATGGAGACTACGCGATACGGCTAACAATACAGTAATTGCAATAAGGAAAGAAAACAATAAGTACTCAGCGGAACACCATAAGGAAAACACGGAAAAGTAAGCGAGGATACAACTCAAATCCAAAATCACAAATACAGTAAAAACAAGTAATAACTCAAAGCTCTGATAGATTTTACTTTATCCTTAACCAGCAAGCGTCAATCAAATAATCAAACCTTTCAAGTGATAAAAATGTTTCGAAATATACTTCCTTCAAATAAATGTTCTTTTCAAAAGAGTTCTTTCAAAATAAACTCTTTTCGAATATAATCTTTTCAAACAAATATTCATCGAATATAAGTCACCTTATAATATTTCAAAATAGTTAATTAAAATAAGTACCTTCGAATATAATCTTTTCAAATAGATAACCTTCGAATATAAGTCACCTTGTGGCACCTCATCTCATAATCATACTATACAGGTCTCAATACCTGAACCCTAACATTTGGCATCCTGTGCCCTCATCACACCTCCTAATCATAATGACAACTCACGTGCCCAAAGAAGTCATTCTCACATGGAAGGCAAATAACAAGGGTGTGCATTTATACTCATAAATCTCAAGGAGCCTCCTATCCGATAAGGGTGCTTAGCCACGTGTATGCTTGTGCAAGTGTTCAAACTTAGTTCATACTAGTTAGTAAGTATAAGGAATAGAATAGAAAACACATATAATATTTTACACAGGGATAGGATCAATGACAACAACAACTCAGAACATAGTGATTTTAACAGGGAATCTCCCAGGATATCGTCCCGTAGTCCCAAATGTAAATGTGTAGAGGATATCGCGGGATATCATCGCCTAGTCCCAAACGTAAATATGCAGAGGATCTCCCGGGATATTGCCCCGTAGTCCTAAAGTAAATGTGCGGAGGATCTCCTGGGATATCGTCCCGTAGTCCCAAAGTAAATATCCAGTACATGGGGATCTCCCGGAATATCGTCTCATATTCCCAAATATAAAGGTGCAGGGGGATCTCCCGGAATACCAATTCGTAGTCCCAAACTAAATACACAATAGCAACAATGACAATAATACAAGGTACAACAAGTAAGTCAACTCAAGAACTGTAAATCACGAAGGAACTGTAGGACCAGTTGACAAGGAATAACCACAGAAAAGAATGCTGGCATAAAAGGAACAGGGCAACAAAAGGGAACTCTAACATGTATCAACGATCCCACAATATACAAGTCTATAACAAGGAAATCAACACGAGTCAAGTAGTCCCAAATAAAGGAAAGTCAATAAAGATATAGGTTATCTAACTCCTTTTAAGGTTGGACAATTATGAGGATAACGACAATTCAATTAAGGAAAGATGATCTTAGCTTCACTTAAGACTAAACAATTTCAGGAGGGATAATAATAATTCTCAAATAACACAAGTAGCTATGAAAAGATAGAATGACAATAGGAGAGGCAAAATTCTTCAATTAAATTAAATAGGAGCCAATTAGGCAATAAGAGTGAATCATGAAGCAATTAATTCCAATTAAGCATGTAGAGGTGAAACTAGTAAATATAAAACTCAGTCATGTCAAGAACGCATTCATACATAGTGAATATAAAGACCTAAGAACCCTAAAAGGCCAATTTTCCACAAATAAGCCCGAGCACGCACTCATCACCTCACGTACACGAACTATAATTAACATATAAGACTCAAATCCTAAGAGGGTGTCCCCCACACAAGGTTAGGCAAGATACTTACCTCAAAGACGACTAACCGATACTCTAAAAAGCACTCCTCAGGTGAAAAGACCTCCGGACGGATCAAATCTAACCAAATTAACTTCAAAGCACAAATAAAACACATAAGAAACTATTCCGGATAATAAAGTCTCAATCTTTAACAAAATTCGAAAATTGGTCCAAAAGTCGACCCCCGGGCCGACACCTCAAAACCCAAATTTTATAAAATTCGAATACCCATTCCAATATGAGTTCAACCATACAAAATTATCAAATTCCGATACCATTTGGCCCCTCAAATCATGGTTTTTAAATTTAGAAGTTTTCTTCAAAAACCAACTTCTTCCCTAACCTAAAATACAATTTAAATGATAAAAATGAAGAAAAAAACATGGAATATGTTCTATTCTAGGTGAAGAACACTTACCCAATCGATTTTCTTGAAAAACTCCAAAAGAAGCTCCCTAATTCGAAGTTTAAAACTCAAAATATGAAGGAAATGGACAAACCCTCGACTTATATGATTCTGCCAGAACTTCCACACCTGCAACCAACTTAACTGTATATGCGCAACCGCAGGTGAGCCTGACCAATCACACTTGCGCTCCACTCCTCTTCTGCGCCCAGGGATCCGCTCATGCGGCACCGCACGTGCGTTCCAATTCTCCGCATCTGTGGAGACTTCCCAAATGAGCTCTTCTTGCTCCTACACTTTGTCCTTCACACCTGCGACCATCGCAGTAGCGCCCAGGGTCCGCAGGTGCGATTACACCAGAACTCAGCCTCCCCAAAACCATGGAAAATCATCCGCGACTCGTCCAAAACACACCCGGGGCCCTCGAGACCCTATCCAAGCATATCAACAAGTCATATAACCCTACACAGACTCGCTCGAGGTCTCAAATCACATCAAAAAATGCCGAAATGACGAATCACACCATGAATCGAACTTAAGAACTTTCAAATCTTCCAACTTCGAGAACTTGTGCGGAAACCAATCAAATCAACCCGGAATAACGTCAAATTTTGTAGGCATGTCCAAAATGATAAAATGGAGCCGTTCCAACTCTCAGAATTGTATTCCGACCACAATATCACAAAATTCAACTATGGATCAAACTTCTCCATTTTCCAAACTTCAACTTTTCCAACTTTCGCCAAAACGCCTCAAATTACCCTACAAACCTCCAAATCTGAATCCATACACGCTCCTAAGTCCAAAATCACCATAAGAAGTTGTTGAGATGCCCCAATAACCCATTCTAGGGACGTTTACCCAAAAGTCTAATTCTGATCAAATTCTCACCGCTTATGCTTCCAAAACTAGAATCCTTCTTCCAATTCGACTCTGAATCCCCCGGTAACTAAATTCAATCATGCACGCAAGTCGATACATATAATATGAAGTTGTTCAAGACCTTACACTACTGAACAGAGCTTAAATTCTCAAAAACATTGGCCGGGTCATTACATCCTCCCCTCTTAAAACCAACGTTCATCCTTGAACGTGCCAAGATTCACCTCGAAGCCCTCAAATTGCTGAATGCACACTTCTAGCATACACCCGTGGATGATACTACGTCACCCAATCCATATAAACCTGACGATACCATCTCAACTAAGATTTAGTCTTCCTACAAATACCAATTGGCCTTAGAGCAAAAATTCACACCTTCCATTCATTTCCAAGAGACCTGATTCTAAATCCATATCTGTTACCAGTCTCAACCGGCTGCATCAACTCATGCCAACGCCCATATAGTACAACCATACATCATGACACATCATACATAGTGTCACGACCCGAATTTTCCATCGTCGGGACTGTGATGGTGCCTAATATTGTACCCACTAGGCAAGACAACGTTGCAGAATACTTCACATTTTACCTTTATCTTTTAATAATTAAAACTTAACAAAAGTAAATCAGCGGAAATAAATACAGAAGAATACAGCTTAAAAGATTATCTTTATGCTAACGACGAAAAATGAAATAAATTCCACCTAGAACTGGTGTCACAACTCACGAACAGTCTACGAATACTACAAATAATGATCTCAACGAAAAGTTTACATGTATCTCGAACGTAGATAAAACAGAAATGAAGTAGGATAGACGGGAATGCCAAGGCCTGCGAACGCCTGTAGGACTACCTTGGGTCTCCGGAATGCAGCAACAACCACCAACCTCTCGATCAACCACTAGCTCCGAAATTTGTACAAGAAGTCCAGAGTGTAGTATCAGTACAACCGACCCTATGTACTGGTAAGTGCCGAGCCTGACCTCGATGAGGTAGTGACGAGGATACGGTGAGGCATCACAACATATACAACCTGCAATAGTTTATACTAAAGCGGAAAGGAAATACGAAATGAAATATAACAGAACTTGAATTAAATGAATACGGACACCAGCCGTTCTACCAATACTCAGCTATAACCAATCCTTAGGGAGTTTCAACATCTCAATGATGAACTTTAACAAAAATAAATGATAAAACAATAACTGATGCGGCGTGCATCCCGATCCCACCATATAAGCAATAACAATATCAATATGCACCCTTATTACTCCTTGTTGCGGCGTGCAACCCGATCCCACTAGTCCACCCTTATTACTCCTCATCACATATCACCCTTATTCATCCTGTTGTGGCGCGCAACCCGATCCCACATGTACGGCCTTATTGCTCCTTGTTGCAGCATGCAACCCGATCCCACCAGAAAATCGCATTCACCCTTATTCCTCCTATTGCGGGCGTGCAACCCAATCCCAATATATATATTAGCACCAATCACAAAAATAAAGACAAGTGTTTCACAAGTCAACTCAAATCCTCCATAACACATATACCTCAATCCACACAATAGAATATCACTACGATTATGAAACTTCACCAGTGTAAACTACTCAGCGAGACCAACCAAGGTGTATCATAAGGCACCAATGAACCAATATAAGCCAACAGGGTAGTAAAACAATTAAATACTTCCATAAAGAGAACCACAATTAATATGAAGCAATTAGACATGGAAACATTTATGAGCAGGTAGCAATTAAGGCAAGAAAGCAATATATAGTGAAACGGGGAAGGGAATAGGCAAAAATGATAATTTGGTAGTGCATAGGTACTCGTCACCATATCTATACACCACACACATGGAATTTCACATAGCAAATAAGTCGGGGATCCCTAATCCCTCAAGTCAAGGTTAGACCAAACACTTACCTCAAGCCAACGGGTATTTCAAAGCTCAATCACTGTTTTAGCTCTTGATTTCACCACCAATTCACTCGTATCTAGTCATAATTAATTCAATAACATCAATAAATGTTAAATAACTCAACTCCAATGCATAATTATAGGTTTTCTACCATTTTCCCCAAAAAATTAAAAATTCAACCCCAGGCCCGCTTGGTCCAAACTCAAAATTCAGACCAAAACCCGATTACCCATTCACCCTCGAGCCCGAATATATAATTGGTTTTGGAATCCGACCTCAAATTGAGGTCTAAATTCCCAATTTATAAAAATCCCTAATTCTACCCAAACCCCCAATTTTTACCATAGAAATGTTAGATTTTGGTTGAAAATTCATGAAATGTAATGAGAAAGTGAAAGAAAGTGGATTAGGATCACTTACCAAAGGTTTAGGGAAGATTTGGTCTTGGGAGAATCGATTCCAGTGTTTTAGGATTTGAGAGATGTGAAAAATGGGTGAAAATCCTGTCCAAGTTTCATTTTGAGCAGTTGCAGATGTTGCAATTGCGACCAGAGCTTCACAATTGTGAAGCTCGCAAATAAGTGACAAGCGTTGCAAATGCGAACTTGTTACACGCCTGCTACTGTCGCAATTACGAACCTTTGGTCAAAATTGCGAAGATTACCCCTCCCTGATGACTTCGCAAATGCGAACTATACTAGCCCAGGGCTTCTTCGCAATTGCGATAAAACCCTCGCAATTGCCAAGCCTGTAAAGCTCGCAAATGTGAAGCCTGATCTCGCGATTGCGAGATTAGAGGCTTGCGACAAATACCAGATCAACAGCAGATTTTTCTAGTCCAAACTCATTCAGTAACCTATCGAATAATCACCCGAGCCCTCGGGACTCTAAACCAAACACGAACACAAGTTTTAAAACATCACATGAACTTGCTTGCGCGATCAAATTGCCAAAATAACATCTAGAACTATGAATTCAATACCAAAACTCATGAAATTTTCAAGATTGTTCAAAATTTCTAACTTTTCAACCAAAGGTCCGAATTGCATCAAATCACCTCCGTTTTTCACTAAATTCCACACATAATGTCTAAATGTCATAACGGACCTGTACCGAGCTCCGAAACCATAATACGGACCTGATACCAACAAGATCAAAACTTATTAATTTTCCAAAAACCATTATATTTTCAGTTAAATAATTTTCTTCAAAAATTCATTTATCGTGCTAGGGACCTCGGAATTCGGTTCTAGGCATACGCCCAAGCCTCATATTTTTCTACGGACCCTCTGGAACCGTCGGAACATGGGTCCGAGTTCGTTTATCTAAAATGTTGACCGAAGTCAACTAAAATTATTTTTTAAAGCCAAAAATCATTATTTCTCAAATTTTTCATACAAAAGCTTTCCAGTATCGCTCCTGGACAGCGCACACAAATCAAGGAGAGTTTAAAGGAGGTTTTCAAGGCCGCAAAAAATGGAAACGGATTCTAAAACAAAAGATGACCTTTTGGATCATCACATTCTCCACCTCTAAAACAACCGTTCGTCCTCGAACAGACATAGAAAAGTACCTGAGTCGGTGAAAACATGGGGATATCAGCTCCACATATTGGATTTCGACTCCCATGTAGCTGCCTCAACAGGCTAACGTCTCCATTGTACACGACCCATTGGATAACTCTTCGATCTCAACTGATGAACTTGCCGGTCTAGAATAGCTACCGGCTCCTCCTCATAGGTCAATTCCTGGTCCAACTGAACAGTGCTGAAGTCCAACACGTAGGATGGATCGCCATGATACTTCTGAAGTATGGACACATGAAACACTAAGTGCACAGCTAATAAACCTAGAAGCAACGCAAGTTTGTAAGTCATCTCTTCCACTCTATCAAGGATCTTAAAGGGTCCGATAAACTTAGGGCTTAGCTTGCCCTTCTTCCGAAATCTCATCACGCCCTTCATGGGCAATACTCGAAGCAACACTCACTCCCCAACCATGAATGCCGCATCACGAACCTTACGGTCGGCATAACTCTTTTGCCTGGACTGAGCTGTACAAAGTCTATCCTGAATGATCTTAACCTTATCTAAGGCATCCTGTACTAAATCTGTACCCAACAACCGAGCGTCCCCTGGCTCAAACCACCCAAATGGCGATCGATATCGTCTACCATATAGTGCTTCATAGGGAGCCATATGGATGTTCGATTGATAGATATTGTTATAGGCAAACTTCGCTAACGGTAAGAACTGATCTCAAGCACCTTCAAAGTCAATAACACATGTTCGGAGCATATCCTCAAAAATCTGAATAATACGCTCAGACTGTCCGTCCGTCTGAGGATGAAATTTTGTGCTCAAGTCGACCCGCATACCCAACTCACGATGTATTTCCATCCAGAAATGTGATCTAAACTGCGTACCTCGGTCAAAAATGATAGACACGGGCATACCATGAAGACGAACGATCTCAAGGATATAGATCTCTGACAACCGCTCCAAAGAATAGGAAACTACCAGAGGAATGAAATGCGGTGACTTAGTCAGCCTATCCGCAATAACCCACACTGCATCGAACTTCCTCTGAGTCCGTGGGAGCCCAACAACAAAATCCATAGTGATACTCTCCTATTTCCACTCAGGAATCTCAATCTTCTGAAGCAAACCACCAGGTCTTTGATGCTCGTACTTTACCTCCTGACAATTCAAACACCGAGCTACATATGCAACAATATACTTCCTCATCCTCCTCCACCACTAATGCTGCCGCAAATCCTGATACATCTTAGTGACACCCGAATGGATAGAATACCGATAACTATGGGCCTCCTCTAGAATCAACTCGCGAAGTTCATCCACATTAGGCACACAAACAAAACCCTATATCCTCAAAACTCCATCATCTCCAACTGTAACCTGCTTGGCACCACTGTGTCGCACTATGTCCTTAAGGACAAGTAAATAAGGGTCATCATACTGTCGATCTCTGATACACTCAAATAATGAAGACCGAGCAACTGTGCAAGCTAGAACACGACTGGGCTCAGAAACATCCAACCTCACGAACTTATTGGCCAAAGCCTGAACATCCAAAGCAAGTGTTCTCTCACCGACTAGAATATATTCAAGGCTTCCCACACTGGATGACTTCCTACTCAAAGCATCGGCCACTATATTGGCCTTCCCGGGATGATACAATATGGTGATATCATAGTCTTTCAATAGCTTCAACCACCTTCTCTACCTCAAATTTAGCTCCTTCTGCATGAACAAGTACTGTAAACTCTTATGATCCGTGAACACCTCACACGACACGCCATATAAATAATGCCTCCAAATCTTTAGCGCGTGAACAATTGCTGCTAAATCCAAATCATGAACTGGATAATTCTTTTCATGAATCTTCAACTGCTGCGAAACATATACAATAACCTTGCCATTATGCATCAACACCGCACCAAGTCCAATACGAGATGCATCACAATATACTGTATATGGCCCTGAACCTATAGACGACACCAACACCGGCGACGTAGTCAAAGCTGTCTTGAGCTTCTGAAAGCTTGCCTTACAATTGTCTAACCACCTGAACTGGGCACCCTTCTGGGTCAACATGGTCATCGAGGCTGCTATAGATGAAAATGCCTCCGCAAACCGACAGTAATAACCCACCAAACCTAAGAAACTCCGAAACTCTGTAGCTGATGTGGGCCTAGGCCAGTCTTTGACTGCCTCAATCTTCTTAAGATCCACCTGAATACACTTTGCTGATACAACGTGACCCAAGAATGCAACTAAACTCAATCAAAACTCACATTTTGCAAACTTAGCATACAACTGGCTGTTTCTTAGAGTCTGAAGAAAGACTCGAAGGTACTGCCCATGCTCCTCTCGGCTGCAGGAGTAGATCAGGATATCATCAATGAAAACAATCACAAAAGAATCCAAATAGGGCTTCAACACCCAGTTCATCAAATCTATAAACGTTGTTGGGGCATTAGTCAACCCAAAAGACATCACTAGGAACTCATAATGCCCATATCAGGTCTGAAAAGCTATCTTAGGGACATTAGATGCCCTAATCCTCAACTGATGGTAGCCAGATCTCAAATCAATCTTTGAAAACACTTTGGCACCCTGAAGCTGATCAAATAAACCATCAATACTCGGCAATGGATACTTGTTCTTGATGGTGACTTTGTTCAACTACCGATAATCTATATACATCCTCATCGATCCATCCTTCTTCTTAACAAACAACACCGGCGTACCCCAAGGCGAGACACTAGGTCTAATAAAGCCCTTATCAATCAAATCCTGCAACTGCTCCTTTAATTCCTTCAACTCTGGTGGGGCCATATGATATGACAGGATAGAAATGGGTTAAGTGCCCGAAACCAAATCAATACAAAAGTCAATATCCCTGTCGGGTGGCATCCCCAGCAGGTCTACAGGAAACACCTCTAGAAACTCCCGAACCATTGGCACGGAATCCATAGAAGGAACCTCAACACTAGAATCACAAACATAAGCCAAATTAGACAAACACCCTTTCTCGACCATACGCCGAGCCTTCATATAAGAGATAACCCTGCTAGTAGAATGAACAAGAGTCCATCTCCACTCAAATCGAGGCAACACCAGTAATGCTAAGGTCACGGCTTAGCATGACAGTCCAATATGGCATGATAAGGCGACAACTAATCCATCCCCAAAATAACATTGAAGTCAACTATATCGAGAAGTAGGAGCTCTATACTAGTCTCAAGACCCCTAATAACAACCACGTATGAACGATCGACACGATCTACAATAATAGAATCACCCACTGGCATGGACACATATATGAGAGAACTCAAAGAAAATGAGGCACAACCAAATATGAAGCAAAATAAGAAGACACATAGGAGTCTGTAGACCCTGGATCAAACAGAACTGAAGCATCTCTACTACAAACCAATACAGTACTTGTGATAACAACATCAGAGGACTCAGCCTCAGGCCTGGCTGGAAAAGTATAACATCGGGGCTAGGTCCTACCACCCTGAACTATATCTCTAGGACGACCTCCTGCTGGCTGTCCTCCACCTCTAGTGGTCTGGACTCCACCTCTAATGGCCTGATCTCCATCTCTAGCGGGCTGATCCCTACCTCTGGCTCCCTGGCCCTTACCTATAGATGGATGGGCAGGTGGTGCCGGAATCATGGCACAAGAACTCTGTTGCTGAGACTAAACACCCACTAATCTTGAACAAGCCCTCCAAATATGCCCATACTCACCATACTCAAAACATCTATCTAAATACTATGGCTGAGGAAACTGAGATTGACCCTGACTTGCCTGCTGACCATGATAATAACTTTGAAGAGGAGGTGCTCTGATAGGAGCTAGCGGTGCGCTATAAATTGGTTTCCTTGAAGGAGGTACATAAGGACCACAACCCCCTAAAGCTTCATGATATGCCTGATGTGCTGAATGAAATGGTCTGGGATGATGGCCCCTACCAAAAGAATCCCTGCCTCCAGATGAGGCACCACTGAACCTACCAGAATGACAAGTCCTCTTGTCAGACCCCAGAACACTCCCCTAAGATAGAACTGCCTCAACCCATCAGGCTACATTGGTCGCATCCTATACAGAAATCGCGCTTCTTGTCTCCTTAGCCATTTGCAATCTGATAGGCTGAGCGAGTCCCTCAATAAAACTCTTCACCATCTCTCTCTCTCTCTCTCTCTCTCTCTCTCTTGGTGGGAAGTATAAGAAGAGCATGACGGGCCGAATCCACAAATCTGGTCTCCTACTGAGTGGCGATCATAGAACACTGCTGAAGGCGCTTAAACTGCCTCCTATAGTCCTCTCTCTGAGTGATAGGAAGATACTTCTCCAAGAATAGCTGCGAGAATTAGTCCCAAGTGAGAGCTGGTGACCCAGCTGGTTTGGCCAAACAGTAATCTCTCTACCATTTCTTGGCGGAACTAGATAAGCAAAAAGTAGCAAAGTCGACCCCACTGGTCTCCACTATCCCTATGTTCCATAGAACTTCATGGCAACTGTCCAAATAGTCCTAGGGATCCTTTGAAGATGTAATGCCATAGGTAGTAGTGAAAAGCTTGGTGAACCTGTCCAACCTCCACAAAGCCTTCGAAGACATAGGTGATCCATCACTGGTCTGTGCTACACCACCCGGCGACTACCCCAACTGGCTGAGCTGCCAGAGCCTAAAATTGAGGAGCCACCTGCTCCGGAATGTGAGTAGCGGGAGTCTGTGCTCCTCCCCCAACCTGAGAGATGGTTGGTGCTATATGAAGTATGCCTGCCTGAGTAACACTTTCCATGAGGCCCACTAGATGGACGAAAGAATCCTTAAGTACAAAGTAGCTATGAACCCCTCTGGAACCTGAGATGGCCCTGCTAGAACGGTCTGGGTCGGAACCTCATCATCAAACTCTACCTGAGGCTCCTCCACTACTGCTGCTACTCGAGCTTTGGGCTGAGCCCTGCCTCTGCCTCGGCCCTTAGCATGGCGTTGTTCTCGTCTTCTGCCCCTTGTAGGAGTTTCCATCGGGGGCTTAGGCTACTGATCAGCTGATAAAGCGGTACGTGTTCTCGCCATCTGCGAAAGAATAGAGTAGAGAGTTCAATTAGCATTGAGAGATCAACCACACGACAGAGATGAGTAGAAGTGAAACTGTTCCTAACTATGTAGCCTTTGGGGGATAAGCACAGACGTTTCCGTACCGATCCATCGGGCTCTACAAAGCTTGTCCGTGAATTGTGAGACCTAAGCAACCTAGAGCTCTGATACCAACTTGTCATGACCCGAATTTTCCAACGCCGGGACCGTAATGGCGCCTAACATTGTACCCGCTAGGTAAGCCAACATTGCAGAATACTTAACATTTTACTTTTATCTTTTAATAATTAAAACTTAACAAAAGTAAATCAGCAAAAATAAATGCAGGAGAACGCAGTTTAAAAGATTATCTTTATGCTAATGATGAAAAACGAAATAAATTCCACCCAAAACTGGTGTCAAGACTCACTAACAGTCTAGAATACTACAAATAATGGTTTGAGCAAAAAGTTTACATCTGTCTCGAAAGTAGATAAAATAGAAATGAAGTAGGATAGAAGGGGATGCCAGGGCCTGCGGACGCCTGCAGGACTACCTTGGGTCTTCGGAATGCAGCAACAACCACCAACCTCTCGATCAACCACTACCTCTGAAATCTACACAAGAAGTGCAGAGTGCAGTATCAGTACAACCGACCTCATATACTGGTAAGTGTCGAGCCTAACATCGACGAGGTAGTGACGAGGCTACGGCGAGGCATCACAACATATACAACCTGCAACAGTTTATACTGAAGAGAAAGGGAAATACGGAATGAAATTTAATAGAACTTGCATTAAATAAATACGGACACCAGCCGTTCTACCAATACTCAGCTATAACCATTCCTTAGGGAGTTTCAACATCTCAGTGATGAACTTAACAAAAATAAATGATAAAACAATAACTGATGCGACATGCATCCCGAACCCACCATATACGCAATAACAATATCAATATTCACCTTTATTACTCCTTGTTTCGGCGTTCAACCCGATCCTACCAGTCCACCCTTATTACTCCTCATCACATATCACCCTTATTCCTCCTTTTTCAGCGCACAACCCGGTCCCACATGTCCACCCTTATTACTCCTTGTTATGGTGTGCAACCCGATCCCACTAGACAATTACGTTCACCCTTATTCCTCTTGTTGCGACGTGCAACCTGATGCCAATATATATATCATCACCAATCACAAAAATAAAGAAAAAAGTTTCAAAAGTCAACTCAAATCCTCCATAACACATATACCTCAATCCACAAAATGGAATATCACTACTATTATGAGACTTCGCCAATGTAAACTACTCAGCGAGACCAACCAAGGTGTACCATAAGGCACCAATGAACCAATATAAGCCAACAAGGTAATAAAACGAAACCATAAGACAATTAAATACTTCCATAAAGAGAACCACGGTTAATATAAAGCAATTAGACATGGAAACATTTATGAACAAGTAGAAATTAATGTAGGAGAGCAATATATAGGGAAACGGGGAAGGGAACAAGAAAAAAATGATAATTTGGTGGCGCATAGGTACTCGTCACCATACCTATACGCCACACACATGGAATTTCACATAGAAAATAAGTTGGGGATCCCTATTCCCTCAAGTCAAGGTTAGATCAAATACTTACCTCAAGCCAACGGGTATTTCAAAGCTCAATCACCACTTTACCTCTTGAATCCACCACCAATTCACTCGTATCTAGTCATAATTAACTCAATCACTCAATAATTGCTAAATAACTCAACTCCAATGCATAATTATAGGTTTTCTACCATTTTTCCCAAAAAGTCAAAAACCCGACCCCAGACCCGCTTGGTCCAAACTTGAAATTCGGACCAAAGCCCGATTACCCATTCACCCCCGAGCCCGGATATACAATTGGTTTTGGAATCCGACCATAAATTGAGGTTTAAATCCCCAATTTATAAAAATCCCTAATTCTATCCAAACTCCCAATTTTTACCATAGAAATCTTAGATTTTTGGTTGGAAATTCATGAAATGTGATGGAAAAGTGAAATAAAGTGGATTAGGATCACTTACCAATGGTTTGGGGAAGATTTGGTCTTGAGAGAATCGCCTATAGGGTTTTAGGATTTGAGAGATGTGAAAATGGGTGAAAATCCCGTCTAAGTTTCATTTTGAATAGTTGCAGATGTCGCAATTGCGAAGCTCGCAAATCCGAGACAAGTATCGCAAATGCCAACCTGTTGCATGCCTGCTACTGTCGCAACTGCGAACCTTTGGTTTCAATTGCAAAGGTTACCCCTCCGGATGACTTCGCAAATACATTGGTTTGTTCGCGAATGCAAACTATGCTGGCCCAGGGCTTCTTCGCAATTGCGATAAAACCCTAGCAATTTCCAAGCCTGTGAAGCTCGCAAATGCGAAGCCTGATCTCACAATTGCGAGATTAGAGGTTTGCAACAAATACCAGATTAACAACAGATTTTTCTAAGTCCAAACTAACTTTGTGGCGTATCCAAAACTCACACGAGCCATCGGGGATCTAAACCAAACATGTACACAAGTATTAAAACATCATATGAACTTGCTCGCGTGATAAAATTGCTAAAATAACATCTAGAACTATGAATTCGACACCAAAACTCATGAAATTTTCAAGATAGTTCAAAATTTCTAACTTTTCAACCAAAGGTCTGAATTACATCAAATCTCCTCTATTTTCACCAAATTCCATATATAATGTCTAAATATCATAATGGACTTGTACCGGGCTCCGAAACCAAAATACGGGCTCGATACCAACAAGATCAAATCTTATTAATTTTCCAAAATCCATTATATTTTCAATTAAACAATTTTCTTCAAAAATTCATTTCTTGGGCTAGGGACCTCGGAATTCGACTCCGGGTATATGCCCAAGACCCATATTTTTTTATGGACGCTCCATGACCATCGGAATGCGGTTCCGGTCCGTTTACACAAAATATTGACCGAAGTAAACTAAAATTGTCTTTTTAAGCCAAAAATCATTATTTCTTAAATGTTTCATACAAAAGCTTTTCGGTATCACGCCCGGACTTCGTATGCAAATCGAGGAGGGATTAAAGGAGGTTTTTCAAGGCCTCAAAACATGAAAACGGATTCTAAAACAAGAGATAACCTTTTGGGTCATCACATTCGCCACCTCCAAAACAACTGTTCGTCCTCGAACGAAGATAGAAAAGTACTTGAGCCGGTGAAAAGATGAGGATATTGACTCTGCATATCGGACTCGGACTCCTAGGTAGCTGCCTCAACAGGCTGACGTCTCCTCTGCACACGAACCGACGAATAACTCTTCTATCTCAACTGACGAACATGCTAGTCTAGAATATCTACCGACTCCTCCTCGTAAGTCAAATCCTGGTCCAACTGAACAGTGCTGAAGTCTAACACGTGGGATGGATCGTCGTGATACTTCCGAAGCATGGACACATGAAACATTGAGTACACAGCTGATAAACCTGGCAGCAACGCAAGTCTATAAGTCATCTCTCCCACTCGATCAAGGATCTTAAAGGGTCCGATGAACCTCGGGCTTAGTTTGCCCTTCTTCCCAAATCTCATCACGCCCTTCATGGGAGATACTCGAAGCAACACTCACTCCCCGACCATGAATGCCGCATCACGAACCTTACGATCGGTATACTTTTTTTCCCGAACTGCGCACATAAATCAAGGAGAGATAAAAGGAGGTTTTCAAGGTCTTAGAACACGGAAACGGATTGTAAAACAAAATATGACCTTTTGGGTCATCACACGTAGGCCTAATGTAACATTTTTTGTCACAATATCCGTCCAAAATCAAATTCAGCACCGACCATAAGCCTCATATTCAAAAAGATTACGTTTCAAATCTCCACAACACTAACGATGATACAATAACCACAAAATCCACATAAATAAACACCCGAGTCACCAAATCACAACTAATACCAACGGGCACACACCCCACAAGCTAAAACTCAAGAAGCACAGAACGAATATGACTGAGTATGTAAAGAGAAACACTTAAGAGAACTATCAAACAAGCCCGACAGGCACAACTCTCTATCAGTATTAGCCTATAAAAGAATATAACAAGAAAATAATCAAAGCATATAAACAAATCACAAGGATCTCATACTGATATAACTTCCACCGCGGGTACACAGCCCGGTCTCAACACATCAAATTACATGAAATCACGAGGGTCCCGCCCTCAACTCTGAATCATAAGTAGGGTACACATCAAACCAGCTGGAAACTCTCACTAGATCAATTCTGTCACAATTTACAACAAGTGCCGACTCCCACACTGATGGAGCATAACATCACGGCTCGTAGCAAAAAAAACTCATAAATCACATCAAGCCTACCGAAAAGGACAGTAGAAATTTACTACTAGTCTCATAACTCTCAACAAGGACTAGAAACAGACGACAAACACGGATATCACTCATAGAACCTCCCAACAAGGTAACACATAAACAGAGTGCTAATCATGAAACTCACCCATAAGTGGATCAAAAAATAGGGGAACTCAGCCCGATAAGTAGAACTATAATGAACTATGGATGGTGCTCCTCTATAACATATCAAAATCATTCCTGAATGACATCATCTAGCGTAGAGGCCTTAAGCCTACTATATGAAACACATCAACGGGCCGGGCCTCTCCCCCTCTTGGGCTCCCTCTACTTAACTGAATACCTCGCTGTAACACATCTACCCGAAATTTAGGGAAATCTCTCATCATGTGGCTAGCATCTCCATACTCAAAGCAACTCATCTACTGATGTGGCTATGGGAACTGTGCGGTACGGGTACTCTGAGACCTATGAACACCTGAATCATTGTGCGAATCCCGAAGCGCAAACTGAACTAGCTGACCCACAAAACCTCCACCATGTCGCACCTTGCCTCCAAAATAAGGACCAATAGATCTATCCGAACTATGAGGCGTTCTTGCCTCCCCGAACTCTCTCTCCAAATCTTGTTTGTCCTTTCACTCCTGGGCCCACATGCCCTCTAACCGGCAAGTGATCCCTACCACCTGCTGAAACAAAACATCTGACTCTAACTCTCGAGTCATACTGAACCGAATATCATGCATAAGACCCTCAATGAATCAATGTACTAGCTCTCTAACTATGGCAACCAAGGTAGGTGCATACTCAATAGGTCTGGCCAAATCACTGAATCTGACGGTATACTCTAATACTGATACGGTGCCCCTGACGTAGCTGCTCATACTCCGCGTGCCATGCATCCTGAAGTGACTAAGGTACACACTCTCTCAAAACATCCCTAAATATTGATCCCATGTAAGTGAAGTTGCATCGGCACACTACCCGACTTATATGGACGCCACCACTGATAAGCCGCTCCCTTAAGCTGAAACATAGTCAAAGCAACCTCACGTATCTCTGCAATACCCATAGTGCTGAGATTGCGATGGCACTCCTCTATAAAACCCTGTGCGCTCTCTGAAGCCAAACCACTGAATGTAGGAGGGTTATATTCCTTGAACATTGCAAGTCTAAGATACAATTCCTCAAATGTTGTTGCCCTAAACATGGGTTGAACTAGAACCACAGGCTATACCACCATGACACCTGGAACCTAACCAACATAAACTCGCTGCTCTAAAGGTGCTCAAGCTACGACACGTACTCCTCGTCTGCCTTCGCCTCTGCCTCTAGCGACACCTGCTCCGGAAGTAGCGTCATTGATAATCGCAACTCGTATCCTTACCATCGGTGAGAGAATGGAAGGATAAAAGTTCAAACTCCGAGATCAAAAAGTTTGCACGATAGGAATGAAGGAAGTGAGATTGTCTTAATAGTTTCGTAGCCTCTCGAAGATAAGTACAGACGTCTCTGTACTGATCCGCAAGACTCTACTAAACTCGCTTATAACTCGTAGCACCTATGAGCCTAGAGCTCCGATACCAACATGTCACGACCCAATTTCCCGTCCATTGGGTTTCGTGACGACACCTAGTCTTAGAGATTAGGTAAGCCTAAATCATACTGAAATACCACAACAATAAATGAAATTTAACAATCTTGAAGCAGAAGTCTCTACAAATTTATAATTCCTGAAACCCGATAGTACAAGTCATAAGCTCTACAAAGTGTCGCTACAACTTCTAAACACAATTGTATGGAAATATGTACAACAGTGTGAATATAAAATAGGAAGGTGACTCCGAAGCCTGCGAACGCAACAACAAGGCTACCTTGAGTCTCCTCGGCAAGAATCCACACAGCTACTACCAAACAATACCTGGATCTGCACAAAAAAATGTGCAGAATTCTATTATGAGCACACCACAGTGGTGCCCAGTAAGTATCAAGACTAACCTCGGTGGAGTAGTAACGAGGAACAGTCAAGACACCTGCTGGTCTAACAAACAGAACATATATTTTTACAGACACTACGCTATACAGCTAACAATACAGTAATTGCAATAACGAAAGATAACAACAAGTACTCAGCGGAATACCATAAGGAAATCATGGAAAGGTAAGCGAGCATATAATCTTTTCAAACAAATATTCATCGAATATAAGTCACCATGTGACATTTCATAATAGTTACTTAAAATAAGTACCTTCGAATATAATCTTTTCAAATAGATAACCTTCGAATATAAGTCACCATATGACACCTCATCTCATAATCATATTATACGGGTCTCAATACCTGAATCCTAATGCTTGGCATCATGTGCCCTCATCACATCTCCTAATCATACTGACAATTCACGAGCCCAAAGGAGTCATTCTTACATGGAAGGCAAATAACAAGGGTATGCATTTATACTCAGAAATCTCCAGGAGCCTCCTATCCGATAAGGGTGCTTAGCCATGTGTGTGCTTGTGCAAGTATCCTAGCTTAGTTCATACCAGTTAGTAAGTATAAGGAATATAACGGACATCACATATAATGTTTTACACAGGGATAGGATCAATGACAACAACAGCTCAGAACATAGTGATTTTAACAGGGGATCTCCCAGGATATCGTCCCGTAGTCCCAAGCGTAAATGTGCAGAGGATCTCCAAGATATCGTCTCGTAGTCCCAAATGTATATGTGTAGAGGATCTCCCAGGATATCGTCTCGTAGTCACAAAGTAAATATGTAGAGGATCTCCCGGGATATCGTCCTGTAGACTCAAAGTAAATATCCAGTACACGGGGATCTCTCGGGATATCGTCCCGTAGTCCCAAATATAAAGGTGCAGGGGGATCTCCCGAAATACCGATCTGTAGTCCCAAAGTAAATACACAACAGCAATAATGACAATAATACAAGGTACGACAAGTAAATCAATTCAAGAACTGTAAATCACAAAGGAACTGTAGGACCAATTCACAAGAAATAACCACAGAAAAGAATGTTGGCATAAAGGGAACGGTTCAACAAAAGGGAAACCTAACATGTAGCAACAATCCCAAAATATACAAGTCAATAACAAGGAAATCAACACGAGTCAAGTAGTCCCAAATAAAGGAAAGTCAACAAAAATATAAATTATCTAAACTCCTTTTCAGGTTGGATAATTACGAGGATATTCGACAATTCAATTAAGGAAATATGATCTTAGCTTCACTTAAGACTAAACAATTTCATAAGGTATAATAATAATTCTCAAAATAAGACAAGTAGCTATCAAAAGATAGTGTTACATCTCGCGTTTTCGTACGTTAAAATTTCATTTTCGGTGAACCGACATAGAATCGAGGATGAGATCATCGTGACGTTAACGTATTTACACTATTTATAACAAACGATAAATAAGTGTTATGAAGGATAAAGGAGTACACGGATTAAAGAAAATGAGTTTTGTTGAAAGTGGCCAATTTGAAATAAAATTCAGGTCAAGCGATAATACCAGATAATTATGAACTAGTACCATGCAAAGTACAATATGGCCATGGTAGCATAATATATAAAGTATAAATGAAGTATTTTAAAAATAAATAAAATTTTAAGTAATTTGTGATAATTTTAAAATTATGCGGGTAATAAATTAATTATCGGGTAACGAAATATTACCCAGTTAACTAATAAGTGGATAAAAATTAACAAAATCACACCCCCCCCCCAAGAGAAACGTGGCGGCCCCCCCTTTTTTTAGTTTAAACTGAGTCATTAATCACCTTTACATGTGTCACAAGGGCTAATTTACAAAGTCTTATCTAATAAAGGCTCTTGTGAGCATATCCAATAGAATTGGGAAAGATCAAACAACATTTTGCATTCTATCTTAAAACCAAAAACGTGAAAGCAGAATCATTTTCGTTCATCAATTCAATCTTTAGCCTACGTTTCAAATTCAAAGAGCTACCAAATTCATTTCTGAATTTCGAGAATTTCAAGCAGAATTTTGTCCATATTTCGCAGAAGCAGATTCGTTCAAATAATTCCTGGAACAGGTATGTTAAGGTTCTCCCTTCTTTCTTTTGGCATGGTCCAAATTATACTGAAGAAATGAGCAAATGCACAGTTTTCATAAATTATTCTATTCATAGAAATAGCAAGGGTGTCTATATTCTTGATTCCCCATGAAAAATATTATAATCTTCTGTTCATGGGTCTCAGAATAATACATAGTTGAAAAAGTTTATCCAGAAGGAATATTGAGGTTATTACGTATTTTTCATCCATTTCATTCATTTATACATGTACATTGACCCATGACCAGATGGCGTTATATACGCGTATATATGTATATTATATTTATATGGGATATGGAAAAAGGTTACGGCGTTATATACACACCACCACCTGATCAGCTGATATATGATGATGATGTTGCCCACAGTGGCTGAAATATAACTTAAACGACGTTATATATGTGTATATATGTACGTATATGTATATGGGATATGGGAAGAGGTTATGACATTATATACGCACCACCACCTGATCAGCTGGTATATGTTTATGATGTGCCCATAGTGGACGAGACAATATGATGGGATGCCCTTAGTGGCTTGATGATATTATGTACACCCATACACATGCATGACACAATATTTATACGCGTGTGCATGACGTTATAAACGTTTTAGAATTTATAAAATTATTCGGATTTAAAGATGTATTTCTATATCTTATGTTTCATCTATGTCTTTTACGTACTAATTTTCATGCCTTTCATACTCAGTACATTTTTCGTACTGACACCTTATTTCACTGGGCCTGCGTTTCATGCTCGCGGGTGCAGGTAGGAAACCTGACAGTCCCCCTTCTTAGGATCCCTGATCAGCGAGAGTTCGCGTGCTCCATTTGATCTGGAGCTGCTTTTGATATTGGTATGATACATTTATATATATATATATATGGGTATGATGTGGCTCAGTCCCGTCTTTGTACAGTTATGTTTCTGTTACATGTTTGTAGACAGTATGTCTAGTTGGGATGTATGTAGCCTTGTCGGCTTTCAGTTATTGGATGTATAGTTGTCTATAGCAGCCTTGTCGGATCGCCCTCTGTATTTTGCAAATATACGTACATATGCCTTGTTGGCAGGTTTCCTTTCATGTATGTTATCTTAGTAATTCAGAAGATGTTATACAGGTTCATATCCTAGACGTATGCTTAGGGGTGTTTGACATGTAGGACCTAGGCATCCGTCGCGGCCCGCCGGTTTGGGTCATGACAAAAGTGGTATCAGAGCAGTTCTGTCCTAGGGTTGTCTACATACCGTATCTAGTAGAGTCTTGTTTATGGGTGTGTCGTGAACCACACTTATAGACAGGAGGCTACAGGACATATAGGATGTTATCCTCTCTTTTTATCTCAAATCGTACGATAGAAGAATTCATGTACCTAACAATATGCTATATTTCAGCAATGCCTCCAAAGAGTACGCCCACCCAGAACGGAAAGTCTGTGGCTGCTGAGACTACTAGTCGAGTGCCACGAGTTACCAAGGCTCGGGGAGAGTCTCATGGTGAGGTTCCATCTATGACTTCACATACCCCGCCCTTACCAGAAGAGCTCCGAGGGGAACCAGCTCTAGCGCCCGCCCCTATACATTCAGCACCTCAGCCAGATGTGTCAGGTCAGGAGATGAGAGATGTTATTAAGTTATTGACCCGATTAGTAGCCGCACATGCTCGGTGTCAAGAAGTAGGTATTGTTCACGCAGATAGGTCCATGAGTGCGAGGGTTCATGACTTTATTAATTTAGACCCTCCGGTATTCACTAGGGCAGATCTAAATGAGGACCCTCAGGTATTTATTGATAGAGTGCAGAGGATGTTACGGGTAATGAAGGCCACTGCGACTGAGTCAGTTGAGCTAGCTTCCTATAGACTCCGAGATGTTGCAGTTAATTGGTACGATTCTTGGGAATTGTCTAGAGGTAAGGATGCCCCTCCAACGGTATGGCAGGAGTTTACAGAAGCTTTTCTTCGTCATTATCTACCACCAGAGCTTAGGCGAGCCAGAGTTGATAGGTTCTTGGCCCTTCGATAGGGTAACATGAGTGTTCGGGAGTACAATCTTCAGTTTGATTCATTGGCTAGGTATGCTCCCACTATTGTATCTAAGATGGAGGATTGAGTTCACCGGCTTGTGATGGGATTAGAGCCTCACTTGCTTAACGATTGTATGTCGGTCTCGCTTTAGCCAGACATAGATATTTCTCATATTCAGGCATACGTTCAGGGTGTAGAGGAGTGTAAACAGAAATAAAGGGCCAATCGTGAGCATGATAGGGCCCAGAATAAGAGAACGAGGCCTTCGGGTCCTTCTCGTGAGTTTCGAGGTGGCCATAGGCAGTAGTACTTGAGGTATCTAGCCCAGCTATCGGCTAGCGTAACCCCCTCAGTTTGGCGGTAAGAGATTTGATCGTTTTATATATTCAGGGTCTGATCAAAATTTCAGGGCCTCAGGTTCTAAGTATCGGGGTGAGTCAAATCAGATGAGACCGCCCTTGCCATGATGTACTCAATGTGGTAAGCAGCATATCGGGTAGTGCCATATGGGATTAGGTGTTTGTTATACTTGTGGTTATTCGGGCCACGTTATGAGGGATTGTCCGATGAGAGGTGATGCAAGCATAGCTCAACCGTCGGTATCTGTAGCTGGTTCGTCATCATCAGTATGCCCTCTGGGCAAGGTTCCCAAGCACCAATGAGTCGTGGTAGAGGCAGAGGCGAAGCATATAGCTCGAGCAGCCCTTAGAACCTCATTTATGCATTGACAGGACAACAGGACTAGGAGTCATCACCTGATGTTGTTACAGGTATATTATCAATCTTCTCCTATGATGTATATGCACTTATTGACCCAGGTTCCACATTATGATACGTTACTCCAGTAGTTGCTGGTAAGTTTGGAATAAAACCTGAATTGGTTAAATCTTTTGAGGTATCTACACCTGTTGGGGACTCGACGATAGCTAAGAAAGTATATAGGGGTTGTATAATAGTAGTTTATGGTCGACCTACCGTAGCAGACTTAATCAAGTTAGATATGGTAGAATTTGATGTTATAATGGGTATTGATTGGTTAACTTCTTGTCATGGCAACGTTGATTGTAGATCAAAGACAGTCCGATTTTAATTTCCAAGGGAGCCTATTTTAGAGTGGAAAGGTAACACGGGTAGATTTATTTCCTATCTCAAGGCAAGGAAGATGATCAATAAGGGCTGTATTTATCACTTAGTTCGGGTTCAGGATATGGAAATAGAGTTACCAACCGTTCAGTCCATCCCAGTGGTTAATGAGTTTCCCGATGAACTTCCGGGTCTCCCACCAGAGCGAGAAATTGAGTTTTCTATTGACCTACTACTAGATACTCACTCAATATCTATTCCTTCCTATAGAATGGCCCTCGTACAACTGAAGGAGTTGAAAGAACAACTAAAGGACTTGCTTGAAAAAGACTTTATCAGACCTAGTACGTCACCGTGGGGAGCACCTGTTTTATTTGTGAAAAAGAAAGATGGTTCCTTACGAATGTGTATTGATTATAGGTAGCTGAATAAGGTGACGATCAAGAATAAGTATCCGCTCCAAGAATTGATGATTTATTTGATAAGTTAAAAGGTGCCAAGTGTTTTCCAAAGATAAATTTGAGGTCCGGGTACCATCAGGTAAGGGTTAAGTATGAAGATATTCCGAAGATAGCATTCAGGACTAGATATGGGCACTTTGAGTTTCAGGTTATGTCGTTCGATCTGACCAATGCCCCAGCAGTATTCATGGATTTAATGAATCATGTGTTCAAGCCTTTTCTAGATATGTTCGTAATTGTATTTATTGACGATATATTGGTATATTCTCGTTCAGAGACTGAGCATGCAGATTATCTGCGTACTGTGCTCAGAGCTCTACAAGAAGGGAAGTTGTATGCAAAATTTTCTAAATGTGAATTCTGGTTGAACTCTGTAGCTTTCCTTGGGAATGTTATTGCGAGTGAAGGTATCCGGGTGGATACACAAAAGATTGAGGAAGTAAAGACTTGGCCTAGACCCACAACACCGATGGAGGTTCGTAGCTTTCTCGGTTTGGCAGGTTATTACAGGGGATTTGTGGAAGGATTTTCTTCCCTTTCAGCATATTTGACAAAATTGACTCAGAAGGGAGCAAAGTTTCTATTGACTGGTGCTTACGAATGGAGTTTCCGGGCATTAAAGGACATATTAACGTCAACACCAGTTCTAACACTTCTAGAAGGGACCGATGGTTATGTGATCTATTGTGATGCTTCAGGCATTGGATTGGGTTGTGTGCTGATGCAGCATTGTAAGGTTTTGGCTTATGCTTCTAGACAACTACGAAAGCACAAGAAGAACTACCCGACCCACGATTTAGAGTTACCTACTGTGATTCATGCACTAAAGATGTGGAGGCACTACTTGTATCGCATTCATATTGATATCTATATGGACCATAAGAGCCTCTAGTAAATCTTTAAGCAAAAAGGAATTGAATCTACGTCAAAGGAGATGGTTAGAGCTACTTAAAGACTATGACTGATATTTTATACCATCCAGGGAAGGCGAACGTAGTAGTCGATGCCCTCAACCGTAAATCTATGGGTAGCATATCGTATTTGTAGCCAGAAAAGAGAGGAATAGTCCATGAGGTTCATCAGCTAGCTAGTCTTGGAGTTCGGTTACTGGACTCAGGTGACGTTGGAATTACTCTTTAGGATATGGCAACATTTGCATTAGTAACTGAAGTAAAGGCACTCCAGTACGAGGATCCTGTGTTAGTTCATTATAGGGATACCACCCTTCAGAAGGAGAAGACGCCGTTTGAAATTACAAAAGATGGGGTCCTCAAATATCGAGGACGGCTATGTGTGCCTAATGTTGCAGGGCTGCGTCAGTAGGTAATTGGAGAAACTCAATGTTCTCGTTATTTTATCCATCCAGGAGCGACAAATATGTATCATGACATCAGGGAAGTATATTGGTGGGATGGAATGAAAAAGGATAGAGCAGAATTTGTTGCTCAGTGTCCTAACTGTCAGCAGGTTAAGATTGAGCATCAAAAACCCGGTAGATATTGCAGGCTATAGAGATTCCGACATGGAAATGGAAAGTAATCCATATGGACTTCATCGTAGGCTTACCTCGTACCTAGCATAAGTTTGATCTGATATGGGTTGATTGTTGATAGGCTTACAAAGTCAGCTCATTTTCTGCCTATTAGAACTACATGTTCCTCAGAAGATTATGCAAGGCTTTATATTAAGGAGATAGTACGACTGCATGATGTCCCTGTATCTATTATCTCGGATAGAGGAGCTCAATTCACAGCTAACTTCTGGAGGTCCTTCCAAAAACGATTGGGGACTCAAGTAAGTCTTAGTACATCATTTCATCCCCAGACAGACAGACAGGCTGAGCGTACTATTCAAACATTGGAGGATATGTTATGAGCTTGAGTAATAGATTTCAAAGGTAGCTGGGATGATCATCTGCAGCTTATTGAGTTCGCATATAATAATAGTTACCATTCTAGTATTCAGATGGCTTCATACGAAGCTCCTTATGGATGAAAGTGTAGGTCGCCTATAGTGTGGTTCGATATTGGGGAAACTACATTAGTAGGACCAGAATTAGTACAACGGGCAATTGATAGAATTAAGCTTATACAACGGGCAATCTGATGAATTAAGCTTATCCATCAGATGGCTTATGCGGATAATCGATGACGAGACTCAGAATTTCATGTGGACGACTGGATATTCCAAAATGGTATCACCAATGAAAGTTGTCATGAGGTTCATAAAGGAAGGCAAACTTAGCCTACGGTATATTGGGCCTTATAGGATCATTCGGAGAATGGGCCAAGTAGCTTATGAGTTAGAATTGCCCTCAGAATTTGAGCTTGTCCATCCGGTTTTTCACGTATCTATGTTACGGAAGTGCATTGCTGATCCTACCCAAGTGGTGCCCATGGATGATATACATATTACAGAAGACTTATCATACAAGGAAATTCCGGTTGCCATTCTAGACCAACAAATACGCAAGCTATGAAATAAGGAGGTAACCTCCGTGAAAGTATTTTGGAGGAACAACAATGTGGAAGAAATGACTTGGGAGGCCGAGAAAGATATGAAGTCTAGATATCCGTACTTATTTCCTCCTCCAGAGAAGGGTCCGGCTGAGACGCCATAACCTCAAGGTGCGTGTACGAATTCTTGTGCTAGCTATTGTTATTGGTCATGTGAGGCCATCGTCGTTATTAATGATTGTGGTCCTATATGGCGTTAAATTACTGGGTTTCTACAAGAAGAGTTGGTAGTAGCGTTGTTACAAATGTGACTCTACCAAGGTTATATAAATTCCGGAGAGTTAAACATTCGAGGATGAATGTTTCTAAGGGGGGAAGGATGTTACATCTTGCATTTTCGTACGTTAAAATTTCGTTTTCAGTTAACCGACGTAGACTTGGGGATGAGATCATCTCGATGCTAACGTACTTATGCTATTTATAACAAGCGATAAATAAGTGTTATGAAGGATAAAGGGGTACACGGATTAAAGAATACGAGTTTCGTTGAAAGTGGCCAATTTGGAATAAAATACGGGTCGAACGATAATACCCGATAATTATGAACTAGTACCATGAAAGGTACCATATGATCACGGTAGTATAATATATAAAGTATATATGAAGTATTTTAAAAATAAATAAATTTTAAGTAATTTATGGTAATTTTAAAATTATGCGGGTAATAGATTAATTACCGGGTAACGAAACATTACCTAGTTAACTAATAAGTGGATCAAAATTAACAAAATCACCCCCCCCCCCAAGAGAAACGTGGCAGCAGCCCCCTCCCTTTTTTAGTTTAAGGTGAGTCATTAATCACATTTACATGTGTCACAAGGGCTAATTTACAAAGTCTTATCTAATAAAGACTCTTATGAGCATTTCCAATAGAATTGGAAAAGATCAAACAACATTTTGCATTCTATCTTAAAACAAAAAACGTGAAAGCAGAATCATTTTCGTTCATCAGTTCAATCTTTAGCTAACGTTTCAATTTCAAAGAGCAACCAATTTCGTAATTTCGTATCTGAATTTCAATAATTTCAAGTAGAATTTTGTCCATATTTCGCAGAAGCAGATTCGTTCAAATAATTCCAGGAATAGGTATGTTAAGGTCCTCCCTTCTTTCTTTTGGCATGGTCCAAATTATGCTGAAGAAACGAGCAAAAACACAGTTTCCATAAATTATTCTATTCAATAGAAATAGGGGTGTCTATATTCTTGATTCCCCATGAAAAATATTATTAACTTCTGTTCATAGGTCTTAGAATAATACATAGTTGAAAAAGTTTATCCAGAAGGAATATTGAGATTATTACGTATTTTTCATGCATTTCACTCATTTATACATGTGCATTGACCCATG
The DNA here is from genome assembly GCF_000715075.1 of Nicotiana tabacum. Taxonomy (NCBI): domain Eukaryota; kingdom Viridiplantae; phylum Streptophyta; class Magnoliopsida; order Solanales; family Solanaceae; genus Nicotiana; species Nicotiana tabacum. Next base: position 156,490,835 of record NC_134085.1, read on the forward strand.
ACCAAATGGCGTTATATACGCGTGTATATGTATATTATATTTATATGGGATACGGGAAAAGGTTACGGCGTTATGGACGCACCACTACCTGATCAGCTAATATATGATGATGATGTTGCCCGCAATGGCTGAAATATGACTCAGACGGTGTTATATATGCGTATATATGTACGTATATGTATATGGGATATGGGAAGAGGTTATGACGTTATATACGCACCACCACCTGATCAGCTGGTATATGTTGATAATGTGCCCATAGTGGCCGAGACGATATGATGGGATGCCCTTAGTGGCTTGATGATATTATGTACACACATACCTATGCATGACACGACATTTCTATGCATGTGCATGACGTTATTAATGTTTTAGAATTTACAAAGTTATTCAGATTTAAAGATGTATTTCTATATTCCATGTTTCATCTGTCTTTTACGTACTAATTTTCATGCCTTACATACTCAGTACATTTTCGTACTGACGCCCTATTTCACGGGGTATGCATTTCATGCCCATAGGTATAGGTAGGCAAGATGATGTTCCCCCTTCTTAGGATCCCTGATTAGCGAGAGTTGGTGTGTTCCATTTGATTCAGAGTTGTCTTTGATGTTGGTATGATACGTTTGTATGAATATGGGTATGACGTGGCTCAGTCCCGTCTTTGTATAGTTATATTTTTCTTAGAGGTCTATAGAGAGTATGTCTAGTTGGGATGTATGTGGCCTTATCGGCTTTCAGTTATTGGATGTATAGTTATCTACAGCAGTCTTGCCGGCTCGTCCCCTGTATTCTGAAGATATACGTACATATGCCTTGTTGGCATGTTTACTTCATGTATGTTATCTTCGTAATTCAGAAGATGTTATACATGTTCATATCCTAGACATATGTTTAGGGGTGTTTGACAGGTAGGACTCAGGCACACATCGCGGCCTATCGGTTTGGGTCGTGATAGATAGCATGACAATAGGAGACACGGAATTCTTCAGTTAAATCAAATAGGAGTGAATTAGGCACTAAGAGTGAATCATGAAGCAATTAATTCCAATTAAGCATGTAGAGGTGAAACTAGTAAATAGGAAACTCAGTCATCTCAAGAACATATTCATACATAGTGAATATAAAGACCTAAGAACCCTAAAAGGCCAATTTTCCACATATAATCCTGAGCACTCACTCGTCACCTCGCATACACGAACTACAATCAACATAGAATACTCAAATCCTAAGGGAAAGTCCCTCACACAAGGTTAGAAAAGATACTTACCTCATGGACGACCGACAGATACTATAAAATGCACTCATCGGATGAAAAGACCTCCGAACGGCTCAAATCTAGCCAAATTAACTTCAAAGAAAAAACAAAACACATAAGAAACCATTTTGGATCATAAAGTCTCAATCTTTAACAAAACTCGAAATTGGTCCAAAAGTCGACCCCGGGACCGCACCTCGGAACCCGACAAATTTTACAAAATTCGAATATCCATTCAAATATGAGTTCAACCATAAAAATAATTATCAAATTCCCATTTGGTCCATCAATCACGATTTTTCATTTTAGAATTTTTCTTCAAAAACCAACTTTTTCCCCGACCCAAAACATAATTTAAATGATAAAAAATGAAGACAAAATCATGGAATATGTTAGATTCTAGGTGAAGTACACTTACCCAATCGATTTTTTTGAAAACCCCCAAAAGAAGCTCCAAATCCGAAGTTTAAAACTCAAAATATGAAGGAAATGGCCAAACCCCCGACTTATATAATTCTGCCAGAACTTCCACACCTGCGACCAACTTAACCGCATATGCTCAACCGCAGGTGCGCCTGACCAATCGCACATGCGCTCCACTCCACTTCTACGCCCAGGGATCCGCTCCTGCGGCACTGCACGTGCGTTCCAATTCTTCGTATCTGCGGAGACTGCCCAGACAAATTCCTCTCGCACATGCGCTTCCTCTTTCGCACCTGCTACCATCGCACTTGTGCCCAGGGTCCGCAGGTGCGATTACACCTGAACTCAGCCTCCCCAAAACCATCGAAAAATCATCTGCGACTCGTCCGAAATACACTCGGAGCCCTCGAGACCCCGTCCAAGCATACTAACAAGTCATATAACCCTACACGGACTTGCTTGAGGTCTCAAATCACATCAAACAATGCCGAAATGACGAATCACACCATGAATCAAACTTAGAAACTTTCAAATCTTCCAACTTCGAAAACTTATGTCGAAACAAATCAAATTAACCCGGAATGATGCCAAATTTGCAGATATGTCCAAAATGAAATAACGGAGCCACTCCAACTCTCGGAATCACATTCTGACCCCGATATCATAAAAATCAACTATGGGTCAAACTTCTCCATTTTCCAAACTTCAACTTTTTCAACTTTTGCCGAATCGCCTCAATTACCCTACGGACCTCCAAATCTGAATCCGAACGTGCACCTAAGTGCAAAATCACCATACAAAGTTGTTGAGATTAACCCAAAACTCGTTCCGGGATCGTTTACTTAAAAGTCTAATTCCGGTCAAATTCTCACTGCTTAAGCTTCCAAAACTAGAATTCTTCTTCCAATTTGACTCTGAATCCCACGGTAACTGAATTCAACTATGCACGCAAGTCAATACACATAATATAAAGCTGTTCAAGACTTTACGCCGTTGAACGGAGCTTAAATTCTCAAAACGACCGGACGAGTCGTTACAATTTGATCCACAAGTTCACTTCATAAGGTTGTCGTAATCATGTTCCTCCTATAAGTTTTAAGGTAATCCTTCATCAACAAAATAATATAAATAATTAAACTATAAAAGTATAGCTTGTATTAGTGAATAACATTCTGATCATCTTCAAGTTGAACATTGAGAAAGATAGTGTCGTTATCTCCTTGCTTGTGGGTCTTAACATCTTCATACGTCACAACCTGACCAATGACATCTACAAATATAAATGTTAGTTAGACAATTTTGTAAAATGTGGTAATAATGGAAGAGAAGAATTACCAGTTAATTCTGCCTCATCGACATCATTCTGATTTGTTAGCTGATAAAAAAATGATAGTTGAAGATATTCATATGAAATGAAGATTCAACTATTTCCTCAATTGTTGTCCTTTATGTAAATGTTAGTCTCATATTGTATGTCGTAGTCTTTAAAATTAAGTTGTTTGGTCCGACAACAAAGTAGTTCATGCGATATAAGTCGAGTTCATGTATCTTGGTCCTAAAACACTTAATTACATACTTTCCAATCGAGTCTTGGATACGATCACCCTAAAAAATAGATTAATTATTAGGATGTATCATATTGCAAAGAAATAGCATATATGCAAGAATTAGTGCACAATTGTGAAGGCTTGATGTGGATGATGTTGGAGTAACAGCAAAGACTGTTACTGTTGTTCGTGCTCTTCATAGAATGTGGGAATTGATAGCTAAAGATGTATTTCTTATTTTTGCTGCTTTAGACTTTAAAAACAAAAATAGAAATATTTATACTACACATAATTATTTCATATATAAGCCAAGTTTTGTTATGTTTGTCCTAACCATAATCATTTTATATGACCCAAGTTGCATAATCGTTTCTGTACAAATGACTAGATTATTTAAACCAAAAGAAAAATCCAAAATTTTAACCATAGATAATGCTAATCTTTCTAATGTACTTTACATGACAAAACTAGTATTTGTAAATTCAATATCAGGATGTTGGGGAAAAAATAGTGCTCAAAGCTAAATGCTGCATTTTGTGTTAATAATCAACCTCAAGGGGAAAGCGAGGCTCCAAAGATATGTAGGCATCACACCCATTTTAAAAACTAGAAACATACTAATAATGATGAGATACGCGCCTTTGTGATTGTACACAACTCATTTGAATGGTAACGTCGTTCCGGGAGTATAATAGAATCTTTACAACTAAGTGAAGTTGAATAAGCAAAATTGTTGTAAGTTCGTCGTAAAGAAATTAATAACAAACTACTTTCAGAAACAGAAACAGAGTACTAATACTACATATAATTTTTCACAATCAATACATCTTATTGTGAAAATTCTATCCATAAAATAAGAAAAGAATAGAAATTTTAGAACTATAGTAATTAAGTTGAATATGTTACCTTTGCATCTTGTAAAATCAACTCAATTGAATATGGTTTTCCAGGATTAAAATGATCCGGCATTTTCCACATTCGAACGACTCTGACTTTGAGATTCCACTGCATCGAGTTGATTGAAATTTAACTGATTTCATAAAGTGTTGTAACCATATTTGCAAACTTCTGTATTTTGAGTAGAGAAAATAGAAGAAGGAGCAGACATTTGAGACATTATTAGCATAGGAGACAGTTTATAAGTTATGGAGTTAGGTTTTGATGCCCACGTTTGATTTTGGGAGGACGATCGTGGAGTATTTCTTTTCCCCTTTCTTCCTATTTCTATGTAAAATTATTTGTAAAGAAGAGTCCAATTTTTTAAATAGATGATCGTGGATGAAGAAACCTGGGAGTCCAAAAAATGTGGGAGTCATGGTTTGAATAGATATGCCAAAACGTGGGACTCTGTGAATAACTGGCCAAATTATATTTTATAATTTTTTTAAATCTCCAAGCTTATTGGAGTTTCGTCTGAAAAATTGACACTTCTCAATTTTTCGTTTTGACACTTAGCACAAAATTATGAATTTGCCTCTCCTTTTCTATATTAATAGATTATTTCTTATCTAATAAGTGATTATGATGGAAATTTGTTTTGGATTATATTTATATATCTCACGACCCGAATTTTTCATACTCGGGAGTCGTGATGGCGCCTACTAGTGAAATCTAGGCAAGCCAATCATTCCAAATATTTTACCTTTTCTATTTTTAATCCTTTAACATTGGTAAATTAACATTAAATAAATAAACAACAGAATTAAATAAGCGGAAAAACAAAATATAACAAATTAAATAATATTGATACAAATCCATAAACAAAAGCTACCGAGAACTGGTGTCACATTCTCACAGACTGTCTAGGAATACTACAAATAGGGGTTCGAAAGATAAATACAAAGTTATTTCTGAAATACATAAAAGAAACAATATGAAAAGATAGAAGGAGATGCCAAGGGCTGCGGACGCCTGCAGGACTACCTTGGGTCGCCTGATGGACTGAAGGTAGCAGCCTCACTACAGTCCAAAAGCTACAGCACCGAGATCTGCACACAGTGCAGAGTGTAGTATCAATACAACTGACCCCATGTGATGGTAAATGCCTAGCCTAACCTCGGCGAAGTAGTGACAAGGCTAGAACAAGACTATCAAATAAACTTGTGCAGTTAACTCATACAACAGAAAAATAAAGGCAGAAATTTACAGTTAAAGGTAGGAGGGGAAAACATGTTGCGGGGAAACAACAAGTAACAATAGAAAACCAACATAGAAATGTAAAGAACACCATAATTCAACTATCAGCAAGAACTGAAAATTAAAGACAAGTGCACGGCATCACCTTTCGTGCTTTTACTCTCGTCCTCACCATAAGAATCAATATAATCGGCACGGCATCAATCATGGCACGAAATTATCCTTCGTGCATTATCACTCATATCATGGCATGGCATTATACATCGTGTGGCACGACATCACCCTTCATGCTTTTACCTCACAATATTGGCACGACATCACCCTTCATGCATTAACACTCTCAAAATCATGCACGACATCACCCTTTGTGCTTTACACTCTTCCTCACCCAAGCAACAATCACAAAGCAATTTGGGCAAGGGAATCAATAATATCATAAAAACATCCCGGCAAGGGAACAATAGTATAACAACAATATCCCGGCAAGGAAAACAATATCATGAGTAATAACATCCCGGCAAGGGAGATAATATCAAAAGCAATAACATCCCGGCAAGGGAGACAAAATCATAAACCTCTTATCTTCTTCACATTTACTTCACAACTCAATTCTCAACTTGAGCCAACGCTCTACAATGTTCAATTACCAATAATACTTCCACAAGCCTTGTTCAACAATAAAAATTATCATATAAAATATGAACAATACGAAATGGAGGCACATTAATCATAGTATAAGACTCACTGGCATGCTTGACACCGACGCATAGATACCCGTCACCATGCATATACGTTGTACTCAACAATTAACACATAGCAAATAAGATACAACTCCTAATACCTTAAGTTAAGGTTAGACCAAACACTTACCTCAATGCCATGAACACAATTCAAGCCTCATCTATCACTTTATCTCTTGTTTCCACCACCAACTCGCTTGTATCTAGCCACAATTTACTTAACGATATCAATAAATACTAAATGAATCAATTCTAATGCATGAAAATAGGTTTTCTAATGATTTCCCCAAAAAGTCAAAAATCGACCTCGGACCCACATGGTCAAAACTCGAGGGTCGAACCAAAACCCGATTACCCATTCACCCACGAACTCAAATATATAATTTGTTTTGAAATCAAACCTTAAATCGAGGTCCAAATCTCCAAAATTTAAAAATCCTAATTTCTACCCAAAACACCAAATTTCCCCCATGAAAACCCTTGATTTTGAATTGAAATCATGTGAAAAGATATTATAGATTAAAGAAAATAAGTTAGGAACAACTTACAATTAACTTGGAGAAGAACTATTCTTTAAAAAATCACTCAAGACAGTTTAGGTTTTGAGAAAGTTTGAAAAATGAAGAAAAATGCGTTTAAGTCCTATTCATTGGTCGCAGATGTCGCAATTGCGACCAGGGTTTTCCACCCTCGGGAGTCGTGATGATGCCTACTAGTGAAGCTAGGCAAGCCAATCATTCCAAATATTTTACCTTTTCCATTTTTAATCCTTTAATAGTGGTGAATTAACATTATATAAATAGTAGAATTAAATAAGCGGAAGAACAAAATACAACAATTTAAATAATACCGATACAAATCCATAAACAAAAGCTACCCAGAACTGGTGTCACAATCTCAAGGACTATCTAGGAATACTATAAATAGGGTTCGAAAGATTAATACAAAGCTATTTCTGAAATACATAGAAAAAGCAGTATGGAAAGATAGAAGGAGACGCCAAGGCCTGCGGACACCTGCAGGACTATCTCGGGTCGCCTGATGGACTGAAGGCAGCAACCTCACTGTGGTCTAAAAGTTACAGCACCGAGATCTACACACGGTGCAGAGTGTAGTATCAGCACAACTGACCCCATGTGCTGGTAAGTGCCTAGCCTAACCTCGGCGAAGTAGTGACGAGGCTAGGACAAGACTACCAAATAAACTTGTGTAGTTAAATCATATACAACAGAAAAATAAAGGTAGAAATTTATAGTTAAAGATAGGAGGGGGAAACATGCTGCGGGGAAACAACAAGTAACAACAGAAAACCAACAGAGAAATGTAAAGAACATCATAATTCAATTATCAGCAAGAATCGGAAATCAAAGACAAGTGCATGGCATCACCCTTCGTGCTTTTACTCTTCTCCTCACCATAAGAATCAATATAATCGGCATGACATCACCCTTCATGCTTTTACCTCACATAATTATGGCACGGAATTATCCTTCGTGAATTATCACTCATATTATGGTACGACATTGTACATCATGCGGCACGGCATCACCCTTCGTGCATTAACACTCTCAAAATCATGCACGACATCACCCTTCATGCTTTACACTCTTCCTCACCCAAGCAACAATCACAAAGCAATTTGGGCAAGGGAAATCAATAATATCGTAATAAAATCTCAGCAAGGGAACAATAGCATAACAACAATATCCGGGCAAGGGAAACAATATCATGAGTAATAACATCCCGGCAAGGGAGATAATATCAAAAGCAATAACATCCCGGCAAGGGAGACAATATCATAAACCTATTCTCTTCTTCACATTTACTTCACAACTCAATTCTCAAGTTGAGCCAACGCTCTACAATGTTCAATTACCAATTATACTTCCACAAGCCTTGTTCAACAATAGAAATCATCATATAAAGTATGAACAATACGAAATGGAGTCACATTAATCATAGTATAAGACTCACGGGCATGCTTGACACCGACACATAGATACTCGTCACCATGCATATACGTTGTACTCAACAATTAACACATAGCAAATAAGACACAACTCTTAATCCCGCAAGCTAAGGTTAGACAAAACACTTACCTCAATGCCACGAACACAATTCAAGTCTCATCTATCACTTTACCTCATGTTTCTACCACCAACTCGCTTGTATCTAGCCATAATTTACTTAACGATATCAATAAATGCAAAATGAATCAATTCTAATGCATGAAAATAGGGTTTCTAATGATTTTCCCAAAAAGTCAAAAATCGACCTCGGACCCACATGGTCAAAACTGGAGGGTCGAACCAAAACCCGATTACTCATTCACCCATGAACTCAAATATATAATTTGTTTTGAAATCAGACTTCAAATCGAAGTCCAAATCCCCAAAATTTGAAAATCCTAATTTCTACCCAAAACACCCGATTTCCCCCATAAAACCCTTGATTTTAAATTGAAATCATGTGAAAAAGTGTTATAGATTAAAGAAAATGAGTTAGAAATGACTTACAATTGATTTGGAGAAGAACTATTCTTTAGAAAATCGCCCAAGAGAGTTTAGGTTTTGAGAAAGTTTGAAAAATGAAGAAAAATGCGTCTAAGTCCTATTCACTGGTCGCAGATGTCGCAATTACGACTAGAGTTTGCAATTGCAAACCCCTTTAGGACCTGCTGCCTTCGCAAATGCGAAGAATCTGTCGCATTTGCGACCAAGGGGAAATCCGGTCACCTTCGCATTTGCGAGGGACTAGTCATATTTGCAACATCACAATCGCGAGAAATGGTCGCATTTGCGACCAAGGCCTGTCCAGTCTGGGATCGCATTTCCGACACCTGGGTAGCAATTCCTATGCCTGAAAACTTCGCAATTGCGAAGTCTGATCTCGCAATTGCGACATCAGAGGCCTGAGCAAAAATGTCAGATACCAACAACCATTCCTAAGTCCAATTTCACTCTGTGGCCTATCCAAAACTCACCTGAGCCCTCTGGGCTCCAAACCAAACATGCACAAAAGTCCAAAAATATCATACGGACTTGCTCGTGCGATCAAATCATCAAAATAATATCAACAAATATGAATTAAACCTCAAATTCATGAAATCACTTAAGAACATTAAAATTACTATTTTCTCAACTATATGTCCGTTTTATACCAAACCCACTCCGATCTTTACCAAATTTTATAGATTCATCTTAATAACTATTTCAAACTTGTACCGGGCTCCGAAACCAAGATACGAGCCCGACAATATCAAGAATTACATCAAATCACTTCCAAATAGGGGTGTGCATTCGGATCGGTTTATCAATAAATTGAATCGATAATTTGTTATCGGTTTATCGATTTATCTATTTCAATTTTGATTTCAAAATTTTCCTTATCGAGTTATCGATTTCGATTTCGATTTTGTCCTCTTCGGTTATCGGTTTATCGATAAACCGATAAGATATACTAAAAAAACAAATATTCCCTTATTCTATAATACCCTTCCATTTACCCTAAGTCCCTAACCCTATTATTTCCTCTACCCTTTACATCCAGCTTTCAAACCATTTATTTTTGTCACAACCCATTTCTTGGCCCAAATTCGATTTTTCCAATCTCTTCGTTTTCTCGTAATCTTGGCACAATTCTGAGGTCTAGAAGAAAACCCAGTTTCACAGTTTGCTTTGTTCCGGAGGATGAGAAGTTGACTACTCAATTTGACAAGTTGAATGCCCAATTAGAGATTGGGACAGAAGAGATTCAAATAAAAATTGAGGAGCAGATCTCAGCAACGCGTTTAACCGAAAAATTGGCTAGGAAAAATCGGAGAGGTTTACTTATCTTGTGGTTACGGCTATGTCTAGTTTTGGGATTACTTCCTTGGCTATTATGGCCGTCTATTACAGATTTTCGTGGCAAATGGAGGTATGAAACACTTCATAATTAATTCTCACTTCACTCTTCTTCTCGTTTTTCTTATTTTTAGAAAAATTGCTTTTTACTGAATTTTCTAATAGTATGTTTGGGTGTAGGGCGGAGAAGTGCCTTTAACTGAAATGTTTGGTACATTTGCTCTCTCAGTTGGTGCTGCTGTAAGTTTCTTATTTTCTACTATCTTTTAGCGTCTGTTGTAAGTTGCTTTTTAGCTTCTTTTTGTCCATATTAGTTAGGCGTGTTTATAGCGATAAACTTTCCGTGGAATCCCGCAATTTTATTTTATTGGTGTAATCGATAACCAAATCGATAAGCCCCAAAAATCGATTAATCGCAATCGAAAAAATCGAAACCTTATTGAAACGATAACGATAAGCATATGTACAAACCGATAATCGATAAGTAATTGTCGATAAGGGTCAAAATCGAATCGCTAAATCGAATGCACACCCCTACTTCCAAAAACCTTTATATTTTTAGAAAATAATTTTCTTTAAAAATTCATTTCTCGGGCTTGGGACCTCGGAATTCGATTCCGGGAATACGCCCAAGTGCCAAATTTTACTACGGACCCTACAAGACCGTCGGATCACGGGTCCGGGTCCGTTTACCAAGAATGTTGGCCTAAGTCAATTTTATTCAATTTTAAAAGCCAATTTCCTTATTTTACTTAGTTTTCACATAAAAGTTTTTCGAAAACACGCCCAGACTGTGCATGAAAATCGAGGTGAGACAAAAAGAGATTTTTAAAGTCTCGAAATACAGAATCGACTTGTAAAATAAGTGAACACAATAATTTTGTAGGTAATTCGTTTCAGGAATTAGTTAATGGGTTCTTCCTATGATAGTCTAACTAGTTTCACCCATTGGATCCACTTTTTTGATAATATACAAATATCTCAACTCTGAACATACCATGAGGAAATTAAAGCTAAGGTCTACTCTAGGCTTTTTCGGCTTTTAATCAAACCGAACTATTGGGACAAAGGCATAAAAGCTAATATGAGATTTTAGCGTTAGTCAACTTGCTTTCTTTTCTTGCCTTAATGTTCCTCCGTTTTTTCTTGGTAATAATCATTTGTCTGAGAATCAACTCTTGGAAATTAGCCTGTCTGAATATTAGGCCTTTAATTAATATTATCACAGTGAAATTCTAACGCTGAAATTCATTATCAGACAATGACTCCAGTGAAGCCCAGATCTGAATATGAACCAACGAAAGCGAAAAGTTTTATTTTGTGTTTCATACAACTGATACTAGTTGTATAAGGCTCATTTTTGTCTCATAAATTTGTGGACCCCAATCTTATATTTTTGGGTCCACAAAACTGTGAGACAAAAAAGTTATCTCATACAATTAATGTCAGTTTTATGAGACACAAAATAAACTTCCCTGGAAGCAGATATTTTGTTAACCCTAGAGCACCTCGTCAAAGTAACACTTTGTTTGACATGATTATTTACTATAGCTTATCATTTTCACTTTAAATCGTATCAAGACAAGACTATATCTAATATTGATTCTATGAAAAATTTTAAAAAATGTTTACCATAAAAACCACACATAATAGTACATGGGATAAGAGATCGACATCACATGATTCCATGTAAAGGTGCATTTAAAGTTCAAAGTTATCCCAAAAATCTTTATTAGCACTAAATTATTGGACGTAGTACCATGAAAGTGGACAGTATCGTGACAATATATGGGACAGCAATGGCTATTTGTTGAGGTCACCCTAAACGAATGATGTTTCCCACTCTCTTCCTCCTTTTAATGATTAGACAAGAAAAGGCAAAAAAGGAGGAGACAACTCTCAAATTTATCCTGCTCAAAACATGAGTGTCAGTAAGCTTTTAACATTCTATATATCGTCCAGCCTTTTCATAATTGTTTGGTTTGTTCTGATATTTTTTTATTATTATATATATTGAAATAATATTATAATAAACATATATTATATCATAAAATGAAAAAGTAAGGGAGCGCTTCAATATGAAAAGTGCTAAGTTGGTTCGCACATCCCTTCTTGGTCATCTGAAGTTGAGCAAGAAGATGTGTCCAACAAACAACGGAAGAAAAAAAAAGAATGGCCAAGATTCCTTATTCCTCTACCGTCGAAAGTTTGATGTATACAATGGTATGTACTCGACCAAATATTACTCATGCAATCGGTGTGAAATGAAACGCTTCTAAGCTTTTGATTTTGAAAATAGAACGTTTCTGCCTTGATTTAAAATGGAACGCTTCTTGGCTTCAATGGAATGTCCTTGGCTTTTAACACCAAAGGCAAAAAATATTTATCACTGTTATAATAAAATGTCAAACTGTACATTATTTCGAAACAATATTACAATGTGGCGAAAGGAAAGTCTGTCAGATGGGAATTGGGAATCTTTCAAGAACAAAACGAAGACAGTCGTACATTAAACATAGTATTTTCAAGTTTTAAAGTAAAAAGAAATCAAAGTCTGATCCCTAAAAAGGAGGGGTCCAGAATCAAATACAGTAGTCTTTTTTGAGATTAGATGAAACTTTTTTACTATTTTGCGGTTTCCATATGAAAATCTTGGAAAAGCAAGATAATTGGTAAGGTCTTCGATCTACATGGATAAACTTACAAAATATGTAACCCATCAAACATAATTCGACGGTAGTGAAAACTTAAACTGCAAACTTAATTAAGTAGCAAGAAATTTTCTTGAGAAATTGTATAGAACCTTATGCCAACTTTTTGGACTCAAAAAAAGTTTTTATAGTGTAAGAAAGAAGTTACTTTTCTATCTAAAACGCGATATTATACTGTGTTATACTTTAACGAAATTTTAGCCGTTAAAGTAAAGCGCAGTATAATACCGCGTTTTATATATAGCACAGTATTATACTGCATTTTACTTATTAAAATTTAAAACCCCCCTTCTTCCCCACGACAGAACACTCAATCCTCCGTTAAAGTATTCAACAGTGCCCCCCCCCCCCCATTCTAAAAAATATTTTCGAGTGGACCACGCCCGTCACAGAAAAAGTGAAGATTGTAGGTCCCACATACAACCCAAGCATTCGATTGTTGTGGTTTCCTCGTTTCGGGCTCAAATTTCAATTTTTCGACTTTTCTAAAAACATAAATCGAGGTATTCCAATTTAGTTTATGTCGAAACTTGTATAATGATGCATATTAGATGTCATGAATGTGTTTCCACATTGTTTTGTGTTTTGTTTGCAATTAAATTTGTATGTTATTTTTATCCGGATTAAATTATTAGTGTTTAAAAAAATAGTTAAAAGTTGAGAAATAATTTTTCTTGTTAATAAAAATGTTCATAAATTTCTTTTACTGTTTTATATGTAATTTCGTGAATGTTATGTTATTAAAATATGTTTGTTGTTTTTATTTAGTTTAGATTATTTATTTACTTAAAGAATAGTGCCCTTATAGCGTAGTAAAATATAGAGCCTTTTAGCGTAGAATCTTTGTAGTTTAAGTATCTACTAACTACAAATTCTATCCAATTACACTTTATAAAACAAACACACAGAACTAACAAATATATGCTGTCAAATTAAATATCGAGCATGGAACTCATAGATATATACTCTGTCCAATTAAAAATTAATAATTTAATTCATAAAACTACCAAAATTCTAAAAAATATCAAAATCTTCACAAATAAGAATTCAGGACAGTTTGGTACTACTAGACCTCAAATATCGAGCCTGGAACCCATATATATTTACTCTGTCCAATTAAAATTAATTATTTAATTTATGAAACTAACAAAATTCTAAAAATATTGAAATTGGCACACATAAGAATTCAGGATAGCTTGGTGCTACTGGGCCTCAAATATTGAGTCTGGAACCCATAAATATTTACTCTGTCTAATTAAATAATTAAATAATAATTATTATAACACAAACAAAATTCTAAAAATATTCAAATTGACACACATAAGATTTCAGGATAGTTTGGTGCTACTGGGCTTCAAATATCAAGCCTGAAGCCCATAGATATATACTATCCAATTAAATATTTAATTTATAAAACTAACAAAATTCTAAAAATATTAAAATTGACACACATAAGAATTCAGGATAGCTTGGTGCTACTGGGCCTCAAATATCGAGCCTGGAACCCATAGATATATACTCTGTCCAATTAAATAATTAAATATTTAATTTATAAAACTAACAAAATTCTAAAAATATTGAAATTGACACGCATAAGAATTCAGGATAACTTGGTGCTATTGGGCCTCAAATATCGAGCTGGTAGCCCATAGACATATACTCTGTCCAATTAAATCTAAATCTTAATTATTATAACACAAACACACAATTAATATTGTTTAATTTACAGTAGACGATATAGACGTGCCGCTTGTGCATCCTGGACCTTTCTCGGATGAGATATTAGTGTTACAAGGCGATCATAGGTTCGCCTACGTATGGGAGGGAGAGCTAGTGGAGCAGACTCTCCGCGCCAGGAGAGTGGACGACGTGTGGGACTTTATGAGGGAAAGAGTTTTCCATCCCGACGTAGTCCATCGCCTGCGTGATACGGGCTTCTATAGGATATTTGAGATTGGGCGGCTGCAGCTCGACTGATCTCTGAGCACGGCGTAGATAGAGTGGTGGAGACCAGAGACGTACACTTTCCACATGCCCATTAGCGAGGCCACCATCACGCTTTAGGATATTCAGGTTTTATATGGGCTGCCTGCTGATGGACTGGCTGTTGCACTGCCTCAGTATATGAGATCTATGCCGCGTGCCCAGTATTTGGACTTGCTGCAGCAGTTCACTAGTTTCAGGCCACAGGGTGAGGCTGCAGCTTCATGGGGCAGTCGCATTTCTGTGACAGCTATTAGACAACATTTGGAGGTATTGCACCCCGACATCACCGGCGAGACAGATGATCTACATATTTACCGGTACACGAGGTTGGCGCTGCTCCTTCTTTTTGGGAGTATCTTGTTCCCGAACACTTCGGGAAATCTAGTGAGTATGCGATTTCTACATCATCTTCAACAGCTAGATGAGTTACCCCCAGTATAACTGGGGTGTTACTGTTCTCGCTTGCCTGTACAGGAGTATGTGTCGGGCTAGCATGGGCACCCAAAGCAACGTATGTGGTTTTCTGCCGCTTTTACAAGTGACAACATATTCGAATACTATGTTCATTACTTCCAATTCTATATAGTCAAAATGACTCTTAAATTTTACGTCGACCTTGTATGTTAGGTTTGGGCCTAGGAGCGGTTTCTGCCGTTGCAGCCACCTCTACCACCATTACCTCCGGATGTAGCACCTCCGTTTCTCGCTCTATCTAGGAGGTGGGTTCTCTGGCGTGGAAATTACTGAGCCATTGATGCTCATCATAATCTCCCCCTTGTCAGGGATGTGTTGAATATGCTGGAGGTCGTACAGGTAAATATGTAACTAAACTTATATGTTATAAATTCACTTGTGTTGCGCATACTCACTTTTATGTTATTATTTGATAGTTCATCTGGACGCCATATAGCGACGACTTGATAGCTGGCTTGCCTGATTATTGCTTGGTCAGCTGACTGATTTGGAGCACTTTTGTCCCGCTAATGTGCCTTGATATTGTGGAGCATCATGCCACAGAGCTGGTACTTTGCCAGTTTGACCGTCCGCAGACTATACTGAGGGAGCCTACATGGGAGGCTACACATTATCAGCGGGATGATCGTTTGAGGACGGACGACGCATTTGTAGCAAGGCTAGAGGCACAGGTCCATACTTGGGACCAGCAAGAGGACCTGATTCCGCCCCCACCTTCACAGATCCAGTCGCTAACTACTGAGATTTATATGTCCTGGTACCGCAGCGTTACCCGACTGATGATTGGGAACCCCGTTCATCAAGCTGGCGGTTAGTACAGACCATACGCCGGGAGGCACGACGCACTGGTATGTTTTTTTTTTGGAACCCATACTTATAACTGTGATATAGTATTCTGTAATTAAGGCCGACAATCATGCAATCACTGAGTATGGCCGGCAGGTGGTAGAGCTGGCTCTCCGGACACTGCAACAAGCCAGAGAGGACGAGAGGTTAGATCACGCTGCTAAGTATGTGGCGCTAGAGCATCACCATCAGGATAGGCCTGTCGCACGCCCGAGGGGACAGGCACGAGCCAGGGCTACCCCATGAGGCAGCTGCCCCACGAGGCAAGGATATCCCACGAGGCAGGGGTGTCCCATGGGGTCATGGGGGTCGGGGAGGAGGTGGTCCCCAGCAAGGGGGCGTTGAGGCACCTGTTGTGGCACCTGATGAGGATTTTGGAGATGATCAGCCGGATTACATCCCTCAGCAAAACGAGCCTTCCAGCAGCTTGCCGTCGTACAGCCTTTAGTTGGAGCTGCCAGCATCGCAATTCACCCCGTCAGATCTAATGTTGATCACGGGTACATTCGACGGAGATGTATAGCAGTTCTTTTCAGGCCCATCTACCGCAGTTGAGGATTGGCCGACCCGATACGTGGATGGTAGGCGCAGGTTGAGTTTTGGCTCATCCCCGGCGTTGCAGCAGATCTATCATAGGCGCAAGTATGTTTGTATTACTATTAAATTTTAAATTGTTTTTTTCCTTAATGATTTGCCATAAACTAATTTTTAATTTTCTTATTATGGCTTCGTCCCAGCCCATCACAGAGCCCATTCAGGAGCCCGACGAGACCATGTTAAGAAAATATTTTTGACTTAACACGTACATTACTAATATATATTTTCATATACTAAGCTTACTAATTGTTTTGTAGGTTGCTGATGGACCGATGACCCCTTTTACCGATCCTGCCAGCGCTACTGACGATCATGCTGCAGCGCATCCTCACATAAAGAGGCGACGTGATGAGGATGATCCTGATAGCGTATCCGGGCAACAGGGGATGCTCCTCAGGCCAGCGGCTGCATTGAAGTACACAGGTTGTAGGACCCATTGATTTTTTTTTTTTGTATTTTATGTAAATAATACATTATATAAATAATGGCAAGAATTTTATTTTAACAATAATTTTATTTTAACACAATTTGGACAAGAATTTTCTTTTAACACTATAACACAAACACAAACATAGCAAACCTAACATAACATAAATTCAGTACACCTAATGAAAACACATAACACGGAAACATAAAGATACACTACTACGCTCTACACGTACATGTCATTGTTTAGTCACGACCGCCTAGTATTCTCTACTCCAACCACTTATTTTTTTCTTCTTCCACCTCCTTGAGTTTCTCCTTCAACTCCGCAACTTCTCGTTTGGATTGTTGCTCTCTTTCCCACTGCTTCAAATACAAAAAATGAAGAGAATACAACTTTTCTTTGTAGTATTCCTGCTGACAGGGTTCATCAATCCATACCTCAAAATTGCAAACAGGTTCATCGGGAACCCTATAAAACTTGTTCATACACGCCCAGTAGTGGCATCCAGTTTCTTCCCAACAATCGTGCATCATGCATTTTTTGCTGCACTCGCACCTTAGGACATAAAGGGGTTGAGACATTTGTTAAAGTGTAAAGAAAAACCTTTCTTTTATGGAAATATTTGTTATTGGTTATTGTTAAGCACAGAAAATAACTAGAATGCGCCCATTATTTATAGGCAAGAGGACACACAAAATATAGTATTGTACCGCGCTATACATATTCAATTATTTTGAAACAAAACAACTTTTGCGTAGTCAGTTCAGCTTTACAGAACGACCAGACAACACACAAAACATAGTATTGTACCACGCTATACATATTCAATTTTTCTGAAACGAAATAGGTTTTGCGCAATCAGTTCAGCTTTACAGAACGACAAGACAACACACAAAACATAGTATTGTACACATATTCAATTTTTCTGAAATGAAACAACTTTTGCGCAGTCGGTTCAGCTTGACAAAACGACAAGATAACACACAAAACGTATTATTGTACCGCACTATACATATTCAATTTTTCTGAAACGAAACAACTTTTGCATAGTCGGTTCAGCTTTACAAAACGACAAGACAACACACAAAATATAGTATTGTACCATGCTATACATATATAATTTTTCTAAAACAAAACAGCAATGTCTTGATTTATCCTTTATTATCTTTTATTTTCATGTATGTTGCTTTAGTTATGATTGTTGTGCTTTTATCTCTTCGAATATTATGTTATGAAATTTCAATCTTCAGATTGGTCTTCTTTACTAACACCAATAAGTTGAATGTTGGAACTACCATATCATCATCCCAATTCAGAAGGTCATGTTAACAAAATAAGACGTAACAAGATTGTAGAACATAATTTTATTTGATAGATATTGCAACATACACAAGTACAGACACTTATTACAAAAAACATTACGAAAACAAAACACTAGGTGTATCCTTGATAGTTAGGTACATTCAACGAACTTGCACCAGGATTACCACTGCCACCCACACCAGCTGAAGGACATTTACGACGGTCGTGTCCTGTTTGCGAGCATATGCCACATTTACGTGCATAAACAGTATCACCAACATCCATTTGGTTCTGTATGCGCGTTCTCTTTTGCACTTGCAGCTTGCGCAAATAGTCCTTGTTACACACCATCTTAAAAGGTTCCGGCGGCCAATAATGCTTAGCACCTAATGGCTGCAACTGCCCACTATACGTGTCTACGTATGCAGCAACACTGTATTTCCTATCAATATAGTTGGTTGCCCCTAAACCAACTTGTTGAAAGTATTTTAAGGCGTGTGCGCACGGCATGTGGTAGATGGTCCATTTCCCACATGAACACAACCTTCTGGCTTCATTCACCGTCTGTAGATTATTCCCACGGTGTCGCGGATAGCGGTCTTAACTTCAAAAATACCCCGGTCGTTATTGTACTGTAAATATGAATGCCAATGTGCTCGCCTCCTTCACTTCTCAAATCTTATCATCGGTATTGGTATAAATTGAACACCCATGTGCATCAATTCTGATGCAGCTCTATGCCTTTCAACAAACCTCTCCACAATCTATTTGAATGTCATCCGGACCATGGCAGTGACAGGCAATCCACGTGCAGACTTCAATAAGCCTTTGAATGACTCCGACACATTTGTAGTCAGGGCTCCCCATCTTTTGCCACCATCAGTATGCAATGTCCACATATGAAGCTCATGTCCCATCAGCCAAGTATAGGCTCGTAGATCTAACTGTCGAATCGCTTCCATGCGCCTCGTAAATTTGCACTACTGGTGCTCAGTTGCAGCCATCCACATTAAATCATGCAAGGCCTTATCGTGATATTTCTTCTGGAAATTGGCCTTCAAGTGCCTCACACAGTAACAGTGGTATGCATAGGGTTCCTGTCATTCAGGCAAATGTCGTACAGAACTTAAAATACCACCTGTCGATCAGATATTAGACAAATACCTGAACGCTGTTTGACAACATGCTTCTTCAAGTGGTTCAAAAAAAGCATCAACGTCTATTCGCTTTTATTGGCACAAATGGCAAAAGCTAGTGGAAATATTTGTCCGTTGGCATCTACTGCAACTGCGATCAAAAGCTTAATATTATACTTCCCATAGACATGAGTGCCGTCTATGGAAATTACCGAACGTCAATGCATAAAACAATCAAATTGCTGGTTTAAATGACTAGAACACATAGTTGAAAATATATTTTGGTCTTTCCGAACTCCGCTCACGCCTCCTTTCAACAACAGTCCTGGGGTTAAAGTGTTTCAGTGCGGCCATGTACCTGGGTAAAGATGAAAATGACTTATCCCAGTCACCATAAATAATTTCAAAAGCATGTTTGCGCCCGAGATATGCCTTTCTTTTGGTTATAGTACACCCATACTCCTAGTGGACGGCTGTAATACACTCTTTGATCTTGAACCTAATGGACACTTTCAATTATGGAACCAAGACAAGAGAAATCAAGTCTACATCCAAGTTGAAGTGATTCTCATTGAATGTGTCCATTTCACATCTGTGGGTGCTAATATATTTACCCACTTTCTATAACCCTGATTTCTTCTTGCTGGCACGCAACATCCAGTGACAACCCATAAAGTCTCTATGGCATACAGCCTTGTATACCTCCGTAGTTGACTCCCTTACCGTCATCTCACGACACTCTCTTACACTGTAGATTTTTACAGCCCTGATTAGGCGAGCTTTATGGGGAAAATACATGCCATTTGCCAGCAGTGCTGGTCTAGACTCATCCCATATTGTTGAATGAAATTCGTCAGCATTCCTTGTGAGGGCATCCATATCCGGCATACTTGGCAAATTATTAAGGTAGGGAATATTCCGCTCATGAAATGGCACATGGGACTCGTATACTCTTGGTCTAACGGGAGGTGGATGAGCAAGCTCCCTCGTTAGCTCAGGTTCGACATTCACTTCCGCCTCATCATCACCCTCATCGGGGAAGGTGTGTCATCTTCAGACTCATCGGCATTGTTGTCATAATCACTATCATCTTTCTGACTCGGCGCATCTGCCAAATCACGAGTCAATACGTCATCTACGGAAAACTGTGTCAGGTCAGGAACATCAAGTTGCTCGTTTTCACTACACAAAAAGAACAAAATGATAAGCTACTCAAATTGATAAATACTTTACATATAGCTATATCACTTCACTTACAAGTCGTACTGTGTTGACATTCCATGATGGACATTTTCTTGTTGGTGATGACTCCCGAATGGACCACCGTGGTCCAACACGCCAGAACTATGCATATTCCAACTAGGAGCGGAGGTCATAACTTGTAAAATTCATATCCGGATGGTACCCCTATGAAAAATATGAGTGTTAATACAAATCCAATTCAAACATAAAATAAATAACGCTAAGGCGTAGAAAAATTGAAGTTTACCAGTCGTCTTGTGGATTATATAACGTCGAAAAATTATTTCCTTGCTGCTCATTCGCCGGTGGTGATAAGTTTAAATCAAGGCAAACTCTTTCATCAGGAATCTGTCCGGAAAAACTGCTCCAGAATAACCACCTGATGACTGGGGGTTATCCCTACTATGCACAACCTCATTATTGGGAACGTTTTCAACCTTGACGTACATT
Source organism: Nicotiana tabacum (assembly GCF_000715075.1). Classification (NCBI taxonomy): domain Eukaryota; kingdom Viridiplantae; phylum Streptophyta; class Magnoliopsida; order Solanales; family Solanaceae; genus Nicotiana; species Nicotiana tabacum. The sequence goes on from NC_134085.1 coordinate 156,511,958, forward strand.
TCCAACAATTTTATTATAATAAATTCCTTGTATTCATCCAGAATCCACAAAAAATCTCTAAGAGTTTCATCATCTTCGATGTTAAACTCAGAATAATAAGCAAACACTTGCAGAGTCATAGAATACGGAAATATACCGGTTACTTTAAGGTTCACTAAACGTTTCCTCACACTCATTTTTTTACGTAACTGTCACACCTCCTTTTTCCGCCCTCGCGGGGGTACAGGAGTTTTTTCCAATTAAAGGACAGTCGAAACGGGATTTATTTCTTTATTTCAGAGTCGCCACTTGGGAGATTTAGGGTGTCCCAAGTCACCTATTTTAATCCTGAATCGAGGAAAAGAATGACTCTGTATTACAGTCTGCGCACCAGAAATCCGGATAAGGAATTCTGTTAACCCGGGAGAAGGTGTTAGGCATTCCCGAGTTCCGTGGTTCTAGCGCGGTCGCTTAACTGTTATATTCGGCTTGATTATCTAATATAATACGTATTATAAACTTATGTGCAAATTTTATCCCTTAGCCGCTTTTATTATTCTTTTTATTTATTGTTATTATTTTACGAAAAATTGCAACATTGTGAAAACATATTTCAAATCACGTCGCAATCAATTGCACCCGTGGTTATCGACACATTTCGACTCCGTTAAGATTTAGATTTGGGTTACATAAATGCACACCCGTATTAAGGAAATAACATTATTAAATACGCGCCTAGAGCGACTAGCGTGTCATTATTTTGGGTAGGGCCGTGAAATTTGCTAAAACGGCTCCTCCCTAATTCTAAGCAATTAACTGTACATTTATTGAGGGCCCCGAAATCTATACATTTCATTAAGCGAGGCTCATCTCATTTATTTTAAATGGACAAATCTTAAAGCGACTACATTTTTTCTATAAAAATTAGTCTCTAAAATAAAGAAAGAAAAATCCTAATTAATTACTAGCTTTTATAATTTTAAGAAAACATGACATGCTAATTGCTTGGTTAATACAAATATTGATGAAAAAAAATTTACTCTTAATTTCGAAATTTTAAATAAAATAAAAATTCAACAACTAATATTCAAAATAAACAAATATAGCTAGATTAAAACTCAGCATTGTTATTATTATTTTTATTTTTTTAAAAAAAATATTATTGAGATTAATTATTCACAATCATTCGAAACTAGATTTAACCATAATTACTAAAGCTTATTATAAAGTTTATTAGACTTAAACGTTCTTCTAATCTTGCTTAAGCTCAAGTCATGCCTTAATGCCTAATTTACGATGTTTAATTTAAATTCATGTTTTAACTAAATTTAGCTACTTGTTCATGATCAACCTACAATCTTGAAGCCTTCATAGCTAGTGAATTAACCTGTTTTGCCGAACTGATTTATTACAGACTAACTTATGATATTATTTTCTTATTCCAGCTATTATTTAGTAATTCATGAAATAGCTTAAATACAATCAACAAAAGAAACAAAGAAAAAAAACGAAATTAAAACTTCAAATTTTCATTCTTCATATGTATTCATGCTTCATATTTCGGATTACAATAACCAGTTTTTCAGTTGTGTACCTGATATTGGAAGCAAAAGAAAATGAATATGAGAATCAGCAGCAGCAGTAAAATCAGTACAACACAGCAACAATAGCCCAGCAACAGTAACAAACCAGTGGAGTAGTAATCCAAAAAAAAACAAAATCTTCCAGCTTTGATGAAACAACAATTAATTCTGATTTCAAACAACAAAAGAAAGCAGAATATTTTTTTAGTTTTTTTATTTATTTTGAAAGCTTAAATATTTTTCGGAATTTTCTATCTCTTAAATGTTCAGCCCTTTTCTCTCTTTTATTTTCAGATTTGTTTCTCTCTCTCGTATCTCTGTATTTTTTCTCTATCTCTCTGTATATCTTCTTTTGATTTCAAGACTTCACATATATAACCCATCCCATAAACCTTTCAATTAATTAAAATCCATACTTTTTCTCTACCCAACCTATTATCTTTCCACTCATCCCCATTACATTAAATAAACATATCACACCACCCCATTTCATTTTGTCCCCCATGCTTCATTTAAAATAATGTAAGATTCCCCTTTAAATTAAATCTTGTCCCCCCTTTATATTAAATAATCATGTCACAACCTACCCCATTTCATTTTGTCCCCCATGCTTCAAATAAATAATTACAAAATGTACAATTCCTAAACTACCCCTTCCGACCTTACTGAAATTACCAAACTACCCCTGAACGTATTACAAATTTACCAAACTACCCATCAGCTATAACACATCAATTAATCAAACTTAACCAAAATATAGACAATATGATCAATTTCTAACAATGTTCAAACAACAATATGAACACGGATGAACATCATAACAACAATATCACATGAACATGATTTTAACAACATTTCAACAACAAATCATATGAACACAAATTGAACAACCAAGAACAACTAAAATTTGATTGAACAATATTTTTAGCAACAACAAACCTATTTTTCGGATTTAAACAACAACAACAATCAAACAAGTATATTTAGATTCCTAAATTCAATAATATTGAACTTAAAATCAACTCTAACAACATTGCAACAAACAATTCTTATATTAAACTTTAAACAAGATTATGAGAATAATTCAAGAAATAATCATAAAGGGTAAACAAGAAATCAAACTATACAAAATTCGGATTCAAGATCATCCAAACAAAGTATGAACATGAGTGAATCTATTTTAACACAACAAACATGACGGATTAAACGATTAAATCAATATATTCCTTTAACACAACTAAATTCTTTAAACAAATAACAAGATCGACGAAGAAACAATTATGAACTTAAACTTGAACTTAACAATACTAACAATTTCTAACAATACATAAACACAAGAAACAAATTGAAGAAATAGTTAATTAAATTTCAATTTGAATCTAACAAACATCAAACTAACAAATATTCACTTAAACAATAATACAAACATGACATGAATATGAAAACAACTAATTAAACTTCTATTTTGAAATCTGAAAATTAATTTGACAAACAACATGAACACACTAGAAAATTATTTCAATGATGAACAACGAACAAAACAAGGATTAAATCGTTTAACGATTTTGGATCCGGAGAATATCAAACAAAAATAAAACTCAAAAACAACTAACCAGAGGTGAATCAACGACGAACTTTGATTGTAAACAAATCTGTCCGAGCCTCGACCAAAGCTCGAACGAAAGACGACGAAGACGAAGAAGAAGTAGAAGCAGCGGCGGAGGAAGGAGGAGCAGCGGCAGCGTCGCGGACAGCCATGGCTGCTCGTCGCAGCTGGACACGGGCAGCAGTTGACGCGGCAGAACAGGAGCAGCTGGTCGACCATGGCAGCATGAAGCAGAAGCTCGCAGCTAGCAACAATGGCGAGGAGCTGGAGCCGCAGCCTTGCGCAATTTCGAGCAGCAACAACGACAACTACGGAGGAGGAGCAGCTGGTCGTCTACTGCTGCTGCGTTCAGCAGCTTATGGAGAAAATGGAGCAGCAGTTCGGGAAGCCATGGACGACGCAGAGGTAGCAAGAAAAAGCAACAAACATGGCGATGGGTTGACGACGAAGACGCAGCCATGGACGAGCCTTTTGAGCTTGACATGGAGAAGATGGGCTTCTTGGTGGTGTGTGCGCTTGTGTCGAAGGAGATTAAGCTGCTGGAGCTTAGCCATGGCAGCCATGGATGTGTGTTTTAGAGTTTGGAGAAGAAAGAAGAAAAGAAGAAAGAGAAGAAAGGGGGGGGGGGACAGAGTTGACCCGGTTTGAAATGGACTGGGTCGTTTGGGAAGATTGGGCCATTTTTTGGGCCTGTGGCTTGAAATCGAAGAAGAGGCCCAATTCCCACTTTCTTTATATTTTCGCTCTCTTTTCTTCTTTTTATTTCTCTAAAACTAAATTATAAAAATACTTAAATTATTATTAAGAACTAAATTAAGTTATAAAAGCGCAAATTAACTTCCAATAACAATTAACGCACAATTAAGTAATAATTAAGCATAAAATTGTATATTTGGACATTAAATGCTAAAAATGCAAACGATGCCTATTTTTGTAAATTTTTATTTTTTTGTAAACAAACTTAATTACTAACAAATTATAGAATTAAATCCTACATACAAAATGCGACATATTTTTATATTTTTTATTAATTTAGCAAATAAACATGCACAGACAAATACAAATAATTATTCAAAATATCACAAAATTGCACACCAAGGAAAATTATTTTATTTTTGAATTTTTGGGAGTAATTCTCATATTGGGCAAAAATCACGTGCTTACAGCTGCCCCTCTTTGCCCGAAGACACGTAGGATTTTCGTGCAAAGATAAAGCGAGCGATTTTTGCCCATCCGAGTACTCCGTGTGAAGCATTTTTGAAAAAGATTTGACCGAACCTTTGCTTCAAAGGTTTCCTACATATCCTGGGCTAAACAAGAATCAGGTCAATGTAGTTCGGGAAATTTTGGTAGCTGGGACTACCGTGGGACTGCATTGTTACTGTTGTTGCATGCTATTACCACTGCTTACCGATCTCCTTGTTACACCATGCTTAAAAGAAAACAAGAAGCTAGGCTAGAGTACAATTTGTTTTTGTTGCCTTGCTTCCTTGTCTGCTTGCATTTCTTCCGGTGTTTTTCTTCTTTTGACACATGTACTTGAGTTTGTACTGTGACCTCTTGTTGCAACCTTCTGTTTCCCGGTGCCGGGGAATTTTGTTGTTTCCTGCTGGGGATTCCTATTGTAACCTTCTATTTTATTGTCCTCTGACTTGATCTTGAAATGTGTGCCTCTGTTCTATGGGCGGGCTCCCAACTTCAATACTTGAAATTAAAGACTGAATGTATTCCTCTGTTATATGGGCGGGCTCCCAACTTCAACACTTGAAAATTAAAGACTGAAAATGTATGCCTCTGTTCTATGGGCGGGCTCCCAACTTCAACACTGAAATGAAAAGACTGAAATGTATGCCTCTGTTCTATGGGCGGGCTCCCAACTTCAACACTTGAAATGAATTACTGAAATGTATGCCTCTGTTATATGGGCGGGCTCCCAACTTCAACAACTGAAATGTAACGACTGAAATGTATGCCTCTGTTATATGGGCGGGCTCCCAACTTCAATGATTGAAATGTAACGACTGAAATGTATGCCTCTGTTATCTGGGCGGGCTCCCAACTTCAATACTTGAAATTAAAGACTGAATGTATGCCTCTGTTCTATGGGCGGGCTCCCAACTTCAACAACTGAAATGTAAAGACTGAAATGTATGCCTCTGTTATCTGGGCGGGCTCCCCACATCAACAACAACTTTTAAAAATAAGCGACATTCCTCTCTTCAGGCGGGCTCCTGACTTCAACAACACAACTTTTAAAATAAACGCCTTTCCTCTCTTCAGGCGGGCTCCTGACTTCAACAACAACTTTGAAAATAATCGCCATTCCTCTCTTCAGGCGGGCTCCTGACTTCAACCAATACATCGCCATTCCTTTCTTTAGGTTGGCAAGATTTCAACAACTTTTAAAAACGTCTTTCCTCTCTTCAGGCGGGCTCCTGACTTCAACAACAACTTTGGAAATAATCGCCATTCCTCTCTTCAGGCGGGCTCCTGACTTCAACCAATACATCGCCATTCCTTTCTTTAGGTTGGCAAGATTTCAACAACTTTTTAAAACGCCTTTCCTCTCTTCAGGCGGGCTCCTGATTTCAACAATAACTTTGAAAATAATCGTCATTCCTTTCTTCAGGCGGGCTCCTGACTTCAACCAATACATCGCCATTCCTTTCTTTAGGTTGGCAAGATTTCAACAACTTTTAAAAACGCCTTTCCTTTCTTCAGGCGTCAAAGTAAACTTAAGAGGAAATGCGTCTCCTATGGGTAAAACTAACTTAGGAGGAAATGCCTCTCCTATGAGTCAAAGTAAACTTAGAAGGAAATGCGTCTCCTATAGGTAAAACTAAACTTAGGAGGAAATGCCTCTCCTATGGGTGAAACTAAACTTAGGAGGAAATGCCTCTCCTATGGGTAAAACTAAACTAAGGAGGAAATGCGTCTCCTATGGGTAAAAGTAAACGTAGGAGGAAATGCATCTCCTATGGGTGAAACTAATCTTAGGAGGAAATGCCTCTCCTATGGGTAAAACTAAACTAAGGAGGAAATGCGTCTCCTATGGGTAAAAGTTAACGTAGGAGGAAATGCATCTCCTATGGGTGAAACTAATCTTAGGAGGAAATGCCTCTCCTATGGGTAAAACTAAACTTAGGAGGAAATGCGTCTCCTATTAATGAAATCTTCACTTAGGAAGTGCGTCTCCTCTGCGTGAACCATTTCCTTCTTCCTGAATTATTTACTTACCTGTGTTGTCTTCCCTCGAAACTGCTGGGGATTATTTTGCTGGGGATGACTTTTCTTTTCTTCCTTACCCACTCTGGGTTGTCCGACCCTCTTGAAACTTGGTCGAGGATGCTTCTACATCTCGATGATCCACTAGGGATAACACTGCTGTGGATAACTCTGCTGAGTAAATATGTTATCTTACTCCTTCCAAAATTACTTCCTTTTGAGTATGATGTTTCATTCCTCTGCAAACTACTTCCCCCTTTTTTTTTTCGTTTTTTTTTAAAATAAAAATAAAAATGACAAGACTGAATGCATTCTGTTCTTCAGGGGGGCTCCTGACTTCAACCAATAATGTCAAAAATAAAAACGCCATTCTGTTTTTCAGGGGGGCTCCTGATTACTTAAAATTTGAATTGTATTCCCTTATTCTCCAGGTGGGCTCCTGACTGTTGATACTTCCATTGTATTCCCTTATTCTCCAGGTGGGCTCCTGATTGCTGATACTTCAACTGCTCTTCCTTGTTCTCCAGGTGGACGCCTGATTGCTAATACTCCAACTGCTCTTCCTTGTTTTCCAGGTGGATGCCTGATTGCTAATACTCCAACTGCTCTTCCTTGTTTTCCAGGTGGATGCCTGATTGCTGGGGATAATACTACTGGGGAAGTCTCCTTTCTTCCCCTCCTTCAAATTCAATTTTTTTTTTCAACACTGCTGGGGATAAAAGTGTTATCTTCTCGGGATAACGTTGTTGTGGATAACGCTGCTGGGGAATTTTATCCCTTCAAGTCGATGATTCATTCTTCTGGAAGCTGCTCGGGATGATAATGGCTTTTTGCTTTTCTGAGCACAAGTGTCATCCCTTTATTCTGTCTGCTGGGGAATACTTCCTCCATTTAAACTTATTATGTTGGGGCAACACTGGTTCAAACACCACTTCCCTTGAGACTGGTGCTATCTTTATTCTTCCTCGAATGGGTACCTGACTTCCAGAAAATTTTCCAAATGAAAGGAAAATTTTCTGCCCCAGTTTGACAGTCTCCCTTATGGCATGCATTTCTGTTATCAATGCCATTTCCTTTACCTGTTTCAAATCAAACAAAATTTGTTAGTTTAAAACGTGGTGGTTGGTTGTGATACTCCTACTGGGATGGCTTTTCCTTTTCTCCTTCCTTGCTCTGCGCTCCACAACTTGTTGGGGATGATATTATTTGTTGGGGATAATCCCTTTCTGCTGGGGATATCCCTCTTCTTTTGTGGCATAGCTCGAAAACTGGTATTTCCCCGACCTTTTAGTCTAGTATGAATTTCCCCAAATCATGCTCACTGCTCTCCTTGCTTTGTTCAATGGGCCTTGGCCTTGAGGTTTATAACCTTTGATTTCGGCAAGGGTATCCTTCTTGACACTTGTCAATCCTTTTGTCAATTCCCTTTTGCTGGGGATATCTTTTTTGACACTGGCCTCGCGTTTGTTCCTCGCTGACTATACCACTTGGATGTACTAGTCAGATCTTATCTTGCATAATTGGAAAGCTGATGGCATATTTTGAAGTCAATTCACACTTGTTTTGACCAGACAGACTCTATTGGGGAGTTTTTCTATGAAAGGAAAAGATGAAAAGGAACAGAATAAAGACAAAGGAAAAGGATGACTTTTTAACAAAAGAAACTATAAATAAAACCTATCAAACGCAGACACCGACTCTAATGGTCATGACATGCACATGTGGCCTATCCTCTGCCATCAATCATCTTTCAAGACCTTCAATTGGCAATTCCCCATCTGATTCTTAATCTTATTCGACTTGTAGTGCCCGAAGGGTTTTCACTATCAAGTCTCTCTCATTTTGGTTTTTCTCTCAGCTTTCATCGCCTTATGGTGTCCGTGAAGATTTTCACCGATAAGACTCTCTCATTTGTATCACTTTCTAGTTGGGGATTTGGAGTGTTGCCAATATGACTCTCTCTGTTGGAGATTAGAGTCCTTTCTGCTGTGGAACAGAATGTTATGTTCGCCGGTAAGACTCTCATTTGTCTGACTTGACATCTTTTGCAGATTGGTCAGAAGGTCTTTCTTTGGACCGTAATGTGAGTTTTTGGACAGGCTAGAAAGAAAGGGTATTAAAGGCTAAAAAACAAATCAAATTTGGGGTTCAAAATTACAACCTTCGAAATCATATTTGTTTACAACAAACGCAACCCTTGACCCAGTTTCTTGCTTGGGGATTATTTACTTATTTTTTATTATTTTTATTACACCATGTACAACTATGACCATTGTGGCCATTAAGCACCCTATGACCGAGCCGTGAAGCGCCTACGTATCCTCTTTGAGGAATCAGGTCAAACGTAGTTCCCAATTCCTCTTTTTTCATTTGACTTTCTTTTGTTTTTTTTTGTTATCATTTTTCTTTTCTTTTCTTTTTCGTTTTGTTGTTTTCTTTTCTTCTTTTTTTTTTCTTTCTTTTTCTTCTTTTTTTTTCGTTGCTACTGATTCCGAACGAGGGGTATGAAAGAAAAATAAATAAGGCTCAAAAGGGGTAACGAAGGATAAAATGTTTAGGTAGCAGAACAAAATGCCTTCGTCATTCCAGTCTTCAAAACATGCCAAATGCAAACAACACAACAAACAATAGATTTATAGTCTCTTCCGACGGTGCTGGGCTTGACAATTATGTTAAACATTTGCTTTTCCCTTTGTTATTTCTAAAACATCGTTGGGCGACACTCTCATTATCATGAATGACCCTCACGCCAATTTGGAGAATCTTGATTTTAACGGTTTTCTTTGTGTTTAACTTGCCCCAATTCCACATGACTCGGGCTTCAAATAATCCCAAACCGTTCTTATTTCCTTTAAATGGTCTGATCGCCTTTCCAGGGTTTTACGATTAACTTTTAAGGTTGGGCCCAAACTGTGTGCGCATGTCATGTCACTAGAATCGGTACTGAACAAAAATGATAAAAGGACCAAACAAAGAGATGACTGGAAATAAAGAAAGACCGGATTTTGTATTAGACTACCGGTGAAATGGTTTAAATAACAAAACAAACAAAACAATCCAGAACAAAATCCTAAAACAAACTGGACAAGACAATATCCGACTTATAACCCTAATAATCCGAACAACATAAATGTCAACAAAATAAGCCACCACAAGCTTCTCTCTTGTTAACCAAGGAACAGAGCGTCCTTCCACTTTATCAAGACTGACATCTTAGCCACTGAGCTTTGCATCGATACTGCCAAGACCATTACCAGCTTCAATATCATCAACATCCGTTGGCAAGTTCTCGAGGGGGCTCGAGTGCACCATGTCACTGTTATTAATCACAACCCGCCCTTCTTGGATCATTTTCTCTACTTCCCTTCTCCAACTATGACAGCTCTCAATGTTGTGCCCTATGACATTGGAGTGGTAGGCGCATCGCGCTGCCGGATCAAAGCTCCTTGCAAGTGGATTTGGAGTACATGCGGGGAGTGGCTCAATAGAGCCAGCATGCTTTAGCCTTTCAAACAGACTTGCATAAGATACTTCGATAGGGGTGAGAGCCTTTCCTCGTTTCAGCAACCTTTCGTTCCTAAATGCTTGATTGGGCCGGAAACCTGATCCAGGGGGCTTCTGGTAGGCTTGTGAGGGTGGATAGGCCTTCTGTGGAGCTGGGTATTTGGAAAGTGAAGCCCGTCTTTGGGAATCTCGTGGAGAGAAGTAGCATTGGGGAAGGGAGTAGCGTGGACGAGTGATGGAGCTACTCGGGTAGCTAGGAAAGCTGTCATAAGTGGGCTGGGATGGAGAGTATGGGGGATGGGTAATGCCAGAGTTTGAAAAGCTTGGCGGTGGTGGGGGTGGTGCTTTCCCAGTTATCCATGCCTGATACATGTCTGCCACATGTTGTCTCAGCATTTTCACTTCTTCTACCAACCCGTTGTTCTGTTCGACCAATTGTTGTCGGTCATCAGTACCGACCCACCCTGTTCTGAGGTTCTGTGTCATTTGCTTTGCAGGGAGGAGTTACCACAACCAACCACTTTTCTATATATGAACACAGCAAAGGGAAGCCATCACGTTAGTGTCAGGGAATTTGACAGATAATCATATATTAGAGATGCATTGCACCTAAGTAGTTAAACCGTTCTATCAGAGATGCGATGCACTTGCGCTTTCCTTTATTTTTCTTTCTTCCCTTTTTTTCTTTTTCAGTGGTGGTCGAACCTTATGGAGATTGCCTACGTATCATGACCCCGCATGAATCAGACCTTGCGTAGTTCGGACCAATAAAGATAAACAATACTCAACATTTTTTTAATTTTCATATTAAAACAAACTGGGTTTCAAAGGTTTAAAGATGACCTACAAACTTGAAAATCAAACAACCCGCATATTCTAATCAAAAGATTTACAAACTCAAAAGCAAACGGCCAGCTTCCTTTCCCCGTTTATCAAATGCAACCAAATGACTATTTTTGCAAATGTGGCCCCTTCCAATTCTCACATGAATTTTGAGGCTGGGGAGGATTATTTTATGACACTTCACCAACTTGTCCATTCTTTTACGAAAATAACCTTTCGACAACTGAAAGATACTCTAAGGCTATTTCGGCAAGAACGGTTTAAGACGCGGCCGAAGCTGGCTCGGCTTATTATGACAAAATTCAAACGGTATTCACCTGACCGCCGACTCTTTGTTTTTTTTTCTCTTTTAAAATTATAATAAAATCTGGTGTTGCAAACACGGCCCTTCAGCGCCTCGGGGACGAAGATTTATAGGGCTGTGTGGGTCAACTAGACCAAAAATCCTAAACATGACCCAAAAGTGGCTGTTTATGCAAAGTCAGCCTTCCGGCGTTCCTTTCGGGAACATTCGGCTATTTATGACATAACAACATCACCTGACTTATTTATGACTCTTTTTATCATTTTTCAAATTAGAAAACTCAATATTGCAAACACGACCTTTCAACGTCTCGGGGACGAAGATTTTTAAGGCTGTGTGGGTCAACTGGACCAAATCTTAAATATGACCCAAAAGTGGCTGTTTATGCAAAGTCAGCCTTCCGGCGTCCTTTTCGGGAACATTCGACTATTTTTGACAAAAACAGCTTCACCCAACTTCTCTATGATTAAATTAAAATTTGACATATTTTTTTTATTATTATTTATTTATTTTTGGCTTTTTAGCACAAGGTGGGGTTGGACCCGATGAGGGTTGCCTACGTATCTCACATCCGGTGAGAATCAAACCCGCGTAGTTCGGGTAAATTAACCGAACTATTTTAAAACATGACTCTTTTTCATTTTTATTTTTTTCCTGGCAAGACAATCTATTTTCCTTTTCTATTTTTGAAAAAGACAAAATAACGATTTTTTTTTCATTTTCAACAAACAATAAAACAATCTATTTTTCCGGAAAAAAAATAATAAAAGACTTTTTTTTATATATTTTTTAGTAAAACAAAATATTTTCCTCTTTTTTTTTTCTTCAAAATTTCGGCAGAGCTTCGCCAGTAATTGGTCATTGATTTTTTTTTTAAAATAATCAATTAACTCCCTAACTGATATATTCTTTTTCCCTCTTTTTTTTTTCAATTTTCCAACATTCCCGAGATTCAGAAACCGGTCAACATGCAAGTTCGAAACAAATATATGTACAGAGCAAGTAGGATGCATCAGAATGGTCTTTTCATTTCAGGTTGCTAGTCCTAGACGAACCCAACCCCTGTGTTGAGTCCCCTAAGTCAAATGCAACGTGATGCAAATAAGCGTTCCTACTAGGGATCCGGCATGAAGTCACGTTATTCTATATTCAAAACCTGGGTCAGTGTACTAGACTGTGTACCCGAGCGGACAACTCGAGTCGAGGAGGGGGCAACTTACCGGGAACCAAAAGGCCATCCGGCTTCGTAACTTGTCCGACCTCTTTCTTATTTTAGGGTATAACACTAACAGAATAGGGAGTCTCAACCAGTAAGCACATCCCCGGAGGTGAAGAGAGAAGGGTTCGGCACAATTTATATATATAGTCAAATAATATCAAAGCGGTAAAAGCAGCATTTAACACATTAGGCTCAATCATGTAAAAATCAGATAAAGCCAAATATAACAATTTATCTAAGCTCGAATTTCTAACCCTGAACCAGTGGTTCTGGGTTTAAAGCAGTTTATCCCCAGCAGAGTCGCCAGAGCTGTCACACCTCCTTTTTCCGCCCTCGCGGGGGTACAAGAGTTTTTTTCAATTAAAGGACAGTCGAAACAGGATTTATTTCTTTATTTCAGAGTCGCCACTTGGGAGATTTAGGGTGTTCCAAGTCACCTATTTTAATCCCGAATCGAGGAAAAGAATGACTCTGTATTACAGTCTGCGCACCAGAAATCCGGATAAGGAATTCTGTTAACCCGGGAGAAGGTGTTAGGCATTCCCGAGTTCCGTGGTTCTAGCACGATCGCTTAACTATTATATTCGGCTTGATTATCTAATATAATACGTATTATAAACTTATGTGCAAATTTTATCCCTTAGCCGCTTTTATTATTCTTTTTATTTATTGTTATTATTTTACGAAAAATTGCAACATTGTGAAAACATATTTCAAATCACGTCGCAATCAATTGCACCCGTGGTTATCGACACATTTCGACTCCGTTGAGATTTAGATTTGGGTTACATAAATGCACACCCGTATTTAAGGAAATAACATTATTAAATACGCGCCTAGAGCGACTAGCGTGTCATTATTTTGGTTAGGGCCGTGAAATTTGCTAAAACGGCTCCTCCCTAATTCTAAGCAATTAACTGTACATTTATTGAGGGCCCCGAAATCTATACATTTCATTAAGCGAGGCTCATCTCATTTATTTTAAATGGACAAATCTTAAAGCGACTACATTTTTTCTATAAAAATTAGTCTTTAAAATAAAGAAAGAAAAATCCTAATTAGTTACTAGCTTTTATAATTTTAAGAAAACATGACATGCTAATTGCTTGGTTAATACAAATATTGATGAAAAAAAAAATTTACTCTTAATTTCGAAATTTTAAATAAAATAAAAATTCAACAACTAATATTCAAAATAAACAAATATAGCTAGATTAAAACTCAGCATTGTTATTATTATTTTTATTTTTTTAAAAAAAATATTATTGAGATTAATTATTCACAATCATTTGAAACTAGATTTAACCATAATTACTAAAGTTTATTAGAAAGTTTATTAGACTTAAACGTTCTTCTAATCTTGCTTAAGCTCAAGTCATGCCTTAATGCCTAATTTACGATGTTTAATTTAAATTCATGTTTTAACTAAATTTAGCTACTTGTTCATGATCAACCTACAATCTTGAAGCCTTCATAGCTAGTGAATTAACCTGTTTTGCCGAACTGATTTATTACAGACTAACTTATGATATTATTTTCTTATTCCAGCTATTATTTAGTAATTCATGAAATAGCTTAAATACAATCAACAAAAGAAACAAAGAAAAAAAACGAAATTAAAACTTCAAATTTTCATTCTTCATATGTATTCATGCTTCATATTTCGGATTACAATAACCAGCTTTTCAGTTGTGTACCTGATATTGGAAGCAAAAGAAAATGAATATGAGAATCAGCAGCAGCAGTAAAATCAGTACAACACATCAACAATAGCCCAGCAACAGTAACAAACCAGTGGAGTAGTAATCCAAAAAAACAAAATCTTCCAGCTTTGATGAAACAACAATTAATTCTGATTTCAAACAACAAAAGAAAGCAGAATATTTTTTAGTTTTTTTTTATTTATTTTGAAAGCCTAAATATTTTTCGGAATTTTCTATCTCTTAAATGTTCAGCCCTTTTCTCTCTCTTATTTTCAGATTTGTTTCTCTCTCTCGTATCTCTGTATTTTTTCTCTATCTCTCTGTATATCTTCTTTTGATTTCAAGACTTCACATATATAACCCATCCCATAAACCTTTCAATTAATTAAAATCCATACTTTTTCTCTACCCAACCCATTATCTTTCCACTCATCCCCATTACATTAAATAAACATATCACACCACCCCATTTCATTTTGTCCCCCATGCTTCATTTAAAATAATGTAAGATTCCCCTTTAAATTAAATCTTGTCCCCCCTTTATATTAAATAATCATGTCACAACCCACCCCATTTTATTTTGTCCCCCATGCTTCAAATAAATAATTACAAAATGTATAATTCCTAAACTACCCCTTCCGACCTTACTAAAATTACCAAACTACCCCTGAACGTATTACAAATTTACCAAACTACCCATCAGCTATAACACATCAATTAATCAAACTTAACCAAAATATAGACAATATGATCAATTTCTAACAATGTTCAAACAACAATATGAACACGGATGAACATCATAACAACAATATCACATGAACATGATTTTAACAACATTTCAACAACAAATCACATGAACACAAATTGAACAACCAAGAACAACTAAAATTTGATTGAACAATATTTTTAGCAACAACAAACCTATTTTTCGGATTTAAACAACAACAACAACAATCAAACAAGTATATTTAGATTCCTAAATTCAATAATATTGAACTTAAAATCAACTCTAACAACATTGTAACAAACAATTCTTATATTAAACTTTAAACAAGATTATGAGAATAATTCAAGAAATAATCATAAAGGGTAAACAAGAAATCAAACTATACAAAATTCGGAATCAAGATCATCCAAACAAAGTATGAACATGAGTGAATTTATTTTAACACAACAAACATGACGGATTAAACGATTAAATCAATATATTCCTTTAACACAACTAAATTCTTTAAACAAATAACAAGATTGACGAAGAAACAATTATGAACTTAAACTTGAACTTAACAATACTAACAATTTCTAACAATACATAAACACATGAAACAAATTGAAGAAATAGTTAATTAAATTTCAATTTGAATCTAACAAACATCAAACTAACAAATATTCACTTAAATAATAATACAAACATGACATGAATATGAAAACAACTAATTAAACTTCTATTTTGAAATCTGAAAATTAATTTAACAAACAACATGAACACACTAGAAAATTATTTCAATGATGAACAACGAACAAAACAAGGATTAAATCGTTTAACGATTTTGGATCCGGAGAATATCAAACAAAAATATGGACAAAAATAAAACTCAAAAACAACTAACCAGAGGTGAATCAACGACGAACTTTGATTGTAAACAAATCTGTCCGAGCCTCGACCAAAGCTCGAACGAAAGACGACGAAGACGAAGAAGAAGTAGAAGCAGCGGCGGAGGAAGGAGGAGCAGCGGCAGCGTCGCGGACAGCCATGGCTGCTCGTCGCAGCTGGACACGGGCAGCAGTTGACGCGGCAGAACAGGAGCAGCTGGTCGACCATGGCAGCATGAAGCAGAAGCTCGCAGCTAGCAACAATGGCGAGGAGCTGGAGCCGCAGCCTTGCGCAATTTCGAGCAGCAACAACGACAACTACGGAGGAGGAGCAGCTGGTCGTCTACTGCTGCTGCGTTCAGCAGCTTATGGAGAAAATGGAGCAGCAGTTCGGGAAGCCATGGACGACGCAGAGGTAGCAAGAAAAAGCAACAAACATGGCGATGGGTTGACGACGAAGACGCAGCCATGGACGAGCCTTTTGAGCTTGACATGGAGAAGATGGGCTTCTTGGTGGTGTGTGCGCTTGTGTCGAAGGAGATTAAGCTGCTGGAGCTTAGCCATGGCAGCCATGGATGTGTGTTTTAGAGTTTGGAGAAGAAAGAAGAAAAGAAGAAAGAGAAGAAAGGGGGGGGGGGACAGAGTTGACCCGGTTTGAAATGGACTGGGTCGTTTGGGAAGATTGGGCCATTTTTTGGGCCTGTGGCTTGAAATCGAAGAAGAGGCCCAATTCCCACTTTCTTTATATTTTCGCTCTCTTTTCTTCTTTTTATTTCTCTAAAACTAAATTATAAAAATACTTAAATTATTATTAAGAACTAAATTAAGTTATAAAAGCGCAAATTAACTTCCAATAACAATTAACGCACAATTAAGTAATAATTAAGCATAAAATTGTATATTTGGACATTAAATGCTAAAAATGCAAACGATGCCTATTTTTGTAAATTTTTATTTTTTTGTAAACAAACTTAATTACTAACAAATTATAGAATTAAATCCTACATACAAAATGCGACATATTTTTATATTTTTTATTAATTTAGCAAATAAACATGCACAGACAAATACAAATAATTATTCAAAATATCACAAAATATCACAAAATTGCACACCAAGGAAAATTATTTTATTTTTGAATTTTTGGGAGTAATTCTCATATTGGGCAAAAATCACGTGCTTACAGCTGCCCCTCTTTGCCCGAAGACACGTAGGGTTTTCGTGCAAAGATAAAGCGAGCGATTTTTGCCCATCCGAGTACTCCGTGTGAACCTCACCCCTCCCCCCAATATAATGAAACCCTTATTTTGGCTCTTCAGACATTATAAAATAATGCTTGATAACAAGAAGAAAAGTATGAACGGAAGTTTGAAGGAAAGAAAAAAAATGCTTGATAACAAGAAGAAAAGTATGAAAGGAAGTTTGAAGGAATGTTTTGAATGGATTTTCATAAAATCCTAACACCTTTAAATAACAGAATTTTTTTATGTAAAACGCAGTATCATACCGCGCTTTATATATTTGAATTATTGTTATGTCAGTTAACCACAGAACACTTATTGGTGGGCCCAAGAAAGAAGTAAAATGCAGTATAATACTGCGATGTATGTAAAATGCGGTATTATACTGTGCTTTACTTTAACGGCTAAAATTCTATTAAAGTAAAACGCAATATAATACCGCATTTTATGTAGAAAAGTAACTTTTTTAACACTGTAGAAACGTGTTTTGAGTCCAAAAAGTTAGCATTTAGGATTCGAACTCTATTCCTACATAACTTAATCACATAGGAGAAGATACATGTGGCTAGAATAGTACTCCCTCCTTTCACTTTTACTTGACACATTTTAACTTTTCACGTCCCTTAAGAAATAATAAATAAAGTGCATAATTTACCATGATACCCATATTAATTGATGCATATTTTATTGGATTTGAAAAAATAATTTGAAATGAATAATAAATATTATAGGTATAATAGGGAATTTTTTTTTGTCTTCTCTTAATATGCGTAAAGTGACAAGTAAAAATAAAAATCTATTTTTAATATTCATGCCAAGTAAAAGTGATCGGGGAAGTTAATTTAAGATACATTTACAGAAATACTTGAAGAAATAAATACACGACACAATCTCAGAGGAGAATTTATTTCATTAGGCGGCCTTAATATGCTCCTTTTTCAGTTGAGGTTTTTTCCAACAGATAATTTTTGGCCAGCAGAAATATTAAGCAGTGAGAACACTGGTGTGTTTTGTATGAATGAAAACATTTTTCAAAAAATATTTTATAATTTTTTCATGTTTGGTTGATAAAAGGTTTTGGAAAATATTTTTCTCATAAACTAATTTTCCTCCAATTGGAAGAAATTGCTTTTTTCCTATCAAAAGAAGGGAAAACATTTTCCAAAACTCTTTTTCAACATTCTCCACCCTTTTGCCCAACCTCATCCACCCCCAACCATCCCAACCTGTAACGACCCGACCGGTCGCTTTGAGCATTTGCACTTCGCTCGGTAGTTTGGGGGCACGAGTAGCTCCGTATGATGTATTAGGACTTGTGTGCAAAAATTTGGGTTCATTTCTAGTTGATTTGATATGTTTTGGCGTGAGTTTTTGGAAGTCAAAAGTTCGAAAGTTTATTATGTTTTATTTGAGGGGCATTTCGTCGTTTCAATATCGTTATGTGTGTTTTGAGGTCTCGAATAGGTCCGTATTATGATATGGAACATTTTTTGTATGTTTACGGAGTCCCGAGGGGCTCAGGTGAGTTTCGGATAGGTTTGGGTTGTGTTGCACTCATTTTTCTTGTGTTTCGACGTCGTTTCTTCAAGCATAAATAGTACCATACTGAACAAATGAGCTCCAATTTCTGTTTTTATTGAGGCATTAGATCCGTATCATAATTACGGAGCCATAAAAAAAATCGTCAAATTTGGATATCGTATGAGAACTTTATGGTCATTTTACTAAGGATTGGATTGCCAAATTTTTCAGATTAATTACGAAATTACCACTGCTGCGTATTTAAAAATCTGCACTATTTTCAAATATTGAAACCAACATATCTCCTTCAATATAAGGTCAAATGGAGTGATTCAAGAGCCTAACTTGACTATAAATTCACAAGAAATATATTGGAAGTATCAAAAGTGAGTTTCGAGATCTTTTAGCATAAGAAACGAGGCAGAACAATGTTAACATAAGGGTTTTGTGCATTTAACATATTCTGAGTTGGGGAGCTCAGGATTGGGTAATTTATTTGAGGTGTTTTTCATCATATGAATGGGGTAAGTGTTCTATACTCGGTTTTAGTTGTATTTCATGAATCTATCTTCGATTTTTAACTTTTGGCTGATGAATTTTAAAGAAGAAATTGAGGGTTTTGGTCTAAAATTTCATAATATGAATTTTTGAGTTTTGAACACTGATTCGGAGTCGTATTTGAGTGAAACTAGTATGATTGAACTCGTAATTGAATGGGTTGACGGATTTTGTAGGTTTTATCGAGTTTTGAGGTGTGGGCTCGGGTTGGGATTGTTTGCCAATTTTGGGATTTTGATTAAAGATTCGAATTTTTTCAATTGGGATTGGTTCCTTTAGCATTGTTTGATATATTTGAGTTGTTTTTGATTAGTTTCGAGCCATTCAGAGGTCGGAACACGCGTGATAGGATTCTTGGAGCATCGCTTGCCTTACTCGGTATCGGAATTGGCTTGTTTAAGATAAGCAACTCTCCTAAACTTAGTGTTGAGGGTATAAAACCCCGAATTATGTGTTATTTGATTGGTGTTAAGGTGACGCACATGCTAGGTGATGGGCGTGTGGGTGTGCACCCTGTGAGTTGTGACTCTGTTGTTTCTTGGGCCCTATTTTATTGATATCTGTATTTTCACCATGTGATAAGATAAATGAGTTGTACATTATGCTAGATATCATGTTTAGGATTTATGCTGATAATGTCAGGACCCATAGTGGTCGTTTCGTGCTTTCATCTCATTGAATTCATTGATATTTCGTACTCAGTCACATTCATGCATTCATATCATATCTCAGCGTAAGTTGTAACTTATTGATCCATCATATCATTGTTCCTAGTCCGTTTTTATGACATTGTGAGCCCATGGGTGAGACTAGAAAGATTGATGACTGAGTGATGTCGAGAGCCTGATTATGAGTGACATTTATGGGATTGGGCTGCACGCCGTAGCGAATTATTGATTATGCCTTCGTTGAGTTATTGTAGCGCTTGGACTGAAGGAGCCCCTACAGAGTCTACATACCCCAGTGAGCGCGGATAATAATATTGAGGGATGGATTTTCCCTGGACATGGATTTGTCCGATGTACTTGATTACATTCAGGGATGAATCTTCCCTTGGTATGGAGATGGATCTTCTTGATGAGGCTGGATTGGCCTGTTTCCTCGGTACTTGGTGACTTATAGTCAGTGATGTATATATTCCGGAATGGATCTTCCCTTTGCTGTATGGGCCATATACAATACTGAGTGGTTGATTATAATGAGTGGAAGGTATGATACAGTGAGGTTGATTACACTAAGAGTGTGCGTACATGATTCATCTATGAGATACATGACATTGGCATGCATATATGACATACATGCATAGAGATACATTTTCCTCAAGCTGTACGGTATCCCTTCATTTATGACATTTTGCACATCGATATGTGGTCATAGAGAGGTATCTTATACTTTCTATCTGGAAAGAAAATGAAACATCTTATTTATTATGAAAAGGGGTTTTGGAAAAGAAAATACAATTTTTTAAACTATCTCATATTTTATGATGTTTTCGGTGTAGAATTCGAGTTTTCACTGATACTTTTGAAAGGTGGAACTATTTTAGGAAAACTGTAAAAGAGCAAAACACATTATCTCTGAGTTACTTCCTTATTTATATACTTTACATTGTTCTGAACTGTTATTGGATATTTGTGTTGGACCCGACCTATGTTCCAGCTCGTCACTACTTTTAACCTGAGGTTAGGTTTGTTAATTTTTGAGTACATGGGGTCAGTTGTACTCATACTACACTTCCTGCACATTGTGTGCAGATCCTGGATATCGATGTTGCTACGTTCGATGGTTTCTAGATTTGAAGGTGTACCTGCATCCTTGATGTAGCTGCCTCTTGTTAATGGTAGCCTTAGCTTTATAAAACTCTGTTTATGTACCTTTCAAATCGAAGATGTATTTTCGTCATATCGGCTTTGTGAACTCTATTCTTAGAAGCTCATGATTTGTACTACCAGTCATTGGGGAATGTATAAAATTTAGTTAACTTTTTTATTTAAATGTTTGGTTGACTTTAATGGAATTGGATAGTTATTAGTTGGCTTACCTAGCGAGTTGGGTTAGATGCCATCACGACTAATGGATTTTGGGTCGTGACAGATTGGTATCAGAGCTCTAGGTTCATAGGTTCTACAAGTCATGAGCAAGTGTCTAGTAGAGTTTTGCAGATCGGTATGATGGCGTCCATATCTATCTTCGAGATGTTACAGGACATTTAAGATATACTTCCCATCTTTATTTCCTTATCGTGCGACATTGATTTAGCTTGAAGCATAACTCTTTGAATTCTGTCCACGCATTCGTATGCGCATGTGAGCGCTCGGTATCAGTTGTACATCGATGGCTTGTGATTCCATGGAAGAGGTGAGAGATGTAATTTCGGTATGCCGATGATGGGCAAGTCTGGAGGACTTGAGGCTGGGTTTTTATTGTAGCTTGAGCACTGAGGTGTTGATTGTGTGAGCATGTGCTTTTGTATTTATATGTCCGGAAGTGTCCCTATTAGTGGAATTTATGGCTGGATGGCTATGTGATGAGTATGATGTGACTGCATGATGTGTTCATATGATTTGAATGCGACGAGAAGGGTTGCTTGAGGTGTATAAAGAACTATTCAGTGCTTGATTTCCATCTTGATTTGACGTATAATCTCGAGTTATGGGTGTGTTGAAGGATCCTTTTCATGTTGTTTAGTCGAGGAGTGGAGTAGATTTTCATATTGTAACATGAGTTCAGACTTAGGAAGATTAAGTGGTTGCGTAATAGTTATGACCGTGGAAGGGTATAGAGAGAGGTCGGTTTGAGGCAAAGTAGGTAGGCTATCTCCTGCGGGGTATCCTGAGGTTTGTGTGATCCCTAGATTGTTTGTTGGGAGTTCTCTTTAACCAGTGAAATATGTGTTGCAATTTGAGTTTGGATCGCTTATGAGAGTGGGCTTGACTGTTACGAGGATGAATACGAGATTTGCAAATGATTTGAGGCATTATATGGTTTGTGTTGCATAAACTTATGGAGGATTTAGTTGAATCTCACTACGGTATTATGGCTGTAATAGAGTATGGGCATTGGGAGTTATGGTGTGTTTGTTCTATGGCTTTGAGC
The DNA here is from genome assembly GCF_000715075.1 of Nicotiana tabacum. Lineage (NCBI taxonomy): Eukaryota > Viridiplantae > Streptophyta > Magnoliopsida > Solanales > Solanaceae > Nicotiana > Nicotiana tabacum. The sequence continues at coordinate 156,533,933 of NC_134085.1, forward strand.
CAAGTGGGGGAGTCCGCTATTGATAAGTTAATTTCACAGTTATATGTTGTATTGGTTTCGATTTGAGGTATACTTGTGAATGAGTTATGTTCTGCAGAGTGTGAGATCGATGATGACTCGAGTAAAGAAAATTTTGGATAAGGGTTGTGTTATGATTTATGGATATATGAGAAATATTGGATGATTGAGTTGTTATTTGTAAAGGATGTAGCATGCATGGAGTAGGGTTTCACTCGGTTGCTTAGAAGAGTGGATTACTTCCTTGGGTGTTGTTGTGCTATGGGGCACAGATTGTTCGGTTTGTTTGATTAGTTTAATTGAAATCTGAGTAGAGTGGAAGAATCTCAAGAATGGTTCTAATGGATGCAAGATCCAAATGTGGCAATTGAGAATTTTGTAGATTTGTACATGGCTAGAATCGGGGGGTTACATTGGATGGTGTCGAGACTCGCAGTTTTTATATATCATTATGGATTATACGTTCAGTATCAGGAAGGTAAAACTAATAGCTTTAAATTTACAGAAGGTCTCTTCAGAGTGTGTATCTCAGTTGTGGTACTTTTGGGGTGATTAAGAGAGTATTCAGCGGCTTATGAGCCTTAGGGGTGTGGTTTATGCTAGGGTCATGTGTGGTGAGTCTTGGTTGAGGATTGAGGTATTATGGCAAGGAGAAGTATCAATTTGAAGGTAATTCAAAAGGAACTAGGACAACTTGGTAGTAGGTTGGATCGACATGGTAATGTGTGCAATTGGCTCTTTTGGTACTTATGAGGTAGTGAGTTTCTACAGGTGTTTGTGGCGGTACTCTTGAGTTTGGGTGGCCTACGTGGCTTGGTTGAGTTAGAGAGATTCAGTTATGATGGTTTGGTTATGTGCAGATGGGTTTCGGAGAGTTCTCGATGGTTTCTACCATGATTTGAGATGTATATTTTCTACTGGCGTGAGGAGCATGTGATGTATAGTAATTTTCTCCGGATGAAATCAAATGAAAAGTTCTTGGCTAATTGAGTGAGTAGTTGCTTGTGACTCGGAGTGGATTATGAAGTTCTCATATTTTTTGTATGATGGCATATTATATGTGGTGTGTTGTGTAGGATTGAGATTTGCATGTGTAAGATCACGGTTCAGTTTTGAAGGGGAGGTCATGAGTCCTTAGGCAACATGGACAGTTTCAGATTACTAGGTAAATAACATTACTATTTGGTATGGCTTGATGAGAGTATACATTTCAGAAGGGGGGATGTGTTTTGATTTATGGATACTCCATTGGTATTGCGGCACTCTTCTAGTTGATCGACTGCTGGTGTTCAAATTTGTCTTTGTGGCACAAAAGAATTATAGAAGTATTCCTTGTGGGATGATCGTGTATGCAAGATGTGTTAGACATTCAAGTGGTAGAGTTGGGATCAGATATGGAGATTTATGTGTTCTATGGATTTGGAGACTGGGAGCTCTCAGGAGCAGATTGTTGCATGGTTGTGGACTGTGAAGTGTGGCTGAAGCTATCCAAGTGATATATGTGTTATGATTTAGTTATTGTGGACTTTCGGAGGATTATTTATCTATTTGTGGATGACTAGAGTTGATTTGAGGGTCAATTGGTTGACTCTGAACTGCTATTATTGAGGGAGGTGTCATTCAGTTGTAGTTGAACTTATTCGTGTTCTGAAATGACCTATGAGTTACCCTTCTATGTTACGAGGAGTTGTGAATCGTTGGTTATATGCATACATGGTACGGTTCTATTTGGGCTTATAGCGGGAATTTGAGCAAGATGAGTATTCAGGTATTGCGTGATTTATTGCGAGTTGTCTATGTTCTTTTCGAATGGTGGCATTGTGTTATTTGCTCTCCGTGGTTGTGGTAATGCACTTTGATTTCTTGATGTCGAATTTCGAATGGTTATGGGTTTTGCCCAGGGTGGCTCGAGGTATATAATACGGACCAACATTTGGATGGGATCACATATTGTAGCAGAGTTATGTATAGGTATGACCCTTTGTGATAGATTCATGAGTTTTGGTTCTACAATGTGTCATAGGTTCTTAGCATTGCGTCATGGTGATACCCGTTGAGCTTGTGGACAGGTTCTCTTGTTTGATGTCATTTTCCATGATTGAGTACATTTGGGATGTTGCTATTGGGTGCACGAATTGCACATGTTATGGCTTTGGATTGTATTGATGTATCATGTCACTAGAGTGGTCGTGTTGGATGTGATGAGGTCATTGTATTTAGAATAGGTGCTATCGGATCTGATTGCGGTATATTTGGAAGGATGTTGTTGTTGATCAGTTTAAAAAATTTCTATAGTTCCTTTCGAAAGAGAGGGAGTTCCACAACTTGTTAATGTGATGTATGGTTATGAGTTTCTGCATGCTTCATTCATCATTGGCATTATATGAAGGTGTTAGAACGAGACTTTGTTTGATAAGAGGTTTATAACCGGTATTGGGCTATTTTGAGCAGCTATTATAATTAGAAGTTATCGCTATGAGTGTTTGAGTTATATGGCATATCATGTGATTTCATCTTGAGTTATGACTATGGCTTGATATAGCTTCTTCAGACTTATATAGTGTGTAGATGCGAGATTCTAATCTTATAGAAAATTTTGGATGTGAAAATTGGATTTTAAGGCTTTTGGGCTAGGTTGGATTAAGAAATTTCAGTCATGTTGTGTTATCAGATCTATATGGGATAGGATAACATGGGATCACCCCCGGGTATGCGCATAGTGAGGTTGCACGGCGATTTAATGGATTTTGGAACAATTCTGGGCACGTTCTAGGACGAATGTATGTTTAAGTGGGGGAGAATGTAACGACCCGACGGATTGTTTTGAGCATTTGTACTTCGCTCGGTTGTTTTGGGGCACGAGTAGCTCCGTATGATGTATTAGGACTTGTGTGCAAAAATTAGGGTTCATTCCGAGTTGATTTGATATGTTTCGGCGTGAGTTTTTGGAAGTCGAAAGTTTGAAAGTTCATTAAGTTTGATTTTAGGTGCATTTTGTCGTTTCGATATTATTATGTGTGATTTGAGGCCTCACGTAGGTCTGTATTGTGATATGGAACTTTTTTTATATGTTTAGAGGGGGTCCTGAGGGGCTCAGGTGAGTTTTGGATAGGCTTGGGTTGTGTTGCGCTCGTTTTTCTTGTATTTCGACGTCGTTTCTTCAAGCATAAATAGTACCACATTGAACAAATGAGCTCTCATTTCTATTTTTATTGAAGCATTAGATCCGTATCGTAATTACGGAGCCATAGCAAAAAGAATCATCAAATTTGGACATCGTATGAGGATTTTATGATCATTTTACTAAGAATTGGGTTGCTAAATTTACAGATTAATTACGAAATTGTCACTGCTGCGTATTTAAAAATCTGCACTATTTTCAAATATTGAAACCAACGTATTTCCTTCAATATAAGGTCAAATGGAGTGATTCAAGAGTCTAACTTGACTAGAATTTCACAAGGAATCTCCTTCAATATAAGGTCAAAACGAAGGTTTTGTGCATTTAACATATTTTGAGTTGGGGAGCTCGGAATTAGGCAACGTTTCGAGGTGCTTTTCAACATATGAATTGTGGTAAATGTTCTCTACTTGATTTTATTTATACTTAATGAATCTATCGATTTTAGCTTTTGGTTGATGAATTTTAAAGAAGAAATTGGGGGGTTTGGCATAAAGTTTCATAATATTAATTTTTGAGTTTTGAACATCGATTCGGAGTCGGATTTGAGTGAAACTAGTATGGTTGAACTCGTAATTGAATGAGTTGACGGATTTTGTGAGTTTTGTCGAGTTCCGAGGTGAGGGCTCGGGTTGGGCTTTTTGGCCAATTTTGTGCTTTTCATTAAAGATTCGACCTTTTTCTATTGGGATTGGTTCCTTTAGCATTATTTGATGTATTTGAATTGATTTTGATTAGTTTCGAGCCATTTGGAGGTCGGAACACGCGTGATGGGATTCTTGGGGCATCGCTTGGCTTGCTCAGTGTCGGAATTGGCTTGTTTAAGATAAGTAACTTTTCTAAACTTAGTACTGAGGATATAAAACCCCGAATTATGTGCTATTTGATTGGTGTTGAGATGACGCACTTGTTAGGTGACGGGCATGTGGGCGTGCACCCTGTGAGTTGTGACTCTATTGTTTCCAGGGCCCTATTTTATTGATATAATGTTTTCACCATGTGATAATATAAATGAGCTGTACATCATGCTAGATATCATGTTTAGGATTTATGATGGTAATGTTGGGACCCATAATGGTCGTTTCTTGCTGTCATCTCATTGAATTCATTGATATTTCATACTCAGTCACATTCATGCATTCATATCATATCTCGGTCTATGTTATTACTTATTGATACATTATATCATTGTTCCGGGTCTGTTTTCATGACATTGTGAGCCCGTGGGTAAGACTTGAGAGATTGATGACTGAGTGAGGCCGAGAGCCTGATTATGAATGACAGTTATATGATTGGATTGCACGCCGCAGCAGATTATTGATTATGCCTTCATTGGTTTGTTATAGTGCTTGGGCTGAAGGAGCTCCTCCGGAGTCTACACACCCCTAGTGAGCGCGAATGATATTATTGAGGGATGAAATTTCCTTGGATATGGATTTGTCCGACGTACATGATTACATTCAGGGATGGATCTTCCCCTGGTATGGAGATGGATCTTCTCCATGAGGCTGGATTGGCATGTTTCCTCGGTACTGGGTGACTTATAGTTTGTGATGTATATATATTCCGGGATGGATCTTCCCTGGGCCGAATGAGCCATCTACAGTACCGAGTGGTTAATTATGATGAGTGGAAGGTGTGATACAGTGAGGTTGAGTACTCTGAGAGTGTGTGTACATGATTCTTCTATGAGATACATGACATTGGCATGCATATATGACATAGATGCATAGAGATACATTTTCCTCATGCTGTACGATATCCCGTCATTTATGACATTTTACACATATTGATATGTGGTCATAGAGAGGTATCTCACACTTGATATCTGGAAAGAAAATGAATCATCTTATTTATTGTGAAAATGGTTTATGGAAAAGAAAATAGAGTTTTTTAAACTATCTCATATTTCACGACGTTTTCGGTAAAGAATTTGAGTTTTCACTGATACTCTTGAAAGGCGGAACTATTTTGGAAAAACTGTGAAAAAGCAGAACACTTTATTTCTAAGTTACTTCCTTATTTATATGATTTACATTATTCTGAATTGTTATTGGATATTGGTATTGGACCCGACCTATGTTCTAGCTTGTCACTGCTTTCAACCTGAGGCTAGGTTTGTTACTTTTTGAGTATATGGGGTCGATTGTACTCATACTGCACTTCCTGCACATTGCGTGCAGATCCCGAATGCCGATGTTGTTGCGCTTGATGGTTGCTGGATTTGAAGGTGTACATGCGTCCTTGATGTAGCTGCCTCTTGTTCATGGTAGCCTTAGCTTTATAAAACTCTGTTTATGTACTTTTGAAATAGAAGATGCATTTTTTTCATATCGACTTTGTGAACTTTATTCTTAGAAGCTCCTGATTTTTACTACCAGTCTTTGAAAAATGTATAAAATTCAGTTAACTTCTCTATTTAATTGTTTGGTTGACTTTAATGGAATTGGATAGTTATTAGTTGCCTTACCTAGCGGGTTGGGTTATGTGTCATCACGACTAATGGATTATGGGTCATGACACAACCCCTACTCCCTCACCACATCCCCACCCACCCCAACCTCGTCCACCACCCATCCTAAATAGAAAAATTAATAAGAGTACTTTTCTTTCATGTTGCAAATAGAGTACTTTTTTTTATTTCATCAAAATGAGTATATTCTTTTAATGATGTAGAACATTTTCATTATGTCGAAAAAGTATTTTTTTTTATTCTAACAAAACGGTTATTTTCTTTTCCTGGAATAGAACAAGTATTTTTTTCAACAAAATGAGTATTTTCTTTTCATGATAAAAGAAATATTTTCTTTCATTTCAACAAAACGAGTACTCTCTTTTCATGATGTAGAAAAAGTATTTTCTTTCATTTTAACAGATTAAGTATTTTTTTTTCCCGATGTAAAAAATATTTTGTTTTCTTTTAACAAAACGATCACTTTCTTTTCATGATATAAAAAAAATATTTTCTTTCATTTTGACAAAATGAGTATTTTCTTTTTATGATGTAAAAAAAGTATTTTCTTTCATATCAACAAAATGTATACTTTCTTTTCATGATGTAGAAAAAAGTATTTTCTTTCATTTCAACAAACTGAGTATTTTTTTTCATTCAACAACATGAGTAATTCTTTTTATGTTGTAAAAATGATACTTTCTCTTGCTCCTCATAATCGGAAATTATCGCCATGGATTGATCAAGATGGGGATAAGGGTTTTGTTATTGATTTGAGGAGAGTAGTATATGAATGAAGACTGAAGAGGAAAACGAAGTAGAGGTTTTCAGTCAAATGTAAGACAGCGAGGAGAATTCCAGAAGGCCTTAAATAAATAGATGCTGACCAGAAGTGTGTCAAAATAGATAGTCAGGGAAAGGGAAGGAGGATAGAGATTACGAGCGGCGAACGGGCGGGTCGGGTCTGATATGGTTCGAATCGAAAATGGGTAATGAAAAAACGGATCAATTATCCGATCCGACTCATATTTAATACGGATAAAAAATGTGTTAACCGGCGGATAATATGGATAATCATATTATCCAAGATTTCTAGTATATGATCACTTTTGGGAGAATTCTTAGTCTCCCTAACTTGAGGAAGCCCAAATTTGAAGTTTTACAAATGTAAAAGTTAGACCCATTGGTTATCCATTTTCTAAATTGATAATATGGTTCTTATTCAAATTCGACCCGTTTTTTAAAAAGTTCATTATCTAACCAATTTTTTAGTGAATAATATGAGTGATTAACTATTTTTTTTAACCATTTTGCCACCCCTAATAGAGATATAGGAAGGGATGGGAAGATGATGTGACAAAATGTAAATGTTTTGGGTCTGGATGATTGAATAATAAATTTTTATTTACACCAAAAAAATGACACTTTCTTTGTCAACAACAAAAAAGTATTTTCTTTTTTGTTATCAAGCTCAAATTCCAATGTTCTTGTATGAAAAAATAAAGTAGCACATTAGTTTCTTTGGGTTTGTGTGAATTTAAAAAATAATAATTAAATTCTTAAAGAAAATAGAGTCATGGAGGGAGCGGGAGGAGGGAATATAGGAAACATGAGGATTTTGGGGAAGGTAGGTTGAGGAAAGTAGCATAAAAAATTATTTTCCTAAAAGTATTTTATACTCTCTAACCAAACACTAAGAATATTTTCCGGAAAAAGTTTTTTAGTACTTACCAACAAAACAAGGGAAAATAAGTAATAGAATCACTCCTTCATATATACCAAACACACCGCAAGTTACTATCTCTCTATACTTCATGGTGACTAACAGACTAAGTCGATTGAAATTCCAATTGCGCATTCACATGGAAAAATCTTACAACACTGTGAGTAAACTATCTGATATATTGAGTTGTTATTTTGATATGTCTTTTGATATGACTCTTGGATAGGAAAAGGATAAGAATATAAAAGTATCAGTAGATTTGTTGTTTTAATTTTTAATGTGTGGACAAAGGGCGGATCCACCTTTTAGGGTGGGGTGGTACGGCACCCGCAAGGTTGGTAAATTATCTTAAACTAAGTTAAATATTTGATCATATCACCCTTAATTAGTTACAAATTAGACAAAACTGTGGTTGAGGTTGGTAGTTAGAAGTGGTTACACCACTATAAGCCAGCTGTTAATGAGTTGGATTATAGTAGAATTCAGTTAACAAGTTAGTTAGTTAGCCTTATGTATAAATAGGAAACTTTATTTTCATTTCAGACTTGTAGCTCAATATTGAATCAGTGATAATGTATTTCACTTCCTTTCCTCTCTCATCTCATTTCCTCTTCTGCTCACCGCCATAGCTGGCCTCCATTAACATTGTATCAGAGCTCCGGTGATGTTACCTGATTCAACAATTAGGAGAAGCTTGTTGTGAAGAGAAGCAAGTAGAAAATTCCCACAAATTGAGCTCGTATTCAAATCTGTGATCGACGGCGATAGTTCCTCTGTGACTGAATCTCGATTCACTAAAAATTTCAATCTCAATTGTTGATTCCGAAGATCTGCTAATTTATTACAAAATGACTACCGAAGAAAGTACATCCACTACCCCAGCCACTCCAACACTACATGATCAGAATGTAGACCTAATTCATCACAATCACTCACTTTATATCCACCCATATGATACACAAGGTGCAGTTCTCATTTCAATTCAACTTCAAGGTTCTGAGAATTATCCATTGCGGAGTAGATCTATGAAAATTGTATTGCATGAAAAAAGCAAACTAGGTTTTGTGTTAGGAACCTATAAAAAATACATATTTGATCCTAGCTTACATGAGCTATGGGACAGGTGTAATGCTATTGTGTTGGCTTGGATAAGGAACACTGCAGCCACAAATTTACTTAGTCCTGTGATATATGCTTTTGATGCTCACAAGGTTTGGGAAGACCTTCGTGAGAGGTTTGATAAGGTCAATGCATCTAGATCATTCTACCTTCACAAGGAAATGTCGAAGATAACACAAGGTCTGTTATATGTGTCTGAATATTTTTCAAAACTTAGAGAATTATGGGATGAATATGAGGATTAGTTCCTCCTCCTTCGTGTGGTTGTCAAGAATCTAAACAAAATGCAAAACATTATCAGCTGCTAATTCTTGCTAGGCTAAATGATACTTTTGACAATGCTATGGATCATATTCTTATGACTAGACTAGTACCTAATATAAACCAAGCGTATGCAATGATCATTAATGTGAAAAGCTAGAGAAGAAACAATGTTACTATTGGTGTTGGTGATCCTACAGCTCTACTGAGTATTAGATCCCTTACTGGTAGTTACAATCATGGTTATAAGCCCAGAAACAACTTTGGAAAGTCATCTATTCAATGTGACTTTTATCATCTTGAAGGCCACACTAGAGACAATTGTTATAAACTTTTTGGTTACCCCACTAATTTTAGAGGCAAGAAAGGAGGGGAGGTACTCCTGATTTCAAAGGTGCATATGCACACACTGCCAGCATATGATATGATTCACCTAACAAACAAGGAGGTACTGCTAATATAGTTCCATCATATGCTTCAGCAGCTGATAGTTCTTCAGCAACAAGTGCCTCTTTGGCACCTTTCTTCACTCAGGATCAATACAATCAGATCCTGCAGATGCTGAACAAAGGTAAGCAAGTTGAAAACTATGGCTAATTCTGCAACAATGAATACTACAGGTACAATAACATCTCTCATGTCTCATCTAGTGAGAAATAACTTGATTATAGATACATGTGCTGCTAATCATATGGCTCACAACTTGAATCTACTAAGCAATATTACGAAATTATCAAACAGTGACAAAAATTCAGTTCAACCTCCTAATGGTGAAAAGGTTACTATTAGCCACACTGGTGATCCACCATTGTTTAAGGATAAATTAGTACATCATATTCTCTATATATTCTATATTTCAAGTTCAATCTAATGTCAGTGTGAAAAATCACAAAAGAGCTAAGATGTCTAGTAGCTTTCTTTTCTAACTTCTGCATATTTTAGGAGCTCTTCACTTGGAAGGTAATGAGGATTGGTAAGGAGGAGCATGATCTCTACATTCTGAAGCACAAAGAATAAGATGTTCCCAAGCAACTGTCAGATCCTAGGCCAATTCATTCCATTCCTCTTGTAAATACCATTATTAGTGAGTCCAAAACAAATAATGCTAGAACGAAAAATAAGAATTATACTGAGCATGTAGATGATATTTTCTTGTGGCATAAGAGGTAGGTCATGCACCATTAAGAGTTCTAAAGAAGATAGGAAGTCTGCCTAATATTTAGTTGAAGGAGCATTTCTGTACAATGTGTCCCGTTGCTAAGCAAACAAAAATTCCTTTTTCTTCAAGTAATGCATGTGCTATTAATGCATTTGATCTCATACATATTGGTGTTTGGGGACCATACGGAGTACCTACTCATAATAGTAGGAGGTATTTTATGACTTTGGTGGATGACTACTCAAGGTTTATATGTCTTTTCTTAATGAATTATAACGTTGAATCTATTATGATCTTGAGAAATTTTCTATTATTAGTCAAAAATCAATTTCACAACAGTGTCAAGTGTCTAAGGTTAGAAAATGGTATTGAATTCTTTAACAAACAAGTCACATGCTGCTATAAAAACATGGCATAGTTCATCAAAGTTCTTGTGTATACACTCCTTTACAAAATGATAGAGTTGAAAGAAGACATAAGTCTATTCTTGATATGGCTAGGGCCTTAAGGTTTCAGGCCTGTGTCCCACTAAAACTTTGGAGAGAGTGTGTTTCTACTGTTGCGTACATTTTGAATAGGCTGCCTACTATTGTATTGAAGGGTGCATCTCCCTTTGAAAAACTGTTTCACTAGTCTCCATCTTTATAACATCTCAAAATTTTTGGGAGTCTGTGTTATGCAACTAACCTAAAGAAAACAGATAAATTCTATCCTAGAGCTGTTCCTGCTGTTCATCTAGGCTATTCATCTATTCATAAGGGTAAGGGTTATACTCTGTATGACCTTAGATCTCAACTCTTCTTTGTTAGAAGAGTCACTATGTTCAGAGAGGATATTTTCCATTCAAACATCTACACACAATTCCATCTCTTTTGTTTCCAGTTCTAGAGTTTAGAGACATTGAGTGTCCTGCTCTGCATAATCTTGACTCCCTTAGTCCATCTGCTTCTCCATGTCCTTCTATGCCTTCCTTGAGTGATCACCCTATTCCATACTTGTCATCCTCGCCTTCTCTTCCTCCTACTGATCATTCTTCTTTACCTCCTCTTCCTTCACCTACTAATCCTGGTTTAAGGATATCTTCTAGGGTGACTAAACCTCCTATATGGATGGAAGACTATGTAGTGCTGACCAAGCCTTCTTCCTGTGCTCACCCTTATCAGAGTATGTAATCTATGATCATCTCTCACCTACCTACAGGACATCACTTGCAACTTATTCAACCATTATTGAGCCAACGTCTTATGGTGAGGCCCAGGCAGATCCCATGTGTATTGAGGCCATGGAAGCTGAGATTTCAGCCTTCGAAACAAATCAGACTTGGACCATTGTTGATATTCCTCAAGATAAGACTCCTATAGGGTATAAATGAGTCTCTAAAATCAAGTACAAGGCCTTAGGAGAGGTTGAAAGATACAAGACCAGACTGGTTTCCAAAGGATATAGTCAAAAGGAAGGTTTAGACTACAGTGAAACCTTCTCTACTATAGCTAAGATGGTGACTGTTAGATCTATGGTGGCTTTGGCTGCAACATCTGAATGGTATATTTTTCAGATGGATGTACACAATGCTTTTCTTCAAGGTGATATTCTTGAAGAGGTGTACATGCACATCCTAGATGGCTTTGCCATCCAGGAGGAGTTACAGCAACAACAGAAGGTTTGCAGGCTTCATAAGTCACTGTATAGGATTAAACAAGCTCTCAGATAGTGGAATTTGAAGCTTACTAGTACACTGACTGACATGGGCTTTGTTCAATTTCACTATGACTATTCTTTGTTCACACATAAGGTAGGTTGTGACCTTGTAATAGTATTGGTATATGTAGGTGATCTGTTGGTGACTGGAACTAGCTTCGCACTCATTCAACAAGTGAGGAAAGATTTACAAGTTAGGTTTAAGATGAAGGATCTGCGATAAATGAAGTATTTTCTTGGTATTGAGTTCTCTAAATCCAGGAAGGGATTTTGATGAATCAAAGGAAGTATGCACTTAAGCTAGTATCTGAAATGGGATTAGCAGGTAGTAGAACAACTACTACTCCACTAGAGTTCAATCACAAGCTCCCCTATGTAGAACTAGACAAGTTTTTACACACTAATGGTAATTCAGTTAACAAAGAACTAGAAGATAGAAGAAGCTACCAAAGGCTGACTGAAAGACTATTATACCTGACTATGAGTAGGCCTGATATTGCCTTTTGTTACGGCCCTAAACCTGAACTCGGTCGTGATGGCGCCTCTCGTGAAGACAAGGCCAGCCAGACCAAAACAGAACACCTCATTTAAATAGTTAAATACCATAAATAGTTCTAAAACTTGATATAATAACCATAATTTGCGGAAGTAACGATAAAAACAGTAGAAACCATCCCGACATAGCCCAAACCGGGGTGTCACAAGTCATGAGCAACTAATAAATCCAAATACTGGTGTACTAGATACAAAATCTGATACAGAAGTTCAAGGACATGAAAATAGTAAGATAAGAGAGGCACGGGGGCTGCGGGTGCCAACAACTACCTCGTAGTCTCCGAAAAACACTACCTGAACTGGGAGGATCAGCACTCAGGAGCAAACTCTGTGATGCCTGAATCTGCACACACGGTGTAGGGAGTAATGTGAGTACTCCGACTCAATGAGTAATAATCATAAATAATGGCTGAAAGCAAGAAAACACGTAAAGGCACAAAGCAATTCTATATCAAGCAGTAAAAATCACTTAAAGTAGTAAATCAGTGAAGAAGTCAAGTGAAATCTCTTTAAATTAGGTAAAACGGTAATTTAGCAGGTAAATAACAAGTAGAAATCCACCCCTCGAGCACAGTGTCAATCACTCAGAACAATATCAGCTCCTCGGGCTCACTCTCATCACTTAGTGCTCATTATCAGCTCTCGGCCCATATATCTCTCATAATAACAGAAATCAGAATAACCGCTGCGACATGCAACCCGATCATACATCGCTACAGCGTGCATTCCGATCCATATAGATAGTCGACTGTGCTCACTAGGGGTATGCAGGGGCTCCTATAGCCCAAGCGCTATATTTTTGCGGCGTGCATCCCGATCCATATAAGTATTGCTGCGGCGTGCAGCCCGATCCATAACATATATAATATCCTAACCATTGGGTTCTCAACCCCTCTCAGTCATTAACCTCACAGCCTCTAGGGAACAATAATAGAAGATAGGGATCTCAGCCCAAAATTCCTCTCATTTAGGAATAGTATGATAAAACCAGCTCGAATCATTTAAAAAAGAGAGAAACATGACCGAGGATATGATTTTTAACAAGTATAGTGAGGAAAATCAGTCAAAATTTCCGAAGGGTTCAAATAGTTGGCACGAAGCCCAAATATGGCAATTAGCCCCAAATCATGATGATAACAAATAAGTTTCAGTCAAATACGTGGTAAAATCATCAGTCGGGACGGACCAAGTCTCAATCCCCATTAGTAAAAGATCCCACTCTCATGATCAAGCACGTGTCTCACCTCAATATAGCACTACAATGTGCAATCCGGGGTTTCAAAGTCTCATGACATCATTTGCAATCATTACTCACCTTGAACCGGCTACAACTCTAGCTCGCGACACCTTTGCCCCTCGAATCGTCCTCCACGTGCGTCGAATCTATCCACAATCAGAACGAATACATCATAATATGCTCAGGGAACAAAACCCAAGAGAAAACAATTGAAAAATATCAAAAATCCCGAAATTAGCAAAACCCGAGCCCCGGGCCCAGTTCTTGAAACTCAGAAATTTTCACATCAACGGGTTCCTTATCCTTCTACGAGTTCATACATATCAAAAGTTCTCAATTCCGACCTCAAATGTCCCTTCAAATCTCAATTCAAAAAGTTCAAAATCTCAAACCCTAGTTCTTCCATTTTTAGCTTATGTTCCAAGAATTTCTAGGTTAATTTCACAATAGAATCACGTTTTAGGTTCATAAATATTACCTCCAATCAATTCTCCTTGAATCCCTCTTTAATTTCCCTCAAAGAGCTCTCAAAATACTTAGCTATGGGGCAAAAATGGCTCAAAATCGCGGATGAAATGTTTTATAAACTCACCGCCCAGTTCTGATATTACTTCTTCGCGATCGTGAAGCACAAATTTTAACTTCCCAAAAATAACCCTATGTGAACGCGACTCAATCCACGCGAACACGAAGCTTCAAGCCTCACACTTACGCGAACGCGTTCCCTCACACGCGAACGCAAAGAACAAACTCCACTGGGCTCCAAATCCTTATACGTGAACGCGACCCTCTCACTGCGAACGCGAAGCACCAAATCTTAACCTTCCGCGAACGCGAGCCTTCAAGCGCAAACGCGAAGATCTAATTCCTGGCCTGCCAAAATCCTTCTACGCGATCGCGACCAGCTCCACGCTATCGCGAAGGCTAATTCTTCTGCAACAACTGATGATCAATTTCTGCAACATTTCAACATGAAAAATGGTCCGATTGACCACCTGAAACTCACCCGAGGCCCCCGGGACCTCAACCAAAAGTACCAACACATCCTAAAACCTCATTCAAACTTGTTCCAATCATCAAAACATCTCAAAAAACACCAAATCCATCAATTCACATCGAACACAAGCCTAAGTTTTCTAAAAACTTCCGAAATACGCTTTCGATAAAAAACCCAACCAAACCACGTCCGAATGACCTGAAATTTTGCACACACATCACAAATTACATAATGAAGCTACAACAACTCTCGTAATTTCATTCCGATCCTCGGATCAAAATCTCACCTACCAACCGAAAATCGCCAAAATACTAACTTCGCCAATTCAAGCCTAATTCTACACCGGACCTCCAAAACCAATTTCGATCACACTCCTAAGTCATAAATCTCCTCCCAAAGCTAACCGAACCATCAGAACTCACATCCGAGCTCTCTAACACACAAGTCAACATCCGGTTGACTTTTCCAAGTTGAACCTTCTCAAAAGAGACTAAGTGTCTCATTTCTTACCAAATCCACTCCAAACGCAACCTACTCAACTCGATCATATAAAACACAGATAATGAAGCATAATAAAGCAGAAATAGGGGAAACAGAGCAGTAACTCATGAGACGACTGGCTGGGTCTTCACATCCTCCCCAACTTAAACAAACGTTAGTCCTCGAACGAGTCAAGAAACATACATGAAGCCTCAAATAGGTGAGGATATTTGCTCTGCATCTCTCGCTCGGTCTCCCAGGTAGCCTCCTCTACAGGCCGACCTCTCCATTGCACTTTCACTGAAGCTATATCCTTTGACCTCAACTTCCAAACCTGATGACCCAGAATAGCTACTGGCTCCACATCAAAGGTCAAATCATCACCCAACTGAACTGTGCCGAAGTCCAAAACGTAAGATGGATCCCTAATATACTTTCGGAGCATACAACACATGAAATACCGGATGTACACTGGACAAGTTGGGTGACAAAGCAAGCTCACAAACCACCTCCCCAATCATCCGAAGTACCTCAAAAGGCCCAATGAACCGCAGACTCAACTTTCCTTTCTTCCCACATCTCATAACACCCTTAATGGGAGAAACCTTCAGCAGACCTTCTCACCAACCATGTAGGACACATCTCGGACCTTCTAGTCCACATAACTCTTCTGTCGCAACTGCGCTGTATGAAGCCTCTCCTGAATCACCTTCACCTTCTCTAAGGCATCCTGAACCAAATCTGTCACCAACAGTCTAGCCTCGCCGGGCTCGAACCAACCGACTGGAGATCTACACCGCCTCCCATACAAAGGCTCATATGGAGCCATCTGAATACTCGACTGGTAGCTGTTGTTACAAGCAAACTTTGCAAGCGGGAGAAACTCGTCCCATGAACCTCCGAAATCAATAATACAAGCATGCAACATGTCCTCCAATATTTGAATAGTATGCTCGGACTGCCCGTCCGTCTGAGGATGAAATGTTGTGCTCAGCTCCACCTGAGTACCCAACTCTCTCTACACGACTCTCCAAAACTGTGAAGTAAACTGAGTGCCTCTATATGAGATGATGGAAACCAGAACACCATGCAACTGAACAATCTCCCGGATATAGATCCCTGCCAACCGCTCTGAAGAATAGGTAGTACACATAGGAATAAAGTGTGCGGACTTTTTCAGCCGATCCACAATCACCCAAATAGCATCAAACTTCTTCAATGTCCGTGGGAGTCCAACAACAAAGTCCATAGTAATCCTCTCCCACTTCCACTAGGGAATAACCATCTGCTGAAGCAAGCCACCCGATCTCTGATGCTCATATTTCACCTGTTGACAATTGAGACACCGAGCTACAAATCCTACAATATCTTTCTTCATTCTTGTCCACCAATAGTGCTGCCTCAAATCCTGGTACATCTTCGCGGCACCCGGATGTATAAAATACTGCGAGCTTTGGGCCTCCTCCAGAATCATCTCCCGTAGCCCATCCACATTGGGCATACAAATCCGACCCTGCATCCTCAACACCCCATCATCACTAATGGTCACATCTCTAGCATCATCATGTTGAATTCTGTCCTTAAGAACAAGAAAATGTGGGTCATCATACTGGCGCTCTCTGATGCGATCAAATAAGGAAGACCGAGAAACCACGCAAGCCAACACCCGACTGGGCTCCGAAATACCTAATCTCACAAACTGATTGGCCAAGGCCTAAACATCAACTGTAAGAGGTCTATCCCTAACTGGAATGTATGTCAAACTCCCCATACTCACTGCCTTTCGTCTCAAAGCATCGGCCACCACATTGGCCTTCCCCGGATGGTACAGTATAGTGATATCATAATCCTTAAGTAACTCCAACCATCTCCGCTGCCTCAAATTAAGATCCTTTTGTTTGAACAAATGCTGAAGACTACGATGATCGGTGAATACCTCACAAGATACGCCATGCAAATAATGCCTCCAAATCTTCAATGCATGAACTATGGCAGCCAACTCCAAATCATGAACAAGGTAGTTCTTCTCATAGGGCTTCAACTGACGAGAAGCATAAGCAATAATACTACCCTCCTGCATCAATACACAACCAATCCCATCTCTCGAAACATCACAATACACAGTATATGAACTTGAAGCTGATGGAAAAACCAATACTGGAGTTGTGGTCAAAGCTGTCTTGAGCTTCTGAACGCTCTCTTCACACTCGTCCGAACATACAAATGAAACACACTTCTGAGTCAACTTGGTCAAGGGCGATGCGATATATGAGAATCCATGAACAAAATGGCAATAATAGCCTATCAACCAGAGAAAGCTACGAATCTCTGCGGCTGAGGACAGTCTGGGCTAACTCTGAACTGCCTCTATCTTCTTTGGATCAACCTGAATACCCTCGCTGGACACCACGTGTCCCAAGAAAGCCACTGAACTAAATTCACACTTGGAGAACTTTGCATAAAGCTTCTCCTTCCTCAGTCTCTGCAATACAACCCTCAAATGCTCCGTATGCTCCTCCTGACTACGAGAGTACACCAGAATATCATCAATGAATACTATAATGAACGAATCTAGATAAGACCGAAATATATTGTTCATCAAATGCATGAACGTTGCTGGGGCATTGGTCAGCCCGAAAGGCATGACAAGAAACTCATAATGACCATATCTGGTCTTGAAAGCAGCCTTAAGAATATCTGAATCCCCGATCTTCAATTTCCCTCAAAGAGCTCTCAAAATACTCAGCTATGGTGGAAAAATGGCCCAAAATTGCGGATGAAATGTTTTATAAACTAACTGCCCAGTTATGATATTCCTTCTTCGCGATCGTTGCCCAAGCCTTGCGATCGCGAAGCACAAATTTTAACTTCCCAAAAATAACCCTATGCGAACGCGACTCAATCCCTCTCACTTACACGAACGTGTTCCCTCACACACGAACACGAAGAACAAACTCCACTGGGCTCCAAATCCTTATACGCAAACGCGATCCTCTCACTGCGAACGCGAAGCATCAAATCTCAACCTTCCGCGAATGCGAGCCTTCAAGCGCGAACGCGAAGGTCTAATTCCTGGACTATCAAAATCCTTCTACACGATCGCGACCAGCTCCATGCGATCGCGCAGGCTAATTCTTCTGCAACAGCTAATGATCAATTTCTGCAACATTTCAACATGGAAAATGATCCCATTGACCACCCGAAACTCACCCAAGGCCCCCAAGACCTCAACCAAAAGCACCAACACATCCTAAAAACTCATTCAAACTTGTTCTAATCATCAAAATACCTCAAACAACACCAAATCCATATTATTCACATCGAATTCAAGCCCAAGTTTTCTAAAAACTCCGAAATATGCTTTCGATCAAAAATCCAACCAAACCACGTCCGAATGACCTGAAATTTTGTACACACATCACAAATGACTTAACGAAGCTATATCAACTCTCGGAATTTCATTACGACCCTCAGATCAAAATCTCACCTACCAATCGGAAATCGCCAAAATACTAACTTTGCTAATTCAAGCCTAATTCTACACCGGACCTCCAAAACCAATTTCGATCATGCTCCTAAGTCATAAATCACCTCCCAAAGCTAACCGAACCATCAAAACTCACATCCGATCTCTCTAACATATAAGTCAACATCTGGTTGGATTTTCCAACTTGAACCTTCTCAAAAGAGACTAAGTGTCTCATTTCTTACCAAATCCACTCCGAATGTAACCTACTCAACTCGATCAAATAAAATACGGATAACAAAGCATACTAAAGCAGAAATGGGGAAACGGAGCGGTAACTCATGAGACGACTGGTCGGGTCGTCACACCTTTGTAGTTCAGGTAATTAGTCAATACATGCATACTCCTAAACAGTCTCATATGGATGCAACCATAAGAGTGGTCAAATACATTAAAGGCATAACAAGTCTTGGGTTGTTTATACCAGGAGGTGGAAGCACAAGCTTGACAATATTCTGTGACTCAAATTGGGGTGTATGTATAGAAACCAGAAAGTCAGTAATAGGCTATATGGCGAAGTTTGGACAAGCTTTGGTGTCCTGGAAATCAAAGAAACAAAGTACTTTTTCCAGGAGTTCTGCTGAAGCAGAATTCAAGAGCATGGCATCAACTGTGGTTGAGATCACTTGGTTAATTGGGCTATTTAAAGAGTTTGTAGTGAAGGTTAGATTGCCTGTGCAACTGTTTTGTGACAGCAAAGCTACAATTCAGATTGCAGCTCACCCCATTTTTCATGAAAACACAAAATACTTTGACATTGATTGTCATTTTGTAAGAGAAAAGATTCAAGATGGGCATATACAAACTCAACATATTGGAACCAAGGATCAACTAGCTGACTTGTTTATAAAAGGCCTGTGCAGACCACAACATGGTCATCTGGTAGGCAAGCTGGGATTGCAGAACATATTGCATCTGTTACACCCCAAGTTTTCATACGTGAGAGTACATCGTAAGTCATTGATGTAAGCTCGAAAATGAGATTCTATTTGGAAGCAAATAAAGTAAGTTAATAATGTTACCTTGGAGGTTAAAAATATTTAAGATCATGAATAACTATTACCAAGAGGGTTGGAAATCTTAGAAGCTAAACCAATTGAAGAAAATAAGTTTCGTCGAAAGTCGACAAGTTTCGAATGTTATAACATGTACTTTGGGGTGAGACTAGGGTTATTAACATGATAAGGAGGTTATTATATGAGTTATTTTAGTCGTATGATATTCATTTTCTACATTTTGAAGGCAAGCAAGTTGTGGAACAAGAGTTGGCAAAGGTCATCACAAGTTACATTCATAAATTTGTTGAAATTTAGGTCAAATGTATCTGAGAATTTCTCCAAATATACTTAGAATAATGGGGTGTTCTACCTACCAAATTGAAGGTCTACGAGTCTAGTTTCTAACGCATTAAACCGTTTGTCAATACGACATCGGAGTAGAGAGATATTCGCATTTTCGCGAGACCGCGCAAGCAGCTCCCAATGGGACCCACTTAGGCGGTGGTTGACCTACTTCAATTTATAAACGATTTGGACGCCTATTTTTGCTCATTTTTTTAAATAAAGTTCGTCTCCAAACTTCTCCTACTACTAAACATATATCACAAGGGTTTGAAGTGATTCCAAAGTGATTACACCATATTTCAACATCAAAACTTAGTTCTAGTGAAGAACAACACCTCTTTGAGGTTGTGTTGTCATTGAGGATTGTTGTGGGCTGTATTTGGATGAAATTACAAGTTGTTGCTGCTGTCTAAGGTGAGTATAACAACCTATTAATTGTGCTTAAGCTTGCTTGTATATTGGTTAAGTTGTTAGGATGATAAACTATAAGATAATACTTGGACTAGCTTAAGTCACTTCTATGGTGTTGTATTGCTATTAAGGGTTGTTGTCAAATGAATATAACTTGGATTTTGACTTGAAGTTACTGTAGGAGGTATGTATATTGTGTTCTTGCTTGTGCCTAAGGTTATCTTGATATTGATTAAGTTAAATGGATGGGCTAGACCTGAACTAGTGAATAAAGTTGCTAGTTGGGGATAGTTGAAGTTGTGGATTATTTTCGTTGTTATAAATATATGGTATAAGGCTGGAATCATTGATTAATGACTTCATTATCAAGTTAATGATACTTTTATGTTGAAGTAAGAAGTCTATAAGGATTGATAAGGGGTATACGGATTCCAATCGGAGTTTGCCGCTCGTCGTAATGTAGTTGTGACTTGTTGTGGTTATATGGTGTCTTGATATTGATAATTATTTATTGATGGATTGCTCTGGTCATTGTTGTTGGTATATGGTATTGGAGGAGGCCCTTGTTACAATGGAGATGCTGCCCAAATTTACGTAAACGAGCTACTAGCTTAAGTTATAGACTTAGCCTTTGCTCAGCACTGATTTTGAATCTCCTTATACTATGATAGATTGAGTTGACTTGTTTGAAGAGTTGCTTGGAAGGGATTAAGGACTCAACGGGTTTAAGGTATGTTAAGGCACTTTCTTCTTTCTTTTGGCATGGTCTAAAATGAAATGAACATAAACGATACTCTATTTCATAATGACTCTACTCCTAGCAACTAAGGTTGTCCATGTTGTTCTTTCCTTATAAAATTATTCTAAACAAGTGTGTATGATCCTTAAATCCTACTAAGGTTCATATTGATGGTAGGGATGTCCATAATGTTCTTAAGTCACTCCAAAAGGTTTAGAAGATGATTCCATGAGTCTAGCATGCATTATATATAGTATCTATTTTACTCTACCGAGCCGCGCTATAGTCGGCCGGGTACGGCACCTATTGTGCAACCACTGATCAGTTGGGTTTACCGAGCTCCACGTGGCCGGGTACGATTCTACCGAACCTTATGATGGTCGGGTACGCTTTTACCGAGTCCTCTTTGAGGCCGGGTACGATATGATGATGATGCCCACAGAGGCGAATGTTTTAAAAAGTTAATGTATATATATGTATTATGCATTTCATATCAGTAACCCCCAGAGGCACTCTGATGTTACAGGTTGTATCTCCTTTATCTCTCTCTTTACATTACTGTTCTTGTTTATGCTTTCCTGCCTAACATACTCGGTACTTTATTCGTACTGACGTCCCTTTTGCCTGGGGACGCTGCATTTCATGCCCGCAAGTCCCGATTGATAGGTTGACAGTCCTCCTAGTAGGCTATCAGCTCAGCGAAGGTGTTGGTGCACTCCACTTGCTCCGGAGTTGCTTATTTGGTCAGTATGCTTTGGATATGTATTGATTGATATGGCGGGGCCCTGTCCCGACCTTTATGATTTTATGTACTCTTAGAGGCTTGTAGACATATGTCAGGTGTATGGATAATTGTATGGCCTTGTCGGCCTATGTTTCGAGTTTACTAATGGTCATGTCGGCCTTATAGGCCCGTATGTCACATATATTAGTTTGTATATCATGTTGGGTCTTCATATGTTGACTATTCCCTTATGTTTTATTCTTGTTATCTCAGGACGAGTTTTCTAGCTCATTTACTCATGATAACATGATAAAAAAAGAAGCTATCAAAGGTGATGTTTGAGATCATATAAGGTACAAGAAATTATAGTATTCGTGGGCAAAAAGGACAAGCCAAGTATTCATGCAACAAGTGATAGAACGACCATCAAAAGTAATTGCTTACATTTAAGGACAACTGAGAAGGCACAAAAGGAAATTTATGGTGCTATCAAGTTAAAGGAAGGTTGGGAGTAGTATAAATAGATCGGTGTAGGTCCTAAGGTAAAGTATTGTAGAGCAACAAGGTTTTAGGTAGATAGGAGTAAGGATATGAAAAGATGAGTGAGAAGGTGACAAGAATATGTATGTCCTCGGGATTAAACCCATCAAAACAAGGGAGCTGATGATTTCCATATGAATAAAAAACTCTATACAGCCTGAATGAACCCAGAGAAGTCTAAGACTAGGTGCATTTAGAAGAGATGGAATGTTGCCCTGGCGGTAGAATAAGGGTGTAATTGTGATAGATAAGAGGATGATTCTTAGGCCTTTGATTGAGTAATGATTTAACGAGAAATGGATTTCATTAATTGCACGGGATTAGAATACCCCCATAAGATGAATCGCGTTGGGATGCAATGAAATATGGTTATTGAAGTATAGTATTATCCCTAGGTGGATCAGGAAAATCACTTCAGATGTTCCCCAATAAGATGTGAGCCCTAGTGACAGTGTATTACGTAAGAGGTTGCAAGTTATCAGTGATAGATTATAGATCAACATTAAGGTGAATAAACAATAGATGGGTACAAGTTCCAAAGTATGAGATGAGATTTGTTTGTTATTCTTAAGATGAATAAAAATGAGGAAGCACTAAAGGACTTAGATTTATACATATAGGATAAGCAGCGAGAGAGTAACCTGGAGTTGGGTAGCAAGCCTCGGTAATTATAAAACAAAGTAAGTTTTATGGTATAGTATAACCTGCCTAGATGTAGTAAATCCATAAGGATAGATATGCAAGGCTATGAAACAAGAGATAGCAATAGTCTTAAGTTCGATAAAGTACCAAGCGAAAGACATCAATACACCTATAGATTTCTAGAGGGACAGCTTTTCATAATTCTGTATATGTTCATACGGTGAGGCTTATAGATTGGCTAAAAGATGGAGGAAAAAGGGAAGACGAGTCGCTAGGCACTCATATAAGGACACAGTCGTACATACTGCATGATATAAGGTATCAAATGTTATGATGTTGGAAAAATTCTGACCACATGTCATGGCGTGACAAAGAGGCCTAAAAGGGGGGAATGCCCAAGCGTTTGGATTTATTCACAAAACTGTTGCTTAGATGGAAAGATGAACATTAAAGTATTCGTAAGAGCCATAGTTTATGAAATTGATAAGTGCATCAGTCAACATTCGAGGACGAATGTTCCAAAGGGGGGAATGATGTTACACCCCAAGTTTTCATACGTGAGAGTACATCGTAAGTCATTGATGTAAGCTCGAAAATGAGATTCTATTTGGAAGCAAATAAAGTAAGTTAATAATGTTACCTTGGAGGTTAAAAATATGTAAGATCATGAATAACGATTACCAAGAGGGTTGGAAATCTTAGAAGCTAAACCAATTGAAGAAAATAAGTTTCGTCGAAAGTCGACAAGTTTCGAATGTTATAACATGTACTTTGGGGTGAGACTAGGGTTATTAACATGATAAGGAGGTTATTCTATGAGTTATTTTAGTCGTATGATATTCATTTTCTACATTTTGAAGGCAAGCAAGTTGTGGAACAAGAGTTGGCAAAGGTCATCACAAGTTACATTCATAAATTAGTTGAAATTTAGGTCAAATGTATCTGAGAATTTCTCCAAATATACTTGGAATAAAGGGGTGTTCTACCTACCAAATTGAAGGTCTACGAGTCTAGTTTCTAACGCATTAAACCGTTTGTCAATACGACATCGGAGTAGAGAGATATTCGCATTTTTGCGAGACCGCGCAAGCAGCTCCCAATGGGACCCACTTAGGCGGTGGTTGACCTACTTCAATTTATAAACGATTTGGATGCCTATTTTTGCTCATTTTTTTAACTAAAGTTCGTCTCCAAACTTCTCCTAACCCTCCTAAACATATATCACAAGGGTTTGAAGTGATTCCAAAGTGATTACACCATATTTCAACATCAAAACTTAGTTCTAGTGAAGAACAACACCTCTTTGAGGTTGTGTTGTCATTGAGGATTGTTGTGGGCTGTATTTGGATGAAATTCCAAGTTGTTGCTGCTGTCTAAGGTGAGTATAACAACCTACTAATTGTGCTTATGCTTGCTTGTATATTGGTTAAGTTGTTAGGATGATAAACTATAAGATAATACTTGGACTAGCTTAAGTCACTTCTATGGTGTTGTATTGCTATTAAGGGTTGTTGTCAAATGAATATAACTTGGATTTTGACTTGAAGTTACTGTAGGAGGTATGTATATTGTGTTCTTGCTTGTGCCTAAGGTTATCTTGATATTGATTAAGTTAAATGGATGGGCTAGACCTGAACTAGTGAATAAAGTTGCTAGTTGGGGATAGTTGAAGTTGTGGATTATTTTCGTTGTTATAAATATATGGTATAAGGCTGGAATCATTGATTAATGACTTCATTATCAAGTTAATGATACTTTTATGTTGAAGTAAGAAGTCTATAAGGATTGATAAGGGGTATACGGATTCCAATCGGAGTTTGCCGCTCGTCGTAATGTAGTTGTGACTTGTTGTGGTTATATGGTGTCTTGATATTGATAATTATTTATTGATGGATTGCTCTGGTCATTGTTGTTGGTATATGGTATTGGAGGAGGCCCTTGTTACAATGGAGATGCTGCCCAAATTTACGTAAACGAGCTACTAGCTTAAGTTATAGACTTAGCCTTTGCTCAGCACTGATTTTGAATCTCCTTATACTATGATAGATTGAGTTGACTTGTTTGAAGAGTTGCTTGGAAGGGATTAAGGACTCAACGGGTTTAAGGTATGTTAAGGCACTTTCTTCTTTCTTTTGGCATGGTCTAAAATGAAATGAACATAAACGATACTCTATTTCATAATGACTCTACTCCTAGCAACTAAGGTTGTCCATGTTGTTCTTTCCTTATAAAATTATTCTAAACAAGTGTGTATGATCCTTAAATCCTACTAAGGTTCATATTGATGGTAGGGATGTCCATAATGTTCTTAAGTCACTCCAAAAGGTTTAGAAGATGATTCCATGAGTCTAGCATGCATTATATATAGTATCTATTTTACTCTACCGAGCCGCGCTATAGTCGGCCGGGTACGACACCTATTGTGCAACCACTGATCAGTTGGGTTTACCGAGCTCCACGTGGCCGCGTACGATTCTACCGAACCTTATGATGGTCGGGTACGCTTTTACCGAGTCCTCTTTGAGGCCGGGTACGATATGATGATGATGCCCACAGAGGCGAATGTTTTAAAAAGTTAATGTATATATATGTATTATGCATTTCATATCAGTAACCCCCAGAGGCACTCTGATGTTACAGGTTGTATCTCCTTTATCTCTCTCTTTACATTACTGTTCTTGTTTATGCTTTCCTGCCTAACATACTCGGTACTTTATTCGTACTGACGTCCCTTTTGCCTGGGGACGCTGCATTTCATGCCCGCAGGTCCCGATTGATAGGTTGACAGTCCTCCTTGTAGGCTATCAGCTCAGCGAAGGTGTTGGTGCACTCCACTTGCTCTGGAGTTGCCTATTTGGTCAGTATGATTTGGATATGTATTGATTGATATGGCGGGGCCCTGTCCCGACCTTTATGATTTTATGTACTCTTAGAGGCTTGTAGACATATGTCAGGTGTATGGATAATTGTATGGCCTTGTCGGCCTATGTTTCGAGTTTACTAATGGTCATGTCGGCCTTATAGGCCCGTATGTCACATATATTAGTTTGTATATCATGTTGGGTCTTCATATGTTGACTATTCCCTTATGTTTTATTCTTGTTATCTCAGGACGAGTTTTCTAGCTCATTTACTCATGATAACATGATAAGAAAGATATGTTACGTTGGTACTCGGTTGAGTAAGGCACCGGGTGCCCGTCGCGGCCCTTCGGTTTGGGTCGTGACACTCTTAGCCTTAAGGGAGAGTATTGGGGCTGGTAGTTAGAAGCGGTTACACAGATGTAAGCGAGTTGTTAATGAATTGGTATTAGTGTAGGATTAAGTTAACAAGTTAGTTAGTTAGTTAGCTTTAAGTATAGTTAGGTAACTTTATTTTCATTTCAGACTTGTAGTTCAATATTGAATCAATGAGAATATATTTCACTTCCTTTTCTCTCTCGTCTCATTTCCTCTTCTGGTCACCGCCATAGCTGACCTCCATTAACATGTGTCATTGTTGGTAGACCTTTTTAAAAGCTTTTCTTGTGTGTAAAATTTAAGTTCGAATTTATCTTTAACCTTGTCTGACTTTTCTTTTTCGTTGTTATTTTTATTTTCTTTGTCCCAATCATTTTCCTTTTTGGCTGCCTCCCAGTTTCCTATTTGTCGTTTATTATTTTTTTTATAATTCTTTTCCTCTTTATTTTATTGTGATCTTAGCAAGAACACTCAAAAAAGAGCCTCCAAATTAAAAATTCCATAAAATAAGCATTTCTCTTAATCTCAAATCCTTTAGTTTTTTTCTTTCAAAATAAAAAACATCGGTTGATCGGAATTTTGGATTGAGATCAGATTTAATTTTTATAATTTTTTTTTACTATAACATAAAAATGTGTGTTATTTTATGACTGTATACAATTTAAATCTCTTTACTATTAAATTATGGTGAATATTTTGCAAGAATTACCTAGAAAAATATGAGATTTATTATTTTCATTTTTGGGATCTTTTAGTTTATCTAATTCTGAATTTACTTATGGTGTATAATTTATCTATTGAAGTTATATTTTTTTTATTTTTCTTATTCTGAGTGGTGGAATTCCATTTATTGAAGAGTTAGTTTACTTGTGCAAATTTATTTTTAGCATACCAAAAAGATGTAGTTCTCTAGGGAAAATATTGATTTTACTTATATTATTAATAATAATGGTGCGATTCCTTCTTTAAAATGCTAATTACATTTGCATCTTGAAGTCTAAGATGGAATTTTCATACAATAACAACTACATACCCAATGAAATCTCATAAATAGAATATGGAAAAGGTTGTAATTTTCATATTTGCAAATAAATAATGCCTACAAATTAATTGCCCGAATGAACTAAAAAAAAAAATATTGAATGAAATGAATAAACATTCCGAACAAGAATTGATTTGAATTTATCCTTAATTCTAGACCCGCTTCTACGTGGAACTATATTTAGATAGATGATTCAGATAAGAGGCATGAGTTACAAAGAGGATTAAATATTAGTGCTTTTACGTTTCACTCTAAAGCATGGAAAAAAAGCCTAAAGGACAACAATTTTACGTCACAGGTCAACTTCTGCATGCTACTTTAAACATGCATTATTTCTGCCCATGAACAAATCTCGCAAAAGTTTTGGTATTTTCATAAAATTCGTGTATAGTCTAAGACATAAAATAAACGGATGGGGTAATTCACTTTAGGTGTATTACGATCCTGCATTTCAGTGATAACTGCATGCTTGCACAAATGTGATGACACGAGCTGATCAATTATGTAAAATTAGCTGAAAATATGATTTATGTGATTTAAAATTTTGTTGCTGTTTGCCGAATGCCGATAGTGCTGCATAAAGACGATACACTAAATAGAACGTTAACGCAATGATTGGATAAAAGTTCATTTTTATTACGATAAATTACATAGAATCTAACCAACATAGCCAGGAGCCTCTCTCTCTATATAAGAATACTTGTGTACAAACTCATTAGGATATTAGGAGAAGAGGAATGACAAGAATTGGTGCGTAACTATACTAAAATCACTGCCAATTTCAGAAGTGAAGTACTATTAATAGTAGTATATTTTAGGCTTTCACAGTTTGGAGGTTGGGTATGTTTTCTACTTTAGCTGCACATGTATTATCATGCGGACACGAGGCTACGTGTACTTTATCTGAGCAAACCAGTAAACCGGCAAGCTTCACAATATCAATAATCTGTTCCTGTGTCAATTCTGGAAGCTTCTTTTTGTTCATGTTCTCATCCACCACAATGACTGCTGGCTTTTGTATCTCCGGAAGTTTCTGCTCCTTTAGGATTGCCTTCTCTTTTTTGCTGTATATTACATAGAGCACTATTTGGAGAATACCAAAGATGAATCCCAATACGTTTGGAGCCTACAAAAGATAACGTAATTAGACTTACATTGATAAGATCAAAGAAATTTTACGTACATGGATACATGCAATTGAAGAACTTACAGCTATGTTGATGTCCTTAAGTAGAAGACCATAGAAGAACCACATCACAGCACTTAACGTGAGAAACACTGATAGGAGTAATGGCATGTATTCCACACTCTTTGTTTTTATAACTTTTCTCTGCATAAAATGAGAAAAATCATGAGCATTATATATCTTCACGCGTGGAAAAAAAAAATAGAGAAGACGACCACGTTTTGAAATTTTTGTATGTAAAAGCTCACCACAATGCCTAAGGGTGCTACGAACACACACAAGGAAAACACAAGGCAAATCCATCCAACAACTTGTCCACGAACTGCTCCTTTGAATAGAAATTGGGTAACTAGAACTATAGCACCAAAGCCACCCACTACTGATAATAGCAGCATCTTCACAGTTTGGACCTGCATTAAGTAAAGTTTGAAGATCAAAGACATTTTCTTGCTACAGGAAAGGAAACAAAGGAAAAAGAAATTCTCGGTAAAAAAAAAGTACTTCAGGTGATATCATGTTAAACCTTACCCTGGCCTTCTTTGGTGCATAGAAAAGGTAGACACCAACGTAGATAGTTTCAATGAAGACCCCAAAAGAGTTTATAGTAATGAGAAGTGTCGTGTTGGTCTTGAGAAATGCATAGTATATCCAAAGCATGGAACTAAAGAGAGCAACCACATATGGAATCGATTGATAGCCTTCAGTTGATTTCTTCTTGTAGATTCTATAAAACGTGGGCCTGCAAGTGTGAAAATATGAGTGTTAGTCAGATTAAAAAATCAAGAGAACTGAACATTTTCAAAATTATAAGCAACTGGAAACTCACAGTGGAGAGAGGAAGACAATGAACGAGACAATGTTACCTGCAAAATGTAAAAGTAAAAAAATGAACGATGAGTTTAAAACATGCAAGATTTTAAGCATATTTTAGGAAAAAACTAAAGTGATTTTGCTTGAAAGGCGCATACGAATTATTAAGCAAATTCTACGTAAATTATTAAGAATATGTTACTAAAATGTATTGACAACACATCCACTACTAGTTAATTTGCTCATACTTACGCCGATGAGTTAATTAGGTGTAATATATATACTTTCTTGGTTATAAAAAAGAATGGACCTATTAATATTTGAAGAGTCAAATAATATTTTCTTTGACCATGTCTTTTGCAAATAGCAATATTTTCTTTGACCATGTCTTTTGCAAATAGCTTTTAAATATTTTAAATTATTAATTATTGTAACTTATAGTACTTTTTACATAATCTCTAAATATGTAAATTTTATTTCAAAAATTTAAAGAATATACAATGAAAGAAATAAGTTAATTTGACCCTCATAAGAAAGTTTAAATAAATTGAAACGGAGAGAATAGTATGAAATGATTAGCATAAAGAATAATAATAATAATAATATGTTAAAGATGATTTTTGAAAAGATAAAGAAAAAAGAAGAAGGAAGAAGAGGCTTTTGATATTTAAGAATTCCAATAGGAATATCTAACAACTCAAGAAACAAGAAGGAGAAAAGAGGCTTTATTTACCAAGGACACCAAAAGCAAAAGCCCAGTGACCAGAAATACCCGCCATCTCTTTTTTAAGCAAGTTTCTAGCCAAGAATTGCAAATTTCTAGCACTGAGTCTTTCACCCAAGATGCTAGAGTTGCAAAAGACTAGCAAGGTTTAATTTGTACTTGGCTGTGAAATGAGGAAGGCTAGGTTAGCATATTTATACAAGCAAGGAATGGGAAGTAGATAGATATGCAACAGTTAAAGATCCTTTTATTTTATTTGAAAAATATATAAATTAAAAGTGCAAAAAAGCACTCAGAGGAGTGAGGGTGCAATAATGGCAATATCATCAAAATTCAAGGGTCCCAGAACACTTCTTTTATTATGTCATCCCCCAATCCTTAGGAGCACTAAGACCTACAAGTTACAACTCATCATGCTTTAATTTTTTAAAGGTGTTTGATTCTCTTTTATTTTCGGTACGAAATGAACCCCAAATCAGCAAACAAAAATCAGTCCAGAAATGATGGAGGGGCCAATTAAAGCCTTGGATTTACATCAATAATAGAGTTAGGGAAATGCAGCCTGGTGCAGCTATTGAGAAGATCAATTTGCTGCAATGGCTGACGAATTTTAGGATAATGTTTTAACATAATCTCACCATTATGGTGGGGTTTAGGCCACTGATCCGAACCTGTATGGTACAACAATAATATACCCGGTGTAATTCCATAAGGTGGGTCTGAGGAGGGTAGTATGTACGTAATACTTACATCTACCTTGTGCATATAGAGAAGTTGTTTCTGATTGACCATTGGCTCAAAGAAAGCATAAATACAGTAATTTAGATAAGAAAAATGAAGTAGAGAAGAAGTTAAGGAAAAAGAAATAGTAACAATAGCAAGATAGTAATAGAATCGAAGCATAAGTAACATCAGGTAGTAATTAATAGACAAACTATAAGAATAAAAAAGTATGAAAATAACAATAAATTACAGTTATGGGCTAGGAGAAAAATATTAAACTATCCACGAACTTTCTACCCTAATTCATGACATCCACACCCTCCTGTCAAAAGTCATGCCCTCAATAAGCTGAAGATGTGCAATATCCGGCCTAATCATCTTTCCCCAATATTTTTTCTGTTTACCTCTACCTCTTCTTGGACCCACCAATGACAACCTATCGCACCTCCTCACTGGAGCATCCGTACATCTCCTCTTCACATGGCTGAACCATCACAGTCTCGCTTCCCGCATCTTCTCCACCACATCGGCCATCCTACCTTATCCCTGATATCTTCATTTCTGAGTTACCTCTCATAGTGTGCCCACTATTTTTAACCATGTTTGTTACTAGTAACAAAACACAAAAGACATGGAGAAGACGAAAATAATGTCTTACCTCTCTAATGTCATGCGATAATTCCATATATTTTGACGTTATATACCCCACTTCCTTATTTTGTGGATGTTAATTTGAGCGACAATTGTGCTTAATAGAGCTTATTTCATGAGTAGGAATGCTTCGACATGAATTGGATATAAGTTATACAAAATAGCACCTCAGAGCGACAAAATGGAGCAATCAAAGAAGACGTGCAAAGCAACGAACAGTCATGGCTATAAACAATGCAAGGCATTGTCATTGGTGCCCTAGACAGTGCCTCACACAAAAACAATGGCGCCATAGACAGTGCCTCGCGCAGAAATATTGGTGCCCCAAACAGCGCCTCGCGCTGACGATGCCATCCGAGCAAATTTTAATTCCTCACTAGTTTTGGACATGTAGATTTCGGCCTCTATCCTATAACACTTTGGAAGCACAAATCACTCGAGTTTTTCTCTGTGCTTTCCTTTAGTTTGTAGTTTAATGCTTCTAGATATTACTATGATTATTTACACAATTATGAGTAGCTAAACCTGTCATTTAGGGTTGATGGAACCAACTGTTAGATAAAGTCTTGATTGTGTTTGATATAACTGAGCCATTTTTACTCTTTAGTTGTTCAATTATGTGTTTCTTGTGGTTAATTGAATGACCCTTGATTAATCGCATCTAGTTATCTTGTATTTCTTGAGAGAGAACACTTTATTAGATTGTTGTTGAACAAAGCCACTTCGAGTAAGTTAAGAGATTAATTACTTGAATTTAAAAGCGAAATTAGAGATAACAAAGTTTTGGCGCGGTATTTACGAGTTGTACGAATTGTCAGCTACAGTAGTTCGAGAGAATACTTCTAGTAAATTTTCATAATTTATCGAGAGATAATTGCGATAAATAAGAACTCATCATTGTTAGAAAGTGTTGCGGCGAGATTCTAGCTAACGTGTCATGAATTAATCCGGCAATTGGGGAAATCATAAACCCTAGATCTTTTTATCCTTGATTCACCCTCATTCTTGGTAGTTGATAGTTTTTATTGTGATTTTTTATTAGTCAAATAATTTTTATTAATTCAAAAATTGTTGTTTTATACTTCAATACCACACAAGAGGGGGGGGGAGTGATTTGTGTGGTGACCAATTCTTTGCTTAAATTGATTGGACCTGGTTCTTCTATGTGTTCCAACTACTACTGTTGCGGAATAATAAATACAGAAATTAAAGAACACAAAGATTTTATGTGGAAAACACCTGGCTCAAAAGGTGAAAAAACACAACCTATCTTCCAATAGGATTTTTCCAAATTTTCCACTAAAATCACTGAGCCAAAATAGCATTTACAAAGCTCTTTCTAAACCTAAGGATTACCTCTAATCCCGTTGTAGCACACAACCTCTAACTGTTGCGAAAACTTCAAGTTAACTCTAACTTGAATACTCTGAGTACCTATTACAATTGCCTCTAGATAAAGCTGAAAGGTACAATATAAAACATCTACTACAATTGAACTAGAAATAAACATAGACACATAAAACTCTTTATGGAGCTGGTTCTTCAATCTGATTCATGTAGCATTAGGTTTGCACACTTGAATCACACACGAACTACTTGCAAAAAGCCTTGCTATTTTGCTCTTAATTCACGTTTAACTTCTGCGTTTTTGTGCAACACCTATAATGTGAGAACATCCTACAATTTATAGAGTTAGTAGATAAAGAATTAATTAGAGTTTTGATGCAACTCTTCCTTGGTGGAAGAGTTCTAGTTGATCTCAACTTCTAACTCTTTCTTTATCTTGGATAATGTTCTCTTTGAGTAAGGAGTCCTTCTCCTTATCAATTATGCAACCTTTTCGATCAGGAGATATTAAATACACCAAGTTAAACTTATCTCCTTCAGGTGCTTCCCTAGGGCTGTTCATTCGGATCGGATATCCCAAGTTAAGCTATTAAAATTTTGGATTTCGGATCGGATTCGGATTGGTATATTTTAATCCGATCCGATCCAAAATCCGAAATTATTAGGTAATGTATAAATACTACACTTTAATTTCGGATAGTCAGACTTACCTTTACATCTTCCTCCAAGTTATTACCTTTACAATTGCTAGATTTAGCTATATTGGCACTATAGTACTCTCATAATTGCATAAACATGATTTTTTCTTAATGTATTGCCTCTTTTACAAAGAAAATATACATATGAGTTTGCAACTTTGAGGCATAATACGATTCGATCCAAACATTAAAATCCGATCCAATTCGATATAATTCGGATCGGATTCGGATTGCATTTTCTAGAATCCGAAATCCGAAATGTGCTAAATCCGATCCGATCCCTGCACAGCCTTATGCATCCTACATACTCGAATCTGCCTGTTTTTGTGCACCTGTGGGATGGACAACAAATTCCCCCTTTTTGATGATGACAAACTCTGTGCTTTTCATAAGCTTAGGCCCTGTTTCAACTTAGCTCAACATCAACACAATGTTAGAAACATTATTCCTATTTATCACTTATCATCAAAGACCAGGTACATTAGGTTATAAACATCACTGTTCAAAGTGTAAAGCTGTCACGACCCAATCCCCGAACCCAGTCGTGATGGCGCCTCTCGTGAAGACAATGCTAGCCAGACCAAAATGGAACACCTCTTTTAAACAGTTATTCATCATAAACAGTAGTAACATATAATATAATATTCATAAATTGCGGAATTTAACGATAATAACAGCAGGGACCATCCCAACACAGCCTAAACCGGCAAGTCATGAGCTACTACAGAATCTGCTATAGGTTTACAAAGTATGAAATCCGATAAAACAGTCTGAAGAAAACATAAATGATAGAGGATAAGAGAGACAAGGGGCTGCAGACGTCAACAACTACCTCGTAACTCCAAATCACTACCTAGACTGGAAGGAATCAACGCTCAGGTGTGGACTCTGCTATACCTGAATCTATACACATGGTGTAGGGAGTAATGTGAGTACTCCGACTCAGTGAGTAATAATTACAAATAATGGCTGCACGTATAAAAACACGTAAAGGCACAAAGCAATTCCATATCAAGCAGTAAAATCACTTAAAGCAGTAAATTAGTGAAGAAATCAAATGATATTCCTTTTTAAAATAAGTAAAACAGGTAATTTAACGGGTAATTAACAAGTAGAAATCCACCCCTCGGGCACAATATTAATCGCTCAACATAGTATCAGCCCCTCGGGCTCACTCTCAGTATAGTATCGGCCCCTCGGGCTACCTCACAATCACTCAACATAATGGTCAGTCATTGTTACCTTACCAAATTGCATCATACAGTGTCATTATTACCACTGTTTCAAATCACATGGGTACCCGCGCTCATTGTGGGTGTGCAGACTCCGGAGGGGCCCCTTACGGCCCAAGCGCTATATCAAGCCACCTCATGGCATCATCACTCAACATATCCTCACATCACTCAAGCCACCACATGGCATAAATAGTATCTCAGGCCCTCGGCCTCATATCACTCAGCATATCCTCACATATGGCTCTCGGCCTCACTCAGTCCGAAAATCATCATAAGCCCCTTGGGCATTAGTAAAACAGTAGTTCGCATCCCAAAACATGATGTAGAAATATCATTTAAGTTACAAATCTGAGTAAAAATAGCTGAGTTTGTAAAACAGTAGATATTTACAGGACTGAGTTCAAATAATAAGTCAAGTAGTAAGGAAACAGTGATAAAAATCCCTGAAGGGTTCAAATAGTTGGCACGAAGCCCAACTATGGCAATCAGCCCAAATCATGATGGTAACAAATGAATTTCAGTCAAATTCGGTAAAATCATCAATCGGGATGGACCAAGTCACAATCCCCAGTAGTGAAAGACCCCACGCTCATCATCCAGCGCGTATCTTGCCTCAATATAGCACTACGATGTGCAATCCAGGGTTTCAAACCCTTAGGACATCATTTACAACCATTACTCACCTCGAACTGGCTAATTCTCTAGCTCGAGACGCCTTTGCCCCTCGAATTGGCCTCCACGCATGTCGAATCTATCCAAAATCAGAACGAATACGTCACAATATGCTAAGGGAACAAAGCCAAAGCGAAAACATTCGAAAAATATCAAAAATCTCGAAATTAGCAAAACCTGAGCCCCGGGCCCACATCTCGGAATCAGGTAAAATTTACATTTTCAGAATCCTCATACCCTCACTAGTCTAACCATACCAAAATTATCCAATTCCGATACCATTTTGTCCTTTAAATCATCATTTTACATTTTTGAAAGGTTTCACAATTTTCTTCCCAAATTCCATCTCAAATCACGAATTAAATGATGAATTCAATGATAGATTCATGTACTATAACCAAATCTGAGTTAGAATCACTTACCTCGACCAATTTCTTGAAAACCTTCGAAAGATTGCCAAAATCCGAGCTCTCTAGGTCAAAATATCAAATAAAACCCAAAACCTCGCATTTATAGAGTACCCCTCGGATTCCGACACCGCTGACCACACAAAAATGATCGCGGTCCGCGCAAAAACGACCGCGGCCGCGCAGGTCTTGCTTTGCAGAGATAAGCTTTAGTGTTTTGGTCATAACTTTCGCTACAAATGTCCCAATTATGATATCTTTACCTTTCTGGAAACTAGATACGAAGGGCTACAACTTTCAATTTTGAATCACCTCAAAATTCCTTGTAGATTAAAGATATGAGCTCCATAAGTAGGACCAGCGGATCGTTCCCCACCGCAGCCACACACCATTTTGTGCGGTCCGCATGACACCTAACGCGGCCGCACACCACTTTGTGTGGTACACACAGCACTCAACGTGGGCGCACCTATTTTTGTGCGGACCGCGTGGGTGAGTTCTGGGGCCTGCAACCCCTGTAGACCTGCTACAACTATGATTTTTGCACTAAAACATCCCGGAACTCCCGGAAATTCAAACCAATTGTACAAACACATCTCATGACATCGTTCAGACTTGCTCAAAACTTCGGAATGTCACAACAATATCAAATCACCAATTTAACATAGGATTAAGGCCTAAGAACTCCAAGAACTCTTAAATTATGCTTTCGATCAAAAGGTCTATCAAATCTCGTCCGAATGACCTGAAATTTTGCACACACATCCCAAATAACACAATGAAGCTACTACAACTCTCGGAATTCCATTCTGACCCCTATATCAAAATCTTGCCTATCAATCGGAATTTGCCAAAATATCAATTTCGCCAATTCAAGCCTAAATCTTCTCTACAACTCCAAAACCCATTTCGATCGCACTCCTAAGTCACAAATCACCTCCCAAAGCTAACCGAACCATCGGAACTCACTTCCGAGCCTTCTAACACATAAGTCAACATTCGGTTGACTTTTCCAACTTAATCCTTCTTAAAAAAAGACTAAGTGTCTCATTTCTTACCATATCCTCTCTGAACTCGAACTAATAAACTCGATCACATAAAACATGGATAACGAAGCGTAAAGAAGTTGAAATGGGGGAAATGGAGCGGTAACTCATAAGACGACTGACCGGGTCGTCACAAAAGCACAACCTTTTTCCCCTTTTTGGCATCATCGAAAAGTTGCATAAAATGTGAGATAACTGGATTTTAAAACTTACTCATGGCCACTGGGGCTACTTCGAATGCAATCATGAATTAATCATCATAGATCAAGTTAAGAATTTTAACCATAAAAAAAATGTAAACAAACAGTTAGAGCAGAAGACAGTGAACTTCATTGATGATTGATAAGATTCTACCACAGAGCATAAGAAGAAATAAAATATTGGAAACATGAGCAAAAACAACAAAAAATCCCGAACTAGGTCACTGGTTGATCTACATTGGGCTTGGAGGCTTAAGGCAGGGAAGAACTAGGTGCTTAATTTTTGACTTGGAGGAGTTTCAGCATACCTTGAAGAATGCTATCATTCTTCTCTTTTTCTCTTGCTAGCTCAGTTCCGAGAGCATCTCTCTTAGTCTCTACCTCAACCTACCTCAACCAACTCTTCTTCAGCCTTTCAATCTCAGCATCCTTAGCCCCACATTCTTGCACCAAGGCTCTGACCTTGTTATTCACTGGTACCTTTCTTGATGAATCAGGTTCTTTAGAAGTGACATTGGCTTTATAATCGCAAGCAAGCAGAGTATTAATCCAAAAATGATCTAGTTGTACTAACCTCCCACTTTTTCATAGGTACATTGAAATGTGCAAGCACAGTTGTGAGAATGAAGCCATATGGAATGCTATGAGTTTTGGTTCCATTGATAACTCTATCAAGAAGCTGGAATATAGCTTTCAGTTACTTTCTTGAGCAGGTCTGCGAGGGTTTCCTCTACAGATGAACCGGGTTCATCTCCCCAAACAACCATTACACTTGCGCTTCGTTAAACTCACAGGAGTGGGTGAAGAATCAACCACTCTTGTCCCTGTTCCCCTCACAGTAGTCCTAGCACCCTTGCTTTTTATTTTTTTATTTTACCACCAACATCTTTAGATTCTGTAGTCTCAACACCTGCCATAGATCCTACAAATCTATTCTCCAAATTTGCAGCAACTTTAGAAATTGTCTCAGGAGAAACTTTAGAATCAGAAGATACCTGTTCAGTTTCGAAAGAACCACTTTCTTCCCCCTGAGTAGAAGACTTAAAAGAATCTAGGTAGTTTAATACGGTCAGGAGTCTTGAACGTAATTGGTTCACTTGTAACGGATAAGTTCACAAGAACTTTGGTATTTGGTAGGACTCTGCTCATGATCCAAATATAGTTATTTCAAATTATGCAGAGTGTAGAAAATATACCGTATTATCTTGATGAACCAGGTTCTTCACTGATAATTCTCTTGTGTAAGTCTAAATTTGCCAAAATAGAGAAAATATCATTAGATATTAATGAGTCATTTTAACACATGGCACAAGAGTATACTATAAAACGTATGAGACTGAGTAAGATTTAATCTAATTATACACAATTTATAGACTTTCTAACCAATTTTTTTTCAATTTTTTTCATTTTTTTCGTTTAACCTTGAACTGGTCATTTTAGGTGATCTTAATCATCCCTAATTCCAACATGTTCCTCTCAAAGTGATCTCTACTTAAGGCTTTTGTGAAGATGTCAGCAATTTGCTTGTCTGTAGCACAAAACCCATAGTGATCAGACCTTTCTCATAGTTGTCCCTCAAAAAATGGTGCCTAACATCTATGTGCTTAGTTCTCTTATGTTGAATTGGTTTCTTTGTCATACTAATAGCACTAGTGTTATCATAAAAAATAGGGATGCAACCAACATCAATTCTAAATTTCAATAATTGTTGTTTGATACACAAAATTTGAGCACAACATGAAGCAACAACAACATACTCCGCTTCAGCAGTAGATAAGGTCGCTGAATTTTGCTTTTTGGTAGCCCATGACACAAGACATGAACCAAGGAAATTTGCCATACCTGAGGTGCTCTTCCTATCCACAAGGAAACCTGCATAATCAACATCAACATATCCTACTAGGTTAAAATTACTACCTTTTGGATACCAAAGGCAAAGGTCAGTGGTGCCTTTCAAGTATCTCAATATTCTCTTGACAACAGTCAAGTAGGACTTCTTTGGATTTGCCTGAAATTGAGCACAAAGACCTATACTGAAAACAATGTCAGGTCTACTAGCAGTAAGATACAAAAGAGAACCAATCATTCCCCTATACAACTTCTGATCAACAGATGAACCAGGTTCATCCATATCCAATTTCGTGGATGTTGTAATAGGAATGCCAATTTCTTTAGATGTTCCTTCCTGGTTTTGTTACTAAGGAATATGTTCATGGACAGGTTCCCTCGAGGTTTGAGGATCAGTTCCTCTCTAGTCAGTTCCCCCTATCATGTTGCCCTAGGTGGAAGGACCTGTTCCATCACCTGTTCCTTCCTGATGCATCTTCAGGTTGGACTGTGGTTTCACCATTTGAATTTCTTATCAGCCCAATCTCTTCATTATTTTATTCCTACCTCTCATAAAGAATGTTAGTTTTAAAAAAATAACATATACATTTTTTCTACACACATAGTTCTTTTACTGTATATCTTATAAGCTTTACCATATAAAAGAATACTCCCTCATCACTTCTGGGATCATACTTACCTAGGGAGTCTTTGCCATTATTATGCAGAAAGCACTTACATCTAAATACACTAAGATGGGATATATTTAGCTTTCCCCCTTTAAGTGACTCATAGGGAATCTTCTTAACAAGAGGTCTAGTCATGCAACTATTTATGATGTAGCATGCAAAAATTCAGCAAACTTAGCATTTTTAAATTCAGCTTCATGAGTAGACCAAATTGATGCAAGTTGATTACCTAATTGTTTCTGAGTTTTCTAAAAAAAGAAGTAAACATGTCAAATGCTTCATCTTTAGATGTTAAAAATGATGTCCAAGTAAACCTAGAGTAATCATAAACAAGCACCATCACATATCTTTTACCACCTTTGCTTAATATTCCCATTGGATCACAGAGATCCATATGGACTGGTTCCATTGTTCTGGTGGTGCTTACCATTTTCTTGCATTTAAAAGAGGATCTTACCTATTTCCCCCTTGCTCAAGCCTCACAAACTTTGTCTTCCTTTAACTTGATGTTAGGCAGCCCTATCGCCAGATCCTTGGAAACTAATTTGTTGAGTGACTTGAATCATTGTCCAACACACTTAAGCAAGTAAGTTCATTTTCTGAAAGTGTGGACAAATCTACAATGTATGTATTGTTTACTCTTTTTCCTTGCAAAACAATCTTGTCAGTGGTAAGATTAAACACAAAACATTTGGTAGAGGTGAATTCTACCAAGATACCTCTATCACATAATTATAATACACTGATTAGACTGTAATTTAGGCCATCTATAAAGTAGACATTCTCATTAGAGTGAGAATCAGTCTTACCTACCTTTCCAACCCCAATGATCTCACCTTTCTTCCTATTTCCAAAGGAAACATTACCTCCTTTGAGGTCCTTAAGTGAAAGGAACTGGTTCTTGCTTCCTGTCACATGCTTTGAGCAACCACTATTCATGTACCATATATGGCTGCTCCCCTTCATTTGGACCCGCAAAAGAAAATCAAGGGTTAGTCTTAAGAACCCAATCTAGTTTGGGTCCCTTTCTATAGGCAAAAGGGTGAATTAGATTCTTTTTAGCCCAATCTGCCAGCCTGTTTTTTCCTTGAACAAATTCTTTATTCTTTTGACTAGCCTTTTCTTTTGCAATACATTCACTTTTATAGTGACCAGTTTTACAGTGTGCGTAGATTTTGTTCTCAGG
This sequence comes from Nicotiana tabacum, assembly GCF_000715075.1. NCBI lineage: Eukaryota > Viridiplantae > Streptophyta > Magnoliopsida > Solanales > Solanaceae > Nicotiana > Nicotiana tabacum. The sequence continues at coordinate 156,574,420 of NC_134085.1, forward strand.
AAGTGTGAGGTACTTGATTTTGGGATCCCACTTAGGTGCAGGGGTCCCGTAGCCAAGTCCTCTCTTGTTGCTACTATGGTATTTGTGTAGCCATGAAAGTGAATCGGAGGACCTGTTCCATTTACAGGTTTCATCTAGCTCATGCTTGACCTTGCTCAGATCCTCCTTTAGGATTCTTATCTGCTCATCTCTTTTGTACAACTCATCTTTCATTTTTCCTACATTTTCTTCTAAAGTGAGTTGTGTGTGATCAACTTTGTTTTTACTAGTTCCTAATTTCAATTTATGATTTTCATATCTAAGCTCTAGGACGGTTGTATCAAGTTCATGAACCTGGTTCTTTAACTCAGCATTTTTACTATCACTTTCACTAGCCCTAAGTTCCAGATTTTTGCACTTAGCTTTCAAAATCACACACTCCTTAGACAGTTGTTCCTTTTCATTGTTTAGATCCTCAGATTCATCAATATAATCTAGGAGTAACTCAGATAGCCTTTCTTTAGACAAAAGTTTAATCTTGTCTTTTAGATGAATTATACTTACCTCAGATTCCTCATCAGATTCTCCAATTGCCATAATTGCTTGTTCATCTCCATCTTCATCCTCTAAGTCCTCATCTGAGCTTTCTCCCTAGGAAGCAACCATAGCCTTTGTTGATCCTTTGTTCTTCTTGGGTTGAACCTGTTCCTTCGTTCAGCTCTTTCCTTCTTCCCTTCAATTTTACATTGAGGGCAGTTGTTGATGTGGTGATCAGTCTTCCCACACTTGTAACACCCCTCATTGGTTTGTTTTTCAGGAACCCTTGGTTTGTTGTAGCTTCCACTTCTTGAAGGATCCTTTCCTCTAATTAGGTACTTTTTGAAGTCTTTTGTGATCATGGTCATTTCATCCTCCTCTAGATCAGCACCTTCAGTGATTCTGAATACTAGGCCGCTTTCCTTCTTGGGTGCATCCATTTTCATGGTTTACCTTCTAAGTTCATAGGCAGTGAGATTTCCAATTAGCTTATCCAACTTAAGAGTGGCAATGTTCTTTGATTCCTGAATAGCAGTGATTTTGCTTTCCCAAGAGACTGGCAGAACCTTTGTCAAAATCTTCTCAACTTTGTCTTCTTCAAGAATAACCCTTTCTTCATGGTGAAATTCTTATATTGAGAATACACCAGTGTTCCTCTGGACCTCTTCACTTGAGGTGTTCCTTCATGAGCCACTTGCAAAGTATCCTAGATTTCCTTAGTAGTGGTACAACTTTGAATTTTGCTATACTCGTCTGGACCAAGTCCACACACAAGCCATTTCTTGGCCTTAGCATTCTTTTCCCATTTCATCAAGTCCACAACATTGCAGTCAACTCTTGTTTTTGGCAAGTCTACTCCTTCAGCATTCTTCTTCATGGCAGCTAGGGTACCATCAGTGATAATGTCCCATAGCTCATAGTCTTCTCCGATGATGTGATCTCTCATCCTATTTTTTCACCAAGAGTAGTACTGGCCATTAAAGAGTGGAGGACTATCAGTGGATTACCCTTCCCAGTTTCCAGGCGGTGCTCTTATCTTGATCTGTTCCTAAGGTGTTAGCCTCTTCAAGGATAACCTGCTCTGATACCAACTGATGTTTTATACTTCAATACCACATAATGGGGGGGGGGGGGATTTGTGTGGTAACCAATTTTTTGCTTATACTGATTATGGGAGGACCCGGTTCTTCTATGTGTTCCAACTACTACTGTTGCGGAATAATAAATAAAGAAATTAAAGAACATAGAGATTTTACGTGGAAAACACCTGGCTCAAAAGGTGAAAAAACCACGACCTACCTTCCAGTAGGATTTTCCGAAATTCTCCACTAAAATTACTAAGCCAAAACATCATTTACACAACTCTTTGTAAACCTAAGGATTACCTCTAATCCCGTTGTAGCACACAACCTCTAACTATTGGGACAACTTCAAGTTAACTCTAACTTGAATACTTTGAGTACCTATTACAATTGCCTCTAGATAAAGATGAAAGGTACAATATAAAATACCTACTACAATTAAAATAGAAATAAAGAAAGACACATTAAACTCTTTATGGAGCTGGTTCTTCAATCTGGATCATGAAGCTTCAAGTTTGCACACTTGAATCACACATGAACTACTTGAAAAAATCCTTGCTATTTTTCTCTCAATTCCCATTTAACTTCTGCGTTTTTGTTCAACACCTGTAATGTGAGAACATCCTGCAATTTATAGAGTTAGTAGATGAAGAAATAATTAGAGTTTTGATGCAACTCTTCCTTGGTGGACGAGTTCTAGTTGATCTCAACTTCTAACTCCTTCCATATCTTGGATAATGTTCTTTTTGTGTAATGAGTCCTTCTCCTTATCAGTTATGCAACCTTTTCGTTCAAGAGATATTAAATATACCAAGTTAAGCTTATCTCCTTCACATGCATCCCACATGCTCGAATCTTCCCGTTTTTGTGCACCTGAGGGATGGACCTGAGGGATGAACCTGGTTCATGTCTGAGCTTCCTTTTGTCAATCTTCAAAACTAACCTTCACTTGGGCCAACACAAATAAAATCATGAACTCTGAAAGTTGTTTGAGCTTATCATTAGTGATACTGAAAGGTTGTAGCTAATAGGTTAGTTCCCTGTGGGATTCGACTCCGGACTCTTAAACCAGATTATTTTTGTAGAGATCGCTTAGTCCTTTTTATAAGGCATAGTTGGGCGTCATCAAATTTTGGCACCTTTGCCGGGGTTTAACGGTGTCATTCGTTACAACTTGAAAGAATTGCTAAGATTTTTAGTTTAGATTAATATTTTGTTATACTTAAAATATTTCCATTGAAATTCTCATGTTTGAATTCTTCTGTTCCTCAAGTGTATGCCTATAAGCTCTTTGAGAATTGGTGAACTATTAGAAGGTCTCTCAAATCCAAAGAAATCATTCCGGACATTGAATCAAGCTAACAAGAAGGGCAAATAGCTAAAATCGAATGAACAATTGAAAATTAAAAAGGGTTACGTCAAGAACATCAATTGGAACAATAAAAATAATCAAGTTGACCCAAACATTAGAGTGGTAGCACCTGCTGTGCCAGAAGCTGCTCTATATGATTGGGCGTAAAAATCTACTGATAATCTGCCAACTGCGATTGCAGTCCCTCCGATACAAGCAGGGACGTTTCAAATTACCAACAACATGCTGCATTTGCTGCAGAATAAAGGTTTGTTCTCCGCGTCGTACATCGAAGACTCACAACAATATCAGAAGAATTTTCTATCAATTTATGTCATTCAAAGACAGTCGAATTTGACACCCGAAGCAATCAAATTGTTACTGTTTCCATTCTCAGTGTCTGGGAGGCTTAAAATTGGCTGAATTTGCTCCCAATAAACTCCATTGCTACTTGGGAGGAACTAGTCAAGCAGTTCTTAAACAAGTTCTATCCACCCAACAAGACTGCAAGGCAAATTGATATGATATTGCAGTTCAAGCAGATACCAACTGAAACTTTGCAAGAAACCTGGGAGAGGTTTAAGAGCATGTTGGTGAAGTGTCCACACCATGGCATCCTAGATCAGATACTACGACAGAGATTCTATATGGGTTTGACTAACAACATGAAGGCCAATGTAGATGCTTCAGCCAGGGGTGCATTCTTGAATCATTCACGGTGTAAGATTTTTCTTGACAAAATGGTTCAAAATTCAGGCTGGATGACGAGGGATACAACACCCACTCCAATAGTGCATTCTGTTGCTGTTGACCTAAAAATACAAATGTAGAAAACATAGCCACTCTCGTGACCCAATGAGCTTGTTAACAAAGAAAATTGATGAGATGGGCACGAAACAGGTTCATATTATTGACACAACAAATGGAGGCCTATGCACTCCCTGCATACGTCAGTCATATGTTTGCTCGTGGAGTAGAGAGAATGATAACCAGGGCTTCAGAGAAGACATGAATTATGTAAATAATTTTGGGGGTCAGAGGCAAGGTGGACAATAATGGGGACCTCAAAATGAGCAGTACAGACCAACCTAGCATGAGTACAATACCAATCCTAGGGGATCACGACCACAAGGACAAGTTGTGCCCTATCAAAGGAAGCAGGGTTACAATCACAAGCACCAATAATAGTTGGCTTACCAACAGCCTCATCCCCAGCAGGTGACCAGATAGGATGATAAATATATGATAGAAATCAAGGGCATGCTGCAACAAATCATTGGGACAAATGGAAGGATGCAAGAAAAGTTAGCCGCACATGACTCAGCTATTAAAGGCATTGAAACTCAGTTAGGCCAACTGTCCATGGATTTGAACAATCTTTCCCAAGGAACGTTACCTGCAGACACAAACATCAATCCAAAAGAGCAGAACCCGAATCAGTTAATGGCAGTAAGTCTTAGGAATAGAAGGGATTTGGACAGAGAGCAAGAAGTTTCTCAATCTAATAGAGATGACGTGCCACTTAATCCAGTGCCATTCGAGATTAAGTAGTCCAACGGAGCTCACAGAGGTTGTAATTGAACAAGCACAAGTTGACAAAGGCAAGGATAAGGAAATTGAACATCTCCCAGAACAGGTAGTGGAAAAGACTTCTAATCAGGAAAAGACACAAGACAGTGGGCAGAAGCTAATTCTAGCACCATTCCCTCAAAGGTTTGCAAAGCAAAAGAAAGATGATCAATACATGAAATTCATAGAAATGATCAAACAGATTCAATTAAATATTCCATTAATGGATTCTTTGAGGGAAATGCCAGGTTATGCTAAAATGATGAAGGATTTGATGTCGCGAAAGTTTGACTTCCAGGACCTGTCTACTGTAACTCTAACTCAAACTTGTAGTGCGGTAGTGGAAAGACCTATGGCTCAAAAATTGTCTGATCCCGGTAGTTTCACTATCCCATGCACAATTGGAAATTATGCTTTTGCTAAAGCATTGTGCGACTTGGGCGCCTATATCAACTTGATGCCCTCGCCAATCTACAAAAAATTAGGTATTGGCAGAGTTAGACCGACCTCAATGTTGCTACAATTGGCTGATCGCATAGTGAAAAGGCCAATATGAATTCTGAATGATGTGCTTGTCCAAGTGGGGAAGTTTGTATTTCCTGCTGATTTCATTAGTCTTGACTGTCAAGTTGACAAAGAAATACCCATAATTTTGGGAAGTCCGTTCTTAGCCATTGGTAGAACATTGATTGACTGTGAGTCTGGAGAGTTGAAAAAGAGGTCAAATAATGAAGAACTAATATTCAATGTTCAACTATCTATGAGGAGGCCCAACAAATTTGCAAATTGTTCGCTAGTGGAGGCAGTTGATGTAATACTACAAAAGGAGAATGAGACCCTTAATGTTAGAGACCCATTAAAGCTTGCTTGATGAATTTGGAAGATGTGGATTGTCTAGAGTTGGCAGAGTGGGTTATGGCTCTTGAGGTCAAGGGTTATAGAAAAGGGAACCCTAGTTCAAGCAGCTACACTTAGAAGAAAGAGAAACACCACCTGCGAAACTGTCAATAGAGGAGCCATCACAGTTGGAACTGAAACCGATTCCAGCTCACCTCGGGTATGCTTTCTTAGGGCTTAACTCTACTTTACCTATTACTATCTCATTTGGTTTGTTAGTTGTGTAGGTAGAACAACTCCTATAGGCGTTACTGGAATGTAAGACTGTTATTAGTTGGACCATGGCAGACATATATGGTATCAGCCCGGCCTTCTGCATGCACAAGATTCTCTTGGAAGACGGGCACAAATCTTTCAGGGAACATCAAAGAAGGCTGAACCCTAATATAAAGGAAATGGTGAAGAAGCAAGTGATTAAGTGGTTGGATGTGTGCATCATCTTCCCGATATCGAATAGCGTCTGGGTAAACCCAATCCAATGTGTTTCATCGAAAAGTGCTATGACTGTTGTAAAGAATGAGAATAATGAGTTGATCTCTACTCGTACAGTCACAGGCCGGAGAATATGCATGGATTATAGAAAATTGAACACTACCACCCGAAAAGACCACTTTCCCTTGCCATTCATTGACCAAATGTTGGATAGATTGGCAGGGAGGTCTTACTTCTACTTTCTGGATAGATATTCAGGGTACAATCATATCACAATAGCCCCCGAGGATAGAGAGAAAATGTCATTTACTTGTATGTATGGCATCTTTTCCTTTCGAAGAATGTCGTTTGGCCTATGCAATGCACCTGCCACTTTCCAGATATGTATGTTAGCCATTTTCACTAATGTGGTTGAAGATATTATGGAAGTCTTTATGGATTATTTCTCAGTGGTGGGGAATTTTGATGACTGTCTTCACAATTTGAGAAGAGTGTTGAAAAGGTGTATGGAGACAAACTTGGTGCTGAACTGGGAGAAATGCCATTTTATGGTACAAGAAGGTATAGTTTTGGGGAATCGAGTGTCAAGTAAGGGTATTGAGGTAGACCGTGCTAAGGTTTATGTGATTGAGATGTTGCCACCGCCCACTTTGGTCAACGCAGTAAGATGTTTCCTTGGGCACGCCAGTTTCTATAGATGATTTATAAAGGAATTCTCTTAAATTTCTAATCCCTTATGTAAATTACTTGAAAATGATCACCCCTTTGTGTTTTTTGATGATTGCAGGTTAGCATTTGAGGAGCTTAAGAAGAGACTGGTGACTGCACAATAATCGTTGCACCCGACTGGGAGCAGCCGTTTGAGCTCATGTGTGATTTGAGTGACTATGCTATAGGAGAAGTTTTGGGGAAGCAAAATGACAAAATGGTGCACCCAATTTACTATGCAAGCAGAACGTTAAGAGTTGCACAACTCAATTATGTTGTAACTAAGAAAGAGATATTGGTTGTGGTGTTTGCATTTGACAAATTCAGGTCTTATTTGATAGGTTCAAAAGTGATTGTTTATACTGAGCATGTAACACTTAGGTACTTGATAGCAAAGAAGAAGTCAAAGCCACGCTTGAACCATTGGGTTCTTTTTCTACAAGAATTCAATTTGGAGATCTGCGACAGGAAAGTAACAGAGAACCAAGTAGCAGACCACTTTTCATGGTTAGAGGGAGCTAAAAAGAAAGTAGAGGTTGAACCGGATGCACGATTGCTAGCAGTGGTAATGGAGAAGATGCCTTGGTATGCTAATATTGCTAACTATTTGGCTAGTGGTATTGTGCCTTATCAACTGTCTTCGATTCAAAAGAAATGGTTCTTTTGTGATTTTTTGTCTTATTACTGGGATGAACCTTTACTTTTTAAAATATATGTGGATAACATGATCCGGAGGTGTATCCCCGAGAAAGATCAATCTTCTGTTTTGGAGGCTTGCCACGCTTCACCATATGATGGGCACTTTGGAGGAATTCGGACAGCTACAAAGGTGATGGAGTTGGGTTTGCATTGTCCGACTTTATTCAAGGATGCCCATGCCTGGATGAAAAGTTGTGACGAGTGCCAAAGGATCGACAACATATCTCGCTGTCACAAGATGCCGATGACTACAATTCAAGAGGTGAAAGTGTTTGACGTGTGGGGGATTAATTTTATGGGACCATTTGTCAGCTCGTATGGTAACAAGTGATCACGTCCAAATGCACACCTCTAACAAGGTATGACATAGTCATTTGCAATAATAAAACCCAACAAGGAGTCAGGATCGAATCCACAGGGAGCTAAGATGGGAGTAAGTAGTATATATTCAGAGTGAGTATGTGAAGTATCTATATTGCACTTCCACAAACAGGGTTTTGGTTTTACTTCTAAAATTAACTAAAGATTGCAAATCTAAATGTATAAAACTAGAGATGATTGTTTTTGAATATTTTTCAAAGATATAAAAAGGCCTAGGGCTGTGACCATGACCTAGGTATTTTCCCAATGGGATAAAGACTTTTATGTTGTTTGATTGACTGGGGTGTATTATATCTTACAAAACTACGTTGCCCACTCAATACCTCTAGGTTAGATAGTGATTTTGCCCAATTTGGCTTTCTCGAGACCAAATGGGTATCCACTAAAATGGTTGATAAGAGCTCAAACGGGTTGTTACTATGTCTAGGTTGAACCCTTTAATTGGATTAATCAATCTCTCAATTGACCCATTTCCATATTAGCTAAGTTAACCTAGACTAGGTCTTTTTTTCTCGAGAAGAGCTAAGTCAAATAGGCATAAATCAATGTTTGCAACCATTAATTTCACAATTGAAGCATGAACCTAGCTAAATAACAAACATCCATTCATAAACAAGCATAAAATTAATTACCCATAAGGTTTATACACTAGGTTTAGGTCACAATCCTAGTAAAAATCTAGCTACTCGTAGTATAAAGAAGAAAAGATGATAAAACTCATATTGAAAGATTAAAATATATAAATCCAATGTTAAACTACCAAAATAAGCTAAAGTGGTCTAAAAGAGCAAAGAGAAACAACTACAAAACTTTTTAATTTTCAAAACTTGACCTAAAAAGTGAAACTATTCTATTTATATAAAGCTGGAATTTTTGAACAAAAATTCTCTTTCGGAGGCTCTGCGGCCGCACAATTCCATGTGCGGTCCGCACTTTGCTTTAACTTCATAGGATTTGAATCTGTGCTGCCATACAATTCTAAACCGTGACCGCATCTCTCATTTTCTGCGATCCGCACATTTCTTGGTACAGCCGCACAGGGCTTTTCTGAAAACCACACAAATGTAGTTACAGCCGCATAGTTGGTCTTCTGTGGCCGTACAATAATTGTGCGGTCCTCACTTCCTTTGAGCTTGAAATGAGAACTCTCTCAACTTCTGATCTTGCATAGCTTATGCGGCCGCACATTTCATGTGCGAACCGCACTTTGACTTGTCTCTGGTAAGCCTGCCTTCACAATATGCTACCGCAGATAATATTCTGCGGTCCGCACTTTGAGCTTCTGTGCCTGTTTTGTTCTTGAGTTCAGATCACTCCTTCTTGAGTTAGATTTCATCTTAGTGGCTAATTTTCCAATACTCCTATGATTAAGCATATTTTATCCGTTTTTGGGAACATAATTAAACATTTTTGGACTAAATGAAAGCTAAAAGGTGCTAATAAGTAGTCAAAATCCCTACTTATCAACTCCCCCAAACTTAAACTTTTGCTTGTCCTCAAGCAAATAAGGTAATTCCCACCTCCACAAGTTAAGAGCTATTCCAGCTATTCTAAGATGCATCAATCACACATTAAGTGGGACCAACAGTTACCCACAACACTTATGAATTATCAACAAGGCAATGGTTTGAATTTTTAAGCATAATTAGTTCTAATGTGACATTTGAGCATCAAGAATTGACTTTATTCATCAAGGAAGCTCGCTCTTTAATGTAGGTCATTGTGGATCCCAAACTCCTCCTCTACTCTCCGTTAGCATATTTCACTTAAGATTGTAGCACTCAATTCAAAGATTTGTGAAAATTTCGCTCATCTCTCTCAAAAGAATGTCACAAGTACAACTCTAAATACCATATGCTTGCCCCTCATGTAGATCACCACTAATGTAAGTTCACTCGACTTGAAATAATGTAGGGATTTGGAATGTAATGAAGGCTTTTGGACTAAGGTTGGATATATTGGAATAGAACAGGTTCATCTTTCCTTAAACACTCCAGCTTCTCTTTTCGGCTCATGTTTTGCCGACTCTTTGAGGCATTTACTTTTACCTTAAGGGAACTAGAGAGACTTCACATCACTCTTTCTTGGTCATGATATTCATTTTATCCTTCTTTGTTTTCTCCATGCTTTGCATCGTTACTTTTCTTTGAATCCCTTCAACTCTTCAACTTATTCACTTTCTTTTTGCATTTTTCTTTTTGTTCTTTCTTTCTTTTTCTTTGCCTTTCCTTTTCTTCATTTCTTTTTTCTTTTTATGGCTTGATAGCTTTTTCAATCTCCTAGTCTCTCCCCCAAACTTATGTTCTAGCCAATTGTTTCTCAAAAGTGTTAAGGGAAGCTCGGGTGCCAAGAGAGGGTCACTACAAAATGGGTAAATGCTTGTAACATGGTTATCTAATAAGAAAGGTTTTAGGCTCAAATGGGTTGAATAGGGATAACAACATTGGTAGGACATGGAAAATTTCAAGCGGGTCAAGGAGAGCCTACAATCACTTCTCAAGCCAAGAAAAACTTAAAAATTTGCTTAGAAACACATTCGGGGTGAGTTCTATACCATTCGCACGAGTACTTGGACTTGCAACAAAAACATCTCACCTCTCACACAGATGGATTGTTCAAGAGGATAGAGTCAAAGTCCTACAACAATCATATTTAAGATTGAAAATGACTAATGATTTGACTAAACCACTCGATGATTGCTTAAGTCAACACAAGAGTCAGTAGGTCACTAACTAGAGCTATTTCTTTCCAAGAACTTGTTTTTAATCATAAGCACATAGTTAAGTGAGTTGGTACCAAGTGAAGTATGTTTAACTCTTTGAGTTTGAATCAATTAGGTCTTCTTATTCATTATTACTACTATTCTTACCTAAATATCAAAAACGGACTCAATCCCTTAAAAAGGTTGTCATGCCATCCATCATTTGGAAGAGTCATCAGGTTCACACAAAAACTACCTTTGGAAAGAACCGTGACATTAAGAAAAACAAAGACTTATTGTCCACTTAAACATAAAAAGAAACTACTAGATTAAAAAAATCTATTAGATTAAACAAAAAGCTATTAAATTAAATATTTACTATAAAGAAATCAAAATATAGAAGTTACAATGCAAGCTACTGAAAGCATAAATGAATATACATATTCAGAGATGAAAAGAGAAGAAATATATACATCAATAGATAGAAAGGGAAGAATATATACATAATTAAAAAAGGAAAATATTATCAGTTATTACAAACCAAATGTCAAATTATCCAAATACCAAATAAACTCCACTCCCTAAATAAAAATAAGCGTTGACCCTAATACTTAACAAAATAAGAATAAGAAAGGGTAAAATTATAGATGACTTCCTATGTGACCTTGGACATCTCTATGTCCATTGTAGTGTCACCACCCTGAGGCTCCTCCAACTGGATCTCATCATCCTCGGCTCTTGGAGTAGCTGGGTTAGCGAACATATGTCGCACCGCCTCAGTAATGTCGGCAGCCAAGTCTGGCTCCTTAGACTGGCTAGCTGGTGCCTTTGAAGCTGATGGTGCTACTGGATCCACTGGTGCTGCTGGAGTTGTATCCATCAGTAGATCAAAGGGAAGGTCACCAATTGCTATCCTAATTACCTTTTTTCGCAACTTGTCAACTGATTTCTTTCAAGCTTGGGATTTCCTCATCCTCTTCACCTACTTCCCAAGTTCCTCAATCAATCTTCCATGTGCCACCAAAGTGTCCATGATGGTCTTCTAGTTCTCTAGAATATTCTTCAATGTGTCCTCCACTATTATAGGAATCTGGGGTGTCGGGGTAGATGTCTGTGCTGCAACAACACTGGATAAGTCAGACAGCTTTGCAATAGCTGTCTGCATCCAGTTGTTGAGGCTCACTAGTGTCTGGGAGACACGCAATACAGAGAGTGGATGAGTAGGCATAGGCACGGGCCTCAAAGTAGAAGTGGAGGGAACTGATGCTGACAGCTCTGAAGATGGAGGTGGAGGCATGGTAGTTGTACTGGTGCCTACGACAGTGGAAGGCATGTCAGCTGAATCTGCAGCTACCACTGAAGGCACATCAGACTAGCCTATGGTAGTAGTCAACTAACCCATATTCTTTGGGTTCCTCGGGTCCTTCAGAGAGTACCAAGTGAAGGGCTTCTTTGCCCGAACCTTTGTGTCAAAACTCTTTGACTCCACCCATGCATCCGTAAGGTACTCAGTGATAGTGTTGGGATACAGATAGAAGCTGCCACTCTGCTTTCCAACCAGAGACATGTTGGCTGACATCATGTCACCCACATTGATTGGGTACTCTTCCATGATGGAAGAATCTAGAACTGCCCACGGTATTGGGAGATTGGTTTCATTTTGGCATGGGTCTAGTCGACTGCACACAAATGTCTGTCACACTTTTGCTTCAAAATTGAGGATGTTCTGCTGAATGGGAACCTCTGCTGTGATCCATGATGGTGGTGGTCCCGGAGCTGCCAAAATCTCAGTTATCCATGGGTGAGATGAATCACCCAGTGTGAACTTCTCCAGGCATTGCACCGACTCCATATCCTCAAACCCCAAATATGCGTTCAAGGTGCTCTGATCGAACTTCACTTTCGTCATCTTGGTCCTCTTCTTTATATGTGCCACATTAGTATAAAATCCCTGGACCAAGTGCTCTTTGGCATCCACCACACTTTGAGTGAACCATGTCCACCATTTCCTCTCCTAAAATTGTCTCGACACCGCCGTGTTATATCTATCCAAATCTTTCAATAAAAATTGACGCTCGAGAGTGAGCGATCTCTGCAGCCACCACTCTCGGAATCTGTTAAATGTAGTCAGGCTAACGAACCTATCTTCCCAAACTTCTGTCTTCTTCGACCTCTCAAGGCCAGCAACTCTAGTATCACCCCCTTGGCCATCATCCGGGATATCATCCTCATCGACTGTCGTAGCTGGTGCATCGGGTGCATGTATAGATAAGGGTCTTGAATCCTGACTGTCACCTTCCAAACACTTAGAAGTGCTCTCTGAGGTAGAAGGCTCATCTCGGAGCTGATATCTTCCCTGAAGCTGTTGTGGCTGTGATTGAGTATCAGGCTGGTTTTCCACAGAGTTGCCCTCTGATGCTTCCCTAGACGGTACATATGAACTTGATTGAGTGGGATCTGCAGTTCTACCTCTCCCAGCTATCGCCTTTTTGGATATAACTCTTTGTAAGGTGAGTGGTTGCCGCACCCCCTTTTTCCCTCTGCGGAGAGGAGTCAGGGTTTCGACATTCATGGGGTGTAATGACTCATTTTCTTTTGGGGAATTGGGTATTTGAAGAGTCGCCACCTAACAATTTTAAGGTACGTTAGGGTACCTGTAAGGTCCAACTACAACTATGTTTGATAACCAGAGATAGGGTAAGGGCTTGAAATTATCCTAAGGGGAAGGTGTTAGGCACCCTTCAGGATCCACTAGTGTGGTTCCCGACCAGCCAGATGGTTTTGTGAATTTGTGCAATTAGCAAATAAACAAATAAGGCTCAAGTAATAGGGGATTCTGAGTTTAAATACACGAGTGTTTGGAAAACAATAAAAAGCAAGGTTTTGAAAAGAGTTATGATCTAAACGTGCTTATGAATGTAAAAGGGGTCCTAGGTTTGTTTGTAATATGGATCACATCAATGTAATACCCGGTATGACACTTCTCAGAAGAGGGGATAAACGTGGTATTAGCGCACCGGTCATCATATCCATATCTACCCTTTCCCACCCCATGAAGGTAATTAGAGCAATAATTGGTCTCGGCCTCTATTGCATGATGTTGCCCGTCCCATTCCTATCAGTCCCGGAGGAATTTAGGACTTCTATTCTATAAGAAAGAGGTTCTAGGCTGACCCTTAGTTTTAAAGGTAAAATGCTAAGGCGACATACACAACATATAAAACTACAATTAAGGGAAACATATAAGCAAATAGAAGGCTCAGTTATACCTCTGCAAACAGTGCACATGGACAACACGACTTATATACAGTTAAGGTCTGAATTTTAGAATCCTAAAACAGTGTGTTTAAGTCAGAAACAGATTCATTATATAACTCAGAAAAGAAGTCCGAATCAGGCCTACCTGCTGGTTGTAACAGTTGATATTTAAATAAAGGTAGCTCTAGTTTTATTTAAGTAATTACCTAAGGCTTGCCTAGACGTAAGCAGTATTCAGTAGTTATTCAGAATCATTAAGACGGTTTGGAGATTATTTATATTACCTACAACATGTTGTTCTAGGTGTTCAGCATGCAGAATTATGGCCAGTTACTTGTAAAAATGGAGTAAAATCGTTTTATTCCTTTTATGCATTCATAGTTAGCTTAAGCGTGCTTAAGCGAATATAAATGCAATCCTAAAGACATGGTATCTAATGCAGAGATGCAGAATGATGTATATGCAAAATTCTAAGCAGAATTTCTATATGCACAAATATTATAACGTTTAAACATGCTTACCAGAATATGCAGAGATGATATGTTTGTTAGTGTTGTTTAAGCCTAAAGCAGGATCTCTAAGTGTGCATGGCAGTAAGAACATGATCACAGAAACATCAGTTATTAACACATTTAATGCAGGATTTCCTAAGTGATGTGATAGTGAAATGGACATGCTGAAAACAATAAGTGTATATCCTAGGGAACATGATCTCTAATGTATAAAATGAGTCCTAAGAATGGTTTTTGTTATGCACGTAGGAATGTAAACCTAATAACATATTTTCTACCCTTTTGATAGCTAAAGCATGCATAGTCACCCTTTCCCTTTCCATTATCCACCCCCAGAGTTGTTTACAAATCATTACAGATCAAATGATTGAATTACAAAAGAAGTGCAAAAATAAGAAGTTACAACCACAAGAAGCCTGATCCTGACTTCCTCTCTGAGTTATCTAATAAACCACTTCAATGCTAATATTGTTCCAAAGCCTTGCTCATATCTGGGTGTGTCAGAGTTCCCTAAGGGCCACAAAGGATCTCGGGCAGTGCTCACACCCAGATTGCATAACCAAGAGAGTGAGTGCAGTGTGGAAGGACTAGCTCTTAAGTGTCCAAGTTCAAAGGGAGCTCAAGGGTCCCAAGGCAAGGCTCACGCAAATAGGGCAGAACCTAGATTCTAAGAGTATAGTGGAAGTGTAGAACACAGGTTGAAAGGGATTTGTTTAAAAGTTGGACTGATAGTCCATTTTGGAAGCAATCAGTAGCAGATGTGATTAAAATCAGTTGTAGTAGTAAACAAAACTCAAAACTCCCAAGATGGGATCATACATAGAATCAGTAGTCACACAAGGGGTCAAGGGGTTTGTGACACACAAACATATGACTGTAAACACATAACCCCATCAAGGGTCTTAGGACTCGTTGGACATGCACGGTAATAGCTGATACTGGCATGATCACAAGCTAGTCAGAAAGAACATAAGCACATTGCAAGGATAGGGACTTGGGATGACAAGTACACAATAAGTGGCTGACAAAGTACACCTTGAAACACACATAGGGGAGTGCATTAATCTAAAAGGGAAGGGAAGACATTATAGCATGCTGGTAATGTAACTTGACTGCAGGTTTCACGATAGAATCACAAGCAGAAGTAGACAAGAATGAGAGAAACTGAAACAATTAAAGAAGCATGTTGTTATTGAAGCTTTAAAATTAACTAAGACATACTAGTTGAGAAAGCAAAGTGCAGAAAAGTAAAGCAAGTAGGATTCCACAGTCTAGCCTTGGCTTTCAGCTGGCTAGACAAAGCAGTAGCACAAGTAATAGTAGAGAAAGAGAGTTTTGAGTGTATAAGTATGTGTTCTGAACTAAATTGTTTGTGTGTTTAGAGAAGAGAGGGTGGGGTATTTATAGCTTAGAAAACGAGTAGAAAATAAGGTAACAAGTAAAGGTTTAACAAAAATATGGAAATAATCACAATTAGAATCCCATTAATACAAGTACTTTCTTTTAATCAAGGAATTACTGCTTAACAGATACTAACATGGATAATTAAGGAAAGAAAATCAATTTGAGGAAGATTGATTTCTGACCATATAAGGGATAGTAAGAATATAGAGTATGCAATTGAGTCTAGGTACAGAATATATTTAATTGGGGAAAGGATTCAGCAGGGGTACAACATCACAACAAATAAAGGAAAGGAATCAATCAACTTAAACAAACGGGTAAAATTAGGGGTTTATAAGAAAACCTTTGCAATTAGTCGTAACTTGAGGAAATCAAGATCAATCAAGAAAAAATCATGATTCTGCACTTTGCCATATAAATAGAGAAGAATGAACAAGAGTAGCAGACATGCAAGGCTAACCATATTGATAAAAGAAGCAACTGGATGAACACAAACGTACAACAATAACATGAGTAGGCTTAGGGACTCAGTAGTAAAAGAAACTACTCAAATATTGAAAGATCTTAAAGGTTAGGGTTTCAGAGAACCCAGAAAAGTGAGAAAAACTTTGAAAAGTTACCAATCTCGCCGGAAAAGTCAAGGATCTGACTCGAACAACCATGGATGGCCAGAAAGAGGCCATGGATAGGAGTTAAGCAAGGACTGGACCAGATTTCTTCGAGATTTGTCCATAAAATCACACAAGCGAGCGACCAGGGGACGTAGGAGATGAGTACACGTCTCAAATAGTCCTGGGAGTCCATGGATTAGGTGAGAATCAAAGGGGATTAGGATGGATTTGGGTGGCGGCGACTAGGGTTAGCCTTTGGTTTTCAGAGAGAGTTTGAGACGAGAAGGGATTCAAGGGCGGCGGGTTGGTAGAAATAATTAGGTTAGGGTGGTCGTTTGGGTTAAAAAGGTAAGAGTGAATAGGGGTCGTTGATCTCAGAGATCAACGGCCAAGATGAGAGGAGGTCTGGGTTGGGTAGGATTTGATTGGGTTAGGGGAGGGTTTTAATTGGAATTGGGTTGGGAAATTATGGGGTCTAATTTAGGCTATAATTGAAATACAAATGGGATGTTATTTTAATAGCCATTTTCCCTTTTTAATTTATAAAAATAGTAAATAGTTTCTGAAAATAAATTGAAAGTACTAAAATAATTTATAACACATAAATAACAATTTTAAAAATATAGGATCGAAGTTTATGCATACAAAACATAATTAAGCTTTAAAAGGGCCAATGTTGCAATTATGTGCAATTTAGCTTTAAAAATACTAAATAAAATTGTAAAAATATGTACAAATCACTTTGGCCATATTTTGGCATAAATATAAAAATTTAATAGATGAATTGTCAAAATAATAATTTTGAAAATAATTATTGAGATTTTATGGATAAAAGGGAGAAAATAAACCATAAAAACCTTTAAAAATTATGAAAAATAATAAAACATTTGGACATACTTATAATGCTATTTTGAAGTTATTTTGCATAATGAAAATATATAGAGAAAAATTGGGTATCAACAGTGGTAAGGTACTCTTGCCTCGGCCTCGGGAGGGTTCACCCCTCCCCTTTGATGTATCACCACGTCCACGGGACCTGACCATTTTCTGCAATAAACAACAACAGGATTCAGTTCTAGTTCAAGTATAGAATAGCGGACAATTCTAGAGTAAAGTATGTTGCAGGTTGGGGAAGTGTGGTCCGCACAATTGCAAGTGCGGCCGTAGATGGGGTTGTGCGGAGCACACAATTTGGAAGTGTGGCCGTGGTGATGATTCCGTGGTCCGCACAATTTTGAGTGCGGCCGCACAATGAATACCTCAAAAATGGCAACTCTCTAAAGACAGAGAATGCCTTGATCTACGGCCACACATACTTTTCTGCGCGGTTGAATTTCTGCAGACCGCACAATTTCAAGTGCGGTCCGCACAATCTAGCTATACCAAATGTCCTAACCTACAGATATGCGGACCACACAATTCCTTGTGCGGCCGCACAATTCAAAAGTTCATCGGGTAGGATTCTTAGAGTTTCAAATTTACGCACAAATTGGATATGATAATAGCAATTAAACATGATAAACAATATTCTCATTCCTAAAATAACAAGTAAGAGAGTTCCCATCACAATCTACAACCCACATACATATGAATTTGACAAATGGTCTAAAAATAACTTAACAAATTATAAACTAAATTAAGAAAATTGAAAAAAAAAAAATCTAGGGATGATTTGAACATACCAGTGATGAATTGGTGTTAAGGAGGATCAATGATGTTGAATTTAGGGTCAGATTATTGAATCAGTTGAGTGCACTATTTTTGCCTTTGTTTTAATTTCTCAGAGTTTGTAAAGATTCAATAGTAGAGTGAGGCCTACTATTTATACTTACGGGATTGGCCAAAAGTTCAAGAGACGAGTGCGACCGCGGAATTCCTTCTGCGGTCCGCACTCTTTTACCTAATGTGCATTTACCCCTTGTTGATCTGCGGTCCACGGAATTCCTTGAGCTACCGCAGATTCTGGTGTGGACTACAGATTTCCTTGTGCTACCGCACAATGGCAATTTCTCTGACAAACAAACTTCAGAGAGCGTGCAATCTTTCATCTCAAGTTGTGCGGTCTGCACAAGAATTGTGCAGCCGCAGATCCCTTATGTTGTAGAGTTTAAAATTGTGCCGTCCTTACAATTACATGTGTGGTCCGCACTTTTTCCATACTTAGCCGATTTTTTCTAAGCATAGTCCTAGTAAAGCACACTCGTTCCTGCAACACACTTCAAAACCAGTTAGCCCAAAATAAGACCTATCTAAAGAAGAAGAAGAATAAAAGAAAAAGAAACATGGGTTGCCTCCCAAGAAGCGCCTGATTTAACGCCGCGGCACGATGCAAATTACCATCACTTGAAATGAATTACCACCACGACGTGGCCATCACCAACTCTTTCCAGATAATACTTTACCCGATGACCATTGACTCTAAACACTTCATCATTTTTATTCTTCAACTCCAATGCACCAAAGGGTGTCACACCCACAACCTCGAACGGGCCACTCCATTTAGACTTTAACTTTCCAGGAAACATCCGCAACCGTGAATTGAACAACAACACAATATCAACCTCTTTAAACTCTTTGTTCCATATGTACTTATCGTGAAGATATTTCATCTTCTCTTTGTATAAGGAAGAACTTGTGTATGTATGGTACCGGAATTCATCCAACTCGTTCAAATGTTCCACCCTTAAGTCGGCGGCGATGTCCCACTCAATATTCAACTTCTTTAAAGCCCACATGGCTTTGTGCTCAAGTTCCACCGAAAGATGACAAGCTTTTCCGAACACCAACCGGTATGGGGACATTCCGATAAGTGTTTTGTAAGCCGTTCTATAAGCCCATAAAGCATCATCAAGTTTCTTGGACCAATCCGTCCAAATTGCATTCACTGTTTTGGATAAAATACTCTTTATCGCCCAGATGGATACTTTTACTTAACTACTTGCTCGTGGATGATAGGGAGTCGTGACTTTATGAGTGACACCATACTTGGTGAGTAAGGTGTCGAAAGCTTTGTTGCAAAAATGTGATCCCCCATCAGTTATGATAGCCCTTGGAGTACCAAATCTTGTGAAAATATTCAAAAATGCCACCACACTTCTCGCTTCATTGTTGGGTAAAGCAACGGCCTGAACCCATTTGGACACATAATCAACCACAACCTAGATGTAGCTCTTCACAACGCTTGACTAGATCACTTGCATCCTTGTAAAGAGTGGGCCAATAGAAACTGCAACTTAGCACTTTGGCCACCATTCTTGCTCCACCATGGTGACCACCATACGGCGAAGAATAACAAGCCCCCAGAATTTCAACTTGTTCCACCTCCGGTTACACATCTTCTAATCACTCCATCAGTATAAATCCAGAAAAAGTATGGTTCATCCTAATAATATTCTTGACAATCCCGTTTGAGCTTCTTCTTTTGATTTGAAGAGAACTCATTCGGGTCGATACCACTTACAAGAAAATTTGCTAGATATGCAAACCATGGCAGTTTTTTCATTGAAATAGCCAAGAGTTGCTCATCGTGGAAAGAGTCATTGATTTCAATGCCATCATGCGGCCTCCCCTCCTCCTCCAAACGAGACAAGTGGTCCGCCACTTGGTTTTCACTTCCTTCTCGATCTTGGATGTCTAGATAAAAATCTTGCAACAAAAGCACCCATCTCATCAACCGGGCTTTAGAATATTTCATGTTCATAAGATAGCGAAGTGCCGCATGATCCATGTGGACAATGACTTTTGCACCCATCAAGTGCGGGCGGAACTTCTCCATAGCAATGACAATGACAAGGAGCTCTTTCTCTATAACGGTGTAGTTGAGTTGGGAACTATTCATGGTCTTACTAGCATAATAGACCAGATGAAAAGTCTTGTTGATACATTTCCCTAAAACAGCCCCTACCCCTACATCACTTGCATCGCACATGAGCTCAAAAGGAACACTCTAATTTGGAGCAGTGATTATGGGAGTAGTAGTCAATTTGAGCTTTAGCAATTCAAAGGATCTTATGAAATCATCATTGAAATGGAACTTAGCATCTTTCTCCAAAAGCTTGTACAACGGGTTCACCACTTTAGAGAAGTCCTTGTTGAAATGCCGGTAAAATCCCGCGTGGCCTAAGAAACTTCGTACGCCTTTCACTGAAGTTGGAGGTGGAAGTCTAGAAATCACCTCAATTTTTGCCTTGTCGACTTTAATACCATTCTTTGAGATCATGTGGACAAGGAGAATTCCTTCCTCGACCATGAAATGACATTTCTCCCAATTGAGCACCAAGTTTATTGCTTCACATCTTTCCAACACTTTGTCCAAATTTGAGAGACAATCATCAAAAGAATTCCCAACCACCGAGAAGTCATCCATGAAAACTTCAAGGTAATCCTCCACCATGTCCATGAAGATCGCCATCATACACTATTGAAAAGTTATCGGTACATTGCACAACCCAAATGGTATACGCTTAAAGGCAAAAGTACCATAAGGATATGTAAAGGTAGCCCTCTCTTGATCTTCCAGAGCAATAAGAATTTGGTTGTAGCCAGAATACATATCAAGGAAACAATAGAAAGCACGACCGACCAATCTACCAAACATTTGATCTAGGAAGGGAATTGGGAAATGATCCTTCCTTGTGACTTTGTTAAGCTTACGATAGTCCATACACACTATCCACCCGGTCACCATTCTTGTAGAAATCAACTCATTATTATCATTGGTGACCACAGTCATGCCCCCTTTCTTAGGGACATATTGAACCAGAGAAGTTCACGAACTATCGGAAATTGGGTAAACAACCGCGACATCCAACCACTTGATGATATCCTTTTTGACAACCTTTTGCCCGGATTCGATGAGTCGCCTTTGATGTTCAATTGATGGTTTGACATCCTCCTCCAAGTTAATCTTGTTCTTGCAAAAGCGGGGCTTATCCCCCAAATATCTGCCAATGTCCATCCAATAGCCTTCTTCCTCTTTTGTAGCACCGCCAAAGTAGAATCTACCTGCACGTTAGTCAAACAAGAGGAGAGAATAACCTGTAAAGTAGAAGAAAGGCCAAGAAATTCATACCGAAGATGTAGATGCAATGACTTCAACTCCGAGATGGGAGGCTCCTCGATTGAGGGCTTTGTTAGAGAAGTTGTCCTATTTTCAAGATCCAAGGATAATTCGTAGGGCTCATAAGTGTATGCCCCCATTCCTTGCAACGAGTTCACACATTCCATGAAGCCATCCATCTCATCATCATCAAAATTGAGCAAGACAGCCTCCAATGTATCATCAACATTCATCACATCACTTGTTTCATCTACAATCATGTTAGTTACCAAGTCCACGAAAGAACATACCTCTTTGTTGTTGGGTTGTCGCATGGACTTACACACATGGAAAACCACTTTTTCATCACCAACCCAGAAGGTAAATTCTTCGGCTTCAACATCAACTTAAGCCTTCCCCGTAGCAAGGAAAGGTCTACCAAGAATAACCAGCACCTCATAATCAACCTGACAATCAAGAATGAGAAAATTCGCCAGAAGAATGAATTTATCAACACGAACCAATACATCTTCAATCACTCCCAATGGTCTCGTCATGGTACGATCGACAATTTGTACTCTCATTGATGTGGGTCTTGGTTTCCCAATTCCTAAATTCTTGAAAACCAAATAAGTATCAAATTGATACTTTCCCTAGGATCACAAAGAGCATTTGTAAACTCGGCACTTCCAATTATACAAGGAATCATGAAAGCATCAGGATCCTCCAACTTAGGAGCCATTGAATGCACAATTGCACTAACTTGATATGTCATTTTTATAGTTTTAAAACTCATCGACCGCTTCTTTGTCACTAAATCCTTTATAAACTTTGCATAACCAGGCATTTGCTCCAAGGCTTCAACCAATGGCACATTGATGGATAGAATCTTCATCATGTCAATGAACTTTTTTAATTGATTCTCGCCATTTTTCTTGGCAATCCTTTGAGGATATGGAGGACGAGGCCTAGTTATTGGTTCTTTAACCTTTTGCACTACCGGTTCTAGTATGTGAACAATGTGATCCCTAGACGGGTTCACTTCCTCTTGAGTCTCCTCCATGTTGTCATCAATATCAATCCGCACTTCATCATCTACTTGCACCACATTGTCCGGGCTCTCATCTTCTTGCACCACTTGTCAACATCCATAAGTTTTCTTTGATTTGAGGTGGGTGCATCTCCACCTTTTCCACTCCTTATAGTAACAGCCATGGCATGTCTCGTGTTGTTCCCACCCTTTGGGTTCACCATCGTGCCACTTGGTAGTGCTCCCTTAGGACGAGTGCTGAGGGCTTGGGAGATTTGCCTCACTTGGACTTCCAAGTTTCAGATGGATGTATTATGAAAGGCAAGTTGGGCATCGGAGTCGGAATTCTTCTCCGTCATTTGTTTAAACATGTTCTCAATTTGTCCCATCTCATTGTTGGAAGAACTTGGACCATGGGAAGGATAAGGAGGCGGGTTGCTCAATTGTTGATACATAGGGGGCCTTTGAAAACCCGACCCCCGATTTCCTTGATTATTGTTCCATCCCCCTAGGTTACTGCCTCCACAATATCCTTGGTTGTTTCCACTCCAATTGCCTTGGTTATTTCGGTTGTTAGAATTCCAATTACCTTGATTACCTCGAGTTCACCATTGTCGTTGATTCGGGCCTTGAGATTTGTTTCTTTTCCCTCGAAAGTTGATCACGTATTGCACTTCCTCCTCTTGTTTATTGTAAGATTCATCTTGATCAAACCCACTATCTTCTTGTACATAATTATCCACACGGTTTTGCATTTGTGGACCCTTTTGCCTTCTTTTTTTCACCATCATATTAACTCCCTCCATGGTGTTGACTTTCTTAGGATTTTGCACTTATTGAATTTGAGCTTTGGCTAATTGATTCATTGTGGTCAACTCGACAATGGCTGGCCCATGATCATGCAATTCTTTATATAGATGAATCACGTTTGGATCACCTTGAGGAACATTTGCTCTACTTTGCCATGCCGATGAAGTATCTTCCATTTTATTTAACATCTCACAAGATTTCGCATACAGCGTTGTCATGAAATTTTCACCGGCAAGTTGGTTGACCATGCATTGATTGGTAGTGTTGATCCCCCAATAGAAAGTTTGTTGAATCTAGCCTCCTTCATGTCATTATTGTGGCACTCTTTGACCATTGTTAGGTACCTTTCCCATATTTCGTGTAATGGCTCATTGGGCTCTTGTTTGAATGATAGAATCTCGTCTCTAAGAGTAGTCATATGTCTGAGAGAAAAGAATTTGGAAATAAATTTCTCCGCCAATTCATCCCATGTGTGGATGGAATGGTTTGGCAATATCTCTAACCAATCCAAGGCTTTCCCCCATAGAGATAAAGGAAATAACTTCAACCTTAAAGCATCCTCGGAGACGTTTGCCTATTTACTCCCCCAACAAGTGTCCACAAATGCCTTCAAGTGTTTGTATGCATTTTGACTCGGAGCCCAGGTGAGGAATCCTCGTTGCTCTAATAATGTGAGCATTACATTCGTGATTTGAAAGTTGCCCTCCCTAATGCGGGGTGTGACAATGGCACTTGAATACCCTTCATTTGGCAACACCCATTGTGGAGCCGCTCTTGGTGGAGGTAGGGGTGGAACTGGGACGTTGTCTTGAGATGCCCGACCTCTTCTATTTGCTTGAGCTTCAAGAGAAACCTCTTCAACTTGCTTATATTCAACGTCCACATCCCCCAAAGACATGTTTCCGAGTTGATCATTGTGGTTCTCCATTATGGTACCTACAATTGATTCACAAAAATCAGTAACAAGGAAGCAAAAGAAGACAATTCACACACACAAACCAATAGCTAAATCTGCTTTTAGCTCCCCGGCAATGGCACCAAAAACTGATCACGTCCAAATGCTCACCTCTAACTAGGTATGACACGGTCATTTGCAATAATAAAACCCAACAAAATTCACGATCGAATCCATAGGGAGCTAAGATGAGAGTTAGCAGTATATATTTGGAGTGAGTACGTGAAGTATCTAGATTGCACTTCCACAAACAGGATTTTGTTTTTACTTTTAAAATTAACTAAGGATTGCAAATCGAAAGGTATAAAACTAGAGATGATTGTTTTTGAATGTTTTTCAAAGATATAAAAAGGCCTAGGGATGTGACCATGACCTAGGTATTTGCCCAATGGGATAAAGACTTTTATGTTGTTTGATTGGTTGGGGTGTATTATAGCTCACAAAACTACGTTTCCCACTCAATACCTCTAGGTTAGAGAGTGATTTTTCCCAATTTGGCTTTCTCAAGACCAAATGGATATCCACCAAAATGGTTGATAAGAGCTCAAGTCGGGTTGTTAGTATCTCTAGGTTGAACCCTTTAATTGTGTTAATCAATCTCTCAATTGACTCATATCCTTGTTAGCTAAGTTAATCTAGACTAGGGCTCTCTTTCGCAAGAAGAGACTAAGCAATATAGGCATAAATCAATGTTTGCAGACCATTAATTTCACAATTGAAGCACGAACCTACCTAAATAACAAATACCCATTCATAAACAAACATAAAATTAATCACCCATAAGGTTTACACACTAGGGTTGGGTCTCAATCCTAGTAAAAATCTAGCTACTCATAGTGGGTGTAACAGAAAATAAAGAAGAAAAGATGATAAAACTCATATTGAAAGATTAAAATATAGAAATCCAATGTTAAACCACCAAAATAAGCTAAAGTTGCCTAACGGAGCAAAGGGAAATGGCTACAACACTTTTTAATATTCAAAACTTGACCTAAAAAGTGAAACTATTCTACTTATACAAAGCTGGAATTTTCGGACAAAAATGCCCTTTCGGAGGTTCCGCGGCCGCACAATTCCATGTGCGGTCCGAACTTTGCTTCAACTTCATAGGATTTGAATCTTTGCAGCCACACAATTCTGAACCATGGAAGCATCCCTCATTTTCTGCGGTCCACACATTTCTTGGTGCGGCTGCACAAGGCTCTTCTACAAACCGCACAAATGCAGTTGCAGCCGCATATCTGATCTTCTGCGACCGCATAATAATTATGCGGTCTGCACTTCCTTTGAGCTTGAAATGAGAACTCTCTGAACTTCTGATCTTTCTTAGCTTCTGCGGCCTCACATTTGATGTGCGGGCCGCACTTTGCACTTATCTCTAATAAGCTTGCCTTCACAATCTGTGGCTGCAGATAACATTCCGCGGTCCGCACTTTGAGATTCTGTGCCTGTTTTTGTTCTTGAGTTCAGATCACCCCTTATTGAGTTGGATTTCATCTTAGTTGCTCATTTTCCAATACTCCTGCAATTAAGCATATTTTACCATTTTTCAGGAACACAATTAAACTCTTTTGGACTAAAACTAAAGCTAAAAGACGCTAATAAGTAGTCAAAATCCCCAATTATCAACAAGTGCATATTGGTAGCAATTGACTATGTCTCCAAATGGGTTGAAGTAGTGGCGTTCCAACAAATGATGCTAAGGGAGTGATAGGACCTAAGGAAAAATATTTTCACACGGTTTGGCACCCCGAGGGCTATAATCAGTGATAGTGGAACTCATTTTTGTAATAGAGCGTTCGCAAAGCTGTTAGAAAAATATGGAGTTCGCCATAAGGTTGCCACACCTTATCACCCGCAAACGAGCGGAAATGGAAGTGTCCAACAAGGAAATCAAAAGTGTCCTGACCAAGACAATGAATGTGACCCGGATTGAGTGGGCAAGGAAGTTGGATAATGTGTTATGGGCTTACCGCACAACATTTAAAACTCTAATTGTTATGTCTCCGTACAAGTTGGTTTTTGGAAAAGCATGCCATCTTCCGGTTGAGCTTGAGCATAAAGTCTTATGGGAACTACGACATTTGAATTTGGATATGGAAACCATAGGCACAAGTAGAGTTACAGAGTTACATGAACTAGAGGAGTTCCGGTTATAGTCATTCGAGAGTACAAGATTGTACAAAGAAAAGGTGAATATGATGTATGATAAGAACATTCTAGATAAGAACATCAAACCCGGAGATCTAGTGTTGTTATGCAACTTGAGATTGAGATTAATTTCGGGTAAGCTGAAATCTAGATGCTCGGAACCATTTAGAGTTGTGCAAGCGTTCCCAAGTGGAGCGGAAGAAATTAAGTTCGAAGATGGAACAAATAGGTTTAAAGTGAATGGGCAAGGGTTGAAACACTACCTTGGAATGATTGAAGAAAAAGGGGAGAAAGATGTGATCTACTTGGAAGAGCCCAATATGTGAGCAAAGTGTAATCCTGAAAGCTTGCGTCATGCCGCGATGTTAAATCAGGCGATTCCTGGGTGGCAACCCATGGGCGTGTTGTATTCATCATGCCATGACATTAACTAAGGCGCTTATTGGGAGGCAACCCAATTCATAGCGTAGAGTTAGTTTAGTTTTAGTTTTTGATTTTGTTTGATGTTGAGGCGGACTAACAAGTGAGTTTTATGTGCATTTGAAGTGTTTTGATAGGTTGTAGAGCTAAAGGGAAGAAAGAAGTGCTCGGGTGTCTTAAACAAGCTAAAAGGTTACAAAACAAACAAGAAAACATCAAGCCATCGCAAGGCGAAGTCCAAATGGTAAGTGTTGCATGCCTCGTGTTGCCTAGCAAGGCAATGTGAAGACGCCACCCCAGACCTCGCCCCGTGAAATATTTTAGTTCCCCTCACACGGCCTAGTCATGTCCAGTGCAGTGGTTGTAGAGCGCCTGAGGGCGCCTCGCAGCATTTCACTACCGCCCCCATGCCGCCTCGCTCCAAGGCCCAGGAAAGTCTTAATTTTTGTTATTTAACCCACTGATATTGCCCAAATTCACACCATTAATTGGGATTTTGAAGTAGGTCGATGCAATTATAATTACCCAGCATGAGTCGGGGTCGATTCCACAAAGAGTTTATATTAGATTAGGTATATATCTAGACTAAGTGTATGATGTACCCAAAATGCACTTCCACATGTTTGGTTGTTTCTTTTACTTCAAATTTGTATGCTAATATTTGTAAATGTAAAGCTAGAGAACAATATTTTTGGTGTTGTTATTTTCAACTTGATAAAAGATCTAGGGTCGTGACTTCCACCTAGGTGGTTACCTAACAGATTGTAGGATCTAGGTCAAGTTTGATTGGTCGGGGTCGTAATATAGCAATCACACACAATTACCCACTCAATATCTCTCGGTAGTTAGAGTGGTTTTGCCCAATTTGGCTTTCTCAAGTCCAAATGGGTATTTCACAAAACAAGTGATAAATGCTCAAGCCGAGTCTTACTATCTCTAGATTCAACCCTTTTAATTGGGGCTATCAATTTCTTGAGTTCACCCTATTTCCTTGTTAGCCAAGTTTTCCTAGACTTAGTCTCTCTTTCTCAAGTAGAGACTAAGTCAATTAGGCATGAATCAATATTTGCAACCATTAATTCTTAAATTTAAGCAAGAACTAGGCTAAATATCACTAACCTAATCACAAACAAGCCCTAAATCAAATACCCATTAGGTACCCACACTAGGGTTGGGTTACAACCCTAGTTAGAAATTTATCTACTTAAAGAGAAAATTTAAGAAACTAAAGAAGAATATAATATTAAACTCATAATAAAAGATAAAGGGAAGAAAATCCAATGTTAAAATGATAAACTATCACAAAGTTTCCCAAAGCAGTAAAGGAAAATGGCTATATACTTTCTGATCTTCAGGCTTGACCTAAAAATGACAAAAAGATCTATTTATACCCAGCTAACATTGTCGGATAAAATTGCCCCTGCGGAGGTTATGCGGCCGCACAATTCTGTGTGTGGTCCGCACTTTGAAGCTAACTTGACAGGGTGGCCTTCTGCGGCCGCATAAATCTAGGGTGCGGCCACATCTCCTCTGATTGTGTGGACCGCACATTTCAGAGTGCGGCCACACTTTTGATCTTGGGTTGGAACTTGGCACTTTCTACGGACTGCACATTTATGAGTGTGACTGCACTTTTGCATTCTGCGGCCGCACAATAATAGTGTGGTCCGCACATCTTCAGGTCCCCAAAACACAGCTCATTGATTCTTGTATTCTACGGTCGTACAATTGTGTGGTCCACATTTTGTATAGGGATTCTGTCAGTGTCTCTTCAGAGTTTGCGGCTGCACATAGTATTGTGTTGTCCGCAGTTTGGTCCTTTTTGTCTTGTTTTGGTCCTTGTCCAATTTTACTCCTTTTTTATTTGATTTTCATTTCTTTGGCTCATTTCCCAATATTCCTGCAATAAAGCACATTTCATTAGTTCTCGGGAATACCTTTAAGCATTTTTGAGCTAAAACGTAAGTAAAAGTGCAAATAAGTAGTCAAAATCTCTACTTATCAACTCCCCCAAACTTAAGCTTTTGCTTGTCCTCAAGAAAATAAGGTAATTCTCATCTCCACAAGAAAAGAGCTATTTTAGCTGGCCTAAGGTGAATCAATCACACATCAATTGGGACCAACAATTATCCACAACACTTGTGAATTATCAAGAAGGCAATGATTTGACTCTATAAGTACAATAGTTCTAATGTGACACTAGAGTATCAAGAGTTGACTTTGTTCATCATGGAAGCTCTCTCTTTCATGTAGGTCATTGTGGACCCCAAACTCTTCCTCCTCTACTCTTCTCTAGCATATCTCACTTTAGAATGTAACCCTCAATTCAAGAATTTGTGAAAAGTTTGCTCATCTCTCTCAAAAGAATGACACAAGTACGACTCTAAGTACCATATGCTTGCCCCTTATGTAAATCACAACTAATATAAGTTCACTCGACTTGAAATCATGTAGGGCTTTTTTGGAATGTAATGAAGGATTATGGACTAAGGTAGGATTTTTTGGAATAGAATGAGTTCATCTTTCCTTAATCACTCCATTTTCTCTTTTGTCACGTACTTTGTCGACTCTTTGAGACATTTTCTTTTTTCGCGGGGAACTAGAGAGACATAATATCACTCTTTCTTTGTCATAATATTCATTTTCTCCTTCTCTATTTACCCCATGCCTTTCATCCTTGTTTTTCTTTGAATCCCTTCAACTCTTTACTTTATTCACTTTCTTTTTGGCATTTTCCTTTTTGTTCTTTCTTTCTTTTCTTTTCCTTCCCTTTTATTCATTTCTTTCTCCTTATTTGTACCTTAATATCACTTTCAAACTCCTCGCCTCTCTCCCAAACTTATGTTTTAGCCAGTTGTTTCTCAAGAATGCTAAGAAAACATTGAGTGCCAAGAGAGGGTCATTACAAAATGGATAAGGCTTGTAACATGGTTATTGAATGAAAAAGGGCTTAGGCTCAAATGGGTTGACTAGGGATATCACATTGGTAGGCTATGTAAGATTTCAAATTGGATCAAGGAGAGCCTACAATCATTTTTCAAGCCAACCTACACTTAGAATTTCGCCTAGAAAAACATTCGGGGCAAGTTCTAGACTATTAGTACGGGTACTTGGACTTGCAACACAAATCTCACTTCTCATACAATTGGATTGTTAAAGAGGATAGGATCGAGGGCCCACAACAAATATATTCAAGATTAAAGATAACTAATGGCTCGACTGAACCACTCGATGAATGCTTAAGTCAACACAAGAGTCTAAAGATCACTAATTAGAGTTATTTCTTGCCAATAACTTGTTTTTAATCATAAGGATGTAGGTGAATGCGTTAGTACCAGGAGAAGCATTCTTGAGACATTTTTATTCATTACTAATATTTTTACCTAAACATAAAAAATGGACTCAATCCCTTAAGAAGGTTGTCACGCCATCCATCGTTGGGAAGAGCCACCCGGTTCACAGTAAACCCACCTTTGAAAGAACCGTGTCATTAAGAAACCAAAGGCTTATTGCTCACTTAAATATAAAAAGAAGCTACCAAATCAAAAAGAAGCTACTAAAGTAAATAAGAAGTTATACTATTAAGAAAAACAAACTAAAGAAGCTATGAAATAAACTACGGAAAGTAAGACAAATGAATATACAAACCGAAGGGAAATAAATATATACATCAAGGGAAAGGGAGGAATATATACATAATGAAAGAGAGAATAAATATAAAAGAAAAAGAGTATTAAAGTTATTACAGGCCAATGTCAATGTGAAATAAATCAAAATATTCCCCCCTGAATAAGAATAAGCATTGTCCTTGATACTTAACAAAAATCAGAATACGGAAGGGTAGAGAGTTAAGAGAACTCCCTATGTGGTCTCAATGTGCATGGCAGCATCAGTACCCTCTGGATCCTCAAACTGTCTCTCATTTTCCTCCGATCGGGGAATAATTGGGTTGCTAAACATCCGGAGCATCTCCTCATCAGTGTGGGTAGCAAGGTCTGGCTTTTCAGACTGGCCTGTTGCTACCTCTGTTGCTTGAGGTAATGATAGTACTGCTGGTGCTACTAGTGCTGACTCCATCAACAAATCAAGTGGTAGATCTCTTGTAGATGATATCTTGGCAATTTCTTGTCTTAATCTATCCACTGACTTCTTCGAAGCCTGAGAATTCCGTATCTTCTTCACCTGTTTTCCCAAATCCTTAATGACTTCCCCATGAGCCACATGAGTATCCATAATGGTCTTATGATTTTCTAGGATCTTTGACAATTTTTCCTCAACTGACGGAGGTGCCTGTGATACTGCTGGGGCATAAGACTGTGGTGCAACAACACTGGATATGTAAGATAGCTTTAAAGTAGCTATTTGCATCCAGTTGTTGAGACTCACCAATGTTTGGGAGACTCACAGCGCAGTGAGTGGATATGTGGAAGAGGCCGACACTGGTATTGATGTAGTTGGTCTAAAAGGTGGAGGTGGTGGTATATCATCCATGTCGGTGGAAGGACCAGTTCTTGTAGAAGGCATGGCAGCTGTATGAGGATCAACAACAGAATTTGTAACCACCACCCTTGGCTCATCAGACTGGCCACCGGTGGTAGTTGTTTTACCCTTGAACTTTGGGTTCCCTGGACCTTGCAAAGAATACCATGAGAAGGGCTTTTTAGCCTGCACCTTTTGATTAAAACTCCTCGGCTCCACCTTTGCATCCGTGAGGTATTCAGTAAGTGTGTTGGGGTATGAATATGAGCTTTCACCTTTTTGTACCACCAATGACATATTGGCCAACATGATGGCACCCACATGTATTGGGTACCCGGCCATGATGGATGCCACCAAAATTGCTCGGGGGAGTGGAATATTGTTTTCATTTTGGCTCAGGTCTAAGCGGCTGCACACAAAGGTTTGCCACCCTGTTGCTTCAAAGTTGAGGGTGGCCCGAGCAATGGAAACCCTCGTTGTAATACTAGGTGGTGGTGGTCCTGGAGCTGCCAATATCTTTTCTAGCCAAGGGCGAACTGCATCACCCATAGAGAGCTTTTCCATGTACTAGACTGTTTCTAACTCCTTGAATCCCAATTACTAGTTCAGAGTGCACAAATTGAATTTAACTTTCGAATTCCGCACTTTGGTACCCTTCTTAATGTGTGACACATTGGCATAAAATTCACGTTAACAAGTGTTCTTTGGCATCCTTGACACTTTGGGTGAAGCACATCCACCCTTAGCGCTCCCTGAACTGCCTAAGGACATTTGGATTGTATTTATCCAAATACTTCAGTAAAATTTGCAGCTCAAGTGTGAGCGATCTTTGGGGCCACCATTCTCTGAACCTGTTGAAAGCTATTAAGCTCACAAATCTGTCCTCCCATATCTCTTTCTTTTTCGACCTCGCAAGGCCACCCACTCTAGTGTCACTTCCTCTACCATCATCCGGAACATCATTATCATCATCAAAATCAATTGGTGCAGGAGGAGTGTATGTAGAGGAGGGCTCTGAACCCTGGCTGTCGGCATCTGAACCCTCAGAAGAACTTGCTGAGGTAGAGGGTTCATCACGGAATTGTTAGCTCCCAGAGAAGTGTGATGGTTGGGACTGGGCCTTAGGTTGTTCCTCCACTGAGTTACCTTCGGAGGCTTCCCTAGAAAAGAAATATGAGCTTGATTCTGAAGGTTCTGTGGCCCTACCTCTCCCATGGGTTTGCTTTTTAGTCAAATGTTTCTTTTGCACACCCAAAGGTTGATTACCTTTGCCCCAGCCTCGGGAGGATTCACCTCTCCCTTGTGATCAAACCATTGTCTGCAATACCAGGCACATAAATCAGTTAGAGCTCAAACCAATGTACATAGTTGCATGATAGTTGTAGGAAATCAGACTATATAAGAGACAATGCGGACCGTACAAAAATGAGTGCGGCCGCAACTACCATGTGCGGACCACACAATTTTGAATTGCGGTCGCACATCCTAATGTGCGGACCGTGCAATTTTCAGTACGGCCGCACAACCTTAGGTTCATACTACTGGTTTTCTGATCTTTCAACAGTACGGTCGTACACACTTTTCCGCGGACTGCACAATTTTCTACGGACCGCCAAATTTTGAGTGCGGTCCGCACTTTTCATGCACACTTTTGACCTAACTTTAAGATTTGCAAACCTCACAAAAGTGTATACGGCCGCACAATTTGAAATTGTGCAGCAGTACCTCTGTGTTTTGCAATTTTCTCACAATTGAGACATGTTATTTGCAATTAAACATGATTAATGATCTACCCAGGCCCCAATAAACATATATGATATTACCCACATGATTCTAAGCACACATGACTAACAATTGACATTTTAGAACTTAAAATAACCCTAACACAAAAGAACAAAAACTAAGAGAAATTGAAAAATCTAAAAATATGATGAACATACCAGTGATGAAGGATGCAGGTAAGAATATACACAGATGAAATGAGTGAGGATTGTGAACTAATTGAACTTGCACTATTCTTGCTTAGGGTTCAAGAACTCAAAGTGTGTAAAGTTGTGATTAGTTCATTGAGGTCATATTTATATGTTGACCAAGTCTCCCCAAACTTAAGCTGAGTGCGGCCTCATAATTTTGTACCTAGACCTTGAAGAAACTCTGTGGTCCGCACAAAAGTTAGTGCGGCCGCATAATTTCAGCGGACCGTGCAATTTTGTGTGCGACCACATATTGGCTATGAAATTTGACAGACTAACTTCAGAGAGCTTGCACTTTTGGTCTTCCAGTTGTGCAACCGCACACAGAATTATGCGCTCGCAGAGTGATTTCTGTTGTGGCCTTTAGAATTGTGCGGTCCGCATAAATAATGTGTGATCCGCACTTTTTCAATACTTAGCCAAATTTTTTATGGAACAGTCCTACAATGCATACTCATTCCAGCATACACTTCATAAATAGTTAGCATAAAACAAAACCTATCTAATGAAGAAGAAAAAGAAAAAGAAAAAGACACATGGGTTGCCTTCCAAGAAGCGTCTGATTTAACGTCATGGCACGATGCAGATTATCAATCATTTGAAATGAAGAACCGCCACAACGTGGCCTGTCGCGCACCCTTTTTTTTGCAAAATCGGGTTTCGACATTTCTAGGACAACTCTTTTTGATATGGTAGGAAATTGGAATTGAAAGAATCTCCACCTAATGGATTAAGGTGCTTTAGGGCACCTAGAACAGATAACTCATATTGTACTGATTTACATCACCAGAGATCGGGTAAGGGCTCAAAATTACCTTGAGGGAAAGGTGTTAGGAACCCCTCGAGGTCCACAAAGGTGGGTCCCGACCGAACTTAAATTAAGCGAATTAGTCTAAGAAAAGGGAGAAAACAATTTGGACAAATACAATATTCAATTTATTTTAAATAGGGGTATAGGGGGTGGTCCTAAGTTTTTAGCCTATAGGATCATTCCATTCAATACTTTGTAACTCCCTCAAATCGGGGTGTCACTTATAGCATTAGCGCATGGACCATCATCTCCTTACTACCCAATTGCTATCTTTAAGTTGTTAATTAAGTGTTCTAGTAGTTTCTAGCTCGTTCCTTATGCGTGCACTACCTGTCCCTTACCTATGGCCCTGGAGGTACTAGGACCTCTATTTGGGATAGTTTTAGACTATGTTGCTTAAAAATGGGAAATCTAGGCGACAAACAAAACAAATAGGACTTTTAAATATAGAAATAGTATGAGATCACATTGACCTCCACATATAGGCAACTAAAGCACGCAATTGAATCAGCAAGCTTCGTTAACTTTGGAATCCTATAGGCAGGATATCTACGTGAGAAAAACAGAGTATAAAGGCAGTTTTATTAAGGCTAGCATTAAGACCTATTTGTTTGCCTACTGATTTTATTCAACATGAATCTGGGCACTTCAGGCAGTAATGTGTCACAATTATAAACCCAGAATCGTTATTAAGTCCTACAGATATATCACTTAAGTGATTGACAATTCAGAATCGATCAACAAGATCCTATAGGCATGATTTTTACGAGCTTATTGATTACAGACATATTGACATGATTTCTGGGTGTAGCACCAATTTTAACTCGTAAATATTGATTTTCATTCCTATAGGCATGCTTTCTAATTGTTGAATTGACTTAAACCTTGTAGGCATGATATCTATTGATTTAAACCCTATAAGCATAATTTTTAGGTTTGAAATTAATTTTAGTCCTATAGGCATGATATCTATTGCTAGACTGATTTAAACCCTATAGGCATGATATCTATTAGTTGTGTACGGACAGAAATTAAATAGATTACCAGGAAGGACAGTTAATTCAAACAATAAGATCTTATAGGCATGCTTGCTAATACACATTTGTTGAAAACATGTATTGATCCTTTGAACAAGATTTCTAATGTACAGAATTGAACGAATGTCCTATAAGCATGATCTCTAGTATGCAAATGTAAAATACAGAATCAAAATGATCATGAAAGTCCTATAGGCAGAATTTCTAAAGACAGTATAGTACTCACAAAATTCAATTAGCATAATTAAATCCTATAGACAGGATTTCTACCCAGTTTTAACGAAAGATATAAGAAAAACCCCTCAGTTTTACTAAATATCCCCAAATCTATTATTAGATAGTTATTACATACCAGAATACCCAAATGAATTACATAATAGTATCAGTACAATATAGGGAGCCTTCACAGGCCCAAATAAACATGGGAACTAAGCCTTCCAACCATAACCACTTTGAAGCACAGAATAGGGATTCATAGCATATTAGGACCAGGTTTCCAATATGTGAAAGTTCCCAAAGGCCTCAGGGAACCCAGGGCAATGCTCACACCAGAGACACATTCAGAAGATAGTTCATAAAAGATTGCAAAACCAGCCCCCCCCTAGTATGTCAAAGTTCTGAGGAATTTCAAGGACCCTAGGCAGTGCTCGCACTGGGGTGGTTGAGAACTTGAGGGACTAAGAGTAGGGGTTTTGAAAATCAGTACATAAAAGGAATAAAAGGCAGGTTTTAAAATAGTTCAATTTCAGAAGAAGGAAAGTTCAGAACACAGAGTTACATACAGAACTGCACCAGGAAGCAAACAAGGTTCATGTTCAGCATATAGTTCAAACAGGTTGAAATCTGATTAAGCTAATACTCGTGCTAGTATTCAAAACAATCATGGTTTAATTACAGTAGTAATTAGGCAAAAACATTTGAAACGAACAAGACATAATGAGTTAAGCAACAAGCTAATTGATTATATGTTTGTAATGTGCAAAGTTCAAAATAGGTGTAGAATTCACAGCAATGCATGAAACAGATTGAACATAAGGCTGGCCTACAAGAAGATTCATATTACTTGAAATAACTTAATCCGAAGTTAACAGAGTTACCAAATGGAATCACATAAACATGTGAAAATCGGAATCATGTTGAGAATTGAAGCAGGCTAGTCATGCAAAGAATAGAGAATGAAATTGCAAATATTAGGGCATACCAGTTAAGTAAGAAAGCAAGCAAGCACACCAGAACAATGAGGTTCTAGAATCATTTTGGCCTGGGCTTTTAGCCGGCCAAAATCAAGAGACACTTGGTGCATAAATCAGAACATGAGAGCAAGAGAGAGCTTAAGTTTTTTTAGCGAGAATGAGAGAGTTCGATTCATGACTAGAGGGGGTGGGAAGAGGTTTAAATAGTACTCAACTAGATAGATAAACAAGGTAATGAACCAGTCTTACACAAATAAAGAATGGTAATAACTCTAAAATCAATCAAAGTCGGAGTTCGATCAATTAGCAGCATATAATCAGGCCAGTACTACTTAAATTAGGGAAAGCATTATAAAGAATCAATCAGTAGTCAAGTACCAGATCAAATAAGGTAAGAAAATAATGAGAGTAGGCAAATCGAACAAAATAAGGAAATATCAGTATCGTACAGGAAGGAAATGTTGGAATCTTAGCAAAGATTTTCAAACTCTAATTTGGGGTAAATAAAAATTAATCAGCAATTAATACTAGAGTTAAGAACAAATAGGCATAAACATTAAGAGAAATAATCAAATAATCGAAACCCTAAAAAATAGGCAGAAATACAAAGATGTATAGACAAAATAATTAGGGTAAGTGAAGTCAATCAGAAGTAATAAAGGAAACTGTAATAGATAAACAGAGATGAAACAACAGATTTTGTTTGTCTTTGAAAATCAAAACCCTAATTTTAGGGTAAATAAAATCGGTCAGAAATAGTAAAAAAATTATAAATGCAGAGATAAATATACTGAAACATTAAAGGAAAAATACTAAAAAATAAAGAATCATTTTAGATCTGGAAGGATCAGAACCCTAGTTTTAGGGTAAGTAAAAGATTTAGCCAATAATAGACAGATTCAACGAGTAACAAGGTAAACATAGATGGAGAATAATATAAAACAAATAGAAATTGAATTAAATCTTGCCCGAATCAAAATCTGAAACCCCAACTGAAAGATATGAAAATATTCGTTCTCACAGAGGTTAGGATGAAAACAGATGGAAACAACCCAAATATAAGAGATGTTGAACCAGATCTTGTTCGAATCTCTTGAGATTAACTAGCCACTTGACGCAAGCTAGTCAAGTAATATCAAAAACGAGTAGCCGATAAAAAGGTAAGACCAGATATGGTAAGGAGTCAAGAAATGATTTCATTTTTGGGTAGGAATCACAGGGAAATTGTGACGACGGGTTAGGGTTTGAGAGAGAAAAGGGAAGAGACGAGAGGATTCAATGATGGTGGGTAGGGAAGATGATTTACTATTTCGGACAATAATAAAGGGGATGGGGATTCAGTTGCGAGTCGTTGGATCACATTAGATCAATGGCTGAGATTAAAACAAGGTGAAACGGAGTCGTTTGGATTAATGTGGGGGGGACCGGATTTTTAAGGATTTCGGTTGGACAAATTGGGTTAGGCTAGGTCCGAAATTGAGTTTTTAGGGGCTAGATTTTAAATGTCTAATTAAATCAGTAAAATAATTTATAAAAATAATTAATAAATAATAATAAATGTTATTTTTGCGTGAAATAATTTAAAATAATTACTTAACATTATAAAAATATAAAAAATCATTTTATGTGGCTATTATTGCAAAATATGCAATTCTAGCCTTAAAAATGCAAACATAATTATAAAAAAGGCAATTAAAATATTTAAGCACTATATGGGCATAAATGATAAATTTAGATGATTAAATCATTATAAAAATAATATGACGGATAATTATTGGATATTTGTATAATAAAATATAGAAATAAATTGATTTAAGGCCTTTAAAATTGTAGAAAAATTATTAAAACACTTGTGCATGTTTGTATACATATGCATATATATGCTATTTTGAAAGTATTTTGCATATTGAAAATATATAGGGAAAAATTAGGTATCAACAACTGCCCCTCTTTACCCGGGAAGGATGAAAGAGTTGTCGTGTAAAGAAATGATGATCGATTTTGACCGAATGGCGTGTTTTGAAAAATATAGGATGCATCTTGGTCTCTAAGCTGCCTACATATCCTTGGTTTTACAAGAATCAGGCTGTGTGTAGTTCGGGACCCAACGATGAATGAAATCGATGGAATTGTTATATGAATGGTCGTATATTTTGGAAAGGGTTCTTTTGGGTAGAACAATATCGGATGGGTTTATGCAGAGTTATGAATGTGAATCTGAAGTGTAACGAATGTATCACAGGGCAGGTACCTGAACGATCATAGAGTAAAGGCGTGTAATTAATGGGAGTCAGTTACTTTTGAAATAATGGCAAGGTATAAATGGTATGAGCGGAAACCGGAGCGAAGGTTGCTCCCGTTTGAAGAACGATTACCTCCTGGATTACCTACAAAACTTAAAACAAGATGCATGCAAGTATATAAATTACTGCGAGAATTTAAACATGATGGAAATTCCCTTTGGACCATGAAGGTTGTCCTTGGATAGTGAAGATGACATCCTTAGACCATGACGTCCCGGGCCATAAATCATGAGATAAGGGATTTGCAGGCCATGAAATGATATTCTCGAGCCATGATAATGGTTCCTCTAAACCGTGATGCCTTTGAATAATGGTGTGCAGTATTGAGGGATCCCCAAGCCATGACATGGTGTCTTCAGGCTATGAGGATGATGCCTTCGGACTATGACCCCTTTGAACAAGCTGGCTATATATTAGCCCATGAAGTGCAGAGACATGATACCAAAGGTAATAACAAGGAAATCTTAGTCTTGTGCAGAGTTTGGGGGCAGAGCTTAACTCCGATAGAAGAAGATAATGCAAAGTTTAGAATATAGCAACACTTATGCAGAGGGAGACAATGCTTAATCTCATGAGAAGGCAATGGTTAGCTTTATGCAAATAGGGAGGCAGGGCTTAGCCGCATGCGAGATTTGAGACAGGGCTTAGTCTCATGCAAAGAGAAGGCAATTCTTAGCCTAATACAGGTAGGGAGGCATGGCTTAGCCTCATGCTAAGAGAAGGCAATGCTTAGCCTTATGTAACTATGAAGGCAAGGCTTAGCCTCGTGCAAGATTTGAGACAAGGCTTAGTCTCATGCAAAGAGAAGGCAATACTTAGCCTTATGCAAATAGGGACACAGGGCTTAACCTCATGCAAGATCGATACAAAGCTTAGTCTCATGCAAAGAGAAGGCAATGCTTAGCCTTATGCAAATATGGAGGCAGGGCTTAGCCTCATGCAAGGAGAAGGCAATGCTTAGCCTTATGCAGATAGGGAGTCAGGGCTTAGCCTCATGCAAGGATCGAGACAGAGCTTAGTCTTGTGCCATAGACAAATAGCAAATAGGAGCAGAATATTTCTTAGCTAGAGATATATTTGTGCTTGGTAGCCTGGTTTTTATGAAGGTAATGATTTTAAGGCACACGTAATGGTTGTTATTCCTTGTCCCTGCATTCAAACAAAAATCATGAGTTTTGTAGGGGAGGTTCGTTCGTGCCTTTGTCTTCTTGCTTTGCTTTGATCTGGAGACCCTGTTCGAGTTACCCTAGGTAACACCTGGTGGCCATAGAAATAAAGTTTTCGAAAAATATGCACTTATTGATGAAATAGAATCATTTTGGAAAACATAGTGGTACATATTATCAAGTAAATTAGATGAACTAATGACTGTGACACTTTTAGAAACATTACGGCTTCTTTGGGTTAGAATTTTGAGGGTCCTCCTCAAAGTTCTGCCCCAATTTAGTAAGTGATCCTTCGACCATTCTGCATGTAACGAAGTTTGTTGGACTTGCTCCAGAATTTTGAGAACCTTTCTCAAAATTCTGCCCCAGTTACTTAACCGATTTTCTAACTATCTCACATATGATTTATGTCGGCTAGACTTGCTCTGGAATTTTGAGGGTCCTCCTCAAAATTCTGCCCCAGTTTCTGGTTTTGGAGGAAATGAAGATTTTATTAAGATGTGACTGAACCCACAGGGCTGCCTACGTATCCCCTCTTAAATGGGAATCAGGTCAAGCGTAGTTCTATTACATCAGATGGTTTCAGAATCTCCCAAATTGATTACCTCGGTCTCGTCTAGGTTGGACTTAGGTTTGTTTTCAAAATTCTCAACTTCTCTGATAACATCTTCAAGTATCTCATCCTCTTCTTCTGAGTCACTATCCTTATGTTGCATTGTCTCATTACATGTCACAATCATTGGTTCATCAAGGTGAGAAATAGTAATGTTGTAAAAGAAAGATATAAAAAACAACGATATCAAAACATCAAATTATTTTATAAATGATGAAATGTTAAACAAAATATCGTCTGAGTGACTTCAAAACAATGTTTTCCAAAACAAAATACTGAAAGGAAGGCATTTTAAAAACTAAATGCTCAAAACTTGGTTTTTTCAAAATAACATTAGTAGCCATGCTACATCGGGACTCGTCAAGTTCCTAAGGAATGCTCCCTTCTCCACGATCTTAATGGTAAGGCCTTATTCCCCATCCTACTCAACTATCACATTGCAATCCATATCCTCATCTTCCAGAAACAAATTCCTTAGCCTAGCCAAAGCTTCTTTCTCCGCAGATCCCCATATTGTGTCGGCCTGGTGAAAGGTCTGACTCAGATGTGGAACTGGTTGCTTGTGAGGGTAATAGGGACCACGCCATGGAGGCGACCAATCCTCATATTCTTTCCATGTATACTGATATCCGAGCCCGAAAGTTGTCCAATGTCGTTTCAACTGTACTGATTTAGTAATGCTCTGGAGTTTCTTCCCAAGCACTTTGTCGGGTTCATACCCTAACCATGCTAGTATTCTTTCTATTTTGCTACTCCGTCATTTATCTTTCTCAATTACGTTGACACACTCAATGCGGTGATAAGTTTCTCCACCTAAATTTCTTCTATTTTCGACAATCGGGACAGTTTGACTAGTGTAAATGGGATTACTTCCATCTCCGTAGATGATTACCTCCTGATGATTCCATTTGAACTTCACAGCCTGGTGTAGCATAGATGCCACAGCTCCAGCAGCATGTATCCAAGGTCGTCCCAGTAAAAGATTGTATGTAGCAGATATGTATAATATTTGAAACTCAACATCGAACCAAGTCGGGCCCATTTGTAAACAAAGGATGATTTTCCCAATCGTGCCTCTTTGAGACCTATCAAGTGCTTTCACATTCATACTCCCTATTCGTATCTCATGGAAATCTTTACCCAACCTTTTCAGTGTAGTCAGTGGACAAAGGTTGAGGCTTGAACCCCCAATCTATTAAGACTCTAGCGATGAAGTAATTCATCTTCGTGGAAGGTGATCTTTTGATTTTCCAGTACTTGACCTACCATGTTAGCCATCTCTCCATTAGTGATGTTGTTAGGCACATAAGCATTATTCAACACCTTCATCAGAGCATTCCTATGCACCTCAGAATTTTGCAGCAGAGACAATATGGATATCTGAGTGGGAGTCTTGTTCAGATGATAAATGATAGAGTATCCTCTTGCCTGTACTTTCCTCCAAAGATCATCTGGACCGGTTTCAATGGCGGGTTATTTGGTAGCAGCTTCCTTGCTTGTTCCTCCCAAATATTTGGGTGTATAGATTCTTCCAGTTTTGGTCATCCCCTATGCAGCACTAGATTCTTCCATCTTTGCTTTTCCTTTTCTCGTAGCTTCGGCAACGTAATCCAAGGGTATGGCATTGGACATGAAAGTAGGTGTAGGTGCTACTGTCACAGTGAAGGATGTGGATACTTTTACTTCAAATGGAGTTGGTGTAGTCGCAGTTGTTGTTACTTCAATTTCAAACAGGACTGAACAGGCTACTTCAACTTCAACTGGCGGTGGTATCTGTACCACAATAGGACTGAGTGTGACTGCGGGTTTAGGGTCATCACCTTCCCGAATAAGCCCAATCGATCCCTCAGGATCCCATTCTTCATTAGTTTCTATCATATTTACTCCTTCATCCCTATGATCTGGGAGGGGATTGTTGCGGACATTTGGCGAGGCTTCCTTTTGCTTGTATGACTTTGATATCAATCAGGGTTTGAATCTTGTCTTTAGGAGTGCGGCATTCATCAATACTATGCCCCTTCATGCTGGAATAGTATGCATATGTTTTGTTTGGGTTGACCCGCTGGGAGGAATTTTCCATGGCAACAGCAGAAATGGGAGTGACATATCCGGCTGCCTTCAGCCTTTCATATAGCTGGTCAATGGGCTCAACAATAAGTGTGTATTGTCTGGGTGGCCTGCGATCAAAATTGGGTTTGACAGGTTGGAGGTGAATGGTAATAGGCTAGCTAGGTGTTATAAGTATGATAGGCCGTAGCGAGTTGAGAGTATTTGGGAGGTAAAAGTTGGTATGTAGGTGGAGGTGTTTGATATATGAGTGGAGATTTTGGACCTTGGGCCACTATCACTGCCCCTACTTCTTTCTTCTTTGATATACCCCCTGAATGTAATGCTTTGTTCATAGCCTGCAATACCTCAAAATTGGTTACCATCTCGCTCTTGATCCCTTCTTCAATCCTTTCTCTGAGTTTGATGATGTCGGAGAACTTGTGATTTTCGATGACCATTAACCTTTCATAGTATTGTGGATCCTGGGCCCTGACAAAGAATTTGTTCATCTGCTCTTCCTGTAATGTCGGCTTGACTTTTGTAGCTTCTGACCTCCATCGAGTAGCATACTCACAGAAAGTTTCCATTGATTTCTTCTTGAGATTCTATATGTAGAACACATCCGATGCATTCTTTGTGTTAAACCTGAATCGGTCCATGAAGTTCGACGCCAAACTTACCCAATTGATCCATTTCATTAGATTTTGACTTATGTACCAAGATAGGGCGTCTCCAGTGAGACTCTTCATGAATAGCTTCATGAGAATCCTTTCATCTTTCCCAATTCCCATGAGCTTATCATATTATGTTCTT
Organism: Nicotiana tabacum; assembly: GCF_000715075.1. Taxonomy (NCBI): domain Eukaryota; kingdom Viridiplantae; phylum Streptophyta; class Magnoliopsida; order Solanales; family Solanaceae; genus Nicotiana; species Nicotiana tabacum. The sequence continues at coordinate 156,617,382 of NC_134085.1, forward strand.
AAATGTACCTTTCGGGTCACCCGTTCCATCAAACATCTCGAACTTAGGAGGTTAGTAACCCTCCGGCAGTTCCACGTCTGGCTGAATGCATAGATTCTCGTAATTCAGACCTTCAATTCCTTTGCCTCCTTCAACACCCTGGACTCAGCTTGTGAGCTTCTTGAGCTCCTCTGCCATGTTCTTAATCAGCAGGTCCTTCTCGTCAGATTTTGTAGTGTATGAGATTGATTGAGTAGAGTGGGGTAGGGTTTCCATGTATATGGGATTATTTTGGTAGGTGTCAGGGGTTAGGGTGTAGTGGTGATCATTAGTTAAATTTTGCGGATTAGGGATAGGTTGTGGGATATTCTGAGGAGTATGGTAAGTGATTTGTGGGTATTGAGTAGGAGGATGTTGGTGTTGAAGAGGAGTGGGTATTGGTGGAGGATTAGGATTTTGGGGAAGAGTTGCGTATTGATGGGGTGCGGGAGGATTTTGTGGACGTAGGTTTGGTGTGTTCTGAGGAGGTACTGGGTTTTGAGCATTTTGTTGGTTAATAAGTGTAGGAGTCATATAATAGGTGATTAGGGATCCAAGGAGAGGCCTAAGTCAAAGTCAAGTTTAAAAATTTCATGATAGACTAAAATTCTAAATGAGCACGCACAAGACCAAACTTTGCATGAGCATATCTACATTTATATAAGGTGTTATATGATGCAAAATATATCAAATGAAAAATCTTTGAGTCTAATTTCTAACACTTAAAACCGTTCGTCATTTGGACAATCCTACCAGAAGTTATGACCATATTATCACAAGCTCGCGGAAATTTACACTACTGCACCGCCCCATGCGTCGCCCCACATGGCGCGGCTGTGTAGATTAATATAGGACCTCCAAATTTCGTTTCTAGACATATTTTTCATTACCGCACCGCCTAATGTGTCGCGGCTTCACAAATCCTGGTTTTTTTTCCAACCCTACCCTGTTTTGGTATAAAACCTTTGGGAATATTTTTCCCACTTCATTTGGACGAATTTAAGGGTTTTCCTCCACTATATCAAGACCTCCAACCCCTCCAATCTTCAAGGTAAGCAATACCCGTTATCTTGATGTGAATTCTATCATTTATACACTAGTATTGATGAAATCTACACATAAAATACTTAGATCTTCAAGAGATTTATTCAAGAAATCAAAGGAGGGTTTTGCAAGATTTCTTCCAAAAAGGTAATACTACACCCTTAGACGTACATGTATGGATTTATTAAGGGAATATGAGTATGAATAAGTATTGGAACTCTTGGTATGGTGATTGGAAACCATAAGTTCCCAATTTAATTACAGAACTATTATAGAGATTGAAAGATGTCTATTTAATGGAACTTTATTGGTTGGGTGTGGATAGATGGTCATATATGTGATTTTGAAAGTTATAAATTGGCTAATCATAATGGTGGGATAAATTATTGATGAATGGTGGTAGTTAGATGAACCAATTATATGGTGATGAGACGTAGAGATTTATGCCTACAAGGTGTTTGATAATATTTCTAAATCGCTTAAGTTATAGAATTTGTTACTAATATTGGGTTTCATTGGATGTTGCTATTGTAGAATGAAGGTTCTTAGTATTGTGGATCATTGTAGTATCACTAAGGGGAGAAATTGAGGTATATGAGGCTAACTCTCTTTACATTTGGGAATGTCTAAGATTCTCCCTACGTCTCATTCATTATGACTATTACTAGTTTCCTCAGAAAGTAATTATGCCTCAGTTCCATGAATAGTCGAAGAACTTCTATTCTCTAGCTTCGTAACTCATTCATGACTTTCTTTCTAAACGTTGTGAAATCAGTGCATAATCAATATAAACTTGGGTTTGATGCTCATGTGTCTCAGTCTAGATTACGTAGCATGTCATAAATAGTTGAAGTTTCTGTTTTCATAATCAGTTCATGAATACATGTCTCAGTCTAGCTCTATTTATTATTCAAGTATCGTGTAACTCTATATGATTCACTATTTCAGTATCATGTATTGCAGTATGATTCTCAGTTCCTGATTTTAAATCCTGAATGTTGAACCCCTGTATTTGGGCCTGAGGCCGCAGTTAATGTTTTATGCATCTTTGCCTGAGGCTGCAGTTTATGCTTTATGCATCTTTGGGCCTGAGGCCGCAGTTATGTATACGTATACTTGGGCCCAAGGCCGCAGTTTGTGCACATATATATTGGGCCTGATGCCGCAGTTTAATATTTAGATAAACAGGTTGCTCATCATTTAGAAGAGGGAGTATTCATATCCATACTTCTTTTGTTCAGTTCAATTATTAGTTATCATTTCAGTTGCCAATTATCAGTTCAATTATCAGTTATCAGTTATCAGTTATCAGTTATCAGTTATCAGTTATTAGTTACCAGTTACCAGTTCAGTTATCAGTTACCAGTTATTAGTTCAGTTATTAGTTATTAGTTATCAGTTATCAGTTCAGTTATCATTTCAGTTTCAGTTTCAATAGTTATCATTTCAATTATCAATTATCAATTCTCAGATATCAGCTTAGTTTCAGTTTCAGCATTTATAATTCTTTTTTTTCAGTTGTTTTACATACCAGTGCAATTCAAATGTATTGACATCCCTTTTTGCCTGGGGCCTGCATCTTTGGTGATCCCCAGTTCTTTCGGGGCATTATCATTACTTTATAGTCTTTCAGTATTTACAGATAGACAATATTTTCAGTACTTCAATAGAGGCTTCATAGACTAGAGTAACAGCTAGACAGAGTCACAGGCTTTTCATATTAAGCCATGTGGACTACAAATATATTTCAGAATTGTATTAGTATTTCCGCACTTTGATTTATATCATTCAGACTTTCAGTATATCAACATGTGTTGGCTTATCTTCCGCATTTAGTATGTTATGATATCATATGTTGATTCAGCCAGCTAGTTGGTTCGCTCGGTCACATGTAGTCGGGCACCGAGTGTCGTGTTACGTCCAGGCCCAGGTTCGGGGCGTGACAAAGCTTGGTATTAGAGCACTAGGTTCAAGAGTCCTAGGGAGTCTATGAAGTTGTGTCCAGTAGAGTTTCCTTTATATGTGTGTGTCGGCCACTCATATTGTTACACCCAGCATTATTACATTACGGTGACGTCACACTTCGCAATATTACGTTACGATGATGTTGCACCCTGAAGTATTGTTCGTTGAATTTGTCGTAAGGTAATTGGCATCAGTCCAAGTAAAAGATTATTTGGAGATAATAAGGATTATGCTATTTCACAAGTGATTAGTAAATTCATGAAGATAAAAAGGAGAGCAAGTCAAAGAAAATGAATTTTTTGTTCCCAAGTTAGCATTTTGGGGTAAAATACGACCCTAGCTAAAATACCCGGTATTTATTGACTAATGTCATACAAGGTACTATATGACCATGCTAGTAAGGTTTATAAGGTATGTGAAAAGTGAGTAATATTTTAGGTAAGTGGGAATAATTCTCAATTTTGCGAGTAATTAATTAATTACCGGGTAACGGGACATTGCCTAATTAATTGGGCATATATTTGGATAAAGATTAACTTCTCCCACCCCACCCCCACGTGGAAGCAATAGCTAGCTTAGAAAATGACTCTTTAATCTCCTTAACATGTGGCTATCTAGGATTATTTTTGGAATTAGTAAACAAAGACTTATGATAAGTCTTATATCATTCTTTATTTTGGACAAAAGAAGACAAGAACCTTCATAATCCAAGTAAGGATCATATGTCCCATTTTCCTATTTCATTTATAGTGCTTCAAAGAGCATAAGCTAGTTCGTTCAAATGGCTTCAAGAATAAAAGCTAATCCAGTTCTTGCGATTCTAAACTCAATCCAGCATGCAACAACATAATTCCAAAGAGAATTTGTTAGAATCGTAGCAATGTGAAATTTTGTGGTTCTAAAGGTATACGTGCAATCTTCTCCAAGACGATACGAACGAAACTTGCAAATGTAAAAATTCCATAAATGACTCCATTCATAGAAGTATTAGAGATATCTATGTTCTTGAATTTTCATGTGTCATAATATTTTATCATCTGTTCATGGGTCTCAGAAAAATACGAAAGTTGAAAAGAGTTTACTTTATGATATTACTCATAGGCAAAATGGTCTTATGACATTCCGAAAGATTTTATTAACATACTTTTCATGCATTGCATTCATGTACATTGACCTATAACCTGATGGCATTATATACGCGTATATATGTATGTGTATATATATGTATATGGTATATGGGAAAGGTTATGGCATTATATATGCACCACCACCTGATCAGCTGGTATACATTGATGATTTTGCTCATAGTGGCCGATATGATATGATGGGATGCCCTCAGAGGCTGATGTTGATATGAAACATGTACCTATGCACGACATGACATTCATACGCATATGCATGACGCTAAAGGTATTTCATGATTTACAGAGTTATCCAGACTTACAGGTTGAGTCAATTAATCTATATTTCTTCCATGTTTGTTATGTACTTATTTATGTGCCTTACATACTCAATACAATTTTGGTACTGACATCCCTTTTGCCTGGGAACGCTGTGTTTCATGCCCATAGGTCCCGATAGACAAGTCGAGTGCCCTCCAAGTAAGCTATCAACTCAACGGAAGATGTTGGTGTGCTCCACTTTCTTCGGAGTTGCTCGTTTGGTTAGTATGATTTAGATGTGTATTATTTGGTATGGCGGGACTCTGTCCCGACCTTTATGACATTTATGTACTCTTAGAGGCTTGTAGACATATGTCGTGTACATGAAAGATTGTACGGCTTTGTCGGCCTATGTTTTGATTTATAAATGATCATGTTGGCCTATTAGGCTTGTATGTCATATGTATATGATGATGTAATAAGAAAGATACATTATGTTGGTACTCGGTTGAGTAAGGTACCGGGTGCCCTACACGGACCATCGGTTTAGGTCGTGATAAAAGTGATATCAGAGCAGTTCTGTCCTAGGGAGTCTACAAGCCGTGTCTAGTAGAGTCTTGTTTATGGGTGTGTCGTGCACCACACTTATAAGCAGGAGGCTACAGGGCATTTAAGACTGTCACTCTTTCTTCTTACTCTAGATCGTGTGGTAGAGCTCACCTATAAGAATTCAAACTCCTAACTTCTATTTTATTCATAATATGACGATATCTCCAATTGGTTAGAGATTGAATGCGGCTATGGAATAATTGAGTAAGAGGAACTCAATTTTGTATGATGCCTACGATAAGTAAATATGAGGTCTTTAGCAGATTATGGTTATACTGAAAGGTGTAAGCTTCCTGATAAGAAGCCTTAAGAAAAGAATGTCTATCCATTTTAATGGTGAAAGACAATGAGAGATTAAGAAGATAAATAAAAGTTTCAACAAGCAAAAGAAGCAAGATGAAGAAGGGTACGAGGCGCCCAGTTAATGAAGGTTAACAGTGTTTATAATTCAGGCAGGGGAACATAAGCTTTTTGATTTATATTCAGCAGTAACCGAGGTATGTACAATTGGTCACACTCATTCTAGTTATGCCCTGTGGGGGCTAACATGTATAGTTTAGAGAAGGACGGGATATCAAGATCCGGCTGGGGTTAGGGTAACCCAAATTGGTAAATGGATGGTTTGCATTAGTTGACAATTTCGAAGGACATTGCAAAAAGTGCTAATAGATCTCCTTGTAAGACACCTAGATAGTGCATTTTAAAATAGTACCACTAGATATGAGTGCTACAAATATAGGCGCTGGAAGCTTGGAAAGGATAAATATTATCTTAGCATGACTCCTGTCCCTAGTAGAGAGATAATGCTAGGCAACCCGAAGAGCCAATTACTGGAGCAAAGGCAAGCTAAAAGCGAAAGAATATCGTGTTGATGTTTTCACAAAAAAAGGGATATGCAGAAATATTATCAGAGTAACGAGAATAGAGATAAGGAAGTATTATGAATAAGGTATGATACATGGATGACAGTGGTAGAGCTTTACAAAACCTATAGTCAAATGAATAAAGAGACGAAAGGTAATGGGCCTTAAGAAAACAAAATAGTATAGGCCATACAGTCACATCCTTATTTCGGGGAATAAGTTTTTGACTCTAATGTGATTACCAGAAGGGAGAATTAAAATCTAGAATAATAGAAATCAGTATGGGCAGGTGAACAAGATAAACTAAACATGCATTAGGGACTGAGTGATTCGATAACGGTCGGCATCATGAGAATTTCATATCGCATTCCGGCGATAATAGAATAGACAATAAAAGAAGATTCATGGGAAATTCAGAGAATGATCATTTAGGAAGACGTTTCCCTAAAGCAAGCAAGGGGAGCAAAGTTAAGCTTAAAGGAATGTAGGTGCCAGTTACACTAAGTGGCACCATTGTGAGTAAGAAATTTTGTATCCTTGGTACATAAGGATTACCGCAAGGCAAGTAAGGACCATCGATGATGTAAAAGGACGCTGAAGATGAAAAGGTGAAACTTCTATAGGTAGGTCGTCGTAACTCCAACTCTTAGTACTCCCTTAAAGGGGGGAATATGGAAGGATAAAGGAAGAATGCAATAAAAAGTGAGAAAGGGATGAGATTGCACTTATCCAAATGTTACAGATATGCTACGATTCCAGAACAATATGCAAATGCGATGACAAGGAGAAGAAGTAAGGGTTCTTGCCCGAGCTGTTATTGATAATTAAGGAGCCAGTGCGTGACGTAAGGTAAGACCAAGGAAATAACCCAAGAAATATTTCGCAGAATATTGACATGAGAATGGGCCAACGAGTAGTTAGTAGTTGATTCAGGAAGAGCCTAGTTATGGCTAGTCAAGAGGATACAGACAAGACAGCAAGTCGTGCAAGATAAAGATAGTAAAACCCAATATAATGATTTTGGACCCGTAGTTATGACATTGTAATACTTAAGAAATATTCTAATAGGAGTTGGGATAGTTAAAGGTACCATATGAGTGTTACGAAAATAAAAGATAATTCCACTAGGAAGACAGTCAAAACTTCAACTCAGGAGCAGCCGTACAAGCAGATAAGTGTAGAGGTAAGTAACTAAGGAAAATTATAAGTGAGCATGAACATCAAAAAAAATTTATCGGGAATACGATATAATAAGCTCACATCTTTACAAGAGTCAGAGGATCCTCCCTAAGTACTACAATGAAAGGACTAGCTGAGGAAATAAGGAAGAAGGCTTCAACCTTAGCACAGTGACCTACGGAGGAAATGGTCTTATAACAACAGTTTCACAACAACATTGTACGTCCTCCATAAGAAAGCGGAATCTACCGTGGCTAGTGAACGGGAAGTAAAAATCAAAAGAAATATTCAAAAATCATATGAGTTGTACGGAAATTCCGGCATGTGTGGGAGCTAAGATAAGCTAAGTATGCACACAACAAGGGGAAGAAAGATCAGGAAAGGTAATAGCTTACGTTAAAAGAAAACTGAGAAGGAACGAAAGGAATTATTTGATCAATGATTCCGAGTTGGTGATGTTATGAACGCACTTAAGAGTTTGGATTTTTATACATGTAGCATATATGTTAACAATCATACAGCCGTAAAAGATTCCAGTATAAGTTAAAAGAAAGAATTGAGCCCAGGTCATAGACAAAGGAATGAATTGTTAGAAGATTGTATCATGGATATTCCATAGCGTCCATGGAGGGATAAAGTAATAACTAATACCATGAACCACAGATTGGAAGATAACTTAAGCCAGCATAAAGGCCGATCAAAAGAAGAAGAAGGAAACTAAAGAGTTACATCAACACAGTAAATCAGGAATCTAATTATTGGACCCAGAAGTTATAGGAATCATGATTGAGAACATAGCAGAATCACTCTTAATATTAGAGGTGCAAGAGAGATAGCACAAAAACTATGTTCTATAACAACTCTACGATAAAGCCAGTTAGAAGGGTACCCATCTCGTAAGAAGTTAGTATGAAGCTCTCACGAGATTGTGTAAAAAGGTGCATGTATTATAATAGAAATTCAAGACGTAGATGTGAATTATATCTATGTGAAGGGAAGGTCATGAAAAAAATAGAAGATGTGATGTGATGCTTTAAGGAAAGTAAGGTAAAGGTGAACAAAGAACGAGATACTCAAAAGCAGAAGGTTGAGAAAATTCCATACTTGGGATAAAAGGCTAGAAGTGAGGGGATTCAATATCCAGGAATGATAGCAGCATCATTAGTAGCATATTTTCTAGCCTATGGTCTAGGTATCGAAAAGCCTGATTATGAGAGTAAAGAATAGTTAGAGACAATGTGATGTCTCGCTTGAAGTTCCAGAACAACATAAGGAAATCTATGGTACAAGTAAGTTGAAGGAAGGAGTGAATAATATAAATAGATATGTATGGGTCCCAAGCTAAAAGTATAGTAAAATGACAGTTTTATGACAGGAGTAAGAACGACAAAGGGCGAGTGAGATGGTGATGAGAACGGATAAGTCATGGGGATTAAGACCCATGAAAACAAGAAAGCTAATGGTTTCTCTAAGTTATAGAAAGGTCAGTATAACCTAAATGAACTCAAAGGAGTCTAAGATTAATAGCATTTAGAAGGAATGAAATGTTGCTCTGATAATAAAATGAAGGTGAAATTGTGACAGATAAAGGATGATGTTTGGGCCTTCGTTTGAATAATGGTTTGGAAAAAAAAGGAAGAGGAGAAAAGATTTCACTGGCGGCATGAAATTAGGATACCCCCATAAGGTGAATCACATTGAGATGCTATGAAATACGATTGTGGAAATCACTTCAAATATTCCTCAATGCAACGTAAGCCCTAGCGGAAAAGTATTACGTAAAAAGTTTCAAGTTATCAGTGGTATATTGTAGATTAATATTGAGGTGAATCAATAATGGATGGACAAAAGTCACAAAGTATGAGATGAGATTAGGCTGTCATTCTAAAGATGAGCAATAATGAGGAAGCATTAAAGGACTTAAATTTATACATATGGAATAAGCAATGAGAGTAAGCTGAGATTTGGTAGCAAACCTCAGCAACGATAAATTAAAGTAAGGGTTATGGCAGTAAATTCATACGAATGGCTAAACGAACCTATGCAATGAGATATAGCAATATTTGTGAGTTCAACAAAGTACCGAGCGAAGAACTTCAGTATACTCATAGATGCCCAAATGGACATCTTATCAAGCTCTACATATGAAGCCTAGAGATTGTGCACACTTACAAGGTCAAAATTGTACAGGCTGCATGATGAAAGGTAGCGACAGTTACAAGATTGGAAGGATTCTGACTACAAGTTGTGGTGTGAAAAGGAGGCCTGAGGGGAGAATGCCATGGACTTTGGACTTATTCACAGCACAGTCACTTAGATGGCAAGGGAAGTTCTAAAGTATTCGAAAGATATAAGTTATGAAAATGGTAAGTGCATCAGTCAACATTTGAGGACGAATGTTCCAAAGGGGGGAATAATGCTACACCCAGCAGTATTACATTATGGTGATGTCACGCTTCGCAGTATTAAGTTACGACGATGTTGCACCCTAAAGTATTGTACGTTGAATTTGTCGTAAGGTAATTGACATCAGTCCAAGTAAAATATTATTTGAATATTATAAGGATTATGCTATTTCAAAAGTGATTAGTAAATTTATGAAGATGAAAGGGGGAGCAAGTCAAAGAAAATGAATTTTTTTCCCAAGTTGGCATTTTGGGGTAAAATACGACCCGAGCTAAAATACCCGATATTTATTGACTAGTGTCATACAAGGTACTACATGACCATGCTAGTAAGGTTTATAAGGTATGTGAAAAGTGAGTAATATTTTAGGTAAGTTGGAATAATTCTCAATTTTGCGAGTAATTAATTAATTACCGGGTAAAGGGACATTGCCTAATTAATTGGGGATATATTTGGATAAATATTAACTTCCCCCACCCCACCCCCACGTGGAAGCACTGGCTAGCCTAGAAAATGACTCTTTAATCTCCTTAATAGGTGGCTATCTAGGATTATTTTTGGAATTAGTAATCAAAGACTTATGATAAGTCTTATCTCATTCTTTATTTTGGACAAAAGAAGACAAGAACCTCCATAATCCAAGTAAGGATCATATGTCCCATTTTCCTATTTTGTTCATAGTGCTTCAAAGAGCATAAGCTAGTTCGTTCAAACGGCTTCAAGAACAAAAGCTAATCCAGTTCTTGCGATTCTAAACTCAATCCAACGTGCAACAACACAATTCCAACGAAAATTTGTTAGAATTGTAGCAACGTGAAATTTTGCGGTTCTAAAGGTGTACGTGCAATCTTCTCCAAGAGTATTATACGGAATTTTCCCTATTCCAGGTATGCTAAGGCTATCCTTTCTTTATTTTGGCATGATCCCTACGATACGAACGAAACGTGCAAATGCACAAATTCCATAAATGACTCCATTCATAGAAGTATTAGAGATATCTATGTTCTTGAATTTCCATGTGTCATAATATTTTATCATCTGTTCATGGGTCTCAGAAAAATACGAAAGTTGAAAAGAGTTTACTTTATGATATTACTTATAGGCAAAATGGTCTTATGACATTCCGAAAGATTTTATTAACGTACTTTTCATGCATGCATTCATGTACATTGACCTATGACCAGATGGCGTTATATACGCACATATATGTATGTACATATATGTATATGGGATATGGGAAAATTTATGGCATTATATATGCACCACCACCTAATCAGCTGGTATACGTTGATGATTTTGCGCACAGTAGCCGATATAATATGATGGGATGCCCCAGAGGTTGATGTTGATATGAAACATGTACCTATGCACGACATGACATTCATACACATATGCATGACGCTAAAAGTATTTCATGATTTACAGAGTTATCCAGACTTACAAGTTGAGTCAATTACTCTATATTTCTTCCATGTTTGTTATGTACTTATTTATGTGCCTTACACACTCAGTACATTTTTGGTAATGACGTCCCTTTTGCCTGGGGACGCTGCGTTTCATGCCCGCAGGTCTCAATAGACAGGTCGAGAGTACTCCAAGTAAGCTATCAGCTCAACGGAAGATGTTGGTGCGCTCCACTTTCTTCGGAGTTGCTCGTTTGGGTAGTATGATTTAGACGTATATTGTTTGATATGGAGGGACTCTGTCCCGACCTTTATGACATTTATGTACTCTTAGAGGCTTGTAGACATATGTCGTGTACGTGAAAGATTGTACGGCCTTGTCGGCCTATGTTTTGATTTATAAATGATCATGTTGGCCTATTAGGCTCGTATGTCACATGTATATGATGATGTAATAAGAAAGATACGTTATGTTGATACCCGATTGAGTAAGGTACCGGGTGCCCGTCGTGGCCCATCGGTTTGGGTCGTGACACATATAAACGGTTAACTACCAACACATTTAGGGTTGTCTAACTTCTTTCTACTCTAGATCATGCCACGAAGCTTAGAGCAATAGCTAAACTTCTCTTCCTATAGAATTCCAAACGTATTGGATGCCCAAGCGATAGGCAAGAAAAGTCTAAGGTTCTAGAAAGGATGATTTGCCTATTGTGGTATTACTATAGAGTACATGTTGGTAACAAATAAGATTTTGAGAGGATGTTGAAAGTGGGGTGCAATGGATAGTAGTACATATTAGAGCATAACCTTATCAAAAAATACAAAAGCAGTTATCGTATTTTATGGTTGTCAGTTTATCTTAGTTACCAGTTAGCGGCCTTTCAGTTAGCAGGTTTATGGTTATTCAATATGCCAGTTATTTGTTATTCAGTTACCACATCTCCAATTTTTAGTGTATCAAAATTTCTGGAGACTTGTGAGTACAGTGATACATATGGATGCTCAAAGAAAATGTAAGTAACAATGATTATAGCAAAATCTTCGCAAGTTCTAGGGATTAAGACCCAAGACTCACCGAATGGTGCATGAAGTGATTTATTAGATGTGTATGGCAGTGTATCCGTATGTCGGACCCTACAGTGTAACAGGTTAAGAATTCAACCGCAGCGGGCATAGAATTGATCACTATAGTTTTGGACAGAAAAGAGCCTAAGGGAAATGTAGCTAAGACTAATATGATGTACGAAATGAGAACCAAGAGCAGGCAACATTGAATTTTAAGGAATGATTTTAAGTTGTTTAGATTTATTCAAATCAAAACTATAAAGTACCATGTTAGTGAATTTGTATACGAAGTGGCTATTATTGTGAGGTAAAAGATACGATAGTTCCCCTTCACATGATGTGACTATGTGTTTAGGTCGGAGGTTTATAGTCTATAGTGATTTTGAAGTGTATAGGATGTTTTAAGTTAGATATTCCAATTTGTTTTAAGACAGATAGAATTTCCCTAAGTGTGATCCATATGCATAGTTCAAAAAGAATGATAGTGTACGGCAAAAGAATATGGTCAGATAATGAGGGAAGTTAGGATAAACCTTATACTTCACTTTAGTTATTCAAAGCAGAGCAAGAAAACATGATGCTAGCAGGTGGTTAGTAAAAGAATAGTAAATAAGTTTTGAGTAAATACAGTGAATTAGCTATTTCAGCAGAGCTAGTAGATGTAAGATTTGATTCACTTAGCCATGTTAACTCTAGTGAGTGGATGACAGTTTGAAATATCGAACATGTGTTAGAACCCATGAAGTTTAAGTTAAATCTGAAGTACAGTGACAATGGGAAAAAATCATCTAGCAGTAAGAGATCAACTACAAAAGAATATATAGCCTTTAAGAATTATCAAAAAGAGGTTTCCCCAAGATTGACAGTGTGACCAAAGTTAGATTATTAAGATTGTGTATGATAGTTTTGAATACATTAGTTTTCCATTTTGTGAATAATTTAGTTTTTCCTAGCTCGGAAGTAAGTTGGAAGATGAGTCGTCATTGTTATAGAGTGCAAAGAATTGCAGAAAATAAGGAAAGTTATTGGGATCCGACAAAAAGAGAAGGATCCATAAGTATAAGATCTTTGGTCTAAGGGGTGATGTGAAAACTTTCAGTAAGTCCAGTTAGGGATTTGAAACACGAATAATTAGCATGGGATATGAAAAAGAAAATCAGTTTGATAATAAGGGAAAATTATATAATTACCACAAGGAATATGTCTCGCATGTGTAAGAAACACAAAGTGAGTAGTTGATCACCGAGCTTAGTTATTAATGATAAAGTGGTCACAGAAAAGCTATAAAATCATGTCTATTTATGTGTTATGGGGGCAGTGTCACTGCACGATGCTCCAAAATTTGGAGTACAGGTCAAAGACTTAGTTCACAATAATACTATAAGTGTTTTCAAGAAGTGCTTAAGAAGCAAGATAATCAAGTGTGGGAAGTATAATTCATGATTGAGTTAGATAAGAGAACTCTGGTGAAAGAAGTTCACTGCTTAGCCCAACTAGGAGTTCAATTTGCGTACTCCAAAGATAGTGGAGTTGTTGTCTAGAACATGACATGTTCCTCCTGAGTAGCAGAAGTAAAGGAGAAACAGTTTGATGATCTCTACTTATTGTAGCTGAAAGATGGGATTCACATGCATAAGACTATGGCTTTTGAACAAGGGGAGATGATGGCTCTTTGAGGTATCAGGATAGATTGTGTGTTCCAAGATGGACTTAGCGAGGGAGGAAGATGTTAGAAGCCCATAATTCTAGATATTCTATCCACCTAGGTTTCCCAAAGATGTATCATGATCTTAAGGAGATTTATTGGTGGAACGACATGAAAAAGAAGATTGCAGACTTTGTGGCCAATTATATGAATTGTCAGCAAGTGAAAGTCGAACAACAAAAAACCAAGTGTTTATCTCAGAACACACACATCCTTTAGTAGAGATGGTAAATATGGACCTTATAATAGGATTATATCGCGCATTTTGAAAGCATGATTTTTATGGGCGAAGGTGTAGATTTCCAAAGTTGGTTCGAAATTGGCGAAGCGGAGTTGTTGGGACCAGATTTGGTTGATCAGTCTATGGAAAAAGTCAAGTTGATTCAAGAGCATTTGAAGATAGCTTAGAGTCGCCAAAAGTCCTATTCGGACATGCAACATAGAGACCTAGAGTTTCAAGTTGATGATTAGGTATTTCTAAAAGTTTCATCTATGAAAGGTGTTATAAGATTTGGGAAGAAAGGAAAGCTCAATCCCAGATACATCGGCCCATATAGAATTCTATGAAGGATCAGGTAAGTAGCTTATGAGTTAGAATTTCCACCATAGTTAGTGGTTGTACACCAGTATTTCACGTGTCATGTTATAACATTCAAGTTTCCAGAATTCAAATCTCATGTCAAGACATTTGTGTTTCCAGTATTTAGATCTCATGTTAGAACATGCAAGTTAGTTTGGTACTCAGATACTCATGCCAGTCCAGTACTCAGATATTCATGCCACCTTAATACTCAAATATTGATGTGAGTTCAGTAATCAGATATTCACTTTAGTTCAACACTCGATTATTCGTGCCAGTTCAGTGTTCATATATCCACATTAGTTCAGAATTCACGTATCCATAACAGACAAATGTTCATGTATATGTTTCATGTCATGCGTATTATGATGCCATGTGGAGCTAGTGTTATATTCTGTTAGCTGGTAGGTATTTTGGAGAAATGTCGAAGGTATCTAACCTTCTCATTCAGACCTTATATTACAATCTCCATGTATTTAAGTATTTAGTTAGTTTAGTAGCCATTCAGTCTATTACCTATTCAGCTCGGTATCTCATCAGTTCAATAATCGTGTATTCATTCAGTTTAGTATACAAGTGTTAATGAAAGTTTATATTTCCACCAGACCCATTTAAGGTCCAGAGTTAGCCGAAGATACAGCCAGGACAATCATTCGAGGATGAATGATCCTAAGGGGGAGATAATGTAACACCCCATAAATTTGAATCAGTTGTGGATGCATTAAATAGGTATTAATATAATGGTTATCAATTGGTTATGACAATAAGTGTACGAGTCATATCATAGGTGATTTAGGGTCCAAAGAGAGGCCTAAGTCTAAGTCAAGATTGGAAATTCCATGATAGACCAAAATTCTAAATGAGCACGCACAAGACCAGACTTTACACGAGCATATCTACATTTATATAAGGTGTTATATGATGCAAAAAATATCATATAAAATATATTTGAGTCTAGTTTCTAATTCTTTAAACCATTTGTCATTTGGACACTCCTACCAAACGTTATGACCACATTATCAAAAGCTCACAGAATTTTACACTACCGCGCCGCCTCATGCGTCGCCCTATACGGCACGGCTGCCTCCAAATATTTTTTTCTAGACATATTTTTCATTACCGCACCGCCCCATGTGTCGTGGCTGTACAAATCTTGTTCTTTTTTTCAACCCGACCCTATTTTGGTATAAAACCTTCGGGGGTTATTTTTCCAACTTCATTTGGACGAATTTTAGGGTTTTCCTCCACTCTCTCAAGATCTCCAACCCTTCCTATCTTCAAGGTAAGCAATACCCATTATATTGGTGTGAATTCCATCATTTATACACTAGTATTGATTAAATCTACACATAAAATACTTAGATCTTCAAGAGATTTATTCAAGAGCTCAAAAGAGGGTTTTGCAAGATTTCTTCCAAAAAGGTAATTCTACACCCTTAGACTTACATGTATGGATTTATTAAGGGAATATGAGTATGATAAGTAATGGAACTCTTGGTATGGTGATTGGAAACCATAAGTTCTCAATTTAATTACACAACTATTATAGAGATTGAAAGATATTTATTTAATGGAACTTTGTTGGTTGGGTGTGGATAGATGGTCATATATGTGATTTTGGAAGTTATAAATTGGATAATCATGATGGTGGGATAAATTGTTGATGAATGGTGGTAGTTAGATGAACTAATTATATGGTGATGAGATGTAGAGAATTTATGTCTACAAGGTGTTTGATAATATACCTAAATGGCTTAAGTTATAGAATTTGTTACTAATATTGGGTTCCATTGAATGTTGCTATTGTAGATTGAAGGTTCTTAGTATTGTGGATCATTGTAGTATCACTAAGGGGAGAAATTGAGGTATGTGAGGCTAACTCTCTTTACTTTTGGGAATGTCTAAGATTCTCCCTACGTCCCATTCATTATGACTATTACTAGTTTCCTCAGAAAGTAATTCTGCCTCAGTTCCATGAATAGTCAATGAACTTCTATTCTCTAGCTTCGTAACTCATTCATGACTTTCTTTCTAAATGTTGTGAAATTAGTGCGTAATCAATATAGACTTGGGTTTGATTCCCATGAGTCTCAGTCTAGATTACTCAGCATGTCATAAATAGTTGAAGTTTCAGTTTTCATAATCAGTTCATGAATACATGTCTCAGTTTAGTTCTATTTATCATTCGAGTATCGTGTAACTCAATATGATTCAGTATTTTAGCATCAAGTATTGTAGTATGATTCTCAGTTCCTGATTTTAAATCCTGCATGTTGAACCCCAGTATTTGGGCTTGAGGCCGCAGTTAATGCTTTATGCATCTTTGGGCCTGAGGCTGCAGTTTATGCTTTATGCATCTTTGGGCATGAGGCCGCAGTTATGTATATGTATACTTGGTCCCGAGGCCGCAGTTTGTGCACATATAGATTGGCCCTGAGGCCGCAGTTTAATATTCAGATAAACAGGTTGTTCATTATTTAGAAGAGGGAGTATTCATATCCTTACTTCCTTTGTTCAGTTCAATTATTAGTTATCATTTCAGTTATCAGTTATCAGTTCAGTTATTAGTTATCAGTTATCAGTTATCAGTTATCAGTTACTAGTTATCAGTTCAGTTATCAGTTATCAGTTATCAGTTCAGTTATCAGTTATCAATTATCATTTTAGTTTCAGTTTCAATAGTTATCATTTCGATTATCAATTATCAATTCTCAGTTATTAGCTTAGTTTCAATTTTAGCATTTATAATTCTTTCTTTCAGTTGCTTTACATACCAGTGCAATTCAAATGTACTGACGTCCCTTTTTGCTCGGGGCCTGCATCTCACGATGCAGGTAATGATTTTCAGGTTGACGTTCAGAGCGCTAGGATTCTCGTACCAGCTATTTGGTGTTCCCCACTTCTTTCGGAGCATTATCATTACTTTATAGTCTGTCAGTATTTACAGATAGGTAGTATTTTCAGTACTTCAATAGAGGCTTCATAGACTAGAGTAACAGCTAGACAGAGTCGCAGGCTTTTCATATTAAGCCATGTAGACTACAAATATATTTCAGAATTGTATTAGTATTTTCGCACTTTGATTTATATCGTTCAGACTTTCAGTATATCAGCATGTGTTAGTTTATCTTCCGCATTCAGTATGTTATGATATCATATGTTGATTCAGCTAGCTAGTTGGTTCGCTCGGTCACATGTAGTCAGGCACCGAGTGTTGTGTTACGTTTAGGCCCAGGTTTGGGGCATGACAGTCTAGGACGTTTAGGGTAAGGGAGAGGTTTTCCAAATTGCGGACCTGCTCAAGTTCCCCTTGCAATTCTAGTATTTTCTATTCCAACTGTAGGACCAAATCATGCAGGGCCGGAGTACTCCGGCCATCTGAAGTTTCAACATTTTCCACGTGCGCATCATTTTCTTTCCGGATACCACGCATATTTTCCATCTTAGCCTTTCCCTTGCTTTTAGGATTACTTGGAGGAGGAGGAGGTGTAGGGCCTCTAGATCTGGTGTGATATGTTGACGATGCCAGTATGTACGAACCAATCTTAGGGGATAGGAATAATCAAAATAAAGAAAAAGGCAAAAAGGTAAACAAGTCAGGAAGGATTCTGAAAAGCATTTACAGTATTTAAACACGTAGTGCGGGAATATAAATTCGCATCCTAATTTTGGGAACCTCGTTGTGCCCGATGTAAGCTTAGCGACAAGTAAATTTGGTGATATTTAATGCTGATAAATGCCTCGTTTCATTAATGTAATAAATAATACAAACCTAAAAACAACAATAAATGAGTTACTAAGGGAATCTTCCTTATTACATACGAATTCCAAAATGACTCAAAACATATAATCCTAATCTACTTGGTCCCAGAGAGACCTTCCCCATATTTGACCCTCTTGTCTCCGTCGATCAGATTTCCCAGGTCGTGCAAGTCCTCCAGCAGGTATGCCCTTGGTAGGTGTCCTCCCTCCTTGCCATCTACATTCTGACAGTCTACGACCCTTTTTCTCATCTTCCCTTCCAATTCCATTAGACCCTGCTGCAGATATTCTAACCTTTCCGTCGACATTGTAGCCATTTCCTTCCACTCGTTAATTGACTCCATGTCTAACTTGTGTTGTTCCAAATGCCTGCCTTCGGACTCATGGACTCTTTTGCGCAGCCACTCATACTTCACTTGTGCTTCAGCAACCTCATCTACGACTCTGTTCCTTGACCAATCCCTAGGTCGACTATTCCTGCTATGTTATCTTCTAACCATGATGGGTAAAAGTACATATGACCGGTGTGATATCGATCTGGCTTGATGGTATCCTTTTCCAAGATAATCTTCAAATTCCACATGTGTTGGGCCTCACATTTGTATGGAATGGCGTTATCCTAAAAATCTGCTCTGTAATGACTCATTTTGGAGACTCATGGTATGACTTGTTTTCTACCAGCTTATCTCATGACCTTGATAGGAACATAGGGATGTATTCCCCTTAACCCAATCAACACCAATGCGGAACATCCCTGGATCTGATAACGAATTCTTTAGTGGGGGAACCACTCAAACCTCCAATGAACCTGGTCCTCGGTCAAATTGATAAAAAACTGTGCCCATTCTGTAGCATTCTCTGGCTGTGCAAATATGTTTGGGATAAAGGTCATTCTTTAAGGATGGTGGAAAGCTATATGATCGTTCCATAGTCTCCGTGGAAACTCTTGGCGGTATTAACCCCTCTGAAGATGTTCTAACAACCAAATCTGCAGTAGCAAGTTGCAACCCTCAAAATTTTTGCAATGATCCAGAGCCTGGTATATGTCTGCTACAATCATCGAAACAATAGTATAGGTTTGTCTCTCGATTCCCTCCATTAAATCTTTGGTTACCATAGCCAACCTGGTGTGAATTCTGTCCCCTTGGCTTGGAAACACCATCATACCCAGAAAGCAGACGATGAATACAAAAACCATACGATGAGTCCAACCCAGGGAAGTGATGGAGAATTCATCATGAAAGATACGGTAATATTTTTTGTGTCCATATCGTTCATAGAGGAAGTCTAAGGGTATATAGTACTTCTTCAGGAACTCCAAGTCATCATTCTTTCTCAGACCTATCATCTTTAGAAACTCCTTGGTAGTGCGATTTTCCGGTAATAGTAAGTCGGGACTATCCCATGGTAATCCAGTGAATCCTCTTATTTCCTCCAAAAGAGGAGTCATTTCTATGTTTCCAAAACAGAATAAGCTCTTTCTTCATCCTAGAACATAGTAGCAGCCTCGATCAGCATGTTTTTTGGTTGGATGTCCAATAAGGAAGGTAAATTTCCAAGAACTCTTTTCATGTGGTTTTTTTGTCGCTCGGTGAAAGGTTTTCCCACCAATCTAACAACAATGTTGGTATACTTCGGACCATGCCAAACCTGGGAACTTCGTGCCTCATTTTCTGCAAAAAGAAACAGAGTTAGACCCTTGCCCCCTCTGGATTTGACTACATATACATTAACAATTAGCATGTCGGCATTTATCTCTCCAAATAATGCACATATCGTGGTTGCACCCATTGGGATTATGGAAATCCTGGTGAACTTTGGACAAGGCTTTCTCAGAGGGTTATTATGCGACTACATATTAACCCAGGCTAGGTTTGATCATGATACATGTACAGTTATTAACAAAGTAAGGTTTCTATAGAAGTCTAGACTGGTACCCTCAAGCGGACAGCTTGAGAAGGAAAGGCACGGAACCATCGACTGTACCTCTGATCGACTAGTTTTACCGCAAATAAGCCTTTCCAAATTTAAAGGGTGAATATAGGAAGATCGCGGACACTCATCAAGCGCCATTATGGTATTAGTACGCACGAGAATGTTTAGCATGAAGTTATGCAAAAGAAAATAACACGTTGTCAAGTATTTGCACGATGAATAAGGATAAAAATGTGGTATTTAATAATTGCAAAGACATTTAAGAAAGAAAAACAGGGAGACTAGTTAGTTTCCATAGTAAAAAGTGATAAAACAGGGAAGAGAGATTATAAATGAATAAAGATAGGCAAATAAATTCACATAGAATGGAAGTGGTGTGCAAGTATTAACAGAATAATAAATACATGATTTAAGACTAATTCACAAACAAGTTCGTCATGGTAAGAGCCTAAAGATAAACCCAGTAGAGTCACCATGCTGTCGCGCCCCCTTTTTCTCGTAAAATCAGGTTGCGACATTTCTAGGACAACTCCTTTTGAGAGGGTAGAGAATTAGAATTGAAACAACCGCCACCTAACAAATTAAGGTACGTTAGGGCACCTAGAATAGATAACTCATGTTGTACCGATTTACATCACCAGAGATCGGGTAAGGGCTCGAAATTACCTTGAGGGGAAAGTGTTAGGCACCCCTCGAGGTCCACAACGGTGGGTCCCGGCCAAACTTAAATTAAGTGAATTAGTATAAAAAAGGGAGAAAACAATTTGGACAAATACAAATTCAATTTACTTTAAACAGGGGTATAGGGGATGGTCCTAAATTTTTCAGCCTATAGGATCATTCCATGCAATACTTTCTAACTCCCTCAAGTCGGGGTGTTACTCATAGCATTAGCGCACGGACCATCATCTCCTTACTATCCAATTATTATCTTTAAGTTGTTACTTAAGCATTCTAGTGGTTTCTAGCTCGTTCCTTATGCGTGCATTACTTGTCCCTTACCTATGGCCCTGGTGGTATTAGGACCTCTATTTGGGGTAGTTCTAGAACAACATATGTTGCTTAAAAATGGGAAATCTAGGCGACAAACAAAACAAGTAGGACTTTTAGATAAAGAACAATTATGGGCTCACATTGACCTCCACACATAGGCAACAAAAACACACAATTGAATCAGCAAGCTTCGTTAACTTTGGAATCCTATAGGCAGGATATCAACGTGAGAAAAATAGAGTGTAAAGGCAGTTTTAGTAAGGCTAGCATTAAGACCTATTTGTTTGACTACTGATTTTATTCAGCATGAATCTGGGCACTTCAAGCAGTAATATGTCACAATTATAAACCCAGAATCATTATTAAATCCTACAGATATATTGCTTAAGTGATTGACAATAGCGATTGAATTCAGAATCGATCAACAGGATCCTATAGGTATGATTTCTATGAGCTTATTGATTACAGACCTATAGACATGGTTTTTGGGTGTAGCACTGATTTTAACTCGTAAATATAGATTTTCATTTCTTATAGGCATGCTTTCTAATTGCTGAATTGACTTAAACCTTGTAGGCATGATATCTATTGATTTCAACCCTATAAGCATGATTTGTATGTTTGAAATTAATTTTAGTCCTATAGGCATGATAACTATTTCTAGATTAATTTAAACCCTATAGGCATGATATCTATTAATTATGTACGGCAGAAATTAAACAGATTGCTAGGAAGGACAGTTAATTCAAACAATAAGATCTTATAGGCATGTTTGCTAATGCACATTTGTTGAAAACATGTATAGATCCTATGAATAGGATTTCTAATGTACAGAATTGAACGAATGTCCTATAAGAAGGATCTCTAGTATGAAAATGTAAAATACAGAATCAAAATGATCATGAAAGTCCTATAGGAAGGATTTCTAAACATAATATAGTAGTCACACAATTCAACTAGCATAATTTAATTCTATAGATAGGATTTCTACCTAATTTTAATGAAAGTTATAAGAAAAACCCCTCAGTTTAACTAAATATCCCCAAATCTATTATTACATAGTTATTATAGACCAGAATAGCCGAATGAATTACATAATGGTATCAGTACACTATAGGGAGCCTTCATAGGCCAAAATAAACCTGGGAACCAAACCTTCCAACCATAACCACTTTGAAGCATAGCATAGGGATTCATAGCATATTAGGACCAGGTTTCCAATGTGTCAAAGTTCGCAAGGGCCTCAGGGGACCCAGGGCAATTCTCACACCAGAACCACATTCAGAAGATAGTTCATAAAAGATTGCAAAACCAGCCCCCCAGTGTGTCAAAGTTCAGAGGAGTCTCAAAGATCCTAGGAAGTTCTGTGGTTGAGGACTTAAGGGACTAAGAGTAGGGGTTTTAAAAATTCGTACATAAAAGGAATAAAGGGCATGTTTTAAAATAGTTCAATTTCAGAAGAAGGAAAGTTCAGAACATAGAGTTGCAGACAGAACTACACTAGGAAGCAAACAAGGTTCACGTTCAGTATATAATTCAAATAGGTTGAAATCTATTAAGCTAATACTCGTGCTAGTATTCAAAACAGTCATGGTTTAATTATAGCAGCAATTAGGCAAAACTATTTGAAGCAAACAAGACATGTGAGTTAAGCAACAAGCTAACTGATTACATGTTTGTAATGCGCAAAGTTCAAAATAGGTGTCGAATTAACAGCAATGCATGAAACAGATTGAACCTTAGGCTGACCTACAAAAAGATTCATATTACTTGAAATAACATAATCTGAAGTTAACCGTGTTACCAAATGGAATCACATAATCATGTGAAGGACGGAATCATGCTGAGAATTGAAAGAGGCTAGTCATGCAAAGCATAGAGAATGAAATTGCAAAGTTTAGGGTATACCAGTTAAGTAAGAAAGCAAGTACGTACACCACAGCAATGAGGTTCCAGAATAATTTTGGCCTTGGCTTTCAGCCAGCCAAAATCAAGAGACACTTAGTGCAGAAATCAGAACAGGAGAGCAAGAGAGAGCTTAATTTTTTTAGTGAGAATTAGAGAGTTCGAGTCCTTTCTAAAGGGAGTGGGGAAGGGGTTAAATAGTAATCAACTAGGTAGATAAACAAGGTAATGAATCAGTCTTACACAAATAAGGAATGGGAATAACTCTAAAATCAATCAAAGTCGGAGTTCAATCAATTAGCAGCATATAATCAGGCCAGTACTACTTAAATTAGGGAAAGCATTATACAGAATAAATCAGTAGTCAAGTACCAGAACAAATAAGGTAAGGAAATAATGAGAACAGGCAAATCGAACAAAATAAAGAAATATGAGTATCGTACAGGAAGGAAAGGTTGGAATATTAGCAAAGATTTCCAAACCATAATTTGGGGTAAGTAAAAATTAATCAGCAATTAACACCAGAGTTAAGGACAAATAGACAGAAACATTAAGAGAAATAATCAAATAATCGAAAACCTAAAAATAGGCAGAAATACAAAGATGTATAGACGAAATAATTAGGGTAAGTGAAATCAGTCAGAAGTAAAAAAGGAAACTGTAATAGATACACAGAGATGAAACAACAGATTTGGTTCGTCTTTGAAAATCAAAACTCTAATTTTAGGGTAAATAAAATCGGTCAAAATAGTAAAGAGATTATAAACAAAGAGATAGATATATTGAAACATCAAAGGAAAAATACTAAAAATAAAGAATCATTTTAGATCTGGAAGGATCTGAACCCTAGTTTTAGGGTAAGTAAAAGATTCAGCCAAAAATAGACAGATTCGACGAGTAACAAGATAAACATAGATGGAGAATAAAATAAAACAAAAAATTGAATTAAATCTGGTCCGAATCAAAATCTGAAACCCCAACTGAAAGATATGAAAATATTCGTACTCACAGAGGTTAAGATGAACACAGACGGAAACAACCCAAATATAAGAGAAGTTGAACCAGATCTAGTTCGAATCTCTTGAGATTAACTTGCCATTTGAGGCAAGTCAGTCAAGTAATACCAAAAACGAGTAGCCGGATAAAGAGGTAAGACCATATATGGTAAGGAATCAAGAAATGATTCCATTTTTGGGTAGGAATCACAAGGAAATGGTGACAGCGGGTTAGGGTTTGAGAGAGAAAGGGGAAGAGGCAAGAGGATTCAATGACGACGGGTAGGGAAAATGATTTAGGGTTAGGGGTTTTAGTATAGTTAAAAGGGTGTGGGAGATTGGGAGCCATTGATCTTCTGAGATCAACCGTTGTAATTAAAGATTATGGCCGGGCGGGTTAATTTGGATGGGTTTGGGTCTGGGTTGGACGGGTATGGGGTATTGGGCTGGGGTAACTGGGTTAGGCTAGGTCCGAAATTGGGTTTTTTAGGGGCTAGATTTTAAATACGCAATTAAATCAGTAAAATAATTTATAAAAATAATTAATAAATAATAAAAAATGTCATTTGTGTGTGAAAATAATTTAAAATAATTACTTAATTTATAAAAATATAAAAAAATCATTTTCTATATAGATAATGTAATTATGCATATATATGGGGGCTATTATTGCAAAATAAGCAATTCTAGCCCTAAAAATACAAACGTAATTATAAAAGAAAATTAAAATATTTAAGCACTATATGAGAATAAATGATAAATTTAGATGATTAAATCATCATAAAAATAATATGAGGGATAATTATTTGATAATTGTATAATAAAAATGCAGAAATAAATTGATTTAAGGCCTTTAAAATTATAAAAAAAATTATAAAACTACTTGTGCATGTTTGTAAATCTAATAATAATTCATGTGCACTATTTTGAATATATATATATGCGCATATACCTTTCAGGGTTCATAGGTGTATGACCCCATTCCTTGTAAAGCATTCACACATTACACAAAGCCATCCTTCTCCTCATCATCATCAAGGTTGAGCAAAATGGCTTCCAAAGTATCCTCAATATTAATTGTGGCACTAGCATCATCAATAATCACATCAGTCACCAAGTCCATGAACGAACAAACTTCATTGCTATTTGGTTGCTTCATAAATTTGCACACATGGAAGACCACCTTTTTATCACCCACCCGGAAGGTGAGATCTCCGGCTACCACATCAACAAGAGCCTTTCCTGTAGCAAGGAAAGGTCTACCCAAAATAATAGGCACCTCATAGTCCACTTCATAATCAAGAATCACAAAGTCCACCAGAAGGATGAACTTGTCAACACGAACCAACACATTATCAATAATACCTAATGGTCTCTTCATAGTACGATCCTCCATTTGTAACCTCATGGATGTGGGTCTTGGTTGCCTAATTACCAAAGTTTTGAACACTGAGTAGGGCATCAAGTTGATACTTGCCCCAAGATCACATAAAGCTTTGGCAAAGTCTGCACTTCCAATGGTACAAAGGATTGTGGAAGCGCCCGGATCTTCCAATTTAGGAGCCATTGAGTGCACAATTGCACTCACTTGATGTGTCATCTTTATAGTCTTACAATTCATCGACCTTTTCTTGGTCACCAAATCCTTCATGAACTTTGCATAACCCGGTAGTTTCTCCAAGGCCTCAACCAATGGTACATTAATAGACAAACTCTTCATCATGTTAATAAACTTTTTAAATTGGTTTTCGCTATTTTGCTTGGCAAGACTTTGAGGGTATGGAGGAGGAGGCCTTAGAATTGGTGCCTTAGCCTTTGGCACTACTAGTTCCGGTATGTCAACAATGTTCTCCCTAGACGGGTTCACTGCTTCTTTGAGTCTCCTCCACATTGTCTTCAATATCAATTCTCACCTCATCATTTGCTTGCACTTCATTGCTTGGCATCTCATCTTCTTGTACCAATTGTTCCTCATCCATAATTTTCTCTTGGCTTATCTCCACCTTTTCCACTCCTTGTAGTCACGGCCATGGCATGTTCTGTGTTGTTCTCACCCTTTAGGTTCACCACCGTATCACTTGGTAGTGCTCCCTTAGGACGAGTGTTCAAAGCTTGCGAGATTTGGCCCAATTGAACTTCCAAATTGTGAATAAAGTGTTGTGATAGGATAGTTGAGCATCAGAGTCGGCATTCTTCTCCATGATTTGTTTAAACATGTTCTCGATTCATCCCATCCCATTGTTGAAAGATCTTGGACCTTGAGAAGGATAAGGAGGCAGGTTGCTCATTTGTTGAAACATCCGGGGCCTTTGAAAACTTGACTCTCGGTTGTTGTTGTTGTTGTTCCACACTCCTTGGTTATCACCTCCCCAATAGCCTTGATTATTGCCGCTCCAATTGCCTCGGTTATTTTGACCATTCCAATTTCCTTGATTGCCTGATTGTTCCAATTCCATTGGGTTTTTTGATTGTTCCAACCAACTTGATTGCTTGAATTCCAATTTTCTTGATTTCCTTGTGGTCGTTATTGTTGTTGACTTGGGTCTTGATTGTTGTTTCTTTGCCCTTGGAAGTTGTTCATATATTGTACTTCCTCCTCTTGCTTATTGTATTGTCCATCTTGATCAAATCCACTATCATCTTGCTCATAATTTTTGACATGGTTTTGCACTTGAGAACCCTTTTTCCTTCTCTTGTTTACCATCGTATTAACTCCCTCCATTGCATTTACTTTCTTGTTACATTGCAGTTGTTGAAGTTGAGCTTTGGCTAGTTGATTCATTGTGGTGGTCAAATCGGCAATTGCTTGCCCATGATTATGTAATTCTTTATGCAAGTGAATCATATTTGGATCACCTTGAGGAATGTTTGCTCTACATTGCCATGCCGATGAAGTATCCGCCATTTCACCTAAGATCTCACAAGCTTTCGCATATGTTGTTATCATGAAATTTTCACCGGCAAGTTGGTTGACCACGCATTGATTGGTAGTGTTGATCCCCCTATAGAAAGTTTGTTGAATCATAGGCTCCCTCATGTCATTATTGGGGCACCCTTTGACCATTGTTCGGTATCTCTCCCATATCTCATTCAAAGGCTCGTTGGGTTCTTGTTTGAAAGCTAGAATCTCATCCCTAAGCGTTGCCATATGCCTAGGAGAAAAGAACTTGGAAATGAATTTCTAGGCCAATTCATCCCATGTCTAAATTGAATGATTTGGCAACCTTTCAAACTAATCCAAGGCCTTCCCCCTTAGAGAGAAAGGGAATACCCTCAACTGTAAAGAATCCTCAGAGACGTTGGTCTATTTACTCTCCCAGGAAGTGTCAACAAACCCTTTCAAGTGTTTGTATGCATTTTGACTCGGAGCCCCGGTGAAGAGTCCTCATTGTTCTAACAGTGTAAGCATAACATTTGTGATTTGAAAGTTTCCCGCCCTAATGCGGGGTGGGACTATGGCACTTGCGTATCCTTCATTTTGCAACACCCGGTGTGCCACCGCTCTTGCAGGAGGTGGCTATGGAATGGGAACATTGTCATGAGGTGGGCGGCCTTGTCTATTTGCTTGAGTTTCAAGAGGAACCTCATCAATTTGGTCATCATCCACGTCCTCCCCCAATGGCACGTTTCTAAGAGGATCATTGTTGTTGAGAGCCATTGTATCACCTACAATTGTTTCATAAAGAGATAGGTAATCAGAAGGAAAAGAAGACAAATCACACACAAAACCAAATATATAGCTAAATCTGTTTTTAGCTCCCTTACAATGGCACCAAAAATTGATGTCGCCCAAATCACCACTAGTTGGTATTGTGAAGCGGTCGATGCAATTATAATTACCCAACGTGAGTCGTGGTCGATTCCACAGAGCGCTTATATTGGATTAGGTATATATCTAGACTAAGTGTATGATGTGCCCAAAATGCACTTCCACATGTTTGGTTGTTTCTTTCTACTTCTAATTTTTATGCTAATATTTGTGAATGTAAAGCTAGAGAACAATATTTTTGGTATGGTTGTTTTTCAAGTTGATAAAAGATCTAGGGTCGTAACTTGCACCTAGGCGGTTACCTAACAGATTGCATGCTCTAGGGCAAGTTTGATTGGTCGGGGTCGTAATATAGCAATCACACGCAATTACCCACTCAATACCTCTCGGTAGTTAGAGTGGTTTTTTTCAATTTGGCTTTCTCAAGTCCAGATGTGTGTTGCACAAAACAAGTGATAAATGCTCAAGTTGGGTCTTACAATCTTTAGATTCAACCCTCTTAATTCGGGCTATTCAACCCTCTTTCTCAACCCTCTCTTTCCTAGACTAAGCCTAGAGACTAAGTCAATTAGGCATGAATCAATGTTTGCAACCATTAATTCTTAAATTTAAGCAAGAACTAGGCTAAATATCACTAACCTAATCACAAACAAGCCCTAAATCAAATACCCATTAGGTAACCACACTAGGATTGGGTCACAACCCTATCTAGGAATTTAGCTACTTATAGAGAAAATTGAAGAAACTAAAGAAGGATATAAGATTAAACTCATAATAAATGATAAAGTGAAGAAAATCCAATTTTAAAATGATAAACTATTACAAAGTTGCCTAATGCAGTAAAGGAAAAATGGCTATCTACTTTCTGATGTTCAAACTTAACCTAAAAATGACAAAAAGATCTAATTATACCCAGCTAAATTTATCGACCAAAATTGCCCCTGCGGAGGTTGTGCGGCCGCACAATTCTGTGTGCGGTCCTCACTTTGAACCTAACTTGACAGGGTGGCCTTCTACGGCCGCATAAATCTGGGGTGCAGTCGCATCTCCTCTGATTGTGCGGACCGCACATTTCTGAGTGCGGCCTTACTCTTGATCTTGTGTTAGAACTTGGCACTTTCTATGGACCGCAAATTTATTAGTGCAACCGCACTTTTGCATTCTGGACCTCACAATAATAATGTGGTCCGCACATCTTCAGGTCCCCAAAACACAGCTCTCTGATTCATGTCTTTTGCAGCCGCACAATAATTGTGCGGTCCGCACTTTGTGAAAGGATTCTATCACTGGCTCTTCGGAGTTTGTGATCGCACACAGTATTGTGCGGTCCGCACTTTGGTCCTTTTTGTCTTGTATTGGTCCTTGTCCAATTTTACTCCTTTTTGAGTTGATTTTCATTTCTTTGGCTCGTTTCCCAATATTCCTGCAAGAAAGCATATTTCATTAGTTCTCGGGAATAGCTTTAAGCAATTTTGAGCTAAAATGAAAGTAAAAGAATGCAAATAAGTAGTCAAAATCTCTACTTATCACCCACCCCAACCCAAATTAAATTAACAACAACACTAAAACCCAACCTTCACACCCCAGCATCTGAAGCACAAAGAAAGCAAATCCTTCTGCCTAACTCTTAGCCCCACTGCCCCGTTCCCAAATAGAGAAACTCCAAGTTCTCAAGTTGCAACCCCACCCCCCATTGCCTCGTCCCCTATATCAATTCCCAGGTATGATCTTGTCTCCCTTTCTCACTCCTCTATTCTCTCTTCTTCTATGTAAATTCTAGTTTATGGGTAATATGCTCTACATGGTGCAACAATAGTGCAATTGTGCTAAAAAAACATCCCAACCCCAATACCCTATAGGATACCTTGTGATTGTTGTGATGAGTATTTTACACTCGATTCCCAAGATGATTTGGGAGGGTGGAGCAATCCTTCACCCACAAAGAAACTCACACACAAATAATACATACAAGGTGTTTGATAAATGCCTCATTGGCGATTTTAGTCCCAATTGGAGCCCGAGTTTTTGGGATTGATTATTTTGTGTTAGGTGAGCATGATTGATATGAAAACCTAAGTGTGGGGTGACTCTAAGGAGTCAGGGTAGATTGATAAAGTGTGTTGGCAATGACATACGGGATATGTGTAGTGCCAAAATTTAGATGCTAGCATGCTTACTTGATAAAGGCGAAGTCTGAGTAGCCTATGGTTTAAAGTAATTAGAATATTTTAGAGCTTTAAGTATGGGGTCACTCTGACCTTATCTTTGCGATAGTGTTGTTTTCTTGTATTGACAATTGGCATGGTTGACAGGTACGTGCAATATGGTTCGTCCAGCAGCTAGTTCCAAGGCACTAGCTAAGTCCAAGGCACCACCAAAGGCAAAGGCTATCTCGTCAGACCCACCGCCAAAGAAAAGGACCAGAGTTGAGGCTACGTCTGGTAGTCACATTGGTAAAGGAAAGCAAGTGGCTTCTACTTCTACCAGGGCACAACCTCAAGAGAGAGCGACTCGTAAGTATGGAATCAAGAGTATTCCCCTATCTGGGAGAGCATTTTACAGGAAGTGCCACCCAAACTCGTATCTCCCTGATTTTGCAGTTGATGAGCACAAATTGAAGTCTCGTTACCCTCAGATTTAGGAAAGAATACATGAACAAGGAC
Organism: Nicotiana tabacum; assembly: GCF_000715075.1. Classification (NCBI taxonomy): domain Eukaryota; kingdom Viridiplantae; phylum Streptophyta; class Magnoliopsida; order Solanales; family Solanaceae; genus Nicotiana; species Nicotiana tabacum. The sequence goes on from NC_134085.1 coordinate 156,647,626, forward strand.
TGGTTTTGTATTTAAACATCTGGGAGAGGAAAACTTTAGCTTAGTTCACGAGTTCTATGGAGGGTGGAACCTTGAAGATAAGGAGCAATTGGTACCTATTCGTGGGAGGCTAATTGATATTTCGGCTAGTGCATTATGTAGATTTATGGATGCCCTTAAAGTCCCATGTGGTCCGTTGTGTGACTTTGTTGACCGGCTTGCCTACAAAGATATTAGGTACACATTGTGTGGTGTTAATTTGAATGAGGTGTGGACACAGGACAAGGGATACAACACCCGTACTTCTTTTCCTAAAGTAAAGTTTACAAAAATTGCTAAAGTGTGGTTGCGCTTGGTGAACACGAGACTACTTCCATGTGATCATGATTCTGTTATTGTCCGAGATAGAGTATGTCTAGTATAAATGTGGGCTAGTTGATACATAGTCAGATGGCACAATTTAGAAAGGGCACGCTTACTATGATCTTCTTTGTGAATCTTCTTACACAATAATTGCATAGAGAGCAAGTGGATGAGGAGCCCAAGTTTGACATGTTGATTCCAGCCATATGTGAAGCTACCGACATTGTTGTTATCCATGGGCCAGATGAGGAAGATGTACGACCTTGGATGGGATGATGGATTTACAGTTGAGGATTGGGGGTAGGCCTTCGACTTCAGAGGAGAGGACCCAGTTGACTGAGTGGTTCCCACTCGTCATATCTGCACAGCCATTGGTTGGTTTAGCTGTGGGTCAGGGGGTGCCACCAGAAGAAGATATCAACACTCCAGAGCATTCGGTACAGGGTGACGAGGAGCAGGTTGATCCAGCAGTTGAGCCAGCGGTTGATGCCACTGGTGAGGATTTGGGTGATGATGTTGATGATTGGGATGAGGCTTACTGGGCCTTCTTTGATGAGGGCCATCATCTTGAGGATTAATCAGGGAGTTCTTATTCACATTTTCTACTTTAATTAAGCATTAAGGCCGCTGCATTTTTAAGTGTGGGGTGGGTAACTCTTATTGTGCATAGTAGGAATAGATTAGTAACCATATTAGCTTCTTATATTTTAAATTTTAGCTTCTTATATTTTTAATTTCTAGCTTCTTATTTTCTTTATTGTTAGCTTCTTGTTTTATTATTTTAGGATACTCTAGAATAATATTGAGTAGTGTAGTAGTTTTTATTTTTTTGTTTTATTTTTTTATTATCTTCGGGAAAAAAAAAAAGAACAGAAAAACAGAAGAAAAAAATGGATTTTTCCCGACGATGGATCTCCTAGACGGTTTTCTTGAGGGATTAAAGCCTAAACAAAAATACAAAAATACAAAAACATGTCTTCTTTTATTTTTCTTAGGTAGTAATAATCTCCCGTAATTTTTCTTTGTGCCTCAATTCTTTTTCATGGGATGTAATTTGAACTGGGTAGTAGATTTATTTTTTTAAAATTTTTATTTTTTTTACTTTTAGAGTAGTATGTAGGAAATAAACGAGAAGAACTTATGTGATTTGCACATTTTGACTTTTTTTATAGTTGCATACTTAGGTTCTTGCATATGTTTCACCTTCCCTGGATTTTAAATATATGAGGAAATTTGGGGTAGCTTTTGAGTGGAACGAATATAAGAAAGAAACGTGCACTTGTGCTTTAAATAAAATCCATTAGCTGCAAGGCAAAAATACAAAAGAAAAAACAACGAAAAAAATAAAAGAGAAGAATAATTGAATAAATAAATGGTTTCTTATTTTTGCTAGTGAATGTGATATGAGTAGTGTGTAAAGAAGAAGGAAATTTTGGGGGTTTGGGGTGAGCTATCTTGTGATGATTGAAGTGGATTGAAGGAATTGCGCTTAAAATTGAATACGTGATGTGTTAAAGTGATTAGGAGGGTTAGCCACTATATCCCAAATATATTCTAGCCATCCTTTAGCCCACATTACAATTATAATAAAGTCCGAGTTGATTTCGGATCGATCGGGCCTACATTAGTGGATATTTACATAATGGGCAAGCCTATGGTACCTTTTGCGTGCATATGACTTCTTTGAGAGAGTGATTGATTTTTCTTCATACGTGTGAGTCCTTAAAATATATTCGATCATGTAATTTATATGTGTGGACTATTTACTCTTTGTTTTATTGTGAGGGCACATGGTTTCACAATGGATAGGTAATGTTATAAGACCTCTCTGTTAGATTAAGTATTCAAGCCCCGGGTGCATTGTGACATTGAGTTAGATTTTCGAGGCTAGGATTGTTATAACCATGTTGTTCCTAAGTTGGATATTTTGAAATTGGGCATGAGTATTGGAAATGTATCTTGACCGCATATGCTAGAGCTTAATTGTTACTATCAACCATGGTCATAGGTGTAGTGCATTGTGAATGTGTGGCTTGTAGGGTCCTTGAAGCGGAAGTGTTTAGTTGGTTGACTCGAGGGCAAGCAACATTTAAGTGTGGAGTGTTGATGTCGTGCAATAATTCATATATTTTGATGTTATTTACCGTACTAGCTTGTTGTTTGGATGCTAATTTGTGCGACAATTGCGCTTAATAGAGCTTATTTCACGTGTAGAAATGCTTGGACAAGAATTGAACAAAAGTTGCACGAAATGGTACCTTAGAACTACAAAATGGAGAAAAAAAAAGAGAAGACGTTCAAGGCAATGAAAATTCATGGCTATAGACAGTACAAGGCATTGTCCGGGGCACTATTATTGATGCCCCAAATAGTGCCTCGTGCAGAAACAATGGCGTCATAGACAGTGCCTTGCGCAAAAATATTGGTGCGCCAGACAGTGCCTCGCGTCGACGATGATATCCGAACAAATTTTAAGTCCTCACTAGTTTTGGACATGTAGATTTCGGCCCCTACCCTATAAATACCTCTTAAAGTTAGTTTTTGAAGGGTGAGACATCATTAGAGAGGCAAGAGGCTAAAGAACACTTTGGAAGCTCGAATCACTCGAGTTTTTCTCTCGGCTTTCCTTTAGTTTGTAGTTTAATGCTTCTAGATATCACTATAATTACTTACACAGCTATGAGTAGATAAACCCGTCATCTAGGGTTGATGAAACCAAATGTTGGATGAAGTCTTGATTGCGCTGCCGTTTTTACTCTTTAATTGTTCAACTATGTGTTTCTTGTGGTTAATTGAAGGGCCCTTGATTAATCTTGTCTAGTTATCTTGTGTTGCTTGAGAGAGAACACTTGATTAGATTGTTGTTGAACAATGTCATTTTCGAGTAAGTTAAGAGATTAATTACTTGAATTTAAAAGCGAAATTAGAGATAACGAAGCTTTGGCGCGGTATTTACGAGTTGTACGAATTGTCAGGTAAAGTAGTTCAAGAGAATACTTCTAGTAAATTATCATAATTGATCGAGAGATAATCGCGACAAATAAGAACTCATCATCGTTAGAAAGTGTTTTAGCGAGATTATAGCTAACGTGTCATGAAATCATAAACCCTAGATCATTTTATCCTTGATTCACCCACATTCTTGCTAGTTGATAGTTTTTATTGTCATTTTTTCTTGGTTAAATAATTTTTATTAATTCACAAATCAAACCTTGAACTCTGAAAGTTGTCTGAACTTATCATTAGTGATACTGAAAGGTTGTAGGAAATAGGTTAGTTTCCTGTGGAATTCGACTTCGGACTCTTGAACTGAATTATTTTTGCAGAAACCGCTCAGTCCTTTTTATAAGGCGTAGTTAGGCGTGATCACTCTCATCTACAATGGGTAAATTAGGCATCCCAAACTTTAAACATGTATCCAATTTGCTGTACTTACATTTGATCCTAGTGTGGGACCAAATTGTGAAATTAGGATATGCTAAGCTTTAGTAAGCTTATCTAGTCCTAGTAATGTGTCATTCATCTGTATGATGTACTATGAAATGAAATAGGTCCAATTTATCTATGTTTTTGTTCAATCTGTAAATGCTTGACATGTTTAGACTTTAGCCTAACATGTTTTTCTATGCAGGAATTGGGCTTCAATTGATGCCAACTCTGTGAATTTTCTTTTTGAACATTTAACCCAAAAATTTGGATTAAGGTGACGTCAATACTGTTCTCACAAATTCAAGAGCCAGTACGTATTTCGTTAATTTTTTATATATTTAATAAATTTTTTGATATAAATAGAATTTAGGTTAAAATAATCGGGTTCGGCCTAACCCGCGGACCTGCTCGCTCTGCCCCTACCGAACGCCTCAACCCAAGATGTTTTAAACCATCTTCGCCTCTTGCTACATATATTTGTGGAACGTGTTGTATACAATATAAGTGTCAATGGAAGAACACTTTACTTTTTTTGTTTCACACCCGATGTTCGGTATCTGTAATGGAGCCCAACTATATTCTGATTCGCGCCGTGTAGGACCCCATTCGGGGAAGCGCTCTCTATCAAGGATTTTTTCATACTCAGGACACGAACTCGAGACCTTTGGGTAAGGGAGAATAGTCACATCCACTGCATCACATTCTTTGGTGGTGAAGAACACTTTACTTAGCTTGTTGACTTTATGTATAAATGTTTGATTTTACTATAAAGGCTGCTAGCACTTCTAACGTTCTAGATTTAATCTTATTTGTATAATAGCACCATATGTACCCATCGCTCGCCGGACTTTTAAATCATGCAAAATTTAGAAGTTAAAGAAAAATGCATGCAAAAGTTGAGAGACATTATTATGACTGAAAAACGTTTCAGCAATTATAAAGTAACATTAAAATATTGAGAGATTGAGACCTAAGGATGCATTCTCAAAAAACTTCCAGCTTGCGTGGAGAACTAAAACTTCAGACTTTATGTTATGAATTAATGGTCCTCCCGCGCCTCTCATTCCAGCGCATACACGGAAAGGATGTATCCTTTTCTCTTTTATATATAGGGTATGTTTGGTACGACGGAAAATATTTTCCTATTTTTCACTATTTGATTTCACAAAATAGTTTGGAAAATATTTTTCTAGATTTTACATTTTTTGGAAATTGAAGGAAAATTACTTCCCTAGAAACTCTACCTATCCTCACATCTAACCTCAACCCCCTCGAACTTTAATTTTTTAATTTTTTTATTTTTCTCCCCCCACCCGCAAAACCCCCCTCCCCTCAAAAAAAGTTTTTTACTTTTTTTTTTGTATTTTCAATTTTCTATTTTTTCGTTTTTCTGAACCACCCACCCCCTCAACCCCCCCACCCCCCGGCAAAAAAATTTAATATATTTTCAGTTCTCGTTTTTTTATTTTTAGTTTACAGGTTCGAAATTTAATGAGTTCCAAAGTTATGAGTTCGGAGGTTTATGTGTTTGGAAGTTTATGGGTTCAGAAATTATAGAGTTTACGAGTTCGAAAGTTTAACTGTTTAGACATTTATGAAATTTGTGGGTTCGGAAGGTTGTTGGTTCGAAAGTTTATGGCTTCATGTTTATTGTATCTATATTATTTATGAATACTCTTGAGAAGTTATTTTCCTTAATTTGTGTACTAAACAACAAAAAATGAGTAAGATTACTACTTGTTTTCCAAGAAAATATTTTCTTGAAAAATATTTTCCACGGAAAATATTTTCCGTTATACCAAACACACCCATAGTCTAGAGAAATTTTAAATGTCTTTTAACGGGCCGGTCCACGAGAAGTACTTTTACATAACTGTGAGGCGAGACGTAAGCCTTGAAACATGAGATATAAGCTTTACGAATCTCTAAATGTAGCTAATACGTTAAAATAATAGAAAATTTAAAAAATAAATAAATTATTGAAAATCTTACCATAACCGTACATATTCTCATATAATTATGCAAAGTACAAAAGTATAGAAGATTTCATGATATACCAAACATCAAAAAGAAAAAAGATTATCTTGCTAAGAAAATTTCCTCTAGAGAATTAATTGAATTATAAAACGTTCTTTTAATACAAAACATACAATTTTCACATCAAAGAACACCTCTTTTTTTGGGTTTTAAGTCTGAGCGAGAAAAGATGTGCGATGCATGAAATATAAATTAGAGAGGCATCGTAGATAATAATTCGCATACTATAGAGGGAAGGTCGGCCCCATATTAAATAAATGAAAGGAAGGATGTGTAAACATTAAAATTTGCCCGTTTTAGACATCGGGCGAGGTTTAAGAAACTCTAAAATGCATAGCACCATATACTAGCTATAGGATTCCTAAGCCTAGGACTTGAATATTGAATTGATGAAACAAACTTACGTATGGTGGCAATTCAGCCACTTTTCCCACCTCCATGTTTTAATAACACATTTTTAGGTTACTGCTTTACGACCAGAGGACCTAGCCAAAGCTCCACCAGTAAATTACTGATATTCAATAAAGATTCACGTTTTGATAATAAATATCTTTACTTTAAACAGCTCAAATTGTTCAGTCCTCCAAAAGTTGCAAATTCGGTGTAGTATTATACTACTATCAGCAAAGCCTTTAGAGGTTTTAGGCCTTCATGGCTTTTTACAACGTTAAATTTAAGAAAATATCTTCTTTAAATCTGTTACTTGTAAAAGATAAATCTCTCATGTGTAAAAGCAAATCTCTCATGTATAAAAAAAATAAATGGGGTCATAAAATTAAATAAAATTCTGTAATGGACCACAAAACCAATTGACCCAAAGCTTAAGGTCTCCTCTTGGCGTTTTAGGCTTTTAGTCAAATCGAACCATTGCTTCAACTGGACGGTTTTATTGAATTCGACCAGGTCAATATATCTTAAATCATTAGCGACACACTCATATGTTTCTTATGCTGAAATGGCTTTGTCACGATCCTAAACCTAAGACCTCGTCGTGATGGCGCCTCTCGTGAAGACAAGGCCAGCCGACACACTCCCAATTCATTTTAAGCAATTAAAATAATACTAATTAAGTCTTTAACATAATAATAATCCCAAAGTAAAGGTGAATAATACAATTCGTAGAATAGACATAGCCCGACATCAGGGTGTCACCAGTCATGAGCATCTATCGTAAACCACAAGTCTGAAAGAGTCTACTCAAATTATTACAGAACTAAAACAAGAGAAAATAAGATAGAGGGAGAAGCACTGGGATGCAAATGCCGAGCAACTACCTAGTGAATCTCCGAATCTGCTGGAAGCTCTCAACCATCGCAAGCAGGACCTGAAGCGCCTGAATCTGCACACGGAGTGCAGGGAGTAAAGTGAGTACTCCAACTCAGTGAGTAATAATAATAACTGGAGACTGAGCAATAAGAAATCACGTAAAAGTACATCAACATGCTATAAAGAAGCAGTATAAATCCAGTAAAAGCAATGAAACAGTGAAAATGTATAAAGACACCTTGGTTCAGAAGAAGCTTCTTTAAAATACCTTTTCAACAGTTAAACAATTAAGTGAAAAGCAGCTAGAACAGATAAACAAATAAAATCCGCCCCTCGGGCAATATCATGGAACAACACCAGCCCATCGAACTATATCTCATATCACAATGGGTACTCGCGCTCACTGGGGTGTACAGACTCTGGGAGGGGCCCCTTACGGCCCAAGTGCAATATGAAGCGATCTCGTGGCATAATCAGTAGGCTCTCAGCCTCATATCAATAAGCCACCTCGTGGCGTACAATCTCAGACCCTTGACCTCATAATCATGAATCAGTTCAATAACCTCACCACACAAGCCCTCGGCCTTACTCAGTCTGAATCTCATAAGCCACTCGGGCAAAAGTAAAACATGATACTCATCCCAAAATATCATTTAAAGTATTATTTTAAGTGTTAAAGCAGAGTAAACATGGTTGAGTTATGAAAACAGTAGAATATAGCATGACTTAGTACAAGTATAAAGTCAAAACAGTGAGGTAATATCAGTAAAGATTCCCTAAGGGTCCAAATAGTTGGCATGAGGCCCAAATATGGCATTCAGCCAAAAACATGATGATACCAAATAATTTTCAATCAAATATGTGGTAAACAGTCATTCGGGATGGACTAAGTCACAATCCTCAATGGTGCACGACCCTACGCTCGTCATCTAGCGTGTGCGTCAACTTAATATAGCACAACGATGTGTAATTCAGGGTTTCATACCCTCAGGACAACATTTAAAATTATTACTCACCTCAATCTGGTCCAAACTCTAGCCCGCGACGCCTTTGCCCCTCGAATCAGCCTCAACTAACGTCGAATCTATCCAAAATTAAAATCACGACCTCAAAATATGTTAAGGGAACGAAGCCCATAGGAAAATAATCAATTTACAACATAAAACCCGAAATTTGCCAAACCCCGAACCCCCGGGCCCACGTCTTGGATTTTGATAAAATTTACATCAATAAATTCATTATCTCCCCACGAGTTCATACATTTCAAAAGTCCCAAAATCCAATCACAAATGGCCCCTCAAATCCTCAAGTCTAGGTCTCCAATACCAAGCCCTAGTTTTCCCAATTTTAACCCTTAAATTTCCACAATTACAGCTCTAATCCGTGAAATAATACCATAGAAAAGAATTTTAGGTTCAACAATCTTACCTCAACGAAGCTCCCTTGAATTCCCTCTTCAAAACCTCTCAAAAAGCTCCAAAACTGACTTAGAAATGGTGGAATAATCCAAAATTTCGCTAAGGAAATAACTTATACCTTCTGGCCCAGGCACTTCGCACCTACGGTCCAGATACCGCTTCTGCGGCCCACTTATGCGGTCCAAGACGTCGCTTCTACGGTCCTCACTTAATCCTCAGCTTCTGCATCTGCGATGCACAATCCGCACATGCGCCATCGCAGGTGCGGTTCCTTAACCGCTTCTGCGGTTCCTGCTTTTCTAGCCTCTTTCTGCTTTTGCGACTCCTTTCCGCATCTGTGGGGGTCGCACCTGCAGCCTCCCAACCACAGATGCAGTTATGACAGCAGCCTGAACACTTCAGCTGCCATTTCCAAATTTCCATTCTCTCTGAAAACCACCCGAAATCACCTCGAGGCCCCCGGAACCTCAACTAAAGGCACAAACACATCATATACCACTACCCAAACTAGTACAAATCCTTAAAACACCTCGAACAACATCAAATCAACCCAAAACGCATCGCATTCAAGCCTAAGGTTCCAAAATCTTCCGAATTACACTTTTGATCAAAAAGTCTACCAAACCACGTCCGAATGATCTGAAATTTTGCGCGCACACCCCAAATGACACAACAGAACACTGCAACTTCCAGAATTCCATTTCAACCCCTATATCAAAATCGCACCTATCAACCGGGAAACGCCAAAATTCTAATTTCGTCAATTCAAGCCTAAATCTACTTCGGAGCTCCAAAACACATTCCGATCACGCTCCTAAGTTCCAAATCACCTCCCGAAGCTATACGAAACATCGGAACTCACATCAGAGCCCTTTAATACATAAGTCGGCATCCAGTTGACTTTTCCAACTTAAGCTTCCTCAAAAGAGATTAAGTGTCTCAAGCCTTACCAATACCTCTCCGAACCCGAACCAACCAACCCGATCACATATAGAACCGATAAACAAAGCAATAAGAAGTAGAAATGGGGAAAACAGAGCGGTAACTCATGAGATGACTGGCCGGGTCGCCACATCCTTCCCCTCTTAAACAAACGTTCTTCCTCGAACGAGTCAAGAAACATACCTGAAGCCTCAAACAGGTGAGGATATCTGCTTCGCATCTCTCGCTCGGTCTCCCAGCTAGCCTCCTCCATGGGCCGACCTCTACACTGCACTTTCACTGAAGCTATATCCTTTGACCTCAACTTCCGAACCTTACACCCCAAAATAGCTACTGACTCCACATTATAAGTCAAATCATCATTTAACTGAACCGTGCGGAAATCCAGAACATGAGACGGATCCCCAATATACTTCTGGAGCATAGAAACATGAAATACCAGATGCACACTCGACAAGCTAGGTGGCAAGGCAAGCTCATAATCCACCTCCCCAATCCTCCGAAGCACCTTAAAAGGCCCAATGAACCGAGGACTCAATTTACCCTTCTTCCCAAACCTCATAACACCCTTCATGGGTGAAACCTTCAACATAACCTTCTCACCAACCATGTAGGACACATCTCGAACCTTCCTGTTAGCATAACTCTTTTGTCTCGACTGCGCTGTACGAAGCCTCTCCTGAATTACCTTCACCTTTTCTAAAGCATCCTGCACCAAGTCATGCCCCAATAGTCTAGCCTCACTAAGCTCAAACCAACCAACTAAAGATCTACACCGCCTTTCATACAAAGCCTCATATGAAGCCATCTGAATACTCGACTGGTAGCTATTGTTATAAGCAAACTCTGCAAGCAGTAGAAACTGATCCCATGACCCTCCGAAATTAATGACACAAGCACGCAACATGTCCTCCAATATCTAAATAGTACGCTCGGACTGATTGTCCGTCTGAGGGTGAAAAGTTGTGCTCAATTCAACCTGAGTACCCAACTCTCGCTGCATAGATCTCCAAAACTACGAAGTAAACTGAGTGCCCCTATCTGAAATGATGGAAGCTGAGACACCATGCAAGCAAACAATCTCCCCGATATAGATCTCTGTTAACCGCTCTGAAGAATAGGTAGGAACTTCTTAAAAGTCCATGGAAGTACATATACAAAGTCCATAATGATCTTCTCCCACTTCCACTCTGGAATATCCATCTGCTGAAGCAAGACACCCGGTCTCTGATGCTCATATTTCACCTGCTGACAATTGAGACACCGAACTACAAATCCTACAATGTCCTTCTTTATTCTCCTCCATCAATAATGTTGTCTCAGATCCTGATACATATTTGCGGCACCCGGATGAATGGAATACCACGAGCTATTGGCCTCCTCTAGAATCAACTCCCGAAGCCCATCTACATTGGGCACACATATCTGACCCTGCATCCTCAACACCCCATCATCACCAATAGTCACATCTCTGGCATTATCATGCTGAACTCTGGCCCTAAGGACAAGCAAATGCGGATCATCATACTGGTGCTCTCTAATGCGATCATATAAGGAAGACCGAGAAATCACACAAGTCAATACCCGACTAGGCTTTGAAATATCCAACCTCCCGAACTGATTGGCCAAGGCCTGAACAACAAATACAAGAGGTCTCTCCCCAGCTGGAATATAGGCCAAACTCTCCATACTCACTGCCTTCTGGCTCAAAGCATCGGCCACCACATTGGCCTTCCCCAGATGGTACAATATAGTGTTATCATAATTCTTTAGCCACTCCAACCATCTCCGCTACCTCAAATTGAGATCCTTCTCTTTGAACAAGTGCTGGAGGATATGATGATCAGTAAATACCTCACAAGACACACCATACAAATAATGCCTCCAAATCTTCAATGCATGAACAATGACAGCAAACTCCAAATCATGAACGGGGTAGTTCTTCTCATGGGGCTTCAACTAACAAGAAGCATAAGCAATAACTCTACCCTCATGCATCAATACACAACCAATACCAACTCTCAAAGCATCACAATACACGGTGTATGAACCTGAAGTTGATGGCAAAACTAACACCGGAGCTATGGTCAAGGCAATTTTGAGCTTCTGAAAACTCTCCTCACACTCATCCGACCATACAAATGAAGCACCCTTCTGAGTCAACTTGGTCAAGGGCTATGCGGCAGATGAAAATCCCTATACAAACCGGTGATAATAGCCTGCCAAACCAAGAAAGCTGCGAATCTCTATGGCTTAGGATAGTCTGGGCCAACTCTGAACCGCCTCTATCTTCTTTGGATCAACCTGAATACCCTTGCTGGACATCATGTGCCCTAAGAAAGCCACTGAACTGAGCCAAAACTCACACTTGGAGAACTTTGCATAAAGCTTTTCCTCCCTCAATCTCTGCAACACAACTCTCAAATGCTCCGCATGCTCCTCTTGGCTATGCGAGTATACTAGAATATCATCAATGAAAACTATGACAAACGAGTCGAGATAAGGTTGAAACACGTTGTTCATCAAATGCATGAACGTTGCTGGGGCATTGGTCAGCCCAAAAAACATCACCAACAACTCATAATGACCATATCGGGTCCTGAAAACTGTCTTAAGAATATCCGAGTCCCTAATCTTCAACTGGTGATAACCTGAACAGAGATCAATTTTGGAGCACACCATCGCTCTCTAAAGCTGGTCGAACAAATCATCAGTACGAGGCAGAGGATACTTGTTCCTAACTGTTACTTTGTTCAACTGCCTATAATCAATGCACATCCTCATAGTGCCATCCTTCTTCTTCACAAATAGAACCGGCGCACCCCAAGGCGACACACTAGGCCGAATGAACCCCTTATCAAGATGTTCCTAAAGCTGCTCCTTCAACTTCGCCGGTGCCATACAATATGGTGGAATAGAAATGGGCTGAGTGCACGGCACTAGGTCAATACCAAAATTAATATTCCTGTTTGGTGGCATGCCCGACAAGTCTGCAGGAAACACATCAGGAAACTCTCTCACAACTGGAACAGAATCAATACTGGGAGTCTCTGCACCGACATCCCTCACAAAGGCTAGATACGAAAGACAACCCCTCCCAACCATACGTTAGGCCTTCAAGAACGAGATTACCCTACTGGGAACATAATCAGTCAAACCTCGCCACTCAATTCGTGGCACACCCGGTATAGCTAATGTCACTATCTTAGCATGACAGTCCAGAATAGCACGACACAGAGATAGTCAATACATGCCCAAAATAACATCGAAGTCTACTATACACAATAACAACAGATCCACTTGGGTCTCCAGACCCCCAATAGTCACAATACACGACCAGTACACATGGTCTACAATAACAGTATCGCCCACCGGAGTAGATACATAAACAGGTGAAACAAGGGACTCACGGGCATATCCAAATAACGAGCAAAATATGATGACACATAAGAAAAGTGGAACCGGGATCAAATAATACAGAGGCATCTCTGTGGCAGACTGAGACAATACCTATGATAACAGCATTGGAAGCAACAACATTGGGTCTAGCTGGAAGTGCATAGAAACGGGCCTAACCGCCACCTGATCAACCTCCCCCTCTAGGGCGACCCCTAACTGACTAACCTCCACCCCTAGCTGGCTGGGAGGGTGGTGGTGAAGTAACTGGTGCTGAAGCCGATGGTTGACTCCTCTACTAAGATGAACCCGCAAGACGACGAGGACATTGCCTCCACATATGACCCATCTCTCTACACTCATAGCAACTCCCAAGGACTGAAGTGAACCCCTAGAACCGGAATGACTAACAGATGCATCTGGCATAGAAGCGCCTTGAACTGATGGAGCACGGGATGAACTCTGAGCTAAAAGGGCACTAAGTGATGACTGGACCTGATGAGAACCGTGAGAACCATGACCCGATGACGCCCCACGATAACCTGGGCGAGCTGGCTAAGCAAGCCTGAATAGGTGGCCTCTGCCGTGCTGAAGCTGACCTCTCGAAGGAGCACCACCATAGCTACCAGATCCTCGAGGCCTCTTGGCCTCCCTCTCATCTTGCTCCTGGCGACGAACTGACTCAATCTCACGAGCAATGTCCACAACCTCCTCAAAAGTATCACCAGACACCCTCTCCCTGGTCATGAGAATACGAAGCTGATAAGCGAGGCCATCCACAAACCTCCTAATCCTTTCTCTATCTGTCGAAACCAACAAAATAGAATGACGAGCTAACTCGGAGAATCTCATCTCATACTGCGTCACAATCATCTCTCCCTGACGCAACCACTCAAACTGCCTATGCAGCTCCTCTCTATGAGACTGCAGCACATACTTCTCCAGAAAGAGAACAGAGAACTGCTGCCAGGTAAGGGGTGTTGCACCAACAGGCCTACGTCTCTCATAAGCCTCCCACCAAGTGAAGGCAACTCCAGAAAACTGAAAAATAGTGAAAGCGACCCCACTGGTCTCCAGAATACCCGCTGTGTGAAGAATCCTCTAACACTTATCCAAGAAACCCTAGGCATCCTTGCCCTCTGCACCACTGGAAGTCGGATGATGAAGTCTACCAAACATCTCCAACCTACGATGCTCGTCCTCTAGCATGACAGGAGATACATAGTCCTGAGCAGCTGCAACCAGCTGGCTAGATGTGCCCTCGGTGTCTGAAGTCCCTGCACGACCTGCTCATGTGTGCGAGCGGCGGGAGTCTGAGTGCCTCCCCTAGCCTGAGAACTAGCTGAGGCTGTAGTATCTGAGACCACCTGAGCTAGGCCAATGCATACTGATAGAATCTAAGTCAAGGCCTCTTGCAGACCCGAAATCACAATGGGCACAGCTGGTGCCTGAGCTGGTACTGCTGAGCATCCATAACTGGGACCTGATCCTAAACCGGGGCGGCTGGTGGATCTGTAGGTGCTGCCCTAGCTATTGTGCGGGCCACACCCCTGCCCCTACTACGACCACGACCGCGTCCTCAGCCTCTAGTGACCACAGCTGGTTGTAATGGTGGTCGTCCATCCTGATCGGTAGCACGCGTCCTCACCATCTGTGAGAGAATAGAATAACAGAAGTTTAGTACTCGGATCAACAGATTCTCACGACAAGAATTTTAAGAATATGAAGTTTTTAGTAAAGGTTCTACAACCTCTCGAGGATAAATACAGATGTCTCTGTACCGATCCGCGAGACTCTACTAAACCTGCTCATGACTCATAAGACCTATGTAACCTAGGCTCTGATACCAACTTGTCACGACCCTAAACCCAGACCCGGTCGTGATGACGCCTTTCGTGAAGACAAGGCTAGCTAACACACTCCCAATTCATTTTACGCAATTAAAATAATACAAATTAAGTTTTTAACATAATAATAATCCTAAAGTAAAGGTGAATAATACAATTCGCGGAATAGACATAGCCCGACATCGGGGTGTTACCAGTCATGAGCATCTATCGTAAACTACAGGTCTGAAAGAGTCTACTCAAACTATTACAGAATTAAAACAGGAGAAAATAAGATAGAGGGAGAAGCACTGGGCTGCAAACACCGAGCAACTACCTAGTGAATCTTTGAATCTGCTGGAAGCTCTCAACCCTCGCAAGCAGGACCTGAAATGCCTGAATCTGCACATAGGGTACAGGGAGTAAGGTGAGTACTCCAACTCAGTGATTAATACTAATAAATGAAGACTGAGCAATAAGAAATCACGTAAAAGTACATCAACATGCTATAAAGAAGCAGTATAAATCCAGTAAAAGCAATGAAATAGTGAAAACATATAGAGACGCATTGGTTAAGAAGAAGCTTCTTTAAAACACCCTTTTCAACAATTAAACAATTAAGTGAAAAGCAGTTAGAATAGATAAACACATAAAATCCGCCCCTCGGGCACAACGTCAACAGAATCCGCCCCTTGGGAAATATCATGGAACAACACCAGCCCCTCGGGCTATATCTCATATCACAATGGGTACCCGCACTCACTAGGGGTGTACAGACTCCGGGAGGGGCCCCTTACAGCCCAAGCGCAATATCAAGCCATCTCGTGGCATAATTAGAAGGCTCTCGACCTCATATCAACAAGCCACCTCGTGGCGTACAATCTCAGGCCCTCGATCTCATAATCATAAATCAGTTCAATAACTCCACCACATAGGCCCTTGGCCTTACTCAGTTTGAATCTCATAAGCCACACGGGGCAACAGTAAAACATGATGCTCAACCCAAAATATCATTTTAAGTGTTAAAGTAGAGTAAACATGGCTGAGTTATGAAAACAGTAGAATATAGCATGACTGAGTACAAGTATAAAGTCAAAACAGTAAGGTAATATCAGTAAAGATCCCCTAAGGGTCCAAATAGTTGGCATGAGGCCCAAATATGACATTCAGCCCAAAACATGATGATAGCAAAATAGTTTTCAATCAAATACGGGGTAAAACAATCATTCGGGATGGACTAAGTCACAATCCCCAACGGTGCAAGACCCCACGCTCGTCATGTAGCGTGTGTGTCACCTCAATATAGCACAACGATGTGTAATTTGGGGTTTCATACCCTCAGGACAACATTTAAAATCATTACTCTCCTCAATCCGGTCCAAACTCTAGCCCGCGACGTTGCCCCTCGAATCGGCCTCAACTCACGTCGAATCTATCCAAAGTCAGAATCACGACGTCAAAATATGCTAAGGGAATGAAGCCCATGCAAAACCTGACCCCCGGGCCCACGTTTCAGATTTTTTATCTCCCCATGAGTTCATACATATCAAAAGTCCCAAAATCTGACCACAAATGGCCCCTCAAATCCTCAAGTCTAGGTCTCACATACCAAGCCTTAGTTTCCCCAATTTTAACTCTTAAATTTCCATAATTACAGCTCTAGTCCATAAAATAATACCATAGAAACGAGTTTTAGGTTCAACAATCTTACCTCAATGAAGCTCCCTTGAATTCCCTCTTCAAAACCTCCTAAAAAGCTACAAAACCGACTTAGAAATGTTGGAATAACCCAAAAATTCGCGAAGGAAATAATTTATACCTTCTAGCCCAGGAATTTCGCACCTGCGTTCCAGATACCGCTTCTGCGGTCCAAGACGCCACTTCTGCGGTCCTTACTTAATCCTCAGCTTCAGCATCTGCGATGCATAATCTGCACATGCCCCATCGCAGGTGCGGTTCCTTAACCGCTTCTGCGATTCCTGCCTTCCTAGCCTCTTTTTGCTTCTACGACTCCATTATGCATCTGTAGGGGTCGCACCTGCGGCCTCCCAATCGCAGATGTGGTTATGACAGCAGCCTCAACACTTTAGCTATCATTTCCAAATTTTCATTCTCTCCGCAACCACCCGAAATCACCCCGAGGCCCCCGGGACCTCAACCAAAGGTACAAACACATTATATACCACTACTCAAACTTGTACTAATCCTCAAAATACCTCGAATAACATCGAATCAACCCAAAACGCATCGAATTCAAGCCTGAGGTTCCAAAATCTTCCGAATTACGCTTTTGATCAAAAAGTCTACCAAACCACGTCTGAATGACCTGCAATTTTGCGGACACACCCCAAATGACACAAGAGAACTACTACAACTTTCGGAATTCCATTCCGACCCCCATATCAAAATCTCATCTATCAACCGGAAAATGCCAAAATTTCAATTTCGCCAATTCAAGCCTAAATCTACTCCGGACCTCCAAAACACATTCCGATCATGCTCCTAAGTTCCAAATCACCTCCCGAAGTTATTTTAACCCTCGGAACTCACATCCGAGCCCTGTAACACATATGTCAACATCCAGTTGATTTTTCCAACTTAAGCTTCCTCAAAAGAGACTAAGTGTCTCAAGCCTTACCAAAACCTCTCCGAACCCGAACCAACCCGATCAAACATAGGAGCGATAAACAAAGCAATAAGAAGCAGAAATGGAGGAAACGGAACGATAACTTATGAGACGATTGGCCGGGTCGTCACAGGCTTGAATAAAAATGAGCATAACAATGGGTCTTAGCCCATCTTGCCAACTCTATTCAATTTTTTTTTGTTTCCTTTTAATTTATTTAATTATATATAAAACTAACAATTAAAATTTTTTCTTGCTTTATTATGTATATATCAAGCAATAAAGATTTTCCTAAAAATATTTTAATAAATTTACTTATGAGTTAATTTGAACTACATAGTATATATTTAGCTCAAATGAGTCCAACTTTTAACTAGAGTTAGTAGTTATATCCAAAATTGACCAGCTATAATACTTAGACCCAAACTTGAGTGAGTTGGGAAGATCATATTTTATATTCTAGTCTAATCACCCGTCTCATTGCGATAAACACATAATAAAAAGATATATTCAGTGGCAGAAATAGGGTTTTATCGAGGGAATTTGAAAAATGAAAAAATAAACGTACAAAGGTAATTTAGGGGATATATATATATATATATATATATATATATATATATATATATACTCACTCTGTTAGCATTTGTCGACATCCTTTGCCTTGATATTCCTCAATTTTTCTTAGTAATCATTTTGGATTCTAAGAATCTAACTCTAATGAAAGCTTAGATTTGACTGCGAATAAATGAAAACGACTTTCATGGAATTAAGCAGACGATATATTTTGATAACCCTTGTACAGCGCACGTTGTCATAAGTTATGTATTGGTCAAAATCTGACCACCACGATCGAGTTGCTCGATACCCCATCTCAGCAATCGGGTAGTGAAAGTCATAAAGTCCAATCTATTTCTCCTCTGATACATTCGATGAATCGAAAAGAGTAACGCTTAAAGTCACGACCAGGATGTACTATCGACCAGAAAGCGTCGAGTCACATAGAAGGTAAGAGACTTCGATTATATATAGCCAAGGAAGGCTTTCAATCAGGGGGCTTCTCCATTCTCTCGAAAAAATTAAGGAAGACAAAAAAGGTCTTTTCTTGTATCCTAAAAAAAGGAAACAATTGTAATCTCCCTTCCTCATCGATTGATGAGGAAGGCGACGATGAATCTTAATAAGATCATACATACTTCCTTCATCCCAGATGCAATCATTGTTCTTAAATTTTTCGGTCTGGAATAAACTAAGTTTGACTACGATTTACCCCTCCATCTTTGATTGATTTGCCCAAAAAGATTTTAACATCTTTTGAGTCAAACAAGTTACACTTTGTTTTGACAAAGATTACTTATTCTAACATATCATTTTCACTTTTAATTATATATATAATATTAATATTAGGAAAAAATACGAAAAAAAAGAAAAGAAAAACGTTTATCATAATAAGTAATAACCACACAAATACTACCAAGATAAGAGATCGACATAAACCCACTTCACTTTATTCTATATTTTTAATCTTTTTTTTGTATTCCTAGTTCGATTCTATCCTAAGGAACTTTAATTTACTAGCACTAAAACATGGACGTGATGCTATGAAAGTGGACAATGTCGTAACAAGAATAGCTATTTGTTGAGGTCACCCTAAATGAATGATGTTTCCCACTGCCTTCTTCTCTTTTAATGATTGCTAGAAAAGGCAAAAAAGAAAAGGAGATCGTTCACCACCTTTATCTGGCGATTATGATCTATCGTCCTAAAGGTATATTATTTGAAACCAAAATTTTTATTTTATATGTACACTGTGGAAAAAGAAAAAGTTCTTCAACTTTTTCCGGGGAAAATGCTCGTGGGAATCTTACAAGAATTAAAACAAAGACATTCGTATATTTAATATCGTTTCTACAGTAAAAGCGCGAGGGGAGTGATGCAATAATGATAACGTTGTCTTCGTGTGACCAATAAGCTACGGATTCGAACCGATGGAATCAGTCATTAATACTTGCATCGGGGTATGCGGCTTATGTCGCACCCCTTGAGGTACTGTCTTTCCCGAACCCTATGTGAATATCAGATGTTTCGTCCACCGGACTACCCTCTTTTTTTTTCTAGAGCTAGTTAAAATCGCGGTTTAAAATGTGCATAATTTTTTTGGACCTTTTTGCTAAGAAAAAGACCTAATATATTAAAGACACGAATTACGGTGGGTCACATCTCGGAGTATAATATCATAATATTCTTGGCAGAATTATGATAAAGCATAAAGAGAAAGTAGATAAAAAAACACACAATAATATCCCCAATTAATTGATCTCTTTGAAGCATTTCTAAGGTTAATGTTGTTAAGCCTGGGGTTCTTTCGAAGTGAAAATAATTAAAATCGTTAAAAGAGGTGTCCAGAATCAACTTTCAAAAGTTGATGTAATTCTTCGAAGGTATTTTGTGGACTCCATGTGAAAAATTCGTAAAATCTAGATTAATAAGGTTTTCTCCATGGACTAACTTACGAAATGTATAATCGCTTAAACTTCGACTATCTGGGTAGTGCATAATTAAGTAGATACTTAAGTATCTACTTAAGTAGCTAGAATTTTGTGGAAACATTGTATATGCTCCATAGTTCATTACTCAAATGGTTACTCAATTTTTTTTTTTTGCTTGTATCAGAAAAGCCACTTAACTATTTTTATAGCACTCAGAAACTACCTAACTATTTTTATCTTTTTTTAATACTTTTTAATGTTGTAAGTTTTTTCTCTTTTTACCCTATGTTTTTTTAGTCGTGACTACTCAACTATTTAAGAAAATAAAAAATAAAATATAAATACAGTTTGCAGTCTCAAATTGCAAACCGTAGGACAATATTTTTCTGCGATTGCTGCGGTGTCGTTTGAGCTTTTGACCCGGTACATGTATTTGGGCTGCTGACTTTATGGAGAATTTGATCCAATCTTTCAAAATTAAACTAAACCAATCCCTTTACCCCTCTATTTAAACTATTATCTAACTAGTCTTAACGTGTGCATATTACACGTGTATCTTGTTTGGATGAGTTAAAAGTCATATTAAGTTATAAAATAAGAGTTTAAGCACCTAAAATTAATGAATAAAATAATTGATCACATGAAAAACTTTAATTTGAATAATTTGTTGGTACCAATAATAATAATAATAATAATAATAACAACTAAAAAAATGTATTTATACAATTGAGAATTAAAGAGAATAAAAGCTTTCAAAAGGATATATTCCATGCATGTAATATAAAAAATTATTATTTAAACTATAGGTATATTTATAATATATATTATATATGCTTGATAATATTATTTAATTATTTCTTTCCAATATTATATATGCATGAAAACTATTTTATTTTTTACTTTATAAATAAGATTCAAGTATTGAATAACTAAGTCTGTAATATAGAGTTGGAAGAGAAAAAAATATATTCTCCTAATATTTAAAAATTATTAGAAAGATAAAAATTCATAATTAGAGGATAAAATAGGTATTTGACCATCGAAAGGTTGGGAAATCTAATTGAATGACCTTTTGAACACTATACAAACAATTAAGTGATTTTTCTATTACGAAAAAAATAATTTTACTAAATATTTCAAATAGTTAAGTGATCATTTGAGTAATGAACTCCTCCATAATATTTCAATGGAAGGTTAGGTAGGTGTTGATAGACTTTTAATTTCTCAAGGAAAAATTATTAAACCATGGCAAAGAGGTTTGGCCATGATGTCAGCAAGTTGCTCTTGAGAATAAATAAATTGAAGTTTTTTCTCAAGATCGGGTGGGGGTAAAGCAAAAACTTTATCTTTGATTATTTTAACTAAAAATCTAAGTACAGTATCAACTATTGTATAAAAAAAGATACTTAACTGATCACATTTTTGGTCAGCAGATATTGTAAGCGGGTGAGGAGAAATTAATCATATATTTATATTTTGTGATATATCTAACGGATAGGAAAAGGATAAGAATACAGTGTAAGTTGAAATATCAGTAGACATTAGAAATGTGTTAATGAATGTAACTATTTTTTGAGATAAAACAACAACAACAACAACCCAGTATAATCCCACAAGTGGGGTCTGGGGAGGATAATATGTGTCACACCTCCTTTTTCCGTCCCGCGGGGGTACAAGGAGTTTTTCCAATTAAAGGACAATCGAAACGGGATTTGTTTATTTATTTCAGAGTCGCCACTTGGGAGATTTAAGGTGTCCCAAGTCACCAATTTTAATCCCGAATCGAGGAAAAGAATGACTCTATATTACAGTCTGCGCACCAGAAATCCGGATAAGGAATTCTGTTAACCCGGGAGAAGGTGTTAGGCATTCCCGAGTTCCGTGGTTCTAGCACGGTCGCTCAACTGTTATATTCGGCTTGATTATCTGATTTTATACAAATATGAACTTATGTGCAAATTTTATCTTTTTACCGCTTTTATCATTATATTTTTTTAAAATGTGAACATCGTTTAAAAACATGTCTTTGGATTGCGTTACATAAAATGCACCAGCGATCCGGAACGTATTTTTATTCAATGTTTTGGGGTTTGGGTTTGGGTCGCATGAAATGCACACCCGAATTTAAGAAAGTAAGCTTATTAAAATGCGCGCCTAAAGCAATTAGCATGTTATTATTTCTGGGTAAGGCCGTGGAATTTTGCTAAACGGCTCATCCCAAAGTCTAATTAATTTTAATTAAACATTTTATGAGGGCCCCGCAATCTATACATTTTATT
The DNA here is from genome assembly GCF_000715075.1 of Nicotiana tabacum. Classification (NCBI taxonomy): domain Eukaryota; kingdom Viridiplantae; phylum Streptophyta; class Magnoliopsida; order Solanales; family Solanaceae; genus Nicotiana; species Nicotiana tabacum. The sequence goes on from NC_134085.1 coordinate 156,669,673, forward strand.
AAGCGAGGCTCGTCTCATTTTATTTTTAAAAGGACAGTCCTAAAATACCTACATTTTGCCATTGAAATTTGTCTCTAAAAAATAAAAATAAAAAAATATCTTAATTTATTTACATGCTTGAGTTGTTATAGATGAATTTTGAATATGATTCATAAAATCTGAAAATGATGCAAACATGACAGTCTGTTATCACTGCAGGCTCAGGCCCAACGTGTATGACATAAAACTAAACCTGGGCCGTCTTATTCACATGTTATTACCTAGTTACATTATACTAGGCATGCTATCAGTTTGTCAAATTAAAAAAAACCTTAGCAATCTAATTTTAATCCTAGACCGTTTACATGCTGAAATTAACCAATATTATTTAACTAAACAATATTTCTACCAAGTTCCTACTAGATGGCCTATTCGTTTGATTTTTACTTGACGGAGTTACTACACCATTTATTTATTTTTTTGGCAATATATAGATAGTTCAATCGTTAAGCTATCGTCAGATGTTCCACTATATGTATTAAATAGCTACACGATTCTGATTTTTTGCAAACTAAATAAATTATACATACAAATAAAATTCAGAATATAATTAAAGCTAATTCAGAATTTCAACTCTTCATTTTTTGTATTCATGCTTCATATTCGGATTACAATAACCAGCGTGTCAGATGTGTACCTGATATTGGAAGCAAAAGAAAATGAAGATGAGAATCAGCAGCAGTAATAACAGTACAACCCAGCAACAACAACCCAGCAACAGTAACAACCCAGTAACAGACCGGTGGAGTAGTAATCCCAAAACAAATGCTTCCAACTTTTATGAAACAACAACAATTAATGCTGATTTCAAACAATGAAAGAAAGCAGAAGATTTTTTAGTTTTTTTTATATTTGAAAGTTTGAATATTTTTCGGAATTTTTCTCTCTCTTAAATATTCAGCTCTTTTTTTTTCTCTCTCTCTATCTGTCCGTTCTTTTTCTTATTCTCCCTCTTCTTCTCTTTTGTTTCCAATACCAGGTACACGACTGTAATACTAGCTATTGCAAGCTAATAATGTGGAAGCATGAATACATATGAATTCCATTGCTCTTCCTTGTTCTCCAGGTGGACGCCTGATTGCTATTTCAATTTCTCTTCCTTGTTCTCCAGGTGGATGCCTGACTGCTGTTACTTCAACTGTTCTTCCTTGTTCTCCAGGTGGATGCCTGATTGCTATTTCAACTATTCTTCCTTGTTCTCCAGGTGGACGCCTGATTAGTAATACTTCCATTACTCGTCCTTGTTCTCCAGGTGACGCCTGACTTCTAACACTTCCATTGCTCTTCCTTGTTCTCCAGGTGGACGCCTGACTGCTACTTCAATTTCTCTTCCTTGTTCTCCAGGTGGACGCCTGACTACTAATACTTCCCTTGTTCTTCCTTGTTCTCCAGGTGGACGCCTGATTAGTAATACTTCCATTACTCGTCCTTGTTCTCCAGGTGACGCCTGACTTCTAACACTTCCATTGCTCTTCCTTGTTCTCCAGGTGGACGCCTGACTGCTACTTCAATTTCTCTTCCTTGTTCTCCAGGTGGACGCCTGACTACTAATACTTCCCTTGTTCTTCCTTGTTCTCCAGGTGGACGCCTGATTACTAATACTTCCATTGCTCTTCCTTGTTCTCCAGGTGGACGCCTGATTGCTAATACTCCCATTACTCTTCCTTGTTCTCCAGGTGGACGCCTAACTTCTGATATTTCAACTGTTCTTCCTTGTTCTCCAGGTGGACGCCTGATTGCTGAGGATAATACCACTAAGTGAGTCTCCTTTCTTCCCCTCCTTCAATTTTTTTTTTGTTTCTCTCAACACTGCTGAGATAAAAGTGTTATCTTCTTGGTATAACGTTGTTGAGGATAACGTTGCTGGGGAATTTTATCCCTTCAAATCGATGCTTCATTCTTCTAGAAGCTGCTGGGGATGATAATGGCTTTTGCTTTTCTGAGCACAAATGTCATCCCTTTGTTCTGTCTGCTGGGGAACAACTTCCTCCATTGAAACTTATTATGTTGGGGGCAACACTGGTTCAAAGACCACTTCCCTTGAGACTGGTGTTATCTTTATTCTTCCCCAAATGGGTACCTGATTTTTCAGAAAATTTTCTAACTGAAAAGAAAATTTTCTGCCCCAATTCGACAATCTTTCTTGTGGCATGCATTTCCGTTATAAATGCCATTTCTTTTACCTGTTTCAAATCAAACAAAATTTGTTAGTTTAAAATGCGATGGTTGGTTGTGATACGCCTATTGGGATGGCTTTTCCCTTTCTCCTTCCCTGCTCTGCGTTCCAAAACTTGTTGGGGATGATATTATTTGCTGGGGATAACCCTTTTCTGCTGGGGATATCCCTCTTCTTTCGTGGCATGGCTCGGAAACTTGCATTTTCCCGACCTTTTAGTCTCACATGAATTTCCCAAATCATGCTTATTGCTCTCCTTGTTTTGTCCATGGGCTCTGGTCTTGAGGTTTAATAACCTTTGATTTCGGCAAGGATATCCCTCTTGACACTCGTCAATCCTTTTGTTGGGGATATCTTTTTTGACACTGGCCTCGCGCTTGTTCCTTCCTGACTATACCACTTGGATGTACTAGTCAGATCTCATCTTGTATGATTGGAAAGCTGATGGCCTATTTTGAAGTCATTTCCCACTGGTTCTGACCAAACAGACTCTACTGGGGAATTTTCTATGAAAGGATAAGATAAAAAGGAACAGAATAAAAGACAAAGGAAAAAGATGACTCTTTAACAAAAGAAACTATAAATAAAAACCTATCAAACGCAGACACCGACTCTAATGGTCATGACATGCATATGTGGCCTATCCTCCGTTGTCAATCATCTCTCAAGATCTTCCCTTGACTGTCCCCCATCTGATTCCCAATCTTATTCGACTTGTAGTGCCCGAAGGGTTTTCACTATCAAGCCTCTCTCATTTTGGTTTTTTTCTCAGCTTTCATCGCCTTATGGTGTCCGTGAAGATTTTCACCGATAAGACTCTCTCATTTGTATCACTTTCCAGCTGGGGATTTGGAGTGTTGCCGGTATGACTCTCTCTGTTGGAGATTAGAGTCCTTTCTATTGTGGAACAGAGTGTTATGTTCACCGGTAAGACTCTCATTTGTCTGACTTGCATTCTTTGAAGACTGATCAGAAGGTCTTTCTTTGGACCGTAATGTGGGTTTTGGATAGGCTAGAAAGAAAGGGTATTAAAGGCCCAAAAAAAAAAATTGGGGTTTAAAAATTACAACCTTCGGAACCAATTTTTCTTACCACAAACGCAACCCTTGCCCCAGTTTCTTGCTTGGGGATTATTTATTTATATTTAATTTTTTTTTATTTTTTATTTTTATTATTTTTATTTTTTTTAAAAAAAAATTATTACACCATGCGCACTGTGACCATTGTGGCCACTATGCACCCTATGACCGAGCCGTGAAGCGCCTACGTATCCTATTTGAGGAATCAGGTCAAACGTAGTTCCCAATTCCTCTTTTTTCTTCTGACTTTCTTTTGTTTTTTTTGTTATCATTTTTCTTTTTTTTTCGTTTTTTGTTGATTTTTTTTCTTTACCTTCCAGGCTCGTATTTCCTAGTCATTGCTATTGATTCCGAACGAGGGGTATGAAAGAAAATAAATAAGACTCACAAGGGGTAACGAAGGATAAAGTGTTTAGGTAGCAGAACAAAATGCCTTCGTCATTCCAGTCTTCAAAACATGCTCCGTGCAAACAACACATTTAAACAAAGATTTGTAGCCTCCTCCGATGGTGCTGGACTTGACAATTATATTTGACATTTGTCATCTCTAAAGCACCGTTGGGAAACACTCTCACTCTCATGAATGACCCTCATGTCAATTTGGCGAATCTTGCATTTAACGGTTTTCTTTATGTTTTACTTGCCCCAGTTCCACATGACCTGGGCTTCAAATAATCTCAAACCGTTCTTATTTCCTTTAAATGCTTTGATCACCTTCCCCGGGTTTTATGATTAACTTTTAAGATTATGCCCAAACTGTGTGCGCTTGTCATGTCACGAGAATCGGCGCTGATCAAAAATGATAAAAGGACTAAACAAAAGATGACTGGAATAATAGAAGACCGGCTTTTGTATTAGACTATTGGCGAAATGGTTTGAATAATAAAACAAACAAAACAACCAGAATAAAATCCTAACACAACCTCGACAAAACTTAAACAAACTGATATGACAAACTGGAAAGATTAGAAGGTTTGACACAAGACAATATCTGGATTACAACCTTAAGAATAATCCGGACAACAGAAATGACAACAAAATAAGCCACCAAAAGCTTCTCTCTTGCTAACCAAGGAACGGAGCGTCCTCTCATTTTATCAAAATCGGCATCTCAGCCACTGAGCTTCGCATCAGTATTGCCCAGACCATTGCCAACTTCAATATCATCAACTTTAGTCAACAAGTCCCAATAGGATTCGAGTGCTTCTGTTATCAGGCCTGATCCCCGCAAAGTGTGCTTCTAGGTCTTGCATTTCCGGCTTACCACAAACCAACCACCTTAACTTTCTTTGCGATTCAAAACAAAACAGGTTAGAATGGACTCCGTCGGTCCCCATTATTAACAACATCTTTTTTTTATTTTTTTTTCGATTTTTCATTTTTTTTCATTTTTTTTTCATCATTTTTTCATTTTTTCGTTTTTTTTTTCTTCATTTTTTCATTTTTTTGTGGTTGAATCTTATGGAGATTGCCTACGTATCATGACCCCGCATGAATCAGACCTTGCGTAGTTCGGACCAAATGAAAGGTAACAACAATGAGACATTTTTTTTCTTTCTCAATTTTCATAATAAAACAAACTGGGTTTCAAAGGTTGAAAGATGACCAACAAACTCAAAAATCAAACAACCCACATATTCTAGTCAAAAGATTTATAACCTCAAAACAAAAAGGCCAGCTTCCTTTCCCCGTTCGACAAATGCAACCAAACGGTTATTTTTGCAAATGTGGCCCCTTCCAAATTTTGAGGCCGGAGAGGATTATTTTACGACACTTTACAAACTTGTCCGTTCTTTTACGAAAATAGCCTTTCGACAATTGAAAGATACTCTAAGGCTATTTCGGCAAAAACGGTTTAAGACGCGATCGAAGCTGGCTCGGCTTATTTTGACTAAAAATCTAAACGGTATTCACCTGACCGTTGACTTTTTTTTTCAAATTATAATAAAAACCAGGTGTTGCAAAACACGGCCCTTCAGCGCCTCGGGGACGAAGATTTTTCAAGGCTGTGTGGGTCAACTGGACCAAAAATCCTAAACATGACCCAAACGGTGGCTGTTTATGCAAAGTCAGCCTTCCGGCGTCCCTTTCAGGAACATTCGGCTATGTTTTGACAAAATAGCATCACCTGACTTATTTATGACTCTTTTATTGTTTTTCAAAAATAGGAAACTCAATATTGCAAACACGGCCTGTCAACGTCTCGGGGACGAAGATTTTTAAGGCTGTGTGGGTACACTGGACCAAATCTTAAAAAAATGACCCAAAGGTGGCTGTTTATGCAAAGTCAGCCTTCCGGCGTCCCTTTCGGGAACATTTGACTATGTTTTGACAAAACAGCGTCACCCGACTTCTTTATGATAGAATTAGAATTTTGACATGTTTTTTTCTTTTTATTATTATTTATTTGTTTTTGGCTATTTTAGCAAAAGGTGGGGTTGGACCCGATGAGGGTTGCCTACGTATCTCACATCCGGTGAGAATCAAACCCGCGTAGTTCGGGCAATCCCGAATAATTTAAAACAGTTTTTTTTCTTTTTCAGCAACAAATAACAAAAACACTTTCCAAGGACGACTCTTTCATTGGCATTTTCAGAAACAAATAAAAAAAAACTATTTTAAAAGTAAGACTCTTTTTCATTATCATTTTCAGGGGAAGACAAACTATTTTCCCTTTTTATTTTATTTTTTTAAAAAAAAAACAGAACAAAGACTTTTTTTTCTATTTTTCCTTTGCTTTTAGTAAAACAAACTAATAAAACATTTTTTTTATTTTGTCAAAATTTCGGCAGAGTTTTGACAGTATTTAGGCATTGGGTTTTTTTTTACAAAAATAAACAATCAATTCCCTAACCGCTATTTTTTTTTTTAATTTCAAAATATTATTCTTGATATTCAAAAGTCAGTCAACACACAAGTCCGGATCAAATAAATGCGCAAGTAGCAGCAAGTAAGATGCATCAGGATGGTCATTTTCATTTTTTGGTACACCTGTCCTAGACAGACCCAACCCCTGTGTTGAGCCTCCAAAGTCAAATGCACGTGATGCAAACAAGCGCTCCTACTAGGGATCCGGCATGAAGCTGAGTTATTCTAAGTGAAAAAACCTGAAGGCATATTGTTCTAGCCCTGGCTCACCCAAGTGGACAGCTTGAGCCGAAGTGGGGGCAACGTACCGGGAGCACGAAAGTCTGTCCGGCCTAGTTACTTGTCCCAACTTCGTCTTATTTGGTATGACTTCTAACAGAAAGGTGGGCCACGCGCACGTGTACACCATAAGTTCAGAAGACTCAGAAAGAAGAAGGGTTTCGTAGCAGTTGTATATACACAATTCAGATAATATTAAAGCGGTAAAAGCATCATTTAGCACATTAGGCATATATCATGTAAAAATCAGATAATAAATAAAGCCAACTATAACAATTATTTTAAGCTCGAATTCTTGAACCCTAAACCAGTGGTTCTGGGTTAATATCCCCAGCAGAGTCGCCAGAACTGTCACACCTCCTTTTTCCGCCCCGCGGGGATACAAGGAGTTTTTCCAATTAAAGGACAATCGAAACGGAATTTGTTTATTTATTTCAGAGTCGCCACTTGTGAGATTTAAGGTGTCCCAAGTCACCAATTTTAATCCCGAATCGAGGAAAAGAATGACTCCATATTACAGTCTGCGTACCAGAAATCCGGATAATGAATTCTGTTAACCCGGGAGAAGGTGTTAGGCATTCCCGAGTTCCGTGGTTCTAGCACGGTCGCTCAACTGTTATATTCGGCTTGATTATCTGATTTTATACAAATATGAACTTATGTGCAAATTTTATCTTTTTACCGCTTTTATCATTATATTTTTTTAAAAAAAATGTGAACATCGTTTAAAAACATGTATTTGGATTGCGTTACATAAAATGCACCCGCGATCCGGAACGTATTTTTATTCAATGTTTTGGGGTTTGAGTTTGGGTCGCATGAAATGCACACCCGAATTTAAGAAAGTAAGCTTATTAAAATGCGCGCCTAAAGTAATTAGCGTGTTATTATTTCTGGGTAAGGTCATGGAATTTTGCTAAATGGCCCATCCCAAAGTCTAATTAATTTTAATTAAACATTTTATGAGGGCCCCGCAATCTATACATTTTATTAAGCGAGACTCGTCTCATTTTATTTTTAAAAGTACAGTCCTAAAATACCTATATTTTTCCATTGAAATTTGTCTCTAAAAAATAAAATAAAAAAATATCTTAATTTATTTACATGCTTGAGTTGTTATAGATGAATTTTGAATATGATTCATAAAATCTGAAAATGATGCAAACATGACAGTCTGTTGTCACTGCAGGCCCAGGCCCAACGTGTATGACATAAAACTAAATCTGGGTCGTCTTATTCACATGTTATTACCTAGTTACATTATACTAGGCATGCTATTAGTTTGTCAAATTAAAAAAAAAACTTAGCAATCTAATTTTAATCCTAGACCGTTTACATGCTGAAATTAACCAATATTATTTAACTAAACAATATTTCTACCAAGTTCCTACTAGATGGCCTATTCGTTTGATTTTTACTTGACGGAGTTACTACACCATTTATTTATTTTTTTGGCAATATATAGATAGTTCAATCGTTAAGCTATCGTCGAATGTTCCACTATATGTATTAAATAGCTACACGATTCTGATTTTTTGCAAACTAAATAAATTATACATACAAATAAAATTCAGAATATAATTAAAGCTAATTCAGAATTTCAACTCTTCATTTTTCGTATTCATGCTTCATATTCGGATTACAATAACCAGCGTGTCAGATGTGTACCTGATATTGGAAGCAAAAGAAAATGAAGATGAGAATCAACAGCAGTAATAACAGTACAACACAGCAACAACAGCCCAGCAACAGTAACAACCCAGTAACAGACCGGTGGAGTAGTAATCACAAAACAAATGCTTCCAACTTTTATGAAACAACAACAATTAATGCTGATTTCAAACAATGAAAGAAAGCAGAAGATTTTTTAGTTTTTTTTATATTTGAAAGTTTGAATATTTTTCGGAATTTTTCTCTCTCTTAAATATTCAGCTCTTTTTTTTTCTCTGCCTTTGTGTTTTTCTGTTCTGTCTCTTTTTATTCTCTTATTTCAGATTCGTTCTTTCTTATCTGTGTTCTTCTCTCTATTCTCTCTTATTCTTTTTCTCTTCTCCCAAAATCTGATTTCAAGACCTCTTATTTATATCCCAACTCTTTAATCAATTAAAATCAATCACTTTATCCTACCAAACCCATTATCTTCCCACTCATCCCCATTACATTAAATAAATATATCAACCCCACCCCATTATATTTTGTCCCCCATGCCTAACATAAACAAATACAAGATTCCCCCACACTAAAATTTGTCTTGTCCCCCATTTATAATAAATAACTATATCACCCACACCCCAATACATTTTGTCCCCCATGCTTAATATAAAGAATTGCAAAATGTTCAATTACTAAACTACCCATCTGACCTTATTGCAATTACCATTTTACCCCTGAACGTACTGCAATTTACCAAACTACCCCCATCAGCTATAACAAATCAAATAATCAAACTTAACCAAAATATAGCCAGTATGACCAATTTCTACACAAATTCAAACAACCAATCATATGAACACGGATGAACAACATAACAACAATATCACATGAACACAAATTGAACAACAAAGAACAACTAAAATTTTGATTGAACAATATTTTTAGCAACAAACAAACCTACTTTCAAATTCAACAACAACAACAACAAACAAGTGTAAGCACGTGATTTTTGACCCTCCCCGAGAATTTTCACATTTTTAGCGTGAATATGTGAAATTGGGTCTAGTATAGCTATTTTAACTATTTTTACTTTATTTCGTTGCAAAAACAAAAATTTCAAAATATATATATATAAATTTTAGTTTATGTATCTCTCATAAACTTGAAAAATACAAAAATTGCATTTTATTTTTGTACTTTATATAATTTCGAAAATTACAAAAAAATATAGTTCTATTAAGGTTTTATAGTCATTTTAACTTTGAAAAATACAAAAATATTACCTCATATTTTATCTTAATATTTAAAAAACGAAAATTACAAAAAATAGTTTTATTAATTTTTTTGTAGCTATTTTAAATCTTGAAAAATATTTAAAAAGATATAGTTTTGTTTAAATACTAATCTTATTTTTGGTAGTTATTTTGCTTACATAGGACTAGTTAAGCAACGTGTTCCTATTTCTCGGGTCCGGGCAAAAGAATAATATTCGGGTTCAAACTACCCGGTTTTAGGCCTAATTTTCGGACCTAGCCCATAATAAACCGAGTCCAGGACACATGGGGAACCCCACCACGCGTGGGGGACATAAGTCTCGAACCCCACCACGCGTGGGGCTCATTTTTTTGGGCAAACCCATTACAAAACACGGACAAAGGACTTGGAAAAGGGGGACTTTTAAAAAAGGAGGAACGGACATAGAGGGGATTATTTTTGAAAATTTGGGGGAGATCACTGTTGATCTTCTTCCTCTTTTGGAAAGAATAAACCTAAAAATCCCTACTGTAAAAAGCTACCATCCCAACTCCATCACCATCGTCGACAACCACCCGTCCCCTCCAAAACTCCAATGTCATAACCGTCGTCACCCGAACACCACGTCCAAACGACCACCGGCTCCGACGACACCATCTCCCTCGTCGTCTCGAAAACCAGTCCATCAAACCTCCATCCATAACCCAGCCCGACGAGCAGCAGCAACGTCGTCACTGTCCAAACACCACCTCCATCAACAAACCTTCAGCTCCCATCACCACCATCACCCTCGTCCCCACCGTGAAACCACCATAAACAAACCCTACTCACTCCGTCAACAACCTCACGTCCGAAACCACCCAAAACCACTGCCTAAAACCAGCACCACGACCAACAGCCCCCCCTCTTGTCGTCAAACAACCAGCTGCCTCACGACCATCGACTGTCCAAAACCAACGCCATAACCATCGTCACTACAACCGGCTCCCTCCGTCGACCCTACTGTCAATCACTATCCCAAAACCACCCTCGACACAGTCCAAACACCACCATCCCTCACGTCGGACCCCAGCTCCTCGACCTCACGACCAGTGACCATCCGAACTACTAGCCCACGACGACTTCTTCTCCTTCGTCGTAACAAAGAAAAAATAGTCCGGCGATCCTCCAGTAAATCCGACCATCGCTGCTTTCCGTTCAGCCCCCTCATGTCCAAATGACCACCTGGAAAAACCAGTCCCAGCCGTGACTCATTTTTGGTCCATTTGTGTTCGAGTTTCCGGCGCGAGTTATTCAGTCCGAGCTCTAACGACCTTCTCTACGGTTTCCCGTTCGAGGTTATCCGTCGAGGTCGCTGTAGAGGTTTGGTCCATGGCTTTATGCGTTTCTGTTTGTTCAGGTTAGTAAACTTCAATGTATTAGATAAAGAAACGCTATTTTAAATGTTCGAAGACGTAATATAGAAATTGGTTTGATAATTTTCTGCTTATGTTTCACCGTATGCATTTTGGTTCATCTTTGTGTTATGTTATTCTTGTTTACTTGAGGTAATTTGATTTAGTTGTATTAGGAGGTCTAGGACACAGTTTGACGTTGATTCGTTTTTCCCTTCGTTTTCTTAGTTTATTTGGACAAAATTAGTATTAGTACCTGTTGTTACTACGCCCGAAACACTCATTCGCTTAACTTCTTTTATTAAACTTTTGACAAGTTATGAGATTTTAGTTGTAAAGAAGCGGTAAGGTTTAGTATGGTTAAAGGCGTAAAAATGACATCCTTTTAAAATAAAAATAATAATAATAAAAAAAATGAGGCAAGCTTCGCAAAAAATAAAAATGTACATATTGCGGAGCCTTCACAAAAAATGTATATATTAAAATACTTAGATTCCGGGACGGGCCATTTAGCAAATTTCACGGCCCTACCAAAAAATAATAATGCGCTAGTTGCTTTAGGCGCGCCTTTAATAATGTTATCTCCCTAAACTCGGGTGCACATTTATGTGACCCAAATCCAAATCTCAACGAAATCGAAATGTGTCTCTAATCACGGGTACATTGACTGTGACGTGGTCTGAGATGCATTTCCATGACGTTGCAAATTCTTTTTTTGAAAAAATAATAAATGAGACGAGCCTCGACAAACAAAAAATGCAAATTGCGGGGCCCTCAGTAAATACTTGTTTTAAACTTACTTAGAATTCAGGAGGGCCGCTTAGCGAATTTCGTGGCCTTTCCCAAATAATAACACGATAGTCTCTTTAGGCGCGTGTTTAATAATCTACCTTCTTAAACTTGGGTGTGCATTTCATGCGACCCAGATCCAAATCCCAAAACATCAAATAAAATATGTTTCGGATTGTGGGTGCATTTCATGTGACGCAGTCCAAAGACATGTCTTAAGCGATGTTCACATTCTTTTAAAAATAATAATAATAAAGTGGTAAAAAGTTAAAATTGGCACATTGGTTCATAATTGTATTAAAAATCAGATAAATAAGCCGAATATGACAGTTGAGCGACCGTGCTAGAACCACGGAACTCGGGAATGCCTAACACCTTCTCCCGGGTTAACAGAATTCCTTATCCGGATTTCTGGTACGCAGACTGTAATATGGAGTCATTATTTTCCTCGATTCGGGATTAAAATTGGTGACTTGGGACACCCTAAATCTCCCAAGTGGCGACTCTGAAATAAATAAACCAATCCCGTTTCGATTGTCCTTTAATTAGAAAAAACTCCCTTGCACCCCCTCAGATGCGGAAAAAGGAGGTGTGACAGCTCTGGTGACTCTGCTGGGGAGCAAACACCCAGAACCACTGGTTCAGGGTTAAGAATTCGAGCTTAGAATAATTGTTATTATTTGGCTTTATTTATTATCTGATTTTTACATGTTTGAGCCTAATGTGCTAAATGTTGCTTTTACCGCTTTGATATTATTTGAACTGTATATAAATTGTGCCGAAACCTTTCTCTTCTTACCTCCGGGGATGTGCTTACTGGTTGAGACTCCCTATTCTGTTAGTGTCATACCCTGAATAAAAGAGGCTCGGAAAGTTTCTAAGCCGGCTGGCCTTTTGGTTCCCAGAAAGGAGCTCCTTCCTCAGCTCGAGTTGTCCGCTCAGGTACACTGTCTAGAACACCGACCCAGGTTTTTGAACATAGAATAACGTGACTTCATGCCGGATCCCTAGTAGGAACGCTTATTTGCATCACGTTGCATTTGACTCAGGGGACTCAACACAGGGGTTGGGTCCGTCTAGGACTAGCGACCTGATATGAAAAGGTCATCCTGATGCATCCTATTTGTTTTCCGGGCATTTATTTGTCTCGTACCCGCATGCTGACCGGTGTTTGAATATTATGAATTTTGTGAAATTGAAAAAAAGAGAAATAACGGTTAAGGAATTGATTGTTTATTTTTGGAAAAAAACCAATACCCAAATACTGTCAAAACTCTGCCGAAATTTTGAGAAAATGAAAAAAAAATGTCTTATTAGTTTGTTTTATTAAAAGCAAAGGAAAAATAGAAAAATCGTTGTTCTGTTTTGTTTTTCAGAAAAATATAGAAATATATAGTTTGTCTTGTTATAAAATAAATTTTTTTTTTAAAAAAAAAGTCTTATTTTAAAATGGTTTTTTTATGAAAATTCAAAAAATAATAATAATAAAAAAGAGTCTTTCATTATTTGTCACAAATATATACATGTATATATATATATATATATATATATATATATATACCCAATTTTTTTTTTCCAAAAAATATATATATGTCTTTATTTGTTGCAAAAATATTTGTCTTGCCAAAAAGTTTAGAAAAGTTTTTAGACTCCCAATTTTCAAAAAAAAAAAAGATCCAAAAATATTTTCCATTATTAACTTCTTTAGAAAGTCTTTTAATTATTATTTTTTTTAAAAAAAAATGTATAATAAGAAGAAAAATCCGAAAATATTTTGATTCTTCTTTCAAAATTGAAAAGAAAATGCAAAATTCAAAAAAAAACATTTTAGAAGCATTTCTTTTATTAAAGGGAAAATTCCAAAAAAATATATTCTTCTTTTCTTTAGAATAAAAAATAATGCAAATGAAAATTCAAAAAATATATCTTAGAAGTGTTTCTTTTAAAAAGAAAATCAATCAAAAATCAAAAATATACTTCCTTTCTTCTTTTAAAGTAGTTCTTTCATAAATTCAGGAAAAAAAAGTTAGTTCATCTACTTATTCTTGATTACCCGAACTACGCGGGTTTGATTCTCACCGGGTGTGAGATACGTAGGCAACCCTCATCGGGTCCAACCCCACCTTTTTGCTAAAAAACCAAAAACAAATAAAAAAAAGAAAAAAAATGTCAAAGATTTTTAATTTTGTCGTAAATAAGTCTAGCGATGTAACTTCCCCATTTTTACAAAAAAATAGCAAAAACAAATATGTCAAATTTTAATTGTCATAAAGAAGTCGGGTGCCGCTGTTTTATCAAGACATAGCCGAATGTTCCCGAAAGGGACGCCGGAAGGCTGACTTTGCATAATCAGCCACCTTTGGGTCATTTTTATGACTTGGTCCAGTTGACCCACATAGCCTTAAAAATCTTCGTCCCCGAGGCATTGAAAGGCCGTGTTTGCAATGTTGAATTTTCTATTTTTGAAAAATGATAAAAGAGTCATAAACAAGTCCGGGTGATGCCGCTTATGTCAAAAATGGCCAAATGTTCCCGAAAGGAACTCCGGAAAGCTGCCTTGGTACAGACGGCCACCTCGTTTTTTTCCTCACACAACCTTAAAAATCTTCGTTCATGAAGTGCTGAGAGGTCGTGTTCAGAAATCCTTTTGAGAAAAATCGCATATATTTTTGTTTTTTATCAGAATAAGTTTCGTTTGTTAAAATCTTATTAATAAATGTGCAGAATGAGCACGACTCCAAATGAACCATTTTCAATCATGAATAAAATCCCCCTCCAATTGCGGCTCTGGTGGAATGATTTAGGCAAAGAAGGGCATGACGAAATCAAGAAGTATCTGAAAGGCCTCACGAGTTTGTTGGATATCAGGCCACGAGGAGATATCATAAGGGCACTAGTCCCCCACTGGGATCTTGCGCACAATGTCTTCCATTTCTCGGACTTTGAACTTACCCCAACTTTAGAAGAAATAGCAGGGTATATCGGCAGCGCTGAGACTCCTTTGAGGCACAAATATCTGATTGCTCCAAGAGATGTAGCAATACACCGGTTTCTGGACTCCTTAAAGATAGTCAGAACAATTCATAACCCTGACTTGGCAAAAGGTTTTTGCAGCATGAGTTTCATATATCAAAGATATGGTCACATAGGAGGATTCGACAAGCCAGAAAACCAGTTGTGCAGCAAAAGTAATCGTCAAAAGTGGGAAGAACATAGACTGATTGCTTTCATGATAACTTTATTAGGACTACTAGTATTCCCAAGAAAAGACGGGAATATTGACATAAAGATAGCAGGGGTCGTCAGTACGTTGCTCACACAGAGAGATAGTACGTTGGCGCCCATGATAGTATCTGATATGTTCCGGGCTCTCACGTCTTGCAAAGCTGGAGGAAGCTTTTTCGAGGGTTGCAATTTGTTGTTGCAAATGTGGATGACCGAACACCTATGCCACCGAGCCCAGTTTCTGAGCCATGGATCCGATGAAAAGACCTGCATAGAGGAGTTCTATACCAGAGTTAATGAGACCTACCTACCGGAAGGAGTCACAGCATGGACCTCATATTTCCATACCCTCAACGCCAGTCAAATACAGTGGGCGCTAGGATGGTTACCGATCGATGAAGTCATATACATGCCAGCAGCCAGGCCCCATTTTCTCTTAATGGGACTTAAGAGCATTCAACCATACGCGCCGCATCGGGTTTTAAGGCAATTTGGGAGGTGTCAGATAGTGCCGAAAGACGAGGATCTAACCACCCAGGTGATTGAGATCAGTCCCGACGGCCAGTTTCCTGAAGCAAGGGTTCGCCAAATTTGGAGCCAATGTCAATACTTAGAAGCAAATACTTGTGTAATGAATCGGGCAAAAGGGGAAGTTTCGCCCGGGTATCAGGCCTGGTACAAAGGGGAGACATCATCTGGAAGGCCGACCAAAAGACCTCACCTGCAAGAATTTGCCAAATCTTCACAAGAGCAGTGGGGCTGGTTGGCCAAAGAGCGGGAATATCTTCCCGAAACAGGCAAACTGAAGCAACAAGTTCAGGATATGAGGTTTGAATGCCAATTACAGTCTGCTGCCCACAAGGGAGAAAAGAACAGATTAATCAGAGAAGGCGAGATCCTCAAAGCTCAAATCCGGAGGATGAAAAAGGAGGCTGATAACCAGCTGAGAAGCCGGGCGGATAAAAGATTGATAGCGGGGTTAAAGGATCAGGTTGCGGAATGCCAGGAAGATTTGGAAAGAGCCAAGGCTAGCACAGCAAGATTGCAGACCAAGTGGGCAAAGGGTACAATGGCCCGGAGGCAGCGCCTGCAACAAGTCATAAGGGATTATGAACTGAGCATCGGGACATTAAGGGAAACGAATTCCTCTCTTCAAGAGAGGATCTTCAAGCAAACACGAGATGCCAAAGCCGACAGAAGGCGATGTTACGATGCAATGACCAGAATGGAAAGACAAATGGAGATGTTCCAGGATCAGCTTGCCAACAATGCGCAAACACTATGATTGAAGAACCGACAGATAAGGCAGTTGTTCGCAGAAAGGGACAACATTCGAGGAAGGATCGACGAGATTGGGCATTACATCTACATGAGATGCCTGGCATGCGAGCAAATGCCTCGGAAGACCCTCCTTGTTTCCATCATGGGTTGCGTCTACCGAATCATGAATGAGTTGAAAAGCCTGCAGAGGGACCTCACACCAAGGGCCGCAGAAAGGCCGAATGATGCCTCGCGGGCCCCTAAGTTGGAAAATTAATCTTTGGTTGAGTCTTGTTTATTTGGCTTTGTTGCTTTTCCATATGTTGTTTTCTTTTCTTTTAGTCAAAACGGGTTAAGAACTGTGGAGTATGTACTATTGCTATTCCTTGCTTTAAGTAATTTGTAATAGCAAAATTTTGAGAATGAATTTAACGATTTCACAAGAATTTTGTGTTTCTTTACTTTAAGGCAGAACTACACCTGGTCTGATTCGCGCGGGGACGTGATACGTAGGCAATCCCCATAAGATTCGACCGCTTTTAATAAAGAAAGAAAGAAAATATAAAAATAAAAAAGAAAAATAATAAAAAAAAAAACAAGAAAAGGGGATAAATGAGCAAACCGGGATGACGCATGTTGTTTAAAGCAAAGCATGTAGAAACGGTTAACTGCCTAGGAGCATTGCATCCTCTATGTGTTGAGATTAAATCTGTTAAACTCTAACGCTAATGAAGTTTGTTGTTGTCTGATCAAGACAGTTAGTTGTTAAAGAATTCTGGCAACACACCCTTACCAAACCAGATCCAAAGGACCGGTAGCAATAAGCATGACTACTTCAGAGAATAGTAACGAGGAAGAAAGGCCGATGAGCCAGTTGTTAAAAGAAGCGATGGAAAAGATTGAAAGGATGGGACTAGAGATGAATGCAATGTAGCTAGCTTTAGCCAAAGCACAAAAGAGTCCTGAGCCATTGGGGCGCATGCCGGAATACCCTCATTCCGGCCCTTCCACAAGCCTCCCGAATCCCCGTTATCATCAAGAAAGAAGCCCTCATGATTCCCAAGCTCCACCACCCCATCAACCTCTCCCAACACCAAATATTCCCACCTTTGTGGGACCCCCATCAGCTACCTTGCAAAGAACGACCAGTGAGCCATTGTTTCAGGCCCACGATACGCAGTACTACCCCCCTGAGCCTACATTCTATGCCCCCGAGCCCCAGGCCTACAATCCGCACTTGGAGGTACCGACAGAGATTGAAAAGCCAGTTAAAGCCCCTGAACAGGATGAGGTATTGAGAAAGTTCAAAAGCCTGGAGCAGTCCTTCAGGAACCTGCACAGTTTGGGCAACCAAGTCAGCGTAGCTTACAAAGATCTATGCCCTTTCCCGGACGTCCAGCTCCCAGCTGGGTTCAAGATGCCTAAGTTTGATTTATATGAATGGCACGACGATCCCATGGCACATTTGCGGGGATTCTATAGCAAAATGAGAGGGGAAGGCGGCAAAGATGAGCTGCTGATAGCTTATTTCGGCCAAAGTCTGAGCGGATTTGCACTAGAATGGTATACCAGGCAGGATTCCAGTAGGTGGTACACTTGGGATGATCTGGCGCAGGCTTTTGCAGGTCATTTCCAGTACAATCTCGAGATAGTCCCTGACCGTCTCACATTATTGAGAACTGGGAAGAAACCCGGGGAAAGTTTTCGCGAGTTCGGGTTCCGCTGGAGAGAACAAGCAGCTAGAGTCGATCCTCCCATGAGAGAGGGAGAGATGGTGGACTATTTCTTGCAGACACTGGATCCAACCTACTTTGGTCACTTGGTGACAACAGTTGGAAAATCTTTCAACGAGGTGGTCAAGATAGGGGTCATGATAGAAGAGGGTCTGAGGTCTGACAAAATCTTGAACTATTCGGCACTCAAAGCCACAACCTAGGCTATTCAAAGCGGCACAGGAGGTGCGCTGAGAAGAAAGAAAGAAGAGGTTGCCACGATCGAGGCAGACAGTTGGTCTAGGGCTGGCAGGCCGCACTACAACCAACCCAGACCTCACAGGTCAAACTACCTATACAACCCACCACAAAATTTCTATCCACCTCGAGAACCACATTGTTCCGTACACCAGGCCCAAGCATACACTCAGCCTCCGGTTCGCCCACAATGGCGCGCGCCGGTTCCCCAGAACATATATGCACCACCACAAAACACCTATCCTTCACCGAGGGCGTATAGAAACCCTTCAGGGGCAGGCTTCCGGGGAAATCCAGATGCTAGGAATGACAGGTTGCGGAAGCATAGAACTTTCACGGAGTTGGGAGAAACCTACACCGCTTTGTTCCACAAGCTGAGGCAATTGGGTTTGGTTAGTCCTGTCCAGACTCGAGAACCAAATCCCCCACCTCAGAATTTGGATCGATCAATAAGTTGTGAATACTGCTCAGGGATGCTCGGGCATGACACCGAGAAGTGTTGGAAGTTAAGGCATGCCATACAGGATCTTATCGACACCAATAAGATCGAGGTCCAGACACCAGAAGCTCCTAACATCAACCAAAACCCACTGCCAGCGCACCACGAAACTCACATGATTGAGTTAGTGTGTGAGGGAGGAGAGTTGAGAAAACCCTCACAAACAGTGATGATGATCCAAGCTGCCCCGAAAGAAGTCTCGACCAGTGGAGGGACGAGTGTACAGTCGCAGGGAGAAGGCGTCAAGCCGGTAGTGATATTGGGAAAGAGCCCGTCCGCCATAACAAGCAAACCCGAGCCAAGCAAGTTGGTAATATCAGGAATCCCGCCCACACTGGCAGTCGTGTTAAAAGGGGTATGTAGAGAACTGGTGACCATAAAGCCTGTGGTCCAGCTGCCGATGATTGACAGCAGATCTGTGCCTTGGAAATATGAAAAGGCAGTGGTGATGTACAAAGGAAAACAGGTGGAAGAAGTCAGTTGTGAAGCGCAAGGGCTGACTCGATCAGGTCGATGTTTTGCTCCGGTGGAGCTAAGAAGAACCAACCCAGTTGCAACCAAGAAACATGTGTCCGAAGAAGAAGCTGAAGAGTTCCTGAGGAAGATGAAAGTACAAGACTATTCTGTGGTCGAACAGCTGAGAAAAACACCGGCCCAGATCTCACTGTTGTCATTACTGATCCATTCTGAGGAGCATCGTCGGGCCCTGTTGAAGATATTGAACGAAGCTCATGTACCCAGTGAGATTTCTGTAAACCACCTGGAAACCATTGCCAACAAGATTTTCAAGGTGAACAGGGTAACATTTTCAGACGATGACCTGCCGATGGAAGGTATGGAGCACAATAAAGCTCTATACCTAGCCGTCAAATGTGAAGACTCGGTGGTAACTCGAGTATTGGTGGATAATGGCTCAAGCGCCAATATTTGTCCATTATCCACTCTGGACCAGTTAAAGATCGACCACGGAAGGATCCACAAGAACAGTATCTGTGTCCGAGGGTTTGACGGAAACGGAACAGCTACTGTAGGGGATGTTGTACTTGAACTGACCATTGGTCCGGTCCTGTTTACCATGGAATTCCAGGTGTTGGACGCCACAGTATCTTACAACCTGCTGTTGGGACGACCCTGGATTCATGCAGCCAAAGCGGTGCCTTCCACCCTACATCAGATGGTGAAGTTCGAGTGGGAAAGACAAGAGGTCGTGTTACACGGCGAGGATACAACGTGCACCATGGGCGGAACCATTGTACCTTTCATAGAGACCACTGACGACAAAGGTCCTTGGGTCTACCAGATCTTCGATACAGGGTCGGCCAACAAAATCTCTGAAGGAGAGATCATCCCACACCCTAGGGTAGCGGCCGCAACGGTCATGATGGTCTCAGAAATGCTGGGTAATGGATTTGTACCAGGAAAAGGCCTGGGAGTCGAGCTTCAAGGGATTATCCAACCTGTCTCCCTTCCTAAAAATCTGGAAAATTTCGGATTGGGGTTCAAACCAACCGCAGCAGATAGGAAGCGAGCGCGAAAAATGAAGAAGAGGGTTTGGGTTTTGCCTAAACCAGTACCGCATCTCTCACGGTCTTTTGTCAAAGCAAGTGCCAGGGGGTCACCGGTCCCGAAGATTATAGGACCATTGATCGGTATAAATGAGGACCTGAATCAGAGTTTTGAGAGGCTCTTCACTGATGTCAGCGTGGTAGAAGCTGGGGAAGGTTCCAGCAGAACAGAGATACAGTTTGTGGGACCTGAGGCCAAGACCAACAATTGGACAGTTACTCATCTTCCTGTCCGAGGGGAGTCTTGGTAGTAGGCTTTGATTTATGTTTTGTGTGTTTTGTTTTGTTCGGATTATCCCAGGGTGTAATCCAAATTTTACTTTCGTTTTTGTAAAAGTGTGAACCCTTTTATCCCGCAAGTTTAATAAAATTCTCTTCTTTCGCCCATTTTAATTTTGTTTCGTTCTTTTGTCTTTCTGAACAATTCTCTTTTTACTGGTTCTAATGACATGGCATGCACAGAGGATCTTCGACCTAGTCTAATAAATCAATCTGAATCTGACTCAATAATGCAAGAGGTCGTTTGTGATGATGAATCTGAATGTGATGAAGGTGAAGCCTTCGAAGAGATAAACCGAGAATTATGCCAATTTGAAGAAAAACCCAAGCCTAACCTAAATGACACTGAGGCTGTAAACCTAGGAGACGCTGATAACGTCCAAGAAACCAAAATCAGCATCCACATTGAGCCGAATGTCAGGGAAGAATTGATCAGAACCCTCATGGAATTCAAAGATGATTTTGCATGGTCCTATGATGATATGCCTGGATTAAGCACAAATTTAGTGGTTCACAAATTGCCCACTGACCCGGCATACCCTCCGGTCAAGCAAAAACTAAGGAAATTTAAAACAGAAATGAGTGTAAAAATCAAAGAAGAGGTGATTAAGCAGTTGCAGGCAAAGGTCATTCGGGTCACTCGATATCCCGAGTGGTTGGCCAATGTGGTACCAGTCCTAAAGAAGGATGGAAAAATCAGGGTGTGCGTCGACTACCGCAACCTCAACAAAGCAAGTACCAAGGACAATTTTCCGTTACCCAACATTCATATCCTGATCGATAATTGCGCTGGGCGCGAGATCGGATCCTTTGTGGATTGCTATGCGGGTTATCATCAGATCCTAATGGACGAGGAGGATGCTGAGAAGACAGCGTTTATTACGCCATGGGGAACCTATTGCTATCGGGTAATGCCGTTCGGGTTAAAGAACGCCGGGGCAACGTACATGCGAGCAATGACTGCCGTGTTTCATGACATGATACACAAAGAAATCGAGGTGTACGTCGATGATGTGATCATCAAATCTTGGCGTCAGGAGGACCATGTGGCAGACCTAAGGAGATTTTTCCAAAGACTCCGAAGGTATGATATCAAGCTTAACCCGGCCAAATGCGCATTCGGGGTTCCATCAGGAAAGTTGCTAGGATTCATCGTCAGTCGACGGGGGATTGAGTTAGACCCATCCAAAATTGAATCCATCCGAGATTTGTCACCGCCAAGGAACAAAACAGAGGTAATGAGTTTGCTGGGTAGACTCAATTACATCAGCAGGTTCATCGCTCAACTCACAACAACTTGTGAGCCCATATTTCGGCTGCTGAGAAAGGATACTGCGGTAGGTTGGACGGCAGAGTGTCAGGAGGCTTTCGACCAAATCAAAGGGTATCTGTCTAATCCACCCGTATTGGTCCCGCCTAAGCCCGGGAAGCCCCTAATTCTTTACCTGACGGTCTTGGAAAATTCATTTTGTTATGTATTGGGGCAACATGATGACACAGGAAGGAAGGAGCAAGCCATCTACTATCTTAGCAAGAAATTCATAGTACATGAGGTCAAGTACACTCAACTCGAGAAAACATGTTGCACCCTAACATGGGTAGCTCAGAAGTTGAAACACTACCTGTCTTCGTATACTACTTATCTCATATCCCGCTTGGACCCATTGAAGATATCTTTCAGAAACCTATGCCCACGGGAAGGTTGGCAAAATGGCAAATTCTGCTCACAGAGTTTGATATCGTCTATGTAACGAGGACGGCCATGAAAGCCCAGGCGCTGGCAGACCATTTGGCAGAGAATCCCGTTGATGAAAAATACGAGCCCTTAAGAACGTATTTTCCTGACGAAGAGGTAATGCATACAAATGAGTTGGAATTGCCTGAGGAACCGGGTTGGAAGCTTTTCTTCGATGGAGCTGCAAACGCGAAAGGGGTTGGAATAGGAGCAGTACTCATTTCTGAAACAGGACGGCATTATCCTGTTACGGCTCAACTACGATTCTATTGCACCAACAATATGGCCGAGTATGAGACTTGCATTCTGGGTCTGCGCTTGGCTGCTGACATGGATGTCCAAGACGTCTTGGTCTTGGGAGACTCGGACCTCTTGGTACATCAAATTCAGGGTGAATGGGAAATACGAGATCTAAAACTCATACCATACCGACAATGCTTGCATGATCTGAGCAAGCAATTTCGATCGGTGAAGTTCAAACACATCCCGAGAGTTCACAATGAGGTTGCGGATGCCTTGGCCACCTTAGCATCAATGTTGCACCACCCTGACAAAATGTATGTTGATCCTCTGCACATCCAGGTCCGTGATCAGCACGCCTACTGCAATGCCATAGAAGAAGAAGCAGATGGCGAACCTTGGTTTCATGATATCAAGGAATACCTCAGAATGGGGATATATCCAGAACATGCCTCTGGAGACCAAAAAAGAGCCCTTCGGCGTTTGTCGAATGGTTTCTTCTTCAGCGGAGGAGTATTGTACAAAAGAACCCCGGATTTGGGATTGTTGAGATGCATAGATGCCAGTCAAGCAACGACGGTTATGGCAGAGGTACATGCTGGAGTTTGTGGGCCACACATGAGCGGATATGTATTGGCAAGAAAGATCCTTCGAACAGGGTGTTATTGGCTCACCATGGAACACGACTGTATCACTTTCGTGAGGAAATGCCATCAGTGCCAGATACATGGAGATCTGATTCATTCTCCGCCAGCAGAGTTACATACGATGTCAGCACCCTGGCCGTTTGTAGCATGGGGCATGGATGTCATTGGACCTATCGAACCAGCAGCATCCAACGGCCATAGATTCATTCTAGTGACCATTGATTACTTCACCAAATGGGTTGAGGCTAAAACCTTCAAATCGGTAACCAAAAAGGCAGTGGTGGACTTTGTTCATTCCCATATCATCTGCAGATTTGGGATCCCAAAAGTGATCATCACGGATAACGGTGCGAATCTTAATAGCAGCTTGATGAGAGAGGTATGCCAACAATTCAAGATTACACACCGCAATTCCACCTCATATCGTCCCAAGGCGAATGGAGCAGTCGAAGCAGCCAATAAGAATATCAAGAAGATACTGCGAAAAATGGTGGAAGGGTCCAGACAATGGCGCGAGAGATTACCCTTTGCTTTGTTGGGTTACCGCACTACCGTCCGAACTTCCATAGGCACAACTCCTTATTTGTTGGTGTACGGAACTGAGGCCGTAATACCAGTGGAAGTCGAAATTCCGTCCCTCCGAATTGTCGCTGAAGCCGAGATTAATGATGATGAATGGGTCAAAGCTCGATTGGAACAGTTGAGCCTGATAGATGAGAAAAGATTGGCAGTAGTGTGCCATGGTCAGCTGTACCAGAAGAGAATGGCAAGAACATATAATAAGAAGGTGCGCCCCAGGAAGTTTGAAGTAGGGCAGCAGGTATTGAAGAAGATCCTCCCACATCAGGTCGAGGCAAAAGGCAAATTCGCCCCAAATTGGCAAGGGCCTTATATCGTGACCAGAGTATTGTCCAACGGTGCTTTGTGTTTGACAGATGTCGAGGGGAGATGTGTTGACATGGCTATCAATTCTGATGCAGTCAAGAGATATTATGCGTAATTTCTTTAATTATAGCAATTATTGGTTCGTTTGTTTGTATTTGGCATTTATTGGATAATAAGATGACGGAGGCAATTCTTTCTTCTATCCACACACTTTTAACCCTTGCTTCCCCCTTTGAGCCTTAAGTTATTATTTCATACCCCTCTTTTGGAATCACTAATGGAAAAAAAAAGAGGAGAAAAGAAAAGAAAAAGAAAATGAAAAGAATGAAAAAGAAAAAGGAAGATAAAAATCATAAAAAATACAAAACCGTGGGAACTACGTTTGACCTGATTCCTCGAAGAGGATACGTAGGCGCCTCACGGCTCGGTCATAGTGTGCATAATGTCCATAAGTATGCATAATAGGCACAGTGTGCATAACGCACGTAGCTCAACCTAGAGTAAAAATAAAATCCCCCAAGCAAGAAAACTGGGGCAGAGGTTATGTTTTAAAAATTCCAACAAAGGTTTGATTCCAAAAGTTGTAGCGGATCACCGATCCCCAGCAAAGAAGAGGATCGTAAGACTGGGAATAAATTTATGGTCAAAGGAATCTCCAGAAGAGATGGTCGTATCGACAACACCCCGATTCCTCGATAAAAAAATAAAATGAGAGAGTCTTATCGGTGAAAACCCTCACAGGCACCGAAAGGCGACGTAAGATGAAAGATATGAAATGAGAGAGTCTTATTGGTGAAAACCTTCACAGGCACCATAAGGCGCCGGGAGATGAGAGAAAGAGAGAGTCTCATTAGTGAAAACCCCTCGAAGGGCACTATGAGGCGACAAGACAAATCAACAAAAGCTACCACATTCGCAACGAAATGGACACTCATTTATCATCCCCAGCAAGTCAGACCATCAGGCAAATCGATTGATACAAATAGACTGGGTCGGGAATCTATGGTGCATGTCATGATCACGGGGACCAGTCATGTCCTCCAGATAAGTTCTTCTGAGTTTCTTCTCCCACCAAATATTGGTTCAGAAAGATTTTCTCCCTTTCTATCTTTTATTTTCTCTTCCTAAAAATTTGTCTTGAAAAGGATTTTTCAAAGCTTACTACCAGAGACCGAAGGGGAGTTCATCCAATGCAGGATAACACAAACAGTCTTAAAAGCCGGCCCTAGGCAATGCAATAATCGTGCCTCGCAGTTTTGGAGGAAGTAAGCTCCAAAGGGAATGGTTTCAGGAGTAAAAGCAGATTCCCACAGTATGTGCTTAAAGAAAAGTAGAAAAGGGAACAAATTTAAAACCAGCCCCAGCAGGCTAGAGACCCCCAGCAGACAATTTTGTCCACTAACCAATTATGGGGACATAGAGCAAGAAAAGGGGAAGAGAGGAAAAATCATCCGCCGGAAAGGCACCCTCTACCACCACGATCAAAACTAATTAAATCCTTTTGTCTGCTGTAGGAAAACAAAGGATTGATGATGGCAGCGAGAGGCAACGCCAGGGAAGTCACCAAAAACCGGGGCAGAAAATTTTCTACCGATTGTCAAAATTTTCTCGGAAGAACAGGGAAACAATTTCAAATACATTTAAGTTCTAGGTCGCCCACCAGTAAAATGCGGGAATACATTTAAGTTCTAGGTCGCCCACCAGTAAAATGCGGGAATACATTTAAGTTCTAGGTCGCCCACCAGTAAAATGCGGGAATACTTTTATGTTCTAGGTCGCCCACCAGTATAATGCGGGAATACATTTAAGTTCTAGGTCACCCACCAGTAAAATGCGGGAATACTTTTAAGTTCTAGGTCGCCCACCAGTAAAATGCGGGAATACATTTAAGTTCTAGGTCGCCCACCAGTAAAATGCGGGAATACTTTTAAGTTCTAGGTCGCCCACCAGTAAAATGCGGGAATACATTTAAGTTCTAGGTCACCCACCAGTAAAATGCGGGAATACTTTTAAGTTCTAGGTCGCCCACCAGTAAAATGCGGGAATACATTTAAGTTCTAGGTCGCCCACCAGTATAATGCGGGAATACATTTAAGTTCTAGGTCGCCCACCAGTAAAATGCGGGAATACTTTTAAGTTCTAGGTCGCCCACCAGTAAAATGCGGGAATACTTTTAAGTTCTAGGTCGCCCACCAGTATAATGCGGGAATACATTTAAGTTCTAGGTCGCCCACCAGTAAAATGCGGGAATACATTTAAGTTCTAGGTCGCCCACCAGTAAAATGCGGGAATACTTTTAAGTTCTAGGTCGCCCACCAGTATAATGCGGGAATACATTTAAGTTCTAGGTCGCCCACCAGTAAAATGCGGGAATACTTTTAAGTTCTAGGTCGCCCACCAGTAAAATGCGGGAATACTTTTAAGTTCTAGGTCGCCCACCAGTAAAATGCGGGAATACATTTAAGTTCTAGGTCGCCCACCAGTAAAATGCGGGAATACATTTAAGTTCTAGGTCGCCCACCAGTATAATGCGGGAATACATTTAAGTTCTAGGTCGCCCACCAGTATAATGCGGGAATACATTTTGTCTGTTCATTCCATATTCTAGGTCGCCCACAAGTATAAATGCAGGCATGTCATTACCAATAGGAGACGCACTTTCTCAGTTTAGTTTCACCATAGGAGACGCACTTCCTAAGTTTAATTTTACCAATAGGAGACCCGCCTGTAGAACGGAGGTTGTTGTATGCCAAAGAAAAGAAGTAATCAGGCGTCCACCTAGAGAATAAGGACAAAGGAAGGAAGAAATCAGGCGTCCACCTGGAGAACAAGGACATAGAAAGAAAAAATCAGGCGTCCACCTAGAGAACAAGGACAAAGAAAAGAAGAAATTAGGCGTCCACCTGGAGAACAAGGATAAAAGAAAAAGAAATCAGGCACCCACCTGGAGAATAAGGGAATACAATTGAAGTATTGAAGTCAAAAGCCCGCTCATATGAGAAAGGAGCACACTCAGAATCAATAAAGCAGAGGAATACAACAGGAATCCCCAACAGGAAGCAATAAAAATCCCCAGCATTCACAAAAGGCTGGTAAAAAAAAAAACAAGAAAAAGAGAAAAAATGAATGATGAATCCAAGGCACGGAAGTGGAGAACAGAGGTGATCTGCTCAAGAACTAGCACCTACAATTAGCAAGTATCAAGGTTCAAATCCAAAGTCTGTACGAAGCACCATTCAAGACTCAAGATCAAGTTTCAGAAGACTTAGAGATAGGAATCCTTGTAACTAGTAGCTGATAGGTTTAGTTAATCTTTTCAGTTATCATTTTTGATGTAATGACAGGACCGCGGACCGGAACCTCAACGGAACGGCACCTCGATCGGCTCCTCACCTCGGTACACTCTACCATCTCTCTCATTTCCGAACTACACGTGGCCTGATTCCTGTATAACCAAGGATATGTAGGCAGCTCAGATACCAGGGCTCGGTCACATTCCCTCCCTTTCCTTAAGTGTAGTCCGTCCAAGTAATGGTCGGGTCAAAAACATGTCTAGTCGTTCTTTGTCGGAAAACTCTTCGTGTTTCCAGTCAAAGAGGGGCAGCTGTAAGCACGTGATTTTTGACCCTCCCCGAGAATTTTCACATTTTTAGCGTGAATATGTGAAATTGGGTCTAGTATAGCTATTTTAACTATTTTTACTTTATTTCGTTGCAAAAAGAAAAATTTCAAAAAATATATATATAAATTTTAGTTTATGTATCTCTCATAAACTTGAAAAATACAAAAATTGCACTTTATTTTTGTACTTTATATAATTTCGAAAATTACAAAAAAAATATAGTTCTATTAAGGTTTTATAGTCATTTTAACTTTGAAAAATACAAAAATATTACCTCATATTTTATCTTAATATTTAAAAAACGAAAATTACAAAAATAGTTTTATTAATATTTTGTAGCTATTTTAAATCTTGAAAAATATTTAAAAAGATATAGTTTTGTTTAAATACTAGTCTTATTTTTGGTAGTTATTTTGCTTACATAGGACTAGTTAAGCAACGTGTTCCTATTTCTCGGGTCCGGGCAAAAGAATAATATTCGGGTTCAAACTACCCGGTTTTAGGCCTAATTTTCGGACCTAGCCCATAATAAACCGAGTCCAGGACACATGGGGAACCCCACCACGCGTGGGGGACATAAGTCTCGAACCCCACCACGCGTGGGGCTCATTTTGTTTGGGCAAACCCATTACAAAACACAGACAAAGGACTTGGAAAAGGGGGACTTTTAAAAAAGGAGGAACGGACAGATAGGGGATTATTTTTGAAAATTTGGGGGAGATCACTGTTGATCTTCTTCCTCTTTTGGAAAGAATAAACCTAAAAAGCCCTACTGTAAAAAGCTACCATCCCAACTCCATCACCATCGTCGACAACCACCCGTCCCCTCCAAAACTCCAACGCCATAACCGTCGTCACCCGAACACCACGTCCAAACGACCACCGGCTCCGACGACACCATCTCCCTCGTCGTCTCGAAAACCAGTCCATCAAACCTCCATCCATAACCCAGCCCGACGAGCAGCAGCAACGTCGTCACTGTCCAAACACCACCTCCATCAACAAACCTTCAGCTCCCATCACCACCATCACCCTCGTCCACACCGTGAAACCACCATAAACAAACCCTACTCACTCCGTCAACAACCTCACGTCCGAAACCACCCAAAACCACTGCCTAAAACCAGCACCACGACCAACAGCCCCCCTCTTGTCGTCAAACAACCAGCTGCCTCACGACCATCGACTGTCCAAAACCAACGCCATAACCATAGTCACCACAACCGACTCCCTCCATCGACCCTACTGTCAATCACTATCCTAAAACCACCAACAAAACCACCCTCGACACAGTCCAAACACCACCCTCCCTCACGTTGGACCCCAGCTCCTCGACCTCACGACCAGTGACCATCCGAACTACTAGCCCACGAAGACTTCTTCTCCTTCGTCGTAACAAAGAAAAAACAGTCCGGCGATCCTCCAGTAAATCCGACCATCGCTGCTTTCCGTTCAGCCCCCTCATGTCCAAATGACCACCTGGAAAAACCAGTCCCTGCCGTGACTCATTTTTGGTCCGTTTGTGTTCGAGTTTCCGGTGCGAGTTATTCAGTCCGAGCTCTGACGACCTTCTCTACAGTTTCCCGTTCGAGGTTATCCGTCGAGGTCGCTGTAGAGGTTTGGTCCATGGATTTATGCGTTTCTGTTTGTTCAGGTTAGTAAACTTCAATGTATTAGATAAAGAAACGCTATTTTAAATGTTCGAAAATGTAATATAGAAATTGGTTTGATAATTTTCTGCTTATGTTTCACCGTATGCATTTTGGTTCATCTTTGTGTTATGTTATTCTTGTTTACTTGAGGTCATTTGATTTAGTTGTATTAAGAGGTCTAGGACACAGTTTGACGTTGATTTGTTTTTCCCTTCGTTTTCTTAGTTTATTTGGACAAAATTAGTATTAGTACCTGTTGTTACTACGCCCGAAACACTCATTCGCTTAACTTCTTTTATTAAACTTTTAACAAGTTATGAGATTTTAGTTGTAAAGAAGCGGTAAGGTTTAGTATGGTTAAAGGCGTAAAAATGACATCCTTTTAAAATAAAAATAATAATAATAAAAAAAAACGAGGCAAGCTTCGCAAAAAATAAAAATGTACATATTGCGGAGCCTTCACAAAAAATGTATATATTAAAATACTTAGATTTCGGGACGGGCCATTTAGCAAATTTCACGGCCCTACCAAAAAATAATAATGCGCTAGTTGCTTTAGGCGCACCTTTAATAATGTTATCTCCCTAAACTCGGGTGCACATTTATGTGACCCAAATCCAAATCTCAACGAAATCGAAATGTGTCTCTAATCACGGGTACATTGACTGTGACGCGGTCTGAGATGCATTTCCATGACGTTGCAAATTCTTTTTTTGAAAAAATAATAAATGAGACGAGCCTCGACAAACAAAAAATGCAAATTGCGGGGCCCTCAGTAAATACTTGTTTTAAACTTACTTAGAATTCAGGAGGGCCGCTTAGCGAATTTCGTGGCCTTTCCCAAATAATAACACGATAGTCTCTTTAGGCGCGTGTTTAATAATCTACCTTCTTAAACTTGGGTGTGCATTTCATGCGACCCAGATCCAAATCCCAAAACATCAAATAAAATATGTTTCGGATTGTGGGTGCATTTCATGTGACGCAGTCCAAAGACATGTCTTAAGCGATGTTCACATTCTTTTAAAAATAATAATAATAAAGTGGTAAAAAGTTAAAATTGGCACATTGGTTCATAATTGTATTAAAAATCAGATAAATAAGCCGAATATGACAGTTGAGCGACCGTGCTAGAACCACGGAACTCGGGAATGCCTAACACCTTCTCTCGGGTTAACAGAATTCCTTATCCGAATTTCTGGTACGCAGACTGTAATATGGAGTCATTATTTTCCTCGATTCGGGATTAAAATTGGTGACTTGGGACACCCTAAATCTCCCAAGTGGCGACTTTGAAATAAATAAACCAATCCCGTTTCGATTGTCCTTTAATTGGAAAAAACTCCCTTGCACCCCCTCGGGTGCGGAAAAAGGAGGTGTGACAACAAGTATATTCAGATTTCTAAATTCAATAATTTTTTGAACTTAAAATCAACTCTAACAACATTGCAACCAACAATTCCTATATTAAACTTAAACAAGATTATGAGACAAACTCAAGAAATAATCATAAATGATGAATAATAAACAAGAAAAATCAAACTTATACTAATTTCGGATTCAAGAACAAACAAACAAAGTATGGACATGAATTAAATCTATTTTAAACAAAAACAACATGACGGATTCAAATGATTAAACCAACATACTTCCCTATTACAACTAAATTCTTTTAGGCAAATAACAAAGCAAAACCTAAGAAGAAACAATTATGAATTTAAACTTGAACTTAACAATGTTAACAATTTCTGGAAAATACATAAAATACATGAAACAAATTGAAGAAACAATTAATTAAACTTCAATTTGTATCTAACCAACATTAAACTAACAACATTTACCTAAACAATAAATAAGAACAATGAAACGAACATGAAACAGACTGAAAAATTAATTAATCAAAGTTCCATTTGAATCTGAAAATTAAATCAACAAAACACATGAACAAACTAAAAATAATAATTCAAACGATAGACATGAACAAAACAAACATTTGCTGATTTTAGATTCGAGAATATCAAAACAAAATACGGATAAAAATAAAACTCAAAATCTACCAACCGGATCGACACGAATATGTGCGGACTGTTTCGACAAACATCGACCAAAGCTCGACCAAACGACGACGAACACGAACCTACGAAGCAACTTAAGCAACAACAACAGTCGATGCGGCAGAAGCGATCCTTGAGCAGCGACAACATCCATGGATGACGACGAGGAAGGGTCAGCCATGGAGTCAGCAGCGACGAGCTGCTGTGTCGACGAAACATGAAGAAGAAAGCAGTGTTTGGACTGCTGTTCATTGGACGAAGAAGATGAAGCAGAAACAACATACCAAACATGGCATCCATGGGGTTTCAGAAACAAGAGTAACGGCGAGAAACAAGAGCAGTAGCGCGAGCTGAAGAAGATGAAGTGTCGACGCAGAACAGCTGCGTGAACAGCAGCAACAACGGTTGGATGCGAGGAGGAGGAAGGCAGCCATGTTGGCTCAGGTTCGAGCTCGACGAAACAGCAGCAGCTATGGTTCTTGGGGTCGTTTGGATGCGACGAACTGGAGCAGCAATGGTGGACTGCTTGTGGTCGTTCGGGCTGTGTGTGGAGCTGACGAGCTATTTGTTAGTGGCGTTTGGACGTGAGGGAGTGGGGTCGAGGGCAGCCATGGGAGGCTAAGGCATCCATGGTTGTGTGTTTGGAGTTCTGGCGGAGAAGAAACAAAAGTGGGGGGGGGGGATCCTTTCTTAGTTTTTTAGGGTTTTTTTTTTTTTTTTTTTTTTTTGTAAAAATGAAAGAAAAGAGGGTTTGGATCTTTTTGGGTTATGGATTGGGTCGACCCGGTTCGAAATGGACTGGGTCGTAGGGAAGGTTGGGCCATTTTTTTGGGCCTGTGGCTTGAAATTGAAGAAGAGGCCCAATTCCGATTTTTTGTATTTTTGTTTTCTTTTTTCTTCTTTTATTTATCTAAAACTAAATTATAAAAATACTTAAATTATTATTAAGAACTAAATTAAGTTATAAAAGCGTAAATTAACTCCCAATAATAATTAACGCACAATTAAGTAATAATTAAGCATAAAATTGTATATTTGGACATTAAATGCTAAAAATGCAAACGATGCCTATTTTTGTAATTTTTATTTTTTGTAAAACAAACTTAATTACTAACAATTGTAGAATTAAATCCTACATGCAAAATGCGACATATTTTTGTATTTTTATTAATTTAACAAATAATCATGCACAGGCAAATACAAATAATTATTCAAAAATATCACAAAATATCACAAAATTGCACACCAAGAAAAATTATTTTATTTTTGAATTTTTTGGGAGTAATTCTCATATAGGGCAAAAATCACGTGCTTACAATATGTACGCAAACCTTATCCCTACCCCGAAGGGTAGAGAGGTTGTTTCCAGGAGACCTTCGGTTCAAAAAAGCAACAGGAGATGATATATTAGTACCATAAAAATGCATAATAAAATAACAGCAATATAGGAGATATGAAATACAGAATACGAAATACGAAATAGATGGCTGGTATAGTAAAAACTAGCAGGTAAAGCCCTGTATCAATAGACGAGCAATGACATTCTTAGTGTAACTCCTAACTGGCTAGTCTCACTCTATTGTGCTGTAGAAATATTCACAATTTTCCCCTAACCTACAACCTTAATGCTCGACCTCCATAATTTTCTGTCAAGGGCCATGTCCTCAGTAATCCTAAGTCGCGCCATGTCCTGTCTGATCACCTCTCCCCAATACTTCTTAGGTCGCCCTCTACCTCTCCGCGTGCCCACTACAGCCAGTCGCTCACACCTCCTCACCGGTGCATCAGTGCTCCTCCTCTGAATGTGCCCGAACCATCTGAGTCTTACTTCCCGCATCTTGTCCTCCATGGGGGCCACACCCACCTTCTCTCGAATATCTTCATTCCTAATCTTATCCATCCTTGTATGCCCGTACATCCACCTCAACATCCTCATCTCTTCTACTTTCATCTTCTGGATGTGTGAGTTCTTTATCGGCCAACATTCAGTTCCATATAACATGGCAGGCCTAACCACTGCTCTATAAAACTTACATTTTAGTAACAGTGGCACTTTCTTGTCATACAAGACTCCCGATGCTAACCTCCACTTCATCCACCCCACCCCTATACGGTGTGTGACATCCTCGTCAATCTCGCCGATCCTCTGAATAACCGATCCAAGGTACTTGAAACTACCCCTCTTGGGAATGACTTGAGAGTCAAACCTCACTTCAACTCCCGCTTCCGTTGGCTCAACCCCAAATTTGCACTCGAGGTATTCCGTCTTCGTCCTGCTCAACTTGAAACCTTTAGACTCAAGAGCATATCTCCAAATCTCTAGCCTCTCGTTGACGCCGCCTCGTGTCTCGTCAATTAGAATAATGTCATCAGCAAATAGCATGCACCATGGCACCTCCCCTTGAATATGATGAGTCAGTGCATCCATCACCATGGCAAATAGGAATAGGCTGAGCGCAGACCCTTGGTGCAACCCCGTAATAACTGGAAAGTGTTCAGAGTTGCCTCCTACTGTCCTAACCCGAGTCTTAGCTCCAGCATACATGTCTTTAATCACCCTAATATAGTCAACCGGGACCCCTTTATCCTCTAAGCAGCTCCATAAGACCTCCCTAGGAACCCTATCGTACGCTTTCTCCAGATCAATAAATACCATGTGGAGATCCTTTTTCCTATCCCTGTACTGTTCCACCATCCTCCTAATAAGGTGGATAGCTTCTGTGGTAGATCGCCCCAGCATGAACCCGAACTGGTTGTCTGAAATAGATACCGTCCTTCGCACTCTCATTTCTACCACTCTCTCCCAAACTTTCATGGTATGACTTAGTAATTTGATGCCCCTATAGTTGTTACAGCTCTGGACATCACCTTTGTTCTTATACAACGGAACCATTGTACTCCACCTCCACTCTTCAGGCATCCTATTAGTCTTGAATATAACACTAAACAATCCAGTAAGCCATTCCAAGCCTGCTCTACCCACACACCTCCAAAGTTCAACCGGAATTTCGTCTGGCCCGGTAGCTCTGCCCCTTCTCATCTTACGCATTGCCTCCATGACTTCATCGATCTCAATGTCCCTACAATTACTTAATTCATGGGTACTGTCGGCATTCCTCAATTCCCCAAGTATAATATGCTGATCCCCTTCTTCACTTAGAAGTTTATGAAAGTAGGTCTGCCACCTCCTCTTAATCTGGTCATCTCCCATCAAAACTTTGTCGTCATCATCTTTTATGCACCTCAGTTGGTCCAGATCCCGAGTTGTCCTCTCTCTCGCCTTAGCGAGTCGGAATAACTTCTTCTCCCCACCTTTGTTCCTTAGTTCCTCATACAGATGAGCAAAAGCTGTCGTCTTAGCCTCTGTCACTGCCATATTCGCCTCCTTCCTAGCTACCTTATACCTTTCATTGTTCGCTCTCTTCTCCTCGTTAGTGCTCCCTACTAACCGCAGGTAAGCCATCTTCTTTGCTTCCACTTTACCTTGGACAACTGCATTCCACCACCAATCTCCTTTGTGGCCACCATTGTGGCCCGTAGATATCCCTAACACCTCTCTCGCCGCCTTTCTTATACAGTCCGCCGTCGTCGACCACATTGTGTTTGCGTCCCCACTACTTCTCCAAGCTCCCATTGCCGATAACCTTCCTTCCAACTCCTTAGCTTTATCCTTAGTTAAGGCGCCCCACCTAATCCTGGAGCGTCCTTGTACTGACCTCTTCTTCCTCCTTATCCTAATACAAATGTCCATCACCAAAAGCCTATGCTGCGTTGAGAGGGTCTCACCTGGGATAACCTTGCAGTCCTCGCACAACCTTCTGTCGCATCTCCTGAGGAGGAGATAGTCAATCTGAGTCTTCGCCACCGAACTTTGGTAAGTAACCAAATGCTCATCCCGCTTCGTAAAACTTGAGTTCGCAATGACTAGATCGAAAGCCTTGGCAAAGTCCAACAGCGAAATGCCCCCTCCGTTCCGCTCCCCGAAACCAAAGCTGCCATGCACCTCAGTGTACCCACCTGCAGATGACCCAATATGACCATTGAAATCTCCTCCTATGAATAACCTCTCAGAAGGCGGTATACTACGAACAATCTCATCCAACTCCTCCCAAAAACGCCTCTTAATATTTTCATCCAAGCCTGCTTGCGGTGCGTACGCGCTAACGACATTTAAAGAAATCATAAAAGAGGCGTGGGCTACAAAAAGAGAATTAAATATTCGTCCTTTTATGTTTTTGCTCATAAAGCATGGAAATAAAAGCCTATGGAACAACCATTTACGTCACCAGAGAACAACCATGCATGCGACTTTAATTGCATTAATTATTGCTACCAATGAACCAAACGCAACCGCATGCAATTCCCATTTGTAATTCACTTAAGATGTCTTGCAAACCTACTATTTGTATTGCAATATTTTAAATAGCATAAGTTATTTCATGTGGTATAGAAAATATATTTACAATCAGGTTATTTATAAAGTAATTATAAATAAAATTTTGTTAGAATTAACTGATAGTTAACTTTGTAAAATGGTAACTTGTCTGTTACTACAGGTTAAACTAAAACAATAATAGTGCAAAGTTTTCTTAAACTGTATTTTAAATCAAAAGAAAAATTTAAAAATTGAAAAGCTTGGACACGGAAGACTAGATAAGCCGACAGGTATGTTTGCTTAATAAAACAAGTGAACAATATAACAGAGGTAGCTGTGAGCACGTGATTTTTGTTTTGCGCGACAATCGCTCCAAAAGAATAAAAAAAAAATAATAGCAATTGGTCCTGCTGTGCAATTTTTGGATTTCTGTACGACACTTTGTTAATTATTTGTGACTTTTGCCCATTTTTTATTTTTATTTAAAACAAAATACAAAAAATATGTGTGTCATGCA
Source organism: Nicotiana tabacum (assembly GCF_000715075.1). Classification (NCBI taxonomy): domain Eukaryota; kingdom Viridiplantae; phylum Streptophyta; class Magnoliopsida; order Solanales; family Solanaceae; genus Nicotiana; species Nicotiana tabacum. The sequence continues at coordinate 156,705,729 of NC_134085.1, forward strand.
TAATTCGAACCGTAATCCGGTTGTTAAATAGAAAATCATAAATAGGCATCTTCGTCCGTGATTTTGTTTTGTTAGATTTTACCTGTTTTGAAATATTTTAATGTGTGTGCAAATAATTGTATTAAGTGTGTATTTAATTTTAATTTGATTTTGTTTAGGTTTGTTTTTTTTTAATAAAGAAGAAAAGAAGAAAAAAATCTCTTTCCAGACTTGGGCCAATTTTAAATAAATTGGCCCAAACAGACTAAGCCCAAAACCCAGGCCTGCCCGGTCCAGACCAGTTGATACCCAGAACTTCCAAACGACACCGTTTGAACCTGGTTTGATCTGGGCCGTTGATCTCAGATTGATCAACGGCCAAGATCACCTTCCCACAACCCACTGATGACCCCGACCCGTTTCCACCCGGACCGACCCAAACCCTTTACCCTTGAAACGACGTTGTTCCCTGTTAGTCGAAGGATCCTGGCCCTTCATCACATCTCATCCAACGGCCAGGATCCACCTACCCACTAACTATATAAGCTTGTAACCTTACCCTGCCCCCTATCCGAACCCCAGCCTTCGTCGTCTTCACAAGAACCCCAAACCCTAGAGCCGCCTCTGTACACCTTCACCATGAAAGCCGGCGGCATGAACGCCGGTGGCCTTCCCCTTAACACCATAGAACCCCCTCACCGCCCTGAACATTGATCTGTTGGCCGTTTAGTTCGAATCCCTTCCCACCTTCTCGAATCTTCATTTGAAGATTCGAGTCGGAACCCGATTTACACCAATCGACCTCAACTTCACACCAGACAGTCCCCAGACCCCCTCGTGACCAAACCATGCTTGGTTTGGTCCGAATCTAACCAGGGAAACACGAATCCCAGATCTAATTTTTGAACCCTAGTTTTCCCCGTGCATGTTCCGTGTCTGTTCAAGCCAAAGAGATTAAGGTCTAATGGACCTTAATCGAAGTGTTTCTCATCTGACAAACACTTCGATTAAAGTCCGTTCAGCTTTAAGAAGGTCTGTTCGAATCCAAGTTCAGATTTTTTTTGATTTTCCGGGTTTTAAGGTGAGTTTGTTTTCTTTTCTTTATTTGTTTTAATCCGTGTGATTGTTCTAAAAGCTATTCATGTTTGGTGAAATCTTTTGTTTTGAGTTTTATTAACTGTATCCTGTCCACCTTGCCCGAGCCTTTGTGTTTGATTGTTTCTTTCTTCTACTTGTTATTGATAATGTGTATATGTGTATGTACTGTGCGAATAATTAAGCTTCAAATTTGAACTGATTCCTCGAGTGCAATTCTGCTTAGTCAGTACAATTCAAATCATGTGCTTGATGCTTTTAAATGTCTGATTTTTGCTACGATTGTACCTGTTATGATTAATATAGTCGAGTCGACATATGTCGTCAATTAGTTTTAACTATCTGAACAATAACAAATCGACTTACTTCTGCTAAGCATTTGTTTGAATCAATTAGGAACTAAGTTTGTATACTTATAGTGTTTTGTAAAGGGCATGTTTTGATTAAAGTTCTGAATTGGAGGGCATGTGCACTTGTGCACAGCATGTGCATTTGTGCACCACAGGTGCATTTGTGCACAGCCTGGTTCCTGCATAAAGGGCTTTTGATTTAAAAATGTTTTGACAGCATATGCTGTCAGATATATTCTGCTTCCCATACTTTGCTTTAGTTTCAAAAAATAATAAACCTTACTAAAGTGAAGTCTGCAAGGGAATGTCATGGGGGTTTAATACTTAAATGGCTAAGTGGAACTGAAAAGAGGACAGCACATGGGAGGGTGTTCTTTTGGTCTAAACAGGCTGTTAAAGGGCTAAGCTTAAGGCTTATAAAAAGGGGGGAATATACACAGAAAAGAGGAGATCGGATAGACAGAGAGACAAAGGGAATGGTTAAAAAAGATAGAAAACATCAGATAGAGAATTGAGAGGAGAGAGTTGAAATACATACATATTAAACACACACAGACAGACAGAGAGAACTGGAAAAGATTTCTTTTGATAACTTCAGTATAATTTCAAAACTGAAGATTGACATATGGATTTTGGAAAGAAAGGAGATAGAGAGAGGGATATACAGAAAGCAGAAACTATTTTCATCTTCCTGCTGTTTGTTCGATTCCCAGTTTGTTTAAACTGTTCAAATAAATGTTGATTTCCTCTCAAGTATCAGCTAGGTTTCTGTTGTTTGGTTCGTATTGGTTTGCTTTCTAAGTTGAGATGAACAATTAGATAGCATTGGCTTAATAGATCAGACGTGTTTTAAAGCATGCAACCGTTAGTTTTGTTTCAGTTATGATATCAAAACATAGAATCATAGCAAGCATATGTATGTATTTTTGCCTAGATCTCTGAACTATCGAATCTGCTACATTCGTTTTCATTTGACTTCAAGATAAGTGTACCCCAAACTAATTCTCATGTAGCGTTACGTTAACAGGGTAATAATGTATGCCAACCCTTTTGTTAGACTACTTGTTTCCACATAGTTTCGATATGGGCTTCAATATAGATTTATCGTTTCAGAATAACGCGAGGACTTTCGAGGAAAACTAATAGGCATTCTCGAATCCAATTAACAGTTTTTTTTTTATTTATTTCTTTTATTTTTATAAGTAGCCGATTCTATTTATCAAGCCTAAATGAGTTAATTACAAAGTTCAAACTTAAGGTTTGCTTAATGTAAATTCAGTATGAGTTATCTGTTGCTTGCAATCCCTCCTATCAAATTAACAGAATTTATTCACTCCTTAAAGACGAGGCATGAAATAATTCTCACCCCATAAATAACCAATTAGGCAATCAAGCAAAAATTCGGATTCGTCGTATATAGTAGAGATTTAGTATGTTAGTTGCTTAAACAAATAATTTTGGTGTTTTCTCTTTTATTTTTAGAGACAAACGTAATAGAAATGTAGTCGCTTCAGGATATCCTTTCTAAAATAATGAGACGAGCCTCGCCGAGTAAGAATGCAAATTGCGGGGCCCTCAATAACTAACCATAATAAATATTTAGAATTCGGGACAGGCCGTTTAGCAAATTTCATGGCCTTTCTCCAAAAATAAGAATGCGTTAAAACTCTTTAGGTGCGGCTCAATTAAATTATAGTCTTAAATTTGGGTGCGCATTGATGTGACCCAAATCCAAATCTCAACGGAGTCAAAATGTGTCAACGACCACGGGTGCATTGATTGTGACGTGGTTCGAGATGCATTTTCACGACGTTGCAATTCTATAAAAAATAAAAGATAATAATAAAAGCGGTTTAAACTTGATAAAAGCACGTAAGCCATAACATGTATTTAAATCAGATATTTAGCCATTATAACGATTTAAGCGACCGTGCTAGAACCACGGGATTCGAGGGTGCCTAATACTTTCCCTCGGGTCAACAGAATTCCTTACTTAGAATTTCTGGTTCGCAGACTTCATTTGGAAAAGTCGAAAATTTCCTCGATTTGGGATTCAAGATAAACCGGTGACTTGGGACACCAAAAGCCAAACCTTTCCCAAGTGGCGACTCTGAATTAAATAAATAATCTCATTTCGAATATTGTCACTTAAATTGGAAAAACTCCCCTCGCGCGTTCCACCCCTCGGGGCGGGCGCGCAAAAAGGAGGTGTGACAGCTCTGGCGACTCCGCTGGGGAATTGTAACTCAGAACCACTGGTTCAGGGTTCAAGAATTCGAGCTTAGAATAATTGTTATATTTGGCTTTATTATCTGATCTTTATTACATGTTTTTGCATAAACGTGCTAAATGTTGTCTTTTACCGCTTTGATATTATCTCAATTGTATATAAACTGTGCCGAGACCCTTCTCTTCTTATCTCCGGGGAGAAGCTCGCTGGTCGAGACTCCCTATTCTGTTAGTGTCGATACCTGAAATAAGAAAGAGGTCGGACAAGTTACAAAGCCGGACGATCTCGCGGGTCCCCGGTACGTAGCCCCCTCCTCGACTCGAGTTGTCCGCTCGGGTACACAGTCTAGAACAAATACCCAGGGTATAAACCTAGTATAACGAAACTTCATGCCGGATCCCTAGTAGGAACGTTTATTTGCATCATGTTGCATTTGACTTAGGGGGCTCAACACAGGGGTTGGGTCCTTCTAGGACAGGCAACATGAAATGAAAAGACCACCCTGCTGCATCCTATTTGTTTTGCGCATTTATTTGCTTCGGTTCCGCATGCTGACCGGTTTCTAAAAAAAAGAGGAAAAATAGCAACGTAGGGAGATAATTACTTATTTTGGGAAAAATAAAACCAATGTCCAAGTAGTGTCACAACCTCGCCGGAATATTTCTAAAAAAAAAGAATAAAACCAACATTTGTCTTTTAGTTTGATTTACTAAAAAAAAACACATAAAAATTTTTTTTTTCTTTTAAATCAAAAAGGGTATTTATTTAAAAGTAAAAAAAAAAATTGGAAATTCATAATGTGTTGTTTCTTTCGTAGCACCTCTTTATAAATTCGGACTAATAGTCCAAATATTTCCTTAAAAAAAATCTCTTTAGTCTTTTATCTCTTGTTGAAAGAAAATAATAATAAAAATATGCTTGCTTTCTGGGTTTAATTGATTTGCTCTATTCATGATGTACCGAACTACGCGGGTCTGATTCTCACCGGATGTGAGATACGTAGGCAAACCTCATCGGTTCCGGCCCCAATTTAAAAAAAAATCCCAAAAAATATATTTTCTTTAGTTCTTTCTTTATAAATGTTTCTTTAGAAAATACAAAAAAAAGGGAAATAAAAAAATAATATAGAAGTTTTCTTTAAACTCAAATAAAATAGTCTCTTTCTTTCTGAAGTCTTTCATGTGAAATAATGAAATAAGAATTAAAAATCAGCAATAAAAATCCAAAAAAAATACTCTTGGCTTTTAGTCTCTTTTGTAAAATGTTCAAAAAAAAAATAGTTGAAAAATTGAATTCCAAAATATTAGGACTTTTCTTTAGAAGTGCTTTTGTAAATAAATGAAACTCAGAAATTCCAAATCATTTTTCTTAAAAGTCCCTCTTTCAAAATTTAAGAGGCAACATCATATATTCTTTCTTCCATAGAAAAAGGTGACACAAATGAAAAATCAACCAAAACACATTTTTTTTAGAAGCAAATAATGTTTTTAGAAGTCTTTCTTTAAAAAATAAAACAAAAATCAAAAAAAATATCTTCTTTCTTCTTTTAAAGCATTTCTTTTGAAAATTCCAAAAAAAAAAAAAGAGAGTTAGTTTACTTACTCTATTCACGATCGCCCGAACTACGCCGGTTTGATTCTCACCGGGTGTGAGATACGTAGGCAACTCTCGTCGGGTTCAACCCCAATTTTTGCTGAAACAACCAAAATCAATGAAAAAAAATGTGTTTCAAACTTTAAAAAAGAGTCGTAAATAAATCGGGTGATGCTGTTTTGTCATAAATAGCCGAATGTTCCCGAAAGGGACGCCGGAAGGCTGACTTTGCATAAATAGCCACCTTTGGGTCTTGTTTAGTATTCTGTCCAGTTGACCCACACGGCCTTAAAATCTTCATCCTCAAGGTGTTTAAAGACCGTGTTCAAAACTTAATCCCTTTTGTAAAATATTTTTGAGTCAAAATCATTTTTGTTGAAATCACCTTAATAAATGTGCAGGATGAGCACGATGCAAAATGAACATTTTTCAATAATGACCAAAATCCCTGTCAAGTTACGGCTATGGTGGAATGATCTAGGTGCTGAAGGACAAAATGAGGTCAAGAAACATCTGAAAGGTCTCGTGGGTTTGTTGGAAATCCAGCCTCGGGGAGATATCATAAGAGCTTTGGTTACCTACTGGGACCCGGCGCACAATGTTTTCCATTTCTCTGATTTTGAACTCACCCCCACTTTGGAAGAAATGGCCGGATACATCGGGAATGCTGAACTTCCTTTGAGGCAAAAATACTTGGTCGCCCCAAGAGTTGTCACGGTACACCGGTTCCTAGATTCATTGAAGATACCTAGAACAGTCCACAACCCGGATCTAGCAGCCGGATTTTGTACTCCATGCTTCATATATGATAGGTACGGTCATGAGGGGGGATTCAATAATCCAATCAACAAACTGTGCAGCAAAGGAGTTCGTCAGAAGTGGGACAAGCACAGACGGGTAGCATTCATGATGATGTTCCTAGGCCTTCTGGTATTTCCAAGGAAAGACGGAAACATTGATTTGAAGGTATCCGGGGTCGTCAGCACTTTACTCACGCAAAGTGACAGTACTCTCGCACCTATGGTGGTATCTGACATCTTTCGAGCTCTTACAGCTTGTAATGCTGGGGGAAGTTTCTTCGAAGGTTGTAACTTGCTCCTACAGATATGGATGACCGAGCACCTCTGCCATCATTCCGAGATTTGAGCCATGGTTCCCCGGAAAAGACCTGCATAGAAGAATCTTACACGAGAACCAAAGAGATCAGTTTGCCCAAAGGAATCCTGGCATGGACCTCATTCTTTCAAGCTCTTACTGCCAGCCAAATAAAATGGACGTTGGGATGGTTGCCTGTTGATGAGATCCTATATACGTCGGCAGCTAAAACTCATTTCTTACTGATGGGGCTTAAGAGCATTCAACCTTACGCACCCTGCCGAGTTTTGAGACAGTTCGGAAGATGCCAGACAGTACCTCATGAGGAATATCTTAGCACTCAAGCAGTTGAGATAAGTCCTAACGGACAATTCCCAGAAGCAAAGATTCGCCAAATCTGGAGTGAGTGCCAATATTTGAAATCAGATAATTGCGTGCGGGATCAAGTCAAAGGAGAGACGGCGCCAGGTTACCTTGCATGGTATAGAAGGGAACTTGAGCATGAAAGGCCAGCTAAAAGACCCCACATCCGAAATTTCACCGAATCATCGCAAAGGCAGTGGGATTGGTTAGCAAAGGAAAGAGGCTATTGCGTCGAAATCAGCAGGTTAAAGCAACAAGTGGAAAGTTTGAAATATGAGCACAACATGCAAGATGCTACCAATCTGGGAGAGCGGAACAGGTTAATTCAGGACAACGAAAGACTCAGAGCCCAGATCAAACAGATAAGGGTGGATGCGGATAAACAGCCAAGGCATCGATCAGACGAGCAGCTGATAAAAAGGCTAAAAGGTGAAATCAGGGAATGGAAAGATGGTTTGGAGAAGTCTGAAAACGTCATAGCAGAGCTCAGGGCACAGTGGGATACAAGAGCAGATAAGTATCACCGATACCTGAATCAATTGGAAGGCGACCACGAGAAAACTGTTGCTAAAATAAAGAAAGAGATGGCTACACTTGAGATCAAAGCAGCTAATCAGGCCAAGGGTTTCCAAATTGAGAGCAGATACTAGTACGACTCAATAGCCCAGATAAAGTTGGAAGTACGGCGACTGAAGCACTAGCATATACAGGATGCTCAAGTATTCAAGATATGTAGCGATCAGATAAAACGCCTACTCATAGAGAAGAAGCAAGCCAGAGATAGGATCAAGGCCATTGCCCATGCCATCACCAGACGATGTCTACGATGCGAGAACATGTCCAGCGTTACCGTCCTCTCGGCAGTGATGGGTTATGTCAAGCAGACTATGCATGAGTTGGAGCAACTTGAGAGGGATCTCACACCTAGGACCGCGGCGAGGCCGAATGATGCCCCGCGGACACCAATTTTCAAAACCATAATGCACTCATAAGTCAAGCCTGTATCTTAGCATCTTCTGCCTGTTTTTTCCCATCAGGGTGATTTTTAGTCTATTTTGAGTCTAGGTTTATTTTCAAAGTTTGCTCTTTCTTTTGCAAAATGTAGTTTGTAACAGAACATTTCAACAATAAAGAGGTTGTTTCTTTTACGTTCATTTGTGTTTTTTCGAACTACGTAATGATCTGATTCACGTAGGCATCGTGATACGTAGGCAGTCCTCATCGGATCCGGTCGCATTTCTTTTACTGCAAAATAATAAAAATAATAAAAAAAAAGAAAAAAAAAGAGGAATGGAAAAAAGGGGAAAAACTAATAAGAGGAAAAATGCCGGAATGACGCATGCTCTCGTAGCAAACATATAGTAATCCACTTAACTGTATAGGTGCATCATGCCCAACGTGAGATTAACTATCTGTTATTTGCTGCAAATTAACCGTGCGTTTGTCGATGAGTATTTCCAGGGTTTTGGGGAAAGACGGTTGGTTTGGTGAAAGTCTGGCCTCGCACTCATACTTCACGAGGTCAAGGAGAAGTGTTCAACTACCTGTTGTTAGGACCAGAAGCAGTACTCACACTTACTTCACCAGGTCAAAAGGAAGTGTGGAAATGTCTTCAGAAATTCCATTGCAAACAATCCCTGTTTCCGAGGAAAGCTCGATCTCAGCCGTCCTCACACCTGAATCCGCAACTGCGGAGGAAAATAGAATCCTACGGCTCCGCATGCTGGAAATGCTGGACGATTGGAATAATGGGAAAGAGCCGCCAAGTGTCGTCCCCGGATTCCCTGAATTATTCTCCAGGTCAAGTGGGACTTCTAATGTCCCCATAAATTATCCTGCTACCCCATTCGGGTACCCAGCCACCTCAGCCTTCTCTGCTGGATCGCCTTCTGAGCCTCATCCCCGAATGTCATCCACTGATGCGAGCATGAACATCTTTACTGCACCGCCTTGCCCGATTACGGCACAGCCTACCACGTACAAACCAAGCTTTGACTCGTCCTCTTTTACATTCCAAGCACCATCGTTCTCAATAGAACCAACTAGGTTCGCTACCAACACTAATCCTCTATCGCCTCAGTGCGAACTTGCACCCGGGCAGGATCAGAACCCCAGAATTGTAGAACAAAATGAGATTGCCAAGAGAATGAGAAGCCTTGAACAAAGTTTGAAGAATATGCAAGGATTGAGCGGACAGAAGAGCGTTTCTTACGCCAACCTGTGCATGTTCCCTCACGTGCACCTGCCAGCAGGTTTCAAGACCCCGAAGTTCGAGAAATACGATGGGCACGGTGACCCCATTGCACATCTTAAGAAATACTGCAACCAATTACGGGGAGCCGGCGGAAAAGAAGAACTGCTGATGGCGTATTTTGGGGAAAGTCTAGTAGGGATAGCTTCGGAATGGTATATGGATCAGGAAATGTCCCGATGGCATATATGGGATGATCTCGCCAGAGATTTTGTAAAACAATTCCAGTATAACATCGACATTGCGCCAGACCGAAACTCTCTGTCGAATTTGAAGAAGAAACCTTCGGAAAGCTTCAGAGAATATGCTATTAAGTGGCGTGAACAGGCGTCGAGAGTGAAGCCTCCCATGGATGAAGTGGAAATGGTCACTACCTTTCTCCAAGCTCAAGAGTCTGACTATTTCCAAAACATGATGTCAGCCATGGGTAAGCCATTCGCGGAAGCGATCAAGATTGGAGAGATAGTGGAAAATGGCTTGAAAACAGGTAGGATTCTGAGTCAAGCAGCCATAAGGGCGACCTCCCAGGCCGTCCAAAGCGGGTCCGGAGGAACGACAAGGGGGAAGAAGAAGGAAGAAACGACTATGGCAGCCTCAGAAGCAAGGGAGTATCGTCATCCCAGGCCCCATTTTCCGGAAAGAGCCCCACAACACTACTACCCCCACTCAAATTTGGCATATGCTCATCAACCTTATATGGTCATGAATGCCCAACCTTATACCCATCCTCCACAACAAGCCAACCGAGGCCCAGCTCCACCTCCCAGAAATCAGCCTCCTTACCGCAACCACTATAACCCACAACCCCCGCAGAATAACTTCCGCCCTCAGGAGCCACCCAGAAGGCGGACTTAATAGCATATTCTCATGCCTCAGGAGCCAGTGGTTATCGGACGCGTTCCATAAAAGCCAATGACCAACCCGTCCACAGTGCCGTGGAATTATCAAAAGACTTTGGTAATGTACAAAGGTAAAGAGGTCATGGGAGAACTTCCAGAAAATACTTTCATAGGAAAGTATTCAAATACTCAAGAACTGAACAACGCCACACAAAGGCGCTTCCCGCCAAAGAAGCCCGTAAGTGTTGAAGAGGCGGAAGTGTTCTTCCAACAAATGAAAATGCCGGATTACGAAGTAATAGATCAACTGCGCAAGTACCCCGAGCAAGTGTCTATGCTATCATGATTGATGAGGTCGGCCGAGCATCAAAAGATCTTACTGAAGACCCTGAATGAAGCATATGTGCCAGTTGAGACCTCGGTTGAGCAATTAGAGCGAATGACAGAAAGATTCTTCGCTGTCAACCAAATCTCTTTCAGTAAGAACGATCTACCCCCGGAAGGAGCGGCACACAACAAGGCTTTACATCTAACAGTTAAATTCGAAGACTATTATGTCAAGCGGGTAATGTTGGATGGAGGCTCAGGCGTTGACATTTGCCCGCTCTCCACGCTGCAAAGAATGGAAATTGGGACTGAAAGAATCCGACCCAACAATGTCTACGTAAGAGCTTTCGACGGCATCAAGAGAGATACCATGGGAGAAATAGACCTGTTATTGGTCATAGGACCAGTCGAATTTCAAGTAACCTTCCAGGTACTCGACATGGATACATCCTACAATTTTCTCCTTGGCAGACCTTGGATCCATGCGGCAGGAGCCGTGCCTTCCACTCTTCACCAGATGGTGAAGTTCGAGTACGAAGACCGAGAAATCGTGGTCCATGGGGAAGATGAGCATGCTATCTACCGGGACCCATCCATTCCATGTCTGGAACCGAGAGAAGGGAGCGAACACACGGTCTATCAAGCTTTCGAGATTGTACTGGCAGAGCAGCACGAAGAGGGAATACCCTGCCCCCAGCCTTTCTTGTCTAATGCCTCGGTTATGGTGGCCAAAGAGATGATCCGGCATGGATTTAGGCCAGGGAAGGGGCTTGGACGAACCCTTCAGGGAATAACAGAACCCATTACCTTGCCAGTCACCAAGAAACCTTTTGGACTAGGTTTCAAGCCTACTCCAGCAGACGAAGAGTGGGCAAAGAAAAGGAAAAATGAGGGTTGGAAGTTACCCCGACCACTGCTAGATTTATATGCAACTTTCATCAGGCCAAGGTACGCTGAAGAAGAATATGATGAGATCTTCACAGCTGAGGAAATCGAGGAGATATGTGGGGCGATGAGAAAGATGCTCTACGAGGTCCACATGGTTCAACCAGGTGAAGGCACAAGCACTGCTGAGATGCTGTATATGGGGCCGAACGCCCAACTTCAAAACTGGGAGGCCACGCCATTCCCGACTAGACGGAAGTCCGGGTAGACCTGTCCTGCCACCTTTCCTGTGTCACAAGTTATCTCCAGGGCATAACTTGAACGTTTTCTTCCTTTCAATTGTTGTTTTGAATTCCTAAGTTATAAACATTGTTGTCTCCCAACTTTCCAAAGAAAAAAAAAATAAAAATAAAAAATCATCATTGCTTTCCCATTCTTTCTTTTGTTCTGATATTTATTATTTTTCCTTTTATCTTTCTTTTCAGTCATAATAATGCGGCTTTAAATATGACATGCTTGCGGACTTCACGCCCAGATCACAATGAGTTATTTAACTGCGAATTAATGAACCCAGAACCAGAATATGATGCGGAAGAGGCTTTTAGGGAGATAAACCGAGAGTTGGAATATTTCGAGAATAAACCTAAGCCAAATCTGAATGACACTGAACCGGTAAACTTAGGAACCCCGGAAGAAATCCGGGAGACCAAGATAAGCATTCACACGGACAAGGAAACGCAAGAGGCGATAATTCAACTTCTTTTTGAATTTAAAGACGTGTTTGCTTGGTCATATGATGACATGCCGGGACTAGGTGTTGATCTAGTGGTTCATAAATTGCCGATTCATCCTGATTGTCCTCCAGTTCAACAAAAGCAACGAAAGTTCAAAACTGAGGTCAGTGACAAGATTAAAGAGGAGATCACCAAACAACTGAAAACGGGAGTGATTCGGGTAGTCCAATATACAACATGGTTGGCGAATGTGGTTCTGGTACCAAAAAAGGACGGGAAAACTCGAGTATGTGTAGATTACCGAGATTTGAACAGAGCAAGTCCTAAATATAATTTCCCGCTGCGCAACATCCACATCCTCGTTGATAATTGCGCCAAACACGAGATATAGTCTTTTGTAGATTGTTATACTGGGTATCATCAGGTACTGATGGATGAAGAGGACGCCGAGAAAACTGCCTTCACCACGCCTTGGGGCACCTACTGTTACTGGGTCATGCCATTTGGTCTGAAGAATGCTGGGGCTACTTACATGAGGGCCATGACTGCCATTTTCCATGACACGTGATGCATCAGGAAATAGAGGTGTACGTGGACGATGTGATAGTCAAGTCCAGGACGCAGGATAACCACATCCAAGACTTGAGGAAATTCTTCGAGAGATTAAGAAAGTATGACTTGAAGCTGAACCCAGCCAAATGCGCTTTCGGATTTCCGTCAGGCAAACTTTTGGGTTTCATCGTAAGCAGGAGAGGTATCGAGCTAGATCCAACTAAGATAAAATCCATCAGAGATCTGCCTCCCCTGATAACAAAGAAAGACGTGATGAGTCTGTTGGGCAGGTTGAACTACATCAGTCGGTTTATTGCCCAGCTGACAAGCACATGTGAGCCCATATTCAAGCTTCTAAGGAAAGATGCGGCGATTAAATGGACAACTGAGTGTCAAGAAGCCTTTGATAAAGTCAAAGAATACCTTTCGAATCCCCCAGTCTTGGTCCCTCCAGAACCAGGGAGGCCACTTTTCTTGTATCTAACAGTCTTGGAGAACTCTTTCGGTTGCGTCCTCGGGCAACACGACATAACCGGGAAAAGGGAGCAAGCAATCTACTACTTGAGCAAGAAATTCACCGGCTACGAGGCCAAATACACTCTATTGGAAAGGACATGCTGCGATCTCACATGGGTTGCTCAAAAGTTGAGACATTATCTCCAAGCCCACACTACGCTCCTCATAAGCAGGTTGGATCCTTTGAAGTATATATTTCAGAAACCAATGCCTACTGGGAGACTGGCTAAATGACAAATCTTGCTTACGGAATTCGACATAGTCTATGTCACTCACACGGCAATGAAAGCCCAGGCATTAGCAGATCATTTGGCTGAAAATTCGGTCGATGAGGAATACCAGCCATTGGATACCTACTTTCCAGATGAATAAGTAAACACCGTAGAAGTGGTCTCGGAGGAAGCTCATGTTTGGAAGATGTTCTTTGATGGAGCCGTGAACGCCAAGGGTGTAGGGATTGGAGCAATTCTAATCTCGCCTTCTGGTCAGCATTATCCCGCCACAGCTAGACTTCGTTTCTTTTGCACAAATAATACAGCTGAGTATGAAGCCTGCATCATGGGCATGCATATGGCAATCGACCAGGATGTCGAAAACTTACTGATTATGGGAGATTCTGACCTGATTATCCGGCAAGCTCAAGGTGAATGGGAAACTCGGGATGTCAAGCTTATCCCTTACCGACAGCATGTAGAGGACCTCAACAAGCGCTTTACATCAATAGAGTTCAGGTATATCCCGAGGTGTCACAATGAACTGGCAGATGCACTCGCTACTTTGGCTTCAATGCTACCCTACCCGGGCAATGCCCACGTCGATCCTTTGGAAATCCAAATCAAGAAAAGACACGGTTACTGCAATGTAATCGAGGCGGGATCAAATACGCAGCCTTGGTACTATGACGTCAAGAGGTTCTTGAAGACACAAGAATACCCCGAGCACGCTACTGGAGATCAAAAGAGGACCATTAGGCGGCATGCAAGTGGTTTCTTTCTGAGCGGTGAATTGTTGTATAAGAGGACCCCGAACCTCAATCTTCTAAGATGTGTCGATATTGAGGAGGTAAGAAAGATCATGCACGAAGTACACGCAGGTGTGTGCGGACCTCACATGAACGGGTAATTCTTAGCAAAGAAAATCCTTCGAGCAGGTTATTACTGGATGACCATGGAAAAGGATTGCTTTAGCTTCGTTCGGAAATGTCATCAATGTCAGGTGCACGGTGATTTGATTCATGCACCTCCCACGGAGCTGCATCCCATGTCTGCACCTTAGCCATTTGTCGCCTGAGGCATGGACGTCATTAGACCAATCGAACCGAAGGCTTCGAATGGACACAGGTTTATACTGGTCGCCATCGATTACTTCACAAAATGGGTAGAAGCTGTCACTCTCAAGTCGGTCACTAAAAAAGCTGTAGTGGATTTTGTACACTCGAATCTTATCTGCCGTTTCGGTATTCCTGTGATTATCATTACAAATAATGCAGCAAACTTGAACAGTCACTTGATGGGAGATGTATGCGAGCAGTTCAAGATAACGCATAGGAATTCTACTCCTTATCGGCCGAAAGCCAATGGCGCTGTGGAAGCGGCAAACAAAAACATCAAGAAGATTTTGAGGAAAACGATCCAAAGTTCCCGACAGTGGCATGAGCAGTTACCTTTTGCATTGTTGGGGTATCGCACTACGGTACGCACATCAGTAGGAGCGACTCCTTATCTTTTGGTTTATGGGACCGAGGCTGTAATACCAGCAGAGGTGGAAATTCCTTCGCTTCGAATCATTGTCGAAGCAGAAATCGAAGACAGCGAGTGGGTCAAGACTCGGTTAGAGCAATTGACTTTGATTGATGAAAAGCGAATGGCCGCTGTTTGTCACGGACAGTTGTACCAACGAAGGATGGCCCGTGCTTACAACAAAAAAGTCTGACCCAGGAATTTCGAAGTAGGTCAGCTGGTACTGAGGCGTATTCTCCCGCATCATGAGGAAGCAAAAGGGAAGTTTGCCCCAAATTGGAAAGGCCCGTACATCATAAGGAAGATATTTCCGAGAGGAGCATTGTATTTAGGTGATATCGAAGGAAATGACCCCGACACAGCAGTAAATGCGGATGCAGTCAAGAGATACTACGTCTGAATTATACTCCAGTAGTCTTGACGTATTTGAAATGACGAAGGTTTTATTCCCCACTACTCCCCAAACACTACCCAATTCTCTCTACAAACCTTTGAGCCACTTTAAAAAAAAAAAAAAAAAAAAACAAAGCAAAAACATTGATTGAGGCCTGAACTACGTCTGACTTGATTCTGAAAGGATACGTAGGCAGCCTCTCCCTGAGGTTCAGTCACACCAACAATAAAATCCCATTCACCCTGAAATTGAAACCGGGGCACGTCGAGCAGTTTGGAAGTTAGTATCATCTGCCTCTCTTTACCAAGCACAAGCTTTCAGATCAATTACCAAAGATAGTGGGAAACCAATAAGCGTCACAAATGGAGACCGGCACACTCTGAATCGAGAAAGAAAAAATGAGAGAGTCTCGTCGGTGAAAACCTTCGGGCACCACGAGGGACGGGAGTAGAGAAACCAAAATGAGAGAGCTTGTTTAGTAAAAAACTCGCAAAGAGTGCTATCAAGCGATGACAGGAAGAGAAATGAGAGAGGTCAGCTGGCGAAAACCCGCAAAGGGCGCTGTTGGCCGAAAAAGAATGACTTCACCCCAAGGAGGTCTCGGCAAAGCTCCACCGGTTTGGAATCGCAGATCTGTTCTGGTTCAGGGAAACGCAAGTTCATGGAAGGTCAGGCGTCCAGTCCAAAGCGCATGTCATGTCATTTAAAGCCAGCGTTATCTTCCTCAGATAAGTCTTTCTCGTCCCAAAAGGGACACTCCCTTCCTGAAATTTGTTTTTTCCTTTCTTTGTTTCTCTTCGAATCCCTTTTATGTTTTAACCCCAAGTTCAGGATACACCGGAAAGGGCAGGTGACAGGTTTGTTTGCATGGAATCCCGTTTCATGAAGGGAAACGCCTCATTTCATTGGTACGATTGCCCAAGCCTGATGAATCATGATGTTTGATGGTGTTTAAAGTAAAGAGGAAAGAGAGAAATCTTCCCCAGCAAGTCCGCCTTCGGACGAATCCCCACAGAGTCTCCCTCTGTACAAATCCCCACAGAGTCTCTCTTTGTACAATCTCCCACAGAGTCCCCCCAATATGAAAATCCCCGTTGGAATTTCCCCAGCACATCCCCATCGAGTCCCTTTGTAAAATTCCCCGAAGATCTTACCCCAACCAAGCCTAGAAAGACCACTGCGAAACAATTACCCAGCATACCCCATTGTACAAAGATCCACACAAAGAATACACTTTGTAAATATTCCCCCATAGGACTTCCTTTTGTACAAATCCCCACAGAATACCCCCAATAAAATCCCCGTTGAGAACCTCCAAGCAAAAACAAGACACAAAAAAAAAATGGTTCGACATATGAATCAAATCAATGGCGAGACTTTGCAACAGAAATGAAGACGCAACAAAGCAACCGGGAACGATCAAGGTCACCAAACCGACCGTCATTTCCGAACTAACAAATGTTCTTTGTCTGAAAAGTTGAAACAGGTTTAATACAAGACAACCGTGCAAGAAGCAGGTGTCGCCCAAAGGAGAAGGTACATGGGTACAAGAAATATCTTGGCAATAAGGAACTCACTCGAAAGGTAAGTTTCCGCGAAACTCTCTTCTGTTTTTTTTTACTAAAACAAGAAAATTCAAAAAAAAGAGGTCAGTTGTTTGTTCTCGAATTTGTCCCTAGCTAGTCAGCATTAGGGTTTTAAACCCTAAACTGAATTTTTCTTTAGTCAGCATTAGGGTTTTAAAACCCTAAACTGAACTTTTTCCATTCAGCCAGCATTAGGGTTTTAAACCCTAAACTGAGCTTTTCCTTTAATCAGCATTAGGGTTTTAAACCCTAAACTGAATTTTTCCTTTAGTCAGCATTAGGGTTTTAAAACCCTAAACTGAACTTTTTCCATTCAGCCAGCATTAGGGTTTTAAACCCTAAACTGAGCTTTTCCTTTAATCAGCATTAGGGTTTTAAACCCTAAACTGAATTTTTCCTTTAGTCAGCATTAGGGTTTTAAAACCCTAAACTGAACTTTTTTCCTTTCAGCCAGCATTAGGGTTTTAAACCCTAAACTGAACTTTTTTTCCTCAGCCAGCATTAGGGTTTTAAACCCTAAACTGAGCTTTTCCATGCAATCAGCATTAGGGTTTTAAACCCTAAACTGAATTTTTCCTTTAGTCAGCATTAGGGTTTTAAACCCTAAACTGAACTTTTTCTTTCAGTCAGCATTAGGGTTTTAAACCCTAAACTGAACTTTTTCCATTCAGCCAGCATTAGGGTTTTAAACCCTAAACTGAGCTTTTCCATGCAATCAGCATTAGGGTTTTAAACCCTAAACTGAATTTTCCTTTTAGTCAGCATTAGGGTTTTAAACCCTAAACTGAACTTTTTCCATTTTAGTCAGCATTAGGGTTTTAAACCCTAAACTGAACTTTTTCCATTCAACCAGCATTAGGGTTTTAAACCCTAAACTAAGCTTTTCCATGCAATCAGCATTAAGGTTTTAAACCCTAAACTGAATTTTCCTTTTAATCAGCATTATGGTTTTAAACCCTAAACTGAACTTTTTTCCTTTCAGCCAGCATTAGGGTTTTAAACGCTAAACTGAGCTTTTCCATGCAGTCAGCATTAGGGTTTTAAACCCTAAACTGACCCTTTTCCTTTAATCAGTATTAGGGTTTTAAACCCTAAACTGAACTTTTTTCCATTCAGCCCGCATTAGGGTTTTAAACCCTAAACTGAGCTTTTCCATGCAATCAGCATTAGGGTTTTAAAACCTAAACTGAATTTTCCTTTTAGTCAGCATTAGGGTTTTAAACCCTAAACTGAACTTTTTTCCATTTAATCAGCCTTAGGGTTTTAAACCCTAAACTGAACTTTTTCCATGCATGTCAGCATTAGGGTTTTAAACCCTAAACTGAACTCTTTCCTTTAGTCAGCATTAGGGTTTTAAACCCTGAACTGAATTTTTCCTTTAGTCAGCATTAGGGTTTTAAACCCTAAACTGAACATTTTCCCATTCAGCCAGCATTAGGGTTTTAAACCCTAAACTGAGCTTTTCCATGCAATCAACATTAGGGTTTTAAACCCTGAATTGAACTTTTTTCTTTAATCAGCCTTAGGGTTTTAAACCATAAACTGAACTTTTTCCATGCAGCCAGCATTAGGGTTTTAAACCCTAAACTGAGCTTTTCCATGCAGTCAGCATTAGGGTTTTAAACCCTAAACTGAATTTTTCCTTTAGTCAGCATTAGGGTTTTAAACCCTAAACTGAACTTTTTCCCATTCAGCCAGCATTAGGGTTTTAAACCCTAAACTGAGCTTTTCCATGCAATCAGCATTAGGGTTTTAAACCCTAAACTGAATTTTTCCTTTAGTCAGCATTAGGGTTTTAAACCCTAAACTGAACTTTTTTCCATTCAGCCAGCATTAGGGTTTTAAACCCTAAACTGAGCTTTTCCATGCAATCATCATTAGGGTTTTAAACTCTAAACTGAATTTTTCCTTTAGTCAGCATTAGGGTTTTAAACCCTAAACTGAATTTTTCCTTTAGTCAGCATTAGGGTTTTAAACCCTAAACTGAATTTTTCCTTTGTTCGGCATTAGGGTTTTAAACCCTAAACTGAACCTTTCCCCAGCTGTCGGTATTAGGGCTCCAGTCCTGAACTAAGCATTTTTATCTTCCTTCATCAATTTTGTGAACTTCCTGGCGAATAATTAACGAAATTTTCCTAGTGAAACTGGGGCAGAAAATTTCGTTCGTTTGTTTTCTCCCGCAGGTCTAACCTCGAGCCACATGGATCGAAATGACCCACGAGATGAGTCCCAGCTCGGAATCAAAGAAGAAAAAGAAAAAAAAAAGATGTCCCGGGATATCAGAGTAAATGGAAGGCAGATTGACTCCAACATTTGATTAAGGTCCTGAACCCTGCCAATCGCGTCTCACTCAGTATCCCAGAGATTAAACAAGTCGCCGCAACTCGCAAGCATCAAGATTCAGAACGGAGTCTACAAGCAGAATCTGCTAAGACCCAAGATCAAGTCATAAAAGAATCATAGTTAGGAATCTTGTAACTAGCAGTTTGAATGCATATAAGTAGTTAGTTCAGTTTCCAATTTTCGTTTGGTTGTAATAAGGCGGTCAGTGACGCAGCAGTAACAACAGCAACAGCAGTAGCAGCAAGCATTGCAATCCCATGGTAGTCCCAGCTACCAAAACTTCCCGAACTACATTGACCTGATTCCTGTTTAGCCCAGGATATGTAGGAAATCTTTGAAGCAAGATTCGGTCAGATCTTTCAAAAAACATGCTTCATACGGAGTAGTCCATAGGCAAAAATCGCTCATACACGCTCACTTTATCTTTGCACGAAAACTCTTCGTGTTTCCGAACAAAGAGGGGCAGCTGTGAGCACGTGATTTTTGTTTTGCGCGACAATCGCTCCAAAAGAATAAAAAAAAATAATAACAATTGGTCCTGCTGTGCAATTTCTGGATTTCTGTACGGCACTTTGTTAATTATTTGTGACTTTTGCCCATTTTATTTTTATTTAAAACAAAATACAAAAAATGTGTGTGTCATGCATAATTCGAACCGTAATCCGGTTGTTAAATAGAAAATCATAAATAGGCATCTTCGTCCGTGATTTTGTTTTGTTTGATTTTACCTGTTTTGAAATATTTTAATGTGTGTGCAAATAATTGTATTAAGTGTGTATTTAATTTTAATTTGATTTTGTTTAGGTTTGTTTTTTTAATAAAGAAGAAAAGAAAAAAAAATCTCTTTCCAGACTTGGGCCAATTTTAAATAAATTGGCCCAAACAGACTAAGCCCAAAACCCAGGCCTGCCCGGTCCAGACCAGTTGATACCCAGAACTTCCAAACGACACCGTTTGAACCTGGATTGATCTGGGCCGTTGATCTCAGATTGATCAACGGCCAAGATCACCTTCCCACAACCCACTGATGACCCCGACCCGTTTCCACCCGGACCGACCCAAACCCTTTACCCTTGAAACGACGCCGTTCCCTGTTAGTCGAAGGATCCTGGCCCTTCATCACATCTCATCCAACGGCCAGGATCCACCTACCCACTAACTATATAAGCTTGTAACCTTACCCTGCCCCCCCTATCCGAACCCCAGCCTTCGTCGTCTTCACCAGAGCCCCAAACCTTAGAGCTGCCCCTGTATCCTTCACCATAAAAACCGGCGGCACGAACGCCGGTGACCCCGTCCTTAACACCATAGAACCCCCTTGCCGTCCGGAACACGGATCTGTTAACCATGTAGTTCAAATCCCTTCCCACATTCTTGAATCTTTATTTGAAGATTCGAGTCGGAACCCGATTTACACCAATAGACCTCAACTTCACACCAGACAGTCCCCAGACCCCCCTCGTGACCAAACCATGCTTGGTTTGGTTCGAATCTAACCAGGGAAACACGAATCCCAGATCTAATTTTTGAACCCTAGTTTTCCCCGTGCATGTTCCGTGTCTGTTCAAGCCAAAGAGATTAAGGTCTAATGGACCTTAATCGAAGTGTTTCTCATCTGAGAAACACTTCGATTAAAGTCCGTTCAGCTTTAAGAAGGTCTGTTCGAATCCAAGTTCAGATTTTTTTTGATCTTCCGGGTTTTAAGGTGAGTTTGTTTTCTTTTCTTTATTTGTTTTAATCCGTGTGATTGTTCTAAAAGTTGTTCATGTTTGGTGAAATCTTTTGTTTTGAGTTTTATTAACTGTATCCTGTCCACCTTGCCCGAGCCTTTGTGTTTGATTGTTTCTTTCTTCTACTTGTTATTGATAATGTGTATATGTGTATGTACTGTGCGAATAATTAAGCTTCAAATTTGAACTGATTCCTCGAGTGTAATTCTGCTTAGTCAGTACAATTCAAATCATGTGCTTGATGCTTTTAAATGTCTGATTTTTGCTACGATTGTACCTGTTATGATTAATATAGTCGAGTCGACATATGTCGTCAATTAGTTTTAACTATCTGAACAATAACAAATCGACTTACTTCTGCTAAGCATTTGTTTGAATCAATTAGGAACTAAGTTTGTATACTTATAGTGTTTTGTAAAGGGCATGTTTTGATTAAAGTTCTGAATTGGAGGGCATGTGCACTTGTGCACAGCATGTGCATTTGTGCACCACAGGTGCATTTGTGCACAGCCTGGTTCCTGCATAAAGGGCTTTTGATTTAAAAATGTTTTGACAGCATATGTTGTCAGATATATTCTGCTGCCCATACTTTGCTTTAGTTTCAAAAAATAATAAACCTTACTAAAGTGAAGTCTGCAAGGGAATGTCATGGGGGGTTTAATACTTAAATGGCTAAGTGGAACTGAAAAGAGGACAGCACATGGGAGGGTATTCTTTTGATCTAAACAGGCTGTTAAAGGGCTAAGTTTAAGGCTTATAAAAAGGGGGGAATATACACAGAAAAGAGGAGATCGGATAGACAGAGAGACAAAGGGAATGGTTAAAAAAGATAGAAAACATCAGATAGAGAATTGAGAGGAGAGAGTTGAAATACATACATATTAAACACACACAGACAGACAGAGAGAACTGGAAAAGATTTCTTTTGATAACTTCAGTATAATTTCAAAACTGAAGACTGACATTTGGATTTTGGAAAGAAAGGAGATAGAGAGAGGGATATACAGAAAGCAGAAACTATTTTCTTCTTCCTGTTGTTTGTTCGATTCCCAGTTTGTTTAACCTGTTCAAATAAGTGTTGATTTCCTCTCAAGTATCAGCTAGGTTTCTGTTGTTTGGTTCGTATTGGTTTGCTTTCTCTTAGAATTGGATCGTTTGAATTCTGAGTCCACTCCCCTACTTGTTGCTGTCATTTTTGCTGCCTCTTCCCATCGGCTATAACTGCATCTTGCATTGGGATTTTTGGTTACCTGCTGTTACTGCTGCTGCACTTGTTGCCATTGTTACTCTGCTGACTTCCCTTTTCTGCAATTGTCAAATATTTCCAGGTACACAACTTCTGAAACCATGTGTTGTTGAAAGTTTGAAGTTGAAGAAGAAATAAAGAAATGAATATCTGTTTATGTTACAATGCTGGTGTTCAAAAATAAGTTGAATGTTAGTTTGGCCTGTATTTGCTTAACTGCAAACTGCAAACACTCTGTATAAATTAACATATATTCTAAGTTGAGATGAACAATTAGATAGCATTGGCTTGATAGATCAGATGTGTTTTAAAGCATGCAACCGTTAGTTTTGTTTCAGTTATGATATCATAACATAGAATCATAGCAAGCATATGTATGTATTTTTGCCTAGATCTCTGAACTATCGAATCTGCTACATTCGTTTCCATTTGACTTCAAGATAAGTGTACCCCAAACTAATTCTCATGTAGCGTTACGTTAACAGGGTAATAATGTATGTCAACCCTTTTGTTAGACTACTTGTTTCCACATAGTTTCGATATGGGCTTCAATATAGATTCATCGTTTCAGAATAACGCGAGGACTTTCGAGGAAAACTAATAGGCATTCTCGAATCCAATTAACAGTTTTTTTTATTTATTTCTTTTATTTTTTATAAGTAGCCGATTCTATTTATCAAGCCTAAATGAGTTAATTACAAAGTTCAAACTTAAGGTTTGCTTAATGTAAATTCAGTATGAGTTATCTGTTGCTTGCAATCCCTCCTATCAAATTAACAGAATTTATTCACTCCTTAAAGACGAGGCATGAAATAATTCTCACCCCATAAATAACCAATTAGGCAATCAAGCAAAAATTCGGATTCGTCGTATATAGTAGAAATTTAGTATGTTAGTTGCTTAAACAAATAATTTTGGTGTTTTCTCTTTTATTTTTAGAGACAAACGTAATAGAAATGTAGTCGCTTCAGGATATCCTTTCTAAAATAATGAGACGAGCCTCGCCGAGTAAGAATGCAAATTGCGGGGCCCTCAATAACTAACCATAATAAATATTTAGAATTCGGGACAGGCTGTTTAGCAAATTTCATGGCCTTTCTCCAAAAATAAGAATGTGTTAAAACTCTTTAGGCGCGGCTCAATTAAATTATAGTCTTAAATTTGGGTGCGCATTGATGTGACCCAAATCCAAATCTCAACGGAGTCAAAATGTGTCAACGACCACGGGTGTTTTGATTGTGACGTGGTTCGAGATGCATTTTCACGACGTTGCAATTCTATAAAAAATAAAAGATAATAATAAAAGCGGTTTAAACTTGATAAAAGCACGTAAGTCATAACATGTATTTAAATCAGATATTTAGCCATTATAACGATTTAAGCGACCGTGCTAGAACCACGGGATTCGAGGGTGCCTAATACCTTCCCTCGGGTCAACAGAATTCCTTACTTAGAATTTCTGGTTCGCAGACTTCATTTGGAAAAGTCGAAAATTTCCTCGATTTGGGATTCAAGATAAACCGGTGACTTGGGACACCAAAAGCCAAACCTTTCCCAAGTGGCGACTCTGAATTAAATAAATAATCTCATTTCGAATATTGTCACTTAAATTGGAAAAACTCCCCTCGCGCGTTCCACCCCTTGGGGCGGGCGCGCAAAAAGGAGGTGTGACAGTAGCTATCACTAATTATTTACACACTATCTTTTATTTTATTTTATTTTTTTGGGTAGGGGGGGGGGGTGAGAAAGTTGGTCTGTAAGTGCCTAATTTGGTTGTGGGCCTCTGTCAATGATAAGCTCATCATTTGCCCAACTTCTTTATTACATTAGAATCCACCAGGTAGTGAGGGGTTTGGCGTACAATCGTACATCACTAATTGTTTATTACTACTACAATATCAAAACGTTAAATACATGTGTATATTGTAGGAAATCAAAATATTACCTCCTCATTTATCTAAATTTGAAATGATGTGCTAATTTGTTTACACGTTACATTGGAAATATATGCAGGTAATTCCCTTTTACAAGTATTTTCTGTACTCCTTAACATGAGCATATACCGAAGGAAGTGCAGATATACCGATTTTTGGGTTATCATTGAAGTCAGAGTCGTATGGCATAAAAATTTGCAAAATTTACCCATTCCGGAATACGTATCAGAATTCGCATTTTATCATTTCAGATTTTACAAATTTAATTTTCAGAATCGGATCCGAAACTCTTCTCCTCAATGCAACTTCAGAATCGGATCTGAAGTTCTTCTACCTCTTCAATGTAATTTCAGAATTGTGATCTGAAGTTCTTCAATGTTTTAAATGCAACTTCAGAATCAGGATCTAAAGTTCTTAAATGCAACTTCAGAATCGAGATCTGAAGTTCTTGTAACTTTTTAATGTAACTTCAAGATCAAATCTAACTATTTACCCAAAAATAAATTTCTTGGTCAAAGTAAATATCAAGAGGAAATCCGGTTACTGATAATCAAGATTTACTTCACTTTCTCAATAATTTGAAGAATAAAACAAATAATGAAAATAATTGGCAATGAAAGAAAATACGGTGTAGATTGATAATAACTCCAGAATTGCGGTTAGAACCTTATGAATAAAGTAAAGAATGATTGCATATAATTTAATAATAACCAGATGCCATTACAAATGAGGACGAAGTCCTTATATAGAAGTACACAATTATAACGGTTTTCTTACTTAATTCGAGCTTGTTAATGACATTAATTGCCTTGATTACCCGTTATCATATATAATTGTAACGAAAGTATTTATGGCTGAAGATTTCCCATAACTGTGATTAATGTCGATTTGCCTTCCTTATTTATGATAAGTCCGTGCATCTTCTCTCCTTAATGGTCTTTATCCATTCCGCTCCTATTTTTTCTTTTACAGCTCTCAGATCTGGTTCCTCTCTTAGAGTAAACCCAGGGGTGTTCCTCCCGTGCTTTCTCGAATTCTTTAACTCGTCTAATTAAGAATTCCACCTGTTTCAATATTGATGGTCCACGTGTCTTGCCTTGTCACCTTGATGACAGTCCATGTGCCGTGCCTTTTTCCACCAATACACTAACATTTTTCTATCTCTCTAGAGGTTCATGAAGAAGTAGCAAAGAAGCAATGGCAAAAAAAGAAGAAGGAAACAACCCAGCACCAGAGAAGAAGCAAAAGAAGAGAAAAGAAGCAGCAGCACCAGAGAAGAAAGTGTATATGAAGTTACCTAAATATTGGATGCTAATAAATTTTATTAAAAGTGAGTACAAGTTAAATGGAAGCGATCAAAAAAGACGCCCATAAAAGTTTTTAAGCATATACCTTCTAATAGCCTGTTTGGCCAAGCTTCTCCAAGTCAAAAACACTTTTTTTCAAAGTTGAAGTATTTGGCCAAGCTTTTAGAGGAAAAAAAGTGCATTTGAGTAGAAGCATAAGCAATTTTGGAGAAGCAGAAAAAAGTAGCTTCTCTTCAAAAGCACTTTTTTGAAACACTTTTGAGAAAAATACACTTAGAAGTAATTTTTAAAAGCTTGGCCAAACACTGCTACTCAGAAGTGCTTTTCAAATAAATTAGCCAAACACAAACTACTTCTTACCAAAAGTACTTTTGAAAAAAATGTTTTTGGGAAAAAGCTCTTCTCAAAATAAGCTGAATTTTGCAGCTTGGCCAAACATGCTATAATAATCCTATTCCAATGTAGTGGTTGATTTAACAATTTTCTCCATATATTAGTGTCCAGGAGATTGCATTTGAATCGATAACTGGGTTGGGTCTTCAAATTTTGCTTGGGCCAAGATGCCGAGCATGTCAATTTGGGCTAAATAATGGGCTATTATCAACCATCAAAACTAATTAAATACTCTCTCCGTTCCAATTTATGTGAATCTATTTGATTGAGCATGAAGTTTAAGAAAAAATGAAGACTTTTGAAATTTGTGGTCTTAAAAAAGTCAAATAGGGCCCCAGAGTATTTATGTGGTTGTAAAGCTTCTCATTAAGGGTAGAATTATAACTTTAAGCTAAATTGTTGCCAAATTTAGAAAGGATTTATTCTTTTTGGAACGGACCAAAAAGGAAATAGATTCACATAAACTGGAACAGAGGGAGTATCATTCTTAATTTATTTAGTTGTTCTTTCATTATTTGATGAAATTAAAAAAAAAAAGACTCTTCTTTTATTTATATCAAGCCAACCAGATCTAAAAGACACTATTATTTTTTGTTTTGACAATTTTTCTTATTGATCAATTTGGATTATGTATATAGGTCGCACAAATTGGCCAAACTTCTAGATAGACTGAATTGAGTTATGTTAAAGTTGTCCGGCTAACGAAAATATGCTCTACTCAACCTGTCATACTTGAATTGAACAAGTTAGTCGCATCATATTTTTATGGACCAATTTACAAGCGAATATGTTTTGCGGTGGGAACTTCAAACCAAAAGATAACTTCTTGTGCTCTAAGGCTTGCTGCTTGAGATTACTTTAGTTGAAATGAGTTCTGTTCGTTGCATATATACTTTCACACATCTTGCATGGAAGCCATACACTAGTAGAATAGTTAGCCGTAGGAAAGGCTAACTATTTTATAAATCAAAATAGAAAATTTAACTCAATGAACTTTGGAGAAAAAGTTGCTTTTATTGCTACAAAAGAAAATCCAACACACAGCTAGCCTCTCTATGTATCAACACCCATTTTTATCTATCTGAGTACAAGAAAAAGCTAAGGTGAAACATGAGCTAATGAAGATCTAACTAATAAACTTGTGTATAAACACACTTTAGGATTAGGAAAGAGTAAAACAAAGGAATGGCAAGAATTTGTGCAATAGTGCACTGAAATCAATGCCAATTCCAAACTCGAAGTTCTAATTTGTCTTAAGCAGCTTCCACAGTTAAGCAGCTTCCACAGTTTGTAGCTTGGGCGGCGTGTTCTCATGAGCTTTGGCTGCACATGTATTATCATGTGGACACGACGCTACGTGAGCTTTATCTGAGCAAACCATTAAACCAAGTTTCACAATGTCAATAATCTGTTCTTGTGTTAGTTCTGGAAGCTTCTTGTTGTTGTTCATGTTCTCGTCCAACAAAATGACTGCTTGCTTTTGTATCTCTGGAAGTTTCTGCTCCTTTAGGATTGCGTTCTCTTTTTTGCTGTATATTACGTAGAGAACTATTTGGAGAATACCAAAGATGAATCCCAATACGTTTGGAGCCTACAAAAGATAACGTAATTAGACTTACATTGATAAGATGAAAGAAATTTTACGTACATGGATACATGCAATTGAAGAACTTACAGCTATGTTGATGTCCTTAAGTAGAAGACCATAGAAGAACCACATCACTGCACTTAACGTGAGAAACACTGATAGGAGTAATGGCATGTATTCCACACTCTTTGTTTTTATTACTTTTCTCTGCATAAAATGAGAAAAATTATCAGCATTATATTCTTCACGGATGAAATTTTTTTTATAGAAGACGACCATGTTTGAAATATTTGTATGTAAAAGCTCACCACAATGCCTAAGGGTGCTACGAACACACATAAGGAAAATACAAGGCAAATCCATCCAACTACTTGCCCTCGAACTGCACCTTTGAATAGAAATTGGGTAACGAGAACTATAGCACCAAAGCCACCCACCACTGACAATAGGAGCATCTTCACAGTTTGGACCTGCATCAAATAAATTGTGAGGATTAAACTTATACAAAAACTCCATAAAAGAGAAAAAGAAAAACTGTACTTGATTCGCTGAAAAATTTACCCTGGCTTTCTTTGGTGCGTAGAACAGATAGAAACCAACGTAGATAGTTTCAATGAAGACCCCAAAGGAGTTTATAGTGATGAGAAGGGTAGTGTTGGTCTTGAGAAATGCATAGTATATCCAAAGCATGGAACTGAATAGAGCAATCACGTATGGAATTGATTGATAACCTTCAGCTGATTTCTTCTTGTAAATTTTGTAAAACGTGGGCCTGACAAAATGTGAAAATATAGTGTTAAATTAAAAGCCAAAAAAAAGTTACCATATTAAAATAAAAAAGAAAGCAAGTGGAAACTCACATTGGAGAAAGGAATACAATGAAGGAGACGATGTTACCTGCAAGTTTCAAAAGGAAAAAAGAAAAACACGATGAGTTTAAAATACAAATTTCTGACCATATTTCACAAATTAAGGAAATGATTTAGGAGAAAGGTGCATGTAAATTACTATACTTGCTTAAACAATCGCTACGTAAATAACTAAAAGAATATGCTACTACGACTTAGTGACTATCACATTCACTACTTGTGGATGTGCTCATATTTACGAAAGGACCGATAATATGATTCATTATTACTATACATTACATGTGCACTGGGTTCACTAATATTCTTCTCTTGAAGAATACTATGACGAATTATTTGAACTGTGAAAATGATCAGAAGTAAGAAAAAACAATATGTCCGTCACAAGAAGAAGCAAGAAGGAAAAAGAGGCTATATTTACCAAGGACACCAAAAGCAAAAGCCCAGTGATCTGTAGAAAAACCAGCCATATTCTCTTTTTTGTATTTCTAACCAAAGAATTTCAAATGTATAGCACTCTCTCAATTGCTCGCTTACAAAGAGGTGCTAAGAGTTGCAAAAGACTAGCAAGTTTTACTTGACAGTGAAATGAGAAAGCCTCGGTTGATGTATTTATATAGGGCAAGGGGTGGGAAAGTAGGTGCTACAGTAAAAGATCTTTGGTTCTCTATTGTTAATTTGAACAAATATTTTATTTAAAAATTAGCAAAAGAGCACTCTGAAGAGGTGCAATGGGCAATATCAATTTCAAGGGTCCCAATACTCTCTTTTATTATGTCATTACCCAATCCTTAGGGGCACTAAGGCTTACAACTCATGCTTTAATTTTTTGGAGGGGTTTGATTTTAATGTATTTCTCTACAAAATGAACTCTTCATCGGCAAAAAAAACAAAACCAGAAATGATTGAGGGACCAATTAATGGTTGCCATTTGGCATCAATAATAGAGTTTGGGACATGGAGTTGTGGCTCTATTTCATGAGAAGATCAATTTGCTGCAATGGCTGATGAAAAGCAGGATATGCTTCGCTTTACTAGACTTTATCTTGTCCTGGTGGGTTGTCATTTATCTGTATATAGTGTGTTACGTAAGTAAATAAATATATGGAACCAACTTTGTTTCTTAAATTTGTAAATTGCATGCTTGTTACATGGTTATCATATCATGCTTCTATTTACGTGAATTAGGCTTAATTGATGCCAGCCCACAACCACTAAACAAACCGTACAAAATTTTAAATTTTTTATTTTTAACTACTTTTATCAGAGTATTAGGCCTTCTTTTTATTTCGTTTGGCTCGATAAGTTGTTGTTCTTTTGGTGCTCTGTGTTATTAAACAGCAAACTTTTCCATTTTTTCCCTTTTTCTCTTTTTTCTCTTGGATGAGATACATTTTCTTTAGACAAGAACGGACTAAACTTTAAGGTTTTGTGGACACTGTTCTCTCATATGTCATGCATGGATTAAGCTTTTCTCAATGATTGAACCAATTGATGTAATTTCATATCATCTTCCCCTCTTGCTTTATAATTTTTCTTTTGGGGATCGTGTTGAATGTACCGTTTGATAATCTAAATCAAAGGTTGATTATATTTTACCATAAAGCTAAGGTTGTGTTGCCACTTTGAAATTTCTTGCTTTAATCTTAGTAGTACAATAATAATGCCATGTGTACACATTGCTTGCCTTACGATTTTGATGATTTCATATAATTAAAAGAAGGATTAAACAATTGAGAGATTGAGATCAAAAGATGCAATATCAAATCGTTCAAATTGCGTGGGAAACTGATCAAACTTTTATTCTTAGGTAACTAAAGGTCCTCCCTTCCCTCCCCACATACACACTTAAATGAAGCATACCTTTAATTTCTTTATTTAAAGCGTATTTAACTTTTAGCAAAAAATAACATGCATTTCAAAATCGTGATAAATTTCTAGTCACTGATTCGACACATATATGTCGATGGTACTATGTCGGAATGCTCGAGTCTGAAAATTCAATAAAAAAAATCTCAAATGAGGTGTCAAACGTTGATCAAGATCTCAATACTTCAGTAGTAGATAAATTAACAAGGTGTTTCGTGTTCTTCAATTTTTCATGAACTATATATAGCTAAAAGAAATTAAATACATATTGCATGCCGCACGAATAGTTGGCCCGCTTAGAATATGGTGACTAAGTAATATAAATTCTGATAAAACGTAATTTAGTACGTAGGAGTTGGGCATAAAATGTGTTGATCATCTTACATAAAACCGACCAGCCCAAAGTTCCATCTATATTCAAATTCTCAATTTGTCGACCACTTTGTGTTTGGCAAATAAAAACCAATTTTGCACGCTTGAGAAGGTGGCATTTGGTCAAAGGCATCACAGAATCTAATCTCAGTATAATTCCCTAGCCAACATAATGTAAATTTGGTAGGCATCAATAATCCAATATTAGTTATTTAGTGCATTTTAACTTCCATGAAGCGGTAAACTATCATCTGGAGCAGGAATACGAGCTTTCTCTAAGCGCTATAGTTAGACAATATTAAAGGTGTTTGTTTACCCCTTAACCGCTTGTTTGGATGGTTGTTACCTATCGTATCGTATTGTGGCTTTAAATATAATATTTGTTTTGATTGTTACTTAAAATTTATTATATCGTATGATCTAAATCTGTCGTTACATAACAACGAAAAGTGTCACTTTATGGAACGACCGCTTTGGTGTGGTCGCGTCGTTTCCTTATTTTTTTCTCTTATCTTGCCATCTTTTATTATTAAATAATTCTATTCTTTCTTTTACCTTACATTTCTGTATAATAATATTATCTCGTACCTTATTTTTTCTTCATAATATTGCAAGTTATTCTTCATATTGATTGGTGCATGTCATCATGAAATGACGGCAAACGATACAATCTAGCCAAATATTATATACATCAAAACGATACAGTACAATACAATGCAATATTATACGATACATTATGAAACGATCGATATATAACTACCATCCACACAAGCTGTAAAATGGATAACAATTAACAGTTTAAAGGATATGTGGTTTAATTTAACACAACTAATCAAAAGACAGTAAATAGGTGAGTTGAAATGAGTTAAAATAATCAAACCAAAGTGACGTCGTAATTAAGCCTTGTGTTTAGCATAAATGCCAAAGGTTGGTCACGATTGAGCCCTCGAGATAGAGCTCGAATCCGAATAAACGAGTGAACAACTGAAGAACACTTTAACAATTGCTGAGAGTCAAAGTAAATTTTATTGCCTTGTTATGCATGAAAAAATAGTCCACCAAAAAATGAAGGGGTCCTCCTCTTTATATAGTAGAGGATATTTAACCCTAGTACAAGTCAAATAAGGTAAAAATCTTTTCCTTCCTTATCTCCCACGAAAATAAAACCGCAGCCAATATCGAGTGTGATCTGCACCGTAATTTCCAGCTGATGGCGGATATTTTGGCTCCCCGTTTGTCTTCTTTAACCGCCTTTCCTTTACCCTCGATTATTCATCCCACTCGAGCTTGATTCCCTCTGAGTTCGGCCGTGCTCGAGATCCGTTATATCATTTGTTAGCGGTAACGTAAAAGAAAAAACACAAGATTCAACGTGGTTCGGATCAAAATAGTTCTACGTCCACCAGAGAACAGTTGCCTTTTTATTATTAACAAAGGAAGGGGAGAGTTCCCCATTACACTTAAGAGAATTTCTCTCTTAACTCTCTACTCACTACAATGTATTGTATTATTTTTGGGATGATTTCTACAAATGAAGGAGTGCATCTATTTATAAAGGTAAAAACCTCCTCTTGATGTCATTGGTGACATCAAACTACCTCCTCTTGATGTCATGTGTGACATCAAAGGAGGAAGCTTCCTCCTAGCATCCACACCAACTCTTTCCACTAACTCTTCCAATTGGTATGCCATTGTTGACTAAATATAAACCAACACTTTCAATCTCCACCTTGGTTTGCGTTTCGAGCGTTCGTGTGAACAACTCTAGCCAAAACTTCTAAGTTTACTAAGCAACCCCGTTGTAAGAAATAAGAAGAATCAAACCATTGTTGAATATACCACATCCACCTAACAACTGTTCTCTTCGGAGTTGCATCAGTTGATACACACCCCCACCAAGTCCTTGCAATGTGCAAACTTAGCGAGCGGGACTATCTTGAGCAACATGTCTGCAGCATTATCATCTGTGATAACCTTTACGACCTTGATAGTTTCCTCTTCAGCAACATCTCGAATAAAATGAGATCTGACATCAATGTGTTTTGTGCGCTCATGAAATCTCTGATTTTTCATTAGATGAATAGCACTCTGACTATCACATCTAAGAGTTGATTCCAGCTTAACCAAACTCAATTCTGCTACTAAACCTTTCAACCAGATAACTTCCTTCACCGCCTCCGCTGCTGCCATGTATTATGCTTCTGTTGTAGACAAAGCGACAATCGACTGCAGAGTCGACTTCCAACTAACGGCACTGCCAACGAGGGTAAAGTTGTATCCAGTTGTGGACCTTCTTCTGTCAAGATCTCCTGCATAGTCAGAATCTACATAACCGAGAATTGAAATACCTTCACCACTTTTTCGAAAGGTAAAACCAACACCAGAAGCTCCTTTGAGATATCTCAATATCCACTTGACAACTTCCCAATGCCTCTTTCCTGGGCTGGACATGTATCTACTTACCACACTTACAAATTGAGCAATATTTGGACGTGTACATACCATAGCATACATAATGCTACCAACTGCACTAGCATAAGGAATCTTTGACATATGCTCCACCTCATCCTCAGACTGAGGCATTTGTAACTCTGAAAGTTTAAAATGAGGAGTTAATGGTGTACTTACAGGCTTGCACGTATGCATATTGAATCTCTCAAGAACCCCTTTAATATACCTCTTCTGAGAAAGATGTACAACACCGTATTCTCTTGAAATCTCCATACCAAGGATTTTTTTTGCAGCTCCTAAATCCTTCATATCAAATTCCTTACTCAACAGTTTCTTCAAAGCATTTATCTTTGTAATGTTGTTAGCAACAATAAGCATATCATCAACATACAACAATAAATAAATTATTGAGTTACCAGACATCTTCTTGTGATACACACAGCTATCAAATGCACTCCTTGAGAATTCATGTGTAGTCATGAATGCGTCAAACCTCTTGTACCACTGTCTAGGGTATTGCTTCAAACCATACAAAGACTTCTTTAGTTGGCATACGTGATCTTCTTTTCCCCGAGGTAGGAAACCTTCCGGCTGATCCATATAAATTGTCTCTTCTACATCACTGTGTAAGAAAGCAGTTTTGACATCAAGCTATTGAAGCTCCAAGTCAAATTGGGCAACCAATGTTAGTAGCACGCGAATTGAGCTATGCTTCACGACTGGAGAGAAAATCTCATTGTAGTCAATTCCTTCCTTCTGACTGAAACCTTTTGCAACCAATCTCGCCTTGAACCTAGCATGTTCCACTTCAGGAATTCCCTCTTTCTTTCGATAGACCCACTTGCATCCAACTGTCATCTTCCCCTTTTGTCTTTTTACTAAGACCCATGTTTGATTCTTGTGAAGAGACTCCATATCTTCAGTCATGGCTAACCGCCATTGTACAACATCCTTGCAAGAAGTTGCTCAATATACGAGGAGGGCTCCAGATCCTTAATCTCTTCTTGTGTAGCTATGAACGCATATGCAATCAATTTTTCTTGATCTATAAGGCGTTTGGGTTCTCGTGTATGCCTCTTCTCCCTCCCCTTCGCAATTGTGTATGGTTTTTTGACAGCAAGTTCTTCAAGGTCTACATCTTCTGACTCATCTTTAACCTGAGTCACTTGTTCCTTTTCCTTGGCAAGCTCCATCGGAAGCTCCACCTACTTGTCGTTCTTATTTCCTGAAAACTCCACGGAAACTTTACGGGGATCAAGTATAGAGGATTCATCGAAGGTGATATCTCTATTAACTATAAATTTGAGTAAAGACAAACACCAAAGTTTGTACTCTTTTACTCCATCTACATACCCTACGAATATGGCCTTCTTAGCCCTTGGTTCAAGCTTTCCTTCATTAACGTGATAATAAGCTGGATACCCAAATACTCGTAAGTATGAATAGTTAGAGGGTTCACCTGACCATACCTCATTCGGAGTCTTAAAGTCAATTGCCGATGCTGGAGATCGATTAACAATATGAGCAGCAGTGTGAACTGCTTCAGCCCAAAATATTTTGGACATTTGGCTTGTAGGAGCATACAATGAGCCTTTTCAAGAAGAGTTTTGTTCATTCTCTCGGCAACTCCATTTCGTTGTGGGGTATGCCTGATAGTCATATGTCTTGAGATCCCATGAACCTTGCAGAATTTATTGAACTCTTCATTTCAAAACTCCAAGCCATTGTCTGTGCGAAGATACTTGATTTTTCGCTCTATTTGATTTTCAACCAAAATCTTCCACTCTTTAAATGCTTCAAAAGCATAACTTTTTGCCTTCAAAAAATGCACCCAAACCTTTCGTGAGAAATCATCAATAAAAGTGAGAAGATACCTCTTTCTGCCCTTCGATGGAAATTTAGAGGGATCCCATAAATCTGAATGGATATAGTCTAGCACTCCTCTTGTCTTGTGTTTGCCAGTGCTGAATCTGACCTTCTTTTGCTTCCCTAGAACGTAGTGCTAACAAAAGTCAAGTGTGTTTATTTTCTCACCTTCCAAAAGGTTACGATTGCTCAACATCTCCAGTCCACGTGCGTTCATATGACCTAGTCTCATGTGTCATAGTCTTGCCTTGTCATCATTAGATAACTGCATTTTAGATGCATTTGCAGAGCCAACAATGGTGCTTTCAGCCAATGTATAAAGTCCGTTCTCTAGCTTGCCTTTCAGCATGACTAAAGAACCTTTAGTCACCTTTATAGTTCCTGCTTCGCTCATGTACCTGTAGCCTTATTCATCCAGAGTACTTAGGAAGATCAAATTCTTCTTAAGATCAGGAACATGATGGACTTGTGTAATAGTCCTCACGACTCCATCATGGCAATGAACCCGAACTGAGTCAATGCCAACTATTGCACAAGTTGCATTATTGCCTATTACTACGGTTCCTCCACTTTTCTCATAGCTGCTAAACCAGTCTTTTCGGAACGTCATATGCAGAGTACAAGCAGAGTCTAACACCCATTTGTTTCCATAACTACTATTATTATTACACGATGTTGTTAGTACATAATCATTATCAAAATCATGTACCTGTTCAACTGTAGATGCACTCGCCTTTTCCTTGGACTTTAACATTGGGCAATCTCGTTCAAAGTGCCCCTTCTTGCCACAACCCCAACACTCTCTATTCTTCTTGTTCACACGAGACTTTGATCTGTGCTTTGATTTGCTCTTCCCCTGTTGGCTAGTCCGGCCTCTCACAAAGAGCCCACTTACCTGGTCATCTCTATCTCCTTCAATATGCCTCCGCACATTACTAGAGTTAAGTGTTTGCCGCACTTGCTCAAGCTTGATAGGCTCCTTGCTATACATCATTGAATTCTCAATATCACGATATCTTGAAGTCAATGAAAATAGCAAAGTACATGCAATCGTCTCCTCCTCATTTTTAATTCCTGCAATCTGTAAGTCCATGACAAGTTTATTAAACACATTTAAATGATCTTGTAACGAAGTACCGGACCCCATATTAAATGTGTGAAGATGCTGTTGTAACAACATCCTTGTTGTCACTGATCGGTCTTGGTATAGCCATTCTAGCTTTTTCCATAACTATTTGGTCGTCTCTTCGGTACCCGTACTCACTTCACAAAGCACGTTAGGTGCAAGGGATAGTTGGATTGCACTCAATGCATCCCCTTCAATCTTCTCCTTGTCGGGAGCTGATATATCCTTAGGATACTTTCCGTCAATAGCATGGATTGAACCTTCCCTCCGCAGTAACGCCATCATCTGGAGCTTCCAGATATTGAAGTTGTTGCATCCACTGAATCTATCAATTTCAAACTTTATGGAACTCATCTTTGCTTGTTCTTCCTCTTTGGATTGTTAAAGAATCATGTTGCTCTGATACCAATTGTTAGCGGAAATATAAAAGAAAGAACACAAGATTTAACGTGGTTCGGATCAAAATAATCCTACGTCCACCAGAGAAAAGTTGCCTTTTTATTTTTAACAAAGGAAGGGAGAGTTCCCAATTACACTTAAGAGAATTTCTCTTTTAACTCTCTACTCACTACAATGTATTGTATTATTTTTGGGATGGTTTCTACAAATGAAGGAGTGCATCTATTTATAGAGGTAAAGATCTCCTCTTGATGTCATTGGTGACATCAAACTACCTCCTCTTGATGTCATGGGTGACATCAAAGGAGGAAGCTTTCTCCTAGCATCCACACCAACTCTTTCCACCAACTCTTCCAATTGGCATGTCATTGTTGACTAAATATAAACCAACACTTTCATCATTCATCCAGTCTTGGTTCCGATCTTTGGGTATATTCGGTCTCACTCGAGCCAATAACAAGTAACGTCGTTCTTCGCTAGAAATCAAGGGTAACTTTATCCTCGAATTTAACCGTGTACAATGTTAAACGCCGAAAAATTAAAGTTCTACTCTCACATTCATTTGAACTCAATGTCTTTGTTTTAGCTTAATGTCTGATCATCAAGAAATATCGTGAGATGGACGAAAAATCCCCCCATCTTAATCAATGATTTTGGGTGGTTTGAGATTAGCGAAATAAAAAAACTCTTACTCCCTCAGTTTCATTTTAAATAAGGGTTTTTATCACATTTTTTGCAAATAGCTTTTTATATATTATGAATTGTTCGTTATTGTAATTTATAAAAAAATTATTTCAAAAGTTTTAAAATTCTACGGGTAAATTCTCGCTAAAAGTTAGTGACTTTGCCTCTCGTACTCCGGAAAGGTTTATGTAAACTGGCACTGGGGAATATTAACGAAAGATTCTCCTTTGATAGATCTTGCTCGACAAGAATCCAAATGAGTTGGCATAAATGGTACCAAATGAATAAAAATGAAAACTCAAAGTCTTGACTCTTCAAACTAGCCGTACAAGTGCCCTTCTCCCTTCTAAGGCACTAATACATCACATGCATTCCTTCTGTCTTCCAATAACCTTTTCTCATAAAAAAAGTTAAAAGAGTTTTCTTTGTTTGGGTTTATTCACTCGATGTCTAATACCTGTATGTATTTGAGCCCGATGATATTCGGATTCGCATTATGTAAAGTCCATTAAGGAGGAAAAGTCTCTAACAGAATTTTTTCCATACTCATGGCTCGAAATCGAAATCTTTGATTAAAGGTGAAGGGATCATATCCATCCTACTACAACCCATGTTAGTAAAGTTAAAAATGTTATTAATTAATGTGCACCATGTATTAAAGAAGTAGAAGAAGAAGAATCTCCAATGGTCAAGGAATGGTTCATCTCACAAGCCTTGGCATCAGCAATTGATCAACACCATTCTTTCATTCTTTTGCAGATCGCACTTTTTATTTTTTAAGTGAGTTTCCAGGTGGAACCTGGGTTTTGCATTGATCATAGGAGGGGTACAATTGAGTAGGGTTTACAGATCGCACTTTTTATGTGAAATAAAATGTGAGATTGTGCACTAATGTGGAGAGTAAAACTTGACCGCTACTTCAATAAAACAACATTAAATTAAGCTACTTTTGTTTCATGGCTTAGTATGTCGGGGGCATAGATTCTCCTACTTTTCAATACTATAAAATAAAAATTCACTTCTTAATTTTATATATTTATTTTTCAGTTAGACCAATATAATCATGGATGGCACTTCGTGCGAATTTAATGCTCGGCTGTAGTCTGCACCTTGTCCATCGATCTTTTTCTGTCCTTTTGGTTTTATAAAATGATTTCATGTTTTAACTTACCATTTGAATAAAACAAATGATCTTAATATACTAATCTCTTGTGTTATTATTAGTTATTACTATTCTCCTGTAAAAAGATCATATAACTAAAATAACATCTTATGATGGCGTAAAAAACCAAATCTTCCTTTCATATGTTTTCCACTCTTTATAATTAAGACTAAATTAGTACTCGTTCAGTTCCAATTTATGTGATGTTGTTCGGATTTTAAAAGTTAAATTTCTTAATTTGAACCACAAATTCAGACATAGTTCCTTAAGTTATTTGAAATAAAAGTTACATATATAAAAACTATATGAAAAGTATCATAAATTACAATAATTAATAATTTAAAATATTTAAAAGAATATAAAAATATTACGATAAAATAACTCGTTTGACCCTCAAAATTAAAACTCGTCACATAAATTAGGATTGAGAGAGTAAAATATAGAAATAGGAAACCTATGCAATATTTCTATTTAGAAATTCTTCCCTAGTTCCCATAATAGTTTGGTAGCTTTTTGGTCAAAGCAATAGGAAACTCATGAGCTTAGGTCCGGTAGATGTTTGACTCAAAGATATTGGAACCTTTTTGAACAAATTAATCAAAAAAAATGAAGGGATAAATCTTACCTAAGTATAATAATCTCTAGAATAAAAGGTATACGAGGTGAATACACTGGGTAATATTTCTTGACCTTATCAAGATGAAGGATCGAGCAATGATGATATTAATCGTTTATCTAAGCAAGTGTTACAACGAATGTTCTTCGTTGGAGAAGCCGAAAAAAGAAGCTTACAAGGTTGTTTCTACGCTGAATATAAGGGGCAAACCCCTTCTAAGCCCTAAAAGACAAATTATGGAGAATATTCGAAAGAATATTCCTGCTGCCTCCTAACGGACCTACACTACTATAAAAGTTGTACAGTCTCTTGTTCGATTATCTGTCATCCCCTACAGGATGTCGAGCTACGAGGATCTCGTCGCTTGTCGTATTCATCAACGGTCGTGGTCGTCCAAATTTGGACCCATACAGTTAGTCCCTCCGCTTATCGAGGTTGCAACTCGATGCTTTCTCGATGAGCGGACGCCGCTCGCTCTTATGGAGAAATTTGGTCTTATGAAGCACCACAGTTTTGCCAATAATGGGAAGTCTACGTGCTCAAGAAGATACCGGATAGTGTATTTTATCAGGAAATGACGTCATCTCCACGTGCATCATCATTATGCGTGTTTTCGAGATAGGGGTTGAGAGCTTGTCGCTTCGATTTCAGTGCCACTCTGCAACCTTCCACTTCGATTCTGGTGCCATCCAATCCTATAAATAGGCGGAGGGTTTGTTTTTTCAAAAGCTATTGGCCATTTCATTTCTGGTTATCCTTTCTCATTCCTCCCGAGTTTGTTCTAGCAACTTTCTGTTTCTTCTTCTCTCATTCTTCGTTCACAACCTTCTCTATTGTTTTAACACCTTTTCCATCGAAGAATTGCCTAGAACACACCGATCTCATGAGGGGGTTTCTGAGGCCGCCCCGTTGTCCGTGGCGCTCCCCTATGGTGGTGAGGAGGGTGATAGTTTTCCCACCGTGGAGGAGTTGCTGCCGAGACACCCCAGTTCTCGAAGCGACTTCCTCAATGATCTTCCTCCTACTCCTACTCCCATGCTTTCTTAAACGAAGCAAGTTCATATCGATGCTCTCCGTACAAAGTATAGTATCCCGCTCATGTTGATATGGTTCCAGCGGGAAGGGACTTCGTGAAAATCCATAGGCCTGGGTATTGTGCTTTTTATGAGTACCCCTTCGTGATTGGTCATTCCTTCCCTCTTCTATCATTAGCGGAAGAGTTGTGTTGATTCTACCAAATTTGTTCGGCGCAGCTTTTGTAGACATGTAATTTTTGATTCGCACAGTTTTAAAGTTAATTTTAGTATTTTTATGTTTTAAAATATCTACTTGGATTATTATGTAATTTTAGCCTATTTTATTTTTAATTTCAATTCAGAAAAAATCAAAAAGAAAAAAAAAAAGAGAAAGTCTCAATTTATCTTATTAGATATGTTTGTTTTTTTTTATTTAAGTTTATTAGTATTTTTATAGTAGTTTTATGCTAAGTTTGCCGCGGTTTTTATATATTTTTATTTTTAGTATAATCCTTGAACAATACCAAAAAAATAAATACACACACAAACACACACACACACACACACACACACACACACCCTATTTTATTCTAATATAATCATTGAAAAATACAAAAATAGTTTCATATTTTATCTTATTTCTATTTATTTTAGGTTATTAATATTTTTATAGCAATATATTTTTGTTTTTACCATGATTTTCACTTTTATTTTTTGAATATAATAATTTATATAAAAATGATATATAGAAAATATAGTTTCATAGTATGATATATTTTACTTTAATTAGTCATAATTAATTTTAAATCATTTTTAAGAAGAAAGGTTCAACTTTTTATAGTTAAAGCCCCAATTTGATAGCCCAAAATCGGACAACCTAACCAGCACCAAAGGCCCAATTTCGGGAATTTTGAAGCCCAAATCGGACAGCCCACATCCCCCACTAAACCCGCCCCAAATAACCCTCTGACCCGCCCCATCCCCCTATTTGTATCCTAGACTTCCATCCCAATTAATCTAATGGCCAGCATTAATTCCACCAATCATATAAAACCGTAATATTTCCCAAACTCTAAACCTAAATCCCAACCCAAATCGTC
The DNA here is from genome assembly GCF_000715075.1 of Nicotiana tabacum. Lineage (NCBI taxonomy): Eukaryota > Viridiplantae > Streptophyta > Magnoliopsida > Solanales > Solanaceae > Nicotiana > Nicotiana tabacum. The sequence goes on from NC_134085.1 coordinate 156,746,325, forward strand.
GCCCCCCTTTTCCAACCTCTGCCCGCGTCCCTTGCCACTCTAACTTGCCGGAAAACTCAACAAATCGGCCGAGTTAACTCACATTGTCCCCTCATGCCCCCCCCCCTCATCATTAGGATTTGATTCTACGCGTTTTCTTCCTATTTCTCATTTTTCGGATTTCTCTCTTAGGCGAAAATAGGAAAAATGAGGTGCGTAGGATTGAGTTGCACTCGATCTACTCCCTCCATTTCTCTTATCTCACCAACAGAAGAGATTTTCTGATTTTGGTTTTGATTTTCTGAGAATTTCGTGGGGATTTTCAGATTTTTGAAGGGTTTTTGCGATTTCTTGCAGAGGAAGGAGAGAAGCTTAGAGAGATGGCTATATATTTGGGTCTGGAGAGAGATTGAAAGAGAGAAAAAAAAGAGAAATCAGAAAAAAATCGGAGGAAAAGTTCTAGGGTTTTGGTTCTGATTTACAATCTTCATCTTCTACTTTCAGTTCTCATCCAGATAAAACATTAGAGTTTTCTATTAGCTCTTCTTCTGATTTTTGAAACAGAAAACACACACATAAAAAAATAATATCAGTTGCTTGATTTGGGTTTCAACCATGGATTGCATCTGAGGTGTAACGAAGGGTTAATTCGTTTAAGTTGCCGATTCGAGGTTCTGGATTTCGGTTCTTGTTGTTGAATTTGTAGTTGTATTTTGAGCATTTGATTTTGTATTGGCACGTCTCATTTTCCGGATATCGAATTTAATTGAAAGCTTCAAATTTCAGGTCCGCTTCTTTTCTTCTTATTTATGTTTTGGTCGGATCCAAATATGATTTGAGCCAAAGGTAAATGGGATTGGGAAATTGATAATTTATTTAGCTATCAATTGAATGCTAATATGAACCAATTTAGCCGAGGTTTATGAGAATTAGTTTGCGTAGTTTTCCTTTACATGTAGGTATGCGTGGATCCTCTAAGTGCTTGAAGCATTGTTCTAGTACTAAATCTGTTGGAGCTTCATTGTGAGTGAACCAAACTGAGATTGCTTCTTTTTCCTGTTGAAATATTTAATAAGTTAATGCTTTGCATGTTGATTTGCCGGAATGCTTACAGCCTCTTCTTACTGTTTTGTGTGTATTCCAGTGCGAATTTCATTTAAATCTTCATGCTCATTGTTCTTCATCGCTAACTTATAGCGTGAACATGTATCCAAAGCAGTTTATGGATTTGAGTACAACTAAAATTTCCAGTAGAGATATTACGTTCAGAAGGTGCATCTCTAGTTTGTTTGTAAAATCCATCAGTTTTGCTGACTGAGAGCAACAATATTCATGTTTAATGTGATGTTTCATATGTCATACTTTGTATTTTCTTCCTGTATGTATCATCACTGGTAATATAAGTTTATTTGATATCCTGAATTTTGAAGAGCATGTTGTAGCTAGTCAATAACTTACAGTACATGTTTTAAAGTTGGCACCCCTGATGCATTTGTTTAAAATTCTCGGTCACCTTTGATTGATTTGGGATCATGCTCACCTCAGTTCTGGCTGTTAATAAATTGATAAGTATCCGAGCATGAAATCCAGATTTGTGTTTAATATTTGTCCTGATGCAATAGTTTGTGGTATATTGGTTAGCATGTTCCAGTTGGTTTGTCAATTTATTTCATGTGATTGTGAATTTCCATTCCATGTTTTGGAGTTTGCATCCCTGGCATCTCTCTTAATTTTAATCTTTGTCTGATTAGTTGGTATCTTTGAATGACTTTTTGGTTCTTTGGTAGTCTCGTTAGATATTGAGCTTGTTTTCACATGAAATAGTGTAAGATTCAGCTAGTTGATTGTTCTTCGAAATTGTCATGGGTTAATGGGAAAAGTTAAGTCTCTTATCATATGTGGATCCCTCTCTCATTTCTTTATTGCTATTGGTGTTCACGTTTCTATGTGCTAGATGGCTATTTCATTTGGTTGGATAATATCTGTTTGGACGATTGTTGAATTGCGGGCAGGGGAGAATGACCAAAGCCCATCAGTAATTAATTGTTCTCATATTTTAGGATCGAGCTTGGTCAAATGCATGAAATAAGAAATTAAGAAGGAAGTGATTCATTTTATTCATTTCACTTTTATTACATCATTCGTTAGGAGTATGTTTAGGCCGACTACACTCGGGTAGGCAAGTCGTAGGATCTTGTTAGTTTTGAGGTGAGAGCTTGTTCCCTTAGTTAAATTTATCCGGAGAATGCCCCGAGGGATTTGTATATATTTATTTTCAGGGGTACGCCACAAAGTGAATGTAAAGGGAGGCCAAAAGTGGAAACTTGTAGTATTTTGTTTTTTCCTTTACTTAGGTGGGGGACGACCTCGAGCCTCTTGTGTGTTTATTTTTCTTTTTCTGTGTTTTCTACCTCAATTGAATACTTTAAAAGCCAACTAGATCGAGTATGCAACCGTGACTTTCACGGGACTTGGGGAGAGCCTAGCACCTTCTTCCCGAGTCAAATGAACCCCCTTACCCGAATCTTTAGTATGGACTTGGTTTTAGAGTCTGAAATGTTTTAAAAGGAAAAATTATTTAAAAAAACGGTGACCTGGAATACCGAAATCAAAGTCAGGTGGCGACTCTGAGTTATTTCCTTTTGAACATAATTTTGTCACTTTCTAATTGAAAACCTTTTTGAGCTTTACTAAATCTTTTTATTTATTTAAGAGGGTTAGTGAGGTTTGTTAAAAAAGGGGTGTGACATCTCTGGCGGCTCCGCTGAGGAGGGCGGATTCAAGCTAGTACTTGATTTTGTTGGCTTTTAGAATATTTGGTTGAGGTTTTTATGTTTTTCATTAGCTTTACTTAATTTTTATTATGTTTTTATATTTTGTTATTTGCTAGTTGTTTATGTGTTTACAGTTTTTGCTTTATGTGTTTATTGCTTTATAACTATCATCATATGCATTACCCGGTCAATTCTTTCTGCAACAAGTCTCGGAGTACGCATCGCATACACGAACTCTTCGTTGAGTCACCCTTGTTTAGGAGGAGGGGCCGTCGGACGTATGGAGTGGGTGGAAAGCTTGAGCAGCCACCATCGACCATACGCTCCCCCGAATTGCCTTGTTAGTGAACCCCAAACTTAGGTCAGCCTTTAGGTCATTTTTAATTGCATCATGTCATTTAGACCTAGTAGGGCTCGATCCCAGATATCGTGTCCCTTTGTAGAAAGTCTGTCCAAATTTTGTCAAAATGGGCTTGTGACCCAAAATGACATTTAATCATCCTTTGTGCTAAATGTTGCATCTGTGAGGGTAAAAAGGTCATTTAGCGGACCGATGTCTTGGAAAGAAGGGTGAAAAATGAAGCAAGTAGGGCCTACTCGCATCTTTCTTTCATAGTTTTTCAAAAAAAAAATTGATGGAAAATGAAAAAGATTCAAAAAAATTCAAAAATTCTAAAAAAAGAAAGAAAAAGAAAATCCAAAAAAGATTTTACACATTTCCATTATTTTCCAAAATATTCAAAAAAAAGAAGAGAAAAATAGAATCCAAAAAGATTTTACATTTTTCATAATTTTCCAAAAATTCAAAAAAATGAAAAAGAAAATCCAAAAGTTTTTACATTTTTCGTCATTTTTCGAAAAGACAAAAAATATAGTTTTTTCAAATTAGTTGCATCTTCCCGAACTACGCGAACCTGATTCTTATCTTCCGAGGCGGGATACGTCGGTAACCCACATAGGTTCCGGTCTTCCTAGTAGGTCCTAGGTTCTTGGCTTCTGGGGTCGTAGCCAAATCTTGTATGTATAGCCATATTTGACCACATCGGTCGTTTTTGTAAAAATATGAGCATTTCTCTCAAAGCAGTTTGTTATCTCCTGTCTTAAAGCCCTGAGTCTACAATAAAGAGTTCTCTCAATTCTAAGGTTCATTCCTGTCAAATTTGCATGTCTAGCCACTTTTGGCCGCATCGGCCATTCTTGCAAAATAGGGTTATTTTCGCAAAAGTGGTTCAATTACCCATGTCTTAGGATCTTGAGTTTCAACTCGGTTTCATATCACTTTAAGGTCCATCCATGTCGTGTTTGCGTCCCTAGCCACATTTGGCCATATCGGCCATTTTTGCAAAAAAGAGTCAATTTCCGCAAAGTAATTTTTAAGGCCATGATCGTTGGGATGTTGGAGTCATGTAAGCTTTAAATGGAGTATTTTCATGCATTAGAGGTCAACTTTTTCAAGTTTGCACTAATAGTCACTTTCAGCCACTTAGGCCAATCTGCAAAATATAGCCTAATTGTGTCTTGCATTTGTCCACTAGGAAATGTTGTTATGTCATGTAGTGTCCCGAGTCGCTAACCATATTCTCTTCGTTCAGGTATGGACCCGCGATCCAAAGTGTTGATGGTAGTAAAGATTCCCAGGAAATTGATCAAGTGGTGGAAAATATTTTCATCGTTAGAGCAACATGAGTTAATGCAGAAATTGGGCACCCAAACTTCTCTTCTTGATACCACACCTCGCCCAGACTTAGTGAAGGTGTTGCGGACTTATTGGGATTCCCAAAATTTGATTTTCAGATTTGGAGAGTGTGAGACGACTCCTACCTTGGCGAAAATGTCTGGTCTCACTCGTTTAAGCTATATAGGGAAGGACATGATACTTCCCCGAGACCACTCTAGGACAAGATTCCTCAGCGACCTGGGCCTGAAAGATAATAAGCATTTAAAATGTCTCGAGCAGTCCTGGATATCCTTGGATTATTTGTTTGCTATATTTGGACCACAGGATAGTTTTGACGTCTTTTGGGATGAGTTCTGCACAACCAAGGCAAAGTGGCAAAGACGTCGCCTCGAAGCTTTCATCCTTTCTTTGTTGGGATTATTAGTTTTTCCATTAGATGAGAGACATATTAGCACCCATCTTCATTCAGTGGTAATGGCACTATTCAATGAGAAGCAACACAAAACCGTTACCGTTGTGCCGATGATCTTAGTAGAGCTGTATCGAGCCCGGAGTGAGGTTATAGGAGGTGTCAGATATTGAGGGAAGTAACCTTTTCCTACAACTGTGGATGATGGAGCATTTGCACACCGCTTCCTTACTTTGTCCCATCGACCGTGCCTTGAGGGATCGGGTGGTATGCATCGAGCGTAGGATAAAATCTCCTAAGTTTACATACCCAGTAGGCGTCACGGCTTGGATTGAGTTCCTTGGTTTGAGGACAAATGGGAATGTTTTGTGGGCTTACCTTTGGATGATATCTTGGTAGGGTGCCTCATGCAGCCTTTCGTGATGCTGATAGGATTCAAGTGTGTCAGGTCGTACACTCCCGTTAGGGTAATGCGGCAGTTGGACAGAAGATAAGAGGAAACTCCAACTTTGAATCTTCGGAGGCACATCATGAATTTTAGCAAAAAAGCGGTTGAAAAAATCAAGTATGTGCAATACTGGAACAATGCAAAGAAGATGAAGAAAAATACATTAGTAGAGGACGTTGGCAGGCCCGAGTGTACTCAAGAGTACTTGATTTGGTTACAGTCCGTCCCGCCAGGGGTCAACACCCTATTGCCAGCACAACTTAGGGGTCGGGCAGTTCAAACAGATGATTTTGAGGAGGCATCGGACCAAGATCCCTAGGATAAGCTTGAGTTGATAAAGTCTCAGTTAGCGGGATTTGCAGCAAACGTGGAGCAACATGGCCAGTGTCACACCTCCTTTTTCCGCCCTCGCGAGGGGCGAAGGAGTTTTTTCCAATTAAAGGACAATCGAAATGGGATTTGTTTATTTATTTCAGAGTCGCCACTTGGGAGATTTAGGGTGTCCCAAGTCACCAATTTTAATCCCGAATCGAGGAAAAGAATGACTCTGTATTACAGTCTGTGAACCAGAAATCCGGATAAGGAATTCTGTTAACCCGGGAGAAGGTATTAGGCATTCCCGACTTCCGTGGTTCTAGCACGGTCGCTCAACTATTATATTTGGCTTATTTATCTAATTTTTTAACAATTAAGAACTTATATGCAAATTAAACTTTGACCCGCCTTTATCATTATTGTTATTATTATTATTTTATACAAGAATTGCAACGTCGTGAAAACGCATCTTGAATCACGCCACAACCAGTGTACACATGATTTGTTGACGCATTTTGACTCCGCCAAGATTGGGATTTGGGTTACATAAATGCACACCCATATTTAAGAAAATACCCTTATTAAATACGCGCCTAAAGACTACGCGTTGCTATACTTTTAGGTAGGACCGTGAAATTTACTAAACCGCCCATCCCGGGATCCAAGTATTTTTTTTAAAAAAATAAATAAATAAGATTGGATAACCCTGCAAATTTTGTATTGTTTATATTTATTTATTTTTTAGCGAAATCCTCCTTTATTTTATGAATATCTTAAAATGACTACATTTTTATATTATTAAGTTTATCTATAAATATAAAATCAATCTCTACATACTTAAAAAATAACATATTAAATACTGGTTTAAAACAAATATTAACGGAAAGTAATATTACTAAAATTCTAATTATAAATACAATGGAATTGTCAAATAATTTTTTTTTAAAAAGTAACTAATTATCCCATAGCCGGATTAAAATCATGTTGTTAGATGACTTGAGCTATTGAAATGAATTATTTACAAATACTGGAAATTAGAAACAATCTTGATTACTAATCCGTATTTCTAAAAATTAATTAATTTAACCTTAACTAACCTTGTTTTAATTCAAATCATGTCCTAATACTTGATTTGCAAAATCAATTTAAACCCATGTTTTAACTAAATTTAGTTACATGATTTTGATTAACTTAATGTTGGCGATATTAACACCCTTATAAATAGTGAACTTAATCAATTTTGCCAAAACTGATTTCATAAAGTCATTTTTATGTTATTTTCTTCTCATTCTAATTATTAGACTGATTAATCAATAATAAACCTGCTTAAATATATACTACCTAATAATCAGGTTAAAGCAAAACATTATTTAGTACATCGCTACAATATGTCTAGTTATGTAAAACGACGGCGATTTACAGAATAATAATACATAAAATAATCTAAATACAATTAATAAAAAAAAGAAAAAGCTAAATTAGAAATTTAACATTCCATTCTTCATTTCAGCTTACAAAATGCTAAAATTACAGTGGTGTACCTGGTATTGCCAATGTAAGAAAAGAAAGTCAGCAACGTAATACGTAACACAACAACAACAAGATTAACCAGCAATCCAGTCCACAGAAATCCCAGTGATAGATTTGAAAATCAAGATAAAAATCCGGAAACAACGATAACAAACAACGGACAGAAGCCAAGGGAATCTTTTCCGATTTGAAAGACTAATCAATGTTTAACCTTTTTTCTGAACTTGTATATCAGAATATTTATCAGGTGTATACTACTCTCTCTTTTAATTTTGAGCTCTTTTTATTTTTGTATTTTTCTTTTTTGAAAGTCTTAATATTTTTTCGGAATTTTTCTTTCTCTCTCTTTAATCTTCAGCCCTCTTTTTTCTCTATCTCTCTCTCTCTTCTCTATTCTTTTTTCTGTATTCTCTCTTGTATTCTCTCTATCTTCTGTATCTTTTTTTTTCCCTAAAATCTGATTCAAGTCCTTCATTTATATCCCATCCCAAACCCTTTAATCAATTAATAAAACAACCACTTTCTCCTACCAAACCCATTATCTTCCCACTCATCCCCCTTTTAATCCCACTACCTAATGTTTTGTTCCCCACTACATTAAATAAATATATCAAACCCCAACCCATTACCTCTTGTCCCCCATGCCTAACATAAACAATTATATCACTCACACCCCATTACATTTTGTCCCACATGCTTAACATAAACAATTATATCACCCACACCCCATTACATTTTGTCCCCCATGCTTAACATAAAGAATTATTCAAAATGTTCAATTACCAAACTACCCCTCCGACCTTATTGCAATTACCATTTTACCCCCATCAGCTATAACCAATCAATTAATCAAACTCAACCAAAATATAGCCAATAAGACCAATTTCTTAAACAAACTCAACAACAAACCATATGAACACAGATGAATCATTCAACTTCAAATTAATGGAAATAAATTAACCATATTGGGAACAAATCCTGGTTAACTTAGACCAAAAATGGATGGGCAAGGACACAACAAAATTTACAACACAATACATGATTCAAACTAAATCAACAAATCAAAAACAAAACATAAACTCACATTAAATCACTGGATTAAAAACGAACTTCAAACAAAGATGAACATGAATTAAATCTATTTTAAACAACAAACATGACGGATTCAAACGATTTAACCAACGTTAACAATTTCTGAAAAAAATACATAACACATGAAACAAACTGAAGAAATAATTAATTAAATTTCAATTTGCATCTAACAAACATTAAACTAACAATTTCACATGAACAAACTGAAAAATTAGCAAAACAATGAACACGAACAACAAACATTTCCCGATTTTAGATTTGAGAATATAAAAACGAAATACGGACAAAAGTAAAACTCAAAACCCACTAACCGGATCGAAACAACGACGAACTTGAACGGAAACAAATCTGCCCGGAAGCTTTGAAACTAAAATAACTCGAACCTGCCCGAAATTTTTGTATGTTTTCCGGTTGATTTTAGATGATGAAGCAGCAACGTTTGGTCGTAGCAGAAGCAACAGAAATGAGCTGGAAGCGAGTGGTCGTCGAGGAAGGCAGTGGTCATTCATGGCTATAGTAGAAGCAACAGTGGGTTCAAAGGAGATGGAAAAGATGAAACGAAAGCAGAAGCAGCAACGTGGTCTGCTTGGTTGATGACGAAGCAGTGGCGACGGGGTGGCTTCGAACCAGCTGCTCGATAGGCATCAGCAGTAGAAGAAGCAGACGATGAAGCAGAAGTAGCGACGAAGCAGACGACGCAGTAGCAACTTATGGAGAAGATGCAGCGGCAACCATGGGAGCTCGAGTTTGAGCTCGATGAAGCTCGTCCATGTCTGGTCGTAGCAAAAGCAAGCAGCAGCACGACGGAACAATAGCGGGCAGCAGCAAACACAGCAATGGCGGAGCAGCAGCAGCAGTCCGGGTTGTTTGGACGTAGCAGAAGCGACAATGGAGAAATCGAACATGGAGCTCGACGAAGAAGGCAGCCATGGGAGCTCGGGCTCGACGACGAAGACGAAGAGGATGAGGCAGCAACAGTGGTCAACGTCGTTGGTTCGAAGGCAGCCATGGATGTGTATGTTTTGGAGCTTTGGGGAAGATGAAGAGAAAGAAGGGGGGGGGGGGGGGCGGATAGTTTGGTGTTAGGTTTTTAGGGTTTTTTCTTTTGTTTTGTTTTTTTGAAATGCAAGATAGGGGGGTGTTGGGTCTTTTGGGTTATGGACCGAGTCGACCCGGTTTGAAATGGACCGGGTCATGGGGAAGGTTGGACAATTTTTTGGGCTTGTGGTTTGAAATTGAAGAAGAGGCCCAATTCCGATTTTCTTTATATTTTTGCTCTCTTTTCTTCTTTTATTTTTCTAAAACTAAATTATAAAAATACTTAAATTATTATTAAGAACTAAATTAAGTTATAAAAGCGCAAATTAACTCCCAATAACAATTAACGCACAATTAAGTAATAATTAAGCATAAAATTGTATATTTGGACATTAAATGCTAAAAATGCAAAAGATGCCTATTTTTGTAATTTTTAGTTTTTGTAAAACAAACTTAATTAGTAACAATTGTAGAATTAAATCCTACATGCATAATGCGACATATTTTTGTATTTTTTTATTAATGTAACAAATAAACATGCACAGACAAATACAAATAATTATCCAAAAATGTCACAAAAATTCTCAAAATTGCACACCAAGGAAAATCATTTTATTTTGAACTTTTTGGGAGTAATTCTCATATAGGGCAAAAATCACGTGCTTACAGCTGCCCCTCTTTGCCCGAAGACACGAAGGGTTTTCGTGCAAAGATAAAGTGAGCGATTTTTGCCCATCCGAGTACTCCGTGTGAAGCATTTTTTGAAAAAGATTTAACCGAACCTTTGCTTCAAAGGTTTCCTACATATCCCTGGCTAAAGGGGAATCAGGTTAATGTAGTTCGGGAAGTTTTGGTAGCTGGGACTACCACGGGATTGCAAGGTTACTACTGTTGCATGCTATTACCACTGCTTACCGATCTCCTTGTTACACCGTGCTTAAAAGAAAACAAGAAGCTAGGCTAGACTGCAATTTGTTCTTGTTGCCTTGCTTTCTTGTCGGCTTGTGTTTCCTCCGGTGCTTTTCTTCCGTGAATTTGGGGATGACACTGGCCTTTTACTTTTCTGAATACCAGTTTTCATCATTTTACTCGGTCCGCTGGGGATATGGCTTTCTTCATTAAGCTTTTCGGCGGTTCCTCTGGGGATACAACTCTCTTCATCAGATTTGTTATGATGGGCATGATTTAATGTTCACATGCCACTTCTTTCAAAATGCGTCTTTTCTTCCTTTTGACATATGCACTTTAGTTTGTGCTGGGACCTCTTGTTGCAACCTTCTACTTCCCGGTGCTGGGGATTTTTATTGTTTCCTGCTGGGGATTCCTGTTGTAACCTTCTGCTTTACTGCCTTCTGACTTGATCTTGAAATGTATTCTTCTGTTGTATGGGCGGGCTCCCAACTTCAACACTTGAAAAGTAAAGACTGAAATGTATTCCTCTGTTCTTATGGGCGGGCTCCCAACTTCAATACTTGAAAAGTAATACTGAAATGTATTCCTCTGTTATATGGGTGGGCTCCCAACTTCAACACTCGAAATGAAAAGACTAATGTATTCCTCTATTCTTATGGGCCGGCTCCCAACTTCAATACTTGAAAAGTAATACTGAAATGTATTCCTCTGTTCTATGGGCGGACTCCCAACTTCAACACTTGAAATGAAAAGACTAAAATGTATTCCTCTATTATATGGGCGGGCTCCCAACTTCAACATTTGAAATGAAAAGACTGAAATGTATTCCTCTGTTCTATGGGCGGGCTCCCAACTTCAACGCTTGAAATGAAAAGACTGAAATGTATTCCTCTGTTCTTTGGGAGGGCTCCCGACTTCAACATTTCTTTGGGCGGGCTCCCAACTTCAACATTTGAAATGAAAAGACTGAAATGTATTCCTCTGTTCTATGGGCGGGCTCCCAACTTCAACACTTGAAATGAAAAGACTGAAATGTATTCCTCTGTTATATGGGCGGGCTCCCAACTTCAACATTTGAAATGAAAAGACTGAAATGTATTCCTCTGTTCTATGGGCGGGCTTCCAACTTCAACAACAACTTTAAAAATAAAATGTCATTCCTTTCTTTAGGTTGGCGAGATTTCAACAACTTTTAAAAATAAAACGTCTTTCCTCTCTTCAGGCGGGCTCCTGACTTCAACAACTTTAAAAAATAAAACGTCTTTCCTCTCTTTAGGCGGGCTCCTGACTTCAACAAACAACTCTGAAAATAAAACGTCTTTCCTCTCTTCAGGCGGGCTCCTCACTTCAATAACAATTTTGAAAAATAAAACGCCATTCCTCTCTTCAGGCGGTCTCTTGACTTCAACAAACAACTTTGAAAATAAAACGCCTTTCCTCTCTTCAGGCGGGATCCTGACTTCAAATAAACTACTTTTAAAATAAACGTCATTCCTCTCTTCAGGCGGGCTCCTGACTTCAACAACAACTTTAAAAATATAACGCCTTTCCTCTCTTCAGGCGGGCTCCTGACTTCAACAAACAACTTTGAAAATAAACGTCATTCCTCTCTTTAGGCGGGCTCCTGACTTCAATAACAACTTTAAAATAAAAATGCCATTCCTTTATTTAGGTTGGCGAAATTTCAACAACTTTTAAAAATAAAACGCCTTTCCTCTCTTCAGGCGGGCTCCTGACTTCAACAACAACTTTAAAAATAAACGCCTTTCCTCTCTTCAGGCGGGCTCCTGACTTCAAACAAACAACTTTTAAAATAAACGCCATTCCTCTCTTCAGGCGGGCTCCTGACTTCAACAACTACTTTGAAAAATAAAACGCCTTTCCTCTCTTCAGGCGGGCTCCTGACTTCAACAACAACTTTAAAAATAAAACGCCTTTCCTCTCTTCAGGCGGGCTCCTGACTTCAACAACTTTGAAAATAAAATGTCATTCCTTTCTTTAGGTTGGCGAGATTTAAACAACTTTAAAAATAAAACGCCTTTCCTCTCTTCAGGCGGGCTCCTGACCTCAACAACAACTTTGAAAAATAAAATGCCTTTCCCCTCTTCAGGCGGGCTCCTGACTTCAATAACAACTTTGAAAATAAAATGCCTTTGACAATCATTTATGAAACATATATTTTGGCAATGTTCATACAAGCAGGACCACTCGGGTCCTGACTTCAAACAAACAAATTTTAAAATAAACGACATTCCTCTCTTCAGGCGGGCTCCTGACTTCAACAACAACTTTAAAAATAAACGCTTTTCCTCTCTTCAGGCGGTCTCCTGACTTCAACAACAATTTTGAAAAATAAATGCCTTTCCTCTCTTCAGGCGGGCTCCTGATTTCAATAACAACTTTGAAAAAATAAAAATGCCATTCCTATGGGTAAAACAAACTTAGGAGGAAATATCTCTCCTATGGGTAAAACCAAACTTATGAGGAAATGCCTCTCCTATGGGAAAAAACAAACTTAGGAGGAAATGCATCTCATATGGGTAAAACTAAACTTAGGAGGAAATGCCTCTCCTATGGGTAAAAACAAACTTAGGAGGAAATGCATCTCCTATGGGTAAAAACAAACTTTAGGAGGAAATGCATCTCCTATGGTTAAAAAATAAACTTAGGAGGAAATGCCTTTCCTATGGTAAAACTAACTTAGGAGGAAATGCCTCTCCTATGGGTAAAACAAACTTAGGAGGAAGTGCATCTCCTATGGGTAAAATAACTTAGGAAGTGCGTCTCCTATGGGTAAAATGAACTTAAGAGGAAATGCATCTCCTATGGGAAAAAGAACAAACTTAGGAGGAAATGCATCTCCTATGGGTAAAAAACAAACTTAGGAGGAAATGCATCTCCTATGGGTAAAAAACAAAATTAGGAGGAAATGCATCTCCTATGGGTAAAAATAAACTTAGGAAGTGCGTCTCCTAGGGGTAAAACTAAACTTAGGAAGTGCGTCTCCTATGGGTAAAACTTCAATGATTTTAAACTAGGAAGTGCGTCTCCTATTAATGAAATCTTAACTTAGGAAGTGCGTCTCCTATGCGTGAACCATTTCCTTCTTCCTGAATTATTTACTTACCTGTGTTGTCTTCCCTCGAAACTGCTGGGGATTATTTTGCTGGGGATGAATTTTCCTTTTCTTCCTTACCCACTCTGGGTTGTCCGACCCTCTTGAAACTTGGTCGAAACTCTGTCGAGGATGCTTCTACATCTCGATGATCTGCTGGGGATAACACTGTGAACTGCTGAGTAACCCTGCTGGGGATAACACTGCTGAGGATAACTCTGCTGAGTAAATATGTTATCTTACTCCTTCCAAAATTACTTCCTTTTAAGTAGGATGTTTCATTCCTCTACAAACTACTTCCCCCTTTTTTTTTGCTTTTTTTTTTTGCATAGCTTCTTCCTTCGAAGACTACCTCCCTTAAGACTCGTTTTGCCTTTCCCCGAAAGGAACCGCTGAGGATACCGATTTTCACCAAACTTGTGTTTGACTCCTCGAAACTGTTGGGGATAACACTGTTGGGGAATTATTTACTTACCTCTTAGGGGATAAAATGTTATCAGCTGGGGATAACGCTGTCGAGGATAATACTGCTGGGGGATTCGGATTCCTTCAGAACTAGTGCTTCACTCTTCGGAAGGCTGTTGGGAATGATACTGGCCTTCTGCATTTTCTGAGCTCAAGTTTCATCCCTTTGTTCTGTCCGTTGGGGAACAACTTCCTCCATTGGAACTTATTATGTTGGGGGCAACACTGGTTCAAAGACCACTTCCCTTGAGACTGGTACTATCCTTATTCTTCCCCAAATGAGTGCCTAACTCCCAGAAAATTTTCTAAATGAAAGGAAAATTTTCTGCCCCAGTTTGATAATATCCCTTGTGGCATGCATTTCTGTCATCAATGCCATTTCCTTTACCTGTTTCAAATCAAACAAAATTTATTAGTTTAAAACGTGGTGGTTGGTTGTGATACTCCTACTGGGATGGTTTTCCCTTTCTCCTTCCTTGCTCTGCGTTCCACAACTTGTTGGGGATGATATTATTTGCTGGGGATAATCCCTTTCTGCTAGGGATATCCCTCTTCTTTTGTGGCATAGCTCGAAGACTGGCATTTCCCCGACCTTGTAGTCTAGTATGAATTTCCCCAAATCATGCTCACTGCTCTCCTTGCTTTGTCCACGGGCCTCGGCCTTGAGGTTTATAACCTTTGATTTTGGCAAGGATATCTCTCTTGACATTCGTCAATCCTTTTGTCAATTCCCTTTTGCTGGGGATATCTTTTTTTGACACTAGCCTCGCACTTGTTCCTTGCTGACTATACCATTTGGATGTACTAGTCAGATCTCATCTTGCATGATTGGAAAGCTGATGGCCTATTTTGAAGTCATTTCCCACTGGTTATGACCAAACAGACTCTACTGGGGAATTTTCTATGAAAGGAGAAAGATAAAAAGGAACAGAATAAAAGACAAAGGAAAAAGATGACTCTTTAACAAAAGAAACTGTAAATAAAAACCTATCAAACGCAGATAACGACTCTAATGGTCATGACATGCACATGTGACTTATCCTCCGTCGTCAATCATCTTTCAAGCTCTTCATTTGGCAATTCCCCATCTGATTCTCAATCTTATTCAACTTGTAGTGCCCAAAGGGTTTTCACTATCAAGCCTCTCTCATTTTGGTTTTTCTCTCAGCTTTCATCGCCTTACGGTGTCCGTAAAGATTTTCACTGATAAGACTCTCTCATTTGTATCACTTTCCAGCTGGGGATTTGGAGTGTTGCCGGTATGACTCTTTCTGTTGGGGATTAGAGTCCTTTCTGCTGTGGAAAGAGTGTTATGTTCACCGGTAAGACTCTCATTTGTCTGACTTGGCATCCTTTGAAGACTGATCAGAAGGTCTTTCTTTGGACCGTAATGTGGGTTTTTGGATAGAGCTATAAAGAAAGGGTATTAAAGGCTCAAAAAACAAATCAGTTTGGGGTTCAAAATTACAACCTTCGGAACCATATTTGTTTACAACAAGCGCAACCCTTGCCCCAGTTTCTTGCTTGGGGATTATTTATTTTATTTTTATTTTTTTTAATTCTTATTACACCATGACCGAACCGTGAGGCGCCTACATATCCTCTTTGAGGAATCAGGTCGAACGTAGTTCCCAATTCCTCTGTCTTCTTCTGACTTTTTTTTTTGGTATTTTTCTTTTCTTTTCTCTTTTTTTTCTCTTTTCTCTTTTTTTCGTTTTGTTGTTTTCTTTTCTTTCTCTCTTTTTTTCTTTTTTTCTTCCATGTTTTGTGTTTCTAACCTGCTGTTACCGATTCCGAATGAGGGGTATGAAAGAAAAATAAATAAGGCTCAAAAGGGGTAACGAAGGATAAGTGTTTAGGTAGCAGAACAAAATGCCTTCGTCATTCCAGTCTTCAAAACATGCCAAGTGCAAACAACATAATTTAAACAAAGATTTGTAGCCTCTTCTGATGGTGCTGGACTTAATTATATTCACATTTGCTTTTCCATTTGTCATTTCTAAAGCACAGTTGGGCGACACTCTCATTCTCATTATTACGAACGACCCTCATGCCAATTTGGCAAATCTTGCTTTTAACGGTTTTCTTTGTGTTTAACTTGCCCTAGTTTCACATGACTCGAGCTCCGAATAACCTCAAACCGTCCTTATTTCCTTTAAATGTTCTGATCACCTTTCCGGGTTTTATGATTAACTTTAAAGACTAGGCCCAAACTGTGTGCGCATGTCATGTCACTGGAATCGATGCTGAACAAAAATGATAAAAGGACTAAACAAAAGATGACTGGAAATAATAAAGGACCAGATTTGCTTTAGACTACCGGTGGAAGGGTTTGAATAACAAGACGAACAAAACAAATCAAAATAAAATCCTAAAACAAACTAGACAAAACTTAAACAAACTGCTATGACAAAACAGAAAGATAAGCGGAAAGATATTGACACAGAACAATATCCGAATTACAATCCTAATAACCCGAACAATAGAAATGATAACAAAATAAGCCACCACAAGCTTCTCTCTTGCTAACCAAGGAACGGAGCGTCCTCCCACTTTATCAAAACTGGCATCTTAGCCATTAAGCTTCGCATCAATACTGCCAAGACTATTACCAGCTTTAATATCATCAACCTCCATCAACAAGTCCCCAATAGGATTCGAGTGCTTCTGTTATCAGGCCTGATCCCCGCAGAGTGTGTATCATGAGGTGCAAGTAAAGGATTCTGCGCGATATTCTGGGTGTCATTGTCCGGCTTACCACAAACCAACCACCTTAACTTTCTTTGCGAAACAAACAGGTTAGAATGGACTCAGTCAGTCCTCATTATTAACAACATCTTTTTTCTTTTTTTCTCTTTTTCGATTTTTTTTTCATTTTTTTTTTTCATTTTTCTTCATTTTTTGTTGTGGTCGAATCTTATGGAGATTGCCTACGTATCATGACCCCGCATGAATCGGACCTTGCGTAGTTCAGACCAAATAAAGATAAACAACAATTTTTTCAATTTTCATATTAAAACAAACTGGGTTTCAAAGGTTTGAAGATGACCTACAAACTCGAAAATCAAACAACCCACATATTCTAATTAAAAGGTTTACAAACTCCAAAAACAAATGGCCAGCTTCCTTTCTCCGTTTGACAAATGCAACCAAACGGTTATTTTTGCAAACGTGGCCCCTTCCAATTTTCACATGAATTTTGAGGTCGGGGAGGATTATTTTATGACACTTTACAAACTTGTCCATTCTTTTACGAAAATAAGCTTTCGACAATTGAAAGATACTCTAAGGCTATTTCGGCAAGAATGGTTTAAGACACTGCCGAAGCTGGCTCGGCTTATTTTGACCAAAAGCCCAAACGGTATTCACCTGACCGCTGACTCTTTGTTTTTTTTCTTTTCAAATTACAATGAAAACCTGGTGTTGCAAACACGGCCCTTCAGTGCCTCGGGGGTGAAGATTTTTAAGGCTGTGTCGGTCAACTGGACAAAAATACTAAACAAGACCCAAAGGTGGTTGTTTATGCAAAGTCAGCCCTCCGGCGTCCCTTTCGGGAACATTCGGCTGTTTATGACAAAACAGCATCACCTGACTTATTTATGATTCTTTTTATCGTTTTTCAAATTAGAAAACTCAATATTGCAAACACGGCCTTTCAACGCCTCGAGGACGAAGATTTTTAAGGCTGTATGGGTCAACTGGACCAAATCTTAAAAAAATGACCCAAAGGTGGCTGTTTATGCAAAGTCGGCCTTCCGGCGTCCCTTTCGGGAACATTCGGCTATATCTTGATAAAACAGCGTCACCCGACTTCTTTATGACAAAATTAAAATTTGACATGTTTATTTTTATTATTATTTATTTGTTTTTGGCTTTTTAGCATATTAAAATTTTTTATTTATTTATTGGTTTTTGGCTATTTTAGCAAAAGGTGGGGTTGGACCCGATGAGGGTTGCCTACGCATCTCACATCCGGTGAGAATCAAACCCGTGTAGTTCGGATAGATCATGAATAAGTAAATGAACTAATTTTTTTTTTTTATTCTTTATAAAGAAGAAAGGGAGCATTTTTGCAAAAAAGGATTTTTAAGAAAATGTTTTTGGAATTTTACCTTCAATGAAAGAAATGCTTCTAAAAGTATTTTTTTGAATTTTGAATTTTCTTTTCAATTTTGAAAGAAGAAGAAAAATATTTTCGGATTTTTTATTTTATTATTATTATTATTATTTAAATAATTAAAAAGACTTTCTAAAGAAGTCAATAATGGAAAATATTTTTGGATTTTTGTTTTGAAAATTGGGGGTCTAAACAACTTTTCTAGACTTTTTGGCAAGACAAATATTTTTGCAACAAATAAAAACATATATATATATTTTTTGGAAATAAAAAACTTTTTGGATTTATATATATATATATATATATATATATATATATATATATTTGCGACAAATAATGAAACCACTTTCAACGCCCGACTCTTTTTATTTTTTATTTTTGGCATTTTCATAAACAAATAAATAATAAAAAAATCATTTTAAAAATAAGACTCTTTTTCATTTTCATTTTCATGGCAAGACAAACTATATTTTTTTTTCTATTTTTTTTTTTGAAAAACATAACAAAACAACGATTTTTTTTTTCTATTTTTCCTTTGCTTTTAATAAAACAAACTAATAAGACATTTTTTTTCTCATTTTCTCAAAATTTCGGCAGAGTTTTAACAGTATTTGGGCATTTGGTTTTTTCAAAAATAAACAATCAATTCCCTAACCGCTATTTCTTTTTTTTTTTCAATTTCAAAATATTATTCCTGATATTCAAAAGTTGGTCAACACACAAGTCCGAATCAAATAAATGCGCAAGTAGCAGCAAGTAAGATGTATCAGGATGGTTATTTTCATTTTGGGTACATTTTCCTAGACAGACCCAACCCCTGTGTTGAGCCTCCAAAGTCAAATGCACGTGATGCAAACAAACGTTCCTACTAGGGATCCGGCATGAAGCTGAGTTATTCTAGGTTCACAACCTGGGTATTTGTTCTAGACTGTATACCCAAGCGGACAGCTCGAGTCTAGGAGGGGGCTACGTACCGGGGACCCGCGGGATCGTCCGACTTTGTAACTTGTCCGGCCTCTTTCTTATTTCAGGTATTGACACTAACAGAATAGGGAGTCTCGACCAGCGAGCTTCTCCCCGGAGGTAAGAAGAGAAGGGTTTCGGCACAGTTTATATATAGTTCAAATAATATCAAAGCGGTAAAAGCATCATTTAGCACATTGAGCCCAAAACATGTGACAAAATCAGATAAAACCAAATATAACAATTTATATAAGCTCGAATTTCTAACCCTGAACCAGTGGTTCTGGAAGTTGTTCCCCAGCAGAGTCGTCAGAGCTGTCACACCTCCTTTTTCCGCCCCCGCGAGGGGCGAAGGAGTTTTTTTCCAATTAAAGGACAATCGAAACAGGATTTGTTTATTTATTTCAGAGTCGCCACTTGGGAGATTTAGGATGTCCCAAGTCACCAATTTTAATCCCGAATCGAGGAAAAGAATGACTCTGTATTACAGTCTGCGAACCAGAAATCCGGATAAGGAATTCTGTTAACCCGGGAGAAGGTATTAGGCATTCCCGAGTTCTGTGGTTCTAGCACGGTCGCTCAACTATTATATTTGGCTTATTTATCTGATTTTTTAACAATTAAGAACTTATATGCAAATTTAACTTTGACCCGCCTTTATCATTATTGTTATTATTATTATTTTATACAAGAATTGCAACGTCGTGAAAACGCATCTTGAATCACGTCTCAACCAGTGTACACGTGATTTGTTGACGCATTTTGACTCCGCCAAGATTGAGATTTGGGTTACATAAATGCACACCCATATTCAAGAAAATACCCTTATTAAATACGCGCCAAAAGACTACGCGTTGTTATACTTTTAGGTAGGACCGTGAAATTTACTAAACCGCTCATCCCGGGATCTAAGTATTTTTTTAAAATAAATAAATAAATAAGATTGGATAACCCTGCAAATTCTGTATTGTTTATATTTATTTATTTTTTAGCGAAATCCTCCCTTATTTTATGAATATATTAAAATGACTACATTTTTTTATTATTAAGTCTATCTATAAATATAAAATCAATCTCTACATACTTAAAAAATAACATATTAAATACTGGTTTAAAACAAATATTAACGGAAAGTAATATTACTAAAATTCTAATTATAAATACAATGGAATTGTCAAATAATTTTTTTTTAAAAAGTAACTAATTATCCCATAGCCGGATTAAAATCATGTTGTTAGATGACTTGAGCTATTGAAATGAATTATTTACAAATACTGGAAATTAGAAACAATCTTGATTACTAATCCGTATTTCTAAAAATTAATTAATTTAACCTTAACTAAACCTTGTTTTAATTCAAATCATGTCCTAATACTTGATTTGCAAAATCAATTTAAACCCATGTTTTAACTAAATTTAGCTACATAATTTCGATTAACTTAATGTTGGCGATACTAAAACCCTTATAAATAGTGAACTTAATCAATTTTGCCAAAACTGATTTCATAAAGTCATTTTTACGTTATTTTCTTCTCATTCTAATTATTAGATAGATTAATCAATAATAAACCTGCTTAAATATATACTACCTAATAATCAGGTTAAAGCAAAGCATTATTTAGTACATCGCTACAATATGTCTAGTTATGTAAAACGACGGCGATTTACAGAATAATAATACATAAAATAATCTAAATACAATTAATAAAAAAAGAAAAAGCTAAATTAGAAATTTAACATTCCATTCTTCATTTCAGCTTACAAAATGCCAAAATTACAGTGGTGTACCTGATATTGCCAATGTAAGAAAAGAAAGTCAGCACCGTAATACGTAACACAACAACAACAATATTAACAAACAATCCAGTCCACAGAAATCTCAATGATAGATTTGAAAATCAAGATAAAAATTCGGAAACACCGATAACAAACAACGGACAGAAGCCAAGGAAATCTTTTCCGATTTGAAAGACTAATCAATGTTTAACCTTTTTTCTGAACTTGTATATCAGAATATTTATCAGGTGTATACTACTCTCTCTTTTAATTTCCAGCTCTTTTTATTTTTGTATTTTTCTTTTTTGAAAGTCTTAATATTTTTTCGGAATTTTTCTTTCTCTCTTTAATCTTCAACCCTCTTTTTTCTCTATCTCTCTCTCTCTCTCTTCTCTATTCTTTTTTCTGTATTCTCTCTTGTATTCTCTCTATCTTCTGTATCTTTTTTTTTGTCCTAAAATCTGATTCAAGTCCTTCATTTATATCCCACCCCAAACCCTTTAATCAATTAATAAAACAACCATTTTTTCCTACCAAACCCATTATCTTCCCACTCATCCCCCTTTTAATCCCACTACCTAATGTTTTGTCCTCTACTACATTAAATAAATATATCAAACCCCAACCCATTACCTCTTGTCCCCCATGCCTAACATAAGCAATTATATTACTCACACCCCATTACATTTTGTCCCCCATGCTTAACATAAACAATTATATCACCCACATCCCATTACATTTTGTCCCCCATGCTTAACATAAAGAATTATTCAAAATATTCAATTACCAAACTACCCCTCCGACCTTATTGCAATTACCATTTTACCCCCATCAGCTATAACCAATCAATTAATCAAACTCAACCAAAATATAACCAATAAGACCAATTTCTTAAACAATCTCAACAACAAACCATATGACCACAGATGAATCATTCAACCTCAAATTAATGGAAATAAATTAACCATATTGGGAACCAATCTTGGTTAACTTAGACCAAAAATGGATGGGCAAGGACACAACAATATTAACAACACAATACATGATTCAAACTAAATCAACAAATCAAAAACAAAACATAAACTCACATTAAATCACTGGATTAAAAACGAACTTCAAACAAAGATGAACATGAATTAAATCTATTTTAAACAACAAACATGACGGATTCAAACGATTTAACCAACGTCAACAATTTCTGAAAAAATACATAACACATGAAACAAACTGAATAAATAATTAATTAAATTTCAATTTGCATCTAACAAACATTAAACTAACAATTTCACATGAACAAACTGAAAAATTAGTAAAACAATGAACAAGAACAACAAACATTTCCCGATTTTTGATTTGAGAATATAAAAACGAAATACGGACAAAAGTAAAACTCAAAACCCACTAACCGGATCGGAACAACGACGAACTTGAACGGAAACAAATCTGCCCGGAAGCTTTGAAACTAAAATAACTCGAATCTGCCCGAAATTTTTGTATGTTTTCCGGTTGATTTTAGGTGATGAAGCAGTAACATTTGGTCGTAGCAGAAGCAACAAAAATGAGCTGGAAGCGAGTGGTCATCGAGGAAGGCAGTGGTCGTTCATGGTTGTAGCAGAAGCAACAGTGGGTTCAAAGGAGATGGAGAAGATGAAACGAAAGCAGAAGCAGCAGCGTGGTCTGCTTGGTTGACGACGAAGCAGTAGCGATGGGGTGGCTTCGAACCAGCTGCTCGACGGGCAGCAACAGTAGAAAAAGCAGACGATGCAACAGAAGTAGCGACGAAGCTGATGACGCAGCAGCAACTTATGGAGAAGATGCAGCGGCAGCCATGAGAGCTCGAGTTCGAGCTCGATGAAGCTCGTCCATGGCTGGTCGTAGCAAAAGCAAGCAGCAGCACGACGAAACAGCAGTGGGAAGCAGCAAACACAACAATGGCGGAGCAGCAGCAGCAGTCCGGGTTGTTTGGACGTAGCAGAAGCGACAATAGAGGAATCGAACATGGAGCTCGACGAAGAAGGCAGCCATGGGAGCTCGGACTTGACGACGAAGACGAATAGGATGAGGCAGCAATAGTGGTCGACGTCGTTGGTTCGAAGGCAGCCATGGATGTGTGTGTTTTGGAGTTTTGGGGAAGATGAAGAGAAAGAAGGGGGGGGGGGGGGGGTAGTTTGGTGTTAGGTTTTTAGGGTTTTTCCTTTTGTTTTGTTTTTTTGAAATGTAAGATAGGGGGGGTGTTGGGTCTTTTGGGTTATGGACCGGGTGGACCCGGTTTGAAATGGACCAGGTCATGGGGAAGGTTGGACAATTTTTTGGGCTTGTGGTTTGAAATTGAAGAAGAGGCCCAATTCCGATTTTCTTTATATTTTTGCTCTCTTTTCTTCTTTTATTTTTCTAAAACTAAATTATAAAAATACTTAAATTATTATTAAGAACTAAATTAAGTTATAAAAGCGCAAATTAACTCCCAATAACAATTAACGCACAATTAAGTAATAATTAAGCATAAAATTGTATATTTGGACATTAAATGCTAAAAATGCAAAAGATGCCTATTTTTGTAATTTTTAGTTTTTGTAAAACAAACTTAATTACTAAAAATTGTAGAATTAAATCCTACATGCAAAATGCGACATATTTTCGTATTTTTTTTATTAATTTAACAAATAAACATGAACAGACAAATACAAATAATTATTCAAAAATGTCACAAAAATTCTCAAAATTGCACACCAAGGAAAATCATTTTATTTTGAATTTTTTGGGAGTAATTCTCATATAGGGCAAAAATCACGTGCTTACAGCCAGTATTCGTTTAGGGCCGGCTTTCAAGATGCAGGGGCACACGCTAGGGCCTTTATTCCCAACATCGGTGTTTCTTTATGAGGCATGTTACAAAGTTTGAGCATGACGGACAGCCCAGGACCATCCCAGTCAGGACAGTCGCATTCAGGAGCAGCTTGAGGAGTCATTCTGTTTAGGTGTTTTGAGATTGTCTTATGTTGTATTTTACTTTTGCATCTTGTCTAGGAGTACTAGATCCTTTGGGTAGTGACAGAGTCTGTCATAGTGTAGTCTAGTCTATCATGTCTTTCATTATCGTACTTCTCTTTGTATTTTACTATCGAAAAGTTTTAAACGAAAAATCCCAAAAAAGCTTTAGTTTTTAGTTTATTTTTCATTACTTTTCCAGAACTATGCTTGGTCTGATTCATGAGGGACATGATACGTAGGCAACCTACATCGGGTTCGATAAATCATTTTTGGTTTAAAAGAGAGAGAGAGAGAGAGAGAGAGAGAGAGAGAGAGAGAGAGAAGAGATAAAAGAGGAAAAAGTGATAAGAGGTGTTGGAAAAGAAAGAAAAGGAAGGATCGAAATAAGCAAATCGGGATGATGCCCTATGACCATGCGACCCTCAAAGCCATTTTAGAACCGTTAATCGTTGCTAGGTGCATTGCATGTAATGTGATATTATAAATGCCCTAACGTGAACATGGTGGTTTTGTGTTGTTTTCCTCTGTTATCTTTATTTAATTTTAGGAAGGTGGTTAGTTTGTTGACATCCTGGCAAGTCATCCATACAACACCCGATCAAAGCATCAAAGAATCATGGCTAGCAAGGAAACAGACACTGGAGTTGTAGGCCCACCAAGGGAGATTGTTGAGTCGGCATCGAAATTGCAAGAGGAGGTCCGGAGGTTGAAGCACCAGATAGCGGAAATGTATCAGGCCTGGATTAAGGGACACCCTCCACCCTCGTTCCCTACCAACTACACAGAAAACCCTGCTTCCATTCCACCACTCTCTCAATCCCAGATGCCCAATACCATTGATCTTTCCCCCCAACACGCACCTGGCTTTACCCCTTACCACAACTACCCCGACACTTCGGCGCAAACTTTTCATGCTCCACCAGCCAAAACAACCTCGTACCCTGCTTCGACATCTGCTCCTATTTTTGTATCCCCTCCACAAGCTACCCTCTACCGATCCTCTAGTGAGCCCGCATTCCCCGCTTCAGATGCCCACTACTATGTACCAGAGCCCACCTTCAAATACCAGATCCTTACTCTCACACTCCCCAATTTGAGCCTCATGTTGAAACTGATAAACCACCCAAGAACGCAGAGCAAGAAGAGATGTTTAGGAAGGTACAAATTCTGTAGCAATCATTGAGAAATATGCAAGGGTTGGGAAACCAGGTGAGTGTGGCCTATAAGGATTTGTGTTTGTTCCCCGATGTCCAACTGCCTTCCGGTTTCAAGATGCCCAAGTTTGACTTGTATGACGGCCATGAGGATCCTGTAGCTTATCTGAGGGGTTATTGTAGTAAAATGAGAGCCGCCGGGGAAAAATACGAATTACTAATGGCATACTCCAGCTAAAGTTTGAGTGGGGCAGGTTTATAATGGTACACCCGCCAGGATGTTAGCAGGTGGTACACCTGGGACAATATGGCTCAGGCCTTCGCCCGGCACTTTTAGTACAATATAGACATTGTTCCAGACCACCTATCTCTGACCAATGTGGAAAAGAAACCTAGTGAAACTTTAGAGAATATGGGTTCCGATGGAGGGAGCAAGCTGCATGAGTCAATCCTCCGATGGAAGAAGACAAAATTGTTAAATACTTTCTTCAAGCCTTGGAGCCCACTTACTGTGGCCAGTTGATCTCAGCCATTGGTAAGTCTTTCAATGATGTGGTGAATATGGGAGAAATGGTGGAATAGGGGCTCAAGTCTAGTAAGATCATGAGTTATTCTTCTATAAAAGCAACCACCCAAGCAATCCAGAGTGGTACCGGAAGTTTGCTAGGCAAGAAGACTTAGGAAGATGTCGCTATGGTTGTCTCCGGATCATGGCATGGCTAGAGGGGTTCACCTCATCAATACACTTATCCTCGACCCCGACCTCAAACCTACGCCCAAGCTCTATATAATCCACCTCAACATTACTTTTCCCCGTAAAACCCCCAATACTCAGCCATGCCATCCCAATACCTTGTTCACCATGCACAGGCATATGCTCAAACCCCTCCTTACCCACAATGGCGTGCCCCAGTCCCAAAGAATACCTACCCAGCTCCACAAAATATCTATCCACCCCTACAACCCCATCAAAACCCCATTGGTTCAAATTTTCGATAAAGGCCAGAGTCTAAGAGAGAAAGGCACCAGCGGAAACAAACTTTTACCCCACTTGGAGAATCCTATGCTAGTCTATTTCAAAGGTTAAGGCAGTTAGACGTCTTGAGGCCAATTGAGTCAAAGATACCAAATCCCCCTTCAAAAAACCTCGATTATTCCCTAAGGTGCACCTATTGTTCTGATGCTCCAGGGCATGACATAGAGAAGTGCTGGCATTTGAAAAGGGCAATCCAGGACCTCATTGATACAAACCAAATTGTAATCCAAAGCCCATACACGCCAAACATCAACCAAAACCCTTTAGCAGCCATGATGAGACACATATGATTGAAATAGTTCACAATGATGGGGAGCCCAAGAAGTCTTCTAAGTCTGTAATGATGGTTTGGGCCAGTGAAAGTAATTTGGTTAAAGCTCTAGACTCTACCAAAACAAAGCCCTTGACAATTGAAGGGGTAACAGAAAAACTGAGCTCGCTCAATTTGAAACCACCAGTGTTGGTCGTGAAAGGGCTGTCAAAAGATGTTGGGGCCAGTCTGGAAAGTTCAAAAGTGGTAGTACCAGGGAATCCAAGTAAGTCTGTCATAGTTGCGAAGGGGGCTCATATTACCTCTATCATCATTAAACCAGTAACCCAGCTGCCAATGGTGGATGCCAAGGCTGTTCCGTGGAATTATAAACAAGTGATAGTGACATACAAAGGAAAAGAAATAGAGGAAGAAGTTAATGAAACTGGAGGATTGACTCGTTCTGGGAGATGTTTCACCCCAGAAATGTTAAGGAAAGCCAAGCCATTCAAGGATAGCCAAATGCAAGTGAAGAAATCGGTTACCGAGGAAGAGGCTGAGGAGTTCCTGAAAAAGATGAAAGTGGAGGATTATTCCATTGTGGAGCAGTTGAGGAAAATACCAACTCATATTTCTCTTTTGTCTTTGTGGATACATTCAGATGAATATCGCAGGGTCTTGATGAGGATTTTGAATGAGGCACATGTTCCAGATAAGATCATAGTGAACCACTTGGAAATGATAGCTGGCAAGATCTTCAAAATAATAGGATCACTTTCTCAGACGATGAACTTCCTATGGAGGGTACAGAACACAACCGAGCTCTTTATCTCATGGTGAAGTGTGAAGATTCTGTTGTCTCAAGGGTTTTGGTTGATAATGGCTCTAGTGCGAATATTTGTCCCCTATCTACTCTGCAAAAATTGAATATTGGCATCGAAAGAATCCACTTGAATAGTGTGTGTGTTCGAGGCTTTGATGGGGGAGGTAAAGATTATGTTAGAGATATAATGCTAGAATTGGCGATAGGGCATGTTGAGTTTACCATAGAATTCCAAGTGTTAGATGTGGTTGTCTCCTATAATCTGTTGTTGGGAAGGCCTTGGATACATGCTGCTAAGGCAGTCCCATCTTATCTCCACAAAATGGTGAAGTTCGAATGAGACAGACAGGAAATAGTTGTGCACGGTGATGAGGACTTGTTAGCTTGTAATGACATAATTGTTCCGTTTATCAAAGTTGAAGATGATAAGGGACCTTGGGTCTATCAGACTTTCAAAACAGTGTCTATTGAGAAAATTCATGAAAGAAAATGCATTCCGGGTCCCAAGCTATCCTCCGCGTCCGGCATGGTTGCGAATGAAATGTTGAAGAATAGTTTTGTGCCGGGCAAGGATCTGGGCTCATCTCTGCAGGGTATTGTGCATCCAGTGCGTCCTAGTGGGAATCCTGGTACGTTTAGTTTGGGATTCATGCCCACCGAGAAGGACATGAAGGGTTAAAAATCTGAAACAGAAGGTATGGTCACTCCCCAAGCCCGTCCCACACATCTCTAAGTCTTTTGTCAAGCCAGGGGCCGAAAAACATCCAAACTCCTCAATCCCAAAACATGTGGTCGATGTTGATGAAGAGCTGATCAAGAGGTTCCAAAGTTTGTTCGAAGAGATCAATATGGTAGAAGTTGGTGAAGGCTCTAGTAAAGCAGATGTGCAGCTCCTTGGCCCAAACATGAAGCTTAGCAATTGGGAATCTACTCCTCTCCCCACCAGAAAGGAATTTTGGTAGTTTGCTTTGTTTTCCTTTCTGTTATCTGGGTTATTCCAAGGTTGTAATCCAGATTTTTAGTTTTTACTTGTTTTGATGTTCAAACCCTTCTATCCTTTTATTTTTCAATGAAATGTAATTTCCCATTTTTCGTTATTCTTAATAGTGTTTTATTTTGTTCTTTTTTCTTTTGTACAATTCCTTTTATGCTGGTTGCAGTGATATGACATGCATGAAGAATTTTCAGCTGAATCTTAAAAGCCAATCTAATCCTGAAATAACAATCCAAGAAGTAGAATATGATGATTGTCACACCCCCTTTTTAACTAAAGAATATGTATTCTAGCATGATTCCCTTCACACCAATCATGCATGATAATCATATTAAAATATTCAAACGTCACATATTAACGCGAATGATGCTCGAATTCCCAAAAGAAAACTCCGCACATTATTATTGTTCCTAAAGAAATTAAAACTGGGCATTTATATGAATAACAATCCTAGCAGAATCCAAGAATTTGTTAGGAAAAGGAGTCATTAGATGAATTTGGTGCTTTAGTAAACTAACAGACAAATATCATTTCAAACAGATCGCCAAGTTAGGACAACAATCTTTCTATTCCAGTTAATTTCTTTAAAACCAAAACTGAACTTCATTCACTGGAATTGAAGTTTCAAACGAACGAAATTAGGAGAAAACACGCGACAATTAAGAGAAGAGATATTGCAAGAAGCTTTAACAAAAATTTCAGTGAAAATCTCCCATGGAATCGCCTACAACTCAAACTTAAATCCTTGAAACAAATTAGATAAGTTTATGGAAATCAAACCTTCAGGCAATTAGTTCAAGAGGAAATAAGACACTTACCAAGATAACATTATAACAAGATGAATTTACCATGAGATTAAGCATATTCACATCGAGGTGCGGCAAACCAATTGAACACACAAACACGAACAACTCCAAGATATTTCAGACATGGAACAATCAATGATGTCTCTGGTATATGGTCTTTAAGACATGGAAACAAACTTGAAGGTGGAAATCGATACAAAATCAATTCAAATGTTCAAATAGATTTCAACAGAAGCCGACTCACATATACCCTTTCTTTTCAATTTCAATTCAATTTCAATCCGACATTCGAGACACTAGTCAAAATCGCAAATGAAATCACCACTGATTCATAATCCGAGTAACGAACAGATTTCAGAAACTTAGAAAGATCGAATTAAACCAACAACGAGCTTAGCTTCAAAACAGAAATGCAACTTATATTAAAGTAAAATAGAGTATAAATTCTAAATCAGTCGCGGCTAAACGGGCTCTCAAACATATTGTAAACTAACTAACCCCGGCTCTTATCGTACTCTGAATCGACACCGAATCATTAAATAGAAATGAGTAGGATAAAGGAATAACAGAAATGAAACCTTTCCAATATATTTCCAAGAATAAGAGAATACACGCAAAAAATGGTGTCTTGATGACAAGCTTGAAATAAAATAACTACTGAAAGTCGAGATTCCACAAGAGCTGCAACCAGATATGAACCTCAGTTAACAAGCAGTCGATAACTCGAACGACTTCGACTCAAGTTCAGAACTCAAATAAACTCCATCTTGAAAGTCACAATTGAAATAAAAAGAGAAGAAGCACAAACGATTTTTTTTGAAATTTAAACAAAATTCGAACAAGAATCTAAAATCAAACTTTTTTTTTGTATTTTTCGTATTTTTGTTTTTCTGGAAAGCCAACCAAACAAAAGAATCTCCCAAAACTAAAAAGAACCCTAGAACCCCTTCTCCAATTTTTTGATTTTTTCTCCCTTTTCCCGAAAATTTCCCTCCAAAAAAAAGAACCCCCAAATATATAGGCACCTAGAAACTTCCTCCTCCTTCTTCTCAGAGAAATGCGTGTTCTCCCCAACCAAATCCAAAAATCCCATTTTCTAACAAAAATCAGAAAATCGAAGTCTTGGATCAAAATTTAATCAAACGGCTCCCATTTTCCGACATTTATCTCAAGAATTCAGATTTTTTATTTAAACAAAAGAAATAAAAGAAGAAATCCGCGTGAATCAGATTAAAATGATGAGATTTGGTACGGAAGGGATGACGTGAAAAATGGAGAAGACGAGAGGGGGGACCATGGCACTCGGCTGAGTGAACTTGCCGGTTTTTTTGAGTTTTTCCGGCGAGATGGGGCGCCGCTTGGTGTTGTGTATTTTAGGTTTAGGTTTTGGTTAATATGTGGTTTTTATATGGGGTAGAAAAAAAATATGGGCTGTTGGATTAAAAGGGATGAATGGCTAGGATTTAGTTGGGAAAATGGGGCGGGTAGATGGGTTGGCGGGTCAGTTGGATTAGGGAGATGGGCTGTCGATTTGGGCCTTTTCTTGTGTAAAATTCGGCCAAAATCTTGTACTTCTTCAATTTTTAAAAATCTATTAAATAACCAACCCAATCTTTTTTTAAATTAAAACTAAACTAATTTCAATTAATTAAATAAACTATGTAATAATATGAAACTATATTTTTTTAATGTATCATGTTTTATATAATTAAAAGTAAGAGTGAAAATCATAGTAAAAATAAAATATATGGCTATAAAATCTTAATAGCCTAAACTAAATAGAAATAAGGTAAAACATGAAACTATATATATGTATTTATTATTTTTTTCCAAGGATTATACTAAAAATAAAAATATAAAAAAAACCATGACAAACTTAGCATAATACTACTATAAAAATGCTAATGAACTTAAATAAATAAAAACAAAAAAACAAGCATATCTAATAAGATAAATTGAAACTTTCTTCTTTTTTTTCTATTTTCTTCTTCTTTTTTTATGGTTTGAAATAAAAATAAAATAGGCTAAAATTATATAATAACTCAAGTAGATATTTTAAAACATAAAAATACTAAAACAAACTTTAAAAATTGTGCAGGTCAAAAATTACATGTCTACAGCTGCCCCTCTTTGACGGGAAATACGAAGTGTTTTCAGGCAAAGAACAACAAGACATGTTTTTTGAGCCGACTCTTGTTTAGAGAGACAAAAACTAAAGAAAAGGGCAATCTAGGAGCTCATTGATACAAACCAAATTGTAGTCTAAAGCCCAGACGCGCCAAACATCAACCAAAACCCTTTGCTAGCCCATGAAGAGACACATATGATTGAAATAGTTCACAAGGATGGTGAGCCCAAGAAGTCTTCTAAGTTCGTCATGATGATTCGGGCCAGTGAAAGTAATTTGGTTAAAGCTACAGACTCTACCAAAGCAACGCCCTTAACAGTTGAAGGGGTGACAGAAAAGCCGAGCCCACTCAATTCGAAACCACCAGTGTTGGTCGTGAAAGGGCTGTCGAAAGATATCAGGGCAAGTCCGGAAAGTTCAAAAGTGGTAGTACCAGGGATTCCAAATAAGCCTGTAATAGTTGTAAAGGGGGCTCCTACTTTAAACCAGTAACCAAGCTGCCAGTGGTGGACGCCAAGGCTGTCCGTGGAATTATATACAAGTGATAGTGACATGCAAAGGAAAAGAAATAGAGGAAGAAGTTAATGAAACTGGAGGATTGACTCGTTCTGGGAGATGTTTCACCCCAGAAGAATTAAGAAAAGTCAGGCCATTCAAGGATAGACAAATGCCAATAAAGAAATTAGTCACTGAGGAAAAGGCTGAGGAGTTCCTAAAAAAGATGAAAGTGCAGGATTATTCCATTGTGGAGCATTTAAGGAAAACACCAGCTCAGATTTCTCTTTTGTCTTTGCTGATACATTCAGATGAACATCGCAGGGTCTTGACGATGATTTTGAATAAGGCGCATGTTCCTGATAAGATCACAGTGAACCACTTGGAAAAGATAGCTGGCAAGATCTTCGAAGCAAATATGATCACTTTCTGGGATGATGAATTTCCTGTGGAGGGTACAGAACACAATCGAGCTCTTTATCTCACGGTGAAGTGCGAAGATTCTGTTGTCTCAAGAGTTTTGGTTGACAATGGATCTAGTGCGAATATTTGTCCCCTGTATACTCCGCAAAAACTGAAGATTGGCACCGAAAGAATCCACTTGAACAGTGTGTGTGTTCGAGGCTTTGATGGGGGAGGTAAAGATTCTGTTGGAGATATAATGCTCGAATTGTCGATAGGGCCAGTTGAGTTTACCATGGAATTTCAAGTGTTAGATATGGCTGTCTCCTACAATCTGTTGTTGGGTAGGCCTTGGATACATGCTGCTAAGGCAGTCCCATCTTCTCTGCACCAAATGGTGAAGTTTGAATGGGACAGGTAGGAAATAGTTGTGCATGGTGATGAGTACTTGTCAGCTTGCAATGACACAATTGTTCCATTTATTGAGGCTGAAGATTATAAGGCACCTTGGGTCTATCAGACTTTCGAAACAATGTCTGTTGAGAAAATTCCTGAAGGAAAATGCATTCTGGGTCCTAAGCTATCCTCAGCGTCTGTCATGGTTACAAATGAAATGTTGAAGAATGGTTTTGGGCCGGGAAAAGGTCTGGGCTCATCTCTGTAGGGTATTGTGCATCCAGTATGCCTAGTGGGAATCCTAGTAAGTTTGGTTTGGGATTCACGTCCACCGAGAAGGACGTGAAAAGGGTTAAAAATCTGAAACAGAAAGTATGGTCGCTCCCCAAGCCCGTCCCATACATCTCTAAGTCTTTTGTCATGCCAGGGGACGAAAAACCTCCAACCTCTTCAATAACAAAACATGTCGTCGATGTTGATGAAGAGCTGGTCATGAAGTTCCAAAGTTTGTTTGAAGAGATTAATATGGTAGAAGTTGGTGAAGGCTCTAGTAAAGCAGATGTGCAGCTCGTCGACCCAAACGTGAAGCTTAGAAATTGGGAAGTTACTCCTCTCCCCACCAGAAAGGAGTTTTGGTTGTTTGCTTTGTTTTCCTTTATGTTATCTGGGTTATTCCAGGGTTGTAATCCAGATTTTTAGTTTTTGCTTATTTTGATGTCCAACCCCTTCTATTCTTTTATTTTCAATGAAATACAATTTGCCGTTTTCGTTATTCTTAATGGTGTTTTATTTTGTTCTTTTTATGCTGGTTGCAGTGACATGACACGCATGAAGAATTTTCAGCCAAGTCCTAAAAGTCAATCTAATTCTTAAATAACAATCCAAGAAGTAGAATATGATGATGAAATAGAATATGATGAAGAAGCAACATTTGAGGAAATCAGTAAAGAGCTAAAACAATTTGAAGAAAAACCAAAGCCTAATTTGAGTGAAACTGAAGCAATTAATTTAGGGGACCAGGATAATGTTAGGGAAACCAAAATAAGTGTGCATATAGAACCGCGAGTTAAGGAGGAAATAATTAAAACACTGTTTGAGTACAAAGATGTATTTGCATGGTCATATGACGATATGCCGGGCCTGAGCACTGATCTGGTAGTTCATAAATTGCCAACTGATCCAGCATTCCCTCCTGTCAAGCAAAAGTTGCGAAAGTTCAAGACTGATATGAGTGTGAAGATCAAAGAAGAAATCACAAAGCAGCTTACTGCAAAGGTCATTTGGGTCACGAGATATCCCACTTGTTTAGCTAATGTTGTTGCAGTACCAAAGAAGGATGGTAAGACCAGGGTATGTGTTGATTACCATGATCTTAACAAAGCAAGCCCAAAGGATGATTTTATATTGTCGAACATTCATATTCTGATCGATAATTGTGCCAAGCATGAGATTGGGTCTTTTGTGGACTGTTACGCTGGATATCACCAGATCTTGATGGATGAGGAAGATGCAGAAAAGACAGCATTCATCGCGCCATGGGGAACATACTATTGTCGGGTAATGCCATTTGGTTTGAAGAATTCTAGGGCTACTTACATGAGGGCGATGACCACCATATTTCATGACATGATACATAGGGAGATTGAGGTTTATGTTGATAATGTGATCATAAAGTCAAAGAAGCAGTCTAATCATGTCAAAGACCTGAGGAAATTTTTCCAAAGGCTCCGCAGGTACAACCTCAAGCTCAATCTAGTGAAATGTGCATTTGGAGTCCCGTCTGGGAAACTGCTGGGATTCGTGGTCAGTAGACGCGGTATTGAGATGGATCCGTCGAAGATCAAAGCTATTCAAGAGTTACCGCCACCAAAGAACAAAACAGAGGTGATGAGTTTGCTTGGAAGGTTAAATTACATTAGCAGGTTTATTGCTCAACTTACGACAACTTGTGAGCCCATCTTTAAGCCTGTGAAGAATAATACTATAGTCAAGTGGACTGACGAGTGTCAAAAAGCATTTGATAAGTGTCACACCTCCTTTTTACACTACACCCCCGAGAATGGAGTATATAAGGGAGTTCTTTCCAATTAAAGTGACAATCGAAATGGGATTCATTTATTTAAAAATTCAGAGTCGCCACTTGGGAATATTTTATGGTGTCCCAAGTCACCGATTCAAATCCCGAATAGAGGAAAAGATTGACTTTGTTTTACAGTCTGCGAACACAAAATCCGAGTAAGGAATTCTATTAGCCCGGGAGAAGGTGTTAGGCATTCCCGAGTTCCGTGGTTCTAGCACGGTCGCTCAACTGTTATAATTGGCTTATTATCTGATTTTAGTGCATGTTTAAACCTATGTGCAAATTTTAACTTTTTACCACTTTTGTTATTATTTATTCAAAGAATTGCAACGTCGTGAGAATGCGTCTCGAATTGCGCCACATAAATGTACCCGCAATTTTTGATACGTTCCAACTTCGTTGAGATTTGGATTTGGGTCACATAAATGTGCACCCGAGTTTAAGAAGATAACATTATTAAATATGTGCCTAAAGACTAACGTATTGTTATTTTGAGAAAAGCCGGAAAATTCGCTAAGCGGCCGATCCCCAATTCTAAGTAATTAATATATATATATATACAATTGTGAGGGCCCCGCAATCGGTGAGTTTTACTAGGCGAGGCTCATCTCGTTTATTTTAAGAGGACAATCCTAAAGTGACTACATTTTTTATTAAATTCGTCTCTAAAATAAAAGAGAAGAAGTCCTGATTAATTAATATTATAACAGCGGGCTTCGAGTTCAAGTTCGAGTCCAAACCGAATGACGGACCCTTTAATTTGAACCCGCTACCTAACTCAAAGCCCCAAACTTAATTGTGTTAATTATATACTGAGACCTTTAAATCATGCCCAAATTAAATGGGCCAACTAATTGTACTTTGAACGAGCAGCAACAGGTGGGCCTTGAGGCAAGCCCAAAACCG
The DNA here is from genome assembly GCF_000715075.1 of Nicotiana tabacum. Classification (NCBI taxonomy): domain Eukaryota; kingdom Viridiplantae; phylum Streptophyta; class Magnoliopsida; order Solanales; family Solanaceae; genus Nicotiana; species Nicotiana tabacum. The sequence goes on from NC_134085.1 coordinate 156,781,397, forward strand.
AATGGAGCGTGTTAAGTTGCGTAGGAGATATTGAGGGATCGAGCCCTTGACGTCAAACATTTACTTATTCATTTGCATGTCATTAAGTAGGCATACTGATTTTATAATGAAAGCAGCACGTCGTTCTACTTGGAACAACTTAAGCAAAATAAATCGCAACACTCTTTATGGGTCAATTTTAACATGCCATGATGTAGTAAATAAACAGTCCTATTAACGAAGTTAAAAACTCAAATTACCACTACTGAAATTACCAAAAGGGACTATTTCCAAGGAAACATAAAACTCAAGAATTAATCTAACTATCCTATTAACCTATCATAAAACTAAATACATCCACTACTCGATATCATATGCTTATATACGTTCAAGACATGTCGAATGATAATCTAGGTAATAAAGAAACAATTTCAGTTTATTTATGCAGTCATGTCAAATAGAACTAATGGCTGCCTTCCCATTTCATCTCAACTTCAACTTCAAATTCGAGCTTACATCAACACAGATTTTTAGAATGTGTACCTGGTATTGGAAACAAAAAAAGAGGAAGATGAGAAACAGCAAATACAATAGCAACTCAGCAACAACAACAAACAACAATAGTCCGATAACAGATTAAAACCAGCAAAATCCCAGCAATAATCAATGGAACAGTAACGGGAAACCCACAACAAACTCAGAAAAACCAGTTGACAACCCTAGTAATCACAAACTGAAGCAGATAAATCCCTCAAACTCAACTTCCCTCTTCAACATTAAAAGTTAGCCTATATTTATAATTCTGAATTTTTTGATCTTCAAAAATTCTTCTTTAATCAGTCCTAATCCTTCTCCCTTATAGCCATCCAGACCTGCCCTCCCTTTCAAACTTAACTGCCTGACCCCCTTCCCCACTAAAAAATCTGCCTTTTTCCCACTTAAAACCCACTAAGGGAAAGCTTTTCCTTATTTTCAGCCCTCATTCCCTTTTGTTCCCCATTACCATATTAATTTAAAGACACTAATATCCCACTAACAAAAAACTAACATTAAAATATTATCCTAACTGTTTCATTCCCAAATCACCCATGAAACCCCTTAATATTAGTGTCCCAATACAAACCATTCATCTGCATTAAAACCTTTAACTCTAAAATCTTGTTCAAACTAACAATTATCTAAAACTAATTCTGATTAACAACTATAACCAATTCTCCTAACAACTGAATGACTAAGGTTGAGTTCTCATTGAAACCCATGGACTGAATTAAAATCACAACACAGAACTCAACAGAATCGTTATAATTGAAACTGAAAATTGAATCAAAATGAACATGAATGCAAGTAATATGAATGTAGGTTCATTGTCAGCCTATTGACAATGCCCTGAAGCTAAGTGTCCACAGATCAAGCATACACAATAAACATTCGATAAACTTATTGGTCTATAAACAAGAACGAATTAATCGACGAAAACTAATTAACCGATTGCCTACAACAATTGACAGCAATTACTCAGAAATAGATAATCATGCCATTCAAGTAACAATGACCAGAACATGGATTTGTGATAAAGCTTAACTAATCGACGAAACTTATTTGAATTGATTGCACAACCTATAATTAGATACAACAAAGAACAGAAACAAATTCGACCGAATAAAAAGGTCTGAGGGAGAAGAACATAACAATCGACAAAACTAAAAAATTAATATAACAATACTAAACACAAAAACAGACACTTAAAACATCAAAAAAATAGAATAAAAGAAAAAAAAATACCTTAAATGGAACAAAGAACAGACGGACTCGAATTGACTCGAATTTGAACCTTTTTGAGATCAAACGGACCTTAATCGAGTGTTCTCAACTGAGAACACTTCAACTAAGGTCAGTTAAACACCAAAAACCTCTTAAACTTCAGACAAAAACTAGTTTTGGTTTTTCTAGGGTTTTTATGTTTCGATTTGGGGTTCGAGTGTTTCTAGCCAGATTGGAATCAAACAGATGGTGGTTTGGTGACGCGGGAGGTCATGAACATGTCTGGTATGAGTTTGGGACTGGTTGGGGTAGATCTAGGTCCTGCTCAAATCTTCGATTAAATATTCGAGAAGCTGGAGGTTGATTCGAGGCAAGCGGTCAACAGATCCGTAACGATGGTGGTCAGGGGGTGCCTTGGTGTGAGTTTGAAATTGGTTGGGGTGGGTTTCAATCTGTAGGTTGATTTGAGAAAAACGGGTAAGGGATTTGGATTGGGGATGGTTAGGAGGTTTAAGGGTGTTATTTTGGTGGCCGACGGCGTCGTTGCTGCCGGGTTTTAGGCGAAGGAATGCCATGACGGCTAGGGTTTGAGGGAAGGGCTTCGTCTCTTAGAGACGATGATGAACAGGGGTTTGGACTGGGGGGCTGGGTAGGAGGTTTCATTTATATAGTGGGGGGTGGTTTGATCTTGGTCGTTCGATCAAGAGAGATCGAGGGTCCAGATCAGTTCACTTAACTCAAACGGTGTCGTTTGGAGTAGTACAAGGGCGGTCCGGGTATTGTAATGTCGGGTCGGGGTCGGGTTTGGTCAAGGCTTTGGGACCGTTTGATCAGTTGAGATCAACAGTCCAGATTGAGACGCCTGAAACGACGTCGTTTGATAGAGGCTGGAAACGGACTGAATTGGACTGGTAATGGGCTAGATTAGGTGTGGGTTTGGACGAGTTTGTGTTTGGGCTAGGGATTTTTGGCCGAAATCTTGTGTCTCTCTTTTATTAATTCTTCATATTTCTTTTATTCTTTTCAGTCAATTTGATTTTTAAATTATTTTCTAAAATCATAAACCAAGTTAACTAACTAAAAATACTAATTATCTTTAAATAATATTTATCACATACAATTAAATGTCCATTAATAATAAAATCACACAATTCAACATTAAATGCTAAAAATGCAAAAATACATATTTTTTATGATTTTTATTTTCCTAAAACAAATCACTAGTTAATTAATCCTAAATTTTAAATGCAAATGCAACACATATATTTTGTTTTTATATATATTTTTTAATTTTTTAATAGTAAAAATAGAATAAACATACACAGACAAATACAAATAAATCACAAGCAACACACAACTATTTTATTTTGGATTTTTGTGGGAGTAGTTCTTGTAGGGCAAAAATCACGTGCTCACAGCTACCCCTCTTTGTCCGGAAACATGAAGAGTTTCGTGCAAAGATAAAGTGAGCGGATACGAGCGATTTTTACCCGTTCGGCTACTCCGTGTGAAGCATGTTTGAAAAGATTTAACCTAACCTTTGCTTCAAAGGTTTCCTACATATCCCTGGCTACAAAGGAATCAGGTTAATGTAGTTCGGGAAGTTTTGGGTAGCTGGGACTACCATGGGATTGAGATGTTGTTGTTACTGCTGTTACATGCCGTTACCACTGCTTTTCGACCTCCTTATTACATCATTTCTAGAAAGAAAACAAAATCTAGACTAAACTAATGATTATAGAATCTTATCTATCTTCGACTTGCTCTTGTAGTCTTCTTTCTGATTTCTGAAGTGGGATTCGTGCTGGGGGTATTTTTGTTGTGACCCTCTGCATTACTGATTTCTGACTTGCTCTTGGAATGTATTCCTCTATTCTGCAGGTAGTCTCCTGACTTCATCAACTTCAAATATAACAACCTCCGTTCTAACAGGCGGGCTCCTGACTCCTTCAACTTAAAATTTAACAACCTCCATTCTACAGGCGGGCTCTTGACTTCATCAGCAACTTTGAAAATAAATCAGCCTCCATTCTCCAGGCGGGCTCCTTACTCCTTCAACTTAAAATTTAACAATCTCCATTATACAGGCGGGCTCCTGACTCCATCAGCAACTTTGAAAATAAATCAGCCTCCATTCTCCAAGCGGGCTCCTGACTCCAACAACAACTTAAAATAATTCATCCTTCATTCTCCAGGCGGGCTCCTGACTTCATTAGCAACTTTGAAAATAAATCAGCCTCCATTCTCCAGGTGGGCTCCTGACTTCATTAGCAACTTAAAAATAATTCAACCTCCATTCTCCAAGAGGGCTCCTGACTTCATTAGCAACTTTGAAAATAAATCAGCCTCCATTGTCCAGGCGGGCTCCTGACCTCAACAACTACTTAAAATGTAATAACTTCATTAAACATAACACCTCCATTCTCCAGGCGGGCTCCTGACCTCAACAACTTCTTAAAAATATGTTTTATCGATGTTGTTCCTTACTGTCTCCCAAACTATTTTACTTCTAACTTGAATCATCTTCTTTCAGAACTGCTTCCCTCAAAACTGGTGTTTTATTCCTCCGAAAACTGCTGGGGATAACACCGGTATTTTATTCACAACTATGTTATTTTCCTTTGTCATAGACTACTTCCTTTAAAGCTGGTGCCTTCCTTCTACTTGGAGCTACTTTCCTCAAGCTGGTGTTTTCACTTCTCTGAAACCTGTCGGGGAAAACACTGCTGGGGAATTATCTTCCTTCTTTAAGACTAGTTACTTTCCTCCTTTTAACAATGGTGGGGATGGCACTGATTCAAATACCACTACCCTTAAAACTCGGGTTATCTTGATTCTTCCAACATTGCTTTCTTTAAAACTTGTATCGCTTTCTCCCGTATAATGATGGGGAATCCACTTCCTTCAAAACTTGTGTTATCTTCCATCTCCCCCAAGTGGCTATCTGATTTCAAGAAAATTTTCGCAATGAGAGAAAATTTTCTGCCCCAGTTTGATAATCTTCTTTGTGGCTATGTCTTCCTTTCCCTGCTTCAAATCAAAGAAAAATTTGTTAATTTAAAACGTGGTGAGTGGTCGTGCCACTCCTGCCGGGGATGGCTTTTCCCTTCTCCCTTTCCCTGCTTTGTGTTTTATTACAAAACTTTCTGGGGATGATATTATTTGCTGAGGATGGTACTCCTGCTGGGGATGGTTTTTCTTTTCTCTTCCTTTCCCGCTCTGTGTTGTTCGACCATTGCGGAACTTGGTCGAGAATCTGTCAGAGTTGTTCCTGTATCTCGCAAATCTATTGGGGATCTTCGTAACCTTTTTTAATTGTTGCTTTTCCATTTTACTCCAACTTCCCCTGGAAATTTGGTCCTCTTGGGATCTAGACCCATTCATCATTTGGTCTTACGACAAACTTTTTTTTCGCTTTGTTGTCTTATTTTTGGCCTGTCCTATTTGCCTTTTTTACTTTGCACCGTTTTGGAAACTAGTAGTAAGCTCTGAAAATCCTTTTCAAAAACGAACTGTTGGGGAGGTAAAGTCTTTAAACCAAGAAATGAAAAAAAAATGATGATTTCAAAAAATAGAAAAAAAGAAGTCTTTCTGAACAAATGCTTGGGAGAAAGAAAGAAAAGAACTTATCTGAATGATACAACCGATCCCAACGATCATGTCGTGCATTCTGGATTAATCAACCCAGTCTATTCGTATCAATAAATCTTTCGGACGGCCTCATGTTGCTGGGGATAAACAAACACTCAACTCTTTGTCAAATGCGGACCCTTTCCGCCAATCTTGCTTTGTCGCCTCATAGTGCCCTTCGAGGGATTTTTACCAATAAGACTCTCTCATTTCTCTCAACTCTCGTCACCTTACGGTTCCTGTGAAGGTTTTCACCGATAAGACTCTCTCATTTTATTTTATTTTTTAGCTGGGGATTGGAGTGCTGCCGATATGACTCTCTCTGCTGGGGATTCTTTCGGCTATCAATTTATTTCCAGCTTAGAGTGTTATTCCCGACTTCCATTTGCTTGACTTGGCACTTCTCGGAGGCTGATCGGGAGGTCTTTTTTGGACATCAATATGGTTTTTGTTTTTTGTGTATGGCTAAAGAAAAAAGGGTATCAAAAGTTCAAAATAATTTTGATGGTTAAAACAGTACAACTCTCGGAATCAAACTTTCTTTCCAAATTACAAACACAAACTTCTGCCCCAGTTTTTCTTGCTTGGGGATTTTTATTTTTTTGTTATACTATGACCGAGCCGTGAGGCGCCTACGTATCCTTCTGTGAGGAATCATATCAAACGTAGTTCCCAATTCCTTTGTTTTTCTTGTGACTTTTGTTTTGTCTTTATTATCATTATTTTTTTTTCTCTTTGTCTTTAGTTTTCATTACTGATTCCAAAAGAGGGGTATGAAAGAATAAATAAGGCTCAAAAGGGGAAGCAAAAGTTAAAGTGTTTGGATGGAAGAAATAATTGCTTCCGTCATTTCATTCTCCGATAAATGCCAAATTCAAACAAACAACAATTACAATTAAAAGAAATCATATAATATCTCTTAACCGCGTCAGAATTGATAGCCATGTCGACGCATTTCCCTTCGATATCTTCTAAACATAAAGCGCCATTGGACAATACTCTGGTTACAATGAATGGCCCTTGCCAATTCGGGGTGAACTTGCCTTTTGCTTCGGCCTGATGTGGCAGGACTCGTTTCAACACCTATTGCCCCACTTCAAATTTTCTGGGGCGCACCTTCTTGTTGTAGGCTCTTGCCATTCTCTTTTGATATAACTGGCCATGGCATATAGCTGCCAATCGCTTTTTATCAATCAAGTTCAACTGCTCCAATCGGGCTTTGACCCATTCATCGTCATCAATCCCAGCCTCAACGATAATCCGAAGGGATGGAATTTCAACTTCTGCCGGTGTCACTACTTCAGTTCCGTATACCAACAAATAAGGAGTTGCACCTACTAAAGTACGGACAGTAGTGCGATAACCCAACAATGCAAACGGTAATTTTTCATTCCATTGCCTCGAACCTTTTACCATCTTCCGAAGTATCTTCTTTATGTTTTTGTTGGCTGCCTCAACTGCCCCATTCTCCTTGGGACGATATGGGGTGGAATTGCGGTGTGTAATCTTAAACTATTGACATACATCTTTCATCAAATTGTTGTTAAGATTATCACCATTATCTGTGATGATCACCTTCGGGATTCCAAATTTACAAATGATATGGGCGTGAACAAAATCTACCACTACTTTCTTGGTTACCGACTTGAAAGTTTTAGCTTCAACCCACTTAGTGAAATAATCGATGGTCACCAGAATGAACCTATGCCCGTTGGATGTTGCCGCCTCAATCGGTCTAATGACATCCATGCCCCATGCAACAAATGGTCATGGTGCTGACATTGTATGCAATTCTGTCGGTAGAGAATGAATCAGATCTCCGTGTATCTGACACTGATGACATTTCCGCACGAAACTAATACAATCGCGCTCCATAGTGAGCCAATAATACCCTGCTAGGAGAATCTTCTTTGCCAACACATATCCTCTAATATGTGGCCCACAAACTCCAGCATGTACCTCTGTCATAACTGTCGTGGCTTGACTAGCATCTATACATCTCAGCAATCCCAAATCTGGGGTTCTTTTGTACAACACTCCTCCACTGAGGAAAAATCCATTGGCCAATCACCGAATGGCTCTCTTTTGATCTTCGGTGGCCTGCTCCGGGTATATCCCCATCCTGAGGTATTCCTTGACATCATAAAACCATGGTTCGCCATCCATTTCTTCCTCTATCATGTTGCAATAAGCATGCTGATCACGAACCTGAATATGCAATGGGTCAACATGAATTTTGTCTGGGTGGTGCAACATCGATGATAAAGTGGACAAAGCATCGGTAACCTCATTATGAACTCTTGGGATGTGTCTGAACTCCACTGATCGAAATCGCTTGCTTAGATCGTGCAAACATTGTCGATATGGTATGAGCTTCAAATCCCTTATTTCCCATTCACCCTGAATCTGATGCACCAGGAAGTCCGAGTCTCCCAAGACCAAGAAGTCCTAGACATCCATGTCCGCAACTAACCGTAAACCCAAAATGCATGCCTCATATTCATCCATGTTATTGGTACAATAGAAACGTAGTTCTGCCGTAACAGGATAATGATGTCCTATTTTAGAAATAAGTACCGCTCATATTCCAACTCCTTTCTCATTTGCGGCTCCATCAAAGAAGAGCTTCAAACCTTGTTCCTCAGGTAATTCCAACTCATCTATATGCATTACTTCTTCCTCAGGGAAATACGTCCTCAAGGGATCGTATTCTTCATCCACAGGATTCTCGGCCAAGTGATCAGCCAATGCTTGGGCCTTCATGGCCGTCCTCGTCACATAGACGATATCGAACTCCATGAGCAATATTTGCCATTTCGCTAACCTCCCTGTAGGCATAGGCTTCTGAAAAATATACTTCAGTGGATCCAAGCGTGAAATAAAATAAGTAGTATATGATGACAGATAATGCTTCAATTTCTGGGCCACCCAAGTTAGGGCGCAACATGTCCTCTCGAGTTGAGTGTACTTAACCTCATAGCATGTAAACTTCTTGCTAAGATAATAGATGGCTTGCTCCTTCCTACCTGTAATGTCGTGTTTCCCTAATACGCAGCCAAACGAATTCTGTAGGACCGTTAGATAAAGAATTAACGATCTCCCCGGCTCAGGTGGAACCAACACAGGTGGATTTGACAAATATCCTTTGATTTGATCAAATGCCTCCTGACATTCTGCCATCCATTCCACCGCGGCATCTTTCTTCAGTAGCCGAAAAATGGGTTCACAAGTTGCTGTGAGTTGAGCAATAAACTTGCTGATATAATTCAACCTTCCCAATAGACTCATTACTTCTATCTTATTCTTAAGCAGTGGCACATCTTGAATGGATTTGATCTTTGACGGGTCCAACTCAATGCCTCGCCGACTGACGATGAATCCCAACAGCTTTCTAGATGGAACACCAAATGCACATTTGACCGGGTTGAACTTAATATAGTACCTTCGAAGTCTTTGGAAAAACTTCCTTAGGTTTGCTACGTGGTCTTCCTGATGCTTGGATTTTATGATCACATCGTCCACGTATACCTCAATCTCTTTATGTATCATATCATGAAACACAGTAGTCATTGCTCTCATGTACGTTGCCCCAACGTTCTTCAAACCAAATGGCATTATCCAGTAGCAATAAGCCCCCCACGGCGTAATGAAAGTCGTCTTTTCCGCGTCTTCTTTACCCAATAGAATCTGATGATACCCCGCATAGCAATCTACAAAAGACCCGATCTCACGTCTGGCACAGTTATCGATCAAGATATGGATGTTGGGTAACAAAAAGTTATCCTTTGGGTTTGCCCTATTCAAATTGCGGTAATCGACACACACTCTGATCTTCCCATCTTTCTTCGGCACTGGCACCATATTAGCCAACCAATCAGGATATCGAGTGACCCGAATAACCTTTGCATGTAGCTGGTTGGTTACTTCTTCTTTAATCTTCACACTCATCTCTATCTTGAACTTCCTCAATTTCTGCTTGACGGGAAGGCATGCCGGGTCAGTGGGCAATTTATGAACCACTAAATCAGTGCTTAATCCTAGCATGTCATCGTACGACCATGCAAAAATGTCTTTGAATTCAATGAGTGCTTTGACTAGTTCTTCCCTGATATTTGGTTCAATGTGGATGCTTATTTTAGTTTCCCTGATATCGTCTGCATCCCCTAAATTGATGGCTTCTCTGTCATTCAAGTTGGGCTTGGGTTTTTCTTCGAACTGGCTTAATTCTCTGTTTATCTCTTCAAAGGCTTCATCCTCATCGTATTCCGATTTATCATCATAATCGACCTCTTGTACAATTAGTTCGGAATCAGATTGATTTTTTAGACTAGGTTGAAGATCCGTTGTGCATGCCATGTCATTAGAACTAGTATGAAGAGAACTGTTCAGAAAGAGAAAAGAAGAAAACAGAATTAAAACAAAAATAAAGAGAGAAAACTTTCATTTTATTAAACTGCAGGATAACAGAGTTTCACACTTTTGTCGAATACAAAAATAAAACAAAAAATTGGATTACAACTCTGGAATAATCCAGAAAATAAAAAATAAAAATCCAGAGCCTACTACCAAGACTCTCTCCGGGTAGGAAGAGGAGTTGTTGTCCAATTGTTGACATTGGCCCTAGGCCCCACAAACTATATGTCTGTCTTACTGGAACCTTCTCCAACTTCTATCATGTTGACATCAGCGAACAACCTTTCAAAGACCTCATTCAAATCTCCATCTGGCCCGATAAGTGGTCCGAGAGCTTTCGGGGCCGACAACTTTCTGAAACCTGCTCTGACAAATGATCTGGAAAGGCGCATGATTGGCTTAGGAAGGATCCAGACTCTTTTCTTTAACTTGCAGGCTTGCCTCACATCCGCTGCCGCAGCACTTGAATCCTAGCCCAAATGTATTCAGGTTCTTGGGCAAAGAAACTGGCTGGACAATACCATACAGATCGACCCCCAAACCTTTTCCTGGTACAAACCCGTTGTTTAACATTTCCGAGGCTATCATGAAGGTCGCAGCTGCAATTCTGGGAAGTGGAAGGCCCCCGTATTTAGGAATTTTGTCTACTAAGACTGCGTCAAAAACCTGATAAACACACGGGCCCTTGTCATCGTCGGTTTCTATAAAGGGCACAATGGCATCACTAACGGAGCATGTACCGTCATCCCCGTGTACCACACTCTCTTGTCTATCCCATTCAAATTTGACCATCTGATGCAGTGTAGAAGGCACTGCTTTGGCTGCGTGGATCCAGGGTCGTCCCAACAGAAGATTATACGACACCGTCATGTCTATCACTTGAAATTCCATGGTGAATTCGACCAGACCAATTGTCAATTCCAGTATGATATCACCCACTGTGTCAGTACCACCCCCATCAAAACCTCGGATGCAGACGTTGATCTTGTGAATCCTATCATCATCAACTTTCAGTTTGTTCAGAGTGGCCAAAGGACAAATATTGGCACTGGACCCATTATCGATCAGTACTCGAGTGACCATCGACTCTTCACATTTCGCAGTCAAATAGAGTGCTTTGTTGTGTTATGTACCCTCTACTGGCAACTCATCGTCAGAAAATGTCACCCGGTTTACCTCGAAGATTTTATGCACAATTTTCTCCAAATGGTTCACTGAGAGCTTGTCCGGAATATGGGCTTTGTTCAAAATCTTTATTAATGCCCGACAATGATCGCTATGGATCAACAAGGATCGCAACGAAATCTGGGCTGGGGTCTTCCTCAACTGTTCTACAATGGAGTAGTCTTGTGCCTTCATCTTTTTTAAAAACTCCTCTGCTTCTTCCTCCGTCACTGTCTTCTTTAATTTTATAGGGTTGACCCTTCTCAATTCTGCAGGAGCAAAACACCCTCCCGAACGAGTTAACCCCTGGGCCTCGCATACTTCTTCCACAACCTCCTTCCCCTTATGCATCACCGTTACTTGACTGTAGCTCCAGGGCATAACTTTCTCACTTGTTATCGGCAACTGCATTACTGGCATGATAACAACTAGTTCTACGCGGGCCCCCTTCACAACCAACACTGGTGCGCTTGGTACTCCCTACAGCACTACCTTGACCAGCTCTAGCTTCTTCGCAACAACAGACGAGCCTTTCCCCATTACCACAACTGGCTTGTCATCTACCCTTCCCAACTGTACCACTTCCTTTCCACTGGTCGGCTTTTCGTTTGGACTAGCACGAATCATCATTACCGTTTGTGAGGGTTTCTTGAGCTCCCCTCCTTCGTGCACTTGTTCGATCATGTGGACCTCATGGTGTAACGACAACGAGTTCTCATTGATGTTGGGTGCCTCTGGTGCCTGAACCGCGATCCTATTTGTGTCAACAAGATCTCGTACGATAGTCTTCAATTTCCAACACTTCTCAGTATCATGCCCGGGAGCCCCCGAACAATATTCACAGCTTACCGAGTGGTCCAGATTTTTGGGAAGGGGATTTGGCAATTTGGGCTCAACAGGAATCAATAGACCTAGTTGCATCAATTTGTGGAACAGAGTAGTATAGGTCTCTCCTAGCGGAGTGAATGTTCTCTGCCTGTGCACCCTTTCATTCCTGAAAGCCTAATTTCCACGGAAGCCTAGGACTGAAGGACTCCTGTAGACCCTTGGTGGCAGATATGTGCTTTGAGGAGGTAGGTATGTGTTTTGTAGAGGTGGATATGTATTCTAGGGAAACGACACATGCCATTGTGGGCGAGCCGGAGGCTGGGTGTAAGTTTGGGCGTGATGGACGGAGAAATGTGGCTCTTGTGGTGGATAATAGGGTTGTGGAGGGTCGTATGAAGTATGTGGGTAATTTGGGTGACAGGGTCTGGGTTGGTAGTGAGGGGAAGGACCTCTAGATCTGGACCAAGTACCTTCTTCGGCTGTTGCGACCTCCTCTCTCTCCTTTTTCCTGAGCGCACCTCCCGTGCCGCTTTGGATAGCGTGAGTTATGGCCTTGATTGCCGAATAGCTCATTATCTTGTTGGACCTGAGTCCCTCTTCAACCATACCGCCCATTTTTACTATTTCGTTTAAAGATTTACAACTGACGTCACCAGGTGACCAAAGTAAGTTGGCTCCAAAGTTTGTAAGAAGTAGTCTACCATTTCACTTTCCCTCATTGGTGGATCGACTCTTGCTTCTTGTTCTCTCTAACGAAATCTGAATTTCCTGAAGCTCTCTCCAGGCTTTTTCTCAAGTTTCAACAGTGTGAGACGGTCAGGGACGATCTCAAGGTTATACTAGAAGTGACCTGCGAATGATTGTGCTAGATCGTCCCAGGTATACCACCTGCTAGGATCCTGCCTCGTGTACCATTCTAGTGCAGAACCACTCAGACTCTGATCAAAGTAAGCTATCAGCAACTCGTCTTTTCCTCCGGCCCTCTCATCTTACTGCAAAACCCTCGTAGATGTGCCATGGGATCACCATGCCCCTCATATAGATCAAATTTTGGCATCTTAAAACTTGTCGGCACTTGAACATCGGGGAAGGGACATAGATCTTTGTAGGCCACACTAACTTGGCTGCCCAATCCATGCATATTCCTAAAGGATTGCTCCAGGCTTTTCACTTTACGAAGCACTTCGTCCTGCTCTGGATTCCTAGCCGGCCTCTCAGTTTCTGCCGGGAGCTGAAGGTGAGGGGTGTAAGTGTATGGCTCGGGTGATTTGAAGGTGAGTTCGGGAGGATAGTATTGGTTGTCGTGAACCTGAAACACTGGTTAATGGGGAAGCTTGTTAATGGACCAGCGGGAGAGTGTTCCGGAGTCAGAGCCGGTGAAAGGGTAGGAGTAGGGGGAAGCATTGGAGATGTTTGTCCCCTAGACCAAGCTAGGTGCATCCCAGCTATCTCTTGTCTCAACTTGTCTACTTCCTCCTTCATCATTTGCATCTCCGCCTTTTCCTCCTCAACACTTTTGTCCGAACCAGACATGATTTTTGGAATGGGCCTTTTAGATCTTGTGTGGTAATGGTAATCTTCCAGAACGTTCTAACGAGCTAATTGTTTTGAAGTCTCTGAATCAACAACAAACTTGTTAGCGTTAGAGTTTAACACATATTTCAATTTCACATTGGGGATGCAATATTCCTAAGCAATTTAACCATTTCTATCATGTCTTTGTTCTGATTGCATGCATCATTCCGACTTCTTTTAAGTGCTTCCAAACTTTCTTTATCCCTCTTTTTATTTCTTTCTTTTATTCACTTTGACTTTTCTTTTTTTCTTTTTAGTGGTGGTCGAATCTTATGTGGATTGCCTACGTATCATGTCCCTACATGAATCAGACCGCACGTAGTTCTGCCACATAAATGCGAAAGCAAATTTTGGGAATTTTCCATTTTCTTTACTGAATCATTATAATACAAACTAAACATTTTTTGGAAAGGAGAACGAACCCGAAGTAAAACCAATTACGAACCAAAAAAAAGAAACTACTGATACATTTTGATGCAAAAGAGAATATACAGACAGACAACAAACTCTAAAAAAGAAAATACTGACTCGAACTATACATACATTAAAGCTACAAAAGTTGGTGCTCGCGAAGCATCGTTCGGCCTTGTCTTAGGTGCGAGATCTCTTTCAAGTTGCTCCAGTTCGTACATTGTCCGCTTGATGAAAATCATTACTGCTGACATAAAGGTAGTGCAGGTCATGTCTTCACACATTCGGCATCTCCTAATGATGGCATGGGCAATAGCCCCAATCTTGTTCCTGGTTTGACCTTTTTCTATGAGCAGGCACCTTATCTGATCCCTACAGCCCCCCAAAACCTGAGAATCCTGGAGATGCTGCCTTTGCAGCTGCCGTATCTCCTCTTTCATTCGAGCCAGTAAATCGTAACAGTGTCCACTTTTGATTTCATAAGCTTCAGCTTGCTTTGCTGCATTGTCCTTGTGGGTGGTCATTTTCCTTTTTAGACTGACAATGGTCTTTTCATAATCTTTCCTTGCCTGCTGTAGGTACCGTGTGCACTCTTTCGTTCTCTTTGCCCATTGTACCTGGAGTTGTGCTATGGTACCCTCAGATTTTTTCAAATCATCTCGGCACTCACCGATTTCCTTCTTTAGTCCGTTAATCAATTTTTCATCCGACCGACTCCTTTGCTGATTGTCAGCCTCTATCCTCATTTGTCGGATTTGAGCCCTGAGAGCCTCATTTGCTTGGGCTAACTTGTTCTTCTCTCCTTCATCGGCAGCAACTTGCACTTTTTTCTCAAATTTCAGATCCTTGATCTGCTGTTTCAGCTTGCCTACTTCGGCCCGGTATCCGCGCTCTTTGGTCAACCAGTCCCACGTTTCTTGTGATGCCCCAACGAACTCTTGAATGTGAGGTTTTTTGGTTGATCGTTCTGGCTCGTCCCTTACAACGTCTCTCTTCCTGTACCAGGCGATATAAGCAAGTAAGACTTCGCATCTGGATAGGTTGCGCACTCGAGTTCTTACCGTTAAATACTGGCATTCATTCCATATAGAACAAACGGTTTCTTCATGAAATTGGTCGTTGGCGCTAACCTCGATTGCATAAACACTGAGATCTTCATCTGGGTGTACCACCTAGCACCTCCCTAATTATTTCATCACCCGGTAAGGCGCATAAGGCTGAATGCCTTGGAGTCCCATTAAGAGGAAGTAAGGACCCGTGGCGGGCATGTACACAATTTTTTCAACAAGAAGCCAACCCAATGTCCACCTTATTTGTGCTGCAGTGATGGCGCGAAGGCAACATACCCAGTCTTCAGACCCTTTCGGCAATTTGAGCCCTGAAACCCTCGTGTTATATCCTTCAATGCAACCTTCATTTGTAGATCTATAGCTCATATACTGAGGATGATTACACAAGTGCTCGATTATCCACATTTGCAATAAAAAATTGTATCCTTCGAAAAAATTTGCCCCGACTTTACAGACGGTGAGAGCTCGGTATATCTCGGACACTATCATAGGGGCAAGCGTGCTTTTGTTGTTGGTAATTAGGACCTTGATGACTCCAGCCACCTTTAAATCAATATTTCTGTCTTTCCGAGGAAACACCACAATGCCCAAGAATGCTACCATGAAGGCGAACCGCCTATGTTCATCCCATTTTGTCCGATTCCCTCTGCTGCAACCCCCGCTTTCCAGATCGTCGAACCCTCCTATATGCCCATACCTCTGGTATATGAACTGCAGAGTAGAAAAACCTCTCTCCAACTCAGAGTACAGGACTCCCTTGCTTATCTTCAGCAGATCCATGAACTTGTGCTAATTGACGGCTCTTGGAGCAATCAGATATTTGTGTCTTAGCCCCTCAGTAATGTCCATATAACCTGCTACCTCTTCTAAGGTTGGGGTGAGTTCAAAATCCGAGAAGTGGAATACGTTGTGGGCCGGTTCCCAAAATGTAACCAAAGCTTTTATGATGTCACATCTGGGTCTGACGTTCAACAAACTGGTGAGGCCTCCCAGATGTGATTTGATCTTATCTCGCTCTGACTTTTCCAAATCCTCCCACCACAAGCGCAACTCCAAAGGGATCTTGCTACTAACTGTTACCCGCAAACTAGGACCCGAGCTCATTCTGTATGTTTGTTTGGGGTGATTAACACTCATTGGACTCAAAGAAAGAATAAACTAAATTGACACACATTTAAATAAAACTCCGATCTTGTCAATACGGCCTTTCAGCACTTCGAAGAAGATTTAAAGGTTGTGTTTTACCAATCGGACAAAACCTTGAAAATGACCAAAAGTGGCTATTTCCGTAAAATAACAGCCTTCCGGCGTCTTTTAGGGACATTCAGCTATTTTTACAAGAATGGAATCACCCGACTTATTTATGACGAAAGATTAAAACTTTTGACATTTTTTGGCTATTTTTCGTAAAAGGGTAGGTTGGACCGGACGAGGGCTGCCTACGTATCTCACATCTGGTGAGAATCAAACCGGCGTTGTTCGGGCAGATAAAACAAACTTCTTTTGAAAATAAGATTTTTCCCAATGACAAATAAAACCATTTTTCATAAACAAAACCCCATTTCTTTTTTTTTATTTTCTCAAAAATTTGACCGAGTTTCGACGCTATTTGGACATTGATTTTTTTCTCTTTTTTTTCTTTTTTATTTTATTTTTAGAACACGCGATTAACCCTCTTTAACCCTCATACTGTTATTTCTCTTTCCTCTAAAGTCAGTCAGCATGCAAGTCCGAAGCAAATAAATGCACAAGTAGGAGCAAGTAAGATGCATCAGGATGGTCATTTTCATTTTTTGGTACACCTGTCCTAGACAGACCCAACCCCTGTGTTGAGCCTCCAAAGTCAAATGCATGTGATGCAAACAAACGATCCTACTAGGGATCCGACATGAGGTTTTGTTATACTAGGTTTATCCTGGGTGTTTGTTCTAGACCTGGCTTACCCGAGCGGACAACTCGAGCCGAGGATGGGAACTGCGTACCGGTAACCAAAAGATCATCCGGTTTTGCAACTCCTCCGAATCCTCGTTCTATTTTGGGATATGACATTAACAGAAAGAAGTCACGACCAGCGTGCACTCCTCAAGAGAGAGAAGAGAGAGATTTCGTAGCAGTTTATATATACAGTTCAGATAATATCAAAGCGGTAAAGGCAACATTTAGCACATTAGGACAAAACATGTAATAAAATCAGACAATAGATAAAGCCAAATATAACAATTCATCTAAGCTCGAATTCTGAACCCTGAACCAGAGATTCTGGGTCATGTCCCCAGCAGAGTCGCCAGAGCTGTCACACCTCCTTTTTACACTACACCCCCGAGAATGGAGTATATAAGGGAGTTCTTTCCAATTAAAGTGACAATCGAAACGGGATTCATTTATTAGAAAAATCAAAGTCGTCACTTGGGAATATTTTATGGTGTCCCAAGTCACCGGTTCAAATCCCGAATAGAGGAAAAGATTGACTCTGTTTTATAGTCCGCGAACACAGAAATCCGAGTAAGGAATTCTGTTAACCCAGGAGAAGGTGTTAGGCATTCTCGAGTTCCGTGGTTCTAGCACGGTCGCTCAACTTTTATAATTGGCCTATTATCTGATTTTAGTACATGTTTAAACCTATGTGCAAATTTTAACTTTTTACCGTTTTTGTTATTATTTATTCAAAGAATTGCAACGTCGTGAGAATGCGTCTCGAATTGCGCCACATAAATGTACCCACAATTTTTGATACGTTCCAACTTCGTTGAGATTTGGATTTGGGTCACATAAATGTGCACCCGAGTTTAAGAAGATAACATTATTAAATATGCGCATAAAGACTAACGCATTGTTATTTTGAGAAAAGCCAGAAAATTCGCTAAGCGGCCAATCCCGAGTTCTAAGTAATTAATATATATACAATCATGAGGGCCCTACAATCAGTGAGTTTTACTAGGCGAGGCTTATCTCGTTTATTTTAAGAGGACAATCCTAAAGTGACTACATTTTTTATTAAGTTTGTCTCTAAAATAAAAGAGAAGAAGTCCTGATTAATTAATATTATAACAGCGGGCTTCGAGTTCAAGTTCGAGTCCAAACCGAAGGACGAACCCTTTAATTTGAACCCGCTACCTAACTCAAAGCCCCAAACTTAATTATGTTAATTATATACTGAGACCTTTAAATCAGGCTCAAATTAAATGGGCCAACTAATTCTACTTGTGAACAAGCAACAACAGGTGGGCCTTGAGGCAAGCCCAAAACCGAATGGAGAGTGCTAAGTTGCGTAAGAGATATCGAGGGATCGAGCCCTTGACGTCAAACATTTACTTATTCATTTGCATGTCATTAGGTAGGCATCCTGATTTTATAATGAAAGCAGCACGTCATTCTACTTGGAACAACTTAAGCAAAATAAATCGCAACACTCTTTATGGGTCAATTTTAACATGCCATGATGTAGTAAATAAATAGTCCTATTAACGAAGTTAAAAACTGAAATTACCACTACTGAAATTACCAAAAGGGACTATTTCCAAAGAAACATAAAACTCAAGAATTAATCTAACTATCCTATTAACCTATCATAAAACTAAATACACCCACTACTCGAGATGATATGCTTATATACGTTCAAGACATGTCGAATGATAATCTAGGTAATAAAGAAACAATTTCAGTTTATTTATACAGTCATGTCAAATAGAACTAATGGCTGCCTTCCCATTTCATCTCAACTTCAACTTCAAATTCGAGCTTACATCAACACAGATTTTTAGAATGTGTACCTGGTATTGGAAACAAAAGAAGAGGAATATGAGAAACAGCAAATGAAGTAGCAACACAGCAACAGCAAGAAACAACAATAGTCCGATAGCAGATTAAAACCAACAAAATCCCAGCAATAATCAATGGAACAGTAACGGGAAACTCACAACAAACTCAGAAAAACCAGTTGACAACCCTAGTAATCACAAACTGAAGCAGAGAAATCCCTCAAACTCAACTTCCCTCTTCAACATTAAAAGTCAGCCTATATTTATAATTCTGAATTTTTTGATCTTCAAAAATTCCTCCTTAATCAGTCCTAATCCTTCTCCCTTATAGCCATCCAGACCTGCCCTCTCTTTCAAACTTAACTGCTTGACCCCCTTCCCCACTAAAAAATCTGCCTTTTTCCCACTTAAAACCCACTAAGGGAAAGCTTTTCCTTATTTTCAGCCCTCATTCCCTTTTGTTCCCCATTACCATATTAATTTAAAGACATTAATATCCCACTAACAAAACACTAACATTAAAATATTATCCTAACTGTTTCATTCCCAAATCACCCCTGAAACCCCTTAATATTACTGTCCCAATACAAACCATTCATCTACATTAAAACCTTTAACTCTAAAATCTTGTTCAAACTAACAATTATCTAAAACTAATTCTAATTAACAGTTATAACCAATTATCCTAACAACTGAATGACTAAGGTTGAGCTCTCATTGAAACCCATGGACTGAATTAAAATCACATCACAGAACTCAACAGAATCGTTATAACTGAAACTGAAAATTGAATCAAAATGAACATGAATGCAGGTAACATGAATGCAGGTTCATTGTCAGCCTATTGACAATACCCTGAAGCTAAGTGTCCACAGATCAAGCATACACAATAAACATTCGATGAACTTATTGGTCTACAAACAAGAACGAATTAATCGACGAAAACTAATTAACCGATTACCTACAACAATTGACACCAATTACTAAGAAATAGATAATCATGCCTTCAAGTAACAATGACCAGAACATGGATTTGTGATAAATCTTAACTAATCGACAAAACTTATTTGAATTGATTGCACAGCCTATAATTATACACAACAAAGAACAGAAACAAATTTGACCGAATAAAAAGGTCTGAGGGAGAAGAACAAAACAATCGACAAAACTGAAAAATTAATATAACAATACTAAACACATAAACAAACACTTAAAACATAAAAAAAAATAGAATAAAAGAAAAAAAAAAGAAAAATACCTTAAATGGAACAAAGTACAGACGGATTCGAATCGACTCAAATTTGAACTTTTTTGAGGTAAAGCGGACCTTAATCGAGTGTTCTCAACTGAGAACACTTCGACTAAGGTCAGTTAAACACCCAAAACATCTTGAACTTCGGACAGAAACCAGTTTTGGTTTTTCTAGGGTTTTTATGTTTCGATTTGGGCTTCGAGTGTTTCTAGCCAGATTCGAACCAAACCGACGGTGGTTTGGTGACGAGGGAGGTCATGAACATGTCTGGTATGAGTTTGGGACTAGTTGTGGTAGATCTAGGTCCTGCTCGAATCTTCGATCGAAGATTCGAGAAGCTGGAGGTTGATTCAAGGCAAGCGGTCAACAGATCCGTAATGAGGGTGGTCAGGAGGTGCCTTGGTATGAGTTTGGAACTGGTTGGGGTGGGATTCAAGTTTTGCTCGAATCTTCGATTGAAGTTTCGAGAAGATGTAGGTTAATTCGAGCAAAATGGGTAAGGGATTTGGATTGGGGATGGTTAGGAGGTTCAAGGGTGTTATTTTGGTGGCCGACGGCGTCGTTGTCGCCGGGTTTCAGGCAAAAGAATGCCATGGCGGCTAGGGTTTGAGGGAAGGGCTTCGTCTCTGAGAGACGATGATGAACATGGGTTTGGACTGGGAGGGTTGGGTAGGAGGTTTCATTTATATAGTGGGGGGTGGTTTGATCTTGGTCGTTCCATCAAGAGAGATAGAGGGTCCAGATCAGTTCACTTAACTCAAACGGTGTCGTTTGAAGTAGTACTCGGTCAGTCCGGGTATTGTAATGACGGGTCGGGGTCGGGTTTGGTCAAGGCTTTGGGACCGTTTGATCAGTTGAGATCAACGATCCAGATTGAGACGCCTGAAACGGCGTCGTTTGATGGAGGCTGGAGACGGACTGAATTGGACTGGTAATGGGCTGAATTAGGTGTGGGTTTGGACGAGTTTGTGTTTGGGCTGGGGATTTTTGGCCCAAATCTTGTGTCTCTCTTTTATTAATTCTCCCTTTATTTTCTTCCTATTTCTTTTATTCTTTTCATTCAATTTTATTTCTAAATTATTTTCTAAAATCATAAACCAAGTTAACTTACTAAAAATACTAATTATCTTTAAATAACATTTATCACATACAATTTGTCCATTAATAATAAAATCACACAATTCAACATTAAATGCTAAAAATGCAAAAATACATATTTTTTATGATTTTTATTTTCCTAAAACAAATCACTAGTTAATTAATCCTAAATTTTAAATGCAAATGCAACACATATATTTTGTTTTTATATATATTTTTTAATTAATGCAAATGCAACACATATATTTTTATATTTTTTAGTAGTAAAAATAGAATAAACATGCACAGACAAATACAAATAAATCACAAGCAACACAACTATTTTATTTTGAATTTTTGTGGGAGTAGTTCTTGTAGGGCAAAAATCACGTGCTCACAATATGATTAAGAGGTACCTGTCGAATCCACCTGTGTTGGTCCCACCAGAGCTTGAAAGACCTTTAATTCTCTATTTGACAGTCTTGGATAATTCTTTTGGTTGTGTATTGGGTCAACATGACTTCACGGGAAAGAAGGAGCAAGCAATCTATTATCTCAGTAAGAAGTTCACTCTTTATAAGGTTTAGTACACTCTGCTTGAGAGGACATGTTGCGCCTTGACTTGGGTGGCGCAAAAGTTGAAGCATTATTTGTCGTCCTACACTACTTACCTCATTTCTCGCATGGATCCTCTAAGGTATATCTTTTAGAAGGCTATGCCCACGAGAAGACTTGCAAAGTGGAAGATTTTACTTACAGAGTTTGACATCATCTATGTGACTCGGGCCGCGATGATAGCCCAAGCCTTGGCCGACCACTTGGCCGAGAATGTGGTGGATGATGAATATGAGTCACTGAAGACTTATTTTCCTAATGAAGAGGTCATGTGTGTTGACGAGGTTGACCATGATGAAAAGCCAAGTTGGAAACACTTCTTTGATGGAGCTGCTAACATGAAAGGGGTCGGAATATGGGTTGTACTTATCTCTAAAATAGGGCAACACTACCCTGTAACAGTCCATCTTCGATTTTATTGCACCAATAACATGGCTGAGTACGAAGCATGCATTCTGGGTTTGAGGTTAGTTATAGACATGGGAGTTCAGGAAATACTTGTTCTGGGAGATTCAGATTTGTTGGTTCACTAGATTCAAGGAGAATGGGAGACTCGAGATTTGAAGCTCACACCGTACCGACAATGCCTGCATGATCTTTGTCAACAATTTAGGTCGGTTGAATTTAGACATATTCCCAAGATTCATAATGAGATTGTTGATGCCTTAGCTACTCTGGCATCAATGTTACATCATCCGGACAAGGCTTATGTCGACCCCGTGCATATCCAAGTTCATGATCAAGATGCTTTTTGTAATGTGGTAGAAGAGGAAATCGATGGCGAATCTTAGTTCCACGATATCAAGGAATACATCAGGTCGGGGGTATATCCAGTACATGCTACAGGTGACCAAAAGAGAACCATTCAACGTCTAGCTAGTGGATTTTTCTTGAGTGGAGGAATCTTGTACAAGAGGACTCCAGATTTAGGACTGTTGAGGTGCATAGATGCTAAAGAAGCTTCAAATATCATGGACGAAGTGCATTCTGGAGTTTGCAGGCCGCATATGAACGGGTATGTTTTGGCAAAGAAGATTCTTCGAGCAGGTTATTATTGGCTCGCCATGGAACGAGATTGTATCAGTTTTGTTCGCAAGTGTCATCAATGCCAAGTACACGGTGATTTGATTCATTATCCCTCATCTGAGTTACACACAATGTCTTCACCTTGGCCCTTTGTTTCTTGGGGCATGGATGTTATTGGACCAATTGAGCCGGCAGCGTCAAACGAGCATAGGTTTATTCTAGTAGCCATTCATTACTTTACCAAGTGGGTCGAAGCTGTAACTTTTAATTCCGTGACCAAGAAGGCAGTGATGGATTTCGTTCATTCAAGCATCATTTGTCGGTTCGGAATTCCCAAGGTGATCATCACAGACAATGCTGCTAATCTCAACGGTCATTTGATGAAAGAGATATGCCAACAGTTCAAGATCATGCATCGGAACTCCACTCCGTATCGCCCCAAGGCAAATGGAGTTGTTGAGGCTGCCAACAAAAACATAAAGAAGATACTTTATAAGATGGTTCAAGGTTCTAGGCAGTGGCATGAAAAATTGCCTTTTACATTACTGGGTTATCGCACTACTGTTCGCGCTTCAGTAAGTTCAACTCCTTATCTGCTGGTATATGGAACTGAGGCAGTTATACTTGCGGAAGTTGAGATTCCATCCCTTCGGATCGTTGCAGAATCTGAAATTGATGATAATGAGTGGGTCAAAACCCAGCTCGAGCAGTTGAGTTTGATTGATGAGAAACTATTGTTGCAGTATGTCATGGTCAATTGTATCAGAAGAGAATGGCAAGAGCATACAACAAAAAGGTGCATCCCCGGAAATTCGAAGTGGGCCAGATGGTATTGAAGCGCATCCTTCCTCATCAGGCGGAAGCTAAAGGCAAGTTCGCCCCAAACTGGCAGGGGCTGTTCGTTGTGACGAAAGTGTTGCCCAATGGTGCTTTGTATTTAACAGACATAGAAGGCAAATATATAGATGTGGCTCTCAATTCTGATCTAGTTAAGAGGTACTATGTATGATTTCCTGCCTTACCTTCAGTTGTACTTTGTACTTGGCATGTTCGAAGTTGAAATGACGAAGGCATTTTGTTCCGCTACACAAACACTTTCATCAACTGCAACCCCTTTTAAGCCTTATTTATTTTCTTTCACACCCTTCTTTTGGAATCAGTAGCAGAAGAAAATAGTAAAAAAGAAAAAAAAAGAAAAAAAAGAAAGAAAAAAAAGAAGAAAAAAAAGGAAAAAGAAAAAAGAAAAGGAAAACAACAAAAACAAACAACTTCCTTTTGAACTACGTTCGACCTGATTTCTTTTAAGGATACGTAGACAGCCTTACGGTTCGGTCCTATCAAAATACAAATAAAAAATCCCCAAACCCAAAGAAACTGGGGCAGAAGTTTTGGTTTTGAAAAGATCTGATTCCAAAAGTTGTAATTTTGACCCATTTTCATCTTAAGTTAGTTTGAGCCTTCATGCCACCCTTTCTTTCTAATCCTGTCCAAAAGCCTACATTACGGTCCAAAGAAAGACCTTCCGATCAATCTTTGAGGATGCTAGATCAAGAGAGATAGAGGTATGATTTACATCATGAGTAACACTTTGTTCATGGCTGCAAGAGAGAAAATTTAAAATGAGAGAGTCTTATTGGTGAAAACACTCACGGGCACCGTAAGGCGATGGTAAGTTGAGAGATGAACAAATGAGAGATGTTTATTGGTGAAAACCCTTCAGGGCACTACAAGTCTAATGAGGCTCATGACATTATAGAGGAATTGGATCAGTGAAAGCCCGGTTTTTAAAGTATGTAGACATGACATGAACTGAAAATATGATTGGTTGGACAAATTAGGCTGATCAGTCCGGAATGCATGTCATGATCATTGAAGCTGGTTGTTTCTCTCAGATAAGTCTTTTTTTTCTCATTCTTCTTCATATAGTCATCTGTGTTCAAAATTTTCCTTTGTTCCTTTTGTAAAAAATCATTTCACTTTGCTCTTTTAGTCTATTTTTATGAGTTTCTTTCGAGTTAGCCCTTTTTGAATAAGAAGGAAATGATTTTAAAGCCTACTACCAGCTTCTAAATTGCACAAAGCGGAGTCCGGCCAGGCACATCACATTTGACTTGATTTAGAATAAGCAGTATGGTGATAACTGAGGTTCAGGCAATCAAGTGAATCTTGAATTTTGAGAGAATACAAGGATTCGGCAATTTTCAAAATGAAAACGCAATGCAACAAGTGAGTGTGAGAGACTCAGGTCATGCCGAGGTTTTGTGGTCCAGTTCCAATCAAAAAGTCAAACAACTCCTTGCTAGCCTGAAGCAGCTAATCAGAATGAAGCATGGCAGTGGCGGAAGCAGACACTCAGCAATGATGCCACAAACTAACCACCACGTTTTCAAGCTAACAAGATTTTATTTGTCTGAAACAAGGGCAAGAAATTTTTTTAATCCACAGGGACCTCCCATGGAAAAGCATGGTTTAGGGAGCAAGAAATTCTATTCAGGATCCTCCTGGATAATGGGATTTAATTTTCGAGTTTGCAGGACCCTTCTGGATAATGGAATTTAATTTTCAAGTTTGCAGGACCCTCCTAGATAATGAGATTTAATTTTAAGTTTTCAGGACCCTCATGGTAATGGGATTAATTTTCGAGTTTGCAGGACCCTCCTGGATAATGGAATTTAATTTTCAAGTTTGGAGGACCCTCCTGGATAATGGGATTTAATTTTAAGTTTTCAGGACCCTCCTAGATAATGGGATTTAATTTTCAAGTTTGAAGGACCCTCCTGGATAATGGGATTTAATTTTAAAAGTTTTCAGGACCCTCCTGGATAATGGGATTTAATTTTAAGTTTTCATGATCTTCCTGGATAATGAGATTTAATTTTAAAAAGTTTTTAGGACCCTCCTGGATAATGGGATTTAATTTTAAAAGTTTTCAAGACCCTCCTAGATAATGGAATTTAAATTTAAAAGTTTTCAGGACTCTCCTGAATAATGGGATTTAATTTTAAGTTTTCAGGGCCCTCCTGGATAATGGAATTTAATTTTCGAGTTTGCAAGACCCTCCTGGATAATGGAATTTAATTTTCAAGTTTGCAGGACCCTCTTGGATATTGGAATTTAATTTTAAGTTTTCAGGACCCTCCAAGATAATGGGATTTAATTTTCAAGTTTGCAAGACCCTCCTAGATAATGAGATTTAATTTTAAAAGTTCTCAGGACCTTCCTGGATAATGGGATTTAATTTAAAATTTTCAGGACCCTCATGGATAATGGGATTTAGTTTTAAAGCTTTCAGGACCCTCCTGGATAATAGGATTTAATTTAATGTTTTCAGGATCCTCCTGGATAATGGGATTTAGTTATAAGTTTTAGCGTAAGTTCTCCCTTTAGAAAATATAATTTATCTTTAAAGTTATCACTCTTAAGATGAGATTTAATTTGAAGTTTTCAGGGCCCTCCGGGATAATGGGATTTAGCTTTTAAATTCTTAGAGCTCTGTTGGTAACATGATCCGATTAACACTAACAAATACGCCCAGATCCCAAACTGGGGCAGAAAATTTTCTTTTGTTTTGTTTGTTTTGTTGCAATATCAGGCGCCCACCTGGATAACGAGGGAATATATTTAAGTTGTGGTAATCAGGCGCCTACCTGGATGACGTGGGAATACAGTTTCAAGTTTTAGAAATCAGGCGCCCATCTGGATAACGAGGGAATACAGTTTCAAGTTTTGGCAATTAGGCACCCACCTGGATAACGAGGGAATACATTCAAGTTTTTGGTAATCAGGCGCCCACCTGGATAACGAGGGAATACATTCAAGTTTTTGGTAATCAGGCACCCACCTAAATAACGAGGGAATACAGTTCAAGGTTTAGCAATCAGGCGCCCACCTGGATAACGAGGGAATGCAGTTACATGTTTTAGCAATCAGGCGCCCACCTAGATAACGAGGGAATACAGTTTCAAGCTTTGGCAATCAGGCGCCCACCTGGATAACGAAGGAATACATTCAAGTTTTTGGTAATTAGGCACCCACCTGGATAACAAGAGAATACATTCAAGTTTTTGGAAATCAGGCGCCCACCTAGATAACGAGGGAATATAGTTCAAGTTTTAGCAATCAGGAGCCCACCTGGATAACGAGGGAATACAGTTTCAAGTTTTAGCAATCAGGCGCCCACCTGGATAACGAGGGAATACAGTTCAAGTTTTGGTAATCAGCCACCCACCTGGATAACGAGGGAATATAATTCAATTGTTGGTAATCAGCCGCCCACCTGGATAACGAGGGAATACAATTCATGTTTTGGAAATCCGGCACCCACCTGGATAACGAGGGAATACAATTCAATTGTTGGTAATCAGCCGCCCACCTGGATAACGAAGGAATACAATTCAGGTTTTGGAAATTAGGCACCCACCTGGAGAACGAGGGAGCTCATTTTATACCAAAGTCAAGCTATTGGCAGGTTCCCACCTGGAGAATGAGGGAATTCATTTCAGAATTACTTCAATTCGCAAATTTAAGAAGCATCAGGAGCTCCGCCTGAAGAACAGGGTCCATTTTTCAGTTTCGTATTGAAGATCAAGTGGAGATTCATGGAAGATTCAAGACAAGAAGTAGATAGGATCTTGTATTTTTCTTTTACTTCTGCTGTAATTTTTCCTTTTTTTGATGTAATGGCAGGAACCGTGGAACGGAACCTCGATGGCACTTCACTCGGCTCTCCACCTCAGTATACTCCATCGCTCTTCCCACTCTGAACTACACGTGGCCTGATTCCTTATAGCCAAAGATATATAGGCATCTTAGATACCAGAACTCGGTCACATTGGGGTAAGAGTTGGGTGGGGATTAGATGAAGGTCACTCCCTCTCTCTCTAGAATTCCTTTTCTCACTCTATTTTCAGTAAAAATAACATAGAGAAGGTCGGACGGGGTGTTTTTAATGGGATGGGGTCGGGTTTAAAAATTAGAAAATAGGAGCTCCGACTCAAATCTGCGATCGCATAGCTGACATGTGGCCCGCAAAGTGGACCGCAAAAATGGTCCCAAAAACTGAACACACTGCCCGGGTATGCGACAAGAATGCGGTCTGCATACCTGTTCTACGGTCACATAATGCACCGCAGAACTGCCCCTTGCAAAAATCCCAAGGGGATCATACGACGACTATGCGGCCCGCATAACGAGTATGCGATTGCATAATTGGCCGCATAGTTGACCTTAAAATTACCTATCACACTACTTGATTCTGCGGTGACTATGCGATCCGCATAACTGTTATGCGACCGCATTTTGGACCGCATTCTGGACCGCAGAATTGCACTTTTCTGGAAAACATTGATCCTTGACTTTTTAACGCACAGATCAATCTAAAAGAATTTTTATGAATTTCTGACACATGATCCTCTCAAGAATCAACTTTCGTGATGGCTACCATTCCCTAAACTTGTGGAATGCCACCTGGCTGACAAATATATCTTCCCAAACAACGGGATTTCTAGTCCGGTCAACACCCCTAACCTGAGGCACACCACCCCCAGGTACCTCCTCATCTCCCTCATCACCTCTAGCACCCTCTCCAGATATTGAAGCTGTGGGAGAGGTAGAGTATTCATCCCCACTACCTGCTGTTGAGCCCTCAGACGACCCAGAAGAAATGTTGACTGAAGCTTGAATATCAGGGGAAGAGGGAGGAGTATCTTTATGTATGGCCCTCTCCGGATACGGGATGTATAGTGGTACAGAATCCGAAGAGATCTCGCAGAAGGGCTTGTACTCACTCCCCGAGTTGTCAATGGCTCTGTCAGCTGCTTTGATTGCTTTCCTCATGTTCTTTATGTTTTGTCTAGCCTGGGGAGTGAGTTTTACCATCCTTTTCTTCCCTCCCCGGGAGGAATCACCTTGACCTGGTTGTTTTGAGCCTTTGCCTCTTTGTTTGACCATTGCCTACAAGCACAAACATCTAGCTTTGTTAGTATCAGCATAGCAATGAATCAGTTATGGAAAATGAATTGCAGAACAAAAGCCAAAAGTTGCAGAAACAGTACAGTGTGGGCCGCACAAAAAGGAGTGCGGCCGCACTGGAGTCACCGCGGACCACATAAAAGCCATTGCGGTCCGCATTGAGGTAAGGTCCATAAAACCACTTCTTTGAATTTAGCCACCGCGGCCCACACAAAGTGGTTCCGTGTTGGGCCAGCGCAGACCACACAAGATGTAGTGCGGCCGCGCTGGGTAACAAGTTAGTTTCCTGAAAAATCTTCACCGCGGTCCGCACAAAAAGTGGTACCGCGGACCGCATCAAAGCATTGTGCAACACACAAAAATGACCGCGGTCCGCGGTGGGTGCTAAGTCAAGGCACTGAGTTAGGGTTCTTGGTCTTGTTTCTCAAACTCAGTTGCACGAGCAGCCCTTGTCTCAGTAGGCAGGAAATGATCTATAAATGCATCGGCAAACTCGCTCCACCTCGCCGGAGAGCTCCCCTCCCCACGGGAATCTTCCCACAACTCAAACCACGAATAGGCAACCCCTTTCAGATGGTAGGTAGCTAACTCTACTCCCTCTATCTCATTTGCACGCATAACCTTGAGGATCTTGTGCATCTCATCAATAAAATCTTAAGGGTCCTCTTCTGGATTGGAACCCGTAAACACTGGGGGGTCTAACTAAAGAAATCTGTTCACCTTGGAACTGGTGGAATCCTCTTGCTAACTAGATAAACTGGGTGAGGCATTTGACCTTTGGGCCTGAGAGGCCACTAGCTGAGTCAACATCTGAATAGTTCCCTTAAGATCCCAATCAGAAATACCAAAACCAGAGGTGGAACATGAGTATCAATGGGAGGAATAGTGGTACCCCCTGTAGATACAAGAACCGAGGTTGTCTGCTCCGGAACGGAAGAATCAAGCAGGGTCATAGCAGGGCGATTATCCTCACCCGCAATATTAAGTAGTGAATCATCGGCCACTCCTGGGGTGGCACTGGCACCCTGGCCAATTCTGCCTTTCTCTTTAGGTGCCATATACAGAAAATTGTACGAATGCACTAGTTAGAGGAGGAATAGTTTCACAATCGCTGCACGATCCAGAATATCAAAGAAGGGTGTTATTCCTAATGCCCAAATAGCCTCCAACTTATAGATGTGGTCGACTTCACACCGGATGATGCCATATGACCCTGCGACCCTCAAAGCCATTTTAGAACTGTTAATTGTTGCTAGATTCATTACACGTAATGTGATATTATCATATGATAAATGCCCTAACGCTAACATGGTGGTTTTGTGTTGTTGTCCTTTGTTACCTTTATTTAAATTCAGGAAGGTGGTTAGTTTGTTGGCATACTGGCAAGCCATCCTTACAACACCTGATCGAAGCGTCAAACAGTCATGACTAGCAAGGAAATAGACAGTGGAGTTGTAGGGCCACCAAGGGAGATTGTTGAGTCGGAATTGGAATTGCAAAAGGAGGTCCGGAGGTTGAAGCACCAGATGGCGGAAATGTATCAGGCCTGGATTAAGGGACACCCTCCACCCGCGTTCCCTACCAACTACATAGAAAACCCTGCTTCCATTCCACCTATCTCAATCCCAGATGCCCAATACCATTGATTTTTCCCTACAAAATGCACCTGGTTTTACCCCTTACCACAACTACCCCGACACTTCAGCCCAAACTGTTCGTGCTCCTCTAGCCAAAACAACCTCGTACCCTGCTCCAACATCTGCTCCTATTTTTGTACCCCCTCCACAAGCTACCCTCCACCGGTCCTCTAGTGAGCCCGCATTCCCCGCTATAGATTCCAACTGCTATGCACCAGAGCCCACCTTCAAAGTCCCAGATCCTTACTCTTATACTCCCCAATTTGAGCCTCATATTGAAACTGACAAACCACCCAAGAACGCAGAGCAAGAAGAGATGTTTAGGAAGGTACAAAGTCTGGAACAATCATTGAGAAATATGCAAGGGTTGGGAAACCAGGTGAGTGTGGCCTATAAGGATTTGTGTTTGTTCCCCGATGTCCAACTGCCTGCCGGGTTCAAGATGCCCAAGTTTGACTTGTATGACGGACATGGGGACCCTGTAGCTCATCTAAGGGGTTATTGTAGTAAAATGAGGGGCGCCTAGGGAAAAGAGGAATTGCTAATGGCATACTTCAGCCAAAGTCTGAATGGGGCAGCTTTAAATGGTACACCCACTAGGACGCTAGCGGGTGGTACACATGGGACAATATGGCTCAGGCCTTCGCCCGTCACCTTCAGTACAATATAGACATTGCTCCAGACCGCCTATCTTTGACCAAGGTGGAAAAGAAACCCAGTGAAAGCTTTAGAGAATATGGGTTCTGATGGATGGAGCAAGTTGCACGAGTCAATCCTCCGATGGAAGAAGACGAGATGGTTAAATACTTTCTTCAAGCCCTGGAGCCCACTTACTATGGCCACTTGATCTCAGTTATTGGTAAGTCTTTCAATGATGTGGTAAAGATGGGAGAAATGGTGGAAGAGGGGCTCAAGTCGAGTAAGATCATGAGCTATTCTTCTATAAAAGCAACCACCCAGGCAATCTAGAGTGGTACCAGAAGTTTGCTAGGCAAGAAGAAGAAGGAAGATGTTGCTATGGTTGTCTCCAGATCATGGCATGGACAGAGGGGTTCACCTCATCAGTACACCCATCCTCGACCCCGGCCTCAAACCTACGCCCAAGCTCCATATAATCCACCTCAACATTACTTTTCCCCGCAAAACCCCCAATACTCAGTCAGGCCATCTCAATACCGTGTTCACCATGCTTTCTTTTCCAACACCTCTTATCACCCTTTTCTCTCTTTTTTCTTCTTTTTTTTTTTGCAAAAATGATTTGATCAAACCCGATGTAGGTTGCCTATGTATCATGTCCCTCATGAATCAGACCAAGCGTAGTTTTGGAAAAGTGATGAAAAATAAAATCTTTTTGGGATTTTTCATTTAAAACTTTTCAATATTAAAATACAAAGAGAAGTATGATAATGAAAGACATGACAGACTCGACTATACTATGACAAACTCTGACACTACCTAAAGGACTTAGTACTTCTAGATAAGACGTGAAATTAAAAGACAACATAAGACAATCTCAAAACACCTAAATAGAATGACTCCTCAAGCTGCTCCTACGGTCCTGACTGGGATGGTCCTGGGCTGTCCGTCATGCTCAAACTGTGTAACATGCCTCGTAAAGAAACACTGATGCTAGAAATAAAGGCCCTGGCGTATGCCCCCGCATCCCGCGCCTCCTGAAGGCCAACCCTAAACAAATACTAGCCATGCTGCTTCACGCTTGCTGCCAATCCCGCTAACTTAGACTTTATCAATTCAAGCTTATCCCAGGGATCTTGGTCTGATGCCTCCTCGAAATCATCTGTTTGAACTGCCCGACCCCTAAGTTGTGCTGGCAATGGGGTGCTGACCCCTAGCGGGATGGACTGTAACCAAATCAAGTACTCCTGAGTACACTCGAGCCTGCCAATGTCCTCTACTAATGTATTTTTCTTCATCCTCTTTGCATTGTTCCAGTATTGCACATACTTGATTTCATCAACCACCTTTTTGCTAAAATTCATGATGTGCCTCCGAAGATTAAAAGTTGGAGATCCTCTTGTCTTTTGCCCAATTGATGCATTACCCTAACGGGAGTGTACGGCCTGACACACTTGAGTCCTATCAGCATCAGGAAAGGCTGCATGAGGCACCCTACCAAGATATCATCCAAAGGTAGCCAAAGGTAAACCCTCAAAACATTCTCATTTGTCCTCAAACCAAGGAACTCAATACAAGCCGTGACGCCTACTGGGTATGTAAACTTAGGATATTTTATCCTACACTCGATGCATACCACCCGATCTTTCAAGGCACGATCGATGGGACAAAGTAAGGAAGCGGTGTGCAAATGCTCCATCATCCACAGTTGTATAAAAAGGTTACTTCCCTCGAAATATCTGACACCTCCCCTAACCTCACTCAGGGCTCGATACAACTCTGCTAAGATCATCGGCACAACGGTAACGGTTTTACGTTGCTTCTCATGAAATAGTGTCATTACCACTGACTGTAGACGAGTGCTAATGTGCCTCTCATCTAATGGAAAAACCAATAATCCCAACAAAGCAAGGCTAAAAGTTTCGAGGCGATGTCTTTGCCACTTTGCCTTGGTTGTGCAGAACTCATCCCAAAAGATGTCAAAACTATCTTGTGGTCCAAATCTAGCAAACAAATAATCCAAGGATATTCAAGACTGCTCGAGACATTTTAAATGCTTATTATCTTTCAGGCCCAGGTCGCTGAGGAATCTTGTCCTAGAGTGGTCTCGGGGAAGTATCATGTCCTTCCCTATATAGCTTAAACGAGTGAGACCAGACATTTCCGCCAAGGTAGGAGTCGTCTCACACTCTACAAATCTGAAAATCAAATTTTGCAGATCCCAATAAGTTCGCATCGCCTTCACTAAGTTTGGGCGAGGTGTGATATCAAGAAGAGAAGTTAGGGTGCCCAATTTCTGTATTAACTTATGTTGCTCTAACGATGAAAACATTTTCTACCACTTGATCAATTTCCTGGGAATCTTTACTACCATCAACACTTTGGATCGAATCAGCGGGTCCACACCTAAACGAAGAGAACATGGTTAGCAACTCGAGATACTACATGACACAACAACATTTCCTAGTGGACAAATGCAAGACACAATTAGGCTATATTTTGCAGATCGGCCTAAGTGGTTGAAAGTGACTATTAATGCAAACTTGACAATGTTGACCTTTAATGCATAAAAAATACTCCATTTAAAGCTTACATGACTCCAACATCCCCACGATCATGGCCTTAAAAATTACTTTGCGGAAATTGAATCTTTTTTGCAAAAATGGCCGATATGGCCAAATGTGGCTAGGAACGCAAACACGACATGGATGGACCTTAAAGTGATATGACACCGAGTTGAAACTCAAGATCCTAAGACATGGGTAATTGAACAACTTTTGCGAAAATAACCCTATTTTGCAAGAATGGCCGATGTGGCCAAAAGTGGCCAGACATGCAAATTTGTCAGGAATGAACCTTAGAATTGAAAGGACACTTTATTGTAGACTCAGGGCTTTAATACTGGAGATAACAAACTACTTGTACTCCTATTTTTACAAAAAGGGCAGATGTGGCCAAATATGGCTATACATGCAAGATTTGGCTACGACCCCGGAAGCCAAGAACCTAGCACCTACTAGGAAGACTGGACCCTATGTGGGTTGCCTATGTATCACGTCCCAAAAGAAGAGAATCAGGTTCGCGTAGTTCGGGAAGATTGGATATGGGAGAAAGCTTAAGAAATGACACTAATTTGGAAAAATATATTTTTTCTTTGTCTCTCTTTTTTTTTAAGAAAAACAAAATGATGGAAAGAGTAAAATCTTTTGGATTTTCTTTTTCATTTTCATTTTTGAATTTTTGGAAAATAATGAAAAAGTGTAAAATCTTTTTGGATTTTCTTTTTCATTTTTATGAATTTTTGGAAAATAATGGAAAAGTGTAAAAAAAATTGGATTTTTCATTTTTCATTTTTTTTTTGAATTGTTAGAAAACTATGAAAGAAAAATGCGAGTGGGCCCTACTTGCTTCATTTTCACCCTTCTTTCCCAAGCATCGGTCCGCCAAATGACATTTTACCCTCAAAGATGCAACATGTATCACATTGGAATGATTGAATATCTTTTTGGGCCACGGGCCCATTTTGACAAAATTTGGATAGGCTTCCTACAAAGGGACACGATGCCTGGGACCGAGCCCTACTAGGTCCAAATGACATGATGCAAATAAAAATGATCTAAAGGCTGACCTAAGTTTGGGATTCACTAACAAGGCAATTCGGGGGAGCGTATGGTTGATGGTGGCTGCTCCAGCTTTCCATCCACTCCATACGTCCGACGCCCCCCCCTCCTAAATTAAAGGTGAATCAACAAAGAGTCCGTGCACGCGACGCGTTCTCCGAGACTTGTTGTAAAAAGAAGACCCATGATTATGCAAATGATGATAATTTATAAAGCAGTAACACATTAAGTAAAGCGGTAAACTAATAACTAACAAAACAAGGAAATAAGACAAACAAAGCAAACAAAGAAAATAAAGAAAACAAAAACCTCAATCGAATATCCTAAAAGCCAACAAGATCAAGTATCAGCTCGAACCTGCAAGTCCCCAGCGGAGTCGCCAGAGATGTCACACCCCCTTTTGTAAACCAAAGAATATGTATTCCAGCATGATTCCCTTCACACCAATCTTACATGATAATCATATTAAAATATAAAAAACGTCACATATTAACGTGAATGACGCTCGAATTCCCAAAAGAAAACTCTGCACATTATTATTGTTCCTAAAGAAATTAAAACTGGGCATTTATATGAATAACAATCCTAGCAGAATCCAAGAAATTGTTAAGAAAAGGAGTCAATAGATGAATTTGGTGCTTCAGAAAAACTAACATACAAATATCATTTCAAATAGACCACCAAGTTAGGACAACAATCTTTCTATTCCAGTTAATTGCTTTTAAACAAAAACTGAACTTCATTCACTGGCATTGAAGTTTCAAACGAACGAAACTAGGAGAACACACGCGACAATTAAGTAAAGAGAGATTGCAAGAAGCTTTAACAAAAATTTCAGTGAAAATCTCCCATGAAATTGCCTACAACTCAAACTTAAATCCTTGAAACAAATTAGATAAGTTTATGGAAATCAAACCTTCAGGCAATTAGTTCAAGAGGAAATAAGACACTTACCAAGATAACATTATAACAAGATGAATTTATCATGAGATTAAGCATATTCACATCGAGGTGAGGCAAACCAATTGAACACACAAACACGAACAACTCCAAGATATTTCAGACATGGAACAATCAATGATGTCTCTGGTATATGATCTTTAAGACATGGAAACAAACTTGAAAATGGAAATCAATACAACATCAATTCAAATGTTCAAACAGATTTCAACAGAAGCCGACTCACATATACCCTTTCTTTTCAATTTCAATTTCAAGTTGACATTCGAGACACTAGTCAAAATCGCAAATGAAATCACCACTGATTCATAATCCGGGTAACGAACAGATTTCAGAAACTTAGAAAGATCGAATTAAACCAACAACGAGCTTAGCTTCAAAGCAGAATTGCAACTTATATTAAAGTAAAATAGAGTATCAATTCTAAATCAGTCGCGGCTAAACGGGCTCTCTAACATATTGTAAACTAACTAACCCCGGGTCTTATCATACTCTAAATCGACACCGAATCAATAAAATGAAATGAAAAGGATAAAGGAATACCTGAAATGAAACCTTTCCAATATATTTCCAGAATAAGAGAATACACGCAGAAAATGGGACTTGACGACAAACTTGAAATGAAAATAACTACTGAAAGTCGAGATTCCACAAGAGCCGCAACCAGAGATGAACTTCAGTTAACAAGCAGTCGATAACTCGAACGACCTCAACTCAATTTCAGAACTCAAATACTCTACATCTTGAAAGTCACAATTGAAATAAAAAGAGAAGAAGCACAAACGTTTTTTTTTGAATTGAAAACAAAATTCGAACAAGAATCTAAAATCAAACTTTTTTTTGTATTTTTCGTATTTTTGTTTTCTGGAAAGCCAACCAAACAAAAGAATTTTCCAAAACTGAAAAGAACCCTAGAAGCCCTTCTCCAATTTTCAAATTTTTTCTTCCTTTTCCCAAAACAATTCCTCAAAAAAAAGAACCCCCAAATATATAGGCACCCTAGAAGTTTCCTCCTCCTTCTTCTCCAAGAAACGCATGTGGCCCCCAACCAGATCTGAAAATCCCATTTTGTAATAAAAATTAGAAAATGGAAGTCTTTGATCAAAATTTAATTCAACGACTCACATTTTCCGACATTTATCTCAAGGATTCGAATTTTTTGTTTAAACAAAAGAAATAAAATAAAAAATCCGGGTGAATCAGATTAATGATGAGTTTTGGTACGAAAGGGATGACGTGGAAAAAGGAGAAGACGAGAGGGGGGGCCATGACACTAGGCTGAGTGAACTCGCCGGTTTTTTTGAGTTTTCCGGCGAGATGGGGCGTCGCTTGGTGTTGTGTATTTAGTTTTAGGGTTTGGTTAATATGTGGTTTTTATATGGGGTAGAGAAAGAATATGGGCTGTTGGATTAAAAGGGATGAATGGCTAGGATTTAGTTGGGAAAATGGGGCGGGTAGACGGGTTGGCGGGTCAGTTGGGTTAGGGAGATGAGCTGCCGATTTGGGCCTTATCTTGTGTAAAATTGGGTCAAAAATTTGTACTTCTTCAATTTTTAAAAACCATTAAATAACCAACCCAACCTTTTTTTAAATTAAAACTAAACTAATTTCAATTAATTAAATAAACTATGTAATAATATGAAATTATGTATTTTTTTAATGTATCAAGTTTATATAAATTAAAATTAAGAGTGAAAATCATAGTAAAAACAAAATATATGGCTATAAAATCTTAATAGCCTAAACTAAATAGAAATAAAGTAAAACATGAAATTATATATATGTATTTATTAATTTTTTATTTTTCAAGGATTATACTAAAAATAAAAATATAAAAAAACCATGGCAAACTTAGCATAATACTACTATAAAAATACTAATGAACTTAAATAAATAAAAAATTAAAAAAACAAGCATATCTAATAAGATAAATTGAAACTTTCTTCTTTATTTTTCTATTTTTTTTCTTCTTTTTTTTTATGATTTGAAATTAAAATAAAATAGGCTAAAATTACATAATAACTCAAGTAGATATTTTAAAACATAAAAAAATATAAACACTAACTTTAAAAACTGTGCGGGTCAAAAATTACATGTCTACAATGATGAAATAGAATATGATGAAGAAGCAGCATTTGAGGAAATCAATAAAGAGCTAAAACAATTTGAAGAAAAAACAAAGCCTAATTTGAGTGAAACTGAAGCAATCAATTTAGGGGACCAGGATGAAGTTAGGGAAACCAAGATAAGTATGCATTTAGAACTGCAAGTTAAGGATGAAATAATCAAAAGATAAGTATGCATTTAGATCTGGTAGTTCATAAATTGCCAACTGATCCAGCATTCCCTCCTATCAAGCAAAAGTTGCGAAAGTTCAAGACCGATATGAGTGTGAAGATCAAAGAAGAAATCACAAAACAGCTTACTGCAAAGGTCATTCAGATCACTCGATATCCCATTTGGTTAGACAATGTTGTGCCAGTACCAAAGAAGGATGGCAAGACCAGGGTTCGTGTTGATTACCGTGATCTTAACAAAGCAAGCCCAAAGGATGATTTCTATTGCCGAACATTCACATTCTGATCGATAATTGTGCCAAGCATGAGATTGGGTCTTTTGTGGACTGTTACGCGGGATATCACTAGATCTTGATGGATGAGGAAGATGCAGAAAAGACAACATTCATTACGCCATGGGGAACATACTATTATCGGGTAATGCCATTTAGTTTGAAGAATGCTAGGGCAACTTACATGAGGGCGATGACCACCATATTTCATGACATGATACATAGGGAGAATGAGGTTTATGTGGATGATGTGATCATAAAGTCAAAGAAGCAGTCTGATCATGTCAAAGACCTGAGGAAGTTTTTCCAAAGGCTCCACAAGTACAACCTCAAGCTCAATCCAGCAAAATGTGCATTTGGTGTCCCGTCTGGGAAACTGCTGGGATTCGTGGTCAGTAGACACGATATTGAGTTGGATCCGTCGAAGATCAAAGCCATTCAAGAGTTATCGCTGCCAAAGAATAAAACAGAGGTGATGAGTTTGCTTGGAAGGTTAAATTACATCAACAGGTTTATTTCTCAACTCACGACAACCTGTGAGCCCATCTTTAAGCTGCTGAAGAAAAATGTTGCAGTCAAGTGGACTGATGAGTGTCAAGAAGCATTTGATAAGATTAAGAGGTACCTGTCTAATCCACCTGTGCTGGTCCTACCAGAGCCTGGAAGACCTTTAATTCTCTATTTGACAGTCATGGATAATTCTTTTGGTTGTGTATTGGGTCAACATGACATCACAGGAAAGAAAGAGCAAGCAATTTATTATCTTAGTAAGAAGTTCACTCCCTATGAATTTAAGTACACTCTGCTTGAAAGGACATGTTGCGCCCTGACATGGGTAGCACAAAAGTTGAAGCATTATCTCTCATCCTACACTACTTACCTCATTTCTCGAATGGATCCTCTAAAGTATATCTTTCAGAAGCTTATGCCCACGGGAAGACTTGCAAAGTGGAAGATTTTACTTATAGAGTTTGACATCATCTATGTGACTCGGGCCGCGATGAAAGCCCAAGCCTTGACTGACCACGTGGCCGAGAATCCGGTGGATGATGAATATGAGTCACTGAAGACTTATTTTCCTGATGAAAAGGTCATGTGTGTTGACAAGGTTGACCACAATGAAAAGCCAGGTTGGAAATGCTTATTCGATGGAGTTGATAACATGAAAGGGGTCGGAATATAGGTTGTACTTATCTCTGAAACAGGGCAACACTACCTTGTAACAGCCCAACTTCAATTTTATTGCACCAACAATATAGCTGAGTACGAAGCATGCATTCTGGGTTTGAGGTTAGCTATAGACGGGAGTCCAGGAAATACTTGTTCTGGGAGATTCAGATTTGTTGGTTCACCAGATTCAAGGAGAAAGGGAGACTTGAGATTTGAAGCTCATACCGTACCGATAGTGCCTGCATGATCTTTGTCAATGATTCAGGTCGGTTGAATTTAGACATATTCCCAGTATTCATAATGAGATTGTTGATGCCTTGGCTACTCAGGCGTCAATGTTACATCATTCGGACAAGGCTTATGTTGACCCTATGCATATCCAAGTTCATGATCAACATGCTTATTGTAATGTGGTGGAAGAGGAAATCGATGGCGAACCTTGGTTCCACGATATCAAGGAATACATCAGGTCGAGGGTATATCCAGTACATGCTACATGTGACCAAAAGAGAACCATTCGACGTCTGGCTAGTGGATTTTTCTTGAGTGGAAGAATCTTGTACAAGAGGACTCCGGATTTAGGACTGCTGAGGTGCAAAGATGCTAAAGAAGCTTCAACTATCATGGTCGAAGTGCATTCTGGAGTTTGCGGACCGCATATGAACGTGTATGTCATGTCAAATAAAATACTTCAAGCAGGTTATTATTGGCTCACTATGGAACGGGATTGTATCAGTTTTGTTCGTAAGTGTCATCAATGCCAGGTACACAGTGATTTGATTCACTCTCCCCCATCTGAGTTACACACAATGCCTGCACCTTGGCCCTTTGTTGGTTGGGACATGGATGTTATTGGACCAATTGAGCCAACACCGTCAAACGGGCATAGGTTTATTCTGATGGCGATTGATTACTTTACCAAGTGGGTTGAAGCTGTAACTTTCAAGTCCGTGACTAAGAAGGCAGTGGTGGATTTCGTTCATTCAAATATCATTTGTCGGTTCGGAATTTCCAAGGTGATCATCACAGATAATGCTGCTAACCTCAACTGCCATTTGATGAAAGAGGTATGCCAACAGTTCAAGATCATGCATCGGACCTCCACTTTGTATCTCCCCAAGG
Organism: Nicotiana tabacum; assembly: GCF_000715075.1. Taxonomy (NCBI): domain Eukaryota; kingdom Viridiplantae; phylum Streptophyta; class Magnoliopsida; order Solanales; family Solanaceae; genus Nicotiana; species Nicotiana tabacum. Next base: position 156,821,640 of record NC_134085.1, read on the forward strand.
CAAATGGAGCTGATGAGGCTGCTAACAAGAGCATAAATAAGATACTTCGTAAGATGGTACAAGGTTCTAGGCAATGGCATGAAAAGTTGTCTTTTGCCTTACTGGGTTATCGCACTATTGTTCGCACTTTAGTAGGTGCAACTCCTTATTCGCTGGAATATGGAACTGAGGTAGTTATACTTGCAGAAGTTGAGATTCCATCCCTGCAGAAGCTGAAATTAATGATGATGAGTGGGTCAAAACTGGCTCGAGCAGTTGAGTTTGATTGATGAGAAAAGGTTAGCTGCAATATGTCATGGTCAATTGTATCAGAAAAGAATGGCAAGTGCATACAACAAAAAGGTGTGTCCCCTGAAATTCGAAGTGGGCTAGATGGTATTGAAGCGCATCCTTCCTCATCAGGCGGAAGCCAAAGGCAAGTTCTCCCCAAACTGGCAGGGGCCATTCATTGTGACAAGAGTATTTCCCAATGATGCTTTGTATTTAACAGACATAGAAGGCAAATGTATAGATAGGGCTATCAATTCTGATGCAGTTAAGAGGTACTATGTATGATTTCTTTGCTTACCTTCAGTTGTATTTTGTACTTGGCATGTTCAAATTTGAAATGACGAAGGCATTTTGTTCTACTACATAAACACTTTCATCCTTTGTTACCCCTTTTTGAGTTTTATTTATTTTCTGTCATACCCCTCTTTTTGAATCAGTAGTAGAAGTATAGAATGAAAACAAATGATGATGAATGAGTGAAAATAAGAAAAACGAAAAGAAGGAAAAGAAGAAAGAAGAAAAAGAAAAAAAAGAAAAGAAAAAAGGAAACAAAAACAAACAACTTTCTTTTGAACTACGTTCGACCTGATTCCTTTTAATGACAAATAGGCAATCTTACGGTTCAGTCCCATCAAAATTAAAATTAAAATTCCCCACACCCAAAGACTGGGGCAAAAGTTTTGGTTTTGAAAAGATCTGATTCCAAAAGTTGTAATTTTGAACCCTTTTTTTCATCTTAAATTATTTTGAACCTTCATGCCACCCTTTCTTTCTAACCATGTCCAAAAGCCTACACTACAGTCCAAAGAAAGACCTTTCAATCAATCTTTTAGGATGCTAGGTTAAGAGAGATAGAGGTATGATTTACATCATGAGTAACACTTTGTTCAAGGGCCCAAGAGAGAAAATTAAAAATGAGAGAGTCTTATTGGTGAAAACCCTCACGGGCACCGTAAGGCGATGGTGAGCTGAGAGAAAATTTAAAATGAGAGAGTCTTATTGGTGAAAACCCTTGCAGGCATCATAGGGCGATGGTGAGTTGAGAGATGAACAAATGAGAGAGGCTTGTTGGTGAAAACCCTTCGGGGCACTACAAGTCGAATGAGGTTCATGGATTTAAAGAGAAATTGGATTAGTGAAAGCCCGATTTTTGAAGTATGAAGACATGACATAAACTGAAAAATATGATTGGTTGGGCGGATTAGGCTGATCGGTCCGAAATGGATGTCATGATCATTGGAGTTGGATGCTTCCCACAGATAATTCTTCTTTTTCTCATTCTTCTTCACATAGTCATCTGTGTTCAAAATTTTCCTTTGTTCCTTTTGTCAAAAATTATTTCACTTTGATTTTTTAGTCTATATTTATGAGTCCCTTTCGAGTTAGCCTTGTTGAACAAGCGGGAAAGGATTTCAAAGCCTTCTACCTGCTTCTAAATTGCACAAAGCGGAGTTCAGCCAGGCACGTCACAATTGACATAATTCAGAATAAGCAATATGGAGATAACTGAGGTTCAGGAAATCAAGTGAATCTTAAAATTTGAGAAAATACAAGAACTCAGCAACTTTCAAAATGAACAGGGGCAAGACATTATGTTCAGAATCCTCAAAGAAGAGAGCGTGACTCAGGTAAGTTCATTCTCGGCTTTTCAGGACCCTCCTGGATAATGGGATTTAGTTTTTAAATTTTTAGGACCCTCCTGGATAATGGGATTTAATTTAAAATTTTTCAGAACCCTCCTGAATAATGGGATTTAATTTAAAAGTTCTCAGGATCCTCCTAGATAATGGGATTTAATATAAAAATTTTCAGGATCCTCCTGGATAATGGGATTTAGTTTTTAAATTTTCAGGACCCTCATGGATAATGGGATTTAATTTAAAAGTTTTCAGGACCCTCCTGGATAATGGGATTTAATTTTAAAAGTTCTCAGGACCCTCCTTGGATTTAATTTAAAATTTTCAGGACCCTACTGGATAATGAGATTTAATTTTAAAAGTTATAAAGACCCTCCTAGATAATGGGATTTAATTTAAAATTTTTAGGACCCTCCTGGATAATGGGATTTAATTTAAAATTTTCAGGACTCTCCTGGACAATGGGATTTAATTTTAAGTTTTTGCGTAAGTTCTCCCTTTAGAAAATATAATTTAACTCTAAAGTTATCACTCTTAAGATGGGATTTAATTTGAAATTTTCAGGTCCCTCCTGGATAATGGGATTTAGCTTTTAAATTCTTAGAGCTCTGTATGTAACATGATCCGATTAACACTCACAAATATGCCCAGATCCCAAACTAGTGCAGAAAAATTTCTCTTGTTTTGTTTGTTTTGTTAAAATGTCAGGCGCCTACCTGGATAACAAGGAGAATACATTTCGAGTTTTGGAAATCAGGCGCCCACCTGGATAACAAGGGAATACATTTCAAGTTTTGGAAATCATGCGTCCACCTGGATAACAAGGGAATACAGTTTCCAGTTTTAGCAATCAGGCGCCCAACTGGATAACGAGAGAATACAGTTTCAAGTTTTAGCAAGCAGGCGCCCACCTGGATAACGAGGGAATACAGTTTCAAGTTTTAGCAAGCAAGCACCCACCTTGATAACGAGGGAATACAGTCTCAAGTTTTAGCAATCAGGCGCCCACCTAGATAACGAGGGAATACTGTTTAAAGTTTTAGCAAGCAGGCGCCCCCCTAGATAACGAGGGAATACAGTCTCATGTTTTAGTAATCAGGCACCCACCTGGATAACGAGGGAATACAGTCTCAAGTTTTAGCAATCAGGCGCCCACCTGGATAACGAGGGAATCCATTTCGAAATTATTGTGATTTTTAGGTGCCCACCTGGAGAACGAGGGAATTCATGTTAGAGTTACTTCAATTCGCAAATTCAAGAAGCATCAGGAGCCCGCCCGAAGAACAGGGTCCATTTCTCAAATTGCATGTTGAAGATCAAGTAGAGATTCGCGGAAGATTCAAGGCAAGAAGTAGATAGGATCTTATATTTTTCTTTTACTTTTGCTGTAATTTTTCCCTTTTATTTTTGATGTAATGGCAGGAGCCGTGGACCGAAACCTCGACGGCACTTCACTCGGCTCTCCATCTCGGTATACTCCATCGCTCTTCTCGCTCTGAACTGCACGTGGTCTGATTCCTTTATAGCCGAGGATATGTAGGCAGCTCAGACATCAAGGCTCGGTCACATTCTATTTTCTTTAGTTTTTGTCTCTCTAAATAAGGGTCGAGTCAACAAAAAAAACATGTCTTATTGTTCTTTGTCTGAAAACACTTTGTGTTTCCCGTCAAAGAGGGGCAGTTGTAGACATGTAATTTTTGACTCGCACAGTTTTAAAGTTAGTTTTAGTATATTTATGTTTTAAAATATCTACTTGGGTTATTATGTAATTTTAGCCTATTTTATTTTTAATTTCAAAAAAGAATTTAAAAAAAAGAAGAGAAAGTCTCAATTTATCTTATTAGATATGTTTGTTTTTGTTTTTATTTATTTAAGTTTATTAGTATTTTTATATTAGTATTATGCTAAGTTTGCCATGGTTTTTATATATTTTTATTTTTTGTATAATCCTTGAAAAATACCAAAAAAAATAAAAAAAAATAAACACACACACACACACACACACACACACACACACACATATATATATATATATATATATATATATATATATATATATATATATAGTTTCATATTTTATCTTATTTCTATTTATTTTAGGTTATTAATATTTTTATAGCAATATATTTTTGTTTTTACCATGATTTTCACTTTTATTTTTTGAATATAATAATTTATATAAAAAATGTAGTTTCATAGTATGATATATTTTCATAGTATGATATATTTTACTTTAATTAGTCATAATTAATTTTAAATCATTTTTAAGAAGAAGGGTTCAAGTTTTTATAGTTAAAGCCCCAATTTGGTAGCCCAAAATCGGACAACCTACCCAGCACCAAAGGCCCAATTTCGGGAATTTTGAAGCCCAAACTGGACAGCCCACATCCCCCACTAAACCCGCCCCATATAACCCTCTGACCCGACCCATCCCCCTCTTTGAATCCTAGCCCTCCGCCTAATTAATCTAATGGCCAGCATTAATTCCACCAACCATATAAAACCATAATATTTCCCAAACCCTAAAGCTAAATCCCAACCCAAATCATTGCCCCCCTTTCCCAGCCTCTTCCCGCATCCCTTGACACTCTAACTCGCCGGAAAACTTAACAAATCGGCCGAGTTAACTCACATGGCCCCCCCCTCATCATTAGGATTTGATTCTATGTGTTTTCTTACAATTTCTCATTTCTTCGGATTTCTCTCATGGGCGAAAATAGAAAAAATGGGGTGCGTAGGATTGAGTTGCACTCGATCTACTCCCTCCATTTCTCTTATCTCACCAACAGAAGAGATTTTCCGATTTTGGTTTTGATTTTTTGAGAATTTCGTGGGGATTTTCGAATTTTTGAAGGGTTTTTGTGATTTCTTGTAGAGTAAGGAGAGAAGCTTCGAGAGAGGGCTATATACTTGGGTCTGGAGAGAGATTGAAAGGGAGAAAAAAAATCATAAAAAAATCGGAGGAAAAGTTCTAGGGTTTTGGTTCTGATTTGCAATCTTCATCTTCTACTTTCAGTTTCATCCAGATAAAACATTAGAGTTTTCTATTAGCTCTTCTTCTGATTTTCGAAACATAAAACACAAAAAAAAAATATAATATTAGTTTCTTGATTTGGTTTTCAACCATGGATTGCATCCGAGGTGTAACAGAGGGTTGATTTGCTTAAGTTGCCGATTCGAAGTTCTGGATTCTGGTTCTTGTTGTTGAATTCGTAGCTGTATTTTGAGCATTTGATTTTGTATTGACACGTCTCATTTTATGGATATCGAATTTAATAGAAAGCTTCAAATTTCAGGTCCGCTTCTTCTCTTCTTATTTATGTTTTGGTCGGATCCAAATATGATTTGAGCCAAAGGTAAATGGGATTGGGAAATTGATAATTTATTTAGATCTCAATTGAATGCTAATATGAACCAATTTAACCGAGGTTTATGAGAATTAGTTTGCATAGTTTTCCCTTACATGTAGGTATGTGTGGATCCTCTAAGTGCTTGAATCATTGTTCTAGTACTAAATCTGTTGGAGCTTCATTGTGAGTGAACCAAACTGAGATTGCTTTCTTTTTCCTGTTGAAACATTTACTAAGTTAATATTTTGCATGTTGATTTGTCGGAATGCTTACAGCCTCATCTTACTGTTTTGTGTTTATTCCAGTGCGAATTTCATTTAAATTTTCATGCTTATTATTCTTCATTGCTGACTTATAGCGTGAACATGTATCCAAAGCAATTTATGGATTTGAGTACGACTAAAATTTCCAGTAGAGATATTACGTTCAGAAGATGCATCTTTAGTTGTTTGTAAAATCCATCAGTTTTGCTGACTGAGAGCAATAATATTCATGTTTAATGTGATGTTTCATATGTCATACTTTGTATTTTCTTCCTGTATGTATCATCACTGGTAATATAAGTTTATTTGATATCCTGAATTTTGAAGAGCATGTTGTAGCTAGTCAATAACTTACAGTACATGTTTTAAAGTTGGCACCCCTGATGCATTTGTTTAAAATTCTCGGTCACCTTTGATTGATTTGGGATCATGCTCACCTCAGTTCTGGCTAATAATAAATTGATAAGTATTCGAGCATGAAATCCAGATTAATATTTGTCCTGATGCAAGAGTTTGTGGTATATTGGTTAGCATGTTCCAGTTGGTTTGTCAATTTATTTCATGTGTTGAAATCAGTATGATTGTGAATTCCCATTCCATGTTTTGGAGTTTGCATCCCTGGCATCTCTCTTAATTTTAATCTTTGTCTGATTAGTTGGTATCTTTGAATGACTTGTTGGTTCTTTGGTAGTCTCATTAGATATTGAGCTTGTTTTCACATGAAATAGTGTAAGATTCAGCTAGTTGATTGTTCTTCAAAATTGGCATGGGTTAATGGGAAAAGTTTAGGCTCTTATCATATGTGGATCCCTCGCTCATTTCTTTATTGCTATTGGTGTTCACGTTTCTATGTCTAGATGGCTATTTCATTTGGTTGGATAATATCTGTTTGGACAATTGTTGAATTGCGGGCAGGGGAGAATGACCAAAGCCCATCAGTAATCAATTGTTCTCATATTTTAGGATCGGGCTTGGTCAAATGTATGAAATAAGAAATTAAGAAGGAAGTGATTAATTTTATTTCTTTTAATTTTATTGATTTCACTTTTATTACATCATTCGTTAAGAGCATGTTTAGGCCGACTACACTCGGGCAGGCAAGTCATAGGATCTTGTTAGTTTCGAGGCGAGAGGTAGTTCCCTTAGTTAAATTTATCCGGGGAATGCCCCGAGGGATTTGTATATATTTATTTTCAGGGGTACGCCCCGAAGTGAATGTAAAGGGAGTCCAAAAGTGGAAACTTGTAGTATTTTTATTTTTATTTTTATTTTTCCTTTACTTAGGTGGGGGACGACTTCGAGCCTCTTGTGTGTTTATTTTCCTTTTTCTGCGTTTTCTACCTCAATTGAATACTTTAAAATCCAACTAGATCGAGTACGAAACCGTGACTTTCACGGGACTTGGGGAGTGCCTAACACCTTCTTCCCAAGTCAAATGAACCCTCTTACCCAAATCTCTGGTGCGGACTTGGTTTTAGAGTCTGAAATATTTTATTATTTAAAAAAATGGTGACCTGGCACACCGAAATCAAAGTTAGGTGGCGACTCTGAGTTATTTCCATTTGAACACAATTTTGTCACTTTGTAATTGTAAACCTTTTCGAGATTTACTAAATCTTTCTATTTATTTAAGAGGGTAAGTGAGGTTTGTTAAAAAAAGGGTGTGACAGCTTTCCCCATACACACTTAAAATACTTCTGTTGTTGACAAAGTATGCGGAGTTGGCGGGATGCGAGGTTACCGTTCACCACCTTCTGCACTTGTTCACACTAAGCTTTCATAGGGGTACTATGGTACATCTGAGGCACCGTAGAACAAAAGGGCTGGTGGTTGGTACTGACGACCAAGCAAGTCGCAAGTTTTGGCATAAGTACTTCTTTGTCAAAACTGAACACATTGTTTCCGACCCCGCTAGGTTCCTGGAGTGGTGGAATGATAATCGTAAGTGTCTCCACTTGTTTTACTCTTTCTCTTCCTCTTCATTCATTATAGGGTTTGTTTGTTTCTCGTTTGCAGCTATAGGGCATCCAACCCGCCCTATTATGGGTATAAGGGACTGGGTAGCTCATCTTTTGCCCATGCAGTGGAGACCCGAGATTGGCCTGCCTTTGTGAAACATTATGGACTAAGAGTTTCATCTGGTAAATGTATTCCCCTATATCACTTAGTTGGTCATACACCATTATCTATTGATACGACTCTTCGTGATGACATGTCGAGGAGCTTCTAGGCGGAGGGCCCCAGTCCCTGCATTCTGACAGGCTGACACTACTGCAGAAATGCAATTTACTTTGACTGAATCCGTTCGGGGGGGTCGTACTCAGACGATTCAACTGGAAGCTCTCTCTCGAGATATGGATGTGAGGGAAGATTCCTCTTACTTACTGACCCCTCACCTTTTGGACGAATCCTCTAACGAGGATGAGTCGCTACTAAGAAAAAGGAGGAGAGTGGAACTTGGGAAAGATGTGGCCGTAGACACTGGTATAAGTAGGGTGGGTGCGTCATAGACGGTACATGTGCCTACATTTTTGGCCGATGCCATCTTAGCAGGGAGGTCTCCCCAAACAAAAGGGGTTTACCTAGGAGGTGGCCCTGTACGCTCCGCTGAGGGTGGCACGTCATCCAACATTAGAGGGGGCCTGCGCATCTAAGGCAAAGGCGAAGGCTCACATGTCGACCCGGCAGATGTTCGTGAGTTTTTAGAGCGTCATACTCATGTGGAGGTTAGAGTGGAAGGTTCTGATCAGCACATAGTTGTCCCACGGGACTATAATTTGTTGTCAAACTGTGATCAGGTGGCGTCTGCTTTAGCCCCTTTATGTGCTTCCCCCAAGAGCGAGGTGCTTAGAGCAATGAGTGGAATGGAGTTGTCTCGGAACGTTGCCGGCATGGCCTTGTGGGTAGATGTCTTTTTTATCGTCGTTAGGTTTGTGTTGTTATTGTCGACTTGTTTTTTTATTTTAACTTCTTTCTTGTTGTGATAGACCCTTATCATAGAGACCGAGCGCCGGGAAAGGAAGAGGACAGCCATTTATGGTAAGATGTCTTTTAAATATAAAAAATATCGCACTAAGCATCGTGCGATGGCCGACATCTATAATCAGGACCCTGATTTTCAACTGTTCCGCAAGGGGCTTAAGCAGACGGAGGATCAACTAGCGTGCATGGTCGGGGAGCTGAGGGAGTGAGACGAGGATCTTATGAAGTCTGTCGCCCGCAACAGTGAACTTGAGGCATATCATAAGGTGAAGGAAGATGAGCTCAAGTTAAGTAGAGGGGTGATGGCCGAGAATGCCGACTTGCAGGCAAAGGTGGCCAGTTTGACAGCTGAATTGGGCACGAAGGCGGTGGAGATTGATGGGCTTAAGGATGAGCTGAGTGCCAGTGCCGATAAGCTGGTGACTGTTATTTCTGAATCGACGGCCTTAGAAAATACACTCTGTGCCTGTAGGTCAAAGCTGACCAAGGAGAAGGAGGCATCCGAGCTTAAGGTAGTAGGACTTGAGGGGCATGTTAAGGAGTTGGAGGCAGAGCTATCCACATTGAACGGACAAGTGGCATCATTGAGAATAGTGGACGCGAGTTGATGCTTGCAACCTTCTACATCTCGTGCCTCGACTGACCCTGTCATGCCTTATCGTTTATACAAGTTGTGGGTTCATGCTAAGGCCCGACTCGATGTGTAAAAAGCTTTTCATGCTGACAGGAGGGCATCTGAGGTAGAACTTCAGGGTGTGCATGCAAAAGCTCATGCAGCCCGTGAGGCATGCGAATACGACCCTCTTACACCTGATAGGGATGATATCAACTCTGATGATGCGAACCGTCTTGCCTCTGACTCTTGGTATGAAGATGCATATCCTACAAGGGATGATGTGCAATTTTTGGTTTGTACTTACTTTTTGCTTCGGGATTTTTGTAAGGTCAAGCTTGAGCCTGTTATAAAGATAGGTGCTAGTAATATTTTGTTGTAATAAAGAAATCGTTTGGTCGATTTGGTGATGATCCTTGTAATATTTATAATATCTCGTGTACTTGTCAAATTATTAAGCCGATTTTGCTTTGGGTGAGGTCGGGCCCTTTTCCTTTGGCGATGGCCTTAGCTTTTGGGATGCTACTCTCGAGCTAGCTTCGAGGTGGTATCCTATCATAGTTCGAGGGAAGTCAAACTCATATTTTTGTCGATGGCCTTGGCCGTTGGGATGTTACCTTCGAACTGACGTCGAACTAGGATCCCGTCGTAGTTCGAATGAGGTCGAACTCATATTTTCGTCGATGTCCTTGGCTATTGGGATGTTACCTTCGAACTGACGTCGAAGTAGGATCCCATTGTAGTTCGAATGAGGTCGAACTCATATTTCGTTGATGGCCTTGGACATTAGGATGTTACCTTCGAACTGTCATCGAAGTAGGATCTTGTCTTAGTTCGAATGAGGTCGAACTTATATTTTCATCGATGGCCTTGGCCAGTGGGATGTTACCTTTGAACTGTCGTTGAAGTAGTATCCCATTGTAGTTCGAGTGAAGTCGAACTTATGCTTTTGTCGATAGCCTTAGCCATAAGGAGTTTCCTTCATACTTTGGAGATTTGATCATACATTGAAGTCGAACTCAATTTTTTGTCGATGGCCTTGGCCATTTGGAGTTTCATTCATTCATTGGAGATTTGATTACATTCCTGTAGGAAATACACGTTGACTTTGTACATACAATGGAGATTTGGTTATCTACACCTAGTACCTTCATTACTCTGCCTGGAGATCTCGTCGACGGGCGGGGTAATGAACAACACTTTGGACCTCGAGACGTCCCCCTTGACGCCTCATTAAAAACCTCACCGAGAAAACCCAATTGGGACAAAACCCGGATGAGGGAAAAAGAGTACGATTTAGGTGGCGCCTCCTTTGAGAAGTGGAAGTATTTGAGATAGGCGACATTCCAATTATTTTGTAGCCTACTTTCGTCATTGCTTGGTCTGCTTTTGTTGGAGTACCTCAAGCTAGGTTCTCCGACTTCGATGGGTATAACCGCGTCAGTCCCATAGACTAGTGAATATGGCGTCTTGCCTATGCTAGTTGTTGGCGTAGTGCGGTATGCCCATAGTACTTCCGGCAGCAGTTCGGGTCATAGCCCTTTGGCGTCCTCGAGCTTCTTTTTCAGTATATTCAGTATCATTTTATTGCAGGTGGGATGGTATAGTGTGGAGAGTATTCGCTTGATGTGCCATTTCTCGAAAACCTTAATCGTTTTCTTTTCGACAAACTGAGGTCCCTTGTCACATCTGAGTTCTTTAGGAATGCTGAAGCGGCATATTATATCTTGTTCACATATTTGTGTGTATGCACTTGCTTCCACGCATTTAGAAAAATAGTCAGTTAAAACCAAAAGGAAGCGTACCTTACCTCAGAGGGGTTCGACAATATCCATCCGCCACTTTATAAATGGCCATGGCGAAGTGACGGAATACAGGAGTTCTCTTGCTTGGTGTATCATAGGGGCATACTTTTGACACTGTTCACACTTCCTGACGTAATCCGCAGCTTCTTTTTTCATGGTAGGCTAGTAGTATCCAACGCGGATGATGCATCTAACGAGGGCACGATTTCCTGTATAGGCACTGCAGTTCCCCTCGTGTACTTCTTCTAGTACTCGCCTTGTTTGATTTGGCCTAAGACACTTGGCAAGGGGGCCGCCGAACATTCTCTTGTAAAGATCACAATTTACGAGGTTGTATCTGGCTGCCTGTATTCGAAGCTTTTTGGCTTCTTTCTTATCTTGTGGGAGCGTTCCATCCTGAAATATGTTACGATACGGTTGCGCCAGTCCCAAGTTAAGTTTACAGAATGCACCTCGACCTGGTCTATTGAGAAATGGAGAAGGGTGACCATGTTTTCCTTGTTGATATTTCTGGTGGCTGCTGCTAGCTTGGCGAGACCGTCCATTTCGATATTATGTGCCCTAGGTATCTGGTCAAGACAACATGCATCGAATTATGGTAGTAGTTTGTGAATTTCTGACTGGTACTTTTGTAGTCTCTATTCTTTGATTTGGAAAGTCCTAGTTACTTGGTTCACCACGAGTTAAGAGTCGCAATGGAGGATGAGCCATCGAGCGCTATATTTGAAAGCTAATTTCAATCCTGCAATCACAGCTTCATACTCGGCCTCGTTGTTAGTCATCTCAGGGCATCGTATGGACTGGAAAATTACTTCGGCCATAGGGACTTCGAGGACGAGTCCCAGTCCTGATCCTGATGCATTAGATATGTTGTTGGTGTAGAGGATCTAGAGGTCAGAATGTATGGAAGCACGGAGCGCCTCCTGCTCTACTTCAGGCAATACTTCTGCGCTGAAATCGACGACGATGTCGACGAGCACTTGTGACTTTATAGCAGTTTGTGGTTGATATATGTCATACTCGCTTAGTTCTATGGCCCATTTGGCCAACCTACCCGATAATTTGGGTTTATATAGGATGCTCCTGAGGGGGAAGGTTGTCACCACCTTTATGGGATGACATTGAAAATATGGTCTAAGCTTTCGTGAAGCTACGACCAATGCCAGGGCTAGTTTCTCAAGGTGGGGGTACCTTGTTTCAGCATCAATTAAGGTTTTGCTGATATAATAAATTAGAGATTGCGTACCTTTGTTTTTGCGGACCAAAACTACACTTACCGTGACTTCGGACACTGCTAGGTACACTAAGAGGCATTCACCCAGGTCTGCCTTGACGAGTAGTGGCGGCGAGGAAAGGTATGCTTTCAATTTTCTTAAGGCGTCAACGCATTCTAAATTCCATTGTAGCTCGTAATCCTTCCTTAGTACATTGAAAAATTTATGGCATCTGTTTGATGATCGTGGGATGAACCTCGACATGGCGACTATTCGTCCTGTCAGTTTTTGTACCTTCTTTTTGCTAGTTAATGTCTCCGGTATTCCTTTGATGGCCTCGATCTGATCCGAGTTGACCTCGATACCCCTTTGTGACACCATAAAACCAAGGAACTTTCCTGAGGTTACGCCAAAGGCGCATTTTTTGGGATTCAATTGAATTCCGTATCACCTCAATATTTCGAAGGCTTCCTTCAGACGACCAATGTGATCCTCCTTCTTTTTCGACTTTACTAGCATGTCATCGATGTAAACCTCCATGGTCTTACCGAGTTGTTCTTTGAACATCTTGGTGACTAACCTTTGATACGTCGCCCCTGCGTTCTTGAGTCCGAACGGCATGACTCTGTAGCAGTACGTTCCTTGGTGAGTGATGAAAGTTGTCTTTTCTTGGTCTTCTTCTGCCATTAGAATTTGGTTGTAACCAGAATAAGTGTCTAATAAGCTTAGTAGTCCGTGTCCCGCCATTGCATCGATGAGCTGGTCGATATGTGATGATGGAAAGGAATCATTTGGGCATGCTTTGTTTAGGTTGGTGAAATCGACACACATCTGCCACTTCCCGTTCTTCTTTTTTACCATGACTACATTGGCGACCCACTGAGGATAGTTTGATTCTCGGATGGAACCATTAGCGAGCAACTTATCAACTTCTTCGCTAACTGCTTCGTTGAATGTGGCATTGAACTTTCTCCTCATTTGTCGTACTGGTGAGTAAAGAGTGTCGACATTCAGCTTGTGTGTGGCGATGTCCCTTGGGATTCCTGGCATATCTGAATGGGAAAAAGCAAACAAATCGGTATTGTTAGTTAAAAACTCACGGAACTTAGCTGGTTCTGAGAGGTTGTGTCCAATATAAGCGTTTTTGTGCTATCTGTGTTGTCCAATTGAACAGGGTCAAGGTCTTCTACGGTTACCTTGCAGGCTTCCACGACATCCGGGTCTTTGATGGCCTCTATTTGTATGTCGGATTTGGTTCCCGATATGGCTGATTGCTATGCTTCCGCATTTTCCCCTTTTAGTTGTTGGGTGTGTGTGCAATCTTGGGCGATTCGGTGGCACTCTTGGGCGGTGCGTTGCTCGCCTCGGATGCTGAATATTCCCCATGGGGTAGGAAATTTGATCACTTTGTAGAAACTTGACGGGACAACTCGCATGGCATGTATTCATGGATGCCCTATAATGGCGTTGTAGGTTGTTTCCTGGTTCATGACATGAAACGTCGTTTCTAGAGTGACTCCTCCTGCCAGAACGGGTAACACTATCTCTCTAGAGGTTCGTTCCACTGCATTATTAAAACTCGGTAGTGTTATGCAGCGTGGTACTATTTTATGCTCGAGTCTCATCTGTATGAGGACTCATGGATGAATAATACATGCACCACTTCCGTCATCCACCATTTTGAAGCTGTTCACGTCCACGAGCGAAGTTAACCCATCCTCGATCGCTCAGCAGTTCTTTCAGGTATCCCTGGTTTAGCATTCTTACCACTTCCTATTGTAGACCTATGCAGTCTTCGGTCATGTGTCCTCTCTCCTGATGGAATTCACATAGAACATTCGATCTCAAGGTGCTTGGCTCTGACTTCATCTTTTGCGGCCACTGCACTTTTGTACCGAGCTTTTCTAGTGCATACACTATTTCTGAAGGAGAAACACAAGAGTTATGAGCAGATAATAGTGGAGGCATACCTATTTCGTTTCGATGTGGCACAGCGTATCGAAACGTGACGTCTGCATGTCGTGGAGGAAGTGGGATGGATGTCTGGATGTAGGGATGAAGCCTTTCCCGATTGAAACGAGATAGTTGATATCTTCGACCATCGTTGCGGCGATCTCTCCTTGTTTCGGTTTGGACCGATGTTAGCCATTGGATCGGACCATTTAGCTCATCCTCATCTGCCCTTACTTCGGCACAATAGGCATTATGGATTTCTTCCCACGTGGTGGGAGGGTACTTCATGATTCTACTTAGCAGCTTTTTGGTTGCTTTTGACCCGTTTCTATTTAACCCATTTTTGAAGGCTGCTACCGCCATCCCTTCTAATACTTTTGGTAGGCTCCTTCTTACCTTGTTGAATCGGGCCAGGAAATCCCGAAGTCATTCGCCTGTTGTATGTTTAACGGCGAAGATGTCATTTACCCTGGCTTCTGCTTTTTTGCTCCCGCATGAGCGATGACGAATTTATCCGCCATTTCTTCGAACGTTGATATTGATCATGCCGGTAGTTGGGAATACCATGTCAACGCTCCCTCTGTCGGAGTTTCGCCGAACTTTTTCAGCAGCACCGATGACACATGTTCTTTCGACAGATCATTGCCTTATACTGCAATGACGTAGTGGATTATGTGATTTTTCGGGTCCGTGGTGCTATCGTATATTTTCAAGTATGGCGGCATTTTGAAGTTTTTTGGAATATTGTGGGGGGCGCCTCTTCACTATATGGTTGCTCGACAAATCGGCCTACGTCGCATTTTTGTAGCAATTTCAGAGCGCCTAGTATTTTATCGACTCTTTCCTGATGCTCCTTCATCTGATCACGGAGCATTTTTGTTCTCGTTTTCCATTTCTTCCATTTTAAAGATGGCTACAAGTGTATTGTTACATACATCAATGACAGTATGAGTGTTACCTGTGCGTGGAGTTTCTGGCTCATCGTCGACATTTGCGGTTTCTACGTGTATTATGCCTCCGATATCCCTTTGAACGGGTTTGTTGAGTATGTTGTTCAAGGTGTTTGTCAACCACTCTTCTAGTAGCCTTTTCATAGCCGGTGGTTCTTCTCTTGCTGCGGATGTTGAGCTTTCCCTCTCGCACGAGTCATTCACACTTTCGTGCGAGGGGGTGAGGTATCTCCCTCAAGTGTAGCACTTGGCGTTGCGTTTTCATTGTCCTCCCTACCGGCTTTGTTGATGGAATTCAGAAGGTTGTTCGTGACACCTACTTGTCGCACCTCCTTTTTCCGCCCCCGCGAGGGGCGTAGGAGTTTTTTCCAATTAAAGGACAATCGAAACGGGATTTATTTATTTATTTCAGAGTCGCCACTTGGGAGATTTAGGGTGTCCCAAGTCACCAATTTAATCCTGAATCGAGGAAAAGAATGACTCCATATTACAGTCTGCGTACCAGAAATCCGGATAAGGAATTCTGTTAACCCGGGAGAAGGTGTTAGGCATTCCCGAGTTCCGTGGTTCTAGCACGGTTGCTCAACTGTCATATTCGGCTTATTTATCTGATTTTAATACAATTATGAACCGATGTGCCAATTTTAACTTTTTACCACTTTATTATTATTATTTTTAAAAGAATGTGAACATCTCTTAAAACACGTCTTTGGACTGCGTCACATGAAATGCGCCCACAATCCGGAACACATTTTATTTGATGTTTTGGGATTTGGATTTGGGTCGCATGAAATGCACACCCAAGCTTAAGAAAGTAAATTATTAAACACGCGCCTAAAGAGACTATCGCGTTATTATTTTGGGAAGGCCGTGAAATTCGCTAAACGGCCCTCCCGAATTCTAAGTAATTAACACATATATTTTTGTGAGGGCCCCGCAATCTGTGTGTTTTATTTGGCGAGGCTCGTCTCATTTTATTTAAAAGGATAAACCTATAGTGACTACATTTCTTCTATTAAGTTTGTCTCTAAAAGTAAAAGGAAATCCCTCAATTAATTACATGCTGAAAAAGTCGAACTTATTAGTTATTAGTTTACGGCTAATGCAAATGGAAAATTGCAATCGAGTTTGTACAAAGAGAGATTTCTTCCGTTCTATATTCTATTATTTAATAACACTGGAACATGAGATTTACGCACAATAATATCAAAATAGATTACCTGTTCTTTGATTAATTTAAACTAACATTATTAGATGAAGAAGTTATACATATGTAACCTCATTACTCATTAATCAGTCAACTACATTTTTATACAAAGAAAGGAAAATTATATTCAAGCACAAATCTAAACAGGAGGAATTCAACAGGAACAAAGCCTGATTAATATTTCATTTTGCTTCAAGCCGAGAGTGTACAAATGTGTACCTGGAAATGGCAGTACAAGAACAAAAGAAGTAGGAGTCAGCAACAGTAATAACACAGCAACAGTAGGTTCAGCAACAACGCAAAACCAGTAACAACCAGTAGAATAACCCAGTAACAGATTGAAAAATCAGCAATACCAAAGTGCAATCGCAGTCAAAGCAGAAAAGAGATGGATACAAGATGCAGCAGTTTACTGATTTTGAATCACACTCGAGGAAATGCAAACGAAAATTATTCAAGTGAAAGTTCAAATTGCCTTTCTCGTTTACTCTCAAAATGTTTCAAGTGTCAAAGTCCTCTTCTAAAAAAACTCTCCTCAAAGTAAAAGCCCTCAAGTATTTTCCTTTTTTTTTTCGTCCAAGTCTTTTAGTCTAAGACTCTCTTTCTTTTTTAAACTGCCCGTTTTTTTTAGTCCCCAGCTCTCAAATGTAAAAGTCTGTCTGAGTGTCAAAAATCTCCCGTAAAATCTGATTCAAGTTCCCTTAATTATTCCCCATCCCAAACCCTTTAATCAATTAATAAAACCACACTTTCTCCTACCAAACTCACTATCTTCCCACTCATCCCCCTTTTAATCCACTACCTAATGTTTTGTTCCCCACTACATTAAATAAATATATCAAACCCCAACCCATTACCTCTTGTCCCTCATGCCTAACATAAACAATTATATCACCCACACCCCATTACATTTTGTCTCACATGCTTAACATAAAGAATTACAAAATGTACAATTCCTAAACTACTCCTCTGACCTTATTGCAATTACCATTTTACCCCTGAACGTACTGCAATTTACCAAACTACCCCTATCAGCTATAACCAATCAATTAATCAAACTCAACCAAAATATAGCCAATATGACCAATTTCTACATAAATTCAAACAACAAATCACATGAACACGATTTCTGAACCAATTCAACAACAAATCACATGAACACAAATTGAACAACATCAAATTAATGTGCATAAATTAACCATATTGGGAACCAATCCTGGTTAACTTAGACCAAAAATTGATGAGCAAGGAAACAACAATATTAACAACACAATACATGATTCAAACTAAATCAACAAATCAAAAACCAAAACATAAACTCATATTAAATTACTGGATGAACTTCAAACAAAGAATAAACATGCATTAGATCCATATTAAATAACAAACATGACGGATTCAAATGATTTAAACTAAATCTAACAATATTAAAATTAAACTAACAATTTCTTCTACAAAAATACAAAATAAAAGCACATGAAATAAACTGAAAAACTAATTAATCAAAATTCCATTTGAATCTGAAAATTAAATCAACAAAACATATGAACAAACTAGAAAATTATTTCAACGATGAACAAACAAAACGAGAATTGAATCATTTATCGATTTTGGATCCGAAAAATATCAAACAAAAATATGGACAAAATGAAACTTAAAAAAATCCACTAACCGGATCGAAACGACGAACAATGACTGACCAACAACGAACTCGTATGGACTGTTTTGACGACGAAGCGACAAGCTGCGATGGCAGCCATGGCGAAAGAAACGAAGATGAAGGAGCAGCAGCACAAAACAGTAGCAGTACGAAGACCCATGAGCAGCAGCTGAAGAAGAAGATGATGAGCAGCAGGTGGATGCAACGGGCAGCAGTTAAGCAACAGCAGCAGCACAATGGAGTCGCCAGCAGCAGCACGCAGCAGCGGCGGAGCAGCAGCGGAACAACAGCGGACGCAACATCAGCAGACACAGATGAAGCAGCTATGATGGGCAGCCGTGGGGAGCAGTAGGTGGACTATTTGGGTCATCACTGGTTGTCGACTGTAGTCGACGAAAATGGGGGGTTGACAACGATGAGATGAAGCAGCGGCCATGGATGTCGAGACGGAGCTCGAAAGTGGTCGTTTGGTTGTTCATAGCTTGAAGACGACGATGGAGATGGTGTTGGTTGTTTGTTCGAGCTGGGGTCGTGAGGGTGATGAATAATGACGTGTGTGTGTGTGTGTTGAGGGGGGGGGATAGGTAGGGCAGCCATGGATGTCTTGCTTGGAGTTTGAGGAAGAAGAAGGAAAGAGAGGGGGGCGGGCTTCCACAGTGAACAATTATGTTAGGGTTTTGTTGTTTTTTTTTTTGAAAGATAGGGAAATAGGGGTATTGGGTTATGGACTGGGTCGACCCGGTTTGAAATGGACCGGGTCGTTTGAGAAGATTGGGTCTCTTTGGGGCTTGTGGTTTATAATTGAAGAAATGGCCCAATCTGATTTTTCTTTGTATTTTTGCTCTCTTTTCTTTTACTTTCTAATTAATAAAACTAAAAATTTTAAATTAAGTTAATAAACTAAATTAACTTATCGAAAAATAATAATTAGTTCCAAATAAAAATTATCGCACATAAGGATAGCAATTAACAATAAAATCGCACAATTAAACGTTAAATGCCAAAATGCGACGTACATTATTTTTATGATTTTCTCATTTTTGTAAACAAACTTAAATAACTACTAAAACGGAAATGCGACATATTTTAATATTTTTATTAATTTAAACAAACAAACATGCGCAAACAAATACAAATAATTATCCAAAAATGTCACAAAAATTCTCAAAATTGCACACCAAGGAAAATCATTTTATTTTGAATTTTTTGGGAGTAATTCTCATATAGGGCAAAAATCACGTGCTTACAGCTGTCCCTCTTTGCTCGAAGACACGAAGGGTTTTCGTGCAAAGATAAAGTGAGCGATTTTTGCCCATCCGAGTACTCCGTGTGAAGCATTTTTTGAAAAAGATTTGACCGAACCTTTGCTTCATAGGTTTCCTACATATCCTGGGCTAAACAGGAATCAAGTCAATGTAGTTCGGGAAATTTTGGTAGCTAGGACTACCGTGGGACTGCAAGGTTACTGCTGTTGCATGCTATTACCACTGCTTACCGATCTCCTTGTTACACCGTGCTTAAAAGAAAACAAGAAGCTAGGCTAGACTGCAACTTGTTCTTGTTGCCTTGCTTTCTTGTCTGCTTGCGTTTCTTCCGGTGCTTTTCTTCCGAGACTTCTAGCCCTTTGCTTTTCTGAATACCAGTTTTCATCATTTTGTTCGGTCCGTTGGGGACATGGCTTTCTTCATTAAGCTTTTCGGCGGTTCCTCTGGGGATACGGCTTTCTTCATCAGATTTGTTATGCTGGGCATGATTTAATGTTCACAAGCCGCTTCTTTCAAAATGCGTCTTTTCTTCCTTTTGACATATGCACTTGAGTTTGTGCTAGGACCTCTTGTTGCAACCTTCTGCTTTCTGGTGCTGGGGATTTTTATTGTTTCCTGCTGGGGATTCCTGTTGTAACCTTCTGCCTTCCGGTGGGGTTATTGCTTTCAAGATCTGCAGTATAAGACTGAAAATTATTCCTCTTGTTATACAGGTGGGCGCCTGACTTCAACAAACAACTTTGAAAAATAAAAGCGCCATTCCTCTCTTCAGGCGGGCTCCTGACTTCAAATAAACAACTTTTAAAATAAACGGCATTCCTCTCTTCAGGCGGGCTCCTGACTTCAACAACAACTTTAAAAATAAACGCCATTCCTCTCTTCAGGCGGGCTCCTGACTTCAACAACTTTGAAAATAAAATGCCATTCCTTTCTTTAGGTTGGCGAGATTTAAACAACTTTAAAAATAAACGTCATTCCTCTCTTCAGGCAGCCTCCTGATTTCAAAAACAACCTTTTAAAGATAAAATGTCATTCCTCTCTTCAGGCGGGCTCCTGACTTCAAAAACAACCTTGAAAAATAAACACCTTTCCTCTCTTCAGGCGGGCTCCTGACTCCAACAACAACTTTAAAATTAAAATGTCATTCTTTTCTTTAGGTTGGCGAGATTTCAACAACTTTTAAAATAAAACGTCTTTCCTCTCTTCAGGCGGGCTCCTGATTTCAACAACAACTTTGAAAATAAACGACATTCCTCTCTTCAGGCGGGCTCCTGACTTCAACAACAACTTTAAAAATAAACGCCATTCCTCTCTTCAGGCGGGCTCCTAATTTCAACAACAACTTTTGAAAATAAACGTCATTCCTCTTTTCAGGCGGGCTCCTGACCTCAACAACTACTTTGAAAATAAAATGCCATTCCTTTCTTTAGGTTGGCGAGATTTAAACAGCTTTAAAAATAAAACGTCTTTCCTCTCTTCAGACGGGCTCATGACTTCAACAAACAACTCTGAAAATAAAATGTCATTCTACAGGTGGGCTCCTGACTTCAACAACAACTTTAAAAATAAACGTCATTCCTCTCTTTAGGCGGGCTCCTGATTTCAAACTTAGGAGGAAATGCCTCTCCTATGGGTAAAAATAAACTTAGGAGGAAATGCATCTCCTATGGGAAAAACAAACTTAGGAGGAAATGTCTCTCCTATGGGTAAAACTAAACTTAGGAGGAGATGTCTCTCCTATGGGTAAAAACAAACTTAGGAGGAAATGCCTCATCTATGGGTAAAAATAAACTTAGGAGGAAATGCATCTCCTATGGGTAAAAAAACAAACTTAGAAGGAAATGCCTCTCTTATGGGTAAAACTAAACTTAGGAGGAAATGCCTCTCCTATGGGTAAAAACAAACTTAGGAGGAAATGCCTCTTCTATGGGTAAAAATAAACTTAGGAGGAAATGCATCTCCTATGGGTAAAAAAACAAACTTAGGAGGAAATGCCTCTCCTATGGGTAAAACTAAACTTAGGAGGAAATGCCTCTCCTATGGGTAAAAACAAACTTAGGAGGAAATGCCTCTCCTATGGGTAAAAACAAACTTAGGAGGAAATGCATCTCCTATGGGTAAAAAAACAAACTTAGGAGGAAATGACTCTCCTATGGGTAAAATTAATTTAGGAGGAAATGCATCTTCTATGGGTGAAACTTTAAACTTAGGAAGTGCGTCTCCTATGCGTGAACCATTTCCTTCTTCCTGAATTACTTACTTACCTGTGTTGTCTTCCCTCGAAACTGCTGGGGATTATTTTGCTGGGGATGAATTTTCCTTTTCTTCCTCACCCACTCTGGGTTGTTCGACCCTCTTGAAACTTGGTTGAAACTCTGTCGAGGATACTTCTACATCTCGATGATCCGCTGGGGATAACTGCTGAGGATAACTCTGCTGAGTAAATATGTTATCTTACTCCTTCCAAAATTACTTCCTTTTAAGTAGGATGTTTCATTCCTCTGCAAACTACTTCCCCCCTTTTTTTCTTTTTCTTTTTTTTTCTTTTTCTTTTTCCTTTTTTTATTTTGCATAGCTTCTTCCTTCGAAGACTACCTCCCTTGAGACTCGTTTTGCCTTTCCCCGAAAGGAACCGCTGAGGATACCGATTTTCACCAAACTTGTGTTGGACTCCTCGAAACTGCTGGGGATAACACTGTTGGGGAATTATTTACTTACCTGTTGGGGGATAAAATGTTATCAGCTGGGGATAACGCTGTCGAGGATAACACTGCTGGGGGATTCTGAATTCCTTCAGAACTAGTGCTTCACTCTTCGGAAGGCTGTTGGGAATGATACTGGCCTTTTGCTTTTCTGAGCACAAGTTTCATCCCTTTGTTCTGTCTGCTGGGGAACAACTTCCTCCATTGAAACTTATTATGTTGGGGGCAACACTGGTTCAAAGACCACTTCCCTTGAGACTGGTGTTATCTTTATTCTTCCCCAAATGGGTACCTGACTTCCAGAAAATTTTCTAAATGAAAGGAAAATTTTCTGCCCCAGTTTGATAATATCCCTTGTGGCATGCATTTCTGTCATCAATGCCATTTCCTTTACCTGTTTCAAATCAAACAAAATTTGTTAGTTTAAAACGCGGTGGTTGGTTGTGATACTCCTACTGGGATGGTTTTCCCTTTCTCCTTCCTTGCTCTGTGTTCCACAACTTGTTGGGGATGATATTATTTGCTGGGAATAATCCCTTTCTGCTGGGGATATCCCTCTTCTTTTGTGGCATAGCTCGGAAACCGGCATTTCCCCGACCTTTTAGTCTCATATGAATTTCCCAAATCATGCTCATTGTTCTCCTTGCTTTGTCTACAGGCCTTGGCCTTGAGGTTTATAACCTTTGATTTCGACAAGGGTATCCCTCTTGACACTCGTCAATCCTTTTATCAATTCCCTTTTGCTGGGGATATCTTTTTTGACACTGGCCTCGCGCTTGTTCCTTGCTGACTATACCTCTTGGATGTACTAGCCAGATCTCATCTTGCATAATTGTAAAGATGATGGCATATTTTGAAGTCAATTCTCACGTGTTCTGACCAAACAGACTCTACTGGGGTCTTTTTCTATGAAAGGAAAAGATAAAAGGGAACAGAATAAACGACACAAGAAAAAGAAACGCCGATACCGACTCTTATGGTCATGACATGCGCATGTGGCCTATCCTCCGCCGTCAATCATCTTTTAAGACCTTCAATTGGCAATTCCCCATATGATTCTCAAACTTATTCGACTTGTAGTGCCCGAAGGGTTTTCACTATCAAGCCTCTCTCATTTTGGTTTTTCTCTCAGCTTTCATCGCCTTATGGTGTCCGTGAAGATTTTCACCGATAAGACTCTCTCATTTGTATCACTTTCCAGCTGGGGATTTGGAGTGTTGCCGGTATAACTCTCTCTGCTGGGGATTAGAGTTCTTTCTGCTGTGGATCAGAGTTTATGTTCATCGATAAGACTCTCATTTGTTTGACTTGGCATCTTTTGAAGACTAATCACAATGTCTTTCTTTGGACCGTAATGTGGGTTTCTGGATAGGGCTAGAAAGAAAGGGTATTAAAGGCTCAAAAAATAAATCAATTTGGGGTTCAAAATTACAACCTTCGGAACCATATTTGTTTATAACAAGCGCAACCCTTGCCACAGTTTCTTGCTTGGGGATTATTTACTTACTTATTTATTTTTATTTTTAATTTTTATTACACCATGACCGAGCCGTGAGGCGCCTACGTATCCTCTTTGAGGATTCAGGTCGAACATAGTTCCCAATTCCTCCATTTTCTTCTGACTTTCTTTTGTTTTTTTGTTATCATTTTTCTTTTATTTTCTCTTTTCTTTTCATTTTTTTTCGTTTTTGTTGCTTCTTTTTTTTTTGAGTTTTCTTTCCTTTTTTTTTCTTTTCTTCTTCTTTACCTTCCAGGCTCGTATTTTCTAGTCGTTGCTATTGATTCCAAACGAGGAGTACGAAAGAAAAAATAAACAAGGCTCAAAAGGGGTAACGAAGGATAAAGTGTTTAGGTAGCAGAACGAAATGCCTTCGTCATTCCAGTCTTCAAAACATGTCAAGTGCAAACAACACAATTGAACAAGGATTTATAGTCTCTTCTGATGGTGTTGGACTTGACAATTATATTCAACATTTGCTTTTCATTTATCATTTCTAAAGCACCGTTGGGCGACACTCTCACTCTTATTATCATGAACAACCCTCATGCCAATTTGGCGAATCTTGCTTTTAAACGGTTTTCTTTGTGTTTTACTTTCCCTAGTTCCACATGACTCGAGCTACGAATAATCTCAACCGTCCTTATTTCCTTTAAATGTTCTAACCACCTTTCCGGGGTTTTATGATTAATTTTTAAGATTAGGCCCAAACTGTGTGCGCATGTCATTTCACCAGAATCGGCGCTGGAAAAAAATGATAAAAAGACCCAACAAAAGATGACGGGAAATAATAAAAGACCAGATTTTGCATTAGATTACCGGTGAAATGGTTTGAATAACAAAACAAACGAAACAAACCAGAATAAAATCCTAAAATAGCCTGGACAAAACTTAAACAGACCGCTATGACAAAATGGAAAGATAAGAAGGTTTGACACAAGACAATATCCGGATTACAACCCTAAGAATAATTCGGACAACAGAAATGACAACAAAATAAGCCACCAAAAGCTTCTCTCTTGCTAACCAAGGAATAGAGCGTCCTTCCATTTTATCAAAACTGACATCTCAGCCACTGAGTTTCGTATCAGTATTGCCCAGACCATTGCCAACTTCAATATCATCAACCCTAGTCAAAAATTCCCCAAAAGGATTCGAGTGCTTCTGTCATCAGGCCTGATCCCCGCAAAGTGTGTATCATGATGTGCAGGTAAAGGATTCCGCGCGAAATTCTAGGTGTCATTGTCCGGCTTACCACAAACCAACCACCTTAACTTTCTTTGCGATTCAAAACAAAACAGGTTAGAATGGACTCAGTCGGTCCTCATTATTAACAACATCTTTTTTTCTTTTTTTTTCTTTCTTTTTTTTCATTTTTTTTTTCAATTCAATGTTTTTCATCATTTTTTTTCATTTTTTTTTTGTTGTGGTCGAATCTTATGGAGGTTGCCTACGTATCATGACCCCGCATGAATCAGACCTTGCGTAGTTCGGACCAATAAAAGATAAACAATAATAAACATTTTTTTCAATTTAAAACAAACTGGGTTTCAAAGGTTTGAAGAAGACCTACAAACTCGAAAATCAAACAACCCACGTATTCTAATTAAAAGATTTACAAACTCCAAACAAAAAGGCCAGCTTCCTTTCCCCGTTTGACAAATGCAACCAAACGGCTATTTTTGCAAATGTGACCCCTTCCAAATCTCACATGAATTTGAGGTCGGGGAGGATTATTTTATGACACTTTACAAACTTGTCCGTTCTTTTACGAAAATAGCCTTTCGACAACTGAAAGATACGCTAAGGCTATTTCGGCAAGAACGGTTTAAGACGCGGCCGAAGGTGGCTCGGCTTATTTTTGACAAAACAAAAATTCAAACGGTATTCACCTGACCGCTGACTCTTTGTTTTTTTTTTCTTTCTCAAATTATAATAAAACCTTGTGTTGCAAACACGGCCCTTCAGCGTCTCGGGGACGAAGATTTTTTTAAGGCTGTGTGGGTCAACTGGACCAAAAAACAATGACCCAAAAGGTGGCTGTTTATGCAAAGCCAGCCTTCCGGCGTCCCTTTCGGGAACATTCAGCTATGTTTTGACAAAACAGCGTCACCCGACTTTTTTATGACAGAATTAAAATTTTGACATATTTTTTTTTATTATTTATTTGTTTTTGGCTATTTTAGCAAAAGGTGGGGTTGGACCCGATGAGGGTTGCCTACGTATCTCACAGCCGGTGAGAATCAAACCCGCGTAGTTCGGGCAGATTGGATACGGGTGAGAATAAAAAAAATAACTAATTCAGAGAAAACATATCTTTTTTTTCTTTTGCTTTTTCTTAAAAGGTGATAAAACATGTAAAATCTTTTGGATTTTCTTTTTACCTTTTTTTTATTTTTGATTTTTCAAAAATGATAAAAAGTGCAAAAAAAAAATTTGAATTCATTTTTTTTAAATAAAAATGTAACAAAACATAATCGGGCCCTATTTGCTTTATCTTCGCACTTCACCCTCTCTTTTTCCTTTTTTCCTTTTCATTCACTCTCAATTATCATTGGTCCGCCAAATGACCCTTTTACCCTTGAAGGAATGCAACATGTAGCACATAGGATGCATCAAGATGGTCTTTTTCATTTCAGGTTGCTAGTCCTAGACAGACCCAACCCCTGTGTTGAGTCCCCTAAGCCAAATGCAACATGATGCAAATAATCGTTCCTACTAGGGATCCGGCATGAAGTCATGTTATTCTATGTTCAAAACCTGAGTCGGTGTTCTAGACTGTGTACCCGAGCGGACAACTCAAGTCGAGGAGGGGGCAACTTACCGGGAACCAAAAGGATATCCGGCTTCGTAACTTGTCCGAGCCTCTTTTTTATTTCAGGGTATGACACTAACAGAATAGGGAGTCTCAACCAGTAAGCACATCCCCAGAGGTGAAGAGAGAAGGGTTCGGCACAGTTTATATATACAGTCAAATAATATCAAAACGGTAAAAGCAGTATTTAGCACATTAGGCTCAAACATGTAAAAATCAGATAAAGCCAAAATATAACAATTTATCTAAGCTCGAATTTCTAACCCTGAACCAGTAGTTCTGGGTTACAAGTCCCCAGCAGAGTCGCCAGAGCTGTCGCACCTCCTTTTTTCACCCCCACGAGGGGCGTAGGAGTTTTTTCCAATTAAAGGACAATCGAAACGGTATTTGTTTATTTATTTCAGAATCGCCACTTGGGAGATTTAGGGTGTCCCAAGTCACCAATTTAATCCCGAATCGAGGAAAAGAATGACTCCATATTACAGTCTGCGTACCAGAAATCCGGATAAGGAATTTTGTTAACCCAGGAGAAGGTGTTAGGCATTCCCGAGTTCCGTGGTTCTAGCACGGTCGCTCAATTGTCATATTCGGCTTATTTATCTGATTTTAATGCAATTATGAACCGATGTGCCAATTTTAACTTTTTACCACTTTATTATTATTATTTTTAAAAGAATGTGAACATCGCTTAAAACACATCTTTGGACTGCGTCACATGAAATGCGCCCACAATCCGGAACACATTTTATTTGATATTTTGGGATTTGGATTTGGGTCGCATGAAATGCACACCCAAGCTTAAAAAAGTAAACTATTAAACACGCGCCTAAAGAGACTATCGCGTTATTATTTTGGGAAGGCCGTGAAATTCGCTAAACGGCCCTCCCGAATTCTAAGTAATTAACACATATATATTTGTGAGGGCCCCGCAATCTGTGTGTTTTATTTGGCGAGGCCCGTCTCATTTTATTTAAAAAGATAAACCTATAGTGACTACATTTCTTCTATTAAGTTTGTCTCTAAAAGTAAAAGGAAATCCCTCAATTAATTACATGCTGAAAAAGTCGAACTTATTAGTTATTAGTTTACGGCTAATGCAAATGGAAAATTGCAATCGAGTTTGTACAAAGAGAGATTGCTTCCGTTCTATATTCTATTATTTAATAACACTGGAACATGAGATTTACGCACAATAATATCAAAACAGATTACCTGTTCTTTGATTAATTTAAACTAACATTATTAGATGAAGAAGTTATACATATGCAACCTCATTACTCATTAATCAGTCAACTACATTTTTATACAAAGAAAGGAAAATTATATTTAAACACAAATCTAAACAGGAGGAATTCAACAGGAACAAAGCCTGATTAATATTTCATTTTGCTTCAAGCCGAGAGTGTACAAATATGTACCTGGAAATGGCAGTACAAGAACAAAAGAAGTAGGAGTCAGCAACAGCAGGTTCAGCAACACCGCAAAACCAGTAACAACCAGTAGAATAACCCAGTAACAGATTGAAAAATCAGCAATACCAAAGTGCAATCGCAGTCAAAGCAGAAAAGAGACGGATACAAGATGCAACAGTTTACTGATTTTGAATCACACTCGAGGAAAGGCAAACAAAAATTATTCAAGTGAAAGTTCAAATTGCCTTTCTCGTTTACTCTCAAAATGTTTCAAGTGTCAAAGTCCTGTTCTAAAAAAACTCTCCTCAAACTAAAAGCCCTCAAGTATTTTCCTTGTTTTTTTTCGTCCAAGTCTTTTAGTCTAAGACTCTCTTTCTTTTTTAAACTGCCCGTTTTTTTTAGTCCCCAGCTCTCAAATGTAAAAGCCTGTCTGAGTGTCAAAAATCTCCCGTAAAATCTAATTCAAGTTCCCTTATTTATTCTCCATCCCAAACCCTTTAATCAATTAATAAAACCACACTTTCTCCTACCAAACCCACTATCTTCTCACTCATCCCCCTTTTAATCCACTACCTAATGTTTTGTCCCCCACTACATTAAATAAATATATCAAACCCCAACCCATTACCTCTTGTCCCCCATGCCTAACATAAACAATTATATCACCCACACCCTATTACATTTTATCCCCCATGCTTAACATAAACAATTACAAAATGTACAATTCCTAAACTACCCCTCCGACCTTATTGCAATTACCATTTTACCCCTAAATGTACTGCAATTTACCAAACTACCCCCATCAGCTATAACCAATCAATTAATCAAACTCAACCAAAATATAGCCAATATGACCAATTTCTACACAATTCAAACAACAAATCACATGAACACGATTTCTGAACCAATTCAACAACAAATCACATGAACACAAATTGAACAACATCAAATTAATGTGCATAAATTAACCATATTGGGAACCAATCCTGGTTAACTTAGACCAAAAATTGATGAGCAAGGAAACAACAATATTAACAACACAATACATGATTCAAACTAAATCAACAAATCAAAAACCAAAACATAAACTCATATTAAATTACTGGATGAACTTCAAACAAAGAATAAACATGCGTTAGATCCATATTAAATAACAAACATGACGGATTCAAATGATTTAAACTAAATCTAACAATATTAAAATTAAACTAACAAATTCTTCTACAAAAATACAAAATAAAAGCACATGAAATAAACTGAAAAACTAATTAATCAAAATTCCATTTGAATCTGAAAATTAAATCAACAAAACATATGAACAAACTAGAAAATTATTTCAACGATGAACAAACAAAACAAGAATTGAATCATTTATCGATTTTGGATCCGAAAAATATCAAACAAAAATATGGACAAAATGAAACTTAAAAAAATCCACTAACCGGATCAAAACGACGAACAATGACTGACCAATGACGAACTCGTAAGGACTGTTTTGACGACGAAGCGACAAGCTGCGATGGCAGCCATGACGAAAGAAACGAAGATGAAGGAGCAGCAGCACAAAACAGTAGCAGTACGAAGACCCATGAGCAGCAGTTGAAGAAGAAGACGATGAGCAGCAGGTGGACGCAACGGGCAGCAGTTGAGCAACAGCAGCAGCACGATGGAGTCGCCAGCAGCAGCACACAGCAACGGCGGAGCAACAGCGGAACAGCAGCGGACGCAACATCAGCAGACACAGATGAAGCAGCTATGACGGGCAGCCGTGGGGAGCAGCAGGTGGACTATTTGGGTCGTCACTGGTTGTCAACTTTAGTCAACGAAAATGGGGGGTTGACGACGATGAGATGAAGCAGCGGCCATGGATGTCGAGACGGAGCTCGAAAGTGGTCGTTTGGTCGTTCATAGCTTGAAGACGACGATGGAGATGGTGTTGGTTGTTTGTTCGAGCTGGGGTCATGAGGGTGATGAATAATGATGTGTGTGTGTGTGTGTGTATGTGTGTTGAGGGGGATAGGCAGGGCAGCCATGGATGTCTTGCTTGGAGTTTGAGGAAGAAGAAGGAAAGAGAGGGGGGCTTCCACAGTGAACAATTATGTTAGGGTTTTGTTGTTTTTTTTTTTTAGATAGGGAAATAGGGGTGTTGGGTTATGGACTGGGTCGACCCGGTTTATAATGGACCGGGTCGTTTGGGAAGATTGGGTCTCTTTGGGGCTTGTGGTTTATAATTGAAGAAATGGCCCAATCCGATTTTTCTTTGTATTTTTGCTCTCTTTTCTTTTACTTTCTAATTAATAAAACTAAAAATTTTAAATTAAGTTAATAAACTAAATTAACTTATCGAAAAATAATAATTAGTTCCAAATAAAAATTATCGCACATAAGGATAGCAATTAACAATAAAATCGCACAATTAAACGTTAAATGCCAAAATGCGACGTACATTATTTTTATGATTTTCTCATTTTTATAAACAAACTTAAATAACTACTAAAACGGAAATGCGACATATTTTAATATTTTTATTAATTTAAACAAACAAACATGCGTAAACAAATACAAATAATTATCCAAAAATGTCAAAAAAATTCTCAAAATTGCACACCAAGGAAAATCACTTTATTTTGAATTTTTTGAGTAATTCTCACATAGGGCAAAAATCACGTGCTTACAGCTGCCCCTCTTTGCTCGAAGACACGAAGGGTTTTCGTGCAAAGATAAAGTGAGCGATTTTTGCCCATCCGAGTACTCCGTGCGAAGCATTTTTTGAAAAAGATTTGACCGAACCTTTGCTTCAGAGGTTTCCTACATATCCTGGGCTAAACAGGAATCAGGTCAATATTGTTCGGGAAATTTTGGTAGCTAGGACTACCGTGGGAGTGCAAGGTTACTGCTGTTGCATGCTATTACCACTGCTTATCGATCTCCTTGTTACACCGTGCTTAAAAGAAAACAAGAAGCTAGGCTAGACTGCAACTTGTTCTTGTTGCCTTCCTTTTTTCTCTGCTTGCGTTTCTTCCGGTGCTTTTCTTCCGAGACTTCTGGCCCTTTGCTTTTCTGAATACCAGTTTTCATCATTTTGTTCGGTCCGCTGGGGACATGGCTTTTTTCATTAAGCTTTTCGGCAGTTCCTTTGGGGATACGGCTTTCTTCATCAAATTTGTTATGGTGGGCATGATTTAATGTTCACAAGCCGTTTCTTTCAAAATGCGTCTTTTCTTCCTTTTGACATATGCACTTGAGTTTGTGCTGGGACCTCTTGTTGCAACCTTCTGCTTCCCGATGATTTTTATTGTTTCCTGCTGGGGATTCCTGTTGTAACCTTCTACCTTCTGGTGGGGTTATTGCTTTCAAGATCTGCAGTATAAGACTGAAAATTATTCCTCTTGTTATACAGGCGGGCTCCTGACTTTAACAAACAACTTTGAAAAATAAAAACGCCATTCCTCTCTTCAGGCGGGCTCCTCACTTCAAATAAACAACTTTTAAAATAAACATCATTCCTCTCTTCAGGAGGGATCCTGACTTCAACAACAACTTTAAAAATAAACGTCATTCCTCTCTTCAGGCGGGCTCTTGACTTCAACAACTTTAAAAATAAAATGCCATTCCTTTCTTTAGGTTGGCGAGATTTAAACAACTTTAAAAATAAACGTCATTCCTCTCTTCAGGTGGGCTCCTGACTTCAAAAACAACCTTGAAAAATAAACGCCTTTCCTCTCTTCAGGCGGACTCCTGACTTCAACAACTGCTCAAAATAATTCCGCCTCCATTCTCCAGGCGGGCTCCTGACTTCTTCATTAAAATTAAAATGTCATTCTTTTCTTTAGGTTGGCGAGATTTCAACAACTTTTAAAATAAAACGTCTTTCCTCTCTTCAGGCGGGCTCCTGATTTCAACAACTTTGAAAATAAACGACATTCCTCTCTTCAGGCGGGCTCCTGACTTCAACAACAACTTTAAAAATAATCGTCATTCCTCTCTTCAGGCGGGCTCCTGATTTCAACAACAACTTTTGAATATAAACGCCATTCCTCTCTTCAGGCGGGCTCCTGACCTCAACAACTACTTTGAAAATAAAATGTCATTCCTTTCTTTAGGTTGGCGAGATTTAAACAGCTTTAAAAACAAAACGTTTTTCCTCTCTTCAGGCGGGCTCCTGACTTCAACAAACAACTCTGAAAATAAAATGTCATTCTACAGGTGGGCTCCTGACTTCAACAACAACTTTAAAAATAAACGTCATTCCTCTCTTTAGGCGGGCTCCTGATTTCAAACTTAGGAGGAAATGCATCTCCTATGGGAAAAACAAACTTAGGAGGAAATGCCTCTCCTATGGGTAAGCTAAACTTAGGAGGAAATGCATCTCCTATGGGTAAAAACAAACTTAGGAGGAAATGCCTCTCCTATGGGTAAAAACAAACTTAGGAGGAAATGCATCTCCTATGGGTAAAAAAACAAACTTAGGAGGAAATACCTCTCCTATGGGTAAAACTAAACGTAGGAGGAAATGCCTCTCCTATGGGTAAAAATAAACTTAGGAGGAAATGTCTCTCCTATGGGTAAAAACAAACTTAGAAGGAAATGCATCTCTTATGGGTAAAAAAACAAACTTAGGAGGAAATGCCTCTTCTATGGGTAAAACTAAACTTAGGAGGAAATGCCTCTCCTATGGGTAAAATTAATTTAGGAGGAAATGCATCTCCTATGGGTGAAACTTTAAACTTAGAAAGTGCGTCTCCTATGCGTGAACCATTTCCTTCTTCTTGAATTACTTACTTACCTGTGTTGTCTCCCCTCGAAACTGCTGGGGATTATTTTGCTGGGGATGAATTTTCCTTTTCTTCCTCACCCACTCTGGGTTGTTCGACCCTCTTGAAACTTGGTCGAAACTCTGTCGAGGATACTTCTACATCTCGATGATCCGCTGGGGATAACACTGCTGAGGATAACTCTGCTGAGTAAATATGTTATTTTACTCCTTCCAAAATTACTTCCTTTTAAGTAGGATGTTTCATTCCTCTGCAAACTACTTCCCCCTTTTTTTATCTTTTTTTTTTCTTTTTTTTTTCCTTTTTTTTTTTTGCATAGCTTCTTCCTTTGAAGACTACCTCCCTTGAGACTCGTTTTGCCTTTCCCCGAAAGGAACCGCTGAGGATACCGATTTTCACCAAACTTGTGTTGGACTCCTCGAAACTGCTGGGGATAACACTGTTGGGGAATTATTTACTTACCTGTTGGGGGATAAAATGTTATCAGCTGGGGATAACGCTGTCGAGGATAACACTGCTGGGGGATTCTAATTCCTTCAGAACTAGTGCTTCACTCTTCGGAAGGCTGTTGGGAATGATGCTGGCCTTTTGCTTCTTCTGAGCTCAAGTTTCATCCCTTTGTTCTGTCCGCTGGGGAACAACTTCCTCCATTGAAACTTATTATGTTGGGGGCAACACTGGTTCAAAGACCACTTCCCTTGAAACTGGTGTTATCTTTATTCTCCCCCAAATGGGTACCTGACTTCCAGAAAATTTTCAAAATGAAAGGAAAATTTTCTGCCCCAGTTTGATAATATCCCTTGTGGCATGCATTTCTGTCATCAATGCCATTTCCTTTACCTGTTTCAAATCAAACAAAATTTGTTAGTTTAAAACGCGGTGGTTGGTTGTGATACTCCTACTGGGATGGTTTTCCCTTTCTCCTTCCTTGCTCTGTGTTCCACAACTTGTTGGGGATGATATTATTTGCTGGGAATAATCCCTTTCTGCTGGGGATATCCCTCTTCTTTTGTGGCATAGCTCGGAAACCGGCATTTCCCCGACCTTTTAGTCTCGTATGAATTTCCCAAATCATGCTCATTGTTCTCCTTGCTTTGTCTACAGGCCTTGGCCTTGAGGTTTATAACCTTTGATTTCGACAAGGGTATCCCTCTTGACACTCGTCAATCCTTTTATCAATTCCCTTTTGCTGGGGATATCTTTTTTGACACTGGCCTCGCGCTTGTTCCTTGCTGACTATACCTCTTGGATGTACTAGCCAGATTTCATCTTGCATAATTGTAAAGATGATGGCATATTTTGAAGTCAATTCTCACTTGTTCTGACCAAACAGACTCTACTGGGGTATTTTTCTATGAAAGGAAAAGATAAAAGGAAACAGAATAAAAGACACAAGAAAAAGAAACGCCGATACCGACTCTTATGGTCATGACATGCGCATGTGGCCTATCCTCCGCCGTCAATCGTCTTTCAAGACCTTCAATTGGCAATTCCCCATCTGATTCTCAATCTTATTCGACTTGTAGTGCCCGAAGAGTTTTCACTATCAAGCCTCTCTCATTTTGGTTTTTCTCTCAGCTTTCATCGCCTTATGGTGTCCGTGAAGATTTTCACTGATAAGACTCTCTCATTTGTATCACTTTCCAGCTGGGGATTTGGAGTGTTGCCGGTATAACTCTCTCTGCTGGGGATTAGAGTTCTTTCTGCTGTGGATCAGAGTTTATGTTCATCGGTAAGACTCTCATTTGTCTGACTTGGCATCTTTTGAAGACTAATCAGAAGGTCTTTCTTTGGACCGTAATATGGGTTTTTGGATAGGGCTAGAAAGAAAGGGTATTAAAGGCTCAAAAAACAAATCAATTTGGGGTTCAAAATTACAACCTTCGGAACCATATTTGTTTATAACAAGCGCAACCCTTGCCCCAGTTTCTTGCTTGGGGATTATTTACTTACTTATTTATTTTTATTTTTAATTTTTATTACACCATGACCGAGCCGTGAGGCGCCTACGTATCCTCTTTGAGGAATCAGGTCGAACGTAGTTCCCAATTCCTCCGTTTTCTTCTGACTTTCTTTTGTTTTTTTTATCATTTTTCTTTTATTTTCTCTTTTCTTTTCATTTTTTTTCGTTTTTGTTGCTTCTTTTTTTTGTGTTTTCTTTCTTTTTTTTTCTTCTTCTTTACCTTCCAGGCTCGTATTTTCTAGTCGTTGCTATTGATTTCGAACGAGGGGTACGAAAGAAAAAAAAACAAGGCTCAAAAGGGGTAACGAAGGATAAAGTGTTTAGGCAGCAGAACGAAATGCCTTCGTCATTCCAGTCTTCAAAACATGTCAAGTGCAAACAATACAATTGAACAAGGATTTATAGTCTCTTCTGATGGTGTTGGACTTGACAATTATATTCAACATTTGCTTTTCATTTATCATTTCTAAAGCACCGTTGGGCGACACTCTCACTCTTATTATCATGAACAACCCTCATGCCAATTTGGCGAATCTTGCTTTTAAACGGTTTTCTTTGTGTTTTACTTGCCCTAGTTCCACATGACTCGAGCTCCGAATAATCTCAACCGTCCTTATTTCCTTTAAATGTTCTGACCACCTTTCCGGGTTTTATTATTAACTTTTAAGATTAGGCCCAAACTGTGTGCGCATGTCATTTCACCAGAATCGGCGCTGGAAAAAAATGATAAAAAGACCCAACAAAAGATGACGGGAAATAATAAAAGACCGGATTTTACATTAGATTACCGGTGAAATGGTTTGAATAACAAAACAAACGAAACAAACCAGAATAAAATCCTAAAATAGCCTGAACAAAACTTAAACAGACCGCTATGACAAAATGGAAAGATAAGAAGGTTTGACACAAGACAATATCCGGATTACAACCCTAAGAATAATCCGGACAACAGAAATGACAACAAAATAAGCCACCAAAAGCTTCTCTCTTGCTAACCAAGGAACGGAGCGTCCTCCCATTTTATCAAAACTGGCATCTCAGCAACTGAGTTTCGTATCAGTATTGCCCAGACCATTGCCAACTTCAATATCATCAACCCTAGTCAACAATTCCCCAATAGGATTCGAGTGCTTCTGTCATCAGGCCTGATCCCCGCAAAGTGTGTATCATGATGTGCAGGTAAAGGATTCCGCGCGACATTCTGGGTGTCATTGTCCGGCTTACCACAAACCAACCACCTTAACTTTCTTTGCGATTCAAAACAAAACAGGTTAGAATGGACTCAGCCGGTCCTCATTATTAACAACATCTTTTTTTCTTTTTTTTTTCTTTTTTTTTCAATTCAATTTTTTTCATCATTTTTTTTCATTTTTTTTTGTTGTGGTCGAATCTTATGGAGATTGCCTACGTATCATGACCCCGCATGAATCAGACCTTGCGTAGTTCGGACCAATAAAAGATAAATAATAATAAACATTTTTTTCAATTTAAAACAAACTGGGTTTCAAAGGTTTGAAGAAGACCTACAAACTCGAAAATCAAACAACCCACGTATTCTAATTAAAAGATTTACAAACTCCAAACAAAAAGGTCAGCTTCCTTTCCCCGTTTGACAAATGCAACCAAACGGCTATTTTTGCAAATGTGACCCCTTCCAAATCTCACATGAATTTTGAGGCCGGGGAGGATTATTTTATGACACTTTACAAACTTGTCCGTTCTTTTACGAAAATAGCCTTTCGACAACTGAAAGATAAGCTAAGGCTATTTCGGCAAGAACGGTTTAAGACGCGGCCGAAGGTGGCTCGGCTTATTTTTGACAAAAAAATATTCAAACGGTATTCACCTGACCGCTGACTCTTTGTTTTTTTTTTCTTTCTCAAATTATAATAAAACCTGGTGTTGCAAACACGGCCATTCAGCGTCTCGGGGACGAAGATTTTTTTAAGGCTGTGTGGGTCAACTGGACCAAAAAACAATGACCCAAAAGGTGGCTGTTTATGCAAAGCCAGCCTTCTGGCGTCCCTTTCGGGAACATTCGGCTATGTTTTGACAAAACAGTGTCACCCGACTTTTTTATGACAGAATTAAAGTTTTGACATGTTTTTATTTATTATTTATTTGTTTTTGGCTATTTTAGCAAAAGGTGGGGTTGGACCCGATGAGGGTTGCCTACGTATCTCACATCCGGTGAGAATCAAACCCGCGTAGTTCGGGCAGATTGGATACGGGTGAGAATAAAAAAAATAACTAATTCAGAGAAAACATATCTTTTTTTTTCTTTTGCTTTTTCTTAAAAGGTGATGAAACATTTAAAATCTTTTGGATTTTCTTTTTCCCTTTTTTTATTTGTGATTTTTCAAAAATGATAAAAAATGCAAAAAAAAAATTTGAATTCATTTTTTTTAAAAAAATAAAAATGTAACAAAGCATAACCGGGCCCTATTTGTTTTATCTTCGCACTTCACCCTCTCTTTTTCCTTTTTTCCTTTTCATTCACTCTCAATTATCATTGGTCCGCCAAATGACCCTTTTACCCTTGAAGGAATGCAACATGTAGCACATAAGATGCATCAAGATGGTCTTTTTCATTTCAGGTTGCTAGTCCTAGACAGACCCAACCCCTGTGTTGAGTCCCCTAAGCCAAATGCAACATGATGCAAATAATCGTTCCTACTAGGGATCCGGCATGAAGTCATGTTATTCTATGTTCAAAACCTGAGTCGGTGTTCTAGACTGTGTACCCGAGCGGACAACTCAAGTCGAGGAGGGGGCAACTTACCGGGAACCAAAAGGCTATCCGGCTTCGTAACTTGTCCGAGCCTCTTTTTTATTTCAGGGTATGACACTAACAGAATAGGGAGTCTCAACCAGTAAGCACATCCCCAGAGGTGAAGAGAGAAGGGTTCGGCACAGTTTATATATACAGTCAAATAATATCAAAACGGTAAAAGCAGCATTTAGCACATTAGGCTCAAACATGTAAAAATCAGATAAAGCCAAAATATAACAATTTATCTAAGCTCGAATTTCTAACCCTGAACCAGTAGTTCTGGGTTACAGGTCCCCAGCAGAGTCGCCAGAGCTGTCGCACCTCCTTTTTCCGCCCGCGCGAGGGGCGTAGGAGTGTTTTCCAATTAAAGGACAATCGAAACGGGATTTGTTTATTTATTTCAGAGTCGCCACTTGGGATATTTAGGGTGTCCCAAGTCACCAATTTAATCCCGAATCGAGGAAAAGAATGACTCCATATTACAGTCTGCGTACCAGAAATCCGGATAAGGAATTTTGTTAACCCAGGAGAAGGTGTTAGGCATTCCCGAGTTCCGTGGTTCTAGCACGGTCGCTCAACTGTCATATTCGGCTTATTTATCTGATTTGAATACAATTATGAACCGATGTGCCAATTTTAACTTTTTACCACTTTATTATTATTATTTTTAAAAGAATGTGAACATCGCTTAAAACACGTCTTTGGACTGCGTCACATGAAATGCGCCCACAATCCGGAACACATTTTATTTGATGTTTTGGGATTTGGATTTGGGTAGCATGAAATGCACACCCAAGCTTAAGAAAGTAAACTATTAAACACGCGCCTAAAGAGACTATCGCGTTATTATTTTGGGAAGGCCGTGAAATTCGCTAAACGGCCCTCCCGAATTCTAAGTAATTAACACATATATTTTTGTGAGGGCCCCGCAATCTATATGTTTTATTTGGCGAGGCCCGTCTCATTTTATTTAAAAGGATAAACCTATAGTGACTACATTTCTTCTATTAAGTTTGTCTCTAAAAGTAAAAGGAAATCCCTCAATTAATTACATGCTGAAAAAGTCGAACTTATTAGTTATTAGTTTACGGCTAATGCAAATGGAAAATTGCAATCGAGTTTGTACAAAGAGAGATTGCTTCCGTTCTATATTCTATTATTTAATAACATTGGAACATGAGATTTACGCACAATAATATCAAAACAGATTACATGTTCTTTGATTAATTTAAGCTAACATTATTAGATGAAGAAGTTATACGTATGCAACCTCATTACTCATTAATCAGTCAACTACATTTTTATACAAAGAAAAGAAAATTATATTCAAACACAAATCTAAACAGGAGGAATTCAACAGGAACAAAGCCTGATTAATATTTCATTTCGCTTCAAGCCGAGAGTGTACAAATGTGTACCTGGAAATGGCAGTACAAGAACAAAAGAAGTAGGAGTCAGCAACAGTAATAACACAACAACAGCAGGTTCAGCAACACCGCAAAACCAGTAACAACCAGTAGAATAACCCAGTAACAGATTGAAAAATCAGCAATACCAAAGTGCAATCGCAGTCAAAGCAGAAAAGAGATGGATACAAGATGCAGCAGTTTATTGATTTTGAATCACACTCGAGGAAAGGCAAACGAAAATTATTCAAGTGAAAGTTCAAATTGCCTTTCTCGTTTACTCTCAAAATGTTTCAAGTGTCAAAGTCCTCTTCTAAAAAAAACTCTCCTCAAACTAAAAGCCCTCAAGTATTTTCCTTTTTTTTTTCGTCCAAGTCTTTTAGTCTAAGACTCTCTTTCTTTTTTAAACTGCCCGTTTTTTAGTCCCTAGCTATCAAATGTAAAAGTCTGTCTGAGTGTCAAAAATCTCCCGTAAAATCTGATTCAAGTTCCCTTATTTATTCCCCATCCCAAACCCTTTAATCAATTAATAAAACCACACTTTCTCCTACCAAACCCACTATCTTCCCACTCATCCCCCTTTTAATCCACTACCTAATGTTTTGTCCCCCACTATATTAAATAAATATATCAAACCCCAACTCATTACCTCTTGTCCCCCATGCCTAACATAAACAATTATATCACCCACACCCCATTACATTTTGTCCTCCATGCTTAACATAAAGAATTACAAAATGTACAATTCCTAAACTACCCTTCCGACCTTATTACAATTACCATTTTACCCCTGAACGTACTGCAATTTACCAAACTACCCCCATCAGCTATAACCAATCAATTAATCAAACTCAACCAAAATATAGCCAATATGACCAATTTCTACACAAATTCAATCAACAAATCACATGAACACGAATTCTGAACCAATTCAACAACAAATCACATGAACACAAATTGAACAACATCAAATTAATGTGCATAAATTAACCATATTGGGAACCATATTGGGAACCAATCCTGGTTAACTTAGACCAAAAATTGATGAGCATGGAAACAACAATATTAACAACACAATACATGATTCAAACTAAATCAACAAATCAAAAACCAAAACATAAACGCATATTAAATTACTGGATGAACTTCAAACAAAGAATAAACATGCATTAGATCCATATTAAATAACAAACATGATGGATTCAAATGATTTAAACTATATCTAACAATATTAAAATTAAACTAATAATTTCTTCTACAAAAATACAAAATAAAAGCACATGAAATAAACTGAAAAACTAATTAATCAAAGTTCCATTTGAATCTGAAAATTAAATCAACAAAACATATGAACAAACTAGAAAATTATTTCAACGATGAACAAACAAAACAAGAATTGAATCATTTATCGATTTTGGATCCGAAAAATATCAAACAAAAATATGGACAAAATGAAACTTAAAAAAATCCACTAACCGGATCAAAACGACGAACAATGACTGACCAATGACGAACTCGTAAGGACTGTTTTGACGACGAAGCGACAAGCTGCGATGGCATCCATGGTGAAAGAAATGAAGATGAAGGAGCAGCAGCACAAAACAGTAGCAGTACGAAGACCCATGAGCAGCAGCTGAAGAAGAAGACGATGAGCAGCAGGTGGACACAACGGGCAGCAGTTGAGCAACAGCAGCAGCACGATGGAGTCGCCAGCAGCAGCACATAGCAGCGGCGGAGCAGCAGCGGAACAGCAGCGGACGCAACATCAGCAGACATAGATGAAGCAGCTATGACGGGCAGTCGTGGGGAGCAGCAGGTGGACTGTTTGGATCGTTACTGGTTGTCGACTGTAGTCGAAGAAAATGGGGGGTTGACGACGATGAGATGAAGCAGCGTCCATGGATGTCGAGACGGAGCTCGAAGGTGGTCGTTTGGTCGTTCATAGCTTGAAGACGACGATGGAGATGGTGTTGGTTGTTTGTTCGAGCTGGGGTCGTGAGGGTGATGAATAATGACGTGTGTGTGTGTGTGTATGTGTGTGTTGAGGGGGATAGGCAGGGCAGCCATGGATGTCTTGCTTGGAGTTTGAGGAAGAAGAAGGAAAGGGGGGCGGGCTTCCACAGTGAACAATTATGTTAGGGTTTTGTTATTTTTTTTTTTTTTGAAAGATAGGGAAATAGGGGTGTTGGGTTATGGACTGGGTCGACCCGGTTTGAAATGGACCGGGTCGTTTGGGAAGATTGGGTCTCTTTGGGGCTTGTGGTTTATAATTGAAGAAATGGCCCAATCCGATTTTTCTTTGTATGTTTGCTCTCTTTTCTTTTACTTTCTAATTAATAAAACTAAAAAAATTTAAATTAAGTTAACAAACTAAATTAACTTATCGAAAAATAATAATTAGTTTCAAATAAAAATTATCGCACATAAGGATAGCAATTAACAATAAAATCGCACGATTAAACGTTAAATGCCAAAATGCGACGTACATTATTTTTATGATTTTCTCATTTTTGTAAACAAACTTAAATAAATACTAAAACGGAAATGCGACATATTTTAATATTTTTATTAATTTAAACAAACAAACATGCGCAAACAAATACAAATAATTATCCAAAAATATCACAAAAATTCTCAAAATTGCACACCAAGGAAAATCATTTTATTTTGAATTTTTTGGGAGTAATTCTCATATAGGGCAAAAATCACGTACTTACACTACTATTGCCTTTAATCTTGCTTCCCCCTTTCCTGACATTGTTGGTCTTTGCGAGGCTAAGAAGAGGTGATTATCCCTTTCAAGGATCTAGACGAAACTAAAATCTCAGCTATAGAAATCCCCACAGACGGCGCCAAATTGTTTGATTCAAAAGATATTGGAACCTTTTTGAACAAATCAATCAAAGAAAACGAAGGGATAAATCTTAGCTAAGTATAATAATCTCTAGAACAAATGGTATACGAGGTGAATAGAGAGGTTAATATTTCTTGACCTTATCAAGATGAATGATCGAGCAATGATGATATTAATCGTTTATCTAAGCAAGTGTTACAACGAATGTTCTTCGTTGGAGAAGCCGAAAAAGAAAAAGCTTACAAGGTTGTTTCTACGCTATATATATAAGGGACAAACCCTTTCTAAGCCCTAAAAGACAAATCATGGAGAATATTTAAAAGAATATTCTTGATGCCTCCTAACGGACCTACACTACTGTAAAAGTCATAGAGTCTCTTGTTCGATTATCTGTCGTCCCCTGCAGGATGTCGAGCTACGAGGATCTCGTCGCTTGTCGTATTCATCAACGATCATGGTCGTCCAAATTTGGACCCATACAGTAGACTCTACCCATAATGCACTTACTGTGATGCAGCAGTGGATTAGCTTTGTGTACGAACCCAAAACTGAGGAAGAATCTTTGCACTATTGTCCGAACTAAGTTTGCTCTTGTCCATTATGATTGATGTTTTCCAGCAATAAATACTACTCCACTGCTAGTCTAAAGTTAACAATGATTGTACTAATTCTATATGGAAAATTTTGTATTTAAAGAGTCAAGTTTTAGCTCTAAGATATTTAAAAAAGATGCAAATATAAAAAAATATATAGTTACTCTATTTATTTCAATTTATGTGTCTTAGTTTTCTTTTTAGTTTATATTTTAACATCTGAAGGGGAGCATTGACGTAATTGGTAAAGTTGTTGTTATGTGATCAGGAGGTCACCGGTTCGAGCCATGGAAATAGCCTTTTGCAAAAATGCAGGGTAAGACTGTGTACAATAGATCTTTTTGCTTCGGCCCTTACCTGGATCTCGTGCATAGCGAGAGCTTAGTGCACCGGACTGCCCTTTTTTTAACATATATAACATCGCGTATAATAAATAAAAAAGAAAACTAATTGCTCCTCGGTCAAATAACAACACCGATAATTCTACCTTAGTCCCGTACAAAATGTCTGTGCACTTAATTTCAGCCGCTAGCACCCGATTTCTGTGTAACTTTAATAAGTTGTCATGTGCACCTTAAGTTAATTGGGCTTAAAAGACGCGAGCATCGAATTCTTAGTTTGGCCAATATTGGTATTCCAATTCACAGTTCTTTTTCGACAATTAAAGCGTAACGGTTAGTTTTCTAATAATAAAGAAAGGAAAGAAAGCATGAGAGTTGAACAAATTGTCCCAAGATTAAGGGAGATTGGTTTAATGGAGAAATGTAACACAATTGAAACCTAGTTATGACACAACAAACTTAATTCCCATCAAATATGATCCTATGAAGGGAAGCACTAGAGGTGAATCAGAATTAGCCTTCATTTTGTCTGGCTTAATTAATACTGCATGCAGCCATTTTGTTGACATTATTGAGAATAGGCACATAATTTACTATGTTTCATGTATTTGTATTGTATACAAGTTAAGTAGAGTTGATAGTTAGCATAGAATTAATTACACGAGTAGTTAGTTGTCACACGTGTGTGCACATATACATATATACATACACATTTCTGTTACAGTGATAATGAGAAAACTGATATTTTCATTTTCATCTTCTGCCTTTTTTCTCTCTTTCTCTCTCTGTTTCTCAGAAGTCTCTAGAACCTTCATTGGAGGTCCTGCATGAGCTTGGTCTTATCAGTCCGAAGCTAATCTCGATATGGTATCACAGCCCGGTTGACCGTATCTACTCGAGGTTTGCCGGAATTCTTCTTTCAGTGTCTCAAAATTCCTCCATTTTTTTCGATTTTTAGGGTTTCTCGATCTCTTGATCTTTGTTGAAA
The DNA here is from genome assembly GCF_000715075.1 of Nicotiana tabacum. Classification (NCBI taxonomy): domain Eukaryota; kingdom Viridiplantae; phylum Streptophyta; class Magnoliopsida; order Solanales; family Solanaceae; genus Nicotiana; species Nicotiana tabacum. The sequence continues at coordinate 156,864,929 of NC_134085.1, forward strand.
TTTTCACACGAATCGGAGTTCCTCAGTGATATCATTTCTTCTGCTCACAAAATCGATCGATACATCGACTATTTTCATCAATCAGAACTTCTCAAAAATAGCCATAAATCAAAGCGAAGAAACAACATCCGATGCGACCAGAAATGAGCAGTCGGTCATCGATGCAAGCAGTCCTCTGTATATTCATCCATCGGACAGTCCTGAAGTGATGTTAATGCCGGTTCCTTTCGGCGGAATTGGATATAGATCTTGGAGAAGAAGTGTATTACGAGCTTTATCGGTTAAAAACAAACTAGGGTTTATTAATGGAGAATGTAGGAAACCTAGCCCAAATTCAGCTCAATTTCGCCAATGGAAAAGATGTGACGATATGGTAACTTCCTGGATTCTCAATTCCTTTGCAAAGGAGATTTCTGATAGCGTTGAGTATGCAAATAACTCTGTTGAATTATGGAGGGAGCTGGAAGATCGATACAATCAAACAAATGGAGCAAAGTTATATCAGATCCAAAAGGAGATCAACGACCTTGTTCAGGGATCATTGGATATTACTGCCTACTATACACAAATGAAGAGATTGTGGGAAGAACTAAACACTCTGAGTGCAAATCTCAGTGCAATTACATTTGCACATGTGGATCAAAAGAGACAATGCACAAGGCAAAACAAGATCGACGCCTAATTCAATTTTTGATGGGTTTAAGGTCTATACAATAGTGAGAGGAAGCATCCCGAGGATGAAGCCCCTACCATCTTTGACACAAGTCATTTCCCTCCTAATACAGGAAGAGAAGCAAAGGGAGTTCAGGCCAAGTAGTCAGTTGAACCTAGAATCTACCTCATTACATGTAAATGATGCACCTACACAACACCAAAGTCCATTTGGAGCTAAAAATTTCAAAACACATTATACTCCAAACAATATAGGTCGCCCACTCTATGACTACTGCAAAAGACCGGGTCACACAAAGGAAAAGTATTACAAGTTACATGGCTATCCGCAAAGAAATTCATACAACAATCAAAATCCTAATCGAGCCAATACTCAACAGTTCAATCAAAATAATAGTTCAAACCAAGTTCAGGGTCACAGATTCAACAGAGGAAAAGAAGTCGTGGCAAATGTGCATGGAGTCCCAGCTGATGTGTTTCATGAGAGGGAAGATGATTCAGTAACACATGAAGAGGATCAAAATGTCAATCTAACAAATGAGCATTATGTCCAAATAATGAGTCTTCTATAGCACTTTCAAACAAACAGCATAGGAGCATCACCTAGCAATGCCAACATCACTAATGTTGTTGCCAACTTCGTAGGTGACACACTAACACTTGTCCCATAAAGTTCTCTCTCTAAACACGACCCTCTATCCCATATGGCTATATTGTGGATGCTACTGAATGAGAAGGATAGATCCTCAATTTATTGAAGTCGAAACTTTTTCCTACAAGAAAAAAGACTAGCCAAATATAGGAGAATTATAATTTCCTTCTACAAAAAGGAAAACCTAATTAAGGAAATCATATTGCTTTTTTCCTTCAAGAGATGGGAAAACCAAATACAGTAAGAAATCAGGACAAACACCTAATAATTCTTCCCCTTGGCCTGAATTTCCCGACAAAATAAACTTGATCCACCTTCTTCACATAGCCTTCAACAGGTCGCATCTCCAAATCTCCACCACAAAGTTTGTCTCAACGTGCATAGCACATCGGTCAAATTTCTCAGACAAAAATCACGATTATCGTCAAAATATGTTGCGGCTAGAATAGAACCTGCGAAGATGAACCTGTCTTGAACCTCGCTCTGATACCACTTGTTAGGACCGAAAAATGTCAGGTGTCATGCGGAAGCTAGTAAAGCAAACCTTCAACGATGATAAATTAGATAACAAAAGAAAAATCTACCAAAAGAGACACAAACATATAACGTGGTTCGGTCAACTGACTTATATCCACAGCGGAGATGACCAATCCACTATATAAAAGAGAGTACAAAATATCGAGAGAACAACCTCACGAAAAGGCAAACACAAGTGACACACTAACACTTGTCCCGTAAAGTTCTCCCCCTAAACACGACTCTCAAACCCCATATGGCTACATTGTGGATGTTGCTGAATGAGAAGGAAGGATTCTCAATTTATAGAAGTTCAAACCTTTTCCTACAAGAAAAAGGACTAGCCAAGTATAGGAGAATATTTCCTTCTACAAAAAGGAAAACTCAATTAAGGTAATTATATTGTTCTTTCCTTCAACAAATAGGAAAACCAAATATGGTAAGAAAATTATGGCAAACACCTAACAATTCTCCCCCTTGGCCAGCATTTTTTGACAAAATAAACTTGATCCACCTTCTTCACATAGCCTTCAACAGGTCGCATCTCCAAATCTCCACCATAAAGTTTGTCTCAACGTGTGTAGCACACTGGTCAAATTTCTCAGAAAAAAATCATGATTAGCGTCTAATATGTTGCGGCTAGAACTGAACCCGCCAAGATGAACATGTCTTGAACCTTGCTCTGATACCACTTGTTAGGACTGGAAAAATCAGATGTCATGCGGAAGCTAGCAAAACAAACCTTCAACGACGATAAATCAAATAATAAAAGAGAAATACCAAAAGAGACACAAATATTTAACGTGGTTCGGTCAACCGACCTACATCCATGGCGGAGATGAGCAATTCACTATATAAAAAGAGAGTACAAAATATCGAGAGAACAACCTCACGAAGAGGCAAACACAAGTGACACGCTAACACTTGTCCCGTAAAGTTCTCCCCCTAAACACTACTCTCAAGTCCCTATGGCTACATTGTGGACACTGCTGAATGAGAAGGACATATATTCAATTTATAGAACTCTAAACCTTTTCCTACAAGAAAAAGGACTAGCCAAATATGGAAGAATTATATTTTCCTTCTAGGAAAAGAAAAACCCAATTATGGTAAATAGGTTGTCCTTTCTTTCATGAGATAGGAAAACCAATTATGGTAAGAAAATCTGGACAAACACCTAAAACAACACTCCCTTGGCCAGAATTGTCTGACAAAATAAACGTGATCCATCTTCTTCACATAATCTTCAATAGGTCGCATTTCCAAATCTCCACCACAAAGTTTGTCTCAACGTGCATAGCACACCGGTCAAATTTCTCTGACAAAAATCACGATTATCGTCAAATATGTTGCGGCTAGAACTGAACCCGCCAAGATGAACCTGTCTTGAACTTCGCTCTGATACCACTTGTTAGGACAACAAAAGTCAGGTATTATGCGGAAACTAGCAAAGCAAACCTTGAACGACGATAAATCATGCAACAAAAGAGAAATCTACCAAAAGAGACACAAACATTTTAACGTGGTTCGGTCAACTGACCTACGTCCACGACGGAGATGAGCAATTCACTATATAAAAAGAGAGTACAAAATATCGAGAGAACAACCTCATGAAGAGGCAAACACAAGTGACACACCACTTGTCCCATAAAGTTCTCCCCCTAAACACGACTCTCTACCCCATATGGCTACATTGTGGATGTTGCTGAATGGGAATGGCGGATCCTCAATTTATAGAACTCCAAATATTTTCCTACAAGAAAAGGGAAAAGCCAAATATAAAAGAATTTATAATTTCCTTTTACAAAAAGGAAAACTCAAAGCATGTTTGTAAAACACCTAAAGCATGGAACTGAATAGAGCAATCACATACGGAATTGACTGATACCCTTTTGTTGATTTCTTCTTGTAAATTTTATAAAATGTAGGCCTACAAGTAAATAAGTATGCAATTACTCAAATGACTAGTCTAGAGCAAACACATCGTATAAATAAAGTAAAACGAATACGGGCAATAGCTAACCTACAGTGGAGAGAGAAAAACAATAAACGAGACAATATTTCCAGCAAGATTGAAAACTCAAGGGGTCAACAAAAGAAATTCTTCGTAAAGATAATGATTCATTGGAAGAGATAAAATGCCCATAAAGGTCCATGCAATGATTAAATTATTACGTTAATGATTGAGGATACGTCAGTACGATGAAATGATTAATTGACACTTCCACTAAGATATTGTATGGATTTGTCTATAACTTAAGTCATAATATAACTGTAATTGGCCCACTGTTGACCAATATCTATTTCCGGACTATTACTGTAGAAATTAAAGGAAGAAAGAATAAGAAGCGAGAATGACACTAATAGAGGTGTCAAAATTGGCCCTGAAAAACATGACTCGCCCAACCCGCCCAAGGTCGGACAGATCATGAACTTAATTCATCTTCATTCAACTCATTTCAGCCCATCTAAATTTACGCTGATTTTTAGCTTAATTAATACATGAATAACTTTGCCAAAATATCTTTAAAATAATTTTCTTTTGTTTGATATGTTATGTATGACCATAACCAAAGAAAAAAAATATTTTGTAATTAAGCAATTCATAAGAAAACAACACATATTAATTAAAGCTTGATAAAAATTAGGCGGGTTCGGCTATAACCCAAATTTTAGCCTATCTTGACCCAACCCAAGTAACTCTTGGGTAGGTCAATGACCGTCTCATTTATTGACTCAGCCCATTTTGACCTTCCAAATCGACCCATCCGCCCTCTGGACACCCTTAGACACTATCTACCGTAAGATCCTACAAAGTTAATACGGATAGCAAAGGAACAAGAAAAAGTGATTTACCAAGGACACCAAAAGCAAATGCCCAGTGACCAGAAATACCCGCCATCTCTTTGTCTTTTCTAAAAATGGAAATTCCTCTCTTTGCTAATCTCTCACTCACAAACAATTGCAAGACTTGCTATTTTAATTGACAATGAAATGAGGAGTGCTCAGTTCACATATTTTTATAGCAACACTAGAAGTATACAATATTAGTCTTAGAGTTCTCCATTTTGTATGTATTTTTTTTCCTTCAGTTAGTGCTCTATTTGGTTTAATTCAATTTCTATGTATAAAACAAAGCATTTTTTGATTAGTTAACCTTTTTAGTATATGATGGGTTCGATATCAAAAGGGTCCCTTATTGCCCTTTTGTTGTGTCATCGTCCTATCCATTGTGCACTAAAGCTTCCAACTCGAGCACTAGAATTTTGAAATGGGTTTGTTAAATTTCTCGTTTATTTTTTTGTACAAATGTGCTCCTAATCAGCTAAAAAGACAATCAACAAATGATGGAGGCACCTATGAATGTTTGCCATTTGGCATCAACAATAGATATGCATTCGGGCTCTAATATTGGTAATAAGAATATCAATTTGGTAGAGTGGCTGATGAATGCCATCGGATATGCTTTGCTTTTGTCGGCTTATCTCGTCTTGGTGGGTTTGTGTCATTTACCTATCTGTATCTGTATAATGAAATGAAATCGTGTCAGTTTCTTGTTGCTACCAATCTTCAATGTTAACGGCTTAATGCTAATGATATGTTAAAGGCGGATTCAGGTTGCGGCAATAAATGATCTGAAACCAATACTTTTGACACAGAGCATATATTTATATGTGAATTTTATTTAATTTGTAATAAATAGTAGATATGAACTATAATACTAAAATTCAATGGATTAATGCAAAGAATCTTAAAAGTTGAACACATATGCTTTTCTATTTATGGGTTTAGGCTTCAGTGCTTCAATAAAGACCACGTCGAGGTTTCGTGAGATTGTTCTCTTTGATGACCACTTAGCATATTATATTAGTATAGCTTGAAATATATTTCCGTGTCGTTGTTAATTATCAACTGTTTCGCTTCAAGTTGTTATTAATAGTACATATATAATATTCAGAAACTTTCAGTTCTGTTAGATTCAAGTGATATTTGAGGGCGAAAGATATAAATGGTTATAAGTTTGGAACAACTAAACAAAGTGCCCCAAATATGTGCAATAAATAAAGAATATTTCTATGGAATGCCCAAACTCGTGTATAATCTTGTTGGCTTTTCCTTTTGGATTTTCCATTTTCTTTGTCGCTTGGATAAGATCCATTTCTTTTTCCCTTTAAAAATAGAATAAGGAAAATCGTGGTAGACAATAAGAGGACGAACCTTTAGGATTTTTGTGGGTACAGTTTTCCAAATTTCAGCAGCCACTACATGCCTTTGAATTCAATTATGTACGACGTTCTCAATTATTGAAATTGAACCTCTGATAGCTGCTCTTAAAATTTTATCCTTAACCCCAAAATACTATTGTTATCATTTTGGGGTTCGCTTTTTCTTTTTTCTTGTACAGATTGAGACAAAATCAATTGGGAATTGTCACGGAAGAGAAAGGCAAACACTATTAATTGTCTGAAATAAAGTTGGTTCTACCATAGAAGCTGGCACTACTTCGGGCGTTCAAGCACTACTCTTGGTATTATAATATTATTCAAATACGATTGAACCAAGAAAATATTATTCTATCTATGTACCTATCGTTTGCATGATTTTTATTCTCCCTAGAAAAGGTTGCATAAATCATTTTAGTGTTCATAATGTAGTAATAAAACAGTTTATCATTTCTTTTACTTTTGCAGGGATGGGAAAGAAGTATTACTTTCAAATGATTTAGTCCAATTCAGAATATATTGTTTCTTGTTTTTTTGTTTTGTTTGTCGACTACATTATTTTAGATGTTCGTAATGGCAAAAAGAAATGAAAAACGGGATCTAGCGCAAGTTTAATTTGTTAAAATTCAATTGTTGAATTTAAAATATAAAAATAACGGAGAATTGAAATTTCAACGAATTTGACTGCAAGGTTATAAATATGCCTTCATATGTTGCTCTTGGGGAGACTCAAACTCACAACCTCTTGGTTGGAATTGGAGGTTGCTTACCATCAGAGCAACCCCTCTTGCTTAAATCAAGACGTCTTCTTCATCAATATAGATATATTACTTCATCAACATATGTATAGTTATAATACGTAAGTTATTTCAGGGGCGGAGTTAGAAATCTGAATACGGGTTTGGCCGAACCTAGTAACTTTTGCTTAAACAGTATATTTGTATTAAAAAATTCATTAAATATGTATAAATATTTATTTAGAACCAAGTTAGTAGCTCTTAAAGTTTTATTCTAACATCTAAAACCTGTAAAGTTGAAATTCTAGCTACGCCTCTAATTTCTATTTCATTAAATTAAATCATCATGGTCATTTCTTTAGTCATACATAAATTAATCTTCAAGATAATTAATCAAATACACAGCTCCATCATGGTTAGTGTAACAGGGATGATTTATGTCACTCGAATTCTGCTCGAGGTTCACCTCCGTGCGGCAGTCAAGCCCAGTCTTAACTTCAGCCTTTCCAACACTTAGTTTTATTTTAGGGACGTTTGGAACTTAGAATGATTTAGGCAGCAAAAACAGTAAGTAAAGGGCACACACAAAAATTACAGGAATTTCTCCCCAACTTGTATTAAAACGTGAATACAAGAACACAATAAGCCAACCCTATGGCCAAGACAAAGAATTCCCTAATTCCCTGGCCCAAAACAATTTCCTACCCTTAGGAATACACTTGGACGAAATTGGCTAACACTTGCCACAAGACTCTATTTTTCTGCCTTGTTTAGGACAGCCTATGCACATTATAAGGCACGATTATACAATCAGTTGACAAGCTCCAACTGATGGGCAAACATGTTAAGACAAGTACAAAAACGTGCCCACACTTTTAGACCATGATCAGCCATGTTTTGGAAGTAGTTGAAACCGCCAACTGCCTCTCATGTGCCTTGCACACGTTTTTCAACTATTGCATGTGCACAACTTGTGCCTGTTTTGCCTAGCTGCTTCGTGCCCAAGGTTGGCATTTCACCCATCCTTGCCCTTTGACATTGCTCCGCACCAATGTCATGGCCATAACTCGTCGTCCACTGACTTAGCCGCACACATTCATTGCCACAGCTGCTCGTTTATGTCAAGTTGCTCCCAACTTGATCAAATCTGCCCGCATCAATTGTCATTGCTTGTCCCGCATTGCCTTGTCTTTCCTTGCCATGTCTTTTCCCTTGCTTAGACATGGCTTTGCCTTGCCATCGTTATGCCAACCCGCACGTCCAAGTGAAATGCGTCTTGCTTCCGTTCAAGGTGCGTTTGTCAACCTCGCATAGCCCGTCATGCTGAGATACCTATCATGATGTTGCCCCATTTTTCAGGTTGTGTGCCAAGGCCATCATGAAAATCCTTATCACAACCCACATCTACCGAGGAACCTTGTCAAGGGGCTGACAAACCACCCCTACCCAAAGAATTCGTCGTCCTCGACGAAGCAGTTTCCGCATTTTTCAGCACCACCATAGGCCCCAAATATACTGCCTCCTGCTCATGTTCTTCTTCGTTCGACTCATCTTTTTCTTCAGCAAACAAAGTTGAAAGTCATTCAATTTTTGTACAGTCTTTCGCCATGTGTGGTCCTTTGCAAATAAAACAGCCATCAAACTTGTTGTTTTGTCCTTTGTTTGTCGAAGGTCCAGCACATTGCTTTTCCTTTCCATTGCCATGTCCCTCAACAGTATTACCCTTGTCATTTTTGTTTTTCCTCCACTCTTTTGCCTTGTTCCCGTTTTTGGACTTTGAAGTAGTAGAGAAATCAGAACCATCTTGCCCTCACCGGAAATCACCCAACGTATCCGCAGCAGCGATGGCACTAGGAAGGTCTTTCACATTCTGCCTTCATAGTTCCATCTGCACACACGACTACAACCCGTAAAGGAAGTTATGCAGGTTGTCTTCCTCAGACATGTTGCTTATAACCAGCATAGAAGAACTGAAATCTTTGACATATTTCCTAACCGTTCCAGTTAGTTTCAACTTCTTCAAACGATCTCTAGCAATCCAGCCCACATTGCTAGGAAAGAATTGATCCTTCAACTTTTTCTTCAGCCCTTCCCAAGAGTCAATCTTCGGCCTACCAGCACTTACATCATCTGCCACGCGCGTCCGCCACCAAATCTTTGCATCGTCCACCAAGTACATAGTCGTAATGGTGACCTTGTCTTCATCTCGCACATGCGCAGCCTGAAAGTACTGCTCCATATCCCATAGAAAATATTCGAGTTTCTTGGCACTCCTTACACCATTAAACTCCTTAGGCTCCGGAATTTTGACCTTGGTACGATCTGCCCCACGTTGTGCTTCATCATTGCCAACAGCACGACTCAGCAACACATTTTCCGCTTTCAGATCTGTGCACTCTTGGCTCAGCCTGTTCATCTCAACCTCAAGATAGGCGAGACGAGTCACAATGGTGAGAAATTGATCCCTATCAACAGTTCTGACGAGTGCCTCCAATGCATAAACTTTTTCCCTCAATTTTGCGTTGCCACCAACCATCTTTCACGAAATTCAACCAACGAACGTCGTGTATACGCTCCGATCCAACCTGGCTCTGATACCAGTTGTCATAGGGGTGATTTATGTAACTCGAATTCTTCCCGAGGTTCACCTCTGTGCGGCAGTCAAGCCCATCCTTGACTTCAGCCTTTCCAACACTTAGTTTTATTTTAGGGCGTTTGGAACTTAGAATGATTAAGGCAACAAAAATAGTAAGTAAAGGAAACACACAAAAATTACAGGAATTTCTCCCCAACTTGTATTAAAATGTGAATACAAGAACACAGTAAGCCAGTCCTATGGCCAAGACAAAGAATTCCCTAATTCCCTGCCCCAAAATAATTTCCTACCCCTTAGAATTACACTTAGACGAAATTGGCTAACACTTGCAACAAGACTTTATTTTTTCTGCCTTGTTTAGGACAACCTATGCACATATTTATAAGGCAAGATTATATAATCAGTTGACAAGCCCTAACTGATGGGTAAACATGTTCAGAAAAGTACAAAAATGTTCCCACACTTTTAGCCCATGATCAGCCATGTTTTGGAAGAGGTTGAAACCGGCAACTGCCTCCCATGTGCCTTGCACACGTTTTTCAACTGCTGCATGTGCACAATATGTGTCTGTTTTGCCCAGCTGCTTCGGGCCTAAGGTTGGCATTGCGCCCAACCTTGCCCTTTGACACTGCTCTGCACCAATGTCATGGCTACAGCTCGTCGTCCACTGACTTAGCTGCACATGTTCATTGCTACAGCTGCCCCCGTATGTCAAGTCAATCCCAACTTGATCAAATCTGCCTGCATCAATTGTCATTGCTTAGACATGGCTTTGCCTTGCCATCGTTATGTCAACCCGCACGTTCAAGTGAAATGCGCCTTGCTTCCATTCAAAGTGTGTTTGTCAACCCCGCATAGTCCGTCATGTCGAGCTGTCCGTCATGATGTTGCCCCATTTTTCAGATTAAGTGCCAAGGCCATCATGAAAATCCTTGTCACAACCCACACATGCCGAGGAACCTTATCAATGGGCTAACAGTTAGTTATTGTTAAATCACTTAGCCATAATAAATTAATTTAATTTGGTTTAAAATATTATATTCAGATAAATTTTTATTGTGCCTTCCATAGAAATATTTTTATTTTCTTGATAAATTACAACTGTCAAATCCAACAACGAATCTAACAGAAGAAAATGCATTTTACATCAACAGAAACGTTAAATCCATGAAAATAAGACCCAATACAAAGCGTATCAGGTGATATCTGTTGTTAAGGAGAATGGATTTCAGAGTGGAAACAAAACGGGTCCCTCCAATAAATACATTGATTAAAGTAATATTGTGTTTGTCTAACTTGGGGCCCTAATTTCTCAATACTTTGCTATAAAAGTTTATACAATGAGTCAACGTTCGTTTTTTCCTTTCAGAGTGTTAGCATGTGTTTTAAGTTAAAAAATGACATTTGGAATTTGAAATTATATTTTGACATGCATTTCACTTGAATATTGTAGTTTTATGAGAAGGGAAACAAAAATTTCTGAAATTTTTTAAAAAGTGATCAAAACCATTCTTTGATTTTGAAAAACTCATTTTCGAAAAATTTCTAAAAACTTGCAAAATTTCATGAACAAATATATTTTTGAAAAATAAAATCAAAAAAAATTATCTATGGACAAACGGGTTCTTAATATGAAACTAGTATTAGTACCCGCGCAATGCGCGGACAAATCATTTCAAATTGCAATGTATGTTGTTTGAATCATGTACAAATAACTTTAAAATATATCTCTCTCGGATAAAAATTATATAACATGAGAATTTAATTATGAAGCAGGATATGAAATTATTTATCAAATCTCGTAGTAGACAACCAATCTTTTTAACATATATTTGTAGCAACCTAACCCCTTGATTTTAGTACTTTCATTTCGTTCCGTTGTCGATATTAAAGAATACTAAACATGTCATATTGTGATATGTCTTGTTCGAGCACATCAGATCATATTATTTTAATAAAATTCTAACAATCACTTTATTTTTATCAGGAAGTTAAATATGTCTTATTCATCACATCATTTTTACGTAAATATTTTTTTGTTCTTTTCTTATAGTTATTGTATTATTTAATATTTCATATTATTATACCATCATATAATTTTTTGTTAGCTTATAATTAAATTAATGTCCTGCTTATTATCCTTTTAATAGTATGTGATAAAAATAAATATTTTATTCTCGAAATTTGATATACTTTTGTGCTTTTATCCTCTTATTCATAATACTTTAATATTTAAATTTGTCAGTAATATTTTTAAATATAATTAATTATTTTATTTTATCTATATTAAAATTAATTTAAAGTATAAGTATCCTCACACTACCTCTATTTTCTTTTTAATATACATTCTCTTTCCTACTATAAATGTTAGTTAGTTTTATATTAATATTTTACCTATAACCAAAATAATGTCATATTTTGTTTTAAATTGTAACTTTTAATTAGTCTAAAATATTAATACATAAGTTATTTGATTATCATGTTCCAAATGTATTGAGTTCTCTTATAATTAATTTTGTATTAGATGCAGTTAAATTATCTTTCTTTTTTAGCTATAAGATAAAATTAATTTTAATTTTAATTTTCATTATTAAGATTACCAATTATTAGAAATTTATTTTGTATTTTAAAAAATTTATTTAATTATAGAAAAAACATTCTTAATTTTATAGACACATTATTTCTAAATATTGTAACAATATTTTTACTATCATTTTAATTCTTTACGTAATATTATTTTTAAAAAAATCATCTCAAACTCAAATAATTCTTATCATTTTATTTTCTAAACTGGACCACATTTTCAAAAAATTATGCTATGCATTCAAACTCAAACTATCTGCACTCGATTCAAATATTAATCATAAGTCTAAAATATTAATACATAAGTGATTTGATTATCATGTTCCAAATGTATTGAGTTCTCTTATAATTAATTTTGTATTAGATGCAGTTAAATTTTTGTTCTTTTTTAGCTATAAGATAAAATTTAATTTTTAATTTTCATTATTAAGATTACCAATATTAGAAATTTATTTTATATTTTAAAAAAATTATTTAATCATAGAAAATAAATTTCTTAATTTTTGATAACATTATTTCTAAACATTATAATAATATTTTTACTATCATTTTAATTCTTTACGTAATATTTTCAAAAAAAATCTCATCTCAAACTCAAATAATTCTTATCATTTTATTTTCTAAACTGGACCGCATTTTCAAATAATTATGCTATGCATTCAAACTCAAACTAACTGCACTCGATTCAGATATTACTCACAGAAAAATATTTTCTTAATTTTTTGAACATATTATATCTAAATGTTGTAATATTTTCACTGTCATTTTACTTCTTTACATAAATTTTTTTCTTTTTTAGTTTGAAGATACAAATTTAATTTTTGTAAAATTACCTATATTAGAAATTTATTTTATAATTTATAATTTTATTTTTTATTATTATTTTATTTTTCATAAATAAGACTTCAATTTCGTGGTATTATTCATAATTTGAGCATTCGCATCGTAGTTTTAAGAACTTTCTAATCTTAAATTCAAATAGTTTTTTCTTTTCATTTCTAATAATAAATTTCTAATAAGTTAACATAATTTCCCTATTTTTTTTAATATATAGTCTTATTATGTTTTATGTGGCTTTTCATTAACTCGTAACTTTATATAATATCATTATCAACTACTTTTATTTAATAATATAAGATAAATATATAGTTTTTTAATTATAAAATAAATATTTTTTTGTTTCAAAAATATTACTCAAAAAGTTTAAATTATTTAAAATTTAATAATATTTTTAAGTATTGTATATTTACTTTATATTATTTTGTAAACTTATGATTTATAAATGTCCTTACATTATCTCTAATTTATTTTTATTGTTCAATATTTTTAGTTTTATATTTTACTGTTAGACTTGAGTTATGTGGACTTATATTATAACTTTTCTTATCATAATATAAAAAACTCTCTCATCTCAAATTTAAATAAGTTTTACACTTTTTCCTATGGTAAAAAATCTTAGTTTTTTTTGTCTATTTATTCTTTATTATTGATTTTATATTATTCAATACTTAATATTATTACAATGTCATGTGAATTTTTATTAGCTTGTTTGAATTTATATCTATTTTTACCAACTCATTCTAATATAATATAGATACAAATTAAAATGCTTTCTCATCTCAAATTCAAATAATATTTATCATTATATTTTCTTAATTGGACCATATTTTTAAAAAATTATGGTATGCTTTCAAACTTAAACTAACTAAACTCAATTCAAATATTAATCATAGAAAAATATTTTCTTAATTGTTTGAACACATTATATCTAAATGTTGTAGTAATATTTACTATAAAATATTCGTTTGCACGATTTATCAATATTAATATGAATTTATTTTTCTTGTTATTATAATATCTTTTGCTGATTATTTAATTTTTCTCTTACCTTATAATTAATTTGTATACTTTATGTAAGATCTTATTTTGCTGCTTGAATTTATTTAGTTTTTAAACTCAATAAATTTTTAATATCTTAAGTAATTTTTAGTTTTATTTTATATTTTAACTTACTTCAAAGTATAAATAGTCATAGGTCTCTCTCTCTCTCTCTCTCTCTCTCTCTCTCTCTCTCTCTCTCTCTCTCTATATATATATATATATATATATATATATATATATATATATATATATATATATATATATATATATATTTATAATTTTTAATTAATTTTTCACCTCCATATTTCTAGCTAACATAGAAGAAAATCTATGAGTGGATCAATATATAGATATAAATATAAATATAGATATAGATATTGATACAAATATGCATATAAATTTAAATATATATATAAAATAGATTTGTCTAGATCTATTTAGATTATGTGTAAGATTCATTAAACTACCTCCATTAATTATGTTTCTACATATAATTTTTAATTATTAATGTTGTCCTAAAATTGCCAAGTGGCTTCATTTTAGCTCGCTACTTGGCTTAACCACAATGCATACTACTCTCCTTTTAATATAATATAGATATAAATTCCAAAAGTTCATCCTCTACTTTATATTCTCAGTTTGAGCAACAACTCGGCTATTTGCTAGTACTCTATTCTTAGTAAGGGAGGCAAATGGACATGTTGGGCTGAATTTGGGCGGTTCAAGATGGATTAGGTCAATAAATGGGTCATCGTCCAACCCAGCCCGAAGTGTATTTGGGCTAAAATGAGCTGAGTCAAAATGGACTAAACAATGAGTCATAGCCCAACCCTCCCAACTTGACCCATATTTTAAAACAATGCTCATCTTGCATAAAAAAACCTTTTACCTTAAAATGTATAAATTGAAAATTATTTTGCGGGCGGGGGGAGGGGGTTGGGTTGGGTTAGAATGGGTGGGTGGTGCAGAATAACGAAAAAATTAAAAATACAAAGGAAAAAGTAAAAAAAAAAAAATTGAGGGGGTTTGCGCGCGGGGAGAGAGGGCGGTAGGGGTAGGGTGTAGGGTGAGTGGATGATGCAGAAAAAAATAGAAAATTAAAAATACAAAAAAGTAAAAAAAAAATTGAGGGGGAGGGGTGTTGGGTAGGGGGTGCAGAAAAACAAAAAAATTGAAAATTGAAAATTGAAAATTGAAAATGCAAAAAAAAAAATTAAAAAAAAAATTGAGGCAACCAAGTAAATTCCTAGATAAGTTGGGTTAAGATCCCTTTGTTTTGGGTGAGTTTCATGGGTTGTATTTGGGCTGCTTAATGAGTCAAAATGAGCTATAAAAAATAATAGGTTAACTTGGGTTTAGCCTAAATAGACCCATGAACTAAAATATTTATAGCACATCCCATTAATCTTTGGGCAAGTTTGGGCTCAAATTACCACCCCTAATTCTTAGTGAGCTAAACCCTTCATTTAATGAAGCTCATCAGCTCAGCTCAAAGCTGGTTAGCCCACACGTTGACACTTAATTTTCTTAAAGCAATTTATTCGAATTTGGAAAAATATATACAAGTAAAAAAACATTTTTGTGTTCCTTCAGGTTTAGCATAAGTTAAGTTTTAAGGTTTTCTTTTTATTTAACTAATTTTGTCTCTTATTCTTCTTAGTATTTAGCATTAGCCCAGAGGGCTGACTGAAATGGCTCAACTTTCCGGGGTCGTTTGGTATGATGGATAGGCAAAATAATTTTGGAATAAAAATTTGGTATTGCTTTATTCTTAATTTGGTTAATAATTCTGAAATAAGTTATCATTGGATTAAAAATAATATCGGAATAACTTATACATATCAAAATGTGAAATAGTAATCCGAGGATAAGTTATCCCGAGATAAAACAATAAATTTGACAATCCCAAATTAGTACACCATTAAATTTAAGGTACTTTTGTTTCATAGCTTAGTATGTCGTGGCATGGATTCTCCTATTTTTCAATATATAATAAAAATTCACTTCTTAATTTTATATGTTACTTTTTCAGTTAGATCAATATAATCATGGATGGCACTTCGTGCGAATTTAATGCTTGGCTGTAGTCTGCGACTCTGCACCTTGTCCGTCGATCTTTTTGTTTGTCCTTTTGGTTATATAAAATGATTTCATATTCTAACTTACCATTTGAATAAAACAAATGATCATAATATACTTGTGTATATACTTGTTTTATTATTACTAATCTCCTATTATAAATAAAATAATATTTTATGATGGAGTACAAAACCAAATCTTCCTTTCATATGTTTTCCAATTGTTTAAGACTAAACTAGTACTCACTCTGTCTCAATTCATATGATATAGTTTGAATTTTAAGGGTCAAATTTCTTGATTTTGATCACAAATTCAGGCATAAATTCTTTAAATTTTTTGAAATAAAATTTACGTATTTGAAAACTACATCAAAAGTATTATAAGTCACAATAATTAACAATTCAAAATATTTAAAAGCATAAAGTAAAATTACGGTTAAAAAAAATTTGTTTGACGTGCAAAATTCAAAATTCATCACATAAATTGTGACAGAAAGAGTATAACATAGTAATAGGAAACTTCTGCGGTTCTTCCCCAGTACGCCATATAATAGTTTGGTTGCTTTTTGGTCATAGCAATAGGAAACTCATGTTTGGTCTGGTAGACTCTACTTATATTGAACCTACTTTAATGCAGCAGTGGACTAGCTTTATTTAAGTGCCCAAAAAATGAGGAAGAATCTTTGCACTATTGTCCGAACTAGGTTTGCTCTTGTCCATTATGATTGATGCTTTTCTAGCAATAAATACAACTCCACTACTATTATAAAGTTAACAATTATTGTACTAAGATCTATATGAAATTTTTGTATTTAGACTATCTCCCACCCTAACACCAAATTTCACACCAAAATGATGTAACATTAAATTTACTCAAACCATTACACTATTTTTTACACCAAAAAGAATATTTCTTTTCTCTTTTTTATGTTATATTATTATCTTCTATTTAAATTTTATTTTTATTTCCTTCAAATAAATTCTATCTTTTTCCTTTTTTCCATATTCATCATTATAATTCATATTCACTACTTATATAATTATTTATTATAAAATTATTTTAAAGGATAAATCAACTAAAAATAAAATCATTGATAAAAGATAATTAAATAAATATTATTTTCTCCTGTCCAAAATAAGTGATTTTTTTGTTGTTTTCATACATATTAAGAAATTCACCTTTTAACATTAATTAGCAATGAAATTGATCATATTAACCTTTACTATCTCTTCACATAAACACTCCTAACACATACTTCAATATTAATTACTCCAAGGGCAATGTAGGAAAAAAATAATTAATTCATTCTTGAGATCTGGAAAAATCACTTATTTTGGACCACAAGAAAAAAGTCAAAAAATCACTTATTTTGGACCGGAGGAAGTACATCATAGTCAAATTTAATTTAAGCACCACATAAATATTCAACTTTCGCCTCTATTCTCCCATAAATGCTCGATTAATGCATTACGAAGTGCGAAATTTCAACAACCACAAGCACAACAATCTTCTACCTCGTTCTCTCAGTTTTTTGGTAATATTGGTGCACCTGGAAATGACATAGCGGATTACTAAACTTATGTTTTATGCTTTTAATGTAATTTCAATTTTAATGTATCCTCCTTTGATGTACTTTTAATTATAATGTATTTTTATTTTATGTATTGTTAATTTTCTTTTTTAAATTTTAGTCTTCACTTTTCAATTTTAGCAACATTAGATATCTTACATTTGCATTTTTCAGTTTTAAATAATGGTTATATTTCTTTTTATACAATTATAATAATAATAAAATTAACTTATAATTTTATATAAATATAATATATACAAAAATTAATATATCAAAAAAATAGGATAATAAATTTATAAAGATCTTAATATAAAAATTAATTATATACACAATATATAATAGATTAAAAGTCCAAAAAAATAAAAAGATGAATAAAATAATAATAAATCAAATTTGGTGTTGATGAATAGAAGAGTTCGAAATATGCAAGTACCCAATGTTTTTAAAAGTGTTTTTCGGGCGAGCTTTGGGGTGAAGCGTCCAAAAATACCCTAAGGCATAAATATCGTGGGACATAAGACTCAATCTTTCAAGCGTTCGCCTGGGCGTAAGCCTTAATATTCTGGGTATAAGTTAAAGCAGCAGATGACTGAAATGTACCAAACCTGGGCAAAGGGGCATCCACTCCCGGTTTATCCCGCCAACCCTGCTTATATCCCACCATCGACCCAACCTCAGGAGCCTCCCACAAAATTTGGTGTGACACTATTCACGCACTATAATGATGCAAGATTTGGTATTCCATTGGAGCAAAAAAATCAAATTTTACACCAAATTAGATTTGGTGCAAAAAATAGTGTACCGTTGGAGATGCCCTTAAAGAGTTAATTTTTAGCTCTAAAATATTTAAAAAGCAATGAAATTATTTTAAAATAGTTACTCCATTTGTTTCAATTTATTATATATCTACTTTTCTTGTTAGTTTATATTTTTAACATCTCATATGATAAATACAAAAAAAAACTAATTGTTGTTAGAAAAATAATTTTAATAACTCAAAAAGAAATATTCAAATTGATGTTTAGATTCATTCTTTTAATATTATGTTAATAGTGGGTTTTTACTATACTAATAAATTGAATATAATTTGAATATATTGCTCTGATGGTAAGCACCCTACACTTCCAATCAAGAGGTTGTGAGTTCGAGTCACCCCAAGAGCAAGGTGGGGAGTTCTTGGAGGGAAGGATGTCGAAGGTCTATCGGAAACAACTTCTTTACCCCAGGATAGAGGTAAGGTTTGCGCACACCCTATCCTCTCCAGACCTCACTGATAGGATTATACTGGGTTGTGGGTTGTTATTGTTATTGTGTATTTTCAAATATTAGTCTTAGAGTACGTGCGTTGCGCGTGTACCCCGATAATAAAGACATATCGTTTTAAAATCAATATAAATAATATTCGAAATATATGTTTGAGATAATTAAAAGAGTTGTTTTTAAATATGTATTCATACTATATACAAAAAAGTTGCTAAATATTTGGTATTGAAGAAAAAATTACTCTGAATCAATAAAGTAAATTAACCTACATTAAAGGAGGTTTATTTTAGAATTGTTTTCCAACCCAAGTAGAATATTTATTAGTCCCTGCCTGATTAGAAATAAAAAGTCATAATTAGATAGACAATAAAACTAATTGATAGGTAGTACATTTCATATGCTTACATTAAATTTATTGTTATCTGATATAGTCTAAAATGGTAGATTATTCAAACAAAATAAAAATAAAGAGGCAAAAAGTTGGAAATAAGATTTTTTCCTAACCATTTCTAAAACAAATAAAAAAAATATAAAAGAAGAGAGATAGAAACGCTTCCCAACTATTCAAATTTACTACTTTTCCGGGCAACTACCAATCAAAAGTCTTACTATATGATTTAACTGGTTATATTTTTAAATTTTTAATTATTTCAGTTAAATAAAAGTTTATTATATTTGAGCATCAATTTTGTAATAACTGATCTGCACAAAATTACGAGATGTTAAATCTATTCCAAAGAGCAAATAAATATAATTGTAGTAGAATAGAATTATAGCTGACAACTCAAGTAAGAAAAGAATTTATATAAGTAAAATTTTTCTTGATTTAATAATCCTAAATTTTAGGAATGCTTACATAATTCTTATATAGAAAGAAATTTAAATTGATTTCAAAGTCAAAAATATTAGAGAAATAATAATTTAAGTTTTAACGTACGCATGTTGCGCGCGTCTCTAAAAGCAACACCAGTACAAAAAATTACAAGTTCTAAAATAAAAATTATGTTGCTCATGTTTAGGGGGTTGATCTACTTTAATGGTTCTGTATTAAATTTGTTCTAGTATATGCTCCATTATAAATAAATAAAAAGTGTCATAGAAGTATCGTTTGATTGAACAGTAAAATGCGCATTTAACTTTATATGAGCACTTGAACACATGCATTGCATGTATATTTTATATTAGTTATTATAAAATTTATGTATGATAGTTTACCAATAATTAAAGATTCTTTACCAATACTATTTTATGAGAGTTTTAAATTTATTCAAACATTTTACATTTTATTATAAAAAAGAAGACTCCTAAGCCTAAAAGGAGTGCAAAGTGTTCGACACTACCCTAATGTGAATTTGCAATATTTTTTTAATCATCCCTCTCTTTAATACGTATTTTACTTCTTTTTTGTTTCTTTTAATTTCCTCTTTATAATTTTTATTTTTTCCATTTATTTGATTTTCTTTTGGTGAAAAAGCCCACTAAACTGGAGAAATAAAGAAATGCCTAGACTTTTGATTTAAATTTTTTTATTATTTAATATTTAATGAGAATACACACATCTTAGATGTCTTGAAAATTTTAGAATTATACTTATCATTTTATTAATAAAAAGTATTCCTAAATCTACCAAGATGTTCGAGAGCCAAAAACTTATACGAGAACTATGTTAATTTCTTTTTAAAATTTTATAAAGATTCTAACCCTACAAACGTGGACTTCTTTCACAAGTATGGTTGTATATCATCTTCTACAAATATGGTTATATATCACATAAGGAAAAGTTTAATACATCAAATTTAATTAAGTCTAAAGTCCTAAATATTAGAGAAATAATTAAATTCCTAAATGTTAGGAAAATTATAAATTGACTGTCTTGTCCAATGTAATATCTGCGCGATGTGCGTGTACCTTATCTCAATGAGTACAAATTTAATTAAAGGGTTGTACTTGAGTTACAAAATAAAAAGGTTAAGTTCTTGAAGATGATTATGAATGTTGATAGTGTATAACTTTCTCATAAAAGTCCTTAATCATTAGTCAATAATTCAACTTAAATTTTGTTTCAGTCTTATAATGTCCTAACTACAATTTCACAAGTTATCATGCTTCCTTTCAGTTTCAGCAAGAATACAAATCAATAGGCAATTAATAATCTACGAATCGTAAATGAACACAAAATTAAAGTGCAATGAAAAGGAAAAAAAAAGACATAGTAAAGCAAACTCAAAAGTTACATGGAAGAAAATTAATATGGTTATTAAATATTATTTAAATAAGAACATAAGTTATACAAGGTTAAATTTTAAATGATCTCAAAATCCTAATAAATATAAGAACTTGGAGCTCAAGTTCAAATAAGGAGGATTTAATATATAATATATTTAGTTGGACCTCAGGTTTACTACATATTAAGAAAACGACATTAATGAAATATAATTATTTTTACATGAAAAATGTATACCCAAGTGACTCTTTTTTACAGGTAACCTAAAATACTAATGTCTTCCTGACAAGTAGTGGTAGCTAACATTTAGCCTAAAATAATTTCTAATTTATAGACCTACTAATTATACTTATGTTACATACATAAAACTGAATTTATGTAAAGCAAATATTAGGACTTTCATATCGATTTAAAGACTTAAATTAGGACTTAATAAGTATTGCAAACAAGGAAAGATTTACAATAACCAAGTTTTACCTGGTTTAAAGTTTTAAATATTAGGAAAATAACTTAAATTACAATTTTGTCCAATATAAAATTTATTTGTAACGGATAAAAAAGACGAACGACATTTCGCTAAGGGCCTTCGTGCGAATAAAATATTATAGATAATAGTGATTTTGTAACTGAAATTTGATAGTATTCTTGAATACCCTTAATGGCCAACGTTTTCTTTCAAAGCCTTAAATGGCCTTTAATTTTCTAACATTTTTGGCCTTTACTATGGTAACAATCTGATGTCCATTTTTTGGACTACATATATATAATTCCTTGTGTCCATTTTGAGTGCGAAAAAAAATGTAAAAACTTATCTTCCTCTTTTCTTTTGTGCTGGGTTTTCTTTTGATTAATCGTTGTTGTTTCTGCTCCTAATTTATACTAGAAGAGCTTGTTGAATTCTGGGGAATACGCCTAATTTTATTTATTACGGTGTGAGCGAAATATATATTCTTAAGGACAGTATCCTTGTCATACCTCAAGCTAAACCTTTTATTCTCCATAATCATCCAATTTTTTCAACAATTGCTCCTCAGTCAAGTAATAACACCGATAATTCTACCTTAGTCTTGTGCAAAATGTCTCTGCACTTAATTTCACCGGCTAGCACCAATAAGTTGCATGTGCATCATTAAGATAATGATCAGAATTAATTAGCCTTCATTTTGTCTGGCTCAATTAATACTGGGGGCATTTCGTTAAGATAATACACGTTGCATGTGCATGTAAACTTAATGGTTCACAAAGTCTTAGGCCTGTACAGATTGTAGCTTGGGCAGGTTCTCTTCTTTAGCTGCTGCAGATGCATTTTCATGCAAACTTGAAACCAATTTACTAAGCTTCATAATGTCAATTTTCTGTTCTTCAGTTAGTTCTGGAAGCTTCTTGTTATCATCCAAGATTATGACATGATTTTGTAGCTCAGGAAGATTCTGCTCCTTAAGGATGTGCTTCTCTTTCTTGTTATATATTACATAGAGCACAATTTGGAGAATACCAAAGATGAATCCTAATATGTTTGGAGCCTATAAAACATAAAAAAAATAAAGTACGTAAGAACACATATGCAAGTAATTAAAGAAGTGGTATATATGATGAGCTTGAAAATAGAACTTACAGCAATGTTAATGTCTTTAAGTAGAAGACCATAGAAGAACCACATCACTGCACTTAATGTGAGAAAAACTGATAGGAGAAGTGGCATGTATTCCACACTCTTTGTTTTAATAACTTTTCTCTGCATAAAATGATCAACCAAGAGGAGAGCAGTCTCCGTGTAAAGAATTTTTACAGTCTAATGTTAGTGTATATAAGTTAAATCCTAAAAAATGAGATTCAGAACTAATTTTCTAGCTTACCACTATACATAATGGCGCGACAAACACGCATAAGGAGAAAACAAGGCAAACCCATCCAACCACTTGGCCACGAGCGACACCTTTGAATAGAAACTGAGCAATGAGGATTATTGCACCAAATCCACCAACCACTGTTAAAAACAGCATCTTCACAGTTTGGATCTGCATTTGTAAGAATATGATAAATTATTTCTTTTCTTTCTTCATAGTAAGAGGGAAATAATTAAAGAAAGAGAAAAAAATAACTCTTGAAAAACTTACCCTGGCTTTCTTTGGTGCATAGAAAAGGTAAAAGCCAACATAGATAGTTTCAATGAAGACCCCAAAGGAGTTTATAGTGATGAGGAGTGTAGTGTTGGTCTTGAGAAATGCATAGTAAATCCAAAGCATGGAACTGAATAGAGCAATCACATACGGAATTGACTGATACCCTTCTGTTGATTTCTTCTTGTAAATTTTGTAAAATGTAGGCCTACAAGTAATAAATAAGTATGCAATTACCCAAATGGCTTCGAGTCTAGAGAAAACACATCGTATAAAAATAGAAGAATTAACCCAAATAGTTGTCTACTTAATCTCTAATACTAAAAATAGTCGGAAATATATACTGTTTATATGACTGAATAATCATTGTATAAGCAAAAAACGAATACGGGCAACTACTAACTTACAGTGGAGAGAGGAAAACAATAAACGAGACAATATTTCCTGCAAGATAGAAAATTTAAGGGGTCAACAAAAGAAATTCTTGATAAAATAACGATTAATTGGAAGAGATATAATTCCCACAGAGATCCATGCAATGATTAAATTATGTACGTTAACGACTGAGGATACCCCAGTACGATGAAATGATTAATTGACAGTTCCACTAAGATATTGTATGGATTTGTCTATAAGTTAATTAATTGTAATTGGCCCACTGTTGACAAATATTTATTTTCGACTATCACTGTAGAAATTAAAGGAGAAAGAATAAGAAGCGAGAATGACACTATCTACCATAAGATCCTACAAAATTAATACGGATAGCAAAGGAACAAGAAAAAGTGATTTACCAAGGACACCAAAAGCAAATGCCCAGTGACCAGAAATAGCCATCTCTTCGTGTTTTTTTTTCCCCAAAATGGAAATTCCTCTCTTTGCTAATCTCTCACTCACAAACAATTGCAAGACTTGCTATTTTGATTGACAATGAAATGAAGAGTGCTCAGTTCACATATTTATATAGCAACACTAGAGGTATACAATATTAGTGGATATCTTCTTAGAGTTCTCCATTTTGTATTTTTTTTTTCTTCTTCAGTTAGTGCTCTATTTGGTTTAATTCAATTTCTCTGTACAAAACAAAGCACCTTGTAATCAGCTAACCTTTTTAGTATATGATGGGTTCGATATCAAAAGGACCCCATATTGCCCTTTTGTTATGTCATCGTCCTATCCATTGTTCACTAAAGCTTCCAACTCAAGCACTAGAATTTTGAAAGGGGTTTAATTTGTTTCTCATTTATTTTGTATTCTAATGTGCTCCTAATCAGCAAAAAATCAATCAACAAATGATGGAGGCACCTATGAATGTTCGCCATTCGGGATCAACAATAGATATGCATTCGGGCTCTAATATTGGTAATAAGAATATCAATTTGGTAGAGTGGCTGATGAATGCCATCGGATATGCTTTGCTTTTGTCGGCTTATCTCGTCTTGGTGGGTTTGTGTCATTTACCTATCTGTATCTGTATGATGAAATGAAATCGTGCCAGTTTCTTGTTGCTACCAATTTTCAATATTATTGCTAATGATATGTTAAGGTGGATTCACGTTACGCTACCAAATTCATCTGAAACTAGTATTTTCGATCCTATCCATTGTTCACTAAGGCTTCCAACTCAAGCACTAGAATTTTGAAAGGGGTTTAATTTGTTTCTCATTTATTTTGTATTCTAATGTGCTCCTAATCAGCAAAAAATCAATCAACAAATGATGGAGGCACCTATGAATGTTCGCCATTCGGGATCAACAATAGATATGCATTCGGGCTCTAATATTGGTAATAAGAATATCAATTTGGTAGAGTGGCTGATGAATGCCATCGGATATGCTTTGCTTTTGTCGGCTTATCTCGTCTTGGTGGGTTTGTGTCATTTACCTATTTGTATCTGTATGATGAAATGAAATCATGCCAGTTTCTTGTTGCTACCAATTTTCAATGTTATTACTAATGATATGTTAAGGCGGATTCACGTTACGCTACCAAATTCATCTGAAACTAGTATTTTCGATCCTATCCATTGTTCACTAAAGCTTCCAACTCAAGCACTAGAATTTTGAAAGATATAAATGGTTATAAGTTTGGAACAACTAAACAAAGTGCCCCAAATATGTGCAATGAATAAAGAATATTTTCTATGGAATGCCCAAACTCGTGTATAATCTTGTTGGTTTTACCTTTTAGATTTTCCATTTTCTTTGCCGCTTAAGATCCATTTCTTTTTCCCTTTAAAAATAGAATAAGGAAAATCGTGGTAGACAATAAGAGGACGAACCTTTAGGATTTTTGTGGGTACAGTTTTCCAAATTTCAGCAGCCACTACATGCCTTTGAATTCAATTATGTACGACGTTCTCAATTATTGAAATTGAACCTCTGATAGCTGCTCTTAAAATTTTATCCTTAACCCCAAAATACTATTGTTATCATTTTGGGGTTCGCTTTTTCTTTTTTCTCGTACAGATTGAGACAAAATCAATTGGGAATTGTCACGGAAGAGAAAGGCAAACACTATTAATTATCTGAAATAAAGTTGGTTCTACCATAGAAGCTGGCACTACTTCGGGCGTTCAAGCACTACTCTTGGTATTATAATATTATTCAAATACGATTGAACCAAGAAAATATTATTCTATCTATGTACCTATCGTTTGCATGATTTTTATTCTCCCTAGAAAAGGTTGCATAAATCATTTTAGTGTTCATAATGTAGTAATAAAGAGGGGTTTTGGTAAGCAACCTCCACTTCCAATCAAGTTGTTGTGAGTTCGAGTCTACCCAAGAGCAAGGTGGGAAATTCTTGGAGGGAAGGATGCCGAGGGTCTATTTTGGAAACAGCCTCTCTACCCCAGGGTAGGGGTAAGGTCTGCGTACACACTACCCTCCCCAGACCCCACTAAGTGGAATTATACTGTATTGTTGTTGTTTATCATTTCTTTTACTTTTGCAGGGATGGGAAAGAAGTATTACTTTCAAATGATTTAGTCCAATTCAGAATATAATTAGTCATTACACGAGGAAAAATTATGTATGTTGAATTTGGGATGATTAAACAGGAATATTGTTTCTTGTTTTTTTTGTTTTGTTTGTCGACTACATTATTTTAGATGTTCGTAATGGCAAAAAGAAATGAAAAACGGGATCAAGCGCAAGTTTAATTTGTTAAATTCAATTGTTGAATTTAAAATATAAAAATAACGGAGAATTGAAATTTCAACGAATTTGACTGCAAGGTTATAAATATGCCTTCATATGCAGCCATTAAATCAAGACGTCTTACAACAACATCACATTTAGTGGGGTTTGAGGAGGATAGCTCTCAGAACTTCTCACCTTGCTCTTGGGGAGACTCGAACTCACAACCTCTTGGTTGGAATTGGAGGTTGCTTACCATCAGAGCAACCCCTCTTGCTTAAATCAAGACGTCTTCTTCATCAATATAGATATATTACTTCATCAACATATATATAGTTATAATACGCAAGTTATTTCAGGGAAGAAGTTAGAAATCTAAATGCGGGTTTGGCCGAACCTAGTAACTTTTGCTTAAACAATATATTTGTATTAAGAAATTCATTAAATATGTATAAATATTTATTTAGAACCAAGTTAGTAGCTCTTAAAGTTTTATTCTAACATCTAAAACCTGTAAAGTTGAAATTCTGGCTACGCCTCTGATTTCTATTTCATTAAATTAAATCATCTTGGTCATTTCTTTAGTCATACATATTTTAATCTTCAAGATAATTAATCAAATACACAGCTTCATCATGGTTATGGTAACAGGGGTGATTTATGTCACCCGAATTCTGCCCGAGGTTCACCTCCGTGCGGCAATCAAGCCCGGTCTTGACTTCAGCCTTTCCAACACTTAGTTTTATTTTAGGGACGTTTGGAACTTAGAATGATTTAGGCAGCAAAAACAGTAAGTAAAGGACACACACGAAAATTACAGGAATTTCTCCCCAAATTGTATTAAAACGTGAATACAAGAACACAATAAGCCAACCCTATGGCCAAAACAAAGAATTCCCTAATTCCCTGCCCCACAACAATTTCCTACCCATCATGATGTTGCCCCATTTTTCAGGTTATGTGCCAAGGCCATCATGAAAATCCTTGTCACAACCCACACCTGCCGAGGAACCTTGTCAAGGGGCATACAAACCACCCCCACCCGAAGAATTTGTCGTCCTCGACGAAGCAATTTTCGCATTTTTCAGCACCACCATAGGCCCCAAATATACTGCCTCCTGCTCATGTTCTTATTCGTTCGACTCATCTTTTTCTTCAGCAAACAAAGTTGAAAGTCGTTCAATTTTTGGACAGTCCCTCGCCATGTGTGGTCCTTTGCAAATAAAACAACCATCAAACTTGTTGTTTTGTCCCTTGTTTGTCGAAGGTCCAGCACATTGCTTTTCCTTTCCATTGCCATGGCCCTCAACAACATTACCCTTGTCATTTTCATTTTTCTTCCACTCTTTTGCCTTGGGCTTGTTCCCGTTTTTGGACTTTGAAGTAGTAGAGAAATCAGAACCATTTTGCCCTAATCGGAAATCACCCAAAGTATCCGCAGCAGCGATGGCACTTGGAAGGTCTTTCACATTCTGCTTCGTAGTTCCATCTGCGCACACGACTGCAACCCGTAAAGGAAGTTATGCAGCTTGTCTTCCTCAGACATGTTGCTTATATCCAGCATAGAAGAACTGAAATCTTTGACATATTTCCTGACCGTTCCAGTTAGTTTCAACTTCTTCAAACAATCTCTAGCAATCCAACCCATATTGCTAGGAAAGAGTTGATCCTTCAACTCTTTCTTCAGCCCTTCCCAAGAGTCAATCTTCGGCCTACCAGCACTTACATCATCTGCCATGCGCGTCCTCCACCAAAGCTTTGCATCGTCCACCAAGTACATATTCGTAATGGTGACCTTGTCTTCATCTCGCACATGCGCAGCCTGAAAGTACTGCTCCATATCCCATAGAAAATTTTCGAGTTTCTTGGCACTCCTTGCACCATTAAACTCCTTAGGCTACGGAATTTTGACCTTGGTACGATCTGCCCCACGTTGTGCTTCACCATTGCCAACAACATGACTCAGCAACACATTTTCCGCTTTCAGATCTGTGCACTCTTGGCTCAGCCTGTTCATCTCAACCTCAAGATAGGCGAGACGACTCACAATGGTGAGAAATTGATCCCTATAAACAGTTCCGACGAGTGCCTCCAATGTAGTAACTTTTTCCCTCAATTTTGCGTTGCCACCAACCATCTTTCACGAAATTCAACCAATGAACGTCGTGTATTCCCCCCGATCCAACCTGGCTCTGATACCAGTTGTCATAGAGGTGATTTATGTCACTCGAATTCTTTCCGAGGTTCACCTCTGTGCGGCAGTGAAGCCCATCCTTGACTTCAGCCTTTCCAACACTTAGTTTTATTTTAGGGCGTTTGGAACTTAGAATGATTAAGGCAGCAAAAATAGTAAGTAAAGGAAACATACGAAAATTACAGGAATTTCTCCCCAACTTGTATTAAAATGTGAATACAAGAACACAGTAAGCCAGCCCTATGGCCAAGACAAAGAATTCCCTAATTCCCTGGCCCAAAATAATTTTCTACCCTTAGAATTACACTTAGACGAAATTGGCTAACACTTGCAACAAGACTCTATTTTTTCTACCTTGTTTAGGACAACCTATGCACATATTTATAAGGTAAGATTATACAATCAGTTGACAAGCCCCAACTGATGGGTAAACATGTTCAGAAAAGTACAAAAATGTGCCCACACTTTTAGCCCATGATCAGCCATGTTTTGGAAGTGGTGGAAACCGGCAACTGCCTCCCATGTGCCTTGCACATGTTTTTCAACTGCTGCATGTGCACAATATGTGTCTGTTTTGCCCAACTGCTTCGGGCCTAAGGTTGGCATTGCGCCCAACCTTGCCCTTTGACACTGCTCTGCACCAATGTCATGGCTACAGCTCGTCGTCCACTGACTTAGCCGCACATGTTCATTGCTACAGCTGCCCGCTTATGTCAAGTCACCCCAACTTGATCAAATCTGTTCGCATCAATTGTCATTGCTTAGACATGGCTTTGCCTTGCCATCGTTATGCCAACCCGCACGTCCAAGTGAAATGCGCTTTGCTTCCAGTCAAAGTGCGTTTGTCAACCCCGCATAGTCCGTCATGTCGAGCTGCCCGTCATGATGTTTCCCCATTTTTCAGATTAAGTGCCAAGGCCATCATGAAAATCCTTGTCACAATCCACACATGCCGAGGAACCTTGTCAATGGGCTAACAGTTAGTTATTGTTAAATCACTTAGCCATAATAAATTAATTTAATTTGGTTTAAAATATTATATTCAGATAAATTTTTATTGTGCCTTCCATAGAAATATTTTTAATTTCTTGATAAATGACAACTGTCAAATCCAACAACGAATCTAACAGAAGAAAATGCATTTTACATTAACAGAAACGTTAAATCAATGAAAATAAGACCCAATACAAAGCGTATCAGGTGATATCTGTTGTTAAGGAGAATGGATTTCAGAGTGGAAACAAAACGGGTCCCTCCAATAAATACATTGATTAAAGTAATATTGTGTTTATCTAACTTGGGGCCCTAATTTCTCAATACTTTGCTATAAAAGTTTATACAATGAGTCAACGTTTGTTTTTTCCTTTCAGAGTGTTAGTAGGTGTTTGGACATAAAAATTATAATTTTTGAAAAAAAGTAGTATTGGAGTTAAGTTGAAAAATGATATTTGAAATTTGAAATTATATTTTGACATGCATTTCACTTGAATATTGCAGTTTTATGAGAGGGGAAACAAAAATTTCTAAAATTGTTAAAAAAAGTGATCAAAACCATTCTTTGATTTTTGAAAAACTCATTTTTGAAAATTTTCTAAAAACTTGCAAAATTTCATGAACAAATATATTTTTGAAAAATAAAATCAAAAAAATTATCTATGGACAAACGGGTTCTTAATATGAAACTAGTATTAGTACCCGTGCAATGCACGGACAAATCATTTTAAATTGCAATGTATGTTGTTTGAATCATGTACAAATAACCTTAAAATATATATATCTCAGATAAAAATTATATAATATGAGAATTTAATTATGAAGTATATAACATGAGAATTTAATTATGAAGCAAGATATGAAATTATTTATCAATTCTCGTAGTAGACAACCAATCTTTTTAACATATATTTGTAGCAACCTAACTCCTTGATTTTAGTACTTTCATTTCATTCCGTTGTCACTATTAAAGAATACTAAATATGTCATATTGTGATTTGTCTTGTTCGATCACATCAGATCATATTATTTTAATAAAATTCTAACAATCACTTTATTTTTATCAGGAAGTTAAATAAGTCTTATTCATCACATCATTTTTACGTAAATTCTTTTTTTTTGGTTATTTTCTTATAGTTATTGTATTATTTAATATTTCATATTATTATACCATCATATAATTTTTTGTTAGCTTATAATTAGATTAATGTCTTGCTTATTATCCTTTTAATAGTATGTGATAAAAATAAATGTTTTAATCTCGAAATTTGATATACTTTTGTGCTTTTATTCTTGTGAGCACGTGATTTTTTGCCTCACAAGAATTACTCCAAAAGAATTCATAAATAATTTTTCTTTGTATACGATTTTGAATTTTTCGTGGCATTTTATCTTTACATGTTTATTTCATTCTAATTAAAGAAAAATACAGAAAAAATAGTAATATATAGGTACATGTGCATTTATGAATTAATGATTGCATTTTGATAATTAATTAATCATAGGTTTATATAAAAGGATAAAATAAAATATATTTAGGAATTAAATAAACCATAGTTGGTTTTAAAAGAAGAAAATATGCATTTAAAGTGTGCCATCGTGGGATTTTATTTTTACTTATGTGGTAATTGTTGATAAGAGTTAATATTTTGTAGTTTGATTTTGGTTTTATGTTTCATTTTTTATTTTAGAATTTTTGTTTAAGTGTTGATTAAAAGAAGAAATGAGAAAAATTAAAAACATAGGCCAATCAGATCTGGGCCAAGAAACTTTAAACAAAAAATCAGGCCCAAAACTTTCTCTATACCCAGCCAAATCCAGTCCACCTGCGGCCAATCCAAACGACGCCGTATTGGAAACTTACATCTGGACCGTCGATCAAGATAATTTAATGGTCCAGATCAATTCTCTTGTTAAACCAAACGACACCGTATGGCTTTATTTGATCAGGACCGTTCATCGTTATTAATCCAATGGCTCTCAGACTTTCCCTCCTGACCCCACCCATCCCCATCTGAGACTGACCCAATCCCCACTAAACCAAAGGCACCGTTCCTTTAAGTGGATAGATCCTGGCCATCTATCTTGCCTGATCTAACGGCCCAGATCAGACCACCCCTCCCCTATATAAGCTGAATTCCTAACCCAGCCCCCCTAACCAAACACCCCCACTCCTTCTCCTGTTCATCATCGTCCCTAAGACGATGCCCCCAAACCCTAGCCGCCCTAGCTCCCCCTCGCCTGAAACCCGGCGGCAACTACGCTGTCGGTCACCAAACCAACACCCTAAGATCACTTGACCATCCTCTATCCAAATCTGGTAACCACTGAGCTCGAATCTTCCTGGAGTTTCTCGAATCTTCATTTGAAGATTCGAGCCAAACTCAGATCCAAACCAACCAGTCCCTAATTAACACCACAGCACCCCCTAACCACCCTCGTTACAGATCTGTTAGTTGTTCACCTCGAATTACCCTACATCGTCAATCGAAGATTCGAGCATAACCTAAACCTACCCCGATGTACCCAAAACTCACACCAGTCACTCTCCTAACCTCACTCATAACCAAACCAAACTTGGTTTGGTTCGAATCTGACCAGAAATGATCGAACCCTAAATCTGGGGAAAATGGAACCCTAAAATTCCAATCATGGAATCTGTCCAAATTAATTGAAGGGTTGGGGTTTAATAGACTTTAATCGAGGTGTTCTCAGTTGAGAACACTTCAATTAAAGTCTGTTCGACCTCAAAATGCTTAGGTCTGACTTCGAGCCTGGGTCCGTATAATTTTGAAGTTATGAGGTATTTTTCTTTTTCCTTTATTCTATATTTATGATTTTCTGTCTATATATCTGCTTAGCTTTATTGATTTCCCCTGTTTTTAAGTTCTTTTTCTCATCTCTGCTAGACCTGTTTACTTGATCCAATTCTAGCATTTGCTTCTGTTTGTTGTAATTGTTTACAATGTGTGTAATCGATTCGATTAAGTTCGTCGATTAGTTATTTTATTATAAGTCCATGTTCCCGTTATTGTGATTGAAACAGCCTATTCGTTTATTTTGTATTGACTGTTATCGTTTGTTTTAAGTAGTCAGTTAAATTAGTTCTCGTCAATTAATGCACTCTTGTTTGAACAGAAAGTTTGTCAAAACGTTGTTGATTGATCCGTGGCCATTTGGTTTCAGGACATTGTCATCCTAATGACAATGAACTTGAATTCCTGATGTTTGCATTCATGTGCATATTGATTAGTTATTTCAGTTTCAGTTTTAAGGATTTTGTTAAGTTCTATGTTATGATTAAGTCTAGATTGATTCAATTCCAAGTTCTTTTGTTCCAATTAATTTCTAACTTTGATCCTTCAGTAATCAGAAATAAGTTTCGATTGTTCTTTAATTGAAAAAAAAAACTCCTTGTACCCTCGTGGGGGGCGGAAAAAGGAGGTGTGACAATCCTCTTATTCATAATACTTTAATCATTTAAATTTGGCAGCAATATTTTTAAATATAATTAATTATTTTATTTTATCTATATTAAAATTAATTTAAAGTAGAAGTATCCTCACACTACCTCTATTTTCTTTTTAATATACATTCTCTTTCCTACTATAAGTGTTAGTTAGTTTTATATTAATATTTTACCTATAACCAAAATAATGTCATATTTTGTTTTAAATTATAACTTTTAATTAGTCTAAAATATTAATACATAAGTTATTTGATTATCATGTTCCAAATGTATTGAGTTCTCTTATAATTAATTTTGTATTAGTTGCAGTTAAATTTTTTTCCCTATAAGATAAAATTTAATTTTAATTTTAATTTTCATTATTAAGATTACCAATATTAGAAATTTATTTTGTATTTTTAAAAATTTATTTAATCATAGAAAAAAATTCTTAATTTTATGGACACATTATTTCTAAATATTGTAACAATATTTTACTATCATTTTAATTCTTTACGTAATATTGTTTTTTTTAAAAAAAATCATCTCAAACTCAAATAATTCTTATCAATTTATTTTCTAAACTAGACCACATTTTCAAAAAATTATGCTATGCATTCAAACTCAAACTAACTGCACTCGATTCAGATATTAATCATAAGTCTAAAATATTAATACATAAGTGATTTGATTATCATGTTCCAAATGTATTGAGTTCTTTTATAATTAATTTTGTATTAGATGCAGTTAAATTTTTGTTCTTTTTTAGCTATAAGATAAAATTTAATTTTTAATTATAATTATTAAGATTACCAATATTAGAAATTTATTTTGCATTTTTAAAAATTTATTTAATCATAGAGAAAAAATTTCTTAATTTTTTGATCACATTATTTCTATATATTGTAATAATATTTTTACTATCATTTTAATTCTTTACTTAATATTTTCAAAAAAAAAAAAAAATCTCATCTCAAACTCAAATAATTCTTATCATTTTATTTTCTAAACTGGACCGCATTTTCAAATAATTATGCTATGCATTCAAACTCAAAATAACTGCACTCGATTCAGATATTAATCACAGAAAAATATTTTCTTAATTGTTTGAACATATTATATCTAAATGTTGTAGTAATATTTTCACTGTCATTTTACTTCTTTACATAATTTTTTTCCTTTTTCAGTTTGAAGATACAAAATTAATTTTTTGTAAAATTACCTATATTAGAGATTTATTTTATAATTTATAAATTTTATTTTTATTTTTTTTCATAAATAAGACTTTAATTTCGTGGTATTATTCATAATTTGATCATTCGCATCGTAGTTTTAAGAACTTTCTAATCTTAAATTCAAATAGTCTTTTCTTTTCATTTCTAATAATAAATTTCTAATAAGTTAACATAATTTTCCTATTTTTTTAATCTAATATATAGTCTTATTATGTTTTATGTGGCTTTTCATTAACTCGTAACTTTATATAATATCATTCTCAACTACTTTTCTTTAATAATATAAGATAAATATATAGTTTTTTCATTATAAAATAAATATTTTTTTTGTTTAAAAAATATTACTCAAAAAGTTTAAATTATTTAAAATTTAATAATATTTTTAAGTATTGTATATTTACTTTATATTATTTTGTAAACTTATGATTTATAAATGTCCTTACATTATCTCTAATTTATTTTTATTGTTCAATATTTTTAGTTTTATATTTTACTATTAGACTTGAGTTATGTGGACTTATATTATAACTTTTCTTATCATAATATAAAAAACTCTCTCATCTCAACTTTAAATAAGTTTTACACTTTTTCCTATGGTAAAAAATCTTAGTTTTTTTCTATTTATTCTTTATTGTTAATTTTATATTATTCAATACCTAATATTATTACATTATCATGTGAATTTTTATTAGCTTGTTTGAATTTAATATCTATTTTTACCACATTCATTCTAATATAATATAGATACAAATTAAAATGCTTTCTCATCTAAAATTCAAATAATTTTTATCATTATATTTTCTTAATTGGATCATATTTTCAAAAAATTATGGTATGCTTTCAAACTTAAACTAACTAAACTCAATTCAAATATTAATCATAGAAAAATATTTTCTTAATTGTTTGAACACATTATATCTAAATGCTGTAGTAATATTTACTATAAATATTCGTTTGCAAGATTTATCAATATTAATATGAATTTATTTTTCTTGTTATTAAAATATTTTTTGCTGATTATTTAATTTTTCTCTTATCTTATAATTAATTTGTATACTTTATGTAAGATCTTATTTTGCTGCTTGAATTTATTTAGTTTTTAAACTCAATAAATCTTTAATATCTTAAGTAATTTTTTGTTTTATTTTACATTTTAACTTACTTCAAAGTATAATTAGTTTTATTTTATATTTTAACTTACTCCAAAGTATAAATAGTCATATGTTATCTCAATTTACGTCTTTATATATATATTTTTTTTCTATTATAGTTTTTAATTAATTTTTCACCTCCATATTTCTAGCTAACATAGAAGAAAATCTATGAGTGGATCAATATATAGATATAAATATAAATATAGATATAGATATTGATACAAATATGCATATAAATTTAAATATATATATAAAATAGATTTGTCTAGATCTATTTAGATTATGTGTAAGATTCATTAAACTACCTCCATTAATTATGTTTCTATATATAATTTCTAATTATTAATGTTGTCCTAAAATTACCAAGTGGCTTCATTTTAGCTTGCCACTTGGCTTAACTACAATGCATACTACTCTCCTTTTAATATAATATAGATATAGATTCTAAAAGTTTATCCTCTACTTTATATTCTTAGTTTGAGCAACAACTCGGTGCTAGTACTCTATTCTTAGTAAGGGAGGCAAACATGTTGGGCTGAATTTGGGCGGGTCAAGATGGATTAGGTCAATAAATGGGTCATCGTCAAGCCCAGTCCGAAGTGCATTTGGGCTAAGATGGGCTGAGTCAAAATGGGCTAAACAATGAGTCATAACCCAACCCTCCCAACTTGACCCATATTTTAAAACCATGCTCATCTCACATAAAAAAACCTTTTACCTTAAAATGTATAAATTGAAAAATATTTTGCGGGCGGGGGGAGAGGGTTGGGTTGGAATGGGTGGGTGGTGCAGAATAACGAATAAACAGAAAATAAAAAATTGAAAATACAAAGGAAAAAGTAAAAAAAAAATTGAGGGGGTTTGCGCGCGGGGAGAGAGGGCGGTAGGGGTAGGGTGTAGGGTGGGTGGATGATGCAGAAAAAATAAATAGAAAATTAAAAATACAAAAAAGTAAATTTTTTTTTGAGGGAGGGGGGTGTTGGGTAGGGGGTGCAGAAAAACAAAAAAATTGAAAATTGAAAATGCAAAAAAAAAAATTTTAAAAATTGGGGCAACCAAGTAAATTCCTAGATAAGTTGGGTTGAAATCCCTTTGTTTTGGGTAAGTTTCATGGGTTGTATTTGGGCTGCTTAATGAGTCAAAATGAGCTATAAAAAATAATAGGTTAACTTGGGTTCAGCCTAAATAGACCCATGAACTAAAATATTTATAGCACATCCCATTAATCTTTTGGGCAAGTTTGGGCTCCAATTACCACCTCTAATTCTTAGCGAGCTCAACCCTTCATTTAATGAAGCTCATCAGCTCAGCTCTAAGCTGGTTAACCCACATCTTCATTTTCTTAAAGCAATTTATTCGAATTTGGAAAAATATATACTAGTAAAAAAACATTTTTGTGTTCCTTCAGGTTTAGCATAAGTTAAGTTTTAAGGTTTTCTTTTTATTTAACTAATTTTGTCTCTTATTCTTCTAGTATTTAGCATTAGCCCAGAGGGCTGACTGAAATGGCTCAACTTTCCGGGGTCGTTTGGTATGATGGATAGGCAAAATAATTTTGGAATAAAAATTTAGTATTGCTTTATTCTTAATTTGGTTAATAATTCTGAAATAAGTTATCATTGGATTAAAAATAATATCGGAATAACTTATACATATCAAAATGTGAAATAGTAATCCGAGGATAAGTTATCCCGAGATAAAACAATAAATTTGACAATCCCAAATTAGTACACCATTAAATTTAAGGTACTTTTGTTTCATAGCTTAGTATGTCGTGGCATGGATTCTCCTATTTTTCAATATATAATAAAAATTCACTTCTTAATTTTATATGTTACTTTTTCAGTTAGATCAATATAATCATGGATGGCGCTTCGTGCGAATTTAATGCTTGGCTGTAGTCTGCGACTCTGCACCTTGTCCGTCGATCTTTTTGTTTGTCCTTTTGGTTATATAAAATGATTTCATATTCTAACTTACCATTTGAATAAAACAAATGATCATAATATACTTGTGTATATACTTGTTTTATTATTACTAATCTCCTATTATAAATAAAATAATATTTTATGATGGAGTACAAAACCAAATCTTCCTTTCATATGTTTTCCAATTGTTTAAGACTAAACTAGTACTCACTCTGTCTCAATTCATATGATATAGTTTGAATTTTAAGGGTCAAATTTCTTGATTTTGATCGTAAATTCAGGCATAAATTCTTAATTTTTTTGAAATAAAATTTACGTATTTGAAAACTACATCAAAAGTATTATAAGTCACAATAATTAACAATTTAAAATATTTAAAAGCATAAAGTAAAATTACGGTTAAAAAAAAATTGTTTGACGTGCAAAATTCGAAATTCATCACATAAATTGTGGCAGAAAGAGTATAACATAGTAATAGGAAACTTCTGCGGTTCTTCCCCAGTACCCCCATACAATAGTTTGATTGCTTTTTGGTCATAGCAATAGGAAACTCATGAGCTTAGGTCTGGTAGACTCTACTTATATTGAACTTACTTTGATGCAGCAGTGGACTAGCTTTATTTAAGAGCCCATAAAATGAGGAAGAATCTTTGCACTATTGTCCGAACTAGGTTTGCTCTTGTCCATTATGATTGATGCTTTTCTAGCAATAAATACTACTCCACTACTAGTATAAAGTTAACAATGATTGTACTAAGACCTATATGAATTTTTTTGTATTTAGAGTATCTCCAACCCTAACACCAAATTTCACATCAAAATAATGTAACACTAAATTTACTTCAACCATTACATCATTTTTTACATCAAAAAAAAATATTTCTTTTCTCTCTTCTATGTTATATTATTATCTTCTATTTAAATTTTATTTTTTATTTCCTTCAAATAAATTCTATCTTTTTTCTTTTTTCCATATTCATCATATATAATTGAATTCACCACTTATATATTTATTCATTACAAATTATTTTACAGGAAAAATCAACTAAAAGTGAAATCATTAATAAAAGATAATTAAATAAATATTATTCCCTCCTGTTCAAAATAAGTAATTTTTTTGTTGTTTTCACACATATTAAGAAATTCACCTTTTAACATTAATTAGCAATGAAAATTGATCATATTAACCTTTACTATCTCTTCACATAAACACTCCTAACACATACTCCAACATTAATTACTCCAAGAGAAATGTAGGAAAAAAAATAATTAATTCATTCTTGAAATCTGGAAAAATCACTTATTTTGGACCACAAGAAAAAAGGTAAAAAATCACTTATTTTGGACCGGAGGAAGTACATCATAGTCAAATTTAATTTAAGCACCACATAAATATTCAACTTTCGCCGCTATTCTCCCATAAATGCTCGATTAATGCATTACGAAGTGCGAAATTTCAACAACCACAAGCACAACAATCTTCTACCTCGTTCTCTCAATTTTTTTGGTAATTTTGGTGCACCTGAAAATGACATAGCGGATTACTAAACTTATGTTTTATGCTTTTAATGTAATTTCAATTTTAATGTATCCTCCTTTGATAGACTTTTAATTATAATGTATTTTTATTTTATGTATTGTTAATTTTCATTTTTAAATTTTAGTCTTCACTTTTCAATTTTAGCAACATTAGATATCTTACATTTGAATTTTTCAGTTTTAAATAATGGTTATATTTCTTTTTATACAATCATAATAATAATAAAATTAACTATAATTTTATATAACTATAATATATACAAAAATTAATATATCAAAAAAATAGGAAATAAAATTAAAATTATAAAGATCTTAATATAAAAATTAATATATACACAATATATGATAGATTAAAAGTCCAAAAAATAAAAATATGAATAAATCAAATTTGGTGTTGATGAATAGTGTCGCACAAAATTTGGTGCGACACTATTCACGCACTATAATGGTGCAAGATTTGGTATTCCGCTGGAGCAAAAAAATCAAATTTTAAATTTGGTGAAAAAAATAGTGTACCGTTGGAGATGCCCTTAAAGAGTTAATTTTTAGCTCTAAGATATTTAAAAAGCAATGAAATTATTTTAAAATAGTTACTCCATTTGTTTCAATTTATTATATATCTACTTTTCTTTTTAGTTTATATTTTAACATCTCATATGATAAATAAAAAAGAAAACTAATTGCTGTTAGAAAAATAATTTTAATAACTCAAAAAGAAATATTCAAATTGATGTTTAGATTCATTCTTTTAATATTATGTTAATAGTGAATTTTTACTATACTAATAAATTGAATATAATTTGAATATATTGCTCTGATGGTAAGCACCCTCTACTTCCAACCAAGAAGTTGTGAGTTCGAGTCACCCCAAGAGCAAGGTGGGGAGTTCTTGGAGGGAAGGATGCCGAAGGTCTATCGGAAACAGCCTCTCTATCCCAGGGTAGGGGTAAGGTCTGCGCACACACTATCCTCTCCAGACTCCACTGGTAGGATTATACTGAGTTGTGGGTTGTTATTGTTGTTGTGTATTTTCAAATATAATAATGATTTTGTAACTGAAATTTGATAGTATTCTTGAATACCCTTAATGGCCAACGTTTTCTTTCAAAGCCTTAAATGGCCTTTAATTTTCTAACATTTTTGGCCTTTACTATGGTAACAATCTGATGTCCATTTTTTGGACTACATATATATAATTCCTTGTGTCCATTTTGAGTGCGAAAAAAAATGTAAAAACTTATCTTCCTCTTTTCTTTTGTGCTGGGTTTTCTTTTGATTAATCGTTGTTGTTTCTGCTCCTAATTTATACTAGAAGAGCTTGTTGAATTCTGGGGAATACGCCTAATTTTATTTATTACGGTGTGAGCGAAATATATATTCTTAAGGACAGTATCCTTGTCATACCTCAAGCTAAACCTTTTATTCTCCATAATCATCCAATTTTTTCAACAATTGCTCCTCAGTCAAGTAATAACACCGATAATTCTACCTTAGTCTTGTGCAAAATGTCTCTGCACTTAATTTCACCGGCTAGCACCAATAAGTTGCATGTGCATCATTAAGATAATGATCAGAATTAATTAGCCTTCATTTTGTCTGGCTCAATTAATACTGGGGGCATTTCGTTAAGATAATACACGTTGCATGTGCATGTAAACTTAATGGTTCACAAAGTCTTAGGCCTGTACAGATTGTAGCTTGGGCAGGTTCTCTTCTTTAGCTGCTGCAGATGCATTTTCATGCAAACTTGAAACCAATTTACTAAGCTTCATAATGTCAATTTTCTGTTCTTCAGTTAGTTCTGGAAGCTTCTTGTTATCATCCAAGATTATGACATGATTTTGTAGCTCAGGAAGATTCTGCTCCTTAAGGATGTGCTTCTCTTTCTTGTTATATATTACATAGAGCACAATTTGGAGAATACCAAAGATGAATCCTAATATGTTTGGAGCCTATAAAACATAAAAAAAATAAAGTACGTAAGAACACATATGCAAGTAATTAAAGAAGTGGTATATATGATGAGCTTGAAAATAGAACTTACAGCAATGTTAATGTCTTTAAGTAGAAGACCATAGAAGAACCACATCACTGCACTTAATGTGAGAAAAACTGATAGGAGAAGTGGCATGTATTCCACACTCTTTGTTTTAATAACTTTTCTCTGCATAAAATGATCAACCAAGAGGAGAGCAGTCTCCGTGTAAAGAATTTTTACAGTCTAATGTTAGTGTATATAAGTTAAATCCTAAAAAATGAGATTCAGAACTAATTTTCTAGCTTACCACTATACATAATGGCGCGACAAACACGCATAAGGAGAAAACAAGGCAAACCCATCCAACCACTTGGCCACGAGCGACACCTTTGAATAGAAACTGAGCAATGAGGATTATTGCACCAAATCCACCAACCACTGTTAAAAACAGCATCTTCACAGTTTGGATCTGCATTTGTAAGAATATGATAAATTATTTCTTTTCTTTCTTCATAGTAAGAGGGAAATAATTAAAGAAAGAGAAAAAAATAACTCTTGAAAAACTTACCCTGGCTTTCTTTGGTGCATAGAAAAGGTAAAAGCCAACATAGATAGTTTCAATGAAGACCCCAAAGGAGTTTATAGTGATGAGGAGTGTAGTGTTGGTCTTGAGAAATGCATAGTAAATCCAAAGCATGGAACTGAATAGAGCAATCACATACGGAATTGACTGATACCCTTCTGTTGATTTCTTCTTGTAAATTTTGTAAAATGTAGGCCTACAAGTAATAAATAAGTATGCAATTACCCAAATGGCTTCGAGTCTAGAGAAAACACATCGTATAAAAATAGAAGAATTAACCCAAATAGTTGTCTACTTAATCTCTAATACTAAAAATAGTCGGAAATATATACTGTTTATATGACTGAATAATCATTGTATAAGCAAAAAACGAATACGGGCAACTACTAACTTACAGTGGAGAGAGGAAAACAATAAACGAGACAATATTTCCTGCAAGATAGAAAATTTAAGGGGTCAACAAAAGAAATTCTTGATAAAATAACGATTAATTGGAAGAGATATAATTCCCACAGAGATCCATGCAATGATTAAATTATGTACGTTAACGACTGAGGATACCCCAGTACGATGAAATGATTAATTGACAGTTCCACTAAGATATTGTATGGATTTGTCTATAAGTTAATTAATTGTAATTGGCCCACTGTTGACAAATATTTATTTTCGACTATCACTGTAGAAATTAAAGGAGAAAGAATAAGAAGCGAGAATGACACTATCTACCATAAGATCCTACAAAATTAATACGGATAGCAAAGGAACAAGAAAAAGTGATTTACCAAGGACACCAAAAGCAAATGCCCAGTGACCAGAAATAGCCATCTCTTCGTGTTTTTTTTTCCCCAAAATGGAAATTCCTCTCTTTGCTAATCTCTCACTCACAAACAATTGCAAGACTTGCTATTTTGATTGACAATGAAATGAAGAGTGCTCAGTTCACATATTTATATAGCAACACTAGAGGTATACAATATTAGTGGA
The DNA here is from genome assembly GCF_000715075.1 of Nicotiana tabacum. Lineage (NCBI taxonomy): Eukaryota > Viridiplantae > Streptophyta > Magnoliopsida > Solanales > Solanaceae > Nicotiana > Nicotiana tabacum. Next base: position 156,907,221 of record NC_134085.1, read on the forward strand.
TATCTTCTTAGAGTTCTCCATTTTGTATTTTTTTTTTCTTCTTCAGTTAGTGCTCTATTTGGTTTAATTCAATTTCTCTGTACAAAACAAAGCACCTTGTAATCAGCTAACCTTTTTAGTATATGATGGGTTCGATATCAAAAGGACCCCATATTGCCCTTTTGTTATGTCATCGTCCTATCCATTGTTCACTAAAGCTTCCAACTCAAGCACTAGAATTTTGAAAGGGGTTTAATTTGTTTCTCATTTATTTTGTATTCTAATGTGCTCCTAATCAGCAAAAAATCAATCAACAAATGATGGAGGCACCTATGAATGTTCGCCATTCGGGATCAACAATAGATATGCATTCGGGCTCTAATATTGGTAATAAGAATATCAATTTGGTAGAGTGGCTGATGAATGCCATCGGATATGCTTTGCTTTTGTCGGCTTATCTCGTCTTGGTGGGTTTGTGTCATTTACCTATCTGTATCTGTATGATGAAATGAAATCGTGCTAGTTTCTTGTTGTTACCAATTTTCAATGTTATTGCTAATGATATGTTAAGGCGGATTCACGTTACGCTACCAAATTCATCTGAAACTAGTATTTTCGATCCTATCCATTGTTCACTAAGGCTTCCAACTCAAGCACTAGAATTTTGAAAGGGGTTTAATTTGTTTCTCATTTATTTTGTATTCTAATGTGCTCCTAATCAGCAAAAAATCAATCAACAAATGATGGAGGCACCTATGAATGTTCGCCATTCGGGATCAACAATAGATATGCATTCGGGCTCTAATATTGGTAATAAGAATATCAATTTGGTAGAGTGGCTGATGAATGCCATCGGATATGCTTTGCTTTTGTCGGCTTATCTCGTCTTGGTGGGTTTGTGTCATTTACCTATCTGTATCTGTATGATGAAATGAAATCGCGCCAGTTTCTTGTTGCTATCAATTTTCAATATTATTGCTAATGATATGTTAATGTGGATTCACGTTACGCTACCAAATTCATCTGAAACTAGTATTTTCGATGCAAGATATGTATATTTATATGTGAAAATTTATTTAATTTGCAATAAATAATAGATATGAACCCATAATTCTAAAAGTCAATAAGTTCAATACAAATTTTTTTAAAGTTGAACACGTATGTTTTTCTATTTATGAGTAAGGGCTTCACTAAAGACTACATCGAGGTTTCGTGAGATTGTTCTCTTTGATGACCACTTAGCATATTATATTAGTATAACTTAGAAATATATTTTCATGTCATTGTTAATCAACTGTTTCGCTTCAAGTTCCGTTTTGTTAGATTCAAGTGATATTTGCGGGCGAAGGATAAAAATGGTTATAAGCAGGGTGGTATCTAGAGTATAGTATATGTATTTTCGGGTACCCAGTAACTTTTGCATAGACTCTGTATTTTTATTAAAATTTTTACTAAACATCTATAAATATTTAAGGATGAACCCAATTATTAGTATATATTAATTTGAGAGTGCGACAGAAACCCATAAATTTATGGGCCAATGGTTATAAAAGTGCCCCAAACATGTGCAATAAATGAAGAATATTTTCTATGGAATGCCCAAACTCTGGTATAATCTTGTTGGCTTTTCCTTTTGGATTTTCCATTTCTTTTGTCGCTTTTTTCTTTAAAAATAGAATAAGGAAAACCTTGGTAGACAATAAGAGGACGAACCTTTAGGATTTTTGTGGGTACAGTTTTCCAAATTTCAGCAGCCACTACATGCCTTTGAATCCAATTATGTGCGTTCTCAATTAATTGAACCCCAGATAGTTGCTCTTAAAATTTTATGCTTAACCCCAAAAATACAATAAATTATTGTTATCATTTTTGGGGTTCTCTTTTTCTTTTTCTTGTACAGATTGGTACAAAATCAATTGGGAATTATCACGGAAGAGAAAAGGCAAACACTATTATCTGAATTACAGTTGGTTCTACCATAGAAGCTAGCACTACTTTGGGCGTTCAAGCAATACACTTGGTGTTATAATATTATTCCATACGATTGAACCAAGAAATTATAATTCTATCTACGTACCTATCGTTTGCATGATTTTTATTCTGTGTAGAAAAGGTTACATAAATTATTTTACTGTTTATAAAGTAGTAATAAAACAGCTTATCGTTTCTTGTACTTTTGCAGGATCTAGCCCAAGTTTTGTTAAAATTCAATTGTGAATTTAAAATATAAAAATAATGGAGAATTGAAATTTCAATGAATTTGGCAGTCAGGTTATAAATATTTTTTCCTTCATATGCAGCCAGTAAATCTAGTCGTCTTCTTCATCAATATAGATATAATTTTTTCATCAACATAAATCATGATCGTTTCTGTAACCAGCCGACCGATCGTTTTGAGCTCTAGCACGTCGTTCGGCGGTTTGAGGCCCTGAGTAGCTTTACTTAATGTATTATTACTTGTACGTATGATCGGAATTGGATTTCGGGAAGTTTATAGTCGATTTAGAAAGAAATCTCTAATTTCGGAAGCTTTAAGTTGGAAGAATTGACTAGGGTTGACTTTTGAGTAAACAATCTTAAAATCGGGATTTAAAAGTTCCAACAAGTTCATATGATGATTTTAGACTTGGGCGTATGTCCGGATCGGATTTTGGATGACCTAGGAGCATTACGACACTTATTGTGAAAAGTTGGCATTTTGGAAGAATTTCATAAATTTGGCTTGAAGTGTATTTTAATATTATCGATGTCCTTTGGGATTTCGGGCCTGGGAATAGCTCCGTATGGTGATTCTGGTCTTAGGAGCACGTCTGGATGCGAATTTGGAGGTCCGTAGATCATTTCGGGGTCATTTGGCGAAAGTTGGAAGTTTGATGGTTTTTGGGAAGTTTGACCAGGAGTGGACTTTTTTATATCGGGTTCGGATTCCGATTTCGGAAGTTGGAGTACGACCATAATGTCGAATGTGACTTGTCTGCAAAATTTGAGGTCAATCGGACGTGATTTGATAGGTTTCGGCATTGGATGTGGAAGTTAGAAATTCAACAGTTCATTATGTTTGAATCGATGCGCAATTTGTAGTTTTGATGTTGTTTGACATGATTTGAGGCTTCGACTAAGTTCGTATCGTATGTTGGGACGTGTTGGTATATTTGGTTAAGGTCCTGAGGGCCTTGGGTGGATACCGGATGATCAACAGATCGAGTTTGGACGTGGAAAAAGTGCTGAGGCAGTTGGTATCTGGTGCAATTGCAACTGCGTGGAAAGGGCCGCAGGTGCGGCAATGTGGTCGCAGAAGCGACATTTGGATTGAGCTGGGATGGCCGTAGATGCGAGGATGTTTCGCAAATGCAAGGAAAACTCCGCAGAAGCGGAATGCGAGCTGGGCAGCTAGAATCGCAAAAGCGGAAGGTCTCTGCGTGTGCGAGACCGCATGGGCGCGTTTGGCATCACAGGTGAGGAGCTGTGCTGGCAGAGGGTATGTGCAGGTGCAAGATTTTGGCCGCACCTGCAAGACCGCAGATGCGGTGAAGCGGCCGCTAGGTGCGGTATTCGGGTTGGGCAGTGTTCTTTTAAAATGGAGGGTTTGACTCAATTCCACTTCATTTCGTCCATGGGAGCTAATTTTGGAGCAATTTTCGAGTGCCACCTTCATCAACTACTATGAGGTAAGTGAATTCTTCAATCGTGTGTTAAATACATAGTTTTTATATAGATTCAAGCATGGAAATCGGTAGAAATTGTGAGATTTTGAAGAAAACCTGTAAATTGGTATTTTTAGGTTTTAACCATGAATTTGGACATGGCATTGGGAATAAATTATATATTTGAGTTATTAATATTATGGGTAATATTTATCTTCAATTTTTTTTTGAATTTGGGCATGTGGACCTGAGGGTTGGCTTTATCAATTTTTCGGGCGGAGTTAGAAATTGTTATAATTTGATATATAATAAGTATTAGAGTATATATTTATGGATTTGCACATTGATTGACTAGTTTTGGAGCGACGGACACTGGCTTGAGGTGTTAGAGCGGTGTTGGAGCCGGTTATGGAACCTCGGAGCAGGACTACGTACACACGAGGTGACGAGAGTCCGTACGTAGCTAGATTTATGTTATGTCCGGATAGACTTAGGTTCCTGTCATGCTATAGATGTACTATTTGAGTTGTCCCTCACCTATTAAGTTCCTTTATCTTACTTTACAACTTGAGACTAGACTTGCGTAGAATGATAGACTTGCTATTATAGGGATTTGACGAGTTTCATGATTAGCCCCAGAATAATTGTGTTCCTCTTATAGATTTTCCCCGCGCTATGCTTTTCACCGAAAGATTTTCCTTATAATTATAACTCACACGTTTATTCGTAAGTGGAGTCAAGGACCCATTAAAGCTTCTTATTCTAATGGGATAGGGTCGTTCGCCTCGGCAGGATTTTGTACCACACTCTCATGGGAGCGGGACGTTAGCCTCAGCAGTATAATAGATATATCTATGGTTCGACCCTTGGCAGTGCACAGATTATGATGGGATCAGGCCATATGCCTCAGTATTTCTATAAAATACTCTCATGGAATCGTGCGTAGTATTTGACAAGAAGTAAGTGTATCTATGAGTCTTCTTGATTTGAATTATGACGACCTGTCTGGTGAGGTCCATTATATATATATATACTCCGGTTGAGGAGGTGATTGCTAATTGAGAGCTTGAGTTTATTGTAAAGGGGAGGATTGTATTACGTATTTACACTTGTTTATATCACTTGTTTACTCTGCACCATATCTGTTTACTTCTTATTATAACTAACTTATTGGACCACTAGTAAGTGTCGATGTCGACCCCTCATCACTACGTCTCTAAGGTTAGGTTGGATACTTACTGGGTGCGCGTTGATTTACGTACTCATGCTACACTTGCTGCATATTTTTTGTGCAGGTACATATATGTATGGTGGTCTTTTGGGCGCATGAGCGCAGATGTTGCGGGGAATTAGCATGAGCTGCATTTTTGAAGCCTGTAGAGTCTTCAACAGAGTTACTTATATTCTCCCGTCTCATTTGTAATCTAGACAGATGTTGTATTTTATTATATTTCCTAGTTGATGCTCATGCACTTGTGACACCGAGTTTTGGGGGTTCCTACGGGTTGTTCATTATTGTAGTTTGTGAAAATATTATCGTTTACCCTGTAACTTCTATTTCTTACTATTTAATTAATAAAAAATTATGATTTCAAATATTGAAATGAGTAATTAAGTTAATCATTTACCGTTGGCTTGCCTGACGGCGGTGTTAGGTGCTATCACAACTTTTAGTGGATTTTGGGTCGTGGCAGCTTGGTATCAGAGTGTTAGGTTCACTTAGGTCTCACGAGTCATGAGAAATCTAGTAGAGTCTTGCGGATTGGTACAGAGACGTCTGTACTTATCTTCGAGAGGCTACATGGTTGTTAAGAGCACTTCCCTTCTTGATTCCTTATCGTGCGATTTGATTCCTTTGAGGTTTATGCCTTTATATCCTTCCTACTCATTCTTATACAATGGTCAGCGCTCGTATCAATTAGGCATCGTGGAGTTGCAGTGGTACTGCAGACGTGGAGCAGGATGTTTTTCCCTGGGCGTTCGAGCAAGTTATTATCATCTTCTTGCGGAAGGATGTTCTGTCATTTCAGCTCAGTAACTGTAATTTCAATGGTTTCAAGGTTGCGCGCAGGTTGCTATGATGTTCAAATGTTGTTATTGCACAATGTTTGTGTAATGGTAGGGTAATTGTCTATGTGTCGGGGTAGTGAATGACCTAAAAGGAGGATTTCCTGGTGCATGATTTAGGGATTCAACATTTAAATATCGCGGAGGAAAGACAATCGGTCTATGAATACTCAGGCTTTGGTTGATGGAGTAGCGAGACTTGATATTTCGGGCGTGGTGGAATTATCAATTGTGATGTGGTGTCGTCACCTTTATTTAACGCATGAAGGTTCACCGGTGTTATGGTCTCCTTTGATTTGCTTTTGCCTAAGAAGCGGTTGTTAGATATGGCAGGTATATGTTGGCTTCAGAATGTAATCGCGTTTGTAATGTTGATGGCTCGAGGAAGATGATCTTTGAGGGGGCTTAGAGTTGGTAGCAATTTATCATATCAGGTGCTACAGTGATGTCTTTTTCTTTGAGGCAGTATTTGGGCAATGAAAGATGAGGAAGGACATGGCGGAAGGTGTCTCGCGGTGATTGAATTGCTAGTAGGTCAAGTATGGAAAGTAGAGGTCGAGAAGTTATTTAAAGGAGAGGGTTTAACCAAAGTGGGAGAGCGCAGAGTAGCATATGGGTTCTTTGGTAGGATAGCCACACACCTTGAGGAATGTTTAGAGTAATCTGGGAATCATGGTGGGCAGTGACTAGGTCCATGGATTCTATTTGGATGCAACATGACTTCGAGTTCGGAATGTATTGTTGGACTTTCAGTTGATGTCAATGGGGAAGAAGGAATCTTGGTGGGTTCCAAGGTTATGTAATTGTAGCTTCAAGCTATGTGGGGGAGCCCCACCATCTATGATTGGAATGCGTGGTTGTCTGCTTGTACGATTTGTGATTATCGGTGCATTGGTGGATCAATTATGACTAAGAAAAAGAGAACATCAGGGGTAATTTGAGCAAAGAACTTGTCAAATGTGTACTATATTATGCCTTATCAGTTCATGTTCAGATTTTTGGGAAGACTAAGAGTTTATGCTTCATGTGGATATGATGTACAAGAAAGGGAATTCAGTCAGTTGAGAGGGTGTTCATGTGCTAGTAGAACCTTGCAGTTGATTATATTCGAGACCAAGTCAGAGTGGGTGACTTTCAACAACGGTCCTAGTGGGTTCAAAAATTAAAGTGCGGTGCCTAAGGATTTCGAGTCCGTGGTGTGGTTAAGTATCGAGCTTTTGTAGTGGATTATGAAAGGGACTTGGAGTGTTCTATGTTATCATCGATCCGCGGTGCAACATTGGAGGAATATGAGAAAATAACTTCGGATTCGTAGGGATTATCAAGATGGGTGTACCAGTTGAAGATGCTATCGTACACACAAGTAGGGTATGAGATGGTTCGTAGGTTTTGAGACAACGGGGTCTCGTGAGCTGGGTCACTCAGGATGAGTGTAGATTGAGTTCGTTATAATTTTAAATGGAGCTATTATTATTTCTAAATCAAGTCTAGAGTATATTAGAAGAAGAAGGTTCAGTTAGTAACAGTTGAATCATCATGATGGTGGCAATGATCAGTTCCTTTAACATATTAATTTATACAGGTGATTCTGGCGGTACGTGCAAGGCCTGACGACCGCCCTAATTGATTTATTTGAAGGCATTCTAGTATTATGGCATGTTATGTGTAGATGTATCCCGAAAGAGTTATGATGGTTTAAACCACTATTGGAGGTTTGTATTTTTCTTCAGTTATGGTAATTCAGTCACGTGTTGCAATGGTTCTCCTGAAATGAGTTAAGTGAAAGGTTTCTATATGATGAAGTGTTTATTCTATTAGTGGTTCAGGAGTTATGATGAAATTCTTGGACTCTCGCGTATTGGCATGTTAGGTGCAGTGAGCGACATAGGAATTGGAAGTTGAGGATTAAGGTTGCGGTTCGATGTTGACAAGAATGTCACGAGCTCAGATGAGCAGGAAAGAATCTAGATGTTTAGAGTAAGTTGGTATTATCTTAGCATCACCTGAGATTGATGTCCTGTGTAAGAGGCTTTGTGTACGGATTTGCGGATTCTCGATTTTCTTATAGTATTAGTATGGCTGGTGGTGCATATGTGCAGCCTTTGCTACCAGGTGTGAAAGGTCGTGGCAGTGTATCCCACAGGAAGATTGTGTAAGTGTGGCATGTAGTCACTTGACTGATTAAATATGGAAACCAAATATGGAGATTACAATACTATCGCTAATGTGAGAGCTTAGACCTAGAAGGCGCTCGATTCATTTGGTTGTGAACTGTGGAAGTTTGTTCCAGATTGGGCGGTTGCTATTATGTGTCATGAATAGAGTTGTTATGGATCCTTGGAAAGTCACTAGCCTAGTATGGTGCGATCAAAATCGGTTAGAGGACCGTGGATGGGTCTAAATGTGAATGTGTGCTCTATATCAAGCTGGGTGTGTTCGTTCAGCATAGCGTTGCTTATAGAGGAGTCTTCGAGCATTGGATGTTATTTCCGTCGTCAACTATTCAATGTAATACTCAATTGTTCCATGTGGGTTATGAGACGGCTTGATTATTCGCACATGCGTTGTGGTCCCGTATAGCTTGCGGTATTATATGATCAGGATGGCTCTCGAGATGTAGGACATTTATTGCACCTTAGTTGTGCTTGGGTTTTGTAGCTTACGACATTGTCGTTACCCAGAATTTTTATTATGCACTTGGCGTGCTTGTGGTCGACATTCAGGTATTTCATAGGTATGAGCATTTTGGCTCGGTAGGTATTTCCTTACAGATTATTATGTGTGGATCGGGTGGCATGTCTCCACGGGTATGTTGTTTGGATCGAGTGGCTCGCCGCCACGGGTATCATGGTTGGATCGGGTTGCACACTCCAACAGTATCATAGTTGGATTGGGTTGCACGCTGCAACGGTATCATGTATGGATCGGGTTGCACGCTGCAATGGTGTGATGTTGGTTGACTACAGTTTCCTATATCTATTCTTGTGTGTTTTGCTTCTCATTTTTTTGAGAAAGGTTCATAACATCTTTTCGGTTGTTTAATTAGTTATGTGGGTTGAGTAGTTCGTTCCAGAGTTTGTTTTCCTTATGTATCACATTCGAGTTTGTATCATGTTGGCACATTGTAGCATCGTATGAGACTTTTGGCAGTGTCTGAGATGGTTTATTACCTGAGTGGCTGGTACTGCGTGAGATGAGGTTATTGGACCCGGGATCAATACGATAGGAGTTACGAAGGGTATATTACAGAGCAAATATTGTTATTCAGTTTAGAATGAAGTAATGGTTCTTGTCAGGAGGATAGATTCCATGATTTATGATTCGGCAGGTGGTTATGAGTTTCTACAGATCTCTTCCGTCGTGGCAGTATTGCGAGAGTTGAAACATGACTTATATATGTTATGAGGTATACTATGGGCTTCGGGTTAGTGGAAATTTCAGCTGTTGTGCTTAGGGGAGATTGCCTTGGGCAAATGAGTTATGTGGTACATGGAGTGATTTTAGCGGAGGAGCATGGTCGCGTTGGGTTTAGTGTCTGGTGATTGATATGGTGTTCGTGTGTTAGAATCTGGTATCGTGGAGAATTCTGGATGTTGGAATTTGGTTCTAAACCTTGTTAGCTGAGGTAGTAGGAAGGATCTTCAGTTTGGCTCAAGCTAATGTTCCTAACTGTGCTGGGATGGAACAGGTAGGTGCACAAGGTGTTAAACAGTGATTTTGGACAACTTCGGAGCCATTCTTAGCATGTTCGAGGATGAACGTATGTTTTGGGAGAGAATGTAACCACACGACCGGTCATTTTGATCTCTAGCGCGTCGTTCGGCAGTTTGAGGCCCTGAGTAGCATCACTTAATGTATTATGACTTGTACATATGGTCGGAATTGGATTTCGGGGAGTTCAGAGTCGATTTAGAAAGAAATCTCTAATTTCGAAAGTTTTAAGTTGGAAGAATTGACTAGAATTTGACTTTTGAAAGTTCCAACACATTCATATGGTGATTTTGGACTTGAGCGTATGTTCGGATCAGGTTTTGGATGACCCAGGAGCATTACGACACTTATTGTGGAAAGTTGTTGATGATAGGCTATAATTACGTATTTTAGTTGCTTATCGCCCTCTAATTTACTACACTTTAATTGAGATTGAGCTTTAATCGCTAGTGTTTTGCACTTATTTCGTATTTTATGTCTTCTAGGAGTGATGTAGATGTTATGAAGCTAATTCGAGTTATTTGGAGCTTTGAAGTCTGAGTAAAATCCCAAAGGATTAAGACGAGATCGAGTACCACATATGGATATAAAAAGTGAAAGAAAAATGCTCAAGGCTATGTAAATGGCCTATCACGGCTTGCTGGAAGATGTGCACCATGATGTGGCTACGTAATTCATCATTTCACAAGACAAAAGTAGTAGCATAATTGAAATGGGCCAATTCACTGGAAAAAGACACTAAAGCGACGCATAGTACGATGCTCACCTCGTCGCGTCTGAGAAAAGATGTGTCTGCTTTATGAATTGCAAGCCCTCTGAGGATCTCCACTACCGCCTCGCACGCTGCATCGCCCTATACGAGTATGAATTGCAAGCTCTCTGAGGATCTCCACTACCGCCTCGCACGACGCATCGCCCCATGCGAGTATTTTTTCCTATTTCACGTAGGAGAAGGTGGTTTTGTTTAGGCCCAACCCTACTTGGTATAAATTCATGTAAAACATTATTTTGAGGAACTTTTGACAGACTTCTGACCTAGAGAGAGCAATGAGCCGCCGTGGAGGACGGGTTTCATCTTTTCTTCTACCAAACTTATTAATTTTTATGTTTCTTTGTATGATCCATTATTTTGCTACCATGTCTATGTGGAGCTAAACTTCACGTTCTAGGGTTGTGGTTCTTTCATGACTATTGTTATTAGAATATTAATTTTAATTTCATAGTTTATTGTATTAGTTTATTTATTCAATCCTGCAATTAATTATTTGATTGCTTAATCACCAATTGAATACTATCTACGAATCTAGAATTGAACTCGAAAGCGAGAACTTTAGATTGCATAGTATTGACTAGAGCAAGTTCTTAAACCTGGGCATCCGAGAATTCATTCACGGTTAGGATAGACATATACCTAATTGCCTTGCTTGGTTGATTTACAGGAATTATAAATCTATTCTTGTTAGTTCTAATTCCATAGACATATAGGTGTTAGGTTAGATTGAATAGGCGAGTAAGAAATCGATAGATTCTTATAAGCAATATTAACCCTATTAACCAATAAACTAGATAAATTAGCTAATCAATTCAATTGAATAATACAATAGGAATGTTATCGTTTTCATCACATTGATAATATAAATATCGGCTCTTCCTCTATTTAAAGTTCATTAGTTATTTTCTTTTTAGTTTAATTGCTTTATCATCACTACTTTTGGGTTTAATCCTTGTTTAGATAATTAAGATAGTCTAATTTAGTTAATAGGTAATCACAAGTCCTCGTGGGTTCGACATCTGACTTTTAGTCACTTTAGTACTTGATGACCGCGTAATACTTGCGTGTGCGTTTAGCCGCAATAAGTTTTTGGCGCCGTTGCCCGGGACTTAGAAACTAATTATTTTTCTAGATTAGACATTTATTTTTTATCTATTCATATTTTTTTTGTTTAGTTAGTATTTTTTATTCATTTTAACATGGCATCTTGGAACGAAAGTTATTTGAATGATGGTTATTCTTATTTTTATGATCCTTGTCCATATTGTGGAGGACCCCACTGGTGGAAAAATTGTCAAAATATTCCCGGGAGCGAGTTGTGTGCACAATCTCAATCCTTTGAGTAGAATATTTGTAATATGTGTGGTGGTCAAGAAGGCCATTTGGATGATTGTCCTAATTCTTTTCATCCTTCTCTGAGCCCTTATTATGATCTTTCTAATGATGTTTGTGAGTTTGATAGGGGCAATGAAGTGCAGGATGTGGAACCTGATGCATATATTAGGGATATTTTGAGGCAAGTAGCAGTGCAACAGGATGAACTCAAAAAAGATATGAAAAATGAGGGAAACAATTGTTACAACCCATATCCACATGTGTTAGTTCATGCCATATATTAGTTAACATAAATCCAATAAAGAATTATCTTTGAGATGATAAGAAGTCAATCCTATTGGTCTTAAGTGATACAAGAGTGTATAAGGGTGATTAACAAGTATTAGAAGTTAAATGAATCAAGGATGTTGTAACTCGTACTTTCAAGTAATCTAGCGGTGCTTAATACACTCAAGAGTTCATTTATTAAGGTATTTTAATCATATAATATCCGTATCATAAGTCTTGAAGTCAAACGAGTTATGAAACAAAAGTCGACAAAAGTTGTCGCAACTTAGGTTCATAATTTTACTTAAATATTAGGTCAAATTTTTCTAATATTTTCTCCTAATTTACAAGGAATTACGGGGTGATATACCTACCAAATTAAAGATCTATGAGTCTAGTTTCCAACGCATTAAACCGTTCATCGATACAATCTCGGAGTAGAGATATATTTGCGTTTTCGCGAGACTGCGCTAAGCACCTCTCTATGGGGCCCACTAAGGCGGTTTAAGATATTTGGACCTATATAGGATGCCTCCAACCCATTTTAAGTCATTTCTTCTCACTATATTCAGACCTTAGAACCCTAGGAACATCCTCTCAAGTTTCTCTCAAGATTCAAGACCCAAAAAAGGGCAAACAACACAAATCAAGTGTCGGCAATTCCGTGGCGCTAGTAAGTCTCTTGTTCTTCTTGTTGTTGCTCATTTTTGTGTCGTTCCATCTCGTGTGGGAGGTTGTTTTAAAGGGGTTTATGTTCTGTAAATACTCACTCATGTTCTTAATATCAATCCTAGGTGATTTCAAGCCTTCTAAAGTGATTCTAGTGCCGAAAAACACTAATTGATCGCTAGTTTCGCTTTTTTGTTGTTGTGGCAGCATTGGAGGGATATTTCATGGAAATTTAAGGTCAAATTGGAGTTGTTATTTCTGTATAAAGGTAAGGAACCTCTTACTCTATATGTATTTAAGATTATCCAAGTTGCGGCTAAGCCATTGAAGCTAGAACTTGTGAAATATATATCGAAAGGCTTGGTAGTAATGTTATTGTTTTGTGGACTGTTTTGCGTTGCTGTTGGGCTGCGTATTTTACTACTATCTTGTGGAGTTTTGGAGGAGGAAGGGTGTGGAGAAACACCATATATATGTAGGGTTATGGGCTGATAGTTATTCGTAACATTTCCAGGTTGTTTGACACGACTACGGTGGTCGTCGTATGTATGGAGTGATTAGGCTGTGTGTGGACTATTTTGGGAGGCTCAATATGTTTATTATTGATGTTGTTTAGGCTGTTTGGTGACTTTTTTGAATGGTGTGAGGTCATATATATAGGGGAGGTGCTGTCCGTTTCATCATAAAATAGGTTGTGGTCGATACATAATAGTTATGACGCTTAAATTATAACGATAGTATCGTTTCTCTTATTGTAGACTAAGGAGTTTTGACAATTGCATAGCTTGAGATTGGGGAAGTATATACAAGGTATGTGAGGCTATCCCTTTCCTTCTTTTTCACGACTCCGATTGTACATAATGTAATGAACGAGCTTCCAAGATACTCTACTCTTAGAAGCTAGCAGTACTTACATTGTTTTCCCTCTTATGGAACGATTGATGTTAATGTTGCTTCTCTTATTCTTATGTTATCAATGTTGTTGGTACTTTCTGATTCTTATAAGGTTCATAGTGAAGAGTTAGTCCTAATAACATGTACAGAGGATACCGACCTTACGTCACTCCGAAAGGTTTAGAATGTGATTTCATGAGTCGAGCATGCATTATATATATGTATCTATTTTACTCTACTGAGCCATGCTATAGTTGGCCGGGTACGGCACCTATTGTGCAACCACTGATCAGTTGGATTTTACCGAGCTCCACGTGGCCGGGTACGATTCTACTGAGCCTTATGATGGCCGGGTACGTTTTTTTTACCGAGCCTATTATGGTTGGGTACGATATGATGATGATGATGCCCACAGAGGCGAATGTTTTAAGGGATTATGTATTTATACATATGTATCATGCATTTCATGTAAGTAGCCCTTAGAGGTACTAAGATGTTACAGGTTGTATATTCTATATCCTTGCTTACATTACTGATTTTATTTATGGTTCCCTGCCTTACATACTCAGTACTTTATTCGTACTGACGTCCTTTTATTTGTGGACGCTGCATGTCGTGCTGCAGGTCCTGATAGACAGGCAGATGCAGCTCCCCCACCACAGTAGGCTGTCCAGTTCAGCGGTGATTGGCGAGATCCCTTATCCGGACTTGCCTTGGTCTTGGTATGCATTTTTGTTATAGACATTATGGGTATGTCGGGGCCCTGTTCTGGCTATGTTGCAGCCCTTATGTTCCTTTAGAGGCTCATAGACAGGTGTCGACTCATGTATAGTTTGGTATGCCTTGTCGGCTAGTTTTTGTTGTATAGTCTTTCATAGTAGCGTGGTAGCTCATATCTTATATGTAGTTTCTTGATTGTCTGGTCATCCCCTACTATGTATGTTCATGCCGTCATATTTTATTGCTGATTGTCCATGATCCAGGTCTACCATTTAAATTGATCTCGTCAGCCCTAAAAGATAATAATGAAGGTTAGATGAAATGTACGTTGGTGCTCGGCAAGTGTGGTCGGGTGCTAGTCATGGCCCTCCAGTTTGGGTCGTGACAACAATCACAAGAAGGAAGACCAATATGGAAGAATTGAATGAAGAGATCAAGTTCCAAGAAAAGGAAACTTTTGAAAAAGTGAAGATTTTGAGCCAAACATGGCTAGTGGAACAAGTTGAAAAGTTAGAAATCTGTGAGGCTCAACGTGAGAAAACTACGGATGGGATGAGACACTTTATAGAAGGAAGAGCTGAACTGAGACAAGAGATCGATAAATTTGGCATTGTTATTCACGACTTAAAGGCTCAGTTGAATGCAAAAGTTGATGTGTTTAACGCCCAACAAAATAGTAATGAGTTATGTGAAGCTGGAAAGGAGCTTATACGCCAAATTGAGGAGCTAAAAGTGGAGAGCCAATCATTCGAGCATATGTTTGTTGATGATGCCCATGTTGAGAAAAGTACACTAGAGTCATGCAAGGAAGCAGATAATGTTATAGTTGAAGACTCTAGTACATGTAAATATGAGAATGTAAAGAGTAATACAATTCTAGAGTTAGAGAGTATTGGTCTTCATTCCATGCATTTTTCGACATTGTGTTTGGATGATGATATGGAAATCAAGTCATATGAGCCTTTGGAGGAGCCAATGAACGAGGAACGGGGTGCCTATATTCTTGAATTCGTCGTGCCAGAGAGACAGAATTACATACCTCATCCAAAGGACAAGAAGTTTAAAATGCGATATTGGTTGCTTCGCCCAATTAAATTTGTGTCACCACCCAGGGAGCATAACAGAAAGCTTGAAGCCAAATTAGAGTCTCGATTCATAAGTTCGAGGTGGAGGCAAAAAGCGATTCAAGTCTGCCACGACGTCAAATCAGGCGCTTGTTGAGAGCAACCCAGCTTTTGCTTTCTTTTATTTTTATTTTTATTATATTATTTTTGTAGTGTTTGTTTTGCTTTTTTAAGATTACTAGAATCGAAGGCAAAGCCATTAAAAGAGTGCAAAAGTGAGCAAGATGGTGAGAACTAAATGTGGGGTGCCCACACAAAGGACCATGCCTGGAGGAAGTCTGAGTATTCCATGAGTCGCTATTGCTTCGACCTTTGGCCTGTCAGGGAGTTTCTTTTCCACTCTCGTTATTGTTTTGCTTTATTTGTTCATTGGGAACACTACACTCCTTTAAGTGTGGGGTGGGAGAATGTCTCTAGATAATTAGTAGTAGTATGTTAGAAAAATGTTAACTTCTTATTTTTATTTTTGTAGTTGTGTAGTATTTTATTAGCCCCTAAGAAAAATCGAAAAAAAGGGTAGAAAATTTGGACTTTTCCTGACGATGGATCTCCTAGACAGTTTTCTTAAGGGATTTAAGTCGAAAGACAAAGGAAAAAATATTTTCTTTGTAGGTAGTGTAATAATTCCCCCTTGTTTTTTTGTCGCGGTTCTTTTCCAAGGATTTTGTTTGAATTGGGTGTAGTTAGTTTATTTTTTTTAGGAGTAGGAACCATTGTGCTATGAATTGAATTGAAGCAATATCTATTGACTTTGTTATAGCTTGAGAATAGTGAGTACTTTAGTTGTGACGCTTAGGCTCAGTTTTTGACTTTTGTATCAATACCTTAAATTATATGATCATAACTTTGCTTAACTGCTTTGACTAGAGTGTCTTGATGAGTCCAATCCTGAGTGAGTTGTGTGTGTAACGACCTGGCCGGTCGTTTCATGAGTTACCGCTCCGTTTCCCACATTTCTGCTTCTTATTGCCTTGTTCAACTGTATTTTGTGTTACCAGGTTAGTTAGCTCGGGTTGGCGAGATTTTTGGTAACGTTTGAGACACTTAGTCTCTTTTAAGGAAACATAAGTTGGAAAAGTCAATCAGATATTGACTTATATGTCAAAGGGCTCAGATGTGACTTCCGATGGTTAGGATAGCTTCAGGAGCTGATTTGGGACTTAGGAGAGTGATCGAAATGTGTCTTGGAGGTTCGGAGTAGATTTAGGCTTGAATTGGCAATTGGAATTTTGGCATTTTCTGGTTGACAGGTGAGATTTTGATATTTGGGTCAGAATGGAATTCTGGGAGTTGCAGTATGTCCGTTGTGTCATTTGGGATGTGTGTGTAAAATTTCAGGTAATTCAGACGTGGTTTGATAGACGTTTTGATCGAAAGCGAAATTTGGAAGATTTTGGAATTCTTAGGCTTGAATCTGATGCAAATTCGGTGTTCTGACGTTGTTTTGAGCGTTCCGAAGGTTGGAACAAGTTTGAATGATGTTGTGGGATAGGTTGACATGTTTGGTTGAGGTTTCACGAGGCTCGGGTGGTTAATCGGATCATTTCAAGTTGTAGGAAATTGCAGAAAACTACTGTGTGTTGCACACCAATTGGCCTTCGCATTCGTGAGTGGGCCCTCGTGTTCACGAAGGGTTAGCATGTGAGGCTGAAGATGTAGCCTTCGCGTTCGCGAGGGAGGTCCCGCATTCGTGAAAGGCTGGGGTCATTAAGCTATGCGTTCGTGAGAGGAAGCCACGTTCGCAAAGGGTTGGAGTCAGGAAGCATTACACTCGCGAGAGAGCAGACGCGTTCGCGAAGGAGGAAAATGTGGTAAACGTCAGGTTGTGCTTTGAGAACGTGAGGCTTTGACCGCGTTTGCGAAGAAGGATTGAAATGTCTGGGTAAAATGTTTTAAAAGCTCATTTCCGCGATTTTTAGCCTAAGTTCCTCCATTTTGGGCGATTTTGAAGCTTTTTGAAGAGGATTGAAGAGAGAATCAAGGGAGAACACTTGGAGGTAAGATTTATGGACATAATACTCGGTCCTAATGTGATTTATACCTAATTAATCATGAAAATTGTTGAATTTAATCTTAAATATTGAAGAACTAGTGCTTGTAATTGGAGACCTAAAATTAAGGATTTGAGGGATCATTTGTGGTTGGATTTCGGTGATTTTGATATGAATGAACTCGGGGAGTGATAAGGAGACTATTGATGTAAATTTTATCGGAATCCGAAATGTGGGACCGGGGGTCGGGTTTGTCCAATTTCGAGATTTGTGTTGTAATTTGATTTCTTTCGAGTGGGCTTTATTCCCTTAACATATTTTGATAGTTTTGCACTGATTTTGGTTATGTTTAGAGCATCCGGAGGCCAATTCGAGAGGCAAAGGCATAGCAGACTAGAGTTTGGACCGGATAGAGGTGAGTAATGATTGTAAATATTGGACTGAGGGTATGAAACCCCAGATTTCACATCGTTGCTATATTGCGTAACACACACATTAGATGATGAGCGTGGGGTCGTACCCCATTGGGGATTGTGACTTAGTCCATCCCAAATGACTGTTTACCACGTATTTGATTGAAAACTGTTTTCTATCATCATGTTTTGGCCGAATGCCATATTTGGGCCTTATGCCAACTGCTTTGGACCCTTAGGGGATTTTTACTACTATTTCCTCATTGTTTTAATTTTATATTTGTACTCAATCATGCTATATTCTACTGTTTTCATAACTCAGCCATGTTTACTCTATTTTAACACTTCAAATGATATTTTGGGTTGAGCATCATGTTTTACTGTGCCTGAGTGGCTTTTTAGAGATTTCTGACTGAGTAGGGCCGAGGGCCTGCATTGTGAGGATTATTATAGATCGGGCTGCACACCGCAGCAATGTAGTACTAATTATGATTATGAGGCCGAGGGCCTGAGTTGTACGCCACAAGATGGCTTGATATGAGGCCGAGAGCCTATTGATTATGCCACGAGATGGCTTGATATTGCGCTTGGACCGTAAGGGGTCCCTCCCAGAATCTGTACACCCCTAGTGAGTGCGGGTACACATTGTGATATGAGATATAGCCCGAGGGGCTAGTGTTATTCCATGTTATTTCCCCAGGGGTTGATTCTGTTGACATTGTGCCCGAGGGGCTGATTTTATGTATTTACCTTTTCTCGGTGCTTTTCATTTGCTTGTTTAACTATTTAAAAGGTGTTTTTATAAGATTTCACCGCTCTACTTCATTTTATTGGTTTTACTCTGCCTCTTTATAGCATGTTGTTGTGTTTTACGTGATTTCTTATCGCTTAGTCTTCATTTATTGTTATTACTCACTGAGTTGGAGTACTCACTTTACTCCCTACACTTTATGTGCAGATTCAGGAGCTTCATGTCCTGCCAGTGAGGGTTGACTGCTCCCAGTAGGCCATTCGGAGTCCACTAGGTAGCTGCTCGACGTACGCAGCCTAGTGTTTCTCCCTCCTATCTTACTTTCTATTTCTAGTTCTGTAATAGACTATATAAACTCTTTCAGACTTGTAGATTTATGCTAGATGCTCATGACTAGTGACACCTCGATGTCGGGTTGTGTTTGTTTCGCAAATTGTACGGCTTCACTATTTCTTCTGGGATTTAATCATGTTAATGACTTAAATTGTGCTATTTTAATTGTTTAAAATGAATTGGGTATTGTGTAGGCTGGCCTTTTCTTCATGAGAGGCACCATCATGACCGTGTTCAGATTTAGGATCGTGACAAGTTGGTATTAGAGCCTAGGTTACATAGGCCTTACGAGTCATGAGCAGGTTTAGTAGAGTCTCGCGGATCGGTACGGAGATGTCTGTATTTATCCTCGAGAGGATGTAGAACCTTTAGGAAAAACTTCATATTCTTGCAATTCTTGTCGTGCGAATCTGTTGATCAGAGTACTAAACTTCTATTATTCTATTCTCTCACAGATGGTGAGGACACGCGTTACCGATCACCAGTACCACCAGTTGTGGCCACTAGAGGCTGAGGACGCGGTCGGGGTCGCGGTAGGGGCAGGGGTATGGCCTGCACAATAGCTAGGGCAGCACTTGCAGATCCACCAGCCGCCCTAGTTCAGGATCAGGTCCCAGTTGTGGATGCTCCAGCAGCACCAGCTTAGGCACCAGTTGTGCCCAGGTCATCAAGAGGCCTTGGCTCAGATTCTATCAGTATACACTGGCCTAGCTTAGGCAGTTTGAGTTACTACAGCCACAACTACTTCTCATACCGGGGGAGGCACTCAAACTCCCGCCACTCGCACACCTGAGCAGGTCGTGCAGGGAATTCAGATACCAGGGGCACATCCAGCCCAACCAGTTGCAGCTGCTCAGGACTATATTGCTCTTGCCATGCCAGAAGACGAGCATCGCAGGTTGGAAAGGTTTGGTAGACTTCAGCATCCAACTTTTAGTGGTGCAGAGGGCGAGGATGTCCAAGGTTTCTTGGACAAGTGTCAGAGGATTCTTCGTACAACGGGTATTCTAGAGACTAGCGATTCGCTTTCACTACTTTTCAATTTTCTGGAGCTGCCTGCACTTGGTTAGAGGCATATGAGAGGTGTAGGCTTGTTGGTGCAGCACCCCTTACCTGGCAGCAGTTTTCCATTCTCTTTTTGGAGAAGTATGTGCCGCAGTCTCGTAGAGAGGAGCTGCGCAGGTAGTTTGAGTGGTTACGTCAAGGAGAGATGACTGTGACGCAGTATTAGATGAGGTTCTCAGAGTTAGCTCATCATGCTATTTGGTTGGTCCCGACAGATAGAGAGAGGATTACGAGGTTTGTTGATGGCCTCACATATCAGCTTCGTATTCTCATGACCAGGGAGAGGGTGTCTGGTGCTACTTTTGATGAGGTTGTAGACATTTCTCGTGAGATTGAGTCAGTTCGTCACAAGGAGCGAGATGAGAGGGAGGCCAAGAGGCCTTGGGGAACTGGTATTTATGGTGGTTGTCATTCTAGAGGTCAATTTCAGCACGGTAGAGGCCGTCCATTTAGGCATGATCAACCAGCTCGCCCAGGTTATCGTGGGACGTCATCGGGTCATAGTTCCCACAGTTCTCACAGTTCTCATTAGGGTCAGTCATCACTTAGTGCCCTTCCAGCTCATAGTTCATCCCGTGTTCGTTAGTTCAGGGCTCTTCTATTCCAGGTGCATCTGCTAGTCATTCTGGTGTTAGGGGTTCCCTTCAGCCCCCGTCTCTAGAACCTGGGAGTTGCTATGAGTGTGGAGAGATGGGTCATATGTGGAGGCAGTGTCCTCGTCATCTTGGGGGTTCATCTCAGCAAAAGAGTCAACCATCAGCTTCAGCGCCAGTTACTTCACCACCACCCATCCACCTAGCTAAGGGTGGAGGTCAGTCAGCTAAGGGTCGCCCTAGAGGGGGAGGTCGATCAAGTGGCGGTCAGAACAGTTTCTTTGCACTTCCAGCTAGACCTAATGCTATTGCTTCAGACGCCGTGATCACAGGTATTGTCTCAGTCTGCCACAGAGATGCCTCTGTATTATTTGATCTCGGTTCCACTTATTCTTATGTGTCATCATATTTTGCTTGTTATTTGGATACGCCCCGTGAGTCTCTTGTTTCACCTGTTCATGTATCTACTCCGGTGGGCGATACTGTTGTTGTAGACCGTGTGTACCGGTCATGTGTGGGGACTATTGGGGGTCTGGAGACCTGAGTGGTTCTTTTATTGTTATGTATGATGGATTTCGATGTTATATTAGGCATGGATTGGCGATCTCCATGTCGTGCTATATTAGACTGTCACACTAAGGTAATGACGTTGGCTATGCCGGGTGTGCCACAGATTGAGTGGCGAGGTTCGACTGATTATGTTCCCAATAAGGTAATTTCATTCTTGAAGGCCCATCATATGGTTGGAAAGGGTTGTCTTTCATATCTAGCCTTTGTGAGGGATGTCGGTGCAGAGACTCCTAGTATTGATTCTGTTCCAGTTGTGAGGGATTTTCTCGATGTGTTTCCTGCAGACCTGCCAGGTATGCCACCACACAAGGATATTGGTTTTGGTATTGATCTGGTGCTGGGCACTCAGCCCATTTTTATTCCACCGTATCGTATGCCACCAACGGAGTTGAAGGAGTTAAAAGAGCAGCTTCAAGAACTCCTTGATAAGGGGTTCATTCGGCCTAGTGTGTCGCCTTAGGGTGTGCCGGTTCTATTTGTGAAGAAGTAGGATGACACTATGAGGATGTGCATTGATTATAGACAGTTGAACAAAGTAACAATTAAGAACAAGTATCCCTTGCCTCGTATAGATGATTTGTTTGACCAGCTTCAGGGAGCGAGGGTGTTCTCCAAGATTGATCTCCAGTCAGGTTATCACCAGTTGAAGATCAGGGACTCAGATATTCTTAAGACGGCTTTTAGGACCCAATATGGTCATTATGAGTTCTTGGTGATGTCTTTTGGGCTGACCAATGCCCCAGTACCATTCACGATATGAACAGAGTGTTCCGGCCTTATCTCGACTCGTTCGTCATAATTTTCATTGATGATATTTTACTGTACTCGTGTAGTCAAGAGGAGAACGCGGAGCATTTGAGAGTTGTGTTGCAGAGATTGAGGGAGGATAAGCTTTATGCAAAGTTTTCCAAGTGTGAGTTTTGGCTCAGTTCAATGGCTTTCTTGGGGCACGTGGTGTCCAGCGAGGGTATTCAGGTTGATCCGAAGAAGATAGAGGCAGTTTAGAGTTTACCTAGACCGTCCTCAGCCATAGATATTCGTAGCTTCCTTGGTTTGGCGGGGTATTACTGCTGGTTTGTTCAGGGATTCTCCTCTATCGCATCGCCCTTGACAAAGTTGACTCAAAAGGGTGCTCTATTCAGATGGTCGGATGAGTGTGAGCAGAGCTTTCAAAAGCTCGAGATAGCCTTGACCACCGCTCTAGTGTTAGTTTTGCCACCGGCTTCAGGTTCATATACCGTGTATTGTGATTCTTCGAGAGTTGGTATTGGGTGTGTATTGATGCAGGAGGGTAGAGTTATTGCTTATGCTTCTCTTCAGTTGAAGTCCTATGAGAAGAACTACCATGTTCATGATTTGGAGTTGGCTGACATTGTTCACGTGTTGAAGATTTGGAGGCATTACTTGTATGGTGTGTCTTGTGAGGTGTTTACTGATCACCATAGCTTCCAACACTTGTTCAAGCATAAGGATCTCAATTTGAGGCAGCGGAGATGGTTGGAGATGCTAAAGGATTATGATATTACTATATTGTACCATCTGGGGAAGGCCAATGTGGTGGCCAATGCTTTGAGCTGGAAGGCGTTGAGTATGGGGAGTTTGGAATATATCCCAATTGGGGAGAGACCTCTTGAAGTTGATATTCAGGTCTTGGCCAATTGGTTCGTGAGGTTGGATATTTCGGAGCCCAGTCGGGTATTGGCTTGTGTGATTTCTCGGTCTTCCTTATATGATCGCATCAGAGAGCATTAGTATGATGATCCTCATTTGTTTGTCCTTAAGGACAGAGTTCAGCATGATGATGCCAAAGATGTGACTATTGGTGATGATGGGGTATTGAAGATGTAGGGCCGGATATGTGTGCCTAATCTAGATGGGCTTCGGGATTTGATTCTGGATGAGGCCTATAGCTCGTGGTATTCCATTCATCCAGGTGTCGTGAAGATGTATCATGATCTGAGATAGCATTATTGGTGTAGGAGAATAAAGAAAGACATTGTGGGATTCGTAGCTCGGTGTCTCAATTGTTAGCAGGTAAAATATGAGCATCAGAGACCAGGTGGCTTGCTTCAGCAGATGGATATTCCAGAGTAGAAGTGGGAGCGAATCACCATGGACTTTGTAATTGGGCTCCCACAGACTTTGAAGAAGTTTGATGCTATTTGAGTGATTGTGGATCGGCTGATCAAGTACGCGCACTTCATTCCTGTGTGCACTGCCTATTCTTCAGAGCGGTTGACAGAGATCTATATCCGAGAGATTATTCGTTTGCATGGTGTCCCACTTTCCATCATTTCGGATAGGGGCACTTAGTTTACTTCACAATTTTGGAGGTCTGTACAGCGAGAGTTGGGTACTCAAGTGGAGTCTTTTTATCCTCAGACAGCCGAGCAGTCCAAGCGCATTATTCAGATATTGGAGGACATGTTGTGTGCTTGTGTCATCGATTTCAGAGGGTCATGGGATCAATTTCTACCGCTCGCAGAGTTTGGTTATAATAGCAGCTACCAGTCGAGTATTCAGATGGCTCCGTATGAGGCTTTGTATGGGAGGTGGTGTAGATCTCCAGTTAGTTGGTTTGAGCCGGGTGAGGCTAGGCTATTGGGGACAGACTTGGTGCAGGATGCTTTAGAAAAAGGTGAAGGTAATTTAGGAGAGGCTTCGTACAGCACAGTCGAGGCAAAAGAGTTATGCTGATAAGAAGGTTCGGTATGTGTCCTACATGGTTGGTAAGAAGGTTCTATTGAAGGTTTCACCCATGAAGGGTGTTATGAGATTTGGGAAGAAAGGTAAATTGAGTCCTCGGTTCATTGGGCCTTTTGAGGTGCTTCAGAGGATTGGGGAGGTGGCTTATGAGCTTGCTTTGCCACCCAGCTTGTCGAGCATGCATACGCTATTTCATGTTTCTATGCTCCGAAAGTATATTGGGGATTCATCTCATGTTCTGGATTTTAGCACGGTTCAGTTAGATGATGATTTGACTTATGATGTGGAGCCAGTAGCTATTTTTGAGCGTCAGGTTCGATAGTTGAGGTCAAAGGATATAGCTTCAGTGAAAGTGCAGTGGAGAGGTCGGCCCGTGGAGGAGGCTACATGGGATACCGAGCGAGAGATGCAGAGCATATATCCTCACCTGTTTGAGGCTTCAGGTAAGTTTCTTGACTCATTCGAGGATGAACATTTGTTTAAGAGGGGCAGGATGTAACGACCCAGCTGATCGTTTCATGAGTTACCGCTTTGTTACCCCCATTACTACTTCTTATTGCCTTGTTCAGCTATATTTTGTGTTACCGGGTAAGTTAGTTGGGGTTCAGAAATTGTTTTAGTAAGGTTTGAGACACTTAGTCTCTTTTGAGGAAGATTAAGTTGGAAAAGACAACTGGATGTTGAATTATGTGTCAAAGGGCTCGGATGTGAGTTCTGATTATTCGGATAGCTTCGGGAGGTGATTTGGGACTTAGGAGCGTGATCGGAATGTGTCTTGGAGGTTCGGAGTAGATTTAGGCTTGAATTGATGAAATTGGAATTTATGCGTTTTCTGGTTGATAGGTGAGATTTTGATATCAGGGTTAGAATGGAATTCCGAGAGTTGCAGTAGGTCCGTTGTGTTATTTGGGATGTGTGTGCAAAATTTCAGGTAATTCGGACGTGGTTTGATAGACTTTTTGATCGAAAGCGGAATTTAGAAGATTTTGGAATTCTTAGGCTTGAATCCGATGTAAATTCGATGTTTTGACATTGTTTTGAGCATTCCGAAGGTTGGAACAAGTTCTAATGATGTTATGGGATAGGTTGGCATGTTTGATTGAGGTTCCGGGGGCCTTAGGGTGAGTTTCGGAAGGTTAATCGAATCATTTCAGGTTGTAGGAAATTGCAAAAAACTGATGTGTGTGTTGCAGACCAGTTGGCCTTCGCATTCGCGAGTGGTCCCTTGCATTTGCGAAGGGTTAGCATATGAGGCTGAAGATTTAGCCTTAGCGTTCGCAAGGGAGTTCCCGCATTCGTGAAGGGCTGGGGTCATTGAGCTACGCGTTCGCGAGAGGGGAGCCGCGTTCGCGAAGGGGTGGAGTTAGGAAGTATCGCGTTCGCGAAAGAGGAAAATGTGGTCAACGTCAGGTTGTGCTTCGCGAACGCGAGGCTTTAACCTCATTCGCTAAGAAGGATTGAAATGTCTGGGCAGAATGTTTTAAAAGCTCATTTCCGCGATTTTTAGCCTAAGTTCCTCCATTATTGGGTGATTTTGAAGCTTTTTAAAGAGGATTGAAGAAGGAATCAAGGGGGAGCACATGGAGGTAAGATTTATGGACTTAATACTTGGTCCTAATGTGATTTCTACCTAATTAATCATGGAAATTGTTGAATTTAAGCCTAAATATTGAAAAACTATGGCTTGTAGTTGGAGACCTAAAATTAGGGATTTGAAAAACTATGGCTTGAATTTGTGGTTATATTTTGGTGATTTTGATATGAATGAATTGGGGGAGTGATAAGGAGTCTATTGATGTAAATTTTATCAGAATCTGAGACGTGGGCCCGAGGGTCGGGTTTGGCCAATTTCGGGATTTGTGTTGTAATTTGATTTCTTTCGAGTGGGCTTTGTTCCCTTAGCATATTTTGATAGTTTTAGCACTTATTTTAGTTAGGTTTGGAGCATCCGGAGGCTGATTCGAGAGGCAAAGACATCGCGGGCTAGAGTTTGGACCGGATAGAGGTGAGTAATGATTGTAAATATTGTCCTGAGGGTATAAAACCCCGGATTTCACATCGTTATGCTATATTGAGGTGATGCACACGCTAGATGACGAGCATGGGGTCATACTCCATTGGGGATTGTGACTTAGTCCATCTCGAATGACTGTTTTACCGCGTATTTGATTGAAAACTTTTAGCTATCATCATGTTTTGGGTTGAATGTCATATTTGAGCCTCGTGCAAACTGCTTTGGACCCTTATGGGATTTTTACTTCTATTTCCACATTGTTTTGATTTTATATCTGTACTCAGTCATGCTATATTCTACTATCTTCATAACTCAGCCATGTTTACTCTGTTTTAACACTTTAAATGATATTTTGGGTAGAGCAACATGTTTTACTGTGCCCGAGTAGCTTTTTAAAGATTTCTGACTGAGTAAGGCCGAGGGATTGTGTTGTGAGGATTATTATGGATCGGGCTGCACGCCGCAACAGTGTAGTACTGATTATGATTATAAGGTCGAGGGCCTGAGTTGTATGCCACAAGGTGGCTTGATATGAGGTTGGGAGCCTATTAATTATGCCACGAGATGGCTTGATATTGCGCTTGGGCCGTAAGGGGCCCCTCCCAGAGTCTGTACACCCCAATGAGCGTGGGTACATATTGTGATATGAGATATAGCCCGAGGGGCTGGTGTTGTTCCATGTTATTGCCCGATGGGCTGATTCTATTGACATTGTGCCCGAGGGGTAGATTTTATGTGTTTACCTTTTCTCGCTGCTTTTCATTTACTTGTTTGACTATTAAAAAAGTATTTTTATAAGATTTCACTATTTTATTGCATTTTATTGGTTTTACTCTGCCTCTTTATAGTATGTTGTTGTGTTTTGCGTGATTTCTTATCGCCCAGTCTTCATTTATTGTTATTACTCACTGAGTTGGAGTATTCACTTTACTCCCTACACACTGTGTGCAGATTCAGGAGCTTCATGTCTCGCCAGTGAGGGTTGACTTCTCCCAGCATGCCATTCGGAGTCTACTAAGTAGTTGCTCCGCATTCGCAGCCCAATGTCTTTCCCTCCTATCTTACTTTCTGTTTCTAGTTCTATAATAGACTATATAAACTCCTTCAGACTTGTAGACTTATGTTAGATGCTCATGACTGTTGACACACCGATGTCAGGCTGTGTTTGTTCCGCAAATTGTATGGTTTCACTCTTTCTTCTAGGATTTAATCATGTTAATGACTTAAATTGTGCTATTTCAATTGTTTAAAATGAATTGGGTGTTGTGTCAACTGGCCTTGTCTTCACGAGAAGCGCCATTACGACTGAGTTCGGATTTAAGGTCATGACAATGTGCCATGTGTGTGTGAGATTTGTGTCTTATTCTGTGCATTACATTTGATGTCTAGAACTTGCCCCGTGTTTGCAAAGCGAAATAGTAGTTTTGTTCAATCTTGGAAGTGACATAGGCGTTTCTTTGTTGAGCCAGATATATATAGTTTACCCGCCTAATTGTTATGTATCGTAGTTAATCCTTTGAGCCTGTAATCTTGTTTCTTTGGCAACCACATTATAAGCCTTACCCATTTGTTTGAATTAACCATCTATTTGAACCTTTTCACCTCTCATGAGCACTTGAATTTTTATGAACTTTGTAAAAGTTAAAGTGTGGGGTTGGTTTGGCTTTTGAGTGGAACTAATGAAATAAGGAGAGAGGTGCACTGTTTTGAAAAAGTAAGAGCCACTTGAATTGAAAAGGGAAGAAAAAATAATTGTATTGTTGTGAAAAATATTCCTTGATGGTGGTAACTCTTAAGGTAATTATGCTTAAAGAAGTATGAAGTTAATATATATTGATGTAAAGGTGAAGTTATGATTTGACATTAATGTGGGGTTTTGAAAGTTACAGTGTATGTATTAAAGTGCTTAGGGAAGTGTAGTCACTCTTATATCTAAATGTATCCTACCCGTTTCGCAGCCTACATTACGACCAATTAAAGTCCTACTTGATCCTAGACTAAATGAGCTCGATTAGTAGAGTACACTACGGGCAAACCTATGGTGCATCTTGTGTGGCATATAGATGTTATTTCTGAGAGTGAGTAAATTCTTTTTATCTTGAGTTCCTAATTGTTCTTAAATTTTATTGTGTGTGGAACTACTCTCTTTTGTTATGTGAAGGAACTTGATTCATGAAGAAAAGGTAGTGTCATTGACCTCTATATTAGAGTAAGTGAGTGAGTTGTGAATAATGCGTAGTACTTATGAGTCAATTCTTGAGGTGAAGATGTTACACTTTTGTGCTAAATCTATTTTAAATCTTCTTGGTGTGAAGAGTTAGGAGAATTTTTATAAAAGATCGTGTCCATATAAAGTGTAGTTTGATTGCCCAAGGACGAGCAATGGTTTAAGTATAGGGTATTGATGATAGGCTATAATTACGTATTTTAGTGGCTTACCGCACTCTAATTTACTACACTTTAATTGAAATTGAGATTTAATCGCTAGTATTTTTCACTTATTTCATATTTTACGCCTTGTAGGAGTGATTTCGAGTGACGTAAATGTTATGAAGCTAATTCGAGTTATTTGGAGCTTTGAAGTCTGAGTAAAATCCCAAAGGATTAAGACAAGATCGAGTTCGTGGGTCGAGTGCCGCGTATGGATATAAAAAGTGAAAGAAAAATGCTCAAGGCCATGTAAATCGCCTATCACGGCTTGTTGGATGATGTGAACCATGATGTGGCTGCTTAATTCATCATCTCACAAGACAAAAATAGTAGCATAATTGAAATAGGACCATTCGATGGAAAAAGACACTAAAGCGACGCACAGTCACTGTGCCGCGTCTGTACAAAAATGTGCCTACATTGTGAATTGCAAGCCCTCTGAAGATCTCCACTACCTCCATGCATGACACATCGCCCCATGCGGCACGCCTGTATATTTTTTACAGAGTATTTCTTCTATTTCGTGTAGGAGAAGGTGGTTTCATTTGGGCCCGACCCTATTTGGTATAAATACATATAAAATGTTATTTTGAGGAACATTTGACAAACTTTTGACCTAGAGAGCACAGAGCCACCGTGGAGGTCGGGTTTCATCTTTTCTTCCACGAAACTTATTAATTTTATGTTTCTTTATATGATCCGTTGTTTTGCTACCATGTCTATGTGCAGCTAAACTTCACGTTCTAGGGTTGTGATTTTTTCATAGCTATTGTTATTCGAATATTGATTTTAATTTCTTAGTTTATTTATTCAATATTGCACTAAATTATTTGATTAGTTGATCACCAATTGAATACTATCTACAAATCTAGAATTGAACTCGAAAGCGGGAACTTTAGATTGCATAGGATTGAGTAGAGCAAGTTCTTAAACCTGGGCATCCGGGAATGGATTCACGGTTAGGATAGACATATACCTAATTGCCTTGCTTGGTTGATTTACAGGAATTATAAATCTATTTTTGTTAGTTCTAATTCCATAGACATATAGGTGTTAGGTTAGCTTGAATAGGCGAGTAAGAAATCGATAGATTTTTATAAGCAATATTAACCCTATTAACCAATAAACTAGATAAATTAGCTAATCAATTCAATTGAAGAATACAATAGGAATGTTAGATAGCCCATAACCTTAGATCGTTTTCATCACATTGATAATATAAATATCGGCTTTTCCTCTATTTAAAGTTCATTAGTTATTTTCTTTTTAGTTTAATTACTTTATCATCACTACTTTTGGGTTTAATCCTTGATAATTAAGATAGTCTAATTTAGTTAATAGGTAATCACAAGTCCTCGTGGGTTCGACATCCGACTTTTAGTCACTTTATTACTTGACGACCGATCATACTTGCGTGTGTGTTTGGCCGCAACAAGTTTTTGGCATTATTGCCGGGGACTTAGAAATTAGCTATTTTTCTAGATTAGACATTTATTCTTTTTAACATGTCATCTTGGAATGAAAGTTATTCGAATGATGATTATTCTTATTTTGATGATCCCTGTCCATATTGTGGAGTACCTTACTGGTGGAAAAATTGTCAGAAATATTCCCGGAAGCGAGTTGTACGCACAATCTCAATTCTTTGAGTGAAATATTTGTAATATGTGTGGTGGTCAAGATGGCCATTGGGATGGTTGTCCTAATTCTTTTCATCCTTCTCTGAGGCCTTATTATGATATTTCTAATGATGTTTGTGAGTTTGATAGAAGCAATGAAGTGCAGGATATGGAACCTGATGTATATATTAGGGATACTTTGAGGCAAGTAGCAGTGCAACAGTATGAACACAAAAAAGATATGAAAAGAATGAGGGCAAAAATTACAAGAATGAAGGCCAATATGGAAAAATTGAATGAAGAGAGCGAGTTCTATTAAAAGGAAAATTTTGATAAAGTGGAGATTTTGAGCCAAACATGGCTAGTGGAACAATCTGAAAAAGTTAGAAATATATGTGGCCCAACGTGAGGAAACTACTGATGGGATGAGACACTTTATAGAAGGAAGAGTTGAACTGGGACAAAATATCGATAAATTTGGCACTATTATTCACAACCTAGAGGCTTAATTGAATGCAAGGGTTGATGTGTCTAACGCCCAACAAAATAGTAATGAGTTATGTGAAGCTGAAAAAGAGCTTATACGCCAAATTGAGGAGCTAAAATTGGAGAGCCAATCATTCGAGCATATTTTTGTTGATGATGCCCATGTCTATAAAAGTACAGTAGAGCCATGCAAGGAAGAAGATAATGTTATAGTTGAAGACTCTAGTGCATGTAAATATGAAGATGTAAAGAGTAATACAATTCTAGATTTAGGGCGTATTGGTCCTCATTCCATGCATTTTTCGACATTGTTTTTGGATGATGACATGGAAATTGAGTCATCTGAGCCTTTGGAGGAGCTAATGAAAGAGGAACGGGGTGCCTACATTCTTGAATTCATCGTGCCAGAGAGACAGAATTACATACCTCATCCGAATGCCAAGAAGTGTAAAATGCAATATTAGCTGTTTGGCCCAATTAAATTTGTCTCAACGCCCAGGAAGAATAACAGAAAGCTTGAAGCTAAATTAGGGGATCCATTCATAAGTTCAAGGAAGAGGCAAAAAGTGTTTCAAGTCGTGTCGCAACGTTAAATCAGACACTTGTTTGGAGGCAACTCAGTTTTACTACTTTTTATTTTATTTTTGTTGTAGTTATATTATTTTTGTAGTGTTTGTTTTGATTTTGTAAAATTACTAGCATAGAAGGAAAAGCCATTGGAAGTGTGCAAAAGCGAGCTAGATGGTGAGAACTAAGTGCGGGATTCCCACACAAAAGATCATGCATGGAGGAAGTCTTAGTACCCCATGAGCCGTTATTGCTTCGGCCTTTGGCCTTTCAAGGAGTTTCTTGTCCACCCTCGTTATTGTTTTACATTATTTGTGCATTGGGGACACTGCACTCCTTTAAGTGTGGGGTGGGAGAATTTCTCTTGATAATTAGTAGTAGTATGTTAGAAAAATATTAACTTCTTATTTTTGTTTTCGTAGATGTATAGTATTTTATTAGCCTCTAAGAAAAATAAAAAAAAGGGTAGAAAAATTGGATTTTTCCCGATGATGGATCTCCTAGACTGTTTTCTTGAGGGATTTAAGTCGAAATAAAAAGGACAAAAGACTTTTTTATAGGTAGTGTAATAAATTCCCCTTGGTTTCTGCAATCCGAACTGAGGACGGGTTTTTGGGGTTAGCTCACCCTCGTAGGATCGCGACCCTTTGTCTCGGCCATTGTATCTTCTTTGTACCGCGGTTCTTTTTCAAGAGTTTTGTTTGAACCGGGTATAGTTAGTTTTATTTTTTAGGAGTAGGAACCATTGTGCTATGACTTGAATTGAAGCAATATCTCTTGACTTTGTTATGCCTTGAGAATGGTGAGTACTTTGGTTGTGACGCTTAGGGTCAGTTTTTGACTCTTATATTAGTACCTTAAATTGTATAATCTTAACTTTGCTTAACTGCTTTGACTAGAGTGTCTTGATGAGTCCAATCCTGAGTGAGTTACGTGTCATGTGTGTGTGAGATTTGTGTGTTATTCTGTGCATTGCATTTGATGTCTAGAATTTGCTCCGTGTGTTTGTAAAGCAAAATAGTAATTTTGTTCAGTCTTGGAGGTGATATATGTGTTTCTTTATTGAGCCAGATATATATAATTTACCCGCCTAATTGTTATGTATCATAGTTAACCCTTTGAGCCAGTAATCCTGTTTCTTTGGAAACCACATTACAAGCCTTACTCATTTGTTTGAATTAACCATCTATTTAAATCTTTTCACCTCTCATGAGCACTTGAATTGTTACGAACTTTATAAATTTAAAGTGTGAGGTGGCTGGTTTGGCTTTTGAGTGTAACTAATGAAATGAGTATAAAGATGAACTATTTTGAAAAGTAACCACTTGAATTAAAAAAGGAGAAAAAATAGTTGTATTATTGTGAAAAATATTCCTTGATAGTGGTAACTCTTGAGATAATTGTGCTTAAATAAATATAGAGTTAATATACATTGATGTGAAGGTGAAGTTATGGTTTGACATAAGTGTTGAGTTTTTAAAAGTTAAAGTGTATGTATTAAAGTGCTTAGGGAAGTATAGTCACTCTTATATCTGAATGTATCCTACCCATCCCACATCCTACATTACAACCAATTAAATTCCTACTTGATCCTAGACTGAATGAGCTCAATTAGTAGAGTAGTACGCTACGAACAAGCCTATGATGCATCTTGTATGGAAGATGAATGTTATTTCTGAGAATGAATGAATTTTTTCTATCTTGAGTTCCTAATTGGTATTAAATTTTATTGTGTGTAGAACTGCTCTCTTTTGTTGTGTGAGGGAACTTGATTCATGATGTAAAGGTAGTGTCATTGACCTCTATGTTAGAGTAAGTGAGTGAATTGTGAATAATGCGTGGTACATGTGAGTCAATACTTAAGGCGAAGATATTACACTTTTGTGCTTTGTCTATTTTAAATAGTCTTGGTGTGATGAGTTAGGAGAATTGTTTAAAAAGGCCGTGTCTATATAAATTGTAGTTTGATTGATTGAGGACGAGCAATGATTTAAGTGTTGGGTGTTGATGATAGGCTATAATTACGTATTTTAGTCGCTTATCGCACTCTAATTTACTCCACTTTAATTGAGATTGAGCTTTAATGGCTAATGTTTTGCATTTATTTTGCATATTATGACTTACAGGAGTGATTCCCAGTGATATAGATGTTATGAAGTTAATTCGAGTTATTTGGAGCTTTGAAGTCTGAGTAAAAACCCAAAAGATTAAGATAAGATCGAGTTCGAGGGTTGAGTACCGCGTATGGATATAAAAGTGAAAGAAAAATGCTCAAGACCATGTAAATGGCCTATTACGGCTTGTTGGAAGATGTGCACCATGACGTGGCTGCTTAATTCATCATTTCACAAGACAAAAATAATAGCATAATTGAAATGGGCCAATTTGCTGGAAAAAAGAAACTAAAGCGACGCACAGTGTGACGCTCACCGCGCCGCGTCTATGCAAAAATGTGCCTACTTTGTGAATTGCAAGCCCTATGAAGATCTCCACTACCGCCCCGTATGGCGCGTCGCCCCGTGCGGCGTGCCTGTGTATTTTTTACAGAGTATTTTTTCTATTTTGCATAGGAGAAGGTGGTTTCGTTTGGGCCCGACCCAACTTGGTATAAATACATATAAAATGTTATTTTGAAGAACTTTTGACTTAGAGAGAGCACAGAGCCGTCATGGAGGTCGGATTTCATTTTTTCTACCACCAAACTTATTAATTTTTATGTTTCTTTGTATGATCCGTTGTTTTGCTATTGTGTCTATGTGGAGCTAAAGTTCACGTTCTAGAGTTGTGGTACTTTCATGACTATTGTTATTAAAATATTAATTTTAATTTCTCAGTTTATTTATTCAATCATGCACTTAATTATTTGATTGCTTGATCACAAATTGAATACTATCTACGAATCTAAAGTTGAACTCGAAAGTGGGAATTCTAGATTGCATATAGGATTAAGTACAACAAGTTCATGAACCTGCGCATCCGGGAATGGATTTGCAGTTAGGTTAGACATATACCTAATTGCCTTTCTTGGTTGATTTACAAGAATTATGAATACGTTCTTGTTAATTCTAATTTCATAGACATATAGGCGTTAGGTTAGCTTGAATAAGCGAGTAAGATTTCGACAGAGTCTTATGAGTAATATTAACCTTGTTAACTGGAAAACTAGATAAATTAGTTAATCAATTCAATTGAAGAATACAATAGGAATTTTAGATAGCCCATAACCTTAGATCGTTGTCATCACATTGATAATATAAAAATCTGCTCTGCCTCTGCTTAAAGTTCATTAGTTATTTTCTTTTTAGATTAATTACTTTAGCATCACTGCTTTTGGGTATAATCCTTGTTTAGATAATTAGGATAGTGTAATTTAGTTAATAGTTAATCACAAGTCATTGTGGGTTCGACATTCGACTTTTAGTTACTTTATTACTTGACGACCGCGTATACTTGCATGTGTGTTTGCCCGCAACAGTTGACATTTTGGAAGAATTTTATAAATTCGGGTTGAAGTGTATTTTAATATTATCGATGTCCGTTTGGGATTTCGGGCCTGGAAATAGCTCCGTATGGTGATTCTGGTCTTAGAAGCACGTCTTGATGTGGATTTGGAGGTCCGTAGGTTATTTCAGGATCATTTTGGTAAAAGTTGGAAGTTTGATGGTTTCTGGAAAGTTTGACCGGGAGTGGTGATAACTATGGATTTTAGCCTATCTTATGCTCTCTTGTGCTTAGGTTTTGGATAAAAAATGTGTAAAAGTATTCTCGAAAACTGAATTAATGTGCTTGTTTGCAGGGTTTGGTCAAAATGAGGCAAAGAAGTCATAATCAACTCATGAAGGAGTTATACTTGCACAAGTCCAAAGCTGGGATTAGAGTGCTGACCGCGATGGATAATAGTGGTCGTGTAAGGTCCACCGCTGAGGTAGCCACAAATACACGGCCCATGAAAATGAGGTTCAGAGAAGCTATTTTGAGCACAAGTTCTACCGCTGACCGCGATGAAGAAGCGCGACCGCAGAATATCTGACACGGCCGCGGTGGTATTTTCGCTGAGAGCGGTTGTTGATACCCAATTTTTTATGTATATTTTTATATGCAAAATACTTTTAAAATAGCATATGTATGCATATATAAGTATTTACAAATATTTTTATTATTTTTTCTTAATTTTAAAGGCTTTAAAATCAATTTTATTGCCTTATTTTATCAAGAAAAATCCAATAATTGTCCAAAATTATTATTTTTGGTGATTCACTTGTTGAATTCTCATATTTATGCTAAACTACAGCTCAGATAATTTTTGCATATTTTTACAAATTTATTTAGTATTTTAAAAGCTCAATTGCATGTAATTGCAATATTAGCCTCATTTACGATTTGATTGCATTCATATTTGTAAAAATTAAATCCAGTATTTTTAAATTGATAATTATAAGTTATAAATCATTTTAGTACTTGCAATTTATTTCCAAATTTTAATTTGCTATTTCTATAAAAATAAATGGGGAAAATGGCTATTTAAAATCTAGCCAGATTTCATTTCAATTTCAGCCTAATTTGCACCCCTAATCCAACCCAATTTTAATTTCAAATAACTCGGCCCAATTCCTAAAATAACCCGACCCACATCACGTTTAAATGACCCGTCTGGCCCCCGTTTAATCCAGGTCGTTGATCAAAATGATCAACGGCCACATTTCAACCTTACCATTTTTAATTACCCATTACCCCCTAAACCTAAATCATTTTCCACCTATCAAGCCGCCTCTGAACCCCCTCCCCCCATTCTCTCAAACCCTCTCGAAACTTCTCAAACCCTAGCCACCTCCTACCACTTCCACCCTGAAAACCACAGGAATCCATGGCTTCCAAGGCTATGGAAACCCTACACTGGCCTCTTATGGCTCCCACGCGCTTGATTTATGAAGATTCAAGGCCTAACCATGAAGGGTCATATCCAGTCCTCTATCGATTCGAAGTTTCATGGTCATCTCCGGCTTTTCTCCGGCTTACTATGGTTGTTCGAGCCTGACCTCGATGTCTCCTGCTTAGATTAGTGACTTTTCCAAGCCTTTCTCACTACCGAGGTTCTTCTGAAACACTAACCCTTCGAGGTTTTTCCGATTCCTTTAGATCCATTGTGTATCTATGCTTTCCCTAAGCTTTTAAACGATTTTTCTGGCTTTTCTTTCAAAAAACTACTTTTAAAACCATTTCTTTTCCGATCTAGGGTTTTCTGAAAAGCGTTTAAATTTTTCTCTGACTTTCTGTTTCTTTTTGTGTACCTGCCTCTACTGTGTTCTTGTATTTTCTTCTATTGTGTTTTTGTATGCTTCTTCTAAGGTGATTTCCTATACTGTGTTCTTGTGTGTTTCTCCTGCCGTAACTTCCTTTACTATGTTCTTAAGTGTTTCTTATTAAGCTCCGTCTACTGAGTTCTGTTTAAGTTTCTTCTAAAACTTCTTAGCATGCTTCTTCTACTATTCTTATCAATTTTTCCCATTATGTTTCGTATTAGCTTCTCCTACTCTATTTTCTTTTGAGCTCTACTGCTGTGTTCTGCATGTTACTTTTCTATCATGTTTTCTCATGAGTTTTGTTGCTAAAAGGAATATGTTAGAAGTTTCAGTTCTTTTCTGAGACCTCTGAACCTGTTTCGAATTTTATTACTTTCCCTCTCATCTCTGCACTCGATTAATGGCGGAAACCGTAGAATTTGGAGGTTCTTCCAGGTTTGGCTATGTGATTTGCTCGAACTAAGGTTTTATTTCAAAACCCCCAACTTTTTCAGACTAATTTCGAGTCTCTGAACTGAGATTGGTCATCCTTGTTTTCACACAATTCTAAACTCTTTTTACTGGATCTTTTTGCATGCTATTAGAATGCTACTTCTCTTCTGCATTACTGACTTATGTGGCGAACCACTACCTACTGATTTTGCAATGGCACAACATCTTCTTTCAACTCAACATATTTGTATGCTCTTTATATGTGATGAACCTCCCTCTAAAGAGGTTTTCAAATTTATGATTAGTTCAGACTTCCTTTTAAATAGGACTAATTGATTTTCCTTCCTTGTTTGCTGATTTTCCTCATGACTCGACTTAATCTTAAAACCCTTTTTAGCTTTTACGACTTGGTTCATTTATGGATCAGTAATTACAAGATTCCTGACCATTGATTTACGGGCTACTAATTGATTTTCTTACCTTATTTGTATAACCGTGTACTTCAAAATCCTATCCTTAAATAACCTTTTATGTATTTGCCCCTAATTGCATGCTTTGCACAAAGTGCTTATTCAATTTCTTTCCTTAAATCTTTTTTACCAATTTGAATATGAATTCCCTAATTAAGGGAAGTCTTGTGTAATTGATTCTTAATTGACAATCAGTTCCTTAACTATTTTCTTACCTTATTTCTGCCTGATTTTCACACTATAAATGCACAACTCTTTCGCAAACTCATCATCAACTAAAATCCTTCTAAACTCATACTCTCTCATAATAATATTCTCTTCTTGTCTGCACTATGGCCTGTTTTGCAAGACTACTGCATTTTCTCTATTTGTTTCTTTGAAACTGGTATGTCCTAATTTGATGATGCTGAAGCTTAAATTAGGACATACCAGTTTTTATATCCATATCTACTCTATTGTTTCTGTAAAGTTTAATATTTAAGTTAGTACGCTCATATCTTTTTGTCTGTTTCTGTTGTGAATCCTTGCTCCCTATCCCCATTACCCCTATGTGTTTGAGAGTTGTGACTTAAGGCATGACAATGTGAGTTGTTACCCATGAATTAAGTTTGAACCAATAGGGTCTTAACCTCTAAGAAAACATGCTGGAGGGTGTGCCAGCATCTCCCATGGCTGGGTGTTCCCCCATTCCCTTACACCCTTATGTGTACTGATTTAAGTTGTTCCCCTTTTCCCTTTCCCCTTTCAGCACTTTATTTCTGCACTTGCAC
This sequence comes from Nicotiana tabacum, assembly GCF_000715075.1. Taxonomy (NCBI): domain Eukaryota; kingdom Viridiplantae; phylum Streptophyta; class Magnoliopsida; order Solanales; family Solanaceae; genus Nicotiana; species Nicotiana tabacum. The sequence continues at coordinate 156,944,913 of NC_134085.1, forward strand.
TCTCTCTTAGTCTCTAAGTTCTGCCCCCTCTTTGATCCTTGCCTTGGGACCTTGAGTTTCCTCTGAACTTGGACACCTGAGGGCTGGCCCTTCCACACTGCACTATGTCTTAATTCGGTAATACATTTAGGTGTAAGCACTTCCCGGAGTTCATATGAGACTCTTAGGGAACTTTGACACATCTAAATGGGAGAAAGTCTTTGGAACATGATCTCTTGGAGTTGGTTTACTTCATATTTCAGATATGAAGTTTGAATCAGGCTCTCTTTGGTTGTACTTTTTAATTTCTGATGTATTTTCTTTACTTTACTTTATTTTTCTGGGCTGTAATAACTTTGTAATGAAAACTCTCGGGGATGGCTAGTGAAAAAGGGAGGGGTAACCATGTATGCAAAAAGGGGTAGATAACCTGCCTATTGGAGTTTTTGAATTTCTACATTTCCATGTAGATAACCATGTCTATAGGAATCTCTGATTTCTACACTTCCATATAGATAACATGTCAATAGGAATCTTGCATTCTCATATATAGAATGTTCTGAATTTCTACACTCTCATATAGATATCATGTCTATAATTATTCGAAATCTGAATTCTGCATATACATATATAGAAAATATGTCTATAGGTCTTTCTGAATCTTGCATATCCACTTTTCATTAGGCAAACATGTTTATAGGTATTAAATAACCAACTACAATTAGATATCATGTCCATATAAATACAACACCTAGATATCATGTTTATAGGATTTCTGCATTTCTCTATGTCTACAAAAATGTTCTAAAGTCGACAAACGCATAGAAAGCATGCCTATAGGAGCTTTAATCAAATTTGAATCGCCTCACTCGCTTATGAGCCTAAAACTAGCAATAATAATGCATTACCAGTTGTAGAGCTTATGATATTTTGCTAAAACTCGCCCTCCTTTAATAATTGACAACTTTTCTTAAATCGGTATATAATCAGCTCATATCCTTGTTTCTGAAATCAGTAGATATCATGCCTATAAGGTCTTCGTCTAACACTTAGGCAAGCCATAAGGTGAAAGCTTATAAGCTGAATCAGACTTTATGTGTTACAACCAGCAGGCAGGCCTGATTCGGGCTTCTTATCTAAACTATGTAATAAATCAGTCTGCCTCAACCTTTTAAGCTTTAATCAGACCCTAAACAGTACATGAAAGTCATGCTACATTATGTGCTTTCTTTGGTTTAAAGGAAGTCTGTTTGAGCCATTTTTATTTGTTTATATGCTTCCCCAAACATGCTATATGTGTTTTGTTTGTCACCTTAGTATTTTACCTTTTGAAATCACAAATAAGCCCAATACCTCATACCTTTAGGATTAGTGTCCTAAGAGCCTCCGGGCCTGATAGAATTGGGGCAGGTAATAGCATGCAATAAGTAAACAAGACCATTCCGCGCTTTAATACCTTAACGAGGTGGGAAAGAGTATATATGGATATGATGACCACGCGATAAAATCACGTGTAGCCCCTCACTGAGGAGTGATTACCGTATGTTGTGTGGGGGTGATCCATATTATCAATAAACCTAGGACCCCCATTTCCTTTGTTTTCTTTATTTGTTTTAAATTTTTTAAAACCATTTCTTTTAAGGAAATCAACTCTTTTAGTTCCTTCTTACTTTTGTTTGAAGCCTTTATTTGCCTATGTGTTATTTGCACTTAAGTTACAATAATAGTTTGGCCGGGAACCATACTAGTGGATCCTAAGGGGTGCCTAACACCTTCCCCTTGGGATAATTTCAAGTCATTACCCAATATCTGGTTACTCAAAACAAACCCCTCCTAGTGTCCTAATGTACTTTAATCATTAGGTGGAGACTCTTCAAATCAAACCCAATTCCCAAAAGGAATGAGTTGTCCTCCCAAATGTCATAAACCCGATTTCGCGAGAAAAAGGGGGTGCGATAGAGTGGCGACTCCACTGGGGACTTTTCTTTAGGTTTTTACCATTTCAAGCTATTACTGTGACTTTACATTTCTTATGTGCCTTTATTTGTTTAATACCTTTAAGCATTTAATTCCCTCTCCTACTGCAAAAACTGACTTGTCTCTTATTTCTTTACTGCTTTTCTTTATTGCACTCCTTTATTACTGTTTTAAATTATTGTAATTATTGCTTTATGAACATGAAAATACGTGACAACTTGTTTTAATTATTGCATAAGCATGTTTTCAACATCATATTCCACTCGTGCCAAACAAAATGACATAGCAACGCTTATAATGAGTGGTTGAGCTCTTCCGATATTATCACCCCTAAATCCGGAAAAGGCTTATTTGCGGTAAAACCAGTCGATCAATGGTGTAGTCGACGATTTCGTGCTTTTCCCCTTGAGTTGTACGCTCAAGGGTACCAGTCTAAAACCCCCATAGAAATCTTACTCTGTTTAATTGTGCATGCATCATGGTCAAACCTAGCCAAGTCAGTTATGTTGTCCGCATAATGACTCTTTAAGATAGCCTTGTCCAAAGTCTACTAGGTTTTCCCAAAACCCAAACGGACACTACCACGTCCTGTGCATTTATTTGGAGAACTAAATGTCTTATGTCAATTATTGGTATTTAATAGTCGAGTCTGGTGGGGGTAAGGGCCTAACCCTTTTGTCTTGCAGAAACATGAGGCATGAAGTCCCCAGATTCGACATGGTCACTAACGTCCACCCAAGATTGCTAAGATGGTGGGGGGATCTTCATTCCAGTGATTAGACTCTTGTCCGGAAATATCTAGGGAATCTACCTTCCCTCCTGGAGTTCCAACCCAACAACAAAATCATAAAAGCTGCTACTATGTTCTAGGATTGTGATAGGTCCGTGTTTCACTTCGGGGAGATTGAGATGACACCCCTGCTAGAGGAAATAGGAGGATTGGCTAGTATACCATGGGAGACTCCGGGCTTGTTAATGCCGGAAAATCGCAAGGGTAGAGGTTTTCTCAAAATGATGGGCCTAAAGAAGAATCCAGACTTGACATGCTTGAAAGAGTCGTATATTCCCTTTGATTATTTGTACGAGAGGTACGGTCATAGCAAATCCTACCGTACTTATCCAGATGAGTTCGCCCTTACATCATTGGGGAATATTCACCGAAGGGTCTTTGTCTTCATGTTCTTCTTCTTGGGGATGATAGGGTTTCTAATGAAGAAAGCAAGGATCCACACCAAGCTAGCTATGGTAACCAAAACTCTAATGGATGGAATTGGTGGGCAACCGTTCAGCATAGTGCCCATGATCCCCGCAGAGATATACCAAGCCTTGGAGAAGTGTCAACAAAGAGCCCAACATTTCGAGGGTTTCAATTTGCTACTCCGGCTCTGGCTCATGGAGCACCTCCAAAGAGGTGAATACCGACAAGGGATTCAACGAAGAGATTGGGATGATCACATAGCCTTCCATCATCCAAGACGAATGAACTACATGCCCAACATGTTCGCTTAACCAGAGGATGCCAAAGGGTGGTTAGAACTGTTTGAAAATCTAACTGAGGATCAAGTGCAATGGATGTTCGAGTGGTTCCCTACTGAGAAGTTCATCGTCCGATCCAGGGATGCGCCGTTTCTGATACTAATCGGTCTGATAGGAGCCTACCCTTATGTCCCTCTCCGAGTTATGAGACAGGCTGGTAGGAAGCCGGTCATACCAAGGGTAAACAAGATGAGTCACTTTCGGCTGACTTCCAAGCTGATGACAGTCCTTATAAGTGCCAAGCTCAGCATATGTGGCATTGCAAGATCATCATGGGAAGAGACACTATCAAACCAGAAAGATACCATGCAGGTTGTACTCCATACTATTCAGGCTGGATGGAGGATAATCACAATGGTCTGGGTCAACCCGAGTTTGTTCGAGGTTACAGAATCATCGATGAAAGGGTTGAAGCACAAGTCAAATACAACCAACTGCACAAGAGGATTCGGGAATGTGAAAGTGAGTACCGTGAGATTCAAGAAGCCCACCAAAAACTGATTGAAGAGTGGAAAGACATGGATGTCAGTGCCAACAAGTGACTGGGATACTTGGAACGAGGTTTAGTGGAGCTAGAAAGGAAGTTTCTCAAGAGGATCGAGGACTGCCAAAATGCTAAAGGAAACGAGGGTGGACACCTGGCCAGAGCCTACCTGCTGCTGGGACTTCGCGAGCTGGTGAAGCTGTTCGATGGAGCCAAAGATGCCGAATCTGGGGAAGGTCCTTCTGGGACTAAATAGATAGGAATCTTTTCTTTTTGCTTTAAGAAATGTAATAAGGCCCATGATCACTAGTGACATTTTATTCTTTATTATTTAGTGTCGTTTTGGGATTCGTCTACTTTTATCAATAAAATGAGGCATTTAGCATTTTATGTTCTCCAAATCAATTTGTCGCTAGGCTTACCTTGGGCACAACGAGGCTCCCAAATTAGGACATGATTTACATTCTTGCACTATGTGTTTAAATATCGCAACATTTTTTCCTTATAAAATTCGCACAGACTTGTTACCTTTTTTTACTTTTGTTTTATTTATTCCCCTCCCTAAACGTTAGTTCGTGCACTCTGGCATCCTCATCATATTCCACAAGATCAAAGGGACTTCCACCCACTCCTCCTCCTAGTCATATCAGAATCAGGAACAAAGGAAAGATGGAAGATTTGAACAACACCAGAAAGGAAAACTCAACTGAACGGGTAGAAGTCACTAATGGTGCCCAGGTCTCCAAAGAAAGTGCGTCCCAACTCGAGCAGAAACTGTCGAAATTTCAGGAGGAACTTGATCAAGTTCGGAATCTAGCAAACTTGTCATTTTCCCTCACCACTCTAGATATCAATTTTCCAAACGCTCAGAACCCCACGCCTCCACAAAACATCCCAAAACCACAAAACCACCCTGCTCTTCACCACCACTGTAATACTTGCCACACATCCAACAATACTCAACTGCTTATCCCTGAACTTTTGAACTCCACAAATGACCATTTCCACGGCCACCATAACACCCCATCTATGTGGAGACCATGCTACACTCCACCCAACCCATCTCAATCACACCCGAGTCTAATGATAAAGACTCACTCATCAGGAACCTAGCTGCGGAACTCAAGAAATTGACTAGTCAAATTCAGGGTGTCAAAGGAAGTAAGGGGATTGAAGGTTTGAACTACGAAGATCTTTGCATACAACTGGATGTTGAATTGCCCGAGGAGTACAAACCTCCTAAGTTCGAGATGTTTGATGGTATAAGAGATCCGAGAGTCCACTTGAGAACATACTACGACAAGCTGGTCGGAGTAGGGAAGGACAAAAGGATTCGCATGAAGCTTTTCATAAGGAGTCTGAGCGGAGATGCTCTGTCTTGTTACAATAGCCAAGACCCGAAGAAATAGTCGAACTGGGTGAGTATGGTGTCTTACTTTATGGACAGGTTCAGGTTCAACACAGAAAATACGCCAGATGTATTCTACATCCAGAATTTAAAGAAGAAGCCCACATAAACATTCTGCGAGTACACTACTCGTTAGAGATCAGAAGCCACTAAGGTCAGAATGACTTTAGAAGAAGAACAAATGAACAAGTTTTTCGTTCGGGCTTATGACCCGCAGTACTATGAAAGGCTGATGCTGATTGAGAGCCAGAATTTTTCTGACATCATCAAGTTAGGGGAAAGGATCAAGGAAGGCATCAAAAGTGGTATGGTTACAAACTTTGAAGCTTTGCAAGCTACCGATAAGTCTTTACAGTCTGATGGTACATCTAAGAAAAGAGAAGTAGGTGCCGTAATAGTTGCACAAAGAGCCAAATCCCCTATCAAATACCAAGCATATCCGATACCTCCACTCACATATCAGCCTACCCCGAATTACCAAGCACCCTCACCCTCTTACCAAACCCCACTATCTACTTACTAATTACACCCACATCCTACATATCAACCTACTTCACCAAAATATTCCCAACCCATACATGTCTACCAAGCCTACAATGCTCAGCCACCCCACTATCAATCACCTCCCACACGTCAAAACTTTCCTAGACCTCGACCAAATTTTGACCGCAGATCCCACAAACAGTATACCGCCATTGCTGAGCCAATTGACCAGTTGTACGAAAGGCTCAAAGCTGCTAGTTATGTCACCCCTATCCCTGCTATAACCCTCGAAAACCCTTCTCAATGGGTCAATAAAAATAAATCCTGTGCATACCATTCCGGCATGAAATGACATACCATTTATGAATGTCTCACTCTCAAAGAGAAGATCCAGACTTTGATTGATAACAAGATCATTGTGGCAAAGGAGCCTACTCTGAATATCCACAACAACCCTCTACCGGACCATAAGGGTGGAGGTGTTCACATGATTGAAATAGAGGATGATTGGGATCCCAAAGGATCGATCGGTTTAATCACATCAGGTGACGAACCAAAAAAGCGAATAGTCACCCTTAATCCGATTATAGTCCAGATTCAGCCTTCTGGGGATGCCGAGGTAAACATGTATGTACCACTTGAGTTTGAAGCACCACCCCCTGCAAAGACGCCAACACCAATTGAGGTCGAGTTTGGGTCTCCAGCAAACGCACCCTCACCGTTTAAAGTTACAGTTTTACCTCCCGAAGCACATGCTCCGTTCGGAGTAAAGGTGCCCTTGATGATTCCGGTAGCAATGTCGGCTGTAACACCATTCCATACAAATGACATACCTTGGGATTACATAGCCGAGGCGAGAAGGAAAAGGAAAGCCAAATTCTGGGAAATAGTTGCGGCACAGGGTATGACAAGAACCGACAGGGTTTATACTCCGGAGCATTAAGATGAGTCAAGTAAGCAAGCCTCTGGTCGACCGACCATCACTGAAACTGGGCCCGATGATCTTTGGAGAAATATACAAGCCAAGGAATACTCAGTCATTGATTAGCTGAACAAAACATTGACACAGATTTCTATCCTAGCTTTGCTACAAAGTCCCGATGCACATAAGAATGCCTTGTTGAAGGTGGTGAGTGAGGCATATGTACCAAGCAACATCATCGGAGGAGAAATGGCAAACATGGTACGGCAGGTATTGGAAAGTCACAAGATCACTTTTCATGAAGATGAGCTGCCACCGGTAGGGTTGAGTCACAACAAAGCATTGCACATCACCGTGCAATATGAAGATTATTTTATCACTAGGATCCTGATTGATGGAGGGTCCAGCCTCAATATTTATCCGTTGGTAACACTCAGAACATTGGGGAAGGGGCTGCATGAGATCAAGAACGGGGCCCTCAACGTCAAAGCTTTCGACGATTCCCAAAGGTCCACTATTGGGGAAATTAGTTTGTGCTTGCAAATGAGGCATACTTGGTTCGATATCGATTTCCAAGTAATAGATGTGCCAACATCTTACAACTTGCTGTTGCGACGGCCGTGGATTCATGCCACTGGGGCTGTAGCGTCAACACTACATCAGGCAGTGACGTTTGAGGGGAATCACCAAGAGGTGATCATTCACGGCGACGGTAGCAATCCCATATATAGTCGCCAAACCATCCCAGCGATCGGAGGAAGAAGAAAGATAGGCGGGGAAACCTATCACCACATCGAGCGAGTCAATGCCGTTGACAAAGACAAATGGTGGGACAACAAAATTGAAAGCATATTGAACTGGGGCGGATATGAACCTAGCAAGGGACTTGGCAAGAACCTCCAAGGAATCGCCAAGCCTATCAAAATAAAGAAACATGGCACCACCTTTGGTCTGGGATATGAGTACACTTGGGAAGAATTCAACAACTGGTCGCCACCATAGTGCAGTTCATACTACCTGCTAGAGAAGTCAATACCACATTTGGAGCAGACTTTCCAGCCGGCCGATATTATATATGGGTCGGAAGAATAGGAAGCACTAGCAGCAGTGAGGAATTTGTTCCTAGAAGATGATGACATGGATTGTTGTGTCATCTTCAAGGAGGAAGGGGAGGAAGGCCCTTCCATACAGGCCATAAACCGAGGAGCATGCCTCAACAATTGGACCATCAAAACCACCAGTGCCCGGAAAGCCTCGGGGTAGCAGTGCTGAACAAAGCATCATGCACCATCTTTTATTTTTACTAGTTGATTTTCCTTTCGCATTTTGAATTTTCGCAATAAGATCTTTCAATGTTCAAAACAGTTATGAAATTTATCAAAGCATTTCAGTTTCCTTACAAATCTTACTATTATTATTTTCTTTCATTACTTTATTTATACAGTATTACTATTACCTATCTTGATGAACCAATGGATGTGACATGCAACGAGACAATACAACAAACAAACATAGATTTAGAGGAAGATGATATACCAGAAGAGATTGTTAAAGAAGTTGAGAACTTTAAGAACATGCCAAAGTCCAACCTGGACGAGATTTGAGATTGTTAACCTGGGAGATGCATAAAATGTCAAAGAAACACGAATCAGTGTTCACTTATCACCATTAGAAAAGGAAGGGTACATAGAATTTCTAAGAGAATACGAAGACATATTCGCCTGGTCATATGATGACATGACTGGTCTGAGCACATCTATTGTGGCACACAAACTGCCAACTGATCCAACATGTCCACCGGTAAAGCAGAAGCTCAGAAATTTCAAGCCTGATATGAGTCTGAAGATCAAAGAAGAAGTCACTAAGCAGGTCAAAGATAAGGTTCTCAGGGTAGTAGAATATCCGACATGGTTAGCCAATATTGTGCCGGTGCTGAAGAAGGATGGGAAGGTTAGAGTCTGTGTCAACTATCAGGATCAGTCCAGTTTGAAGGACGACTTCCCCTTGCCGAACATACACATCCTGATTGACAATTGTGCAAGCACGAGTTGCAATCATTTGTAGATTGTTTCGCTGGTTATCATCAGATATGGATGGATGAAGAAGATGTTGAGAAAACGGCTTTCATTACGCCGTGGGGAATGTACTTCTACAAAATGATGTCGTTTGGGTTAAAAAATGCAGGGGCCACCTATATGAGGGCCATGACCACCATTTTCCATGATATAATACACAAGGAGATTGAATCATATGTAGACGATGTTATCATCAAGTCCAAGAAAGCCACTGATCACATGGAAGTTTTGAGGAAGTTCTTCAATAGACTGAGAAGTTACAACCTAAAATTGAATCCCGCGAAGTGCGCATTTGGGGTTTCTGCCGGAAAACTACTTGGGTTCATTGTAAGTCGCCGAGGAATAGAACTGGATCCATCAAAGGTCAAAGCTATTTAAGAACTGCCACCTCCAAAAAACAAGAATGACGTAATGAGTTTCTTAGGGAGACTTAACGATATCAGCCGGTTCATAGCACAACCTACAGTTATCTGTGAGCCAATCTTTAAGATGTTGAAGAAGGATGCCACTACCAAATGGACTGATGACTTTCAAAAGGCCTTCGACCAAATCAAGAAGTACCTATCAACACCACCGGTTTTGATCCCGCCCGAGATAGGAAGACCTCTATTGCTTTACCTCGCAATACTGGATGGAGCGTTTGGTTGTGTTCTGGGGCAGCATGATGAAATGGGGAGGAAGGAGCAGGCCATCTATTACCTCAGTAAGAAGTTCACCCCGTACGAGGCTCGGTATTCTCTGTTAGAGCGCACCTATTGTGCTTTGACTTGGGTAGCTCAGAAGTTGAGGCACTACTTCTGTGCCTATACTACATATCTCATATCAAGGATGGATCCTTTGAAGTACATCTTTCAGAAGCCCATGCCCACTGGCAAGCTGGCCAAGTGGCAAATCCTGTTGAGTGAATTTGACATTGTTTACGTGACTCAGAAAGCAATCAAAGGACAGGCACTAGCAGATTACCTTGCTAAAAATCCCGTGGACGGAGAATACGAACCCCTAAAAACATATTTTCCTGATGAAGAGGTATCGTTCATAGGAGAAGATATTGTAGAATCCTATGACGGTTGGAGAATGTTTTTCGATGGAGCAACAAATTTCAAAGGAGTTGGCATAGGAGCAGTCCTAGTATTAGAAACTGGTCAGCATTATCCAGTGTTTGCCAAACTCAGGTTCCCCTGTACCAACAATATGTCCAAGTATGAAGCCTACATCCTAGGGCTCAACATGGCCATTGACATGAACATTCAACAGTTGCTAGTAATTGGAGATTCGGACTTGCTTATACATTAGGTCCGAGAAGAATGGGTGACCAAGAACTCCAAGATACTCCCTTATCTGCAACATGTACAGGAGTTGAGAAAGAGGTTCACAAAGACAGAATTCCAGCATATTCCCAGGGCCCAGAATGAATTCGTCGATGCATTGGTTACCCTATCATCCATGATACAACATCCAAACAAGAATTTCATTGATCCCATTCCGGTAAAGATCCATGATCAACCAACTTACTGTGATCATGTCGAAGAAGAAGAAAACGGAAAGCCTTGATTTCATGATATCAAGGAATACTTGACAAAAGGGGAATACCCGGAACTCGCAAATGCTACCCAGAAGCGCACACTTTGGAGGTTATCCAATAATTTCTTTCACAGCGGAGGAATCCTGTACAGGAGGACTCCTGATTTGGGATTACTAAGGTGTGTCAACGCAAAGGAAGCATCCAGGCTATTAGAGGAAATTCATGCAGGGACCTGCAGTCCACATATGAGTGGTTTTGTCTTAGCAAAGAAAATACTCCGAGCTACTTACTTTTGGATGACTATGGAAACAGACTGCATCCAGTATGTCCGAAAGTGCCACCGCTGCCAGATACACACAGACATGATAAAGGTGACTCCAAATGAGCTTAATGCAACAAGCTCGTCGTGGCCGTTCGCCGCCTGGGGAATGGATGTTATCGAACCAATCGAACCTGCCGCATCAAACGAGCACAGGTTTATCCTAGTAGCAATTGATTATTTCACAAAATGGGTTAAAGTAGCATCTTATAGAGTAGTGACTAAGAAAGTTGCGGCAGATTTCGTCTGCGACCATATCGTTTGCCGGTTCGGGATCCCGGAGTCAATTGTCACTGATAATGGTTCCAACCTCAACAGTGACATGATGAAAGCCATGTGTGAAACCTTCAAGATCAAACACAAGAATTCTACAGCCTACAGACCTCAGATTAACGGAGTCATAGAAGATGTCAATAAGAATATCAAGAAAATATTGAGGAAAATGATAGAGAATCATAAACAGTGGCACGGAAATTATCATTTGCTTTATTGGAGTACCACACCACAGTCCGCACATCAACTGGGGCAACCCCCTATATGTTGGTTTATGGTACAGAGGCAGTCATTCCCGCTGAGGTGGAAATCCCTTCCCTAAGGATCATACAGGAAGCAGAGCTCGACAATGCAGAATGAGTGAAAAGTTGTTACGAGCAGCTAGCTCTTATAGAGGGAAAGAGAATGAATACAGTTTGCCACGGTCAACTCTATTAGAACATAATGTCCAGAGCCTTCAATAAAAGGGTCAAGCCGAGACAATTCACACTGGGGCAGTTGGTGTTAAGGAAAATTTTTCCGCATCAAGATGAAGCCAAAGGAAAATTCTCTCCTAACTTGCAGGGTCCGTACATGGTTCACCGGGTTCTGATAGGAGGAGCCCTCATACTTGTAGAAATGGACGGGGAAGTTTGGCAAAAGTCGATCAATTCAGATGCAGTCAAGCGATACTATGTGTAACCTTTATGCTTTCCTTATATAATGTAATTTCAACTACGCCTTACCTGATTCCCGTTTAAGAAGGGATACGTAGGCATCCCTATGGGTTCGGTCACAATATAATAAAATTTTCATTCACCCCCACAATTGGAAACTGGGGAAGAATTTTGAGAAGGATCCTCAAAATTTCGAGTAATTTCAGCCAGTCAACGCAAGCAGTCGTCAGAAACAGCAGCCCAGTAAACTGGGCCAGAATTTTGAGGAGGACCCTCAAAATTCTGGAGCAAGAAAAGTTGCAATGTCTTGAACCACGTCGCAGTCGTCGGTTTATCTAAAGAAAACTATTCTCGATTATGTATTTATGTTATATTTTTACTAAATCATGCATGTCTGTTACCAAAATTGCTTTGTTTAGCAACTCTACCCCAATGATACACACAATATCACCGAAACAAGACCCGAGCAGGTCAAGCAAAGTCAGCGGGGATACGAACTAACCTTTCCCCTTTACAAAACTCATGATTTTTCGTTGGATGCATGCACCTGAGTTGGAAAATCATCGAATATACTATACACTCGTACTGATCAGGAATACAACTCTCAGAACCGTCACCTATTCACAGTTGCTATACGTACACAATATCCCCAACAACCACAATATCAGCTAAGAAAACTCTACTACCACCTACCTTTTATTTCTTAAGGCTACCATTCTGTCTTCTGAGATTAAGCTCTACCTCAATCAGCGTTTCCTGCATTGCATAAGGCTATTCTACCTTCAGAGACTAAGCTCTGCCTCCATCTGCATTCTCTGCATTGCATAAGGCTACCATTCTACCTTCCGAGACTAAGCTCTGTCTCCATCTGCATTCTATGCATTGCATAAGGCTACCATTCTGCCTTCCGAGACCAAGATCTGTCTCCATCTGCATTCTCTGCATTGCATAAGGCTACCATTCTGCCTTCCGAGACCAAGCTCTGTCTCCATCTGCATTCCCTGCATTGCATAAGGCTACCATTTTGCCTTCTAAGGTTAAGCTCTACCTCCATCTTCATGGGATAAAATATCACCACTTTATTTACAACTTGCATTGGCTGAAAGATCGCCACTTCATTTACATCTTGCATCGGCTGAAAGATTGCCACCTTCTGCGTCTCATGGGCTGAAAGATCGCCAATCTATCCAAAGGCGTCATTGTTCGGAGACACCATTTTCATAGCCCGAGAACGCCATGCCATGGCCTGAGGACCCCTTTTATCTTTTGCATATCATTATTCAAAGGCGTCATAGTTCGGAGACATCATTCTCATAGCCAAGAGAATCATTTAATGGCCTACAAATCCCTTATAATACGCTTCATGGCCCGGGACGTCATGGTCTGAGGACGTCATCCTAACCGTCCAAAAACAACATTCATGGTCCGACGGGAACTTGCATCACGTTTAAATTTCCCCACAATATACACTTGTATTTCTTATTCACAGGTAAACCGGCGAGCAACGGCCGTCTTAGCAAGAGCAATCTCGCTCCAGCTCCCGCATTAGACTTTAACCATCCATCCTAACCCGAATATCGCGTCCGTCTTGAAAAATCTCCATCGGCATATTCCGCCGACGGATCCCGAACTACATATGGCCTGATTCCTGTAAGACCAGGGATAAGTAAGCAGCTTAGGAACTAGAGCACAGTCAATCTCTTCAAACCATTTCGGTCGGTCAAAATTGGCCATCATATCTTTACCCGACAACTCTTTCATCCTTACGGGGTAAAGAGGGGGAGCTGTTGATACCCAATTTTTTTCTGTATATTTTTATATACAAAATACTTTCAAAATAGCATATGTATGCATATATAAGTATTTACAAATAATTTTATTATTTTTTCTTAATTTTAAAGGCTTTTAAAATCAATTTTATTGCCTTATTTTATCAAGAAAAATCCAATAAGTGTCCAAATTATCATTTTTGGTGATTCACTTGTTGAATTCTCATATTTATGCTAAACTAGAGCTCAAATAATTTTTGCATGTTCTTACAAATTTATTTAGTATTTTTAAAGCTCAACTACATGTAATTGTAATATTAGCCTCATTTACAATTTGATTGCATTCATGTTTATAAAAATTAAGTCCAGTATTTTTAAATTGATAATTATATGTTATAAATCATTTTAGTACTTGCAATTTATTTTCAAATTTCAATTTGCTATTTTTATAAAAATAAATGGGGAAAAGTGGCTATTTAAAATCTAGCCAGATTTCATTTCAATTTCAACCTAATTTGCACCCCTAATCCAACCCAATTTCAATTTCAAATCACCCGGCCCAATTCCTAAAATTACCTAACCCACAGCCCATTTAAATGACCCGCCTGACCCCCCGTTTAATCCAGGCCGTTGATCAAAATGATCAACAGCCACATTTCAACCTTACCATTTTTAATTACCTATTACCCCCTAAACCTAAATCATTTTCCACCTACCAAGCCGCATCTGAACCCCCCCATTCTCTCAAACCCTCTCGAAACTTCTCAAACCCTAGCCACCTCCTACCACTTCCATCCTGAAAACCACCGGAATCCATGGCTTCCAAGGCTATGGAAACCCTACACCGGCCTCCTATGGCTCCCATGTGCCTGATTTCTAAAGATTCAAGGCCTGACAATGAAGGTTCGTATCCAGACCTCTGTCGATTCGAAGTTTCATGGTCATCTCCGGCTTTGCTCCGGAGTACTATGGTTGTTCGAGCCTGACATCGACCTCTCCTGCTTAGATCGGTGACTTTTTCAAGCCTTTCTCACTATTGGGGTTCTTCTGAAACACTAACCCTTCGAGGTTTTTCCGATTCCTTTAAATCCGTTGTGTATCTATGCTTTCTCTAAGCTTTTAAACGATTTTTCTGGCTTTTCTTTCAAAAATAACTACTTAGAAAACCATTTGTTTTCCGATCTAGGATTTTCTGAAAAGCAATTAAATGCTTCTCTAACTTTCTTTTTCTTTTTGTGTATCTGCCTCTACTGTGTTCTTGTATTTTCTTCTACCGTGTTCTTATATGCTTCTTCTACGGTATTTTCCTATATTATGTTCTTGTGTGTTTCTCCTACCGTAACTTCCTTTACTATGTTCTTAAGTGTTTCTTATTAAGTTCTGTCTACTGAGCTCTGTTTAAGTTTCTTCTAAAACTTCTTAGCATGCTTCTTCTGCTGTTCTTATCAATTTTTCCCATTATGTTTCGTATTAGCTTCTCCTACTCTATTTTCTTTGAGCTCTTCTGTTATGTTCTGTATGTTACTTTTCTATCATGTTTTCTCATGAGTTTTGTTGTTGAAAGGAATATGTTAGAAGTTTCAGTTCTGTTTTGAGACCTCTAAACCTGTTTCGAATTTTATTACTTGCTCTCTCAATTCTGCACTCGATTAAGGGCGGAAACCCTAGAATTTGGGGGTTCTTCTAGGTTTGGCTATGTGATTTGCTCGAACTAAGGTTTTATTTCAAAACCCCCAACTCTTTCAGACCAATTTCAAGTCTCTGAACTGAGCTTGGTCATCCTTGTTTTCACACAATTCTAAACTCTTTTTATTGAATTTTTTGCATACTATCAGAATGCTACTTCTCTTCTGCATTACTGACTTATGTGACGAACCACTACCTAATGATTTTGCAATGACACAACATCTTCTTTCAACTCAACATGTTTTTATGCTCTTTATATGTGATGAACTTCCCTCTAAAGGGGTTTTCAAATTTATGATTAGTTCAGACTTCTTTTTGAATAAGACTAATTGATTTTCCTTCCTTTTTTGCTGATTTTTCTCATGACTCGACTTAATTTTAAATCCCTTCTCAGCTTTTATGACTTGGTTCATTCATGGATCAGTAATTACAAGGTCCCTGACCATTGATTTGCGGGCTACTAATTGATTTTCTTACCTTATTTGTACAATTGTGTACTTCAAAATCCTGTCCTTAAATAACCTTTTATGTATTTACCCCTAATTGCATCCTTTGCACAAAGTGCTTATTCAATTTCTTTCCTTAAATATTTTTTACCTGTTTGAATCTGAATTCCCTAATTAAGAGAAGTCTTGTGTAATTGATTCTTAATTGACAATCAGTTCCTTAACTGTTTTCTTACCTTATTTCTGCCTGATTTTCACACTATAAATGCACAACTCTTTCACAAACTCAGCATCAACTGAGAATCCTTCTAAGCTCCCACTCTCTCATAATAATATTCTCTTCTTGTCTGCACTGTGGTCTGTTTTGCAAGACTACTGCATTTTCTCTATTTGTTTCTTTGAAATTGGTATGTCCTAATTTAAGCTTCAACATCATCACAATGTTTTCATTTACAACTTTTATATCCATGTCTACTTTACTATTTCTGTAAAGTTCAATATTTAAGTTAGTACGCTCATATCTCTCTGTCTGTTTTTGCTGTGGATCCTTGCTCCCTATCCCCATTACCCCTATGTGTTTGAGAGTTGTGACTTAAGGCATGGCAATGTGAGTTGTTGCCCATGAATTAAGTTTGAACCAATGAGGTCTTAACCTCTAAGCAAACAGGCTGTAGGGCGTGCCAGCATCTCCCATTGCTGGGTGTACCTATCAGTCTGCTTTTCTTTTGCTCTTGCAAATTCCCCATTCCCCTACACCCCTATGTGTACTGATTTCTGCACTTTATTTCCCCTTTCAGCACTCTATTTCTGCACTTGCACTGTCTCTTAGTCTCTAAGTTCTGCCCCCCTCTTGTGAGCCTTGCCTTGGGACCTTGAGTTCCCTCTGAACTTGGACACCTGAGGGCTGGCCTTTCCAAACTGCACTATGTCTTAATCCGGTAATACATTTGGGTACAAGCACTACGCGGAATTCATATGAGACTCTTAGGGAATATTGACATATCCAAATGGGAGAAAGGCTTTAGAACATGATCTTTTGGAGTTGGTTTACTTCATATTTCAGATAGGAAGTCTGAATCAGGCCCTCCTTGGTTGTACTTTTTAATTTCTGATGCATTTTCTTTACTTTACTTTATTTTTCTGGGCTGTAATAACTTTGTAAAGAAAACTCGTGGGGATGGCTAGTGAAAAAGGGAGGGGTAACCATGTATGCAAAAAGGGGTAGATAACCTGCCTATTGGAGTTTCTGAATTTCTACATTTCCATGTAGATAACCATGTCTATAAGAATCTCTGATTTCTACACTTCCATATAGATACCATGTCTATTGGTATCCTGTATTCTCATATATAGAATTTTCTGAATTTCTGCACTCTCATATAGATATCATGTCTATAATTACTCGAAATCTGAATTTTGCATATGCATATATAGAAAATATGCCTATAGGTCTTTCTGAATCTTGCATATCCACTTTTCATTAGGCAAACATGTTTATAGATATCATGTCCATAAAAATATAACACCTAGATATCATGTTTATAGGATTTATGCATTTCTCTATGTCTATAAAAGTGTTCTAAAGTCGACAAACGCATAGAAAGCATGCCTATAGGAGCTTTAATCAAATTTGAAACACCTCACTCGCTTATAAGTCTAAAGCAAGCAATAATAATGCATTACCAGTTGCAGAGCTTATGATCTTTTGCTAAAACTCGCCCTCCTTTAATAATTGACAACTTTTCTTAAATCAGTATGTAATCAACTCATATCCTTGTTTCTGAAATTAGTTGATAGCATGCCTATTGGGTCTTCGTCTAACACTTAGGCAAGCCATAAGGTGAAAGCTTATAAACTGAATCAGATTTTATGTGCTACAACCAGCAGGCAGGTTTGATTCGGGCTTCTTATCTTAACTATGTAATAAATCAGTCTGTCTCAACCTTTTAAGCTTTAATCAGACCCTAAATAGTACATGCAGGCCATGCTACATTATGTGCTTTCTTTGGTTTAAAGGAGTTCTTTTTGAGCCATTTTTTTTGTTTATATGCTTCCCCAAACTTGCTATATGTGTTTTGTTTGTCGCCTTAGTATTTTACCTTTTGAAACCACAAATAAGACCAATACCTCATACCTTTAGGATTAGTAGTCTCAAGTGCCTCCGGGACTGATAGGATTGGGGCGGGTAATAGCATGCAATAAGTAAACGAGACCATTCTGCGCTTTAATACCTTAACGGGGTGGGAAAGAGTAGATATAGATATGATGACCATGCGATAACATCACGTGTAGCCCCTCACTGAGGAGTGATTACCAGATATTGTATGGGGTGATCCTTATTATCAATAAACCTAGGACCCCCTCACCCCCCCTTTCCTTTATTTTCTTTGTTTCTTTTTAATTTTGGAAAACCATTTCTTTTAAGAAAATCAACTCTTTTAGTTTCTTCTTCTTAATTTTGTTTATTTGTAATCATTACGTGAAAATCCCCTCTTATTTGAAGCCTTCATTTGCCTATGTGTTATTTGCACTTAAATCACAACAAGTTTGGCCGAGAACCACACTAGTGGATCCCGAGGGGTGCCTAACACCTTCCCCTTGGGATAATTTCAAGCCCTTCTGGTTACTCAAAACAAACCCCTACTAGTGTCCTAATGCACTTTAATCATTAGGTGACGACTCTTCAAATCAAACCCAATTCCCAAAAGGAATGAGTTGTCCTCCCAAATGTCATAAACCCGATTTTGCAAGAAAAAGGGGGCACGACAGCGGTGATTAAGGTTCAGAGACTCTACAAGTTGAGCTTGACTGAGGAGCGCGGTCCGCGTCCAAATTATGCAGTCGTGGATGATGTTAACAAGGAGGAGGTGACTTTTACGTTGTCCGCAAAACCAAGTCCAAGCCAAGTCCAAAATTTAAGAAACGCGGTCTGCTCTTGTTTTTGCGCGGCCGCGAAAGTCCATGCGCTGAGGTGCTTCGTTACGCCTCCGCGAAACTTTCGCAGGTGCATTTTTGTCCGTGAATTTCAGCCTAGTATAAATAGATCTTTTTCAAATTTTTAGGTTAAGTTTTGTTTAGGAAAGCACGTGAATGGTTGGTTTTTACCGTTTTGAGTAATTTTAGAGAAGAGTTACCTTTAAAATTTAGATTTTCATCTTGTAGTTGAATCTTATGGCTTATATTTCATGTTTATCTTTAATTTTTGCTGTTATTATGAGTAGCTAAACCCATAGCTAGGGTTGTGACCAAACCCTAGTGTGGGTATTTAATGGGTCTTGAATTTTAGGGCTTAATTGTTTATGGGTTTGCGATATTTAGCCTGATTCATGGTTTAATTGTAGAATTGGTGGTTGTAAACACTGATTCGTGCATTTATGACTTATACTCTTCTTGAGAAAGAGGGACTAAATCTAGGAAAATTAGGTTAACAAGGAATTGGGGCGCATTCAAGAGCTCTATAGCCCTAATTAAAGGGTTAAACCTAGAGATAGTAATACCCGAATTGGGTCAATATCATTTGTTATGCATGAACACACATTTGGACTTGAGAAAGCCAAATTGGGCAGAGTCACTCAAACTATCGAGAGGTATAGAGTGGGCACTTATGTGTGATGGTTATATCACGACCCCAATCAAAACAAGCTTTCCCTGAATTCTCGACACCCGCTAGATATCCACCTAGGCGGAAGTCACTACCCTAGTTCCTTTTAATCCTTGAAAACAACCAACAAAAATATTGTACTTAGCTTTAACTATTGCATGCTATAGAAGTAGAATTAGAAGAAGAGAACAAAACCAACCATTTGTGAAAGTGCAATAAATGGAAAACCCCACATCTCTACTCAGATATAAACCTAACTCCAAACTAATTAACTCCATGTGGATTCGATCCCGACCTTTGTTGGGTAAAACTGCATCGACCATCCTTGCTGCTCTATAGTAGTGCAGGTTTGGAACAGATCAATTTTTGGCATCGTTGCCGGGGAGTTAAACGGTGTTAGCTATATCTCTAAGTATTTGTGTGTTTTATTTTTCTTTCCTTCTAATTTTCTAATTTGTTTGTGAAATTGCTCTTAGGTACAATATGGCTCTTAACAATTATGCTCCCGGAAATTTACCTTTGGGGGAGGAGGTAGACGATGATAATGTGGATGAGATTCAACCTGAACTACAAGCACAAAGGAGAGGCCGCCCTCCTCATGATAATATTCCAAACCATCCCCCACCTCTAGCAAGGGCAGCACACCGGGTGTTGCCCAACAAAGGATACACCAGTGCAATAGTCTTGCCCCGTATTAGGGCGAGAAACTTCCAAATAACAAACGTGATGCTAACACTCTTGGAACAACGGGGTTTCTTCACCGAAACTCCACATTAAAATGCCTACAAGCATCTTAAGGGTTTTGTTGATACATGTTGGGTAAGTAAGCAAACAAATGTTTATAAGAACGCGTTGAGACTAAGGCTTTTCCCATTCTCTCTGAGGGGGAAGGCTTTGGACTGGCTTGAAAGGTTTCCCAACCATTCCATCACCACTTGGGATGAGTTGGCCGAGAAATTCATAGCAAAGTTCTTCTCGTCGGGTCATATGGAAACGCTGAGAGATGAGATCTTTGCCTTCAAACAGGTGCCAAATGAACCACTTCATGAGATCTGGGAAAGGTATCAGACGATGGTGAAAGAATGCCAGAACAATGACATGACCAAAGCCATGATCCAACAAACATTCTACCATGGCATCAACACTACCAACCAGTGTGTAGTTAAACAACGCGTCGGGGGAAACTTTATGAACAATCCTTATGCTGAGGCGTGTGATATACTTGATGAGATGGCTGATACTTCCTCGGCGTGGCAAAGTCGAGCCAATGTGCCACAAGGTGATCCCAATGTCTTTCACCTACACAAAGAGCTCCATGACCACGACCAAGCAATAGGTGAGTTAACTACAACCATGAACCGGTTGGGCAAAACTCAATTGCAACAAGTATAAGGTCCAAAACAAGTGAATGTCATGGAAGGGTTAAATATGATGGTCAACAAGAGGAGGCGAAGAGGTCAACAAAGTCAAGGAAATCCAAATCAATATGAGCAAGGTTGTAGTGGTTACAACCAAGATGAAGGGTATGATGATCAAAGTGAAGAGGTTCAGTATGTGAACAACTACCAAGAACAACGGGGCAATGCTCCGAATCAATAATAATAGTGGAGATTCCAAGGAAATTGGGGAAATCAAAATCAACAAGGAAATTAGAACAATGCAAACAACAAAAACCAAAGCAACTGGGGGAACAACAACTAAAATTGGGGCAACCAAAGTAACCAAGGCATCTGGGGTGGAAATAACAATAGCAATTAGGGTGGCAACAATAACCAAGGGGGTTGTAATAACGATAATCAAGGTAATCAGGGGCCGGGCTTTCAAAGGCATCCGGTGTTTCAACAACCAAACAACTTGTCTCCATTTCCGTCCCAAGGTCCTAGCTCATCTAACAATGAGATGGGATGAATTGAGTCAATGTTTGAACAAATGATAAAGAAAAACACCGACTCTGATGCCCAATTGGTGTCCCATAATACTTCTATCCGCAACTTGGAGGTCCTACTTGGCCAGATTTTGCAAGCTTTGAACACTCGCCCTAAGGGGGGCACTACCTAGTGACACGGTAGTAAACCCGAAGGGTGGGAACAATATGGGCCGCACTATGGCGATGACTACAAGGAGTGGTAGAGGTGGTGTTGATCATACCCTTAATGCAAGAAAGGTTGTGAGTGATGATGTGTTGGTGCAAGAGAATGATGATCAAAGTAATGACGTGCAAGTGAGTGATGATATTGTGAATGAAGAAGTGAGAATTGACATAGATGAAAACATGGAGGAAACACAAAATGATGTGAACCCGTCTTGGGAACATGTGATAGACATAGCATAAATGATAGTGACCAAGACAAGGCTCATTTGCCAAGGCCTCCTCTACCATACCCTCAAAGGCTTGCAAAATAGAACCATGAGAACCAGTTCAAGAAATTTATTGATATGATGAAGAGTTTGTCGATAAATGTACCTTTGGTGGAAGCTTTAGAACAAATGCCAGGATATGCCAAGTTTATGAAAGACTTGGTAACAAAGAAGAGATCCATGAATTGTGAAACAATCAAGAGGACGCACCAAGTGAGTGCCATTGTACATTCCATAGCCCCAAAGTTAGAAGACCTTGGTGCTTTTACAATCCCCTACACTATTGGTAGTGCCGATTTCGCCAAAGCTTTGTGCGATTTATGGGCAAGCATTAACTTGATGTCATATTCTATGTTTAAGACATTAGGGATTGGGCAACCAAGGCCCACATCCATGAGGTTACAGATGGCAAATAGGACAATGAAGAGGTCATTGGGTACTATAGATAATGTGTTTGTGCGGGTCGACAAGTTTATACTTTCCGCGAATTTTGTGATTCTGGACTGTGAGGTTGACTATGAGGTGACGATCATACTAGGGAGACCTTTCCTAGATACAAAGAAGGCTTTGGTTGATGTGGAAGCAGGGGAGCTCACCTTCTAGGTAGGTGATGAAAAAGTTGTGTTCCATGTCTGCAAATCAATGAGGCAACCCCAATAGCAACGAAGTATGTTCCTTTGTGGATCTTGTGACCGAGGTGATTATTGAAGACACCAGTGCCATGATAAATGTGGAGGACCCTTTAGAAGTTATATTGTTGAGCCATGATTTGACTTAGGATGAAAGCTTGGTAGAATATGTCAATGCTTTGCAAGGAATGGTTTCTTATACATATGAGCCCCAGAAACTTTCCTTGGACCTTGACAACAGAAAGACTCTACCATCAAAGCCCCCAATCGAGAAACCTCTCGTATTGGAGTTGATGCCTTTACCTTCATACCTCAGGTATGAATTCTTGGGCTCTTGTTCAACTTTACCTATTATTCTTTCTTCGTTCTTAACTAACGTGCAGGTAGATACTACCCTTGCGGTGCTCCAAAGAAGGAAAAAGGAAATTGGATAGACTCTAGCTGATATTCGGGGGATGAAAAAGCCTATCATAAATTTCGGGAATGGTGGCCGCAGAGGTCGCTCACCCTTGAGAGGCAATTCATAGAAAGGGATCTTCTACCCTAAAATTCCAATGTGAAGAGGCAATTTGATGAAATAGTGGGGTGGAAATTCTTTTCGAGCAAACTGCCGGAGGCCAATGAATATTTAGTCAAAGAATTCTACGCCAATGTGGCCCACATCAAAAAAGGCACCTATGTGACTAAGGTGTGGAATCGGAAGATCAGATTTGATGGCAAGACGCTTAATGCATATGTCGGGTTTGATGATGTAGATGAATCCTTGTACTTGGAGAAAGTGGCGTTAGATGAAGCAGCCCGTCCATGGCTTGCAGAGGTGATAGCCATTCTCGGGACTACACTGGCTTGGCATACACCTGGGGTCCATATAGCTAGAAATATTCTGAGCTTTGAAGCGAAAGGGTGGTATACATTTGTCTATAGCCGACTAGACCCAGCCCAACATGACAGTGATATCCAGTCTCCCAGGCGATCATTGTGGCTTCTATTATGGCAGGGTTCCTGATAAATGTGGGAAATCTCATGTCAAGAATCATCACCAAAGCTGTCGGGAAGGATGAAGGATCATACCCCTACCCCAACTTCCTCACCATGTATTTGGAGGATCTAGAGGTAGAAGGGAGGAGTTTTGACACAAAGATGAAGCTAAAAAGACCCTTCTCTTGGTACATCCTTCAGGGAGTAGATAACCCCAAGTCCAAAGGCAAAGCCACTACCTCTGCTGGCCAATCTGAAGAGCCAATATTGGTGGCCACTAGTTCCGAGCCTTCCACAACTAAAGGTTCTTCTGCTGCTATGCCACCTCCATTATCTGACCCTTCTGTCACAGCACCATTGTCTATGCCGTCCACCTCAGCTTACCCTGTAACTACACTGCGGGTTAATCAGACTTTATGCAGTATCAACAATTGGATGCAGGTAGCTACATCAAAGCTTTTTGCCTTATCCAGTGCAGTCACAGCTCATGCATCTCTAGCACAGCTTCAGGTACCTCCATCACTGGAGGATTCATTGAAGAAGCTTCTGGACAACTAGAAGAAGCTCCTAGGCAACCAAGAGACTATCCTGAAGGCTTTAGATGCACAGGGAAAAGCAATCAATGACCTGGGCAAACAAATGAAGAAGATAAAGAAGATTGGGGCCTCAAAGGAGTCAGTAAAGTTGTTGAGGAAGGAGGTAGAGAAGATTACATCAGCTGTAGACATCCTACTGGACTTACTCTTGGAGGAGCAAGTTCCAGTAGCTCAGGAGGCACATGCACTATAGCAGGAGGCTGATAGAGAGCCTATGAGAGGATTTGTGGTACCCCTATTTGATGTCTTGGAGATATAAATAAGGATCCGGAGGGAGTTGACCCCAGTGATGTGCAGGACCCGATGCAGACCACATAGGGAGTTTTCTCTACTCTCTATCCCTTCTTGATCTTATTTTTGCTTTTAGCATTGAGGACAATGCTAGCTTTTATTTGGGCGGTGGTCCTATTTTGATTTGATAACTAGCATGTAATAATTATGATACTATTTTTCTTTGTTTTTACTTGTCGTTATTTTTCACTTTTGGTATGTATATAACTTTACCATTCCATGTATATATTCATTCCCAATTTGAGTATATTCGTTTCTTTTCACCATTGTACATATTCATTTTACTTTTTGTAGTTTACTTTATAACTTCTTATGTTATTTTCACTTAATAACTTAGCTTTTTTACTTTCATTAGTAGCTTCTTTTTGAGTTCTTAGCTTCGTGATCAATAAGCCTTTGGTTTTCTTAATATCACAGCTCTTTCCAAAGGTGGAGGGTGGCTCTTCCCGATGCATGACAACCTTCTTAAGGGTTTGAGTCTGTTTTCTTTAGGTTTTTGTGTAAATAGTAGTAATGAATAAAAGTATCTCAGTCAAGCTTCACTTGGGCTTAACACAGTTACCTTTGACCTTATGGTTAGAAACATGTTGATTTGTAAAGAATGGTGCTAGTTGTGACCTTTAGACTCTTGTGTTGACTAAACAATCATCGAGTGGCTTCTCGGAGTCATTTGTGTTGCTCAAACTTAGTTAGGGTTGTTTTGGGCCCTCGACTCTGTTCTCTTTAGCAATCCAACAGCTTGTGAGGTGAGGTATTGATTTGTAAGTCCAAGTCCTGTGCCAATAAGTCTAGAACTTGCCCTAAATATTTATTTAGGCGAAATTCTAAGTTTAGCTCGACATGAAAAATGATTATAGGCTCTCCTTGATCCAATTTGAAACTTGAAAGCATCCATATCCCACCAAATATGATATCCCTAGCCAACCTCGAAGAGTTAAATCCCTTGTTCTTTCAATAACTATGATACAAGCCTCTATCCGTTTTAAAATGACCCTCTCTTGGCACCCGATCTTTCCTTAGCACAATTGGCAAAAGTATAAGTTTGGGGGGAGAGACGAGGAATGTGAAAGTGATAAAAAGTACAAAATAAAGAAAAGGGAAGGCATAAAGAAAACAAAGAAAAGCAAAAAAAGTCAAAAAGAAAGTGAATAATATAGAAAAATGAAGGGATTCAATAAAAGCAATGATGAAAGGCTTAGAATGATTAGAGAGGAGAAAAATGATTGCCATGAACAAGAAAAAGTGACAGTGTCTCTCTCTAGTCCCATAAGGAAGAAGAAAATGACTCAAAGAGTCAAGAAAATGTGAGCCGAAATGAGAAAATGAAGTGCTTAAGGAAAGATGAAACCTTCATAGACCGATATATCCTACCTTGAACCAAAAACCTTCATTACATTCCCACAAAAGCCCTATATGATTTCGAGTTGAGTGAGCTTACATTAGTGGTGATTTACATAAGGTGCAAGCTGATGGTACTTAGAGCCGGACTTGTCACCTTCCTTTGGGAGAGATAAGCGTACTTTTCCACAATTCTTGTTTTGAGTGCTACAATCTAAAGTGAGATTTGCTTATGGAGAGTAGAGGAGAAAGAGTTTGGGTTCCACATTGACCTACGTAGTAGAGCGAGCATCCTTGATGAGTTAAGTCAACTCTTGATGCTCTTGTGTCACACTAGAACTATGATACTAAAAAGGTCGTGTGTTATTGATAATGCATTTGTGTTGAGGGTAATTGTTATTCCCAATTGATACTTGATGAAGTCACCTTAGGACAACTGAAAGTTTCCTTTCTTTTTTCTTGTGGAGGTAAAAATTACTTTGTTTGCTTTAGGACAAGCAAAAACATAAGTTTGGGGGAGTTGATAACTATAGATTTTAGCCTATATGCTCTCTTTTGCTTAGATTTTGGATAAAAAATGTGTAAAAGTATTCCCGAAAACTGACTTAATGTGCTTGTCTATAGGGGTTGGTCAAAATGAGGCAAAGAATCCATAATCAACTCATGAAGGAGTTAAACTTGCACAAGTCCAAGGCTGGGATTGGAGCGCTGACCGCAATGGAAAATAGCGGCCGCATAAGGTCCACCGCTGAGGTGGCCACAAATATGCAGCCTACAAAAATTAGGTTCAGAGAAGCTATTTTGAGCACAAGTTCTACTGGTGACCGTAATGAAGAAGCGCGACCGTGGAATATATGACACAACCGCGGTGGTATTTTTGCTGAGAGTGGTGATTAAAGTTTAGAGACCCTGCAAGTCAAGCTTAATAGAAGAACATGGTCCACATCCTAATTACGTGGCTGCGGTTGAAGCTAACGTGGAGGCGGTGCCTTTTACACTGTCTGCAAAACCAAGCCCAGAATTGAAAAAATACGAACCGCGCTCATTATTGTGCGGCCGCGGGAGCTCAAGCGCGGACGCGGTAGGAATTACGCCTCCGTGAAACTTCTGTAGGGGCATTTTTGTCCGAGAATTTCAACCTAGTATAAATATATCTTTTTCATATTTTTAGGTTAAGTTTTGTTTAGGAGAGCACGTGAACGACCGATTTTTACCTTTTTGAGTAATTTTAGAGTATAGTTACCTTCAAACTTTAGATTTTCATCTTGTAGTTGAATCTTATGGCTTATATTTCATCTTTATCTTTGATTTCTTCTATTATTATGAGTAGCTAAACTACTATCTAGGGTTGTGACCAAACCCTAGTGTGGGTATTTAATGGGTCTTGAATTTTAGGGCTTAATTATTTATGGGTTAGTTTTTTTAGCCTGATTCATGCTTTAATTGTAGAATTGGTGGTTGCAAACACTGATTCGTGCCTTTGTGACTTAGACTCTTCTTGATAAAGAGGGACTAAGTATAGGAAAATTAGGCCAACAAGGAATTGGGGTACATTCAAGAGATTGATAGCCCCAATTAAAGGGTTAAACCTAAAGATAGTAATACCCGACTTGAGTCAATGTCATTTGTTATGCATGAACACCCATTTGGACTTAAAAAGGTCAATTTGGGCAAAGTCACTCAAACTACTGAGAGGTATAGAGTGAGCACTTATTTGCTATGGTTATATCACAACCCCAATCATAACAAGCTTGCCCTGAATTTTCGACACCCATTAGATATCCACCTAGGTGGAAATCACTACCCTATCCCCTTTTAATCCTTGAAAACAACCAACAAAAATATTGTACTTAGCTTTAACTATTGCATTCTATATAAGTAGAATTAGAAGTAGATAACAAAACCAACCATTTGTGAAAGTGCAATTAAGGGAAAACCCCGCATATCTACTTGGAAATAAACCAAAGTCCAAACTAATTAACTCCATGTGGATTCGATCCCGACCTTTGTTGGGTAAAACTGCATCGACTATCCTTGCTACTCTATAGTAGTGCAGGTTTGGAACCGATCAAGTGGACTTTTTTATATCGGGTTGGGATTCTGATTCCAGAAGTTGGAGTACGTCTGTAATGTCAAATGCGACTTGTCTGCAAAATTTGAGGTCAATCGGTTGATTTGATAGTTTTCGGCATTGGATGTGGAAGTTAGAAGTTCAATAGTTCATTATGCTTAAATCGATGCACAATTTGTAGTTTTGATGTCGTTTGATGTGGTTTGAGGCTTCGACTAAGTTTGTATTGTATTTTGGGACGTGTTGGTATATTTGGTTAAGGTCTCGAGGGCCTTGGGTGGATTTTGGATGATCAACGGATCGGTTTGGACTTGGAAGAAGTGATAATGCAGCTGATATCTGGTGCAATCACACCTATGTGGAAAGGGTCGCAGGTGCGAGCCCACAGGTGTGGCGATGTGGTCGCAAAAGCGACTTTTAGACTGAGCTAGGATGGCTGCAGATGCGAGCTAGGCAGCAGGAGTCGCAGAAGCGGAAGGACTCCACATGTACGAGACTGTAGGGGCGCTGATGTTTGGTTTAATGTATGCATATTTTGATATATATTACCTCACATTTTGCTCATGTCTCATAGATTTCGGATGTATAATGTGATGCTTTGTGCTCATTTGTGGTATTTCTATGTGTAGGAATCATTGAGATGCAATTTGGGACAAAATGGTGCGAATTGGAGCAAAATTGGGAAGAAAATGCCAAAAGTGAAATTTGAGGGCCACAGCCAGCGTGAGGCGCTACATGTGCGAGACTTCAGGGGCGTTGTATCTTATGGCTTTGTGAATACTTGCATTGTTTAAGAGTCAGAATGGGACCGTCCTTGGTGAATCATGTGCCATGTGTGGTGACGTATTTGTGTAGTCCATGTATTGTACTTGTGTCTAGAACTTGCCCGATATGTGAGTTGAAGCAAAATTTTAGGTGATGCTCGGTTTGAAAAATAATTTTAGGCTTCCTTTGATCTTTTTGAGCTTATTGCTTACCACAAATATAATTTATCCTTAGTTAACCCTTTTGAGCTTACAGACTTTAATTTGGCACCCACATTACAAGCCTATGCCCTTTTTGGTTCTTAATTGACATTATTTTGATCCTTTTACCTCTTAAAGCACTTTAATTGTAAAATGAGCACTAAAAGAAGTAATAAGAGACTAAGTGTGGGTGACTTTTGAGTGGAACCAATGAAAGAAAGAAGGGTGAACTTATTTTGTAAAATAATACACCACTAGCGGAAATTGAAAAAGAAGAGAAAAATTTGGGGGAAAAAAGAAAGAAAGAAAAATATAGATGAATAAATTGTTGTCTTGTTCTTGCTAGTGGGTATGAACTAAAGTAGTGCATAAAGAAGAAGGGAACGTTTTTTAAGGTTATTCTTTTGTGAAATTGAAGTGGTGTTGAAGAATTTGCGCTCAAGTTATTTGGTGATGTGTTAAAGTGCTTAGAAGGGTGAACCATTATTCCTATATATCCTACCCATACCTTAGCCCACATTACAACCATGAAAAAGTCCTAATTGATTTTAGATCAAGCGAGCTTACATTAGTAGAGATTTACATTATGGGTAAGCCTATGGTATCAATTGCATGCATGTGACTTCTTTGTGAGAGTGAGCGATTTTCTTTGGTATATGTGAGCATGAGATTCGAATGTGTGGATTGATTTTACTCTCTTTGCTTGTGTTGTGAGGGCACATGATTATACGAGGGATAGGTAACATTATTAGCTTTCTCTATGACATTGAGTGTTCAAGTCACGAGTACATTGTGACATTGAGTCGGTTTGTGAGGCTAGGATTGTTATGAGCATATTGTCTTTGTTTGAATATTTTTGAAGAACGGAATAAGCAAAGGGAAGATTATGTGATTGCATATGCTAAAATTTAATTGTTTCTATCAACCATGGTCATTGGTATAGAGTGCTCAAAGATAGAGTTATTTGTTGGTTGACTCGAGGACGAGCAACGTTTAAGTGTGGGGTGTTGATATTTGGCTTAATGTATGCATATTTTGATATATGTTGCCTCATATTGTGCTCATGTCTCATAGATTTCGGATGTATAATATGATGATTTGTGATCATTTGTAGTATTTCTATGTGTAGGAATCATTCGGATGCAAATTGGGACGAAATGGTGCGAATTGGAGCGAAATTGGGAAGAAAATGCAAAAAGTGAAATTTGAGGGCCACAGCCAGCGCAGGGCGCTGGGTGTGGCGTAATTACAGAATGTATAAAATTTAAGCGCCAGGGTGAGTGCCCCACGCTTCCATGGACGCTCAAGATGGGAAAGTAGCCGTTTTCGACTAGGACTCGGTTATGTCGACCCCTAGACGCCCCAAACTCATATAAAAGCCAACCTAAACCTATTTTGATAGGGGAGGATGTTTTTTAGAGAAAACACAAGCACAGAGCCGCCATGGAGGCCGGGTTTCATCTTTTCTTCCACCAAACTTTGTAATATTTTGTTTTTCTTTATAGAATTTATTGTTTAGTTACCATGTCTATGTGGAGCTAAACTTCACGTTCTAGGGTTGTGGTTCTCTCATGACTATTGTTATTCGGATACTGATTTTGATTTCTTAGTTTATCATATTGGTTTATTTATTTAATCTTGCACTTAATTATTTGATTGCTTGATCACCAATTAAATACTATATACGAATCAAGAGTTGAACTCGAAAGTGAGAATTCTAGATTGCTTATAGGATTGAGTAGAGCAAGTCCTTGAACCTGGGTATCGGGGAACAGATTTGCGATTAGGATAGACATTTACCTAATTGTCTTGCTTGGTTGATTTACAGGAATTATAAATGCGTTCTTGTTAGCTCTAATTCCATAGACATATAGACGTTAGATTAGCTTGAATAGGCGAGTAAGAACTCGACAGATTCTTATGAGCAATATTAACCCTGTCAACCAATAAACTAGATAAATTAGTTAGTCAATTCAATTGAAGAATACAGTAGGAATGTTAGATAGTCCATAACCCTAGATCGTTTTCATCACATTGATAATATAAAAATCTATTCTTCCTCTGTTTAAAGTTCATTAGTTATTTTCTTTTTAGTGAATTACTTTAGCATCACTACATTTGGGTTTAATCCTTGTTTAGATAATTAGGATAGTCTAATTTAGTAATAGTTAATCACAAGTCCTTGTGGGTTCGACATCCGACTTTCAGTCACTTTATTACTTGACGACTGTGTATACTTGCATGTGCGTTTGGCCGCAACAGGCGCATTTGGCATCGCAGGTGCGGAGCTGTGCTGGGCAAAGGGTATGAGCAGGTGTGAGGTTTTGGTTGCACCTATGATACTGCAAATGTGGTGAAGCCGCCACAGGTGCGGTAGTCGGGCTGGGCAATGTTCTTTTAAAATGAAGGGTTTGGCTCAATTCCACTTTGTTTCGTCCATGGGAGCCGATTTTGGAGCAATTTTGGAGTTCCACCTTCATCAACTATTGTGGGGTAAGTGATTTCTTCAATTATGAGTTAAATACATGGTTTTTATATGGACTCAAGCATAGAAATTGGTAGAAATTGTGAGATTTTGAAGGAAACCTAGAAATTGGTATTTTTGGGTTTTGACCACGAATTTGCGCATGGAATTGGGAATAATTTATATATTTGAGTTAGTAATATTATGAGTAATATTTATCTTCGAATATTTTCGGAATCCGGGCACGTGAGTCCGAGGGTTGGCTTTATCGATTTTTCGAGCGGAGTTGAAAATTGTTATAATTTGATTTGTAATGATTATTAGAGCATATATTTATGGATTTTCACATTGATTGACTAGTTTTGGAGAGACAGACATCTATTTGAGGTGTTAGAGCGGTATTGGAGCCAGTTATAGGACTTCGGAGTGAGGCAAGTCTCTTGTCTAACTCTGTGAGGGAGAAGCTACCGCTAGGTAAGTCTCCTATCTGACTCTGTATAGGTGATGCATTCGTTATGTGCTACTTGTTTTGGGGCTACGTACGCACGAGGTGATGAGAGTTCGTACGTAGCTAGATTCATGTTATGTCCGGGTAGACTTAGTTTCCCACTATGCTATAGTTGTACTATTTGAGTTGTCCCTCACCTATTAAATTCCTTTATCTTATGTTAAAACTTGAGACTAGACTTGTGTAGAGTGATAGACTTGCTATTATAGGAATTTGACGAGTTTCATGATTAGCCGCGGAATAATTGTGTTCTTCTTATGGATTTCCCCCGCGCTATGCGTTTTCATCGAAAGTTTTTTCTCAAAAAATTATAACTCACACGTTTATTCGTGAGTTGGGTCAAGGACCCGTTACAGCTTCTTATTCTAATGGGATCGGGTCGTTTGCCTCGGCATGATCTTGTACCACACTCTCATGAGAGCGGGTCATTCGCCTCGGCAGTATAGTAGATGCATCTATGGTTCGTGCCGTTCGATCCTCGGCAGTGCACAGATTATGATAGGATCGGGTCGTACGCTTCGATATTTTTATAAAATACTTTCATGGAATCGTGTATAATATTTGACAAGAAGTCTGTATCTATGAGTCTTCCTGATTTGAGTCTATTATAGAGGGGAGGATTATATCACTTATTTACACTTGTTTATTTCGTTTGTTTACTCTGCCCCATATCTATTTACTTCTTATTATATTTGTCTTATTGGACCATTAGTAAGTACCGATGTCGACTTGTCACTACTTCTCTAGGGTTAGGCTAGATACTTGTGCGCATTGATTTACGTACTCATGCTACACTTGCTGCACATTTTTTTGTGCAGGTACATATAGGTCTGGTGGTCTTTTGGGCGCATGGGTGCGGATGTTGCGGGGACTTACCATGAGCTGCATTTCATGTTGCAGTCTGCAGCCTGTAGAGTCTCCATCAGAGTTATTTATATTCTCCTATCTAGTTTGTATTCCAGACAGATGTTGTATTTTATTATATTTCCTAGTTATTCTCATGCACTTGTGACAACAGGTTTTTGGGGTTCCTACGGGTTGTTCATTATTAAAATTTGTGAAAATATTATCATTTACGCTGTAACTTCTATTTCTTACTATTTAATTAATGAAAAATTATGATTTCAAATATTAAAATAAGTAATTAAGTTAATCATTCACTGTTGGCTTGTCTGACGGCGATGTTAGGCACTATCACGACCTTTAGTGAACTTTGGATCGTGACAGTTTCATTAGTCATACACAAATTAATCTTCAAGATAATTTATCAAATACACAGCTTCATCATAGTTAGTTATTCTTAAATCACTTAACCATAATAAATTAATATAGCTTGAATTGGTTTAAATATTAGATTCCGAATAGAACAGAAGAAAATTCATTTTACAGCAATAGAAACGTTAAATTAATGATCCATCAAAATAAGACCCAATACAATGTGTATCAGGTGATATCTGTTGTTAAGGAGAATGGATTTCAGAGTGTAATATTGTTAAGGAGAATGGTCCCTCCAATAAATACATTGATTAAAGTAATATTGTGTTTATCTAACTTGGGGACCTAATTTCTCAATACTTTGCTATAAATTAAAAGTTTACATAATGCGTCAATGTTTGGTTTTTTCCTTTCACATTGTTAATATGAAATTCCAAAAGTTCGTCCCCTATTTTGTATTCTCAGTTTGAGCAAGCTCAGCTCCACTACAAAAAAGTGAGGATACAACGATATTTATTTAGTGACATTTTAAATAAATATCGAGAAAATATGAAATTTATATCATTTATGAACAAATATCATAAAAACTACGATATTTGATACAAAATGTCAGGAAAAAAACGACATTTGATACTAAGTGTCATCAAAATATGACATTTGATACAAAATGTCATAATAAAAACGACATTAATGAAGAAATATCGTCAAAATTACGACATTTGATATAAAATGTCATAAAAATAATGACATTTGATACTAAATATTGTAAAAATAAATGACAATTGATGCAAAATATCGTAAAAACAACAACATTTATGAAGAAATGTCGTAAAAACTACAACATTTGATACTAAATATTGCAAAAAATAACTTTTGATATAAGATGTCAATAAAATAACGGCATTTGATACAAATGTAAAAAATAAATAATGATATTTGATATGCAATATAATAAAAACACGATGTTTGGATAAAATATCATAAAAGTTATGACATTTGATACAAATATAAAAAAATGAGTTTTACTTTAAATCATATATATCATCCGATAATTACGAACATGTACATCTAATGTTGAATTTTTTGTATTTTTAATTGTGAAATTATTCTTTGTTTATAGTCAAAACAACATTGTTTATATTGTTATATTTTAAAAATATTGTGATAGTTATCCTCCGAATAGATGAGTTATGCGATTGTCGATTAATGTCTTAAAAGTCTTTTTGGGACTCGTCCATGACTCATTTCTGGGCGAGATACTTGTTGCGGCGACTCATGTGCGAGGCTTAGTTTTGTGAGGCTTACACCTCAAATGTCTAATTGTGCATCCTGAACACGCCTATCCTCAGCGTTCGGGAGTTACTACGTAAATCATATGTCAAATTTTCTAATTAGTAATATTGACCCTCAAAATAATTTAACAAATGAATGATAAAAGTTCTATTCATATGTTTAAATATGAAGATTAAGATTAACTAAAATATTGAGTCATAGTATTGCAGTTTTACTATTTGAGTGAGAACATCGTGAAGGTAAATATCATTTGAATATTTTTTTTTGAAAATGAATAGCCGAAATTTATATCTTTACTTTCTAATGCTCTTTATTTCTTAGCTTTATGTCTCCCAAAATTATAAGACTTTTACTCTTTTACTACAATTATACTTATTTATGAAGAGAGTTATTTTTTAAATTACAATATTTATAAAGTTTATTGATTATTTAATTTTTGAGATGTAACTAAATATGTAGTTGGTTAATATTTTTAAAAAATATTCAATATTTTAATTATTTGAAAGTTCAGACATTATAGTTGATTTCTATCTCATAATAAATTTAAAACCATTGTGTTATGTATACTTATAAAACAATTCCAAAATGTTTGGTTTTTTCCTTTCACATTGTTAATATGAAATTCCAAAAGTTCGTCCCCTATTTTGTATTCTCAGTTTGAGCAAGCTCAGCTCCACTACAAAAAAGTGAGGATACAACGATATTTATTTAGTGACATTTTAAATAAATATCGAGAAAATATGAAATTTATATCATTTATGAACAAATATCATAAAAACTACGATATTTGATTCAAAATGTCAGGAAAAAAACGACATTTGATACTAAGTGTCATCAAAATATGACATTTGATACAAAATGTCATAATAAAAACGACATTAATGAAGAAATATCGTCAAAATTACGACATTTGATATAAAATGTCATAAAAATAATGACATTTGATACTAAATATTGTAAAAATAAATGACAATTGATGCAAAATATCGTAAAAACAACAACATTTATGAAGAAATGTCGTAAAAACTACAACATTTGATACTAAATATTGCAAAAAATAACTTTTGATATAAGATGTCAATAAAATAACGGCATTTGATACAAATGTAAAAAATAAATAATGATATTTGATATGCAATATAATAAAAACACGATGTTTGGATAAAATATCATAAAAGTTATGACATTTGATACAAATATAAAAAAATGAGTTTTACTTTAAATCATATATATCATCCGATAATTACGAACATGTACATCTAATGTTGAATTTTTTGTATTTTTAATTGTGAAATTATTCTTTGTTTATAGTCAAAACAACATTGTTTATATTGTTATATTTTAAAAATATTGTGATAGTTATCCTCCGAATAGATGAGTTATGCGATTGTCGATTAATGTCTTAAAAGTCTTTTTGGGACTCGTCCATGACTCATTTCTGGGCGAGATACTTGTTGCGGCGACTCATGTGCGAGGCTTAGTTTTGTGAGGCTTACACCTCAAATGTCTAATTGTGCATCCTGAACACGCCTATCCTCAGCGTTCGGGAGTTACTACGTAAATCATATGTCAAATTTTCTAATTAGTAATATTGACCCTCAAAATAATTTAACAAATGAATGATAAAAGTTCTATTCATATGTTTAAATATGAAGATTAAGATTAACTAAAATATTGAGTCATAGTATTGTAGTTTTACTATTTGAGTGAGAACATCGTGAAGGTAAATATCATTTGAATATTTTTTTTTGAAAATGAATAGCCGAAATTTATATCTTTACTTTCTAATGCTCTTTATTTCTTAGCTTTATGTCTCCCAAAATTATAAGACTTTTACTCTTTTACTACAATTATACTTATTTATGAAGAGAGTTATTTTTTAAATTACAATATTTATAAAGTTTATTGATTATTTAATTTTTGAGATGTAACTAAATATGTAGTTGGTTAATATTTTTAAAAAATATTCAATATTTTAATTATTTGAAAGTTCAGACATTATAGTTGATTTCTATCTCATAATAAATTTAAAACCATTGTGTTATGTATACTTATAAAACAATTCCAAATATTTTATTTTTCTATGAGTTTTTTAATCTTTTTTAATTTTATAAAATTTTTAATGTACTTACTATATTATTTTATTATGTTATTTTTATAATTTATTAAAAAAATTAAAGATCTCGTACTGAGTAAAACATTAATCCTTTTTTAAAAAAATGTTGTCGATTTAAAAAATTTGACTAAAATTTCAATGTTCCATATTATTGCTAGATGTTGAATTTAAAGATGAAAATACAAATTTAAACTATATGTAGGACCGATGTACCTACATTTGTAATGGGCCACAATTGTCAAATAAAGGCCCCGTGATACTCCTAGGGCTCCTTTGTTAGAAGCATCTCAAGACCCTAAGATGTTGGGATTTCTCAAATCGGCTCATTCCCCTATCAAATCCAATCCAATTTTAGTCAAATTAAAAGACTTTGGCGGTAAGATTTTCCCTTCCCTCCTCCAAATTCTAAAAAGTACATTTTTCTTTATTAGTTATAATTCTTCAAAAAACATAATCTTTTCCTTCTGTTGTGCTATCGCAGTTACTTTGAGAAGGAGAAGGTTTTGGCGTTGAGGCTTTTGAAGGGTTTTATCTCTTTTCGTCTAATTGCTTTCAATACTGCTAATCTTCACAAAACAATGCAAATTCGAATATTTGCAGGTACCCAATTTAGATAATAGTTTTCTTTATTTTTTAGGTTGTTCAGATGTTGTTGTTTTTTAAAAGAATTTGTGCATGTGGTATTCGAGTTTTTGTCGGTACCTAGTTTAGTTAATAATTTTCTTTCTTTTTCGTAGTTGTCTGGATTTTATTAAATAGAACACAAGAAATATAGATTTTAATAGGCAACTTTAACCTGCTAGGTTCTGAGACATAGTTGACTAATCGATGGATGAAAGAAAGTTTGTTTTTCTTCTTTTTGGGTAGATCTTTATTTATTTTGTCTTTTGACGTATTTCAAGTACGGGATTGTTGTGTTATGGAAGCGCTTGCTAGGTTTCTTGTTTTCTAGTTATTTATGCTATTTATTTTGCTTGTAGATTATGTTTCTAGTATTTGAACTTACTGTATAAAAAGAATGGTGCTATTTGAAAAGTATTAGATTAACATGATCTCATTTAGTAGTTCAATCTAAAATAATCTTAAATTAAGTTCAATCAAATATCAGTTTGATACTAGTTTTATGGAAATTGTATTTACTCAAGATGTTAATTTTCGCATTCTATAGTTTG
The DNA here is from genome assembly GCF_000715075.1 of Nicotiana tabacum. Taxonomy (NCBI): domain Eukaryota; kingdom Viridiplantae; phylum Streptophyta; class Magnoliopsida; order Solanales; family Solanaceae; genus Nicotiana; species Nicotiana tabacum. Next base: position 156,982,043 of record NC_134085.1, read on the forward strand.
ATTTTGCTTATTCATGATAAAATATTATATTTTTTGGCAATTGAATGAACAGTTTGCAAGATGCACTTCAGAAAAAAATTGAATCTAGATATGTCCACATCCGGATAATACTATATTGGAAAGTGAAGAAGATATTGAATGAATTAGAGAAGGTCTGCCGGGAATAGAAATCGGCTGATTAACTTTAAATATTAATGAAATATATGATGAAGAAAACGACATATCTTAGTTATTCTTCCTATGTTTGTCACTATTTTAGTAAATATTGTTATTAAAAATTGATCATTGAGTTGGAGCTTTTTTACTGTGCTTCTTAGTGTTTAAATCTTTGTCATTATTCTCACTTTTTCTCTTTTTTCCTCTAAATATTTTTGTTTTTGATTTGGTGTTTGGCAGGGAATTGTCTTTGTAGGACCCATAAAAGGAAAAAAGGAAATAAAGAAAAAATTAAAAAAGTTGTTGAAGTCAAATTAGGGTGCTTGAAACGTTTTCAATAAGGGCGGCTGAAATCTGGACTTTACAAATTGAGGAACCAATCAGATTAGTTGGGTTGGTGAAAATGTTCCTATAAATATTGTCACGACCCAATTCCCAAACCTGGTCGTGATGGCGCCTCTCATGAAGACAAGGCCAGTCATTCAACCCAATTCATCCTTTTAAGACAATTAATTAACACTATTATAGTATAAATATGGTTTAATAATATCCAATAGCAGAAAGTATAGATAAAATACGGAAAATCTAACCCAACTCAGCCCTAACCGGGGTGTCACAAGTCATGAGCTACTACAGAGTTTACTAAAAATTCTACAAAGTATGGAATTAGGAACAAAGTCTGAAGATATCATAAATGACAGAAGATAAGAGAGAAAATGGGTCTGCGAATGCCATGCAGCTACCTCGATAACTCCGATGAAAACTGAACAGCAAAAAAAACTCGCTCTATGCTTCAGGAATACCTGTACCTGCACACATGGTGCAGGGAATAATGTGAGTACTCCGACCCAGTGAGTAATGTAAATGCCTAATTTTTGCCTTGTATATATATATATATATATATGTGTGTGTGTGTGTGTGTGTGTGTGTGTGTGTGTATTTGTTCTTATTTGTGTATGTATAGGTTTTAAGAGTTGAGTAATTGTTTGGTAAATGGGGTAGGGATTGGGCTAGTGTATTTAATTAAAATTGTGCCAAAATTGGCCCAAAATTTGATCCCAAAGAGCCCAAATCCGGTCCAAAATGAGGCTGCCAAGAAGAGCTTAAAACGACGTAGTTTGGTCTTGAAACTACGTCGTTTTGGTTAAGTAACAAGATTCAATCTCATCCACCCATCTTGATTTAATTCAACGGTCCTAGTTTGATCTTCATCCTAGGTATTTAAAGCCCAAAATCCCCAAAAATTTTCTCCATTTCCCCTTATTTCCTCTCTCTTCTTTCCCTCTCCTTCTTCTCTCTTCTCTCTCTACGCCGCCCCATCTCCGCCCACCGCCGCCGGCCGGAAATTGCCGCCGCCGGCGGACCACCTCCAAACACCTCCAAATTCACACCATGTAATCTCCACAACTTCCTCTTTCTATATCTCCAAACCAAATCCTTCAAAAATCCCTCAAACTCCTTGAATCTTAGATCTTGGAAACTTTTCCGTCACTTTTTTGCCCAAATCCTTGAAACTCCAACCACTACCACCCCACAATACCTACATCAATGGATAGAGATCCTCAAGACCTAGCTATTGATGCCAATTTCACCCTGAAAATCCGGTGACCAAAATCCGGCCAAATTCCGGCAACCTTCCCGAACACCCTCTTTTGGCATACCACCATTTTTTCGGCCACTTGAATTATAAAATGGTAAAAATCCTATTCTTTTTCATGGCTGATTTTTTATTTTAGTTTTAATTTTTAGATTTTATTTTGGTCTATTATTAATTACTTTAGCATTAGTTTTTGATGTTTGAAATGTTCAATTTTCTGTTTTTGCAATTGTTGAAGTAGTAAAATAGTTTTGTATTAATAAAAGTGAGGTAGTGCAGAATACTTAAGAATATATGGTACTTGTTTGGTTGTTTATTTACTGTTTCAAGACTCTTTGAGTACAATACTCAAAAGTCAAATTGTTTGGTAAGACAATGTAGACTTTTGGACAGTGTTTGAATAAAAGTCTGTCTTTGAATAGTGGAGAACAGATTTTGTTTGAAATACTTGACAAGATTTGAACCAGAAAGTCTGGCCTTTTGAATTTAAGAGCATATTTTGTAGAAAATCTGTCAAAAAGATTGATTTTTAATTTTTTGAAATAGCTGGTTGTTTTGATATATAAGGGGGGCTCAATCACACTTCCAGGGAGAGGAAATAATTGCTTTGAACACACAAAAACATAAAAAAAAATCAGCAGTTGAACACATGAAAAGTGAGCTGAAATGGTGAGCTTTGGGAGTGAATCTTAGAGTGCAAACTTTTAGAAAAGTATAAGTCCTCTTTAGAGTTCGTTTTTGGGTTTCCTCTCTAAGTTTTTGGGTTGTTTTAACACGGATTTGCTGCTGGTTTTGCTGCTGTTTTGTTGCTGTTTTTATGTTGCTTTAGTTGTTGAACTACTGTTTATTTTTTTGCTATCCAGGTAATCCTTTAAGACTCGTAACGTACTTATTTTCAGCAATGGGAACAACTTGAACATACTGCACCATTTAAATGTGTTTGATATGATGAATAATTTGACAACAAAAGAGCTTGTATGTTATTGTTATGTATCAAACATGTGATAATGTGAATATAGTCCTTCATAATACTTGAATATTGAGTTGCAAGTTTTTTGAATGTGATATCTAAGTATTCCATGAATGACTTTAGATGTATAACACATAGCATGAGTTCGTTTTAGTTGCTGAAATTTCACTGCCAACATATGCTTCTAGGAATGTTATGATAAATTTTTTTTTAATCTGGCCATTTTTCCAGATTTGCAAAAGTGGCTATTTTTGTAAAGTGTGTGTTTATACAATTGTGACTATGTAGTTAATGGTCATAAATGCAAACTAAGTAAAGAACCAAGATTGTATCAACTTTGGGCCTTTTTGAACCAAAAAATAAAAGCTGACCCATTTACCTTTAAACAACAAAATTACCTCCTTTTCTTCTATATAGCATTGGGCCAATTAAAATCCATTTCTTGGCCTATTTTAATAATAAATTCTAGCAGCCCAAGAGCTCTTTACAAGCTGGCCCATTTTTTTTTTTAACAAGAAGTTGGCTCATTTCTTTTAAAATAGATTAAGTTGGTCCAACTTTTATTTGCTTAATTTTTCCCAACTATAAAGCTAGAAAAATAGTAATAATATCAGATTTTTCTACTATTTTTAATTAACTCATTTCCTTTTTAAACGCTAGGCAATTAGTAGGCGCGCTTTAACTCACAGAATCACTTGTGTAGCGTGATGTTTGAATATTCGATAAATTAATTTAATAATCTCATACCATGCCCATTAATTTTAGTTAATTCTTAATTTAGTATATTTTTTGTTAAGATCGCGAATTCGCTTGCGTAGCGCGATAGTTGATTTTTTATTTTATTTTCAAAACTAATCTCTTCGAATGTAGTAATTTTTTCAGACGTAAATAACATGCTAACAATCGTTTGTCATGACTGCGGATTCGCTTGCGTAGCGCCGTTATGACTAAATAATAAATTTCGTCGATCATGCACTCGCTTGCGTAGTGTGGTTATGACATCTTCTTATTAAAAAATATTCTTTAATTTTTCTAATAATCAAGAGATAAAAGCGGATAGGTAAAAATATGAAAAATAATATAAATCACAGTTTATCCAAAATTAATTTAAGCCAAAATGTAGTCAATAAAGCGACCGTGCTAGAACCACAGGACTCGGGGAATGCCTTACACCTTCTCCTCGGTCAACAGAATTCCTTATCCGGACTTTGTTTTTGCATACCAATAATAAAAGAGTCAAACCTTCCTTTGACTAGGGATTTAAATAAAAGGTGACTTGGAACACCAACAAATCAATTCCAAGTGGCGACTCTGAATAATAAAAATAATCTCTATTTCAAAATTGTCACTTTAATTGGAAAAACTCTTTAACCCACAAATTCGTAGCATAACACGTTACATTTTGTACATATCTTTTGGAAGGGTAAAAAAGGGGTGTGACAGCTCTGGCGACTCTGCTGGGGACATCCGGCGTGAATTCGAGCTTGTACATTGACTTTATTTGGCTTTATTAATTTTTTGTTTATAATTGTGATCTATTTAGGCATAATGTGCTACTTGCTTGCTCTTTACCGCTTTGATATTGTTGAACTATTTTATAAATTGTCTTCTTGCGCACCCCCCTCTGAGTCTTCTGAATACAACTTCGGGAATCGCAGATACGCGCCCCATTCTTTGTTGAGATAAAGCCGGTGGGCCTGGGCTCCCGGTGAAGGATTATTAATCACCCAAATTTAAGAACGGGGAGGGTCCAGTAGTTAAGCCGGAGAAGTATTGCTCCCGGTACGCTACCCCTTCCCAACTCGAGTTGTTCGCTCGTTTTATGGCCAGTCTAGATATGCCTCATCCCCTAGGACTTTTGAAACATAGAAGAACAAGCCACATGACTGGTTATCCCTAGTAGGATCGTTTTGTTGCATCATATGCACTTGACTTAGCGAAGCTGGGCACAGGGGCCGAGTCCGTATAAGACAGGTATCCTTTTTGAGACCATCATGTTCACTTATGTGCTACTTTTTGCATCATTTGGAAGGATTGCTTGCATTTGTTGACCGACTTTAGAAAATTAGTTTAGCGAAAAAAGAAAAAAAGAAAAGAAAAGTCATTCCCCAGTTTTGTACAGGTAATTCATTTTTACCAAATAAAAAAATAATATAAAAATGGTCTAGTCTTGGTTTGAACTACGCAGGCCCGATTCTCACAATTTTAGTGGGGTACGTAGGAAACCTTCATCAGGGTTGGCCCCCATTTTTGCAAGAGTTTTTGAAATCGGTGTGTCCATAATATTTTTCTTTTAATAAATAAAAAAAATCAATAGTTTTGTTTTTTTTTGTTTTTTTTCTTTCTCTTTTACTTTTTCATTGTTTTGTCTTTACGTCTGATCATGTTTTTCAATACAACCTCGAAACCTTCTTCGGAGCCATCGAAGGGTTGTTTTCGTAGATATAGCTAATATTTTACCATTTTTTCCCCAATGTGGAACCATTTTTGCGAAAATTGCCTTAAAACCTTTCTCGGAAGTGCCAAAGGGCTATTTTCATACAAAATAATTACTTTGGTCGTTTTTAACACCTTTTATCATTTCGTTTTTATTTTTGACCGTTTTGCCGGGACCGCCTTTCAACCTTCCTCGGAAGTGTCGAAGGGCTATTTTCGTAAAAATAGTTATTTTGTTTTTGTCATGTCGTCCTTTGTTCCCAGCCATTTTTGCCAATGTCAACATTACATTTTTAAGCTTTTATTTATTTTCTATCCATGTATTCAAATATTTTTATCGAGACTGCATTAGTACTTTTCTTGGAGGTGCTGAAGATCAATTTTCATAAAAATAACCATCTTGTCCTCTTCGTCGCCTTTTATTATTTGCCCTTTGTCCAGCTATTTTTTTTCCTCAGCGAGATACCTAAGTAATCCTTCCAGAGTCTAGCCCTCTTATCATATGAAGTTTGTCCATTGTCTTATCCAGAAGTCTATTTGGTGTCATTTCTTCGAGTTAAGATTTGGACCCGACCTCATAATTTTATTTATATAGGTACGATATGGATTCAGTTAGTGGGAGACCTGACAAGAGGCTGAGAGATGAAGAGCACTCACCGTTTAAGATTGTTGACAAAGTGCCCAGGTTATTGAAGCGATGGTGGAACAACATGGATGGATTTGAGCAAGGAAAGATCAAAGATTATTTGAAAAACTTGGTAAACATTATGGAGATTGAGCCCAAACGAGAACTCATTGAGGCTTTGGTTTATTTCTGGGACCCGAAGAATAATGTGTTTCGTCTCAATGGGTTTGAAATGACTCCTACCTTGGAGGAATTCGCTGAATATACCGACTTGGGGCATAAGAGCCGAACAAAGAGACTTTTGGCTCCTAGGGACGTTACTGCTACCAAGTTCCTTGAGCAGATGTGGATCAGCCACACCGAGATAGCACATGTGGCGCAAGGGCAGGTCCACCTAGATTTCTTGTATGACAGGTACGGGCATGAAAAGGGGTTCTCAGAATATGGGAAAGAAGCTAATTAACAAATAGAACCAACACACATGGCGAGGCCATGGACGGAAAGCATTCATTGTAGCTTTCTTGGGGTGTATGGTCTTCCCGAGAGAGGATCGGAAGATCAACATTCGGTTATCTGGGATAGTCACAGCGAAGATGAAAAGAAATGATTCCTATATTCTTCCAATGGTGTTAGCAGATACCTTTCGCACCTTGACCAGGTGTTGGGAAGGAAAATGTTTCTTTGAAGGTTGCAACATCCTGCTCCAGATGTGGTTCATGGATCATCTTTTCCGTCGTCCTTATCAGGTAGACCACAGTACTTGTTGGGGTAATCATGTTCTCCAGTATAATGCTAGATTGAAGAGTGAGTCAGAGATCCGCAATTTCCCAGAAAGTGTCAATGATTGGAGAAAGTATCTTCACTCCTTAACAGATGATCAGATCACATGGAATTATCCTTGGTTCACCGCAGAATATGTCATCTATAAGTCATCTTGCCATCCGTTTCTGATCTTAATGGGGCTTCGAGGTTATCAACCATATGTTCCCATGAGAGTTCTACGTCAGCTGGGTCACAAACAAATAGTTCCCCCGGTAGAGACTATGGAAAATTTTATCTGGGAAGCAACATTAGAGGATCACATTCGTGAAGCTTATGCCCAACGTGTTTGGAATGACACTAAGATACTCGAGTGTGGCACCATGGTGGCAGATCGAGGAAGTGGTGAGTTGAATCCTTCTTATATTGAGTGGTTCTATAACCAAGATGCTCTCGCAGATAGACCAGGTGCAATCGTGAAGAGCACCGCGGAGTGGGAGGCTGAAATTCGAAACAGAGTTGGGCTAGCTGCGGAAGAGATGAAAAGGGGTTATGAATCTGACTTTGGAGCACTGCAAGAAGAGTTCAGCATCGTTAAAGTAGACAAGGATTTGTTGTATGATGCTTTTGAGAAAGAGAAAGCTCAGTGGGCATGAGAGGGGCAAGCACTCAAATCCCAAATTCGAAAGAAGAACATGGTCACAACCGCACAGCAACAAGAAGAGAGAGAAGCCCAGTTCAGGGTAGTCTGTGATCATGAGCGCATGAGTTACGCTCCACTAATCAAAGGTTTAAGGGATCAGTTAGATGGAGTTGAATCAAGCAAGGAGAGACAGATCGCGGAGTTTGAAGTAGAAAGACATCACTACCAGAGTATGATAAATCGGTTGGAGGGGGAGTTACTAGAAAATCGGCTCCAGAAAGATATGGCCTTGGACCGCGAGCGTGATGCGCTGGATCTAGCTGAGACATGTGGTCAGCAAAATCAAGAGTTGCATGTTGCTCAGGAATACATTAAAGGAAAGATCTTCGAGGTAGCCACATATACCTCAAGAGCACGCAGGAGTTGCCAGGGAATGACGCCCGAGCAATTTGCAGAAGTATCATTAAACATTGCTCGTCATATATCTGCAGACTTGGAGAGGATATACCGCAACATTGGGGGTCAGGAACAGGAACAAGAGCCTTGATTACAGTGATATTGGTGGATTCTACTGCAAAGATCAAAGTCTTCTTTTAGTTATCAGTCCTTTTTCATTATGATTTTGTTATTTTCGAGTCTGTAAGAGTCTTTTGGCGTTTTGAGTCTTGTTGTTTTGCCTTTTATCCTAAAAAGTCTGTTTTAGTCAGGCTTGGTCTTGTTTATCTTTATGTAACTCTTGCCTTTTGAGTCTTGTATAAAAAAAATAATTATTTTGAAAATCAATGAAAAGTTTTTTGTTTTTTTTAGAAAAATTCTAAAATGAACCAAAAAGATGTTTGTTTTGTAAAAAAAAACAACTGAACTACGTAATGATCTGATTCATGCGGTGACATGATACGTAGGCAACCCACAAAAGGTTCGATCAAGTTTTTATTTTAAATGGATCTAAAGTAAGGGATCAAATAAGGCGAGTGAAAAAAAAACGAAAAAAAAGAGAAGAAGGAAATAACAGTGTCAATAAGCAACAAGCTGATAAGCCGGAATGAAACATTGAAGCCTTCCAAAATCATTTTAGAAATGGTGGCGATGTTAGGAGCATGACATATTACATGTAATTCATATCTATAAAATGCCTAACCCTAGCACGTTTGTTGGCTCTTAATCCAGTAAGTTTAAGGTGGTTAGTTTGTGGTAAATCTGGCAGCACATCATTACTTCACAAGATCTAAGGGACCAGTAATAATGGATAACAGTGATGAAATCGAGTTGGTCAGTGACAATCCGTAGGGTCAGTCAGTTGAGCAAGAGTCTGAGGAGATAAGAAAATTGAGACAACAACTGTCAGATGTATATCAAGCTTGGGTTTCCGGTCGACCTCCACCCCAGGGTCCCTCAGAGGGAACTTATACCATACCCCAGGCTACTCAACCACCGCTCCATGCAACGCGCGACCCCATTCTACCACCAGGGTATGTGCCGAATTACAGCCTCCATACTGCCACCAGTACCTCTAATATACGACCTCCAGCCACACCGGTCAGGAACACCCCTCTCGTCGTGTTTGGCGCACTGGTATATACAATCACGCCACCACCTCCTGTGATGAAGCCAAATAATGAGCCACCATCTCATGCTTATGATGGACAATACTATTCTCCGAATATGGCTTTTGGGGTCTCGGCTCCATTCAATCAGACTCCTCGATACGAATCACCAGTGGAAAATGAAATGCCTGCCACGACGATTGAGCCCGATGAGATGTCTAGGAAAATGAAAAGTCTTGAACAGAATATAAAGAACATACAGAGACTAGGTGGTCACAAAAGTGTTTCATTCAGTGATCTATGCATGTTCCCTCACATCCATTTGCCACGAGGGTTCAAGACCCCAAAATTTGAGAAATATGATGGACACGGCGACCCTATCGCCCACTTGAAAAGGTACTGCAACCAGCTGAGGGGTGCGGGAGGAAAGGAAGAGCTGCTGATGGCTTACTTTGGGGAAAGCCTTGTGGGGGTAGCTTCCGAATGGTTCATTGACCAAGACATCTCTCACTGGCATGTTTGGGATGACATGGACCAGGCCTTCGTCAAGAAATTCCAATACAACATTGATATTGCACCAGACCGCAATTCCCTATCCAATATGAAGAAAAAGCCGATGGAAAGCTTTAGGGAGTACGCCATCAAGTGGAGGGAGCATGCGGCCAGAGTTAAGCCACCCATGGATAATCATGAGCTGATCACTATGTTTTTGGAGGCTCAAGAGCCTGATTATTTCCAAAACATGATGTCTGCAATGGGTAGGCCTTTTGCTGAAGCAATCAAGATAGGGGAAATGGTCGAAAATGGCTTAAAGACTGGCAGAATTGTAAGTCAGTCTGCTCTTAAAGCCACCACACAAGCCATCCAAAATGGGTCGGGAAGTTTTGCAAATAGGAAAAAGAGAGATGAAGGTTCTATGATGACCTCGAGATCTAGGGAAGTTCAAAGAGGGGCATCACACCCTTATGTGCAAGTTCAGCAGGGGCGATCCAGCTACCCTTAACATTACTATCCCCCGCCAATTCCTCATACTCTGTGGGCCCACCACAATGTACGGTGTTCAATGCTCAGTCATATGCTCGGCCTCCCAATCATCAGGTACGGGCACCAGCTCCAAGGGGCCCCCGACCTCAGCAACAAAATTTTCGGGCACCCTACAATGCTCGTCCCAGGCAGGATTATGGTCGAGAGCAGAGGCCGACAGAAAAATTCACTCCATTGGCTAAATCATACTCTAGTCTATTCCAGAAGCTGAAGCAAATGGGTGTGATTGGACCCATCTCTCCCTACCATATGCATCCGAATTCACATGGATTTCAAGCAAATGCTAGATGTGAATATCATTCAGGTGCCCCAGGGCATAGCACTGATGATTGTTGGACTCTGAAAGGAGCCATAGAAAGACTCATTTCTGAAAAATTGATTGTAGTAACGAATGGCGAGGACCCTCCTAATGTGACAAATAACCCGTTGCCGGAACACAACAATGTTCATTTCGTGGGAATGATTGATCGAGATCAGGAATACAAGCCGGTCGGCCAAACAGAAATGACAGTGGGAGCAATTCAAGAAGGAATAAGTCTGGAAGTAAGACCAAGCCGAGATGTGCCGTTGATTGTGAAAGGCATCCCGAACTCAGAAAAGGTAACTTTATTTATGCCCAAGGTCTCGAGGTTAGAGGTTCGCTCCAATGTTCCAAGCCCAAGGTTGTATGTCCTTGGAGGACACCCCATCACAAGGCAGAATCGGGGCGGTGTGAATGGCATACCAAAGCCGATCATAATCAATCCTGCCATGCAACCCCCTGTGACAAACACGAAAACTGTCCCTTGGAACTACAACAAAACTGTGATGACCTACAAAGGCAAGGAAATCATAGAGGAAGTGGGGGAAACTGGAGGTTTGACTCGATCGGGGAAGTGTTATTCTCCAGAAGAGTTGATGAAGGCCAAGCAAATCAGATGAGGCCAATTTCCAATAAAGAAGCTAGTCACTGAAGCAGAGGCAGAAGAGTTTTTGAAGAAAATGAAAGCTCAGGATTACTCAATCATTGACCAGCTAAGAAAGACTCCTGCCCAAATCTCTCTACTATCTCTGCTCATACATTCTAAAGAGCATGACCGTGTACTAATCAAGGTCCTTAACGAGGCACATATCTCAGAAGAGACCACAGTGAATCAGTTAGAGAAGATGGCCAATAGATTTTTTGAGGAAAACAGAATCTCATTTACCGATGATGAACTTCTCGAGGAAGGAGCCGGGCACAATAGGGTGTTGAACTTGATAGTAAAATGTGAGGGGCATTATGTAAAGAGAGTCATGGTTGATGGAGGCTCAAGTGTATATGTATGCCCTCTCTCTACTTTGCAAAGCATGAAGATCAATACGGACAGAATCCGACCCAGTAATGTTCGCATCCGGGCTTTCGATGGCTCAGCGAGAGACACCATGGGGGAAATCAACCTCACGATGATGATTGGGCCGGTGGACTTTGAGATTGTTTTCCAAGTAGTGGACATGGTCACTTCTTATAACTTTCTTCTTGGAAGTCCATGAATCCATACAGCCCAAGCTGTGCCATCCACCTTACACCAGATGCTCAAATTCGAACATGACGGGCAAAAAAGTATTGTTCACGGAGAAGACGAGTCTTCCGTTTATAAAGACCCGTTAATCACCTGTATTGAGGCCAAGGAAGGGTCTGAGTCCATTGTCTATCAGGCTTTTGAAGTGGTTGCTGTGGACCATGTCGAGGAAGGAAAGCCCATTCTGCATCCTCGTCTTTCCGCCACATCTGTTATGGTGGCTACGGTTATAATGAGACAAGGTTATGAGCCAGGAAAAAGGTTTGGGGGCATAATTGCAAGGAATTTCAGAGCCTATTTCTCCGTTAGTCAACCGGGGTACTTTTGGCTTAGGCTTCAGGCCAACACAAGCAGACAAAAACAAATCCAAACACCACAAAAAGAGTAGATGGGTCTTGCAACAGCCTATCCCTCATATTTTCTACACTTTTGTCAAGCCACGACTCCGAGAGGGTCAAAATTCCTCGGCGCATGCAAACATTGATGAAATTTGCCATGACCTCAGCGAGATGTTTTCTGAAGTGAATATGATCCAGGCTGGTGAATGCACTAGTCGTGCCGTTGTGCAACTAATTGACCCAGACACCATGCTTGCCAACTGGGAAGCAACTCCTCTCCCCACAAGGAAGGAGTCTTGGTAGTCTGCTTTTGCAGCTTCCTTTTTTGTATTCTGGGTTACTTTCAGGGTTGTAATCCAAATATCTCAGGATGAGTTTGTTTGATGTTAACCCTTCTATCCTTTCGAATTCAATAAAATGCCATTTAGTTTCCTATTAAGTTTCCTATCTTTTCCTTTTCCTAATTCCTGTCATTTTATTCTCATTTCAATTGTGTTAATGCCGGCTTTAATAACATGACATGCATGCGGAATTCATGCCCAGATCTTGAAAAGCTGTCTAATATCGAAATAACGCGTCAAGAGGTTGAATATGAAGAAGATGAGATTGTTGAGGAAATAAAAAGAGAGTTGGAACAATTTGAAAACAATCCTAAGCCAAACCTCAATGAAACTGAGACGATTAATATCGGAAGTCCTGAAGAAGTTAGAGAAACGAAGATAAACATTCACACTGAACAAAAAACCAGAGATATCTTGATTCAACTTTTATTTGAATACAAAGATGTATTTGCTTGGTCTTACGATGATATGTCAGGTTTAAGTGCTGATCTGGTGGTTCATAAGCTTCCTATGTATCCTGGTTTTCCACCAGTCCAACAAAAGCAACGAAAATTTAAAACAGACATGAGCAACAAAATCAAAGAAGAAATAATGAAGCAACTAAGCGCTAATGTAGTCAGAGCTGTCCGATACACCACCTGGGTGACAAATGTTGTACCCGTGCTAAAGAAGGATGGAAAAACTAGAGTTTGTGTCGACTATAGGGACCTGAACAAAGCAAGTCCAAAGGATAATTTTCCTTTGCCAAACATCCACATTCTTGTAGATAATCGCGCAAAGCATGAGATCCAATCATTTGTGGATTGCTATGCTAGGTACCACCAAATTCTAATGGATGAGGATGATGCAGAAAAGACCGCTTTCACCACGCCATGGGGTACCTATTGTTATAGGGTCATGTCATTCAGTTTAAAGAATGCAGGGGCAACTTACATGAGGGCCATGACCACCATTTTTCACGACATGATGCACAAAGAGATTGAGGTATATGTCGACGATGTCATCATAAAATCAAAGACACAAGCCGATCACGTGTGTGATTTGAAAAAGTTCTTCGAACGACTTCGTAGGTATGACCTTAAGCTTAATCCAGCTAAGTGTGCATTTGCGGTCCCAGCTGGGAAACTCCTCGGTTTTATAGTCAGCCGGCGAGGCATCGAATTGGATCCATCTAAGATAAAGTCCATTCGAGATCTACCACCCCCGAAGAACAAAAAAGAGGTCATGAGTTTGCTCGGGAGGTTGAACTACATCAGTAGGTTCATTGCTCAGCTCACAACCACGTGCGAGCCCATCTTTAAGTTGCTGAAAAAGGATGCCGCTGTCAGATGGACGGACGATTGCCAAAAGGCCTTTGACAGGATCAAAGATTATCTGTCAAAACCCCCTGTACTGGTTCCACCTGAACCTAGTAGGCCTTTATTTTTATATCTATCAGTGATGGATAATTCCTTTGGATGCGTTCTGGGGCAACATGATGCAACAGGCAGAAAGGAACAGGCAATATATTATTTGATCAAGAAGTTCACCGATTATGAGGTTAAGTACACCCTTTTAGAAAGGACATGTTGTGCCTTGACTTGGGTCGTTCAGAAGTTGAGATATTATCTTTTGGCCGACACTACTTACCTCATATCCAGAATGGATCCTTTGAAGTACATCTTCCAAAAGCCAATGCCCACTGGCAGGCTCGCAAAATGGCAAATCCTGCTCACAGAGTTTGACATCGTCTATGTCACTCGCACCGCGATGAAAGCACAGGCTTTGGCAGATCATTTGGCAGAGAATCCAGTTGATAATGCGTACATGCCACTTAGCACATACTTCCCAGATGAAGAGGTCAACTCGATAGAGGAAGTGGTTCCAGACGATCACCCTATATGGAAAATGTATTTTGATGGGGCTGTCAATATCAAAGGAGTTGGGATCGAGGCAATCCTCATCTCACCTATTGGACACCATTACCCTGAAACGGCTAGACTTCGGTTCTTCTGTACTAATAATACGGCAGAATATGAAGCTTGTATCATGGGTTTGAAAATGGCCATCGATCTGGATGTGCATGAACTATTAGTTATGGGAGATTCTGACTTGCTTATCCGGCAAGCCCAAGGCGAATGGAAGACTCGAGATATCAAACTTATTCCATACAGACAATGTGTACGAGACTTGAGCAAAAGATTCAAATCTATCGAGTTCAGATACATTCCTCGGTTTCACAACGAGCTAGCCGATGCCTTGGCTACTCTAGCCTCGATGCTCCCTTATCCAGGCAACACCCATATTGATCAACTAGAAATCCAAGTTCGAAATCAGTACGGTTACTGTAATACAATCGAGACAGAACCAGATGGCGAACCATGGTATCATGACATAAAACAATTCCTGAAAACAAGAGAATATCCAGAGCATGCCAACGGAGATAAAAAAAGAACTATAAGGCGACTCGCCAGTGGTTTCTTCCTGAATGGGGAAATTCTGTACAAGAGGACCCCAGATTTAAACTTGTTGAGATGCATAGATGCTATAGAAGCAGAGCGGATCATGAGTGAAGTGCATTCAGGGGTATGCGGACCTCACATGAATGGATATGTTTTGGCGAAAAAAATTCTACGGGCAGGGTATTACTGGCTTACCATGGAGCGAGATTGCTTTAGATTTGTTCACAAGTGTCACCAGTGCCAGATTCATGGTGACTTGATTCACTCGCCTCCTTCAGAGTTGCATCCCATGTCCTCTCCTTGGCCTTTCGTTGCTTGGGGAATGGATGTTATTGGGCCGATCGAGCCAAAGGCTTCAAATGGGCATATATTCATTTTGGTTGCGATTGATTACTTCACCAAGTGGGTGGAAGCCGTCACTTTCAAAGCAGTCACCAAGAAAGCAGTGGTAGACTTTGTTCACTCCAACATCATTTGTCGCTTTGGTATCCCAAAGACCATTATCACTGACAATGCAGCCAATCTAAATAGTCATTTGATGAAGGAGGTATGCGAACAATTTAAAATCATGCATCGCCATTCTACCCTTTACCGGCCAAAAGCCAATGGATCAGTTGAAGCAGCAAACAAGAACATCAAGAAGATTCTTAGGAAGATGATCCAAGGTTCCAGGCAATGGCATGAAAAGTTGTCTTTTGCTCTTTTGGGATACCGTACGACTGTTCGCACATCTGTTGACACAACTCCATATTTGCTTGTATACGGAACTGAAGCTGTAATACCCGCTGAAGTCGAAATTCCCTCTCTCCGAATTAATGTGGAATCAGAGATTGAAGACACTGACTCTCCGGCATAAGGGTCTTTGATTCTCCGGCATGAGCACAACCAAGACAAATTCAAGATGAACATTTGCGGTGGATTTTGAGAATTAGATAGCTCAGACAAATCAGGCATCCAGTCCAAAATGTATGTCATGATTTATTAAAGTCGGCACATACCTCCGGATAAGTCTCTCTATTCCTTTCCCCGAAAGGGACACCTTTTGTTTAAGCACAGTTCTTTTTCGCTTCCAATTATTATTCTGTTTTTACCCATAATTTTTCTTTGAGTCCCCTTCGGTCTAATCCTGCATCAAAATCAAAGCAAAGAAAGGGCTGCAAAACTGGCTACAGCTTCCCCGTAATGTCGAGCACAATTTGGGGCATATATGGCACTGACGAAGGCACGAATCCATCTCTGATCTTATTCGATAAGACAAACAAAGTGTCTAAAAAAAGAGCTGAAAAGGTCGCCTAAGCATGACCTGCTTTATGAGACAAACTTATACTAGGTGCAAAACAACTGAGCTTGATTTTAAAGAAAAATCGCCTTGCCTTAGAGACAAGGGTAGCGGTACCATGAACATCTGGGTATGAAACAGTTAGGGGCAACATTGTAAAGACAAGGTCTCTAGAAAATGATGCAGAGGCAGAGCATCTCGGTACCACGCTGACTGAATCGATTTTTCGACAGCAGTGGCCGTGAATCAAGCTACTCAGGGCATCAAGGCCACAAACCAACCACCACTTTGAAAACTCATAAATTTTTCTTTGCTTGAAGCAAGAACAAAGCGGTGTAGAATGTCGATCCAAAATGAATGAATGTCACCAAACGTAAGCTCCTTAAAATCTCCATTTTTCTTTTATTTTCAGCATGCATCACTATTGTTCACACCTCCCATTTTCGTAGCTTAACTCAGGTAGAACCTTTTTCGCCTAGGGAGATCCAGCTCATAGTTTCGGGTAGAAGTACTCTTCGCTCAGGTTGATTTTACGTAGCTCAACCCAGGTAGAACCTTTTTCGCCTAGGGGGATCCAGCTCATAGTTCCGGGTAGAAGTACTCTTCGCTCAGGTTGTTTTACGTAGCTCAACCAAGGTAGAACCTTTTCGCCTAGGGGGATCCAGCTCATAGTTCCGGGTAGAAGTACTCTTCGCTCAGGTTGTTTTACATTAGCTTAACCCAGGTAGAACCTTTTCGCCTAGGGGGATCCAGCTTATAGTTCCGGGTAGAAGTACTTTTCGCTCAGGTTGTTTTACATTAGCTTAACCCAGGTAGAACCTTTTTGCCTAGGGGGATCCAGCTCATAGTTCCGGGTAGAAGTACTCTTCGCTCAGGTTGTTTTACATTAGCTTAACCCAGGTAGAACCTTTTCTCCTAGGGGGATCCAGCTCATAGTTTCCGGGTAGAAGTACTCTTCGCTCAGGTTGTTTTACGTAGCTCAACCCAGGTAGAACCTTTTCGCCTAGGGGGATCCAACTCATAGTTTAGTGTAGAAGTACTCTTCGCTCAGGTTGTTTTACATTAGCTTAACCATGTAGAACCTTTTCGCCTAGGGGGATCCAACTCATAGTTTCCAGGTAGAAGTACTCTTCGCTCAGGGTATTTTACATAGTTTAACTCAGGTAGAACCATTTCGCCTAGAGGGATTCAACACTTTATCAATAATACATGGTGTTAACACCCGATTCTATTTCCTTCCAGTAAGAGAGGGTACCAGCCCCTGATTACATTTCCTTTCAATAGTACAGGGCACCGATCCCTGGTTAAACTATCATTCGTTACCAAATTTTATCTCTTTTAGCTAGTTTATACTACTATTTCTATTTACCTTTTCAATAAATTAGATAATTTACAGATTTGTATAATAACTCACAAAATTTTCCTAGTGCCAGACTGGGGCAAAAAAATTTTGTTCGTTTTTGTTTGTCTTTATGGCTTTGCAGGCTCTGCCATATAGCGCAAGTGACGATTAAAGCTTGCAGTTTCAGTTTTCTCATCAGAAGAAAGAAATCCTTCGATCACAAGATAGTCGGAGTTTAGCTTTGATAATGTATCAGCAGCCCAGCTTCTCGAGATTCATCTCAAATTCTGATCCAGAAAGCAAGCCATCGAGATTGAGTCATAATCTTTTCTTCAAAGAGCATCAAGATCCAATCTGCGGTCAACACATGCGAGCAAATCAAGAATCAAGATTTGACTCCAGAAGACACATGGATAGGAATTTTGTATAGGAATTTTGTACTCTTAGTTTGCAGACATATATAATGCCCTTCTCTTTTTCTTTTGATGTAAGAAGCGAGTAACCGCAACAGCAACAACGACAACAATAGCAGCAACAGTCTTAACTCTAGTGTCCGGTAGTCCTAGCTACCAAATTTTTTCAGAACTACACTAACCCGATTCCTTTATAGCCAAGGATATGTAGGCAACCTAGGAAGCAAGGTTCGGTCACCTTTTTTCAAAAATTGCTTCCATTGGAGTGATATGTGAGCAAAAATTAGCTATGACATTCACTTTTCTTTGCACGAAAACTCTTCACGTTCTCGAGCAAAGAGGGGCAACTGTAAATGCCTAATTTTTGCCTTGTATATATATATATATATATATATATGTGTATATATATATATATATGTGTATATATATATATATATATATGTGTGTGTGTGTGTGTGTGAGTGTGTATTTGTTCTTATTTGTGTATGTATAGGTTTTAAGAGTTGAGTAATTATTTGGTAAATGGGGTAGGGATTGGGCTAGTGTATTTAATTAAAATTGTGCCACAATTGGCCCAAAATTTGAGCCCAAAGAGCCCAAATCCAGTCCAAAATGGGGCTACCAAGAAGAGCTTAAAACGACGTAGTTTGGTCTTGAAACTACGTCGTTTTGGTTAAGTAACAAGATTCAATCTCATCCACCCAAAAATTTGCCCCATTTCCCCCTTATTTCCTCTCTCTTCTTTCCCTCTCCTTCTTCTCTCTTCTCTCTCTCTTCACTCTCTCTACGCCGCCCCATCTCCGTCCACCGCCGCTGGCCGGAAATTGCCGCCGCCGGTGGACCACCTCCAAACACCTCCAAATTCACACCATGTAATCTCCACAACTTCCTCTTTCCATATCTCCAAACCAAATCCTTCAAAAATCCCTCAAACTCCTTGAATCTTAGATCTTGGAAATTTTCCCGTCACTTTTTTGCCCAAATCCTTGAAGCTCCAACCACTACCACCCCACAATACCTACATCAATGGATAGAGTTCCTCAAGACCTAGCTATTGATGCCAATTTCACCCTGAAAATTCGGCGACCAAAATCCGGCCAAATTCCGGCGACCTCCCCGAACACCCTCTTTTGGCATACCACCATTTTTTCGGCCACTTGAATTGTAAAATGGTAAAAATCCTATTCTTTTTCATGGATGATTTTTTATTTTAGTTTTAATTTTTAGATTTTATTTTAGTCTATTATTAATTATTTTAGCACTAGTTTTTGATGTTTGAAATGTTCAATTTTCTGTTTTTGCACTTGTTGAAGTAGTAAAATAGTTTTGTATTAATAAAAGTGAGGTAGTGCAGAATACTTAAGAGTATATGATACTTGTTTGGTTGTTTATTTACTGCTTCAAGACTCTTTGAGTACAATACTCAAAAGTCAAATTGTTTGGTAAGAAAATGTAGACTTTTGGACAGTGTTTGAATAAAAGTCTGTCTTTGAATAGTGGAGAACAGATTTTGTTTGAAATACTTGACAAGATTTGAACCAGAAAGTCTGGCCTTTTGAATTTAAGAGCAGATTTTGTAGAAAATCTGTCAAAAGATTGATTTTTAATTTTTTGAAATAGCCGGTTGTTTTGATATATAAGGGGGACTCAATCACACTTCCATGGAGAGGGAATAATTGCTTTGAACACACAAAAACATTAAAAAAAAATCAGCAGTTGAACACATGAAAAGTGAGCTGAAATGGTGAGCTTTGGGAGTGAATCTTAGAGTGCAAACTTTTAGAAAAGTATAAGTCCTCTTTAGAGTTCGTTTCTAGGTTTCCTCTCTAAGTTTTCGAGTTGTTTTAACACGGATTTGCTGTTGGTTTTGTTGTTGTTTTGTTGTTGTTTTTATGCTGCTTTAGTTGCTGAACTACTGTTTATTCTTTTGCTATCCAGGTAATCTTTTAAGACTCGTAACGTACGTATTTTCAGCAATGGGAACAACTTGAACATACTACACCATTTAATTGTGTTTGATATGATGAATAATTTGACAACAAAAGAGCTTGTATGTTATTGTTATGTATCAAGCATGTGATAATGTGAATATAGTCCTTCATAATACTTGAATATTGAGTTGCAGGTTTTTTGAAAGTGATATCTAAGTATGTCATGAATGACTTTAGATGTATAACACATAGCATGAGTTCGTTTTAGTTGCTGAAATTTCACTGCCAACATATGCTTCTAGGAATGTTATGATAATTTTTTTTAATCTGGCCATTTTTCCAGATTTGCAAAAGTGGCTATTTTTGTAAAGTGTGCGTTTATACAATTGTGACTATGTAGTTAATGGTCATAAATGCAAACTAAGTAAAGAACCAAGATTGTATCAACTTTGGGCCTTTTTGAACCAAAAAATAAAAGCTGGCCCATTTACCTTTAAACAACAAAATTACCCCCTTTTCTTCTATATAGCATTGGGCCAATTAAAATCCATTTCTTGGCCCATTTTAATAATAAATTCCAGCAGCCCAAGAGCTCTTTACAAGCTGGCCCATTTTTGTTAACAAGAAGTTGGCTCATTTCTTTTAAAATAGATTAAGTTGGTCCAACTTTTATTTGCTTAATTTTTCCCAACTATAAAGCTAGAAAAATAGTAATAATATCAGATTTTTCTACTATTTTTAATTAACTCATTTCCTTTTTAAACGCTAGGCAATTAGTAGGCGCGCTTTAACTCACGGAATCACTTGTGTAGCGTGATGTTTGAATATTAGATAAATTAATTTAATAATCTCATACCATGCCCATTAATTTTAGTTAATTCTTAATTTAGTATATTTTTTTGTTAAGATCGCGAATTCGCTTGCGTAGCGCGATAGTTGATTTTTTATTTTATTTTCAAAACTAATCTCTTCGAATGTAGTAATTTTTCCAGACGTAAATAACATGCTAATAATCGTTTGTCATGACTGCGGATTCGCTTGCGTAGCGCCGTTATGACTAATTAATAAATTTCGTCGATCATGCACTCGCTTGCGTAGTGTGGTTATGACATCTTCTTATTAAAAAATATTCTTTAATTTTTCTAATAATCAAGAGATAAAAGCGGATAGGTAAAAATATGAAAAATAATATAAATCATAGTTTATCCAAAATTAATTTAAGCCAAAATGTAGTCAATAAAGCGACCGTGCTAGAACCACGGGACTCGGGGAATTCCTTACACCTTCTCCTCGATCAACAGAATTCCTTATCCGAACTTTGTTTTCGCAGACCAATAATAAAAGAGTCAAACCTTCCTTTGACTAGGGATTAAAATAAAAGGTGACTTGGAACACCAACAAATCAATTCCAAGTGGCAACTCTGAATAACAAAAATAATCCATATTTCAAAATTGTCACTTTAATTGGAAAAACTCTTTAACCCACAAATTCGTAGCATAACACGTTACATTTTGAATATATCTTTTGGAGGGGTAAAAAAGGGGTGTGACAAGTAATAAATATAAATAATGACTGAAGGTAAGAAAACACGTTAAGGCACACAATATTCTATACAGAAGCAGTGAAATCATTTAAAATAACAATTCAGTGAAACATCATGTGAAATTTTTTTAAAACCGGTAAAACAGGTAATTTGGCAGTAAAATGACGAGTAGAAATCTGCCCCTCGGGCTCAATATCAAAATAACAAGTAGAAATTTGCCCCTCGGGATCAGTATCAAAATAATAACTAGAAATCTGCCCCTCGGGTTCAGTATCTCAGAACAGTATCAGCCCTTCGGGCTCAGAACAGTACAAAGCAACTAGTCAATGAAATAAGAGCACATAATTATTATGGCAGAAAATGCAGATAACGAATAAATGCATGACTGCAGTGCAATGCATATGACGGTACCCTCTGGTACCCACTACGGCGTGCAGCCCAAGCCATCCATATTTATTTATCGTCGATGGCGCTCACTGGGGGTTTGTACAGACTCCGGAGGGGCTCCTACAGCCCAAGCGCAATAACAAGCCATCTCGTGGCATCAATCAAGTCCTGGTCAGTCATTGTTACCTGACCAATTTATATCACACAGTGCCATTGTTACCACTGTTTCAAGTCACATCATACAGTGTCATTGTTACCACTATTTCAAATCACTGATGCGGCGTACAACCCGATCCATGCTCAGTCCAGAAATCATAATAATCCCCTTGGGCATTTGTAAAACAGTAGTTCTCAGCCCGAAATATCATTTAGAAATATCACTTAAGTTTTCAAATCTTAGAAAGATGGCTGAGTTTGCAAAATAGTATTTAAAACCTTGGACTGAGATCACATGATATGCATGTATGCGAAAACAGTGATGTCAATCCTTGAAGGATTCAAATAATTGGCAAGAAGCCCAAATGTAACAATTAAATCCAAGCAAGGATGATTTTCAATTTAGTTCAAGTAGAAAACACGGTAAAAACATATCTCGGGACGGACTAAGTCACAATCCCCAATGATGCTCTACCCCACGCCCGTTATCCGGCGTGCAAGTCACCTCAATATAGCGTTACGATGTGAAATTCTTGGGTTTCAAACCCTCAGGACATCATTTACATCAATTACTCACCTCGAACTGGCTAATTCTCTAGCTCACGACGCCTTTATCCCTTGAATTGGCCTCCACGCGCATCGAATCTATCCAAAATCAGAACGAATACGTCACAATATGCTAAGGAAACAAAGCCCAAGCGAAAACATTCGAAAAATATCAAAAATCTCGAAATTAGCAAAACCCGAGCCCTGGGAACACGTCTCGAAATCGGGTAAAATTTACATTTTCAGAATCCTCATACCCTCACGAGTCATACCATACAAAAATTATCCAATTTCGATACCATTTGGTCCTTCAAATCATCATTTTACATTTTTGAAAGGTTCCACAATTTTCTTCCCAAATTCCATCTCAAATCACGAATTAAATGATGAATTCAGTGATAGATTCACGTACTCTAACCAAATCTAAGTTAGAATCACTTACCCCGACCAATTTCTTGAAAAACCTTCGAAAAATCGCCAAAATCTGAGCTCTCTAGGTCAAATATCAAATAAAACCCAAAACCTCATATTTATAGAGTATCCCTCGGATTCTGACACCGCTGACCGCACAAAAATGACCGCGGTCAGCGCAAAACCAGCGGGGTCCGCGCAAAAACGACCGCGGCCGCGCAGGTCTTGCTTTGCAGGGACATGCTTTAGTATTTTGGCCATAACGTTTGCTACAAATGTCCCAATTGCGATATCTTTACCTTTCTGGAAACTAGACAAAAATGGATACAACATTTGTTTTTGAATCACCTGAAAATTCTTTGTGGATCAAAAGATATAAGCTTCCGAAGTAGGACCAGTAACCTACAGTCTTCAGTGACCGCGGCCGCGGCCACTTTGACGTGGTCAACACTAGGATAACGCGCCCAGCACGAAAAGGAGCGCGGTCCGCGCCACAACTGCTGCCCCCTCTAGTTTCTAAGTTTCGGGGTGTTCGTACTCGCTCAAAACTCACCCGAAACACGCCTGAGGCCCCCGGGACCTCAACCAAAAGCACCAACGCATCCTAAACATTATTCAACCTCATTCCAATCATCAAAACACCTCTACTAACACCAAAAATCATCAAGTCACATCGAATTCAAGCCTATGAATCTCAAGAACTTCCAAATTCCATTTTTAATCAAAATCCCAACCAAACCACATCCGAAAGACCTCAAATTTTGCAGACAAGTCCAAAATGACATAACGAAGCTACAGAAACTCTCAGAATTCCATTCCGACCCTCGGATCAAAATCTCACCTATCAACCGGAATTCGCCAAAATACTAACTTCGCCAATTCAAGCCTAATTCTACACCATACCTCCAAACCCACTTCCAATCACCCTCATAAGTCACAAATTACCTCCCGAAGCTAACTGAACCATCGAAACTCACATCCGAACCCTCTAACACATAAGTCAACATCTGATTGACTTTTCCAACTTAAGCCTTCTTAAAAGAGACCAAGTGTCTTATTTCTTATTAAAACCAATTCGATTTAACTCTAACATATCGAATATCGATAACGAAACATGAAGAAGCATAAAATGGGGGAAACGGGGCGGTAACTCACGTGACGACGGGTCAGGTCGTCACATTCTCCCCAACTTAAACAAACGCTCGTCCTCGAGCGTACCCAGAGTTGTCCTAGAAGCCAACCGAAAGTTGAATGACCTTATCGAGCATAAACCCGTGGGTAATCCCACACTACCCTATCTCGCATAGGTCCGATAACATAACATAGCTGAAATTTCACAATCCACCTAGTCCATAAACCATAGAACCATACTGCACCTTCCGAAATCATACACAAGATTAGAACTTCACATTCATACTCAGAATAAGCCCGAACCAGCTGTAATAACCCATACCTGCAACATCAGGTGCAATTATCTGACATACCACATAACTCAAACACTTGGAACGATAATTCTATTCACAGTAGCTGCACATAATAATCGAATATCGATAGTAAACCTCTTAACAACTAAAGCCTCATTCCAACACTTTCACATATTGCCAATGATAAAGGAAACACGCAATAAATCATAACCATTTCCTATGTCAACCATTCATGAAGTCATTTCTCTCCTGGTAATTACCATAGCAAATTTTGAACGAGCCTAAATATTTACCCATCACACATACTGAAATCGAATCTGTTCGCATTCATTAATGATTTCAACGATCTCTTCTGACCAAACACACTATTCAGGTGACATGACACATCAATACATGTCTAAGCCACAACTTGCATAATACGTGCACCAATAAGAAACTGTCCGAACATACTCAATTCATGAAAATGACTCAACTGAGAGAGTTGTACCTCAAACTCACCAGTACTGCCACAATACAAGGCTGAGACCCTGTCTCACATCATAGAAACAGGACACACAAATTTGACCCGCAATGTCATGTTTCCACACAACTTTGCTGCAACGCGCGTTCCTATCCATATACTACTCCACAGGAAACACCTCAAGTCACTATGCTTGGAATCGACAACCATGCTCAATTGATGTCTGGAGCCAAAGCAAATCATTACACCCATGGTGAAACAAATAACACACACCACGCAAACCTGATAGAACATAACTGGTACGTTATTCACCGAGCAACACCCAATTACTCATCCCGCTCGACTTCCACTACTACAACTACTATCGGAGCTAGACGATCAGGTGCCCGGCACCAAATTAATACCAAAATCAACAACCTTGACCGGTGACATGCCTAGCCATATGAAACTTATCTAAAAAGTCCCCCAACACTGCACTGACATCCATCACGAATGCCCAATCAAGAAAGCAATCCTTCCCAACCGTCCGCTGGTCCTTTGAAATATAAACCACTCTACTAGAACATAATCCAATGCACTTCATCACTCAACCCGTGGCATTTTCGGTATTGCCCGCAGCGCAATAGTTCAGAATCACTCAACACTGAGACAACCAGTCTGAATTCCGACATCACATCCAAAATCTGACATACCAGCAAACAAAGATCCACTCGAGGCTCCAAATCCCGATTGCCACTAAACGGTGCCGAATACACACGATCCACCACCACAACCTAGCCTGTACATGAGAACTCCTAGTTGTCACACCTCCTTTTTCCGCCCCGCGAGGGTGCAAGGGGAGTTTTCTCCAATTAAAGGACAGTCGAAACGGGATTTGTTTGTTTGTTTCAGAGTCGCCACTTGGGAGATTTAGGGTGTCCCAAGTCACCTATTTTAATCCCTGAATCGAGGAGAATATGACTCTGTTTATTATTCTGCGAACCAGAAATCCGGATAAGGAATTCTGTTAACCCGGGAGAAGGTGTTAGGCATTCCCGAGTTCCGTGGTTCTAGCACGGTCGCTCAACTGTTATATTCGGCTTGATTATTTTGATTTGTTAAATACATTTTTATTGCATGATTTTATTGTTACCGCTTCTATTTAGATTGTTTATAATTAAAGACCCTTCTTCGAATCGAATCACGCGTACGTGTATTCGTTTTATATATTAATATTTTTTAACGTGAAAATCGTGTCACGCGTACGTATACACAATGATAATATAATAATAATTATTATTTTTTTCGAAATTTTTTATTATATAAAAAAAAGACTTAACGAAATTGTGCTAAAAAATAAAATTAAGAACGTTCGTCGCTCTTGTATAATTAAATATTGAACCGCACATCTCGAGTTATATGAAATTAATATTGATATTCTCCGAAGAGCCCCCTTTTTATTAAATGTTCGTTCGAAGTTGCGCGAACGCATAATCCGAATTGCTTTTAGAAATATAATCAGGTTACGCGAACGCATCCCTAATCACGCGAAAGATTCTTAATAGTAGTATAGATTTTCCATAAATGTTTATTGCATCCATCTATTTTTAAATGTAAGAATCATGGAGAATTACCGATTGGGATGCCACCAAATTTCTTGACAAAGAATTCAAAATTTATTAGGCGTTGCTACAAGTCTTATTTTACGCGTATGAATTATATACCTCAAAACTATTCAAATTTTAAAGAATTAATGATATGAAAAAGAAACAAACAACATGTAACTAAAAATACTACCATTTTTATCGTGAATACAACATTAACATATCCAAAAATCGAATCGCATATAAAACTGTAGAAAGAATTAATTTGATAAACAAATTAATAGTTTCTGAAGAATTTTTATTGTTATATTTAATGCGAATTCTATTTCTACATATCCTTGACATAAAATGTTGCAATTCGTGCTTGTAAATCCCATATTCTTCTCATATACTCATTTTTAGTCCAAAGTTATAATTGTTTGGTTAATTTGTTTACAAAGATTGAGTTTGAGATAAATAAACCAATTCTTATTCTCTGCCTATGCGAATATTTGCAAACACTTAACTCTATATTTTGTAAAAAAAATCATTGACATTATTTCATATATTAAAAGAAATGAGTTGATCGCGTTCCTAAAATAACTAAGCCATTAGTTATTAAGAAAGAGAACTAATCTACCAATTGATTTAATACTATATTAACCAACTAAAACAAAACTGAAATTTAAACTAATAAAATTTAAATAAGTAGAAGACATCCTTATAATTCCAAACTTCATTTACTTGCCATGT
Source organism: Nicotiana tabacum (assembly GCF_000715075.1). Lineage (NCBI taxonomy): Eukaryota > Viridiplantae > Streptophyta > Magnoliopsida > Solanales > Solanaceae > Nicotiana > Nicotiana tabacum. The sequence goes on from NC_134085.1 coordinate 157,008,686, forward strand.
TGAAGTTCTTCACAACATGAGTTTAAAAGATATGTACCTGATATTGGAAGCAAAAGAAAATGAAGATGAAAATCAGCAACAGTAATAACAGTGCAACAGCAACAACTGCCCAGCAACAGTAACAAACCGGTAACAGGCCGGTGGAGTAGTAATCCCAAAAACAAAAGCTTTAAGCTTTAAATGAAACAACAACCATTAACACTAATTTCAAACAAAGAAAGAAAGCAGTAGATTTTTTAGCTTTTATTTTTATTTTTGAAAGCTTAAATATTTTTTCGGAATTTTTCTCTCTTCTATTCTCTGTCTGTTTTTTTTCTCTCTATCTGTGTGTGTATTTTTTCTCTCGTATCTCTTTCTATTTCTTGTTCTGTCTTGTGTTCAAGACTTCACACATATATATAATCTCATCCCATAAATCTTTTAATCAATTAAATCAATACTTTTTCTCTACCCAACCCATTATCTTTCCACGCATCCCCATTACATTAAATAAACATATTACACCACCCCATTATATTTTATCCCCCATGCTTCATTTAAAATAATGCAAGATTCCCCTTTAAATTAAATCTTGTCCCCCCTTTATATTAAATAATCATATCACAACCCACCCCATTTCATTTTGTCCCCCATGCTTCAAATAAACAATTTCAAAATGTACAATTCCTAAACTACCCCCTCCGACCTTACTGAAATTACCAAACTACCCCTGAACGTACTACAAATTTACCAAACTACCCATCAGCTATAACACATCAATTAATCAAACTTAACTAAAATATAGACAATATGATCAATTTCTAACAATGTTCAAACAACAATATGAACATGGATGAACATCATAACAACAATATCACCTGAACACGATTTTAACAACATTTCAACAACAAATCACATGAACACGAATTGAACAACAAAGAACAACTAAAATTTGATTGAACAATATTTTAGCAACAAACAATCCTATTTTCGGATTCAACAACAACAACAATCAAACAAGTACATTTAGATTAAATTCAATAATATTGAACTTAAAATCAACTCTAACAACATTACAACAAACAATTCTTATATTAAACTTTAAACAAGATTATGAGAACAATTCAAGCAATAATCATAAATGGTAAACAAGAAATCAAACTATACAAAATTCGGATTCAAGATCATCCAAACAAAGTATGAACATGAATGAATCTATTTTAAGACAACAAACAAGACGGATTAAACGATTAAAACAATATATTCCTTTAATACAACTAAATTTTTTAAACAAATAACAAGATCGACGAAGAAACAATTATGAACTTAAACTTGAACTTAACAATATTAACAATTTCTCACAATACATAAACACATGAAACAAATTGAAGAAATAGTTGATTAAATTTCAATTTGAATCTAACAAACATCAAACTAACAAATACTTACTTAAACAATAATACAAACATGAAATAAACATGAAAATAACTAATTAAACTTCTATTTTGAAATCTGAAAATTAATTTAACGAAACATATGAACAAACTAAAATTATTTCAACTACGGACAAACAAAACAAACATTGAATCATTTATCGATTTTGAATCCGAAAAACAACGAACAACAAAAAAATATGGACGAAATTTGAAAACATAAACCAACTAACCGATTCGAAACAACGACGAATAAACGAAGAAGATGGAGAGGAAGGAGCAACAGTCCGCAGCTGGCCATGGTAGCATCAAAGCTTGCTCGTCCATGGCGTAAACGTGAGCAGCAGCAGTTGGGGTGCGTTTGGGAGGGTTTTCGCGAAGAATATGAAGTGACGATGCAGCCACAGCTGCGTGAACAGTAGAAGCCATGGCTAGATGCGAGAAGGAAGGCAGCAACGACGGAATAGCAGCAACACAGTAACAAAAACGTGAACAGCAGTGCTAGTCATGGCGAAGAGGCAGCAGCGCACGTCGAGCAGCAGGTGAAGGAGCAGAAATGGCTGCGTCAATGGCGGACACGGGCAGCAGCTGCGACGGAGAAGCAGCAGCGTGGTCTGCTTGGTTGACGACAAAACAGTGGCGACGGAGTGGCTTCGAACCAACTGCTCGACGTGCAGCAGCAGCAGAAGAAGCAGACGATGCAACAGAAGCGACAATGGAGGAATCGAACATGGATGGTCGTTCATGTTGGTGAAGCCGCGGATTGTGTGTGTGCTACGTCGCCGTGGTTGTGTGTGAGTGTGTGTTGTCGACGTGGTTGTGTGTGTGGTGTGGGGATGAAGGGAATGAGAGAGGGGCAGCCATGGTTTTTGGAGCTTTGGGGAAGATGAAGAAGAAGAGAGGGGATGGGGGCGGGTGAGTTAGTGTTAGGGTTTTCTTCTTCTTTGTTTTTGTTTTTTGTTTTTTTTTTGTTTTGTAAAAAATGAAAAAATAAAAATGAAGAGGGGGAGTTGGGTTGTTGGTACTGGACTGGGTCGACCCAGTCCGAAATGGACTGGGTCGTTTGGGAAGATTGGGCCATTTTTTGGGCCTATGGCTTGAAATCGAAGAAGAGGCCCAATTCCGACTTTCTTTATATTTTCGCTCTTTTTTCTTCTTTTATTTCTCTAAAACTAAATTATAAAAATACGTAAACTATTATTAAGAATTAAATTAAGTTATAAAAGCGCAAATTAACTCCTAATAACAATTAACGCACAATTAAGTAATAATTAAGCATAAAATTGTATATTTGGACATTAAATGCTAAAAATGCAAACGATGCCTATTTTTGTAATTTTTAATTTTTTGTAAACAAATTTAATTAGTAACAATTATAGAATTAAATCCTACATGCAAATGCGACATATTTTTGTATTTTTTTATTAATTTAACAAATAAACAAACATAGACAAATACAAATAATTATCCAAAATATCACAAAATCTCACAAAATTTCACACCAAGGAAAATCATTTTATTTTGAAATTTTTTTTTGGGAGTAATTCTCCTATAGGGCAAAAATCACGTGCTTACACCAGTCTCAATCCTTCACAACATATCGCATATATAATATCATCCTAAGGTAACATGAGGACTTCACCTCCCTTTCGAACCATGAACGTTTACGTACTCAACTAGTCAAGAACTTCCATTGATCCCATCTAGAAGAAAAATCATTACACATCTCATGCTCTGCATGACATACATATGTCTTGTTCAATTTCTTACAATACTGACATGACGGATGAGATTTGTATAAATTCATAACACCACCGAATCAACAATTCATTGGGTCTATACTTCTGGCAAGAACTATCACCTCATTATGAACCAAACAATGGTCTTAGCCCCTTAATTTACTTCATATATTCAGATTGCACTGATCTCGAATTCAATGATCTCCTCTCACCCATTACGAACTGCTCAGGCAATAAGCCACCCCAGACATAATCAAAAGCCGCATAGGATGCCCTAATATGCCAATAGGCTACCAATTCGAACGCGATACAAAAAAAAAGAAAACGAACTCTGGAAGGAATACCAATCCCACGCACTAATACGGACTTTCCTTAGAAAACAGGAAACAAGGAATACAAAATAGCATATAGAAAACTATACTCAACATCACACTGTTACGGCGTGCAACCCGATCCAGATAACATACCCATGGCGGTATGCCAACCGATCCACACATAGATCTCACATAAGAAGATGCACATCGAGCCAAATTTACTCATTACAACAAAATACTGAGTATCGGTCGTAAGCATGCTAAGTGCATAATAATATCTCTAAGGGACATATAGCGTTTTAAGCTACAAAACTCAAGCACAACTGAGGTGCGATGTACAGTCTGAATTTCAAGAGCCAAGATGCTCATATAACGTCATTCCTAAGCGGATTCTCAACACATAGCAATTTCTCAAGTTGTATCACAACTCACACGGCGCAATGCATTACTATGCAAAATATCTGACAACGAAACATCAACCTAACTACTTTCCATGAGGACCGCATTACTAAAATGCACACATCTGGCCTGATATAGAGCCATTATTCACATTAAATCTATCCACCGACTGCAAGCTGATTCTGATCACACTAACTAGTCTGATAACCTTTTAAAGGTCCATAATAACTCCCATATTTCTCATAACACACAAGAACAACCATCACAATCAGAGTAATTCTCCCCAGTTCACAACCCAATAAGCCAAGTGCCCTCTAGGCATGAATCTTCAATTTAACGACACCATCACAAACTTCATACTTGGTTTACAGTTTACATCTTTAATCAATCAAGTGATCACATGTCACACTTATATAATCTTCCCGTGGGACACACTCCCACAACCTACCACAACAATATCTGAAGCGTACCTCCAAACCACCGGTCGCACTAACGCTGAAGAACGATCAAGAATCATTAACCAGGACGCAAAACCCTTTATAAAAAACACCGATCTTAGGTGATGCTGAAGATAATACCAACTTACCGTAAACATCGAAACTTATTTCCTGCTCATCCGAGCTCATGACATCTTGTCAAAATTTTCTTTCGCTCGTGCCATTCTCGGCCCAATTTCCACAACCAGAACTGATTCACCAGCATGCATCAAATCGGAGCTAACATAGTACATAACCGCACAATCCGCTAACCAATAGCAAGCTCCCCAACTTGGCTCGAAGCCATAGATCACAACATACTATACTCATAATGCATATACTCCATTGTTGCCTCAATACCATAGTGAGATTAAACTCGATCCTTCATAAGCTTGTGGAAACACAAATCATTTAGAATTTTTTAACCCTTCTGCAAATCTCGCATTCACTCACACAACAGTTAAGCCCACTCTCTAGGCGATCCAATTTAAATTTCAACACATTTTATCCACTTGCAATTGAGGTCTTCTAATAGATAACATAAGGATAACACAACTTTAGATGACCCACCTGCTTTGCCCCCAACTAACATTTCTGCATACCTTCCACCGCCATAAGTATTACGTAGTCACTTGATCCTCCTGAGTCTGTACTCATACCGCAACATGAAATTTACTTCACTCCCAACTAGGAGACATGAAAAGATTCTTCACACGCCCATAACTCGGGCTATAACTTGAATCACGATGGACTTCAACCATCTATTAGTTCTTCCATCATTCAGTAGACCCTCCTCGTCGCTTCCAAATCATATAGATACGCCTCACAGTACTAACATACTCATAACATAGCCAAAACCATCATTTCCACTAACAGGGACACTACCGAACATATAAGTTCAAAAATACTTGTTCACATAATCAGCACCTCGGCACTCCAGCCATAGGAAAAGATCCAACCTCAAGTCCTCATGACTGGCCCATCATAAACTCACAAAGATAACACCTCGCCCCTCAATTGGGGAATCACAAGCCATCGAGGCACATCTGATACTAAGCGCACATGCGCGCATACGAACGCGTGGAAGGAATTTTATAAGTTTCTTTTCAAGATAAATCAAGGACGCACGATAAGAATTCAAGAATGTGAAGTTTTCCTAAAGGTTCTACAGCCTGTCGAGGATAAATATAGAGGTCTCCGTACCGATCCGCGAGACTCTACTAAACCGGCTCATGACTCGCGAGACCAAGTAACCTAGGCTCTCATACCAACTTGTCACGACCCAATTCCCGAACCTGGTTGTGATGTCGCCTCTCATAAAGACAAGGCCAGTCATTCAACCCAATTCATCATTTTAAGACAATTAATTAACATAATTATAGTATAAACATGGTTTAATAATATCCAATAGCGGAAAGTATAGATAAAATATGGAAAATCCAACTCAACTCAGCCCTAACCGGGGTGTCACAAGTCATAAGCTACTACAGATTTTACTAAAAATTCTACAAAGTATGGAATTAGGAACAAAGTCTGAAGATATCATAAATAACAGAAGATAAGGGAGAAAACGGGTCTGCGAACGTCATGGAGCTACCTCGATAACTCCGATGAAAACTGAACAGCAAAACAAAAACTCACTCTATGCTTCAGGAATACCTGTACCTGCACACATGGTGCATGGAGTAATGTGAGTACTCCGACCCAGTGAGTAATAAATATAAATTATGACAAAAGGTAAGAAAATACGTTAAGGCACACAACATTCTATACAGAAGCAGTGAAATCATTTAAAATAACAATTCAGTGAAACATCATGTGAAATTTCTTTTAAACCGATAAAACAGGTAATTTGGTTGTAAAATGACGAGTAGAAATCTGCCCCTCGGGCTCAATATCAAAACAACAAGTAGAAATCTGCCCCTCGGGCTTAGTATCAAAATAATAACTAGAAATCTGCCCTTCGGGCTCGGTATCTCAAAACAGTATCAGCCCCTCGGGCTCAGAACAGTACAAAGCAACCAGTCAATGAAATAAGAGCACATAATTATTATGGCAGAAAATGCAGATAACGAATAAATGCATGAGTGCAATGCAATGCATATGACGGTACCCTACGGTACCCACTGCGGCGTGTAGCCCAAGCTATCCATATTTATTTATCGTCGATGGCGCTCACTGGGGGTGTGTACAGACTCCGGAGGGGCTCCTACAGCCCAAGCGCAATAACAAGCCATCTCGTGGCATCAATCAAGTCCTGGTCAGTCATTGTTACCTGACCAATTTATATCACACAGTGCCATTGTTACCACTATTTCAAGTCACATCATACAATGTCATTGTTACCACTATTTCAAATCACTGCTGCGGCGCGCAGCCCGATCCATGCTCAGTCCAGAAATCATAATAAGCCCCTTGGGTATTTGTAAAACAGTAGTTTTCAGCCCGAAATATCATTTAGAAATATCACTTAAGTTTTCAAATCTTAGAAAGATGGCTGAGTTTGCAAAATAGTATTTAAAATCTTGGACTGAGATCACATGATATGCATGTATGCGAAAACAGTGATGTCAATCCTTGAAGGATTCAAATAATTGGCAAGAAGCCCAAATGAAACAATTAAATCCAAGCAATGATGATTTTCAATTTAGTTCAAGTGGAAAACACGGTAAAAATATCTGGGACGGACTAAGTCACAATCCCCAATGGTGCTCTACCTCACGCCCGTTATCCGGCGTGCAAGTCACTTCAATATAGCGTTACGATGTGAAATTCTGGGATTTCAAACTCTCAGGACATCAATTACTCACCTCGAACTAGCTAATTCTCTAGCTCACAATGCCTTTGCCCCTTGAATTGGCCTTCACGTGCATCGAATCTATCGAAAATTAGAACAAATACGTCACAATATGCTAAGGGAACAAAGCCCAAGCGAAAACATTTGAAAAATATCAAAAATCTCGAAATTAGCAAAACCCGAGCCTCGGTAACACGTCTCGGAATCGGGTAAAATTTACATTTTCAGAATCCTCATACCCTCACGAGTCTAACCATACCAAAATTATCCAATTACGATACCATTTGGTCCTTCAAATCATCATTTCACATTTTTGAAAGGTTCCACAATTTTCTTCCCAAATTCCATCTCAAATCACGAATTAAATGATGAATTCAGTGATAGATTCATGTACTCTAACCAAATCTGAGTTAGAATCACTTACCCCGACCAATTTCTTGAAAACCCTTCGAAAAATCTCCAAATTCCGAGCTCTCTAGGTCAAAATATCAAATAAAACCCAAAACCTCGTATTTATAGAGTACCCCTCGGATTACGACACCGCTGACCACACAAAAATGACCGCGGTCCGCGCAAAAACGACTGCGGCCGCGTAGGTCTTACTATACAGGGACAGGATTTAGTATTTTGGCCATAACGTTCTCTACAGATGTCCCAATTGCAATATTTTTACCTTTCTGGAAACTAGACACAAAGGGCTACAACTTTCGTTTCTGAATCACCTCAAAATTCCTTGTGGATCAAAAGATATGAGCTTTCGAAGTAGGACCAGTAACCTGCAGTCTTCAGTGACTGCAGCCGCGGCCACTTTGACGCGGTCAGCACTAGGACAGCGCGCCCAGCGCAAAAAGGAGCGCGGTCCGCGCCACAACTGCTGCCCCCTCCATTTTCTAAGTTTCGGGGTGTCCGTACTCGCTCAAAACTCACCCGAAAAACGCCCGAGGCCCCCGGGAGCTCAACCAAAAGCACCAACGAACATTATTCAACCTCGTTCCAATCATCAAAATACCTCGACTAACACCAAAAATCATCAAGTCACATCGAATTCAAGCCTATGAATCTCAAGAACTTCCAAATTACATTTTTTATCAAAACCCCAACCAAACCACATCCGAATGACCTAAAATTTTGCAGACAAGTTCAAAATGACATAACGAAGCTACTAAAACTCTCGGAATTCCATTCCGACCCTCGGATAAAAATCTCACCAATCAACCGGAACTCGCCAAAATACTAACTTCGCCAATTCAAGTCTAATTCTACACCGTACCTCCAAAACCACTTCCGATCACTCTCCTAAGTCACAAATCACCTCCCGAAGCAAACCGAACCATCGGAACTCACATACGAACCCTCTAACACATAAGTCAACATCTGGTTGACTTTTCCAACTTAAGCCTTCTTAAAAGAGACTAAGTGTCATATTTCTTATTAAAACCAATCCGATTCTAACACATCGAAACCGATAACGAAACATGAAGAAGCATAAAATGGGGGAAATGGGGTGGTAACTCACGTGACGACGGGTCGGGTCGTCACATTCTCCCCAACTTAAACAAACGCTCGTCCTCGAACATACCCAGAGTTGTCTTAGAAGCCAACCGAAAGTTGAATGACCTTATCGAGCATAAACCCGTGGGTAATCCCACACTACCCTATCTCGCATAGGTCCGATAACATAACATAGCTGAAATTTCACAATCCATCTAGTCCATAAACCATAGAACCACACTGCACCTTCCGAAATCATACACAAGATTAGAACTTCACATCCATACTCAGAATAAGCCCGAACCAGCTGTAATAACCCATACCTGCAACATCAGGTGCAATTATCTGATATACCACATAACTCAAACACTCGGAACGATAATTTCTATTCACAGTAGTTGCACATAATAATCGAATATCGATAGTAAACCTCTTAACAACTAAAGCCTCATTCCAACACTTTCACATACTTCCATTGATAAAAGAAACACGCAATAAATCATAACCATTTCCTATGTCAACCATTCATGAACTTATTTCTCTCCTGGTAATTACCATAGCAAATTTTGAACGAACCTAAATATTTACCCATCACACATACTGAAATCGAATCCGTTCGCATTCATTAATGATTTCAACGATCTCTTCTGACCAAACACACTATTCAGGTGACATGACACATCAATACATGCCTAAGCCACAACTTGCATAATACGTGCACTGATAAGAAACTGTCCGAACATACTCAATTCATGAAAATGACTCAACTGAGAGAGTTGTACCTCAAACTCACCAGTACTGCCACAACACAAGGCAAAGACCCTGTCCCACATCATAGAAACAGGATACACAAATTTGACCTGCAATGTCATGTTTCCACACAGCTTTGCTGCAACGCACGTTCCTATCCAAATACTACTCCACAGGAAACACCTCAAGTCACTATGCTTAAAATCGACAACCATGCTCAATTGATGTCTGGAGCCAAAGCAAATCATTACACCCATGGTGAAACAAATAACACACACCACGCAAACTTGATAGAACATAACTGGTACGTTATTCACCGAGAAACACCCAATTACTCATCCCGCTCGACTTCCACTACTACAACTACTATCGGAGCCAGACGATTAGGTGCCCGACACCAAATTAATACTGAAATCAACAACCTTGCCCGGCGACATGCCTAGCCATATGAAACTCATCTGAAAAGTCCCCCAACACCGGAACTGAATTAATGATAGCAACATTTACACTGACATCCATCACGAATGCCCAATCAAGAAAGCAATCCTTCCCAACCGTCCGCTGGTCCTTTAAAATATAAACCACTCTACTAGAACATAATCCAATGCACTTCATCACTCAACCCGTGGAATTTTCGGTATTTCCCGTAGCGCAATAGTTCAGAATCACTCAACACTGGGACAACCAGTCTGAATTCCGACATCACATCCAAAATCTGACATACCAGCAAACAAAGATCCACTCGAGCCTCCAAATCCCGATTTCCGCTAAACGGTGCCGAATACACATGATCCACCACCATAACCTAGCCTGTACATGAGAACTCCCAGTCTCCAACTCCATATGGCACACAAATCATCATACCTGATTCCAGTTTCCACCATGCGAATACATGCACACCTTTGATACCCAATCATTCCACGATAAATACTCTAAAATTTCCATGTGCCATACAAGCAACTCGAATATCAGCAGTCGGTCCATCCTTAAAGTGCCGCAATACTATTGAAGTGCCATCAACTTAATCATATTGGCCTTTTTTTTGAAACATATACCCTCTACAAATCACTATTATTAGAAATACAATTTCCTTAATCATCTGAAGATCGTTCACCCTAATAATCTGAAGCTCATCCCTCTAATCACCTAAAGCTGCCCGTACTGCCTAAGAATGTTATGAATTTCCCTTCAGAACTGAACTATAACCTTACACACGCAAATCTCAATCCTTCACAACACATCGCATATACCATATCATCCTAAGGTAACATGAGGACTTCACCTCCCTTCCGAACCATGAACGTTTACGTACTCAACTAGTCAAGAACTTTCATTGATCCTATCTAGAAGAAAAATCATTACACATCCCATGCTCTGCATGACATACATATGTCTTGTTCAATTTCTTACAATACCGACACGACGGATGAGATCTATATAAATTCATAACACCGCTGAATCAACAATTCATTGGGTCTATACTTCTGGCAAGAACTATCACCTCATTATGAACCAAACAATGGTATTAGCCCCTTAATTTACTTCATATACTCAGATTGCACTGATCTCGAATTCAATGATCTCCTCTCACCCATTACGAACTGCTCAGGCAATAAGCCACCCCAGACATAATCAAAAGCCGCTTAAGATAACCTAATATGCCAATAGGCTACCAATTCGAACGCGATACAAAAAAAAAAGAAAACGAACTCTGGAAATAATTACCAATCCCACGCACTAATACGGACTTTCCTTAGAAAACAGGAAACAAGGCATACAAAATAGCATATAGAAAACTATACTCAACATCACACTGTTACGGCGTGCAACCCGATCCAGATAACATACCCATGGCGGCGTACCACCCGATCCACACATAGATCTCACATAAGGAGATGCACATCGAGCCAAATTTACTCATTACAACAAAATATCGAGTATCGGTCGTAAGCATGCTAAGTGCATAATAATATCTCTGAGGGACATGTAGCATTATAAGCTACAAAACTCAAGAACAACTGAGGTGCAATGTACAGTTTGAATTTCAAGAGCCAAGATGCTCATATAACGTCATTCCTAAGAGGATTCTCAACACATAGCAATTTCTCAAGTTGTATCACAACTCACACGGCACAATGCATTACTACGCAAAATATCTGACAACGAAACATCAACCTAACTACTTTCCATGAGGACCGCATTACTAAAATGCACACATCTGGCCTGATATAGAGCCATTATTCACATTAAATCTATCCACCGACTGCAAGCTGATTCTGATCACACTAACTAGTCTGATAACCTTTTAAAGGTCCATAATAACTCCCATTTTTCTCATAACACACAAGAACAACCATCACAATTGGAGTAATCCTCCCCAGTTCACAACCCAATAAGCCAAGTGCCCTCCAGGCATGAATCTTCAATTTAATGACACCATCACAAACTTCATACTTGGTTTACATCTTTAATCAATCAAGTGATCACATGCCACACTTATATAATCTTCCCGTGGGACACACTCCCACAACCTACCACAACAATATCTGGAACGTACCTCCAAACCACCGGTCGCACTAACGCTGAAGAGCGATCAAGAATCATTAACCAGGACGCAAAACCCTTTTTACAAAACACCGATCTTAGGTGACGCTGAAGACAATACCAACTTACCGTAAACATCGAAACTTATCTCCTACTCATCCGAGCTCATGACATCTTGTCAAAAAATTTCCTTCACTCGTGCCATTCTCGGCCCAATTTCCACAACCAGAACTGATTCACCAGCATGCATCAAATCGGAACTAACATAGTACATAACCGCACAATCCGCTAACCAATAGCAAGCTCCCCAACTTGGCTCGAAGCCATAGATCACAACATACTATACTCATAACGCATATACTCCATTGTTGCCTCAATACCATAGTGAGATTAAACTCGATCCTTCATAAGCTTGTGGAAACACAAATCATTTAGAATTTTTTAACCCTTCTACAAATCTCGCATTCACTCACACAACAGTTAAGCCCACTCTCTAGGCGATCCAATTTAAATTTCAACACATTTTATTCACTTGCAATTGAGGTCTTCTAATAGATAAAATAAGGATAACACAACTTTAGAACACCCCGCAGGAGATGAGCCACCTGCTTTGCCCCCAACTAACATTTCTGCATACCTTCCACTGCCATAAGCATTACGAAGTCACTTGATCCTCCTAAGTCTGTACTCATACCGCAACATGAAATTTACTTCACTCCCAACTAGGAGACATGAAAAGAGTTTTCACACGCCCATAACTCGGGCTATAACTTGAATCACGGTGGACTTCAAGCATCTATTAGTTCTTCCATCATTCAGCAGACCCTCCTCGTCGCTTCCAAATCATATAGATACGCCTTGCAGTACTAACATACTCATCACATAGCCACAACCATCATTTCCACTAACAGGGACAATACCGAACATATAAGTTCAAAAACACTTGTTCACAGAATCAGCACCTCGGCACTCCAGCCATAGGCAAAGATCCAACCTTAAGTCCTCTAAACTGGCCCACAATAAACTCACAAAGATAACACCTCGCCACTCGATTGGGGAATCACAAGCCATCGAGGCACATCTGATACTAAGCGCACATGCGCGCATACGAACGCGTGGAAGGAATTTCAAAAGTTTCTTTTCAAGATGAATCAAGGACGCACGATAAGAATTCAAGAATGTGAAGTTTTCCTAAAGGTTCTGCAGCCTCTCGGGGATAAATACAGACGTCTCTGTACCGATCCGCGAGACTCTACTAAACCAGCTCATGACTTGCTAGACCAAGTAACCTAGGCTCTGATACCAACTTGTCACGACCCAATTCCCGAACCTGGTTGTGATGGCGCCTCTCATGAAGACAGGGCCAGCCATTCAACCCAATTCATCCTTTTAAGATAATTATTTAACACAATTATAGTATAAACATGGTTTAATAATATCCAATAGCGGAAAGTATAGATAAAATATGGAAAATCCAACCCAACTCAGCCCTAACTAGGGTGTCACAAGTCATAAGCTACTACAGAGTTTACTAAAAATTCAACAAAGTATGGAATTAGGAACAAAGTCTGAAGATATCATAAATGACAGAAGATAAGGGAGAAAACGGGTCTGCGAATGCCATGCAGCTACCTCGATAACTCCGATGAAAACAGAACAGCAAAAAAAACTCGCTCTATGCTTCAAGAATACCTGTACCTGCACACATGGTGCAAGGAGTAATGTGAGTACTCTGACCCAGTGAGTAATAAATATAAATAATGACTGAAGGTAAAAAAATACGTTAAGGCACACAACATTCTATACAGAAGCAGTGATATCATTTAAAATAACAATTCAATGAAACATCATGTGAAATTTCTTTTAAACCGGTAAAACAGGTAATTTGGGAGTAAAATGACGAGTAGAAATCTGCCCCTCGGGCTCAATATCAAAATAACAAGTAGAAATCTGCCCCTCGGGCTTAATATCAAAATAATAACTAGAAATCTGCCCCTCGGGCTCAGTATCTCAGAACAGTATCAGCCCCTCGGGCTTAGACAGTACAAAGCAACCAGTCAATGAAATAAGAGCACATAATTATTATGGCGGATAATGCAGATGAGGAATAAATGCATGAGTGCAATGCAATTCATATGACGGTACCCTCTGGTACCCACTGCGGCGTGCAGCCCGAGCCATCCATATTTATTTATCATCGACGGTGCTCACTGGGGGTGTGTACAGACTCCGGAGGGGCTCCTACAGCCCAAGCGCAATAACAAGTCATCTCGTGGCATCAATCAAGTCCTGGTCAGTCATTGTTACCTGACCAATTTATATCACACAGTGCCATTGTTACCACTGTTTCAAGTCACATCATACAGTGTCATTGTTACCACTGTTTCAAATCACTACTGTGGCACGGAGCCCGATCCATGCTCAATCCAGAAATCATAATAAGCCCCTTGGGCATTTGTAAAACAGTAGTTCTCAGCCCGAAATATTATTTAGAAATATCACTTAAGTTTTCAAATCTTAGAAAGATGGCTGAGTTTGCAAAACAGTATTTAAAACCTTGGACTGAGATCAAATGATATGCATGTATGCGAAAACAGTGATGTCAATCCTTGAAAGATTCAAATAATTGGCAAGAAGCCCAAATGTAACAATTAAATCCAAGCAAGGATGATTTTCAATTTAGTTCAAGTAGAAAACACGGTAAAAACATCTCTCGGGACGGACTAAATCACAATCCCCAATGATGCTCTACCCCACGCCCGTTATCCGGCGTGCAAGTCACCTCAATATAGCGTTACGATGTGAAATTATGGGATTTCAAACCCTCAGGACATCATTTACATCAATTACTCACCTCAAACTTGCTAATTCTCTAGCTCACGACGCCTTTGCCCCTTGAATTGGCCTCCACGGGCGTTTAATCTATCCAAAATCAAAACGAATACGTCACAATATGCTAAGGGAACAAAGCCCAAGCAAAAACACTCGAAAAATATCAAAAATCCCGAAATTAGCAAGACCCGAGCCCCGGTCACACGTCTCGAAATCGGGTAAAATTTACATTTTCAGAATCCTCATACCCTCATGAGTCCAACCATACCCAAATTATCCAATTCCGATACCATTTGGTCCTTCAAATCATCATTTTACATTTTTGAAAGGTTCCACAATTTTCTTCCCAAATTCTATCTCAAATCACGAATTAAATGATGAATTCAGTGATAGATTCATGTACTCTAACCAAATCTAAGTTAGAATCAATTACCCTGACCGCCAAAATTTCTTGAAAAACCTTCGAAAAATCGCCAAAATTCGAGCTCTCTAGGTCAAAATATCAAATAAAACCGAAAACCTCATATTTATAGAGTACCCCTCGGATTCCGACACCGCTGACCGCACAAAAATGACTGCGGTCCGCGCAAAACCAGTGGGGTCCGCAAAAAAACGACCGCGGCCGCGCATGTGTTGCTCTGCAGGGACAGGCTTTAGACACAAAGGGCTACAACTTTCGTTTTTGAATCACCTCAAAATTCCTTGTGGATCAAAAGATATGAGCTTTCGAAGTAGGACCAGTAACCTGCAGTCTTCAGTGACCGCAGTCGCGGCCACTTTGACGTGGTCAGCGCTAGGACAGCGCGCCCAGCACGAAAAGGAGCGCGGTCCGCGCCACAACTGCTGCCCCCTCCATTTTCTAAGTTTCGGGGTGTCCGTACTCGCTCAAAACTCACCCGAAACACGCCCGAGGCCCCGAGGACCTCAACCAAAAGCACCAACGAACATTATTCAACCTCGTTCCAATCATCAAAACACCTCGACTAACACCAAAAATCATCAAGTCACATCGAATTCAAGCCTATGAATCTCAAGAACTTCCAAATTCCATTTTTGATCAAAAACCCAACCAAACCACGTCTGAATGACCTCAAATTTTGCAGACAAGTCCAAAATGACATATCGAAGCTACAGAAACTCTCGGAATTCCATTCTGACCCTCGGATCAAAATCTCACCAATCAACCGGAATTCGCCAAAATACTAACTTCGCCAATTCAAGCTTAATTCTATACCGTACCTCCAAAACCACTTCTGATCACTCTCCTAAGTCACAAATCACCTCCCGAAGCTAACCGAACCATCGGAACTCACATCCGAATCCTCTAACACATAAGTCAATATCTGTTTGACTTTTCCAATTTAAGCCTTCTTAAAAGAGACTAAGTGTCTTATTTCTTATTAAAACCAATCCGATTTAGCTCTAACACATCGAATACCGATAACGAAACATGAAGAAGCATAAAATGGAGGAAACAGGGCGGTAACTCACTTGACGACGGGTCGGGTCGTCACAAATATGAGCTTCATTCGTTCAGTTTAAGTACACAAAAATAACGAGAGAAGCATAAAGCAGTGAGAGTAATCCACAGATTGTGGTCTGTGAGATAACTAGTGAGTGGTAGTAATATTGTAGTGAGGTATTTTAAATAAAGAGTGTTATTTCTTTCAAAGTTGTAGTAGTCTCTTGACATTACTGAGTTGTAATATTATAGTGGTAATATTGCTCCACTCGGGTACTGTATTTTATCCCGCTAAAATATTTGATGTCATTGTTACTCTCTTGTGTTATTATTATTTGCTGTGGATATTATTTTTGGGCGAGATTAATTTTTATCCCAACAGTCTCTAATATATAAAATTGTGTCTAACGTTCTAGGAAAAGAGCAAGAGGAACAAACAAAGCCGAAAGAATGTGTATGCCACACATATTAGGAAGAAAAAATCATTCTCAAATTATAAATAAGGTATGCCATATTCACTATCTATTTTCTACAATTTATATATCCGTACTTGTTTTCTTAAATTTCTTTGATACACCTTTTTACTAGTTAAATAGATGAAAAAGGATGGTGTAAAATCAAGTTGTATTGAGGTGCTCAAAAAAATACATATGAGAAAGAATAAACAACCAGTAAATGAGATAGATGGTGAAGTTATGGTAAATTCTTATTCTTTATGTATATAAAGGTACTTCCTTTCCATTGTTAAATTTTTTAACTTTTTATTGCTTTACTCTTTCTTAGAAAAAGAAAGAAGTGAATGAACTTGCTAAGGTGTATCTAAGTTAAATGTTCCTAGAATTGCTCTCAATGATGTGTATGGATAAGTTATGGGACCAGACACTCATAGGATTATTCTAACTCCAGAAAAAAGAGCAGCTCCAAGTTTTATTTATGGCCTTATATATAAACAATTTCAGGCTGAGCAAAGGAATTTTGATAATGAGGTAGAAGTTCAAAAAGCTACCAGCTATAAGAATTGAGATGGAGGGAGAAGTTGTCTGAAGCTAAAGAAGAAATGGAAGCAATAGAGAAAAAGTTGTCTGAAGCAAAAAAAAAAAAAAAGTGATGAAAAAAAGTTGCTTGAAGCAACAGAGGATATGGAGGCAAAAATAGACGATAAAGTAAAGCTGAGGATACATTGGCTCAAATTAAAAATCATCAAGTAATGAGCAGGTAGACAACATTGTGCATATTCATAAGAAATTATTATATATATAAGATGATATTATAATTTGGTTTTCTTTTAGTTATAATAATCTTTCTCTTTTGTGATAGATTTCTGCTAACTCAATTGAAGATCGCCAACAATCACTATCACCTATATTTCAGTTGTTCAGACAAATAAAGTGAGTTTGTATACTTTTTTAAACTATATATTTTTATACTTAGATTCGAAGAGTAGGAAACATCTTTGGCATTTGAAACTTTTGCTTTTAGTTGAACTGGGTAAAAGAATTTATATCAAAGTTGTTTGATCCTATGGGTAAATGTTGTCATGTTCTGTTATCTTCTTATACTTAATAAAGTATCTTTCATAAAATGAAAACTATTATACGGCTTTATCTTCTTTTTTTTGTATCTAATATTCTATATTTTGCTAAGTTTTGAATTTTGTACACGATCAAAGTAACCAATTTAATGTTTCTTCTTAGGTTAAACAATCAAAAAGACTGGAATTAGTGCACACACTCATGCAATCAACATAAGGTGGCATAAACCTCTTAATGGTTATCTCAAGCTAAACTTTGATGGAGCTTTTCGTGAGAAAGAATATTTGGCAGGTCTAGGAGGAATCATCCCAGACAGTAATGGACATTGGATTCTTGGGTTTCAACACCAAAAATTAACATCAACAGCCCTTCACTCAGAGCTGGAAGCTCTCAAAGAGGGTCTCACCTTAGCTTTGAATAAGAGACTGTTTCCACTAGTGATAGAAACTGTCTCAACAAAGGTTATTAAAGCTCTAAATGAGGATTATAAATCTCACTACATGACTATTTCCTCTTACAGATGGTTAATGCATCAGCTGAAGGACCCACCAATCCAGCACAACTTTAGAGATGGAAACCAAGTTGTGCACAAGCTGGCAAAAGATGCTCTTACCAATCCTAAGTCCCATGTTGTGTTAGATAGGCCTCTTCCTTTTGTTATTAATAAGCTTAATGCAGATAGGGATGGTCATATTTATCTTACTAAGTCTTTAAGTACTAGTATCTGTATTAATCTTGCCAACTTAGGCAATATCTGTGTTAGTAAGTCGTCCACTTATGAGGATGATGTAACAAACTCTATTCCATAGTATTAATATATTTATCCTTGTTTTGTCAAAAAAAAAAAGAAGATTGGAATTAGTGAATTAGGCACAAAGAAAAACTTGGTAAGTTTGATAATATTACAAGATATTATTTCCTTTATTTGGCCTTATTTTCTCTGTTTTTGTTCTTTCTTCAGTTGTGTTGCTGCTATTATACCCATTATTCAATATATTTATTTTTTTAGAATCCCAATCTGTTGTTGTTTTTGGTATCCCAATTTGTTATAGTCGAAGAGGAAAGAATTCCCTTTATTAGTTATAATTCTTTTTTTTTTGTATGACTTCTCGTGCAACATTTTTGAAGGAAGTGAGGTCAATTACTGGCAATGAAAATCTAGACTTGTGGAGACGTGGTTTCAACAAGCTTTGTTACAGGAATTAGTCTAGAAGTTAAGGGAATTCATTCGAATTAGGAGTGATCTTAACATAGTTACAAGTGGAAATAACCATCTTTTATGATTTAGTTGAATTTGAGTTTTACTTTGAGAACAAATCATTTGATTTGGTATCATCTATCTTGTACAGAGTACTTTTTATATCGCTACTTTGTTCTTTAGTTATAGTATTAAAAGGCATTTGTTTTACATATATTTCAGGTTAGTTGTAACAGTTGACATTTAGGAATGTACAAATTGAATGTAAAGTATTGTGATGAAACTAAATAGAGGATTATTATTAATATTTTAAAATTTCGGTACCGACATTAATCTAAATATAGGAATTTTTTAATACGACACTTTATACAGTTATAAAAAATGTCACAAATCGGTTTTTGACATTTTTGTGAATGTGGATACGACATTTTCATAAATGTCGTACATTTACTTACTGCATTAAAGAAAAAAATCGGTAATTTTAAGTGACGTTTCATAGATGTCTTAAACTAAATGTCGTAAAAATTTACTGACATTTACCTAAATATCATAAATTAAATGTCGTAAATTTCTTATTGCCATTTATGTAAATGTCATAAACTACATGTCGTAAAATTTATATCGACATTTACCTAAATATCGGAAAATTAACGACATTGAAATTTACGACATTTGATGTAAATGTAAAATAAATATCGCTAAACGAATTTGCAATATTTAAGCATGTTAAAATGACATTTAATAAATGTCGTTATATCTCTATTTTCTTGTAGTGCTCTAAGCTAATTAGCCCACACGTTGACACTTAATTTTCTTAAAGCATTTATTCGAATTTGGGAAAATATATACAAGTAAAGAAAAAAAAATTTGTGTTCCTTCAGGTTTAGCATAAGTTATGTTTTTAAGATTTTCTTTTTATTTAACTAATTTTTTTCTCTTATTCTTTTTAATATTTAGCATGAGGCCAGAGGGCAAATGGGCCTTGGAAATATAGGAAAATAATATTGTATAGTAACTCTCAAAATAATATCTGAAAAAATATGTAATTTATACATACATATATATATATACGTTATATACAAAAATTATATAAATTTTTTATTTTTTTTCAGCTACCGAATATAAATATTTTGACGCGGGCTAAAAGTGATAATACCCTCGAAATATCTTACTTAACCAAACCCAATCAGCTAGCGGACTGAGTTGAGTTGGCCTCACGGCTCACGCGTTAAGTCCATTTTAACCCAATAAATTTTGAAGTGATCGATACCCTCATATGTGCCTGCAGAAACGAATAAATATGTAACATACACTTATGAACTGTAATGGGTACTGTACCCGATATTTGTTCGTCGAAAATTGCAATTAGGTTTTAAAGGATTAATACGTGAACTATTCAAATAAACTGTGGTAGCTCATAAGAAGATACATTCTAATAATTTATCTTTGATTAGTTTTGCCCTAAACTTATTGACTTACACTGAAATTCGGTGTATCAGTAGTTAGGTGCATTTTCCAGGTAAAAAATCTAATTGCAATTAAAATAAAAAATCATGAGAACTCGTAAATCACAGAATAAACAACTACTACGGAGTAATATATATACGAAATAAAGTTATATATATATATATAAACTCATACATGATATTGATTGGAGTTTCAAAGATACTTCAGAAAGTGTAACTCCCAGAGGGATCTCTAAATCCCAAAATACTTACAATTGCAGCACTAGGGTGCAAAAGTTGGAATTAAAGAGTTTACGCGAGATAAACTTATAGATACAATAGAGTTGAGGCCCAGTTTTTAATCGAGTTAAGAAAACCTTGCATAAAGGGCTTCCAATTAGCTTAGTAGCAGCTTCCAATATTTATTGCCTTGCTTTTAAAGTCTTTTACACAAGAGATTTGATTTGGGCATCTTCAAAATGTTTACCATCTTTAGCCTCTCCGTTTTCACTGCCCATGGATGGTAAACTAACTGGATAAACCTCAGAATTAACTTTTGTAGGCAACTCCTCCAGCTTCACAACAGTGGGTAGTTTCTTCTCTTCTGCCTGATTTGGCTTGGCATTTCTGTATATTCCATACAATACCATTTGGAGCACTCCAAGTACCATTCCCGCAATGTTTGGTACCTGGTTTTTTTAGTTACGTGGGGAACCAAACATTAAGTATATCATATAGTATTGTTAACATGGACGCTATCAGTATAACTTAACTTGCTGTAGCATGTTATAACGTTTGTACTTATTATAGACAGTTGCATGGAACCGTCTCTTGGGTGGCCTTATTCTTTTATATTGTTAGTGAATAAAAGTAATTAAATTTATGTTGATATATTTATATACCATAGTTTGGTACCCTGTTTAATATGTTTGGTATTGTACTTTATCTATTTAATAACATGACCAGTACAAACTCTCTTACATGGTAGGCTTAAAAGTTAAGGAGAGCGACAATATAGTTACCGTGACATAGATGTCTCTCAAAAGTAAACCGTACAAAAACCACATCACAGCACTAAGTGTAAGGGTTAACGACAAGTTAAATGGCATGAACTCCACACTTTTGGTCCGTATTACCCGCCCCTGCAATTTTACCATAATTAAATAGCGTAAGAATTAAAATAATCGAAGAGTTAAACTGTCTTAGGTAGAGGTCTTAGGTTACCATAATGCTTAGAGGTGCTACAAACACACTAATAGAAAACGCCATGCAAATCCATCCAATAACTTCAGCTCGTTTTGCTCCTTTGCATAAAATTTGGGTGAGGAAAAGAATCAACCCAAAGCCACCGAAATTCAACATTAGAACAAGTCTCAACGTTTGCATCTGCAAAACCATTCCAAATTACATAATCCACCAAACTATGTAACAATAACTATAACGAAATTAATACTATAATCTATAGATACGAAATTAAAGTTGTACATACCCTTGTTTTTTTTGTCGCATAAGCAAAATAAATAGCAATATAAATAGTCTCCGCAATGCAGCCAAAGGAGTTGATGGTGATGATAAGGGTTTCATTTGTCTTAGTCATTGCATAGTAAATCCAAAGCATTGAACTAAATAATGCAACAACATACGGCACCGATTGAAACCCTTCGGCTGATTTCTTTTTAACGATCCCATAAAATGTAGGTCTGCGAATCAAATGTTAAAAAGGAAAACTAATTTTTAGTTGTTGGTAAGAAAAAAATAAAGGTTACGTCTAATTTAATTTTGGAGAGTAACTTACACTGGCGATATAAACACCGTGAAGGAGATTATGTTACCTGCAAAATTGTCAGGATGGACAGGCATTAATTACTTCTCAACAAAAAAAAATTCTATTTCTCAAACAAATTTATTCTAGTTTCATGCATGTGTAATTAGATTTATATTTTCCTTTTCCTGAAAGATATTTTTCCTTCTACTGGAATGGAAAAATATATTTTAGAAAAAATAAAGTAGAAGTATTGAAAGTTTACTATTGAAAGGTTTTGGCTAAAAGTTTTTGTAGCCTAGGAGATCGTAAGAAAACTTACACTATAGTTTTCAAAGGCATTGGCGACTACTTGCATGAAAAGAGTAAAAGGCACTTAAAATTATGGGTGAATACTGGGAAAATTAGGGGAAGGATATGGCCAGTGGCGGAGCCACCTTTAGGAAGGGATGTCAAATGACACCCCTTTGCGGGAAAAATATACTGTGTAGGTAGGTAAAAAAAATTTATATTTATATATACTATATATTGACTCCCCTTAATTTTCTGATATGTTTACTTTTATATATTTTGACACCCCTTAATAAAAATTCTGGCTCCGCCACTGGATATGACTACTAGATAAGCTAGAAAGTTTACCCAAAATGCCAAAGGCGAAGATCAAAGGATGGTTTGCCATGTCCTCAGGCTTTTCTTCTTCTACTACTCCTCTGAAATTAAGGCAGAAAAGCTAGGGTAAGATAGAGTAAAATCTAAAGGCTACCCAAGCTCTCCTGTTGATATAAAACAACAGTTGCTGTCACATATTTATAGTGAAGGCTTGGAACATTTACTACATGAAGAGTTTATGCATAGGTGGCATATGGAATAGTTACTTTAGCACTACAAATGCTTAGGGGTGGATTTATTGTTGAGGTGTCGAGTTCATACGAATTTAATACTTTTGACGCGCGCGTCCCATAGATATTTTGGTGTAAAAATTCACTAAAATTATAACAAATTTTCCATCAAACATGAACTTAGAACTTTAAAATATAATATGTTTAATGTTAAAAATCTTTAAATTGAATTCATAAAACTGAAATCCTAAATTAACCTCCTCAAATGCTGACACCATATTAGCATCCACTAGCTGGTTAAAAAAAAAAAGCAGGAAAACTGCGTAAATTATTACCTACCTTTCCCCCATTAGCATCTCCTCGATCGGCAACTACAACAAAACAGAGTCTTTAAAAAAATGGGGCATAGCATTTCGTGGCATTGGAATTTTGGAGAGTTGAGCTTTTAGTCCATGTAGTTTCAGCAAAGAATGTACTTTAAAAAAAATCAATTGCATATCAGAACTATTTTGACCTAGGAAATTTCAAATTCGTGGTGTTTTTATAACCCAGTGTCTAAGCCTTGTTTTTCCAAGTATTTGTTTTCTTTTTAATTTTTTTTTAAAAAAAAATCTTTTAGATGAAGGAAAATCCGCATGTTAGTGCTTTCATCCTGAAATCTAATAGAAGCGGTAAATTCCAAATCTTTTAAAAACCTAAGAAAGCTAGTTGGTGAAAAATACACCTGCAGTATAACTTAATTATTCAAAGGACGATAAATGGCTTTCTCTATCAAAAAATCACCATTACAGTTATTAGTTGTTCAGATTCCAAATCAATGCGTCAAAATCTAAAATGTAGTAATTACAACTTATAATGCGTATATATGCTCCAAATGCAGAAACATAACTTCAATTTAACGAAGCACAATCCCGCAATGATCCAACAGAATTGATTATAACATCTACAAGCTAATTAATAATTGATAATTTCTGAGACATTTACGCGACCAAGAATGACTTATTTTCTAAGCGGTGGTCCGGTTTGAAGACAAGTTATGCGGAGATTAGTTATGTTAAGATTAGTTATTTTAGTATTATTTTTTATTGATTGTTTGGTAAGTTGTATTAATTCTGGGATTGCTAATTTTCTAAGGGATGGTCTGGTTTGAAGACAAGTTATACGGGGATTAATTATGATAGGATTAGTTATTCTGGTATTATTTTTTATTAATTGTTTAATAAGTTGTATTAATCCTGGAATTACCAATTTTACTGGTTGATCCTGGGATAACTTATCCTGAGATTAGTATTCCACACTTTGATAGGTATAAATTATCCTGCTACTATTTTTAATCTTGGAATAATTAACTTATCCCAAGGTTAGTGAACAAACAAGGATTAGTGATCGAACAAGGAATAAGGAATAAGGTGATACTAAGTTTTTATGTTAGGATTAATTTTTTCTCAATCCATCATACAAAACGACCCCTAAACAGTGTAGACAATAAAACACTTCATTTGTTTGACTTGTTCTTCTGTGTCAGACATGTAGCTCATTAATTTGACTAGCTAGCTTCACATAGTTAACATGAATTTTTTGCTAATTGAACAAATAAATTATATTTCCATCAAGTACGTGACATTAAAAAATTTCAGCACGAACTCTATTTTTGTCTTTGATTAAAAGATGTTATATGAGGTGAATCAACGTCTTAATCTAGGATCTAATCTAGAAAGCGAAACACATATACAGTATTGTATACTTATTTATTGACCCTGTCAAATGGACAGTCATTACACCAGCTTTTTTATTTTTTTACACCAATAATTTTGCACTTTCAGCCGATTATATTTCAGATGATTGTATGACGTGAACTCCCCTTTCCCTTTTTTTCTTTTTCTGAACGGACCTTCAGGTGCTCGAACACATAGCAGTATAGCTTTTCCTTTTGAATATTTAACAGTACTTGAATATATATACCCCCTAGTCCGCAGCTGTCAATAGAAAAGTATTATACATATATAATACATTATTAATGTACGTAGCTGCGGAGAAAACTGCGATACAAACTCTGATTATTCGACTACTTAATCATTGAACACATTAATTTCCAGACGAACCTGTAAACTGTCATCAGCAAAATGGTATTGCGCTCTATCTCTATTGCTTTTTGGACTGTCACCTGTCATCACCCTATTCGTAACTCACAAAGGAGTCACTGTCTTTGTCTTTGTGGTTACACACAAAAACTCCACAAATTTACGCCTCTAACATAGGTAACTTCCTCAAATCATCTGTACTACCTTTTGGAAGATAATAAAATACGCAGTTGGTATATTTTTTAAAAACATAAGTAATGCAGAAACCCTATTCATTCTTCTTTTTTTACCCAAAACCGGGTTAGTCTGCCTCCTACGAATAATTATAAAATACGGGAATATTTAATTTGTCGCCATTAAAGGTACTTTACCGAACCTTTGAACAAGTTAGGATTACAAAATAGTAGGTGCTATAGTTGGTTGTCTATTACACGAGGAAGATAACATTCAATTACTTGTTAATCTTTCCATCAATAGAATAACATATCAAGATTTGTTTGCCGTATTAAAATAAATCTCTAGCGCTTGACAAAAAATATAGTGAGGCTCGTTCTAATGATATATACACCACCTCTACCATCAATCGATACGTAAGAAATGTTGGAAATGAACCCCGTAAAATAATATTCACGGTATTAGTGATAAACGCAGACCACTAGTTATGGTTAAATCAACAAGAATAAAAATGCAGCAAAAATGACACCAAGATTTTACGTGGAAACTCTTCTGAATAAGGGAAAAAACCACGGCCAAGAAGAGCAACTGATATCCCTATAGCGAGGAATTTTACGCTGTGTAGTAACGAGTAAAAATACTTCTAAGACCACTACACCCTAAAAAGAAATAAACACTCTTTTGCTTTTTCCACCTCACTACAATATCTCTCACACTCTATTTTTCTTCACAAACCATTTTCTTATAGATTATGGAATACCTTGCTCTCTCTCTCTCTCTCTTTTCTCTCTTTGTTGGTATGTAGAAATGAGAGTTAAAGCTCTCCTTTTATAGCCAAAACCTAACTTTCTAAAGCCTACAATATTTGACAATTTGCACACCCTTTTCACAATTTCAACAAGGTTGGCTACCAAAACAAACCAAGTCAATAAAATTGGCTACCAAATCATACCAATTCAACAAGGTTGGCTAGCAAACCAAACCAAGTCAATAAAATTGGCTACCAAATCATTTGAATGAGATGAACACCATATCAATCTCCCCCTCCAGTCTCATTCATCTAGAAGAGGTAGCACTGTCTTTTAGTTTGAATGCATGCCGACAAATTCTTTACATAACTCGAACTTGTCTCTTGGTACCACCTTGGTCAACATATCAGCAGGATTTTCACTTGTGTGAATCTTTTTGACATGCAGTGATTCGTTCTCTACTTGCTCACGAATCCAATGATATCTGACGTCGATGTGTTTTGTTCTCGCATGGTGCATGGAGTTTTTGCTTAGGTTTATTGCACTCTGATTGTCGCAATAGACAACATACTCCATCTGTCGCAATCCAAGTTCTTGAAGAAATCTCTTGAGCCATATCATCTATTTGCTTGCTTCCGTAGCCGCAATATACGCCGCTTCAATTGTAGACAGTGCGACACATTTCTGCAACTTTGCCTTCCATGATGTAGCTCCCCCTGAAAAAGTAAACAAATATCCTGTAGTGGATTTTCTGTTATCAAGGTCACCTGCTATATCAGAATCTGTATAGCCCTTCAAAATTGGATTTGATCCTCCAAAACATAAGCATTCATGTGAGCTTCTTCTTAGATACCTGAGTATCCACTTTACAGTTTCCCAATGCTCTTTTTCTTGAATTTTTGAGAAATCTGCTAACAACACCGACTGCATGAGCAATATCTGGTCAAGTGTATACCATTGCATACATCAAACTTCTGACGGTAGAGGAATAAGGAATCTTGGCCATTCTCTCTTTTTCCTCCGTTATTGTAGGACACATCTTCTTGCTCAACTTCAGATGACCAGGAAGAGGTGTGCGAACCAACTTAGCACTTTTCATATTGAAGCGCTCCAGTACACGTTCTATGTACTTCTCCTGTGACAAGTAAAGCTTCCTTTCGTTTCTCGAACGAGTAATTCTCATGCCCAAAATCTGCTTAGCATGACCCAAGTCTTTCATTGCAAAAGACTTATTCAACTGTTTCTTCAACTCGTCAATCTTGGAAGCATTTCTGCCCATAACCAACATATCATCCACATATAGCAAGAGGATGATAAAGTCATCATCAGAAAATCTTTGTACAAACACACAGTGATCTGAAGAAGTCTTCTTGTAGCCTTGTTCCCTCATAACAGACTCAAACTTCTTGTACCACTGTCTGGGAGCTTGCTTCAATCCATATAGACTCTTCTTAGGTTTGCATACAAGATTTTCCTTACCCTTTGCCTTGAAGCCCTCAGGTTGTTCCATATAAATCTCCTCTTCGAAGTCACCGTGAAGAAAAGCAGTCTTCACATCCATCTACTCAATCTCCAAATCAAGACTGGCAGTCAAACCAAGAACTGTCCGAATTGAGAACATTTTCACGATAGGAGAAAATATTTCATCAAAGTCAATACCTTTCCTTTGACCAAATACCTTGACAACCAATCTAGCTTTGTATCTGGGCTTTAAACTATGTTCTTCAGCTTTAACTTTGAATACCCACTTATTCTTCAAAGCTCTCATGCCCTTAGGCATTTTCACCATCTCATAAGTATGGTTCTCATGTAGAGATTTCATCTCATCTTGCATGGCTTCAATCCATTTATCCTTGTGCTCATCTTCTATGGCCTCCACATAACATTCAGGTTCTCCCCCATCAGTGAGTAATACATACTCATTGGGCGAATAACGGGAGGAAGGAGTACGAGGTCTAGAAGACCTCCTGAGTGGAATATCTAACTCGTCCACACTTTCGTGAGTAGGAGCATTTACCTCATCAGCATTAGCATTGTTATCACCATCACCATCAATATGCTGATCTGGAATATGGTTTTGGGCATCACCATCATCATTGATCCC
Source organism: Nicotiana tabacum (assembly GCF_000715075.1). Classification (NCBI taxonomy): domain Eukaryota; kingdom Viridiplantae; phylum Streptophyta; class Magnoliopsida; order Solanales; family Solanaceae; genus Nicotiana; species Nicotiana tabacum. Next base: position 157,036,786 of record NC_134085.1, read on the forward strand.
ACCAACGTCATCCGCATTTGTATGAGAAATTTGATCAAGATTAACTAAACCTTCAGAACTTGGAGATTTTAGCTTCTCCGCTTTGTTAATGTCTTAAATGGTATGATCCTCCACGAAGATAACATCACGGCTTCTCACGACCTTCTTCTCAATTGGATAATATAGCATGTAACCAAACTCATCAAGGTCATAACCAATGAAGATGCACTGCCTTGTCTTAGCAGTTAATTTTGACCTCTCATCTTTAGGTACATGTACAAAAGCTTTGAAACCAAACACTTTCAAGTGGTCATACGAAACATCCTTGCCATACCAAACTCTGTTTGGAACATCACTTTGCAAATCAACCGCAGGGGATAGATTAATAACATGTGCGGCGGTCAACAAAGCCTCACCCCAAAAGGAATTCGGCAACTTTGCTTCAGAAAGCAAATATTTGACTCTTTCCATCAAGGTCATGTTCATCCTTTCTACTAAACCATTAATCTGAGGAGTCTTAGGAGGAGTCTTCTGGTGTCTGATACCCTGTTGCTTGCAGTATTCGTCAAACGGTCCACAATATTCACTATTAATATGAATACACTTCAACTTCTTTCTAGTTTCTCTTTCAACTGAAGCCTGAAACTGGTTAAAGACACCCAACACTTAGTCTTTAGTCATCAAGATGTAGACCCAAGTTTCCTTGAGCAATCATCAATAAAGGTAGCAAAATAAAGTGCACCACCCAAAGTCCTTGTCGTCATTGGACCCCATAAATCTGAATGCACCAACTCAAGCAACTCTATCTTTCTTGAAGGAGGATAAGACTGGAAAGAACCTCTTTTTTGTAGAGTGCTCACATTTTTCTAATTTTGCACTTTAAAAATGTGACAACAATTCCTTCTTGGCCAGAACATTTAGTTCTTTCTCGCTAATGTGGCTAAGCCTCTTATGCCATAACGTTGAAGAGTTATTGCTCTCAACGACATTCACCATATCAACACAGGTAGAGGCCGTAGTCCAGTATAGACCACGACTTTTTTCCCACGAGCCATAATCATGGAACCCTTAGTGAGCTTCCACTTTCCAGCACCATTGGTACTGACATATCCCTCATCATCCAAAACACCAACGGAGATCAAATGCAAACAAACATCAGGTGCATGCTTTACATTGTTTAAAACTAGTTTAGTTCCAACACTAGTTTCCAAATAAATCGTTCCAACACCAGCCACCCTAGATACAGTCTCATTACCCATACTCAAAGTTCCATAGTCACCCTGAGTATATGATGAGAAAAATTCCTTCCTTGATGTCACATGAGATGCGGCACCACTGTCCACAACCCAGCTTGACTCATCACAAGCAATATTTATTAGATCTGTATCAAAGACAGTAACAAGATCTTCTGTAGTGATGGTGGTCACACGATTGCCATCTTCTTTTTGTTGTTCCTTGTCTCTATTCTCCTTTTTCAAAATCCGACAGAACTTCTTTGTGTGCCCTTTCTTCCCGCAATGATAGCACTCAATAACTTTAAGTCTGCTTCTAGATTTGCTTCTATTATGTTCTCTATTTTGAGAATCTCGATTCTTGCTTCTTCCCCTAGAGTCAGTCACCAAGACATCTGATGATGAGGAACCCTTAGATTTTCTTCTCATCTCTTCATTTAAAAGGCTGCTCTTGGCAAGATCCATAGAGATCACACGATCCGGAGCAGAATTTGATAATGAAGTTCTAAGAATTTCTCAAGAATTTGGTAGGGAACCAAGTAGAAACAAGCCTTGAATTTCTTCATCAAATTTAATACCCATAGCAGATAACTGGTTCATGATCCCCTGAAAATTATTCAGATGATCTGTCTTCGCGGAACCATCGTGGTATTTTAAACCCAACATCTGCTTTATCAGAAACATCTTGTTGTTTCCAGTTTTTCGAGCATACAAACTTTTATGGTGCTCCCATAGGATCCGAGCATGTGTCTCCCCAAAAATATGGTTCAAAACACTATCGTCAACCCACTGTCTAATAAAGCCGCAAACCTGTCTGTGTAACAAACTCCACTCTTCATCTGATTTATTATCAGGCATTATAGTGGTGAAGGCATGTTGATAAAAATTCTTGACATAGAGGACATAATTTGTGCCATTCAAAGTAACAATTCTACTAGTGTTGGTTTCCATCGTTTATCACAAATACAAATACTATTTATTAGGAGACCGAAGTAATTCTTTTCTGATGTGGAAGTTCAGACTATACTGCAACCACAGAGCATACTCAGACAGAACCTTGGCTCTGATACCACTTGTTGGGAATAAATCCCGTAAAATAATATTCATGGTATTAGTGATAAACGTAGACCACTAAGTTATGGTTAAATCAGCAAGAATAAAAATGCAGCAAAAATGACACCAAGATTTTACGTGGAAACCCTTCTGAATAAAGGAAAAAACCACGGCCATGAAGAGCAACTGATTTCACTATAGCGATGAATTTTACACTATGTAGTAATGAGTAAAAATACTCCTAAGACCACTACACCCTCAAACGAAATAAACACTCTTTTGCTTTTTCCACATCACTACAATATCTCTCACACTCTATTTTTCTTCACAAACTATTTTCTTATAGTTTATGAAATACCTTGCTCTCTCTCTTTTCTTTCTTTGTTGGTGTGTAGAAATGAGCGTTAAAGCTCTCCTTTTATAGCCAAAACCTCACTCTCTAAAGCCTATAATTTTTGACAATTTGAACACCCTTTTCACAATTTCAAAAAGGTTGGCTACCAAACCAAACCAAGTCAATAAAATTGGCTACCAAATCATACCAATTCAAGAAAGTTGGCTACCAAACCAAACTAAGTCAATAAAATTGGCTACCAAATCATTTGAATGAGATGGACACCATATCAAGAAACACACCGGAGAAAGAAACATAGTAAAGGGCATCTTAATTATTCCTTCTTAATTATGAACAATGTTAGTATATATAGTCTAGTCGGGTTCTTTTAGGGATTGATAGACTTGTCAAGATCCTAATTAGTATATATAATTTTTCATCAAATACATCTGTGTGTAAATTGATTCATCAACTTATAACCTACTCAGATGCATCGTTGAATATTAAAAATAAAATGTCTGGACTTATAATCTGTTATAATTGATTCATCGACTTATAACCTAGTGATGAATGAATGTAATTCATTAACTCTGTTATAATACAAACAATGAATACTATTATATCAATTAATAGAATAATATTATATTGGTTTATCAATTCATTAATTATTCGTACGTAGTAATGTATAAGATTGATCATCAATTACAATATAGTTTATGCGTGTGTATGAAATTACTCATATACTTAAATATAACTTAAAAAATTCCTTTACATACATGCTATTATAATCTATTAAAAGTAATTACCTAGTTAATATAATTTTTTTTAAAGATTATGCTTATAGTTTATAATTATTTATAATAATTGTAGTTAAATAAAATAAATATTTATAGCTAATAAGAATTTTTTATACCTTATAATATTTAAAAACCAAAAATAAAAATAAATTATTTAATTAATTTTTTAGAAATAGCGACCAACGGTCGCTATTTTGGTCAAAACATAATTACCTACCAAAAATAGCGACCAACGTTGGTCACTTTTTCTAATAACAAACTCAAAAACGGGTCCCTCTCCCCATTCTCTTATTTTCTTCCCCAAAATTTCCCCAACTCTCTCCAACACCTTCCCCTCCCCTTCTCTATTTCCCTCACACAAATTCCATTCCCCCAGAGGCTCGACTTGAACGTGAGCATTCCTTCCGTCCTCCCCATACTCGTTCCTCCCGTCCTCCCCGAGATCGTTCTTCCCGTCCTCGACAAGTAGACCCTTCTGTATACTGTCTTGTTGATGAAAGTTCATCAGACGGTGATGATAATGATGTTGTATAAAATACTCCTTGACTTTTATATACTTTGAACTAGACAAATAGAACCGGTTTTGAAGTAGGTGTAATAAGCGTTAACTTAGTTTTGTTAGTTTAATTTGTTAGTTCTATTGAACTTTAATTTGTTAGTTTTAATGTGTTTTTTGAATTGTGTTGTTGTTGTGTTGTTGTTGTTGTTGTTGTGTTGTTGTGTTGTTGTTGGGTTGTTGTGGAGATTTTGGTATTGAAATTGTAGTTTATGAATTGAATTATATTATTATTTAGGGATTTTGGTATGTTGGCAGGTGGTGTAGCTGCCAAAACAGGCATTTTATGCCAAAATTATCACCCAGAAATTTGATCGCTTACCCCATTAAAAGAATTCTGGAAATTAGCGACCAAGGTTGGCGCTTATATCTAAAAAAAATTAAAAAAATTGAAAATTAGCGACCAAGGTTGGTCGCTAAGGAACCCAGATTTTATAAAAAAAATATCTTGGGAATTAGCGACCAAAGTTGGTCGCTTATGTATAAAAAAATTAAAAAAATTAAAAATAAGCGACCAAAGTTGGTCGCTTATGAACCCAGATTGTTAAATATATATTTTTTAAAATAATCTATATTTTAATTAACAGACCCACGTTGGTCGCTAAATTTATATTATTAAAATATTGTACCTGTGAGCACGTGATTTTTGCTTCATGGAAACTACTCCAAAAGAAATCGGAAAAGAAATAAAACAAGTTACCCCCGGGTACAATTTTGAGGATTTATGTGACATTTTGATAATTGTTCTGTCCGTAAATGCTCGCCTCGCTATAGTTAGAAAATACAAATATACATGCTGCAGGCATTTAGGAATAATTGGTACATTTAGGAATTAGTTAATTATACTTTGGTTGTTTAAAAGCGAAAATCACAAAATACGCATTTTTGTTGTCATCGTAGTTTTATTAAAATGTTTTAATTCGTGTGATATTTGTTGTTAGGTATTAATTAATATTTTTATGTTTAATTTTGGTTTTTAGGAATTTTTGTCTAAATTATAAGAGGGAAAATATCTGATTTGGGCGAAAATTCAACTGAAAATCGGGCCCAAACCAATACACTGACCCAGTCCAAACCAGGTCTTCCAGGGACGCCCCCCAAATGACGTCGTATGAGGCGTTTGATCTGAACCGTCCGTCCCACCTAATCCAACGATCCCCTAGCTTTCCCCAGCACCCGACCCGTTTAAACCTTAGGCCGACCCATTCCCATTTAAGGGAGACGACGTCGTTTTCTGGTGCCAGATAGATCCTGGCCATAGATCCAACTCGATCCAACGGCCAGGATCTAATCCCTTACCCCATATATAAATCATTCATCACACCCCACGCCCCTATCCGAACACCCCCCCCCCCCCTTCATCGTCCCAAACCCAAACCCAAACCCAGACCTCCCAAACCCTAGCCGCCCTAAGCTTCCTTCGCCTGAAACCCGGCGGGATCTATGCCGTCGGTCACCCCTCTAACACCATAGCACCTCCTTCACTCCCTGAACCCAAATCTGTTACCCCTTGCCTCGAATCATCCCCCTTCATCTCGAATCTTGATTTGAAGATTCGAGCAAAACCCTGATCTACACCAACCCACCCCAGATTCACACCAGCCATTAACCTAGCCTCACTCATGACCAAACCAAGCTTGGTTTGGTCCGAATCTACCCACAAATCCTCAAGCCCCAAATCGGACTGATTCGAACCCTAGAATACAAGAACCTTGGAATCCGGCCAGTTTAACAGAGGGTTGGGGTCTAATAGACCTTAATCGAAGTGTTCTCGGTTGATAACACCTCGATTAAGGTCTGTTCGACCCCAAAATGGGCAAATCCAGTCAAAGCTGGGGTCGTTTGTTGTTGAGCTTTTAGAGTGAGTTCCCTCTTTCCTTTCTCTTTTTGTTTAAATGTTGCTTGAGTTTGTCAGCATGTTTAGTCAGTTTGTTTGTTATTTCTATTTTCCTGTCAGTTGTTCTCCATCTTCGTAAGACCTTTTATTCGGTCGATTGTTATTCTGTTTATGTTTTGAATGCGTATGGTGATATACATGTTCGAGTTAATTAATATCGTCGAATAGATAATTCATATAGATTCCCTGTGCCGTGCAAAGTTGTTGAAGGCAGTTGATGCCCCGTTCGTGTTGTTTGTTGGGTCGACTGATTATTCCATGTCATAATTAGTATAGTCGATTAGATAAATGATGTCGATTAGTTTCATAAGACTGAATGTACAAAAATTCTGATTTGCATAGCTTCATATGACTTATCGAATCATTGTCGTTTAGTTGATTGCTTGACATTATCTGTGAATGGATTGTAGTTGCACTATAATAGCTAGAATTCAGTTTGGGGCAGCTTGAATTTGAACTTGCAGAAGTTCAAAATGTTCTACTGCTGCAGTGGGGTAATACAGTAATAATTAGGAGCTAACAGGGGCAGTTTGGGGTGTGAAAAGAGCAGAAATGAGTAGTTTAAGATGGGCTGACAATAGGGTACTAAAATAGCATTAAACTAATACAATAGTGGGGAACCAAACTTGGTAGCATGGGGGTAATTAAAAGTTATAGGCTGCCCATGCCTTTGGGCAGAAAGCACATGCTAAGGGGCTGTTAGGAGGATGGGCATTGGGCATTTTTTTAGGTTTAAGGAGTTATGGGCAGAATGTGAGGGCTGGGGTAAACAAGACAGTAGGGTTGGCCTGTATTTAGCCTATAAATAGGTTCATTTGAGGGAAGAAAGGAGGTTAGACATCAAAGGATAAAAAGAAAAAGGCTGGAGATCAGAGTTTAAGGCTAGGAAAAAATCAGAAACTAGAGGCTGGATAATTTTAAGTGTTGAGAGTTAAAAAAGAGTGTTGGTTTTCTGAACATAACAAGCAGAAACTACTGTGTTTCTGCACCTGTTTCTTTCTCTGCTTTGGTCTGGTTTGTTTGGACACACTGTTGGTTTTCAGTTAGCTTCCCCGGGTTCTTTACTTGCTAAAAACTGCTCCAGTTAAGTGTTTTGGTTCTCTGTTTTGGACTGAAAGTCCACTGGCTGTTGCTGTTGGTCTCTTCTGAAATTTCTGCTGGGTTTTCACTTAAGTTGCTGTTGATTTTTGGTCTATTATTGGGTTGTCCCTGTTGCTACTGTTGCTGTGTTGTTGCATACTGTTTCTGCTGATCATTCTCCTTCTTCTTTTGCTTTCCTATACCAGGTACACGACTGATAAACTATCAATGTAAGCTAAAATTTGAGGCATGAATATAAAGAAAGTTGGAAGATGTTGAAGTTACTTCGAATTAGCTTTAGAAAAAATGTATTGAAAGAATAGGTTGTCTGCATGATAGTTTATTTTTCCTAATAGAACTATGTGGTTAGCTGTGATGTAGTTGAACTTTTATACCTATCATTCAGTTGGAAAACTATATGTGTTGCTTATAATGGAAAGGGATTGATGTTGTAGTAGCCATGTTCTATTAATTCATTATTTTGTTTATCAAGAAGCATGTTAGGTACCCAATAGTTCTTTCTTTAAACAAATGATCTGTTTTAAGTTGTTAGGAATATCGTTTGATTAAGGCAAACAGTACATCGCATTTCAGCTTTTTCCCCCTTGTTTGTTTATAAATGTTAAACGCCTATCAAATGAGTTGAATAGGCCCAATTGGAATAAGAGTGGCCCATGCCGAATTTAACTCCATGCACATTAGGTCTGGGCCCATAACTGCCAATGGGTTGCCCGTATCACGTCCCTCTTTCAATAAATCACGTTTGAAGTTTAACTATAATGACTCATAAGTATGTAAATACAGTAGGACCTTTCCATTTTGTTAGAGATAAACAAAGATAGGAAATCATAGTTTGCTTTTAGGTTTGCCTTTAAATAAAAAGGAGATGAGCCTCGCCCAAATAAACGCATAAATGGCGGGGCGCTCGTTAGATGTATATATTAAATATTTAGATTCTGGGACGGGCCGTTTAGCAAAATTTTACGGTTTTTCCCCGCAAATAATAACACGTTAGTTCTTTAGGATGCGTCTCAATCAATCTTATTTTATTAAACTCGGGTGTGCATTCATGCAACCCAAATCCAAATCCCAAAACATTGGATAAAAATATGTTCCGGATTGCGGGTGCATTTAATGTGACGCAATCCAAAGACATGTTCTAAACGATGTTCACATTCCTTTAAAAAATATAGTAAAAGCGGTAAAAAGTTAAAATCTGCACATAGGTTCATATTTGTATAAAATCAGATAAATAAGCCGAATATGACCGTTGAGCGACCGTGCTAGAACCACGGAACTCGGGAATGCCTAACACCTTCTCCCGGGTTAACAGAATTCCTTATCTGGATTTCTGGTAAGCAGACTGTAATATGGAGTCATTCTTTTCCTCGATTCGGGATCAAATTGGTGACTTGGGACACCCTAAATCTCTCAAGTGGCGACTCTGAAATAAATAAACAAATCCCATTTCGATTGTCCTTTAATTGGAAAAACTCCTTCACCCCTCGCGGGGGTGGAAGAAGGAGGTGTGACAGCTCTGGCGACTCTGCTGGGGATACAGCAAACCCAGAACCACTGGTTCAGGGTTAGAAATCGAGCTTAGAATAAATTGTTATGTTTGGCTTTATCTAATTTCGTTACATGATCTGTGCTTAATGTGCTAACTAACTGGTTTTACCGCTTTGATATTTTGTGAACTGTATATAAACTGTGCCGAAATCCATCTTCTCTCTGAGTCTTCTGAATCATGAAGAAGGGTGTACTTCGTATGACTTCTTTTCTGTGTAGTGTCAAATCCCAACTTAGAATGAGGTTCGGACAAGTTGCTAAGCCGGTGAAGCTTCTGTATTCCCGGTACGCTGCCCCCCCCTCGGCTCGAGTTATCCGCTCGGGTAAGCCAGGTCTAGAACAAACACCCAGGTTCTGAACCTAGTATAACAAAGCCACATGTCGGATCCCTAGTAGGAACGCTTATCTGCATCATGTGCATTTTTGACTTAGGGGACTCAACACAGGGGTTGGGTCCGTCTAGGAATAGCAACCTGAAACAGAAAAGACCATCCTGATGCATCTTACTCAACGCTGTGCATTTATTTGTTTTGGACTTGCATGACGACCGGTTTTGAATATTGAAAAAAAAAAGAAAAAGTTTTGAGAAATAGCAGTGTATAGGTTAATCTTATGTTTGAAAAAAAAATAACAATGTCCAATAGCGTCGAAACTCTGACAAAATTTTAAGAAAAATATTTTACTTTTAATATAGTTTGTTTTATTCAAAAAAAAAAGTCTATCATTTTTAGTTTGTCCGATCTGCAGAAATGAAAAAATGAGAAAAATAACTTGTTCTGTTATGGGAAAAGAGTCTTGATTTTTGTTTTAGTTTATTTGCCAACAGAAGCAAAAATAGGTTAAAAATATATAAAAAATATATATATAAAATAAAAAAATAAAATAAAATAAAAAATCAAGGTAATAGTTTTTTCCTTATTTTATTTATTTTTATTTTTATTTTTTAAAGTACTTCAAAATAGTTTGTTTAATTGGGCGAACTACGCTGGTTTGATTCTCACCGGATGTGAGATACGTAGGCAGCCCTAATCGGGTCCAACTTCCCCTTTTGCTAAGATAACCAAAAAAAATGTCAAATGCTAATCTCATCAGAAATAAATCTAGTCAGGCTGTTTTGCCATAAATAACCAAGTACTCCCGAAAGGGACGCCGGAAGGCTTGAATTTGCACAGACGGTCATTTTTTGTTGATTTTTTGATCTGTATACCCATACAGCCTTAAATTCTTCGTCCCTGAAGTGCTGAAAGGTCGTATCTGAAAACCGAATCCTTCATCTTCAAAATTCAAAAAAAATCAAATATAGATAGTTGTGTTTTGAGTCTAATAAAAGTCTTCTTTCTTTAATTACCTTAATAAATGTGCAGGATGAGCACAAATCAATATGAACCGTTCTCAGTCTTTAGCGAGGTTCCTCTACAACTCCACATGTGGTGGAACGATTTGGAAGCTGATAGTAAAGAGATAGTGGGAACAGTATTGGGAGGTTTTGTCAATCTACTAAATATCAAGCCAAGGACATATATCCTCGAAGCTCTAATACCGTTCTGGGACCCAACCCGCAATGTATTCTGTTTTGTTGACTTTGAACTTTCACCTACACTAGAGGAAGTCGCTGGATATGCAGGATTGAATGGGAAACTAAGAGGACTGTATTTACTTTCACCAAGGCCAGTATCTCCGCACGCGTTTTGGATTTGCTAAGCATTAGTCGGAAGGTACAAAATGATGATTTGTCAAGAGGATGTTGTGCTCTCCAATTCCTATATCAATGGTATGGTACTCCTCAGGGTTTTGAAGAACCAAACCTCGGACTAATTCATGCTGGGAACAGAAACAAGTGGGAAGCAAGACGTACTTTGGCATTCATCACGGCATTCCTGGGAATCGTGATCTGTCCCCGCAAAGATAATAAAGTAGAGATAGGCCTTGTGGGGATGGCCGATGTTGCAATCAAAAGAACTGACAGCACTGTGGTTCCTTTGATTTTGTCCGAAATCTACCGAGCTTTAACTATATGCCGAGAAGGAGGCAAGTTCTTCCAGGGATGCAATTTGTTACTCCAGCTGTGGATGCAAGAACACCTCTGTCACCGAGCAGGATACATGAACCACGGGTTGACCGAGAGGAACTGTATCAGCGGTTTTGAGAAACGAATGACCGGCGTCGTATTCCCCGAAGGTGTCGAAGCATGGCTTACACGTTTGAGGTCAACAACAGCCGACCAAATTGAGTGGGCATTTGGGTGGTTGACCGATACTGAGGTAATATACATGGCGGCCGAGGAATGTCATATTCTTTTGATGGGACTTCGCAGCATCCAACCATATGTTCCTCATCGGGTATTGCGCCAGCTAGGAAGATTTCAAGTAATTCCCACTGATGAAGATCTAAGCAAGCACGCCATTGAGCTGAGCCCAGGAGTCGTATTTCCCGAGGGAAAGATTAGAAAGTTGTGGCACGAATGTAGATTCTTGGAGCCCAAGACTATGGTTCGAGAACTGGCTAAGGGTGAGGTAGACCCAAAGTACGATGTTTGGTTCGAGAGAAGGTTCCAGATTTGTCAGAGACCTGCTAAAAGAGCTCACGTCCAACAATTTACGGATGATTCGCAGGAGTAGTAGGGCTGGTTAAGGAGGGAGGAAGGCTACCGGGCTGAAATCGGGAAGCTAAAACGACAAGTTGAAAGGCTTATATTTGAGAACAACGTGCAAGACGCCTCTGAGTAGGGTGAAAAGAACAAATTAGCCAAAGAAAATCAGACACTGAAATCCCGCATTCACCAAGTCAGTAAGAGTAACAGCAACCGAGAGAAACGTCGCTCCGACGAAAGATTGATAGCAGAGTTGAGAAATCAAGTCAGCAAAAGCCGAGAAGAATTAGAGAGATCGGAAGCTTGCATAGAAAGAATATAGGTCAGATGGGCAAAAGATACAATGTCCCGGAGGGAGCATCTGCAACAAGTCATAAGGGATTCTAAAATGAGCATCGGGATATTAAGGAAAACGAACTCCACTCTTCAGGAGCGGATCTTCAAACAAGCACGAGATGCCCAAGCTGACAGAAGGAGTTGTTACGATGCGATGACCAGAATGGAAAGACAAATGGAGAAGTTCCAGGATCGACTCACCGACAATGCTCAAGCACTGGGATTGAAGAACCGGCGAATAGAGCAATTGTTCGTTGAGAAGGACAACATTCGAGGAAGGATTGATAAGATTGGGCACTATATCTACATGAGATGCCTAGCATGTGAGCAAATACCTCGTGATACCCTCCTTGCTTCCATCATGGGCTACGTCCACCGGATCATGAATGAGTTGAAGAGCTTGCAGAGAGGCCTTACACCAAAGTCTGCGGAAAGGCCGAACGATGCCTCGCGAGCCCCTAAGTTGGAATTTTAATGTATCCCTAGTTCTAGTCTTGTTTGTTGGCTTTATGGGTCCATTGTCTTCCCATATGTTGTTTTTTTTTCTTTCTTTTCATCGAGTCAGGTTAAGAACTTTGGAATCTGTACTATTGCTGTTCTTTGTTTGAGATAAGTAATTTGTAATAGAAAATTTTGGTGATGAATTGAATGATTCCAAAAGAATTTTTGTGTCTTTACTTTGTGGCAGAACTACGCCCGGTCTGATTCACACGGGGACGTGATACGTAAGCAATCCACATAAGATTCGACCGCCACTAAAAGGAAAAAAAAGGAGAAAGAAAAGGAAAGAATAATGGAAAGAAATATAGGGGTTCCCAAAGCACTTTAAAGGTGCAAATAAGCAAGCCGGGATGGCGCATGCGTTTGAAGCAAAGCATGTTAGAAATGGTTAAGTGCCTAGGAGCATTGCATCCCCAATGTGCTATTATCAAATCTATTAAACTCTAACGCTAGCAAGTTTGTTGTTTTCCACAAATACAAGACAGTTAGTTGTTAAAGCATTCTGGCAACACACCCTTATCAAACCAGATCCAAAGGACCAGTACCAATAAGCATGACTACTTCAGAAAATAGTACCGAGGAAGAAAGGCTGGTAAGCCAGTTGTTGAAAGAAGCGATGGAGAAGATAGAAAGGATGGGACTGGAGATGAATGCAATGCAGTTAGCTTTGGCCAAAGCACAAAAGATCCCTGAACCACTAGGGCATATGCCGGAATACCCTCACTCTAGCCCTTCGACAAGCCTCCGGAATCACCGCTATCATCAGGAGAGAAGTCCTCATGATTCCCAAGCTCCACCACCCCATCAACCTCTCCCAACACCAAATGTTCCCACTTTTATGGGACCCACATCAGCCACCCTGCAAAGATCAACCAGCGAGTCGTTGTTTCAGGCTCACGATACGCAATACTATCCTCCTGAACCCACATTCAATGCACCAGAACCCCATACCTACAATCCGCACTTGGAGGTACCGGCGAAGATTGAAAAGCCGGTTAAGGTCCCAGAGCAAGATGAGGTAATGAGGAAGTTCAAAAGCCTGGAGCAATCCTTCAGGAGCCTGCATGGATTGGGCAACCAGGTCAGCGTGGCCTACAAGGATCTATGCCCTTTCCCGGACGTCCAACTCCCGGCTGGGTTCAAGATGCCTAAGTTTGATTTATATGAAGGGCACGGTGATCCCATGGCACATTTGCGGGGCTTTTGTAGCAAAATGAGAGGGGCAGGCGGCAAAGATGAGCTACTGATAGCTTATTTCGGTCAAAGTTTGAGTGGATCGGCATTGGAATGGTATACCAGGCAGGATTCCAGCAGATGGTACACTTGGGATGATCTAGCGCAGGCTTTCGCGGGTCACTTTCAATACAATCTGGAGATAGTCCCTGACTGTCTCACATTGCTAAGGACCGGAAAGAAGCCTGGGGAAAGCTTTCGTGAGTTTGGTTTCCGCTGGAGAGAACAGGCAGCCAGAGTTGATCCTCCTATGAGAGAGGGAGAAATGGTGGACTACTTCCTGCAAACGCTGGATCCAACTTACTTTGGTCACTTGGTGACGACGGTTGGAAAATCCTTCAATGAATTAGTAAAGATAGGGGTCATGATAGAGGAGGGTTTGAGGTCTGACAAAATCCTGAATTACTCAGCGCTCAAGGCAACGACCCAGGCTATTCAAAGCGGCACGGGAGGTGCGCTGGGAAGGAGGAAGAAAGAAGAAATCGCCACGGTTGAGGCAAGCAGTTGGTCCAGGTCCGGCAAACCATACTACAACCGACCCATCCCCCACAGGCCAAAATATCCATACAGCCTGCCACAACACTACTATCTACCTCGAGAACCACACTTCTCCGTGCACCAAGCCCAAACATACACTCAGCCTTTGGTTCGCCCGCAATGGCGCGCGCCGGCTCCCCAGAACATATATACACCACCACAAAACACATACTCTCCACCACAAAGCACCTATCATCCACCAAGAGCATACAAGAACCCTCCGGGGACGGGCTTTCGAGGAAGTCAAGCTGCTAGAAATGACAGGCTACACAGACATAGAGTTTTTACTGAGTTGGGAGAGACCTATACCGCCGTATTCCACAAATTGAGGCGGCTAGGTTTGGTGAGTCCTGTCGATCCTAGAGAGCAAAACCCCCCACCCCAAAATTTGGACCGATCGATAAGCTGCGAGTACTGCTCAGGAATGCTGAGGCATGATACCGAAAAATGTTGGAGGCTGAGGCAGGCAATACAAGATCTTATTGATGCCAACAAAATCGAGGTCCAGGTGCCGGAGGCGCCCAACATCAACCAGAACCCATTGCCAGTACACCACGAAGCTCACATGATCGAGTTGGTATACGAGGGAGGAGAGCCAATGAAACCATCACAGACAGTGATGACAATCCAAGCCGCTCCGAAAGAAGAATCGACCGGTGGAAGACCAGGGGTACAGTTGCAGGAGGAAGGTGTCAAGCCGGTGGTGATATTGGGAAAGAGTTCGTCCACCGCAACAAAAAAAACAGAGCCAACCAAATTGGTAATATCAGGGACATCACCCACACCCGCAGTTGTGTTGAAAGGGGTATGCAGGGAACTGGTCACCATAAAGCCGGTAGTCCAATTGCCAATGATTGATAGCAAGGCCATGCCTTGGAAGTATGAAAAGGCAATGGTGATGTACAAGGGAAAACAAGTGGAGGAGGATAGTTGTGAGGCGCAGGGACTAACTCGATCAGGACGGTGTTTTGCTCCAATGGAGTTGAGAAGATCCAACCCAGCTGGGACAAAAAACCTGTGTCAGAAGAAGAAGCTGAGGAATTCTTGAAAAAGATGAAAGTGCAGGATTACTCCGTGGTCGAACAGTTAAAGAAAACACTGGCCCAGATCTCGCTGCTATCATTACTGATCCATTCGAATGAACATCGCCGGGCCCTGATGAAGATACTGAATGAACCCCATGTGCCCAATGAAATTTCAGTAAACCACCTTGAAATGATTGCCAACAAAAATTTTGAGGTGAACAGAGTAACATTCTCTAATGATAATCTGCCAGTGGAAGGCACGGAACATAACAAAGCTCTCTACTTGACTGTCAAATGTGAAGATTCGGCAGTTACTCGGGCACTGGTGGATAACGGCTCAAGTGCCAATATTTGTCCACTATCCACCCTGAATCAGCTGAAGATCGACCACGGTAGAATCCATAAGAACAGCATTTGCGTCCGAGGATTTGACGGAAATGGAACAGCCACCGTGGGGGATATTATACTTGAGTTGACCATCGGTCCGGTCCAGTTTGCCAGAGAGTTCCAGGTATTAGATGCCGCGGTATCTTATAACCTTCTGTTGGGACGACCATGGATCCACGCGGCCAAAGCGGTGCCATCCACATTGCATCAAATGGTCAAGTTCGAATGGGATAGATAAGATGTCGTGCTGCATGGGGAGGACATTGTGTGCACCATGGGAGGCGCCATTGTGCCCTTCATAGAGACCAATGATGACAAAGGTCCCTGGGTTTACCAGATTTTCGACGCGGTGTCAGCAAATAAGATTCCCAAGGGTGAAAGCATTCCACACCCCAGGGTAGCTCCCGCAATGGTCATGATGGTTTCAGAGATGCTGGGTAATGGGTTTGTACCAGGAAAAGGCCTGGGGTCTGAGCTTCAGGGGATTGTCCAACCTGTCTCCTTACCCAAGAATTTGGAGACCTTTAGACTGGGGTTCAAACCGACTGCAGCAGATGTAAAGCGAGCGCGGAAAATGAAGAAGAGAGTTTGGTTTCTTCCCAAACCAATACCGCGTCTCTCAAGATCCTTTATTAGAGCAAGTGCCAAGGGTCACCGGTCCCAAAAATTCTCGGACAATTGATTGGGATGGACGGGGATTTGAATCAGAGTTTCGAAAGGTTGTTCGCTGATGTCAATATGGTAGAAGTTGGAGAGGGTTCCAGCAGAGCAGACATACAGTTTGTGGGGCCTGAGGCCAAAACCAACAATTAGATGGTTACCCCCCTCTCTATCCGGGGGGAGTCCTGGTAGTAGGCTTTGATTTTTCTTTCTTGTTTTTCGGATTATTCCAGGGTGTAATCCAAATCTCATTTTATTTTGTACAAGTGTGAACCCTGTTATCCCGCATTTTTAATAAAATTCTCTTTTTTGTCTCATTTTAATTTTGTTTTGTTCTTTCCTCTTTCTGAACAGTTCTCTTTTTACTGGTTCTAATGACATGGCATGCACAGCGGATCTTCGACCTAGTCTAATAAATCAATCTGACTCCGACTTAATGATACAAGAGATCGATTGTGACGATGAGTTTGAATATGACGAGGATGAAGCCTTCGAAGAAATAAACCGAGAACTGTGCCAATTTGAAGAGAAACCCAAGCCTAATCTGAATGACACCGAGGATGTAAATCTAGGGGATGCAGACAATGTCAGAGAAACCAAAATCAGCATCCACATTGAGCCAAACGTCAGGGAGGAATTAATCAAAACCCTCATGGAGTTTAAAGATGTCTTTGCATGGTCATATGACGATATGCCGGGATTAAGCACCGATCTAGTGGTTCACAAATTTCCCACTGACCCGGCATACCCTCCAGTCAAGACAAAACTGAGGAAGTTTAAAACAGAGATGAGTGTGAAGATCAAAGAAGAGGTGACTAAGCAGCTGCAGGCGAAGGTTATTCGGGTCACTCGATATCCCGATTGGTTGGCCAATGTGGTACCAGTGCCGAAGAAGGATGTGAAAATCAGGGTATGCGTCGACTACCGCAATCTCAACAAAGCAAGTCCTAAGGATAATTTTCCATTGCCAAACATCCATATCCTGATCGATAATTGCGCTGGGCGCGAGATCGGATCCTTTGTGGACTGTTATGCAGGATATCATCAGATCTTAATGGACGAAGAAGATGCAGAAAAGAAAGCTTTCATTACACCATGGGGAACTTACTGCTACCAGGTAATGCCATTCGGACTGAAGAATGTTGGGGCAACGTACATGCGAGCAATGACTACTGTGTTTTACGACATCATACACAAAGAAATTGAAGTGTACGTTGATGATGTGATCATAAAGTCTTGGCATCAGGAAGACCATGTAGCAGACCTAAGGAGATTTTTTCAAAGACTTCGAAGGTATGATATTAAGCTCAACCCGGCCAAATGCGCCTTCGGGGTTCCATCAGGAAAGCTGTTAGGATTCATCGTCAATCGACGGGGTATTGAGTTGGACCCATCCAAGATCAATCCATCCAAGATTTGCCACCACCAAAGAACAAAACAGAGGTAATGAGTCTATTGGGGAGACTAAATTACATCAGCAGGTTCATCGCTCAACTCACAGCAACTTGTGAACCTATATTTCGGCTGCTGAAGAAAGACGCTATGGAAGACTGGACGGCGGAGTGTCAAGAGGCTTTCGACCAGATCAAAGGGTATCTGTCCAATCCACCTGTGTTGGTTCCACCTGAGCCGGGGAGACCATTAATTCTTTATCTGACGGTCCTGGAGAATTAGTTTGGCTGCGTATTGGGGCAATACGACATTACCGGGAGGAAGGAGCAGGCCATTTATTATCTCAGCAAGAAGTTTACAGTATACGAGGTCAAGTACACTCAACTCGAGAGGACATGTTGCGCCCTGACTTGGGTGGCTCAGAAATTGAAGCACTATTTGTCCTCATATACCACTTATCTCATATCCCGTTTGGATCCATTAAAGTACATTTTCCAGAAACCTATGCCTACAGGGAGGTTAGCAAAATGACAAATTTTGCTCACAGAATTTGATATCGTCTATGTGACGAGGACGGCCATGAAAGCCCAAGCGCTGGCCGATCACTTGGCTGAGAATCCCGTTGATGAAGAATACGAGCCTTTGAGGACGTATTTTCCCGACGAAGAAGTAATGCATACAGGTGAGCTGGAATTACCCGAGGAACCAGGTTGGAAGCTTTTCTTTGATGGAGCCGCAAACGCGAAAGGGGTTGGAATAGGAGCAGTACTTATTTCTGAAACAGGACGTCATTATCCTGTTACAGCTCAGCTATGCTTCTATTGTACCAACAACATGGTCGAGTATGAAGCATGCATTTTGGGTCTGCGACTAGCTACAGACATGGATGTCCAGGACATTTTGGTCTTGGGAGACTAGGACCTCCTGGTGCATCAGATTCAGGGTGAGTGGGAAACACGGGATTTGAAACTCATACCATATCGACAATGTTTGCACGATCTGAGCAAGCGATTTCGATCAGTGGAATTCAGACATATCCCGAGAGTTCATAATGAGGTTGCCGATGCATTGGCCACTTTAGCATCAATGTTACACCACCCCGACAAAATGTATGTTGACTCGTTGCACATTCAGGTTCGCGATCAGCATGCTTATTGCAACGCGGTACAGGAGGAAGTAGATGGCGAGCCATGGTTTTATGACATAAAGGAGTACCTTAAGATGGGGATATATCCGGAGCACGCCACTGGAGACCAAAAAAGAGCCCTTCGGCGTTTGTCAAATGGTTTCTTCCTCAGTGGAGGAGTGTTGTACAGAAGAACCCCAGACTTGGGATTGCTAAGATGTATAGACGCCGGTTAAGCCACGACGATTATGGCAGAAGTGCATGCTGGAGTTTGTGGGCCACATATGAGCGGATATGTATTGGCAAAGAAGATTCTTCGAGCAGGATACTATTGGCTCACTATGGAGCATGATTGTATCAATTTTGTGAGGAAATGCCATCAATGCCAGATACACGGAGATCTGATTCATTCTCCGCCGACAGAATTGCATACAATGTCAGCGCTATGGCCATTTGTTGCATGGGTCATGGATGTCATTGGGCCTATTGAGCCGGCAGCAGCCAACGGCCACAGGTTCATTCTGGTGACCATCGACTACTTCACCAAGTGGGTTGAAGCTAAAACTTTCAGGTCGGTAACCAAGAAGGCAGTGGTGGATTTTGTTCACTCCCATATCATCTGCAGGTTTGGGGTCCCAAAAGTGATCATTACAGATAATGGTGCAAATCTTAACAGCAATTTGATGAGAGAGGTATGCCAACAGTTTAAGATTACACACCGCAATTCCACCCCATATCGTCCCAAGGCGAACGGAGCAGTTGAAGTCGCCAATAAGAACATCAAGAAGATACTGAGGAAGATGGTAGAAGGATCTAGACAATGGCACGAGAAACTACCCTTTGCTTTGTTGGATTATTGCACTACAGTCCGGACGTCTATAGGTGCAACTCCTTATTTGTTGGTATACGGAACTGAAGCAGTAATACCGGCAGAGGTTGAAATTCCATCCCTCCGAATTATCGCTGAAGCCGGGATTGAAGATGATGAATGGGTCAAAGTTCGACTAGAGCAGTTGAGCTTACTAGATGAAAAAAGATTGGCAGCAGTGTGTCATGGCCAGTTGTACCAGAAGAGAATGGCAAGAGCATACAATAAGAAGGTGCGCCCCAGAAAATTCGAAGTAGGGCAGCAAGTATTGAAACGGATCCTCCTACATCAGATCGAAGAAAAAGGCAAGTTCGCCCCAAATTGGCAAGGTCCTTATGTCGTGACCAGGGTGTTGTCCAACGGCGCTTTATGTCTAACAGATATCGAAGGAAGATGCGTCGACATGGCTATCAATTCTGATGCAGTCAAAAGATATTATGCATAATTTCTTTGATTATGATAATTATTGGTTCGTTTGTTTGTATTTGGTACTTATTGGATAATGAAATGATGGAGGCAATTCTTTCTTCTATCCAGACACTTTTGACCTTTGCTCCCCCTTTTCTGAGCCTTATTTATTCTTTCGTACCCCTCTTTTGGAATCACTAATGGGAAAATATATGAAAAAAAGAGAAATTAAAAGAAAAATGAAAACAAGATAAAGATCATAAGAAAAAGGAACCGTAGGAACTACGTTTAACCTGATTCCTCAAAGAGGATACGTAGGCGCCTCACGGCTCGGTCATAGTGCACCGTAGTGTGCATAATGTGCATAACTCAACATAGTGTAAATATAAAAATTCCCCAAGCAAGAAAACCGGGGTTGGAGTTATGTTTTTAAATCTTCAAAAAAGGTTTGATTCCAAGAGTTGTAACATTTCACCCATCAAAGTCACGTTAAATATTTGACAGCCTTTCCCTTATTTAACCCACACAAAACCAACATCGATGTCCAAAAAAGACCTCCTGATCAATATCCGAAAGGTGCCAAGTCTGGCCAATGGAAGCCGAGAATAATACCCTGATCCCCAGCAAAGAAGGGGATCATAAACTGGAAATGAATTGATGGCCAAAAAAGAATCTCCGAAAGAGAGAGTCATGTCGGCAGCACCCCAATTCCCCGTTAAAGGGCAAAATGAGAGAGTCTTATCGGTGAAAACCTTCACATGCACCATAAGGCGACGAAAGATGAGAGAAATAAAATGAGAGAGTCTCATCGGTGAAAACCTTCACAGGCACCATAAGGTGACGGGAGCTGAGAGAAAAGAGAGAGTCTTATTAGTGAAAACCCCTCGAAGGGCACTATAAGACGACAAGATACATTGGCAAAAAGGATCCGCATTTGCGAAGAGGTGGGCACCTATTTATCCCCAGCAAGTAAGGCCATCAGGCAGATTGATTGATACAAATAGACTGGGTCGGGTAATCCATAATGCACGACATGATCATAGGGACCAGTCATACCATCCAGATAAGTTCTTTCCTTTTCTTCTTCCCCCCAGCATTTGTTCAGAAAGATTTTTCTCTTTTCTATCTTTTTCGTTTCTTTGTCTAAAAAGAATTTTCCAGAAATTCATTTTGAGAAGGACCTTTCAGAGATTACTACCAGGGGCCAAAATGGTACAAAGCAAAATGCAAAGGGCACAGGCCAAAGCCAAGGCAATAGGACGAAAGGTGTTCGTTGCAAAACCAAATGACAAACTAGCTTAGAAAGATAAGGAGAACATGAAGAAAACGACGGTTGAAGGACTTGTGGACCAAGTTCCAAAAAGATCCCCAGCAAGAACTGCAATAAATCATGGACCAAGGTCCAAGGTGGTCAAACACCACGGAAAGGGAGAAGGAAGAAAAGGGAATTAATCCGCAGCAAGATAACCCTAACCATCCTATCCTCAACAACGTTATCCCCAGGTGATAACATGTTATGCCCTGCAGGGCTGTGAGAAAATAAACGCTTAAGGGAGTAGTTTTGAAGTTGAAGGAGACTCCCACAGCATGTTATGAAACAAAAGAGCGGGGAAGGGATAAATGGAAAACCATCCCCAGTAGAAATTCATCCCCAGCAGACATATCATCCCCAGCCAGTGTTCGGAGCACAGAGCAAGGGAAAGGGAAGGGAAAATCATTCCCCAGCGGGAGTGACACAGCCACTCACCATGTTAAAACTGACAATATTGTCTTTGATTCTACAGGAAAATAAAGATTGATGATGGCATAAGGACACGCCACAAGGAAGGTCACCAAAACCGGGGCAGAAAATTTTCTGCCATTGTCAAAATTTTCTCGGAGGAACGAGGAAACAAACTCAAATATTTTCATGTCTTAGTTAAATAGGCGCCCACCTGTATAATGAGAGGAATATTTTCATGTCTTAGTTAAATAGGCACCCACCTGTATAATGAGAGGAATATTTTCATGTCTTAGTTAAAAAGGCGTCCACCTGTAAGAATATTTTCATGTCTTAGTTAAATAGGCGCCCACCTGTACAATGAGAGGAATATTTTCATGTCTTAGTTAAATAGGTGCCCACCTGTACAATGAGAGGAATATTTTCATGTCTTAGTTAAATAGGCGCCCACCTGTACAATGAGAGGAATATTTTCATGTCTTAGTTAAATAGGCGTCCACCTGTATAATGAGAGGAATATTTTCATGTCTTAATCCATCAGGCGCCCACCTGTATAACGAGAGGAATACTTTTCAGTCTTTACATTTTATGTCTCAGGCGCCCACCTGTATAACGAGAGGAATACTTTTCAGTCTTATACTTCAGATCTTGAAATCAGTAACCCCTCCGGAAGGCAGAAGGTTACAACAAGAATCCCCAACAGGAAACAATAAAAATCCCCAGCACCGGGAAGCAGAAGGTTGCAACGAGAGGTACCAGCACAAATTCAAGCGCATGAGTCAAAAGGAAGAAAAGACGCGTCTTGAAAGAAGCGGCCTGTGAAGCTTAATCCCCAAAGGAACCACCGAAAAGCTTAATCCCCAGCGGACCGAACAAAATGATAAAAACTGGTATTCAGAAAAGCAGAAGGCCAGTGTCATCCCCAAATTCTCGGAAGAAAAGCACCGGAAGGAACACAAGCCGACAAGAAAGCAAGGCAATAAGAACAAGTTGAAGATAGATGAGATTTTATGATCCGTAGTCTAGCCTAGCTTCTTGTTTTCTTTTAAGCACGGTGTAACAAGGAGATCGGTAAGCAGTGGTAATAGCATGCAACAGCAGTAACATTGCAGTCCCGTGGTAGTCCCAGCTACCAAAACTTCCCGAACTACATTAACACGATTCCCCTTTAGCCAGGGATATGTAGGAAACCTTTGAAGCAAAGGTTCGGTTAAATCTTTTTCAAAAAAATGCTTCACACGGAATATTCCAACGGGCAAAAATCGCTCGTATCAGCTCACTTTATCTTTGCACGAAAACTCTTTGTGTTTTTGGACAAAGAGGGGAAGCTGTGAGCACGTGATTTTTGCTTCATGGAAACTACTCCAAAAGAAATCGGAAAAGAAATAAAACAAGTTACCCCCGGGTACAATTTTGAGGATTTATGTGACATTTTGATAATTGTTCTGTCCGTAAATGCTTGCCTCGCTATAGTTAGAAAATACAAAAATACATGCTGCAGGCATTTAGGAATAATTGGTGCATTTAGGAATTAGTTAATTATACTTTGGTTGTTTAAAAGCGAAAATCACAAAATACGCATTTTTGTTGTCATCGTAATTTTATTAAAATGTTTTAATTCATGTGATATTTGTTGTTAGGTATTAATTAATATTTGTATGTTTAATTTTGGTTTTTAGGAATTTTTGTCTAAATTATAAGAGGGAAAATATCTGATTTGGGCCGAAAATTCAACTGAAAATCGGGCCCAAACCAATACAGTGACCCAGTCCAAACCAGGTCTTCCAGGGACGCCCCCCAAACGACGCCATATGAGGCGTTTGATCTGAACCATTCGTCCCACCAAATCCAACGATCCCCTAGCTTTCCCCAGCACCCGACCCGTTTAAACCTTAGGCCGACTCATTCCCATTTAAGGGAGACGACGTCGTTTCCTGGTGCCAGATAGATCCTGGCCATAGATCCAACTCGATCCAACGGCCAGGATCTAATCCCTTACCCCATATATAAATCATTCATCACACCCCACGCCCCCATCCGAACACCCCCCCTTCCTTCATCGTCCCAAACTCAAACCCAAACCCAAACCTCCCAAACCCTAGCCGCCCTAAGCTTCCTTCTCCTGAAACCCGGCGGCATCTACGCCGCCGGTCACCCCTCTAACACCATAGCACCTCCTTCACTCCCTGAACCCAAATCTGTTACCCCCTTGCCTCGAATCATCCCCCTTCATCTCGAATCTTGATTTGAAGATTCGAGCAAAACCCCGATCTACACCAACCCACCCCAGATTCACACCAGCCATTAACCTAGCCTCACTCATGACCAAACCAAGCTTGGTTTTGTCCGAATCTATCCACAAAACCTCAAGCCCCAAATCGGACTGATTCGAACCCTAGAATACAAGAACCTTGGAATCCGGTCAGTTTAACAGAGGGTTGGGGTCTAATAGACCTTAATCGAAGTGTTCTCGGTTGATAACACCTCGATTAAGGTCTGTTCGACCCCAAAAATGGGCAAATCTAGTCAAAGCTGGGGTCGTTCGTTGTTGAGCTTTCAGAGTGAGTTCCCTCTTTCCTTTCTCTTTTTGTTTAAATGTTGCTTGAGTTTTCAGCATGTTTAGTCAGTTTATTTGTTATTTCTATTTTTCTGTCAGTTGTTCTCCATCTTCGTAAGACCTTTTATTCGGTCGATTGTTATTCTGTTTATGTTTTGAATGTGTATGGTGATATACATATTCGAGTTAATTAATGTCGTCGAATAGATAATTCATATAGATTCCCTGTGTCGTGCAAAGTTGTTGAAGGCAGTTGATGCCCCGTTCGTGTTGTTTGTTGGATCGACTGATTATTCCATGTCATAATTAGTATAGTCGATTAGATAAATGATGTCGATTAGTTTCATAAGACTGAATGTACAAAAATTCTGATTTGTATAGCTTCATATGACTGATCGAATCATTGTCGTTTAGTTGATTGCTTGACATTATCTATGAATGGATTGTAGCTGCACTATAATAGCTAGAATTCAGTTTGGGGCAGCTTGAATTTGAACTTGCAGAAGTTCAAAATGTCCTACTGCTGCAGTGGGGTAATACAGTAATAATTAGGAGCTAACAAGGGTAGTTTGGGGTCTGAAAAGAGCAGAAATGAGTAGTTTAAGATGGGTTGACAATAGGGTACTAAAATAGCATTAAACTAATACAATAGTGGGGAACCAAACTTGGTAGCATGTGAGTAATTAAAAGTTATAGGCTTCCCATGCCTTTGGGCAGAAAGCACATGCTAAGGGGCTGTCAGGAGGATGGGCATTTGGCATTTTTTTAGTTTTAAGGAGTTATGGGCAGAATATGAGGGCTGGGGTAAACAAGGCAGTAGGGCTTGCCTGTATTTAGCCTATAAATAGGTTCATTTGAGGGAAGAAAGGAGGTTAGACATCAAAGGATAAAAACAAAAAGGCTGGAGATCAGAGTTTAAGGCTAGGGAAAAATCAGAAACTAGAGGCTGGATAATTTTAAGTGTTGAGAGTTAAAAAATAGTGTTGGTTTTCTGAACATAACAAGCAGAAACCACTGTGTTTCTGCACCTGTTTCTTTCTCTGCTTTGGTCTGGTTTGTTTGGACACACTGTTGGTTTTCAGTTAGCTTCCCCGGGTTCTTTACTTGCTAAAAACTGCTCCAGTTAAGTGTTTTGGTTCTCTGTTTTGGACTGAAAGTCCACTGGCTGTTGCTGTTGGTCTCTTCTGAAATTTTTGCTAGGTTTTCACTTAAGTTGTTGCTGATTTTTGGTCTATTATTGGGCTGTCCCTGTTGCTACTGTTGCTGTGTTGTTGCATATTGTTTCTGCTGATCATTCTCCTTCTTCTTTTGCTTTCCTATACCAGGTACACGACTGATAAACTATCAATGTAAGCTAAAATTTGAGGCATGAATATAAAGAAAGTTGGAAGATGTTGAAGTTACTTCGAATTAGCTTTAGAAAAAATGTATTGAAAGAATAGGTTGTCTGCATGATAGTTTATTTTTTCTAATAGAACTATGTGGTTAGCTGTGATGTAGTTGAACTTTTATACCTATCATTCAGTTGGAAAACTATATGTGTTGCTTATAATGGAAAGGGATTGATGTTGTAGTAGCCATGTTCTATTAATTCATTATTTTGTTTATCAAGAAGCATGTTAGGTACCCAACAGTTCTTTCTTTAAACAAATGATCTGTTTTAAGTTGTTAGGAATATGGTTTGATTAAGGCAAACAGTACATCGCATTTCAGCTTTTTCCCCTTGTTTGTTTATAAATGTTAAATGCCTATCAAATGAGTTGAATAGGCCCAATTGGAATAAGAGTGACCCAGACCGAATTTAACTCCATGCACATTAGGTCTGGGCCCATAACTGCCAATGGGTTGCCCGTATCACGTCCCTCTTTCAATAAATCACGTTTGAAGTTTAACTATAATGACTCATAAGTATGTAAATACAGTAGGACCTTTCCATTTTGTTAGAGATAAACAAAGATAGGAAATCATAGTTTGCTTTTAGGTTTGCCTTTAAATAAAAAGGAGATGAGCCTCGCCCAAATAAACGCATAAATGGCGGGGCCCTCGTTAGATGTATATATTAAATATTTAGATTCTGGGACGGGCCGTTTAGCAAAATTTCACGGTTTTTTCCCGCAAATAATAAAACGTTAGTTCTTTAGGATGCGTCTCAATCAATCTTATTTTCTTAAACTCGGGTGTGCATTTCATGCGACCCAAATCCAAATCCCAAAACATTGGATAAAAATATGTTCTGGATTGCGGGTGCATTTCATGTGACGCAATCCAAAGACATGTTTTAAACGATGTTCACATTCCTTTAAAAAATATAGTAAAAGCGGTAAAAAGTTAAAATCTGCACATAGGTTCATATTTGTATAAAATCAAATGAATAAGCCGAATATGACAGTTGAGCGACCGTGCTAGAACCACAGAACTCGGGAATGCCTAACACCTTCTCCCAGGTTAACAGAATTCTTTATCTGGATTTCTGGTTCGCAGACTGTAATATGGAGTCATTCTTTTCCTCGATTCGGGATCAAATTGGTGACTTGAGACACCCTAAATCTCTCAAGTGACGACTCTGAAATAAATAAACAAATCCCGTTCGATTGTCCTTTAATTGGAAAAACTCCTTCACCCCTCGCGGGGGGGGGGGGGAGGAGGTATATTGTACCGACCAAAGTTGGTCGGTATTTTGTTTACAGTGAACATTTGGTCATTTTACATTAGCGACCAAAGTTGGTCGCTAATTAGCGAGCAACTTTGGTCGCTAAGGTAAAAGGTCCACCAATATAGCTACCACGCCTGTTTGGACACGTTTTGGTCGGTATATTGAGATAAGCGACTAACGTTGGTCGCTATATGTGGTCGCTTTTTACCGAATTTCTAGTAGTGATATATATATATATATATATATATATATATATATATATATATATATATATATATATATATATAAAACTTTGGTCGCTAAGGTAAAAGGTCCACCAATATAGCTACCACGCCTGTTTGGACACGTTTTGGTCAGTATATTGAGATAAGCGACCAACGTTGGTCGCTATATGTGATCGCTTTTTACCGAATTTCTAGTGGTGATATATATATATATATATATATATATATATATATATATATATATATATATATATATATATATATATATATATATATATATATATATATATGTATGTATATGTATGTATGTATATATGTATATGTATGTATGTATATATATATATATGTATGTATATATATATATATGTATGTATGTATATATATATATATGTATGTATGTATATATATATATATGTATGTATGTATATATATACACACACATCTAACATCTAGTAATTTATTATACGAATTTAACTTGTTATAGCATGTCGCTTACAATTTATTATAGGTTACTAATTAATTTATTAAATAGAGTTACCCGAAATTTAAATGATTATATTAAGTAAATATTTTATCTGCGGCTGAAGATAAGAAGTTTTCGTCATGATCAAGCTTTTTCCACCAATTCTCTACCACTGTCTATTCAACTGCAAAAGGAACAAAAAGAGGAACATTTGCTGGGTTAAGTACTTAATAATTTGATCTGTCGTTGTGCAACAAATTTTAATTACCACTTAGAGGGTGTTTAGATTGGCTTATTTTAAGTATTTATTGGCTTTTAAATACTTTTTTAGTTTGTGTGGTGTTTGATAATGATAAAAAGTGCTTAAAACACTTAATTTTAAGCATAAAAAGTACAAAATAATTCAAAAACCAAAAGTTGGGTATTACCAACTTATGACTTTTGACTTTTAACTTAAAAACTATTTTTTATAAGTCAATCCAAACACCCGTACTTTAGAAAGCTGTGATTTTCTAATTTTGATTGGAGTTACCATCAGGTGGTGTTGGAGAAACCACTGTTGAAAGTGCACTATTTCATTCTATGAGTGCGTATACAATAATGTGAATTCTACTTTCTGTTTCGAGGAACTTTCTCATTAACAAGTACTATAAGAAAGTATATTTAATGTAACAATCATTTCCTATTTTAAGAATCACATGAGAGAGTTCTTTCTTCGACATCTGGAAAGTTCAAGTAGCTTTTAAGTAGATAGGTTAAAGAACGTACAATTTTCGTAAAATGGACCAAAACTAAGATTCGCATAAAAAAGTTCTTTTTCAACATCTGGAAAGTTCAAGTTGCTTTTGTTGAGAAAATAAGTTTAATAATAGAATGTAAAGTACTAAATTTGGTAAAGCTGGACGGCATAATAATATCACTTCATTCCTACCTAAATGATATATAGTAGAAAAATATCACATGAATCATTCATCTGCATGCGTTCGTGTCAAAATATTGCTCCCGCAGGGCTGTGTTTCAGTAGTACTATATAAAGACCTAGTACGAATTCTGGACTTTCAGCTTTATGCAGATTCCAAGTTTGAATGCCCCTTAAATTTTCCAGATATTTACAGTCATTTTGAGAATAAGTAACTCACTAAAACCCTTCACATTCTTCTTCCCAATGTGACGTGCATAAAAGCATGACATTAGTCCTATTGAGTGCTAATTGATGAATAACTTAGAACAAATGAGAGACAGAAAAATGAAGCATTATAATAGTAGGAAATATGCACTGCTAATGGTAATGACTTGTAAAAAATTTGTTAGGCTTTGAATAAAGAGATGAACTCAGGAGCAAGATATGGTGAGTGCTGGTAACTTTAACTTGTTGGGATTAGGAGTTGCTCCTTTACAGGCCAATCATATAATCTGATAATATTACAAGATATTTATCTTCTTCTTTTTAAAATTCCCCTCCCCTTTCATCTCCTTTGTTGGAACTATTGCTTCTTTGGTAACTCGAATCCGCTACCTTGGGTTGTAGGTAGGGGGTGCTGACCATCGGAGCAACCCCTCTTGTCGGATATTTGTCTTTTATTGATTGATTGCGCAATAGAACTCAAACTTCCTTATTTGTTGTATCTATTTCAAACTAATGTTTAATTCCAAGTAAATCATGACTTACCCTGGCTCTACTTTGATATCACTGTGCCAATAAATAGAAACAATTGTGTAAATAAATACAATGGGGTGAGAATGCTAACGTCAGCGGTTCTATGGTGTAGTGGTTAGCACTCTGGACTTTGAATCCAGCGACCTGGGTTCGACTCCCGGTAGGACCTTTATTTTTGCTGCTAAGCAAACTTTCGTTGTTATGCCAATATTATACACGAAAGCCATATCATTCTACAGTTCAACCCCATTTTGCAAAAACTATAAGCACAATAAGATGCACGAGAACGAAAAAGGTCCAATAAAATTTTGGGCCACAAAGAAGGACCTGGTGAAGTGCATAGATAGCTTTTTAGGATCCCTATTTTAAAAAATACTCGAAGTTTACAAAGTTTTCTAAAGTTTAACCACCTCATAATCATCTTAAGTTATAATCGCGGGTCTGATTGAGTGCAGGTCAAAATCAGACCTTCAAAACATGCTAAACTTTGAGTAATTTTGAAAAAAGAATATATTTTAAATAAGAGTGCTAAAAGCGGCTATGTAATGTCATTTGTACGGTGAGTCTTCCTAAAATTCCTTTTTCCCTTCGTTATACCAATGTGATACACGAAGCCCAGATGATTCTACAGTCCAAAGCCCATTGCACAATTATAAGAAGAACAAAAAGGTGCATAAGAACGATTAAAGTCCAAGAAAATCTTGGGCCACAAAGAAAGAAACCTTAGTAAAATGGCGTGTGGTATTTGCTTTTTATCTAGCAATTCTAATATTAAGCAAAAATAATCACTACTTTGTTAAAATTAATATGAAAAGATATTTTTACCCTTTCTTCCATTGCTTTTCTTCTCAAACCCTCGCCTCTCTTTCTCAAGTTCGATACCCATTATTGATCTCTCAAATTGTGTTTGCAGAATCAATATGTGATCCAGCAGAGAAATGGTCAGATCATTAATCATGGTATTCCTTGTCACGGTCCATTTTCTGAACAAGCCGGGATCGGCACCCAATCACTAAATATGACCGAGCGAACCATCTGCGCTTATCAAATTTGTCATAACTTCAAACTTTATA
Source organism: Nicotiana tabacum (assembly GCF_000715075.1). Classification (NCBI taxonomy): domain Eukaryota; kingdom Viridiplantae; phylum Streptophyta; class Magnoliopsida; order Solanales; family Solanaceae; genus Nicotiana; species Nicotiana tabacum. The sequence goes on from NC_134085.1 coordinate 157,066,693, forward strand.
TGCCACAATGCACTACTATAACCAAATACTTTTAGATAATTTAAATATCTAAAATAATCCAATTTCAAAACTTTATTCGTAGTAACCAATAAAATACAACTAAGTTATTATCAAAAACATTTGAATCTTAACCTAACGACTATGTCTATGAAGCCTCTACTGATAAACTGACGCACTACTCAGGACATGAGATTTACTGGCCAGTTCTCTAAGTAAACAAAGAAATAACTAAATAAAGATAACTCTAAGAAATACTCCACGAACAAAAGCGGAGCTCACCAATAGCACTGGAAGAGAAGGAAGTCCTAACCAGTAGCTAGCTCGCCTGCAAAACCGGTTCCTACATTGTACCGCATACCCACGTAGGTTCCCAAAGAGAACGCCAGTACCATCCACTGTACTCAGTGAGTCTCAACAACAGGGGATAAAACTTTAATAACATATACATTACGAGCAAAAGTTCTAAATGCATGTAAAACATAAAGCTTATAAGAATAATTCTAAAATAATTGCATAATAACAGTTTATGAATATTCTAAAAGAAATTCTTTTCTTTTTCTTTCTTATAAAAAATACTTCACTTTATACTTTGGGAGTTCCAACTATCCTGACTTAATTCTGTCTCAGTCACCGTGTGATCGGCACGGGTTCGATCCCAACCTGATCGAATAGGCCCAATCCACGAGGTGCCACTCGCTTCATGGTTCTCAGCGCTCATGTATCATACCTTAGCATGGCTAAGTAAATTCTCAGCAACGAGACCCTCGGCTCGTATGCTCCCTACTTTGGCACAAGTAGTTTCAGGAAGTCAACGCCTTGGTCAGGACCCTCGGCCTGGACGATGACCTCTTCTCAGAATAAAGGATACTCCCAAAAATCTTTTCTTTCTAAAACTTCTTCTTGTGACTTTTCAAGTCTAAATCTTTTCTTTATAGAACATCATGTACATGTTCATGCCGGTATCCTTAAATGTAAAGCATGACATAAGAATGAAATAAACATGTAAAAGTGTTTCTAAAGATTCTTGCTTCTTTATAAATTTTTAACATGAAAATAACATATAAGAATAACACAAAAATTTGAAAATTTATACACATATATCATAATAAATCATCTAAACTTTTGCTAGAATAATTCTAAGTTAATAAGTACTCACTCGCTCCAACTAAGTAAATATAAACTCTTTTAAGCAATTCATCAAACATCTTGTATGCATGTTTTTGTGAGTTAAACCACTTTAGTAAAGGGGTTATATCAACTCACCTCAAAACTTCTCAAGCCAATACGTAGGTCCCAGTCTAATTGACACCAGTCAAACAATCAATTTTACAACAACCAGTACATTTTAATCAATTTTAAAGTTTCACGCTTAAACATGAAGTTTATTGTTGATATAGAGAAAGAAGGGAATTAACTATCCAATTCTTACCTACTACTACTTTAGGGTAATTGACAATAGAAAATTTTATATACCTGATTTTAAGAATTAGTGACTTATAAAGAAACCTAAACTTCATGTTGCCTGTGTGAGTATTGAGCAGCAAGGCTCTGTCTCATGATTAGGGGTGGGCATCGGTTGGTTCGGCTCGGTTATGAATATTATCGGTTTATCATATCGGTTATCGATTTACAAATTTGATAAACCGATAACCAAACCGATAAGATATCGGTTATCGATTATCAGTTAATCGATTATCGATCAGTATCGGTTCGGTTATTGGTTTACCCAATAAGATAACTCAATCTAGAGTTAAGCAAAAAAGAGAAGACAATTCACTAGAGTTAAGCAAAAAAGAGAAGACAATTCACTAGAGTTAAGCAAAAAAGAGAAGAATTAACATATAGTATACTACCCATTTCTGCGTTTTGTCCAGTGGCCACAACTAGAATAGTACTAATTCTTCAACAACAGTTATCCAAATACATTAATAATAATACAAAGTAGTAGCAATTTCACCTTAAAATTAACAAGTCCAAACATATAGTACTAACAGCAAAGATAAACTGGATGTTGTTTGTCAAATGCGTAACCTGAAAAAAAAACCATAAAACAAAACCTTGATCTGTGTGTGGGCAATACTAACATAGAAATGAAAAACACCTAGAAGGCAAGAAAATGTTGTCCTGTTGTCAAAGCTCATCGTACTGTACAGAAGAATAATGTTAAAAAATATATCTGAAACTGACGAAGATTGACGATTGAGAATTGATAAGTACGAAGAGAAACTGGTAGTAGGTATAGGCTGCACAACATGAGCTCACAAAATTAAAAAGCGAAAAAAAAAAGAATCATTAACAGTCAATTTGCTATAGAAATAAAAAGCCTAATGTATAAGACTAAAAACTTACGCTAGGAGTAACTAGTAAGGTCTATAAAGAATGAAGATGAAGCAACTGAAGTGTGAGGCTAAGAAATAATAGGAGAAAATGAACTGAAGACCTAGCATATGTATATAGTTAAGGGTAAAGTCATAATTTTATTAATTTTTATTGGGTATCAGTTAACCTATTAACAAATTGGCAAACCGAGGCCTAAACCGATAACCCAATAGTGAAAAATTCTAAATCGTTACCGAACCGTTAACCCAATAACCCGATACCGATAACTCAATAAACAATTAATGGTTCGGGTAATCGGTTTTACCCGATATATGCCCATCCCTACTCACGATTCTGCGTTTATGCGTGAACAAGGGCTTTTTTTAATTCTGCATTTCAGATTGTGCGTATTCTATTTCTTAGTCCAAACCCTTTTTTACTTCTTTTTGCAGTCCACAACTCTTTATGGGTTAAGGACTTTTCACGTTTTCCTTTTTATTTGTTTTCCCTTTTCTATTTTTTTGTGACTTAACTTGTATTTAATTATACCTACTTTTAGTAATTAATAATATTAAAATTATTAATATTCCCCTAATTGTATATCCAATTATTTATAAATAGAGAAGTAACTCAAAAATCAATCACAAGGGTTTAAATCCGTAATAGAAGTTTTATTTAAGATAAAAAAATTTAAATTCTATATTTAGCATATCTTGAAACTTTTATAAATTTGAGGAGTGTTACAATCTTCCCTCCTTAAAAACATTCATCCTCGAATGTTGCTAGGGTTTTATTCTTAAGCTAACAATCATTTCTTAGGTCCTTGAACCTCTTAAGTTTTCTTAGCACTACTCACTCTTGCAAGGGACTCAAAATTTTGGCTAACTTCCTAAAATTTTAAAAATTTCGGCAGAGTTTCCCTTGTAAATTGGACTATCCAAAAAATTTCCCAGTCACAAATACCACAAATATACCAACACCAACCAAATACATCATAACAGGCCATTCCTAGGCACCATACACATCTCATAAACTAGTTACACACACTCCGGCAAGGAGGTACCATAATAACCAACCAAATTTTAAAGCACAACACTTTACAAAAAGTAAATAACTTTAATGAATTAAATATACTCTGGCATGACACTAAATTATTTAATAACTAAAGATACCCTGACAAAAACTAAATTACTTCAGCAACTAAGTATAATCTAGCAAGGACATAAACACATGCTAACTTGTATTTAATAAATGAAATATAAATGTCAAACCAAACTTAGGTTCACATACCTTTTTCCTCAAATAAATATGGATATTTCTCTCTCATATCTTCGTCGATCTCCCACGTAGCCTCTTTTGAATCATGATTACTCCACAAAACTTTTACCGATGCTATATCTTTTGTTCTCAACTTTCTTACTTGCCTATCGAGAATTTCTATAGGTACCTCTTCATAAGTCAAGCCTTATTTAGTTTCTATGGTATCAACAGGTATTATATGTGACTCATCATGAATGTACTTTCTAAGCATAGACACATGAAAGACAGGATGAACAGAGGACAACTGAACGGGCAGCGCTAGCTCATAAGCCACGTTTCCCTTCTTTTCTATAATTTCATAAGGTCCGATAAATCTAGGGCTAAGTTTCCCTTTCTTACCAAACCTCATAACTCCTTTCATTGGTGAAACTTTCAAAAACACCTTATCACCAACTATGAACTATAACTCACGATGCCTCTTGTCAGAATAAGACTTTTGACGACTCTGGGCCGCTTTGAGTCTTTCCTTAATTAGCTGGACTTTCTCTACGGCCTCACAAATAAACTCTGGACCAATCAATGGCACTTTTGCTGGTTCAAACCAAACCACTGGAGACCTACATCTTTGCCCATACAACACTTCATTAGGAGTCATACCGATGATATCCTGATAGTTGTTATTGTAAACAAATTCTATAAGTGGCAAGTGATCATCCCAATTACCTCCAAAATCTATAACACAGGCACGTAACATATCTTCGAGTGTCTGAATGCTCCTTTCTGCCTGGCCATCTATTTGTGGATGGAAAGCGGTGCTCAAATTGACCTTGGTACCTAATCTTTTCTGAAATGCCTGCCAAAAATGCGTTGTGAACTGAGGGCCTCTGTCAGATATGATTGAAACTGGAGTACCATGCAATCAGACTATTTATTTGATGTACAACTATGCATACTGCTCTACGGAATCTGTCGTCTTTACTGGTAGGAAATGCGCGGACTTTGTTAGTCGGTCTACAATAACCCAAATTGAATCATGCTTATAGTACGTGCGAGGTAAACCTACTACAAAATCCATATTAATCATCTCTCACTTCTACTGTGGTATCTCTATATCTTGAGCTAGGCCATCAGGCCTCTGATGTTTGGCTTTGACTTGCTAACAATTCAAATATTTAGCCACATGATCTGCTACTTGTTTCTTCATGCCTTTCCACCAATACAACTCTTTCAAATTTAGATATATTTTGGTATCACCCGGGTGGATAGAGTACCTCGAACTGTGAGTTTCCTCCATTATGGCCTTCCTAAGACCATCTACATCTGGCACACATAACCAATCATTCAACTTCAAAATTCTGTCACTTCCTAGAGTGAAAGCAGTGATTTCTTTGTTTCTGACTCCTTATTTTAACTTCACTAAGTATGGATCTTCGTCTTGCTTAGCCTTAACATGCGCAACAAGGGAGGATTGCGCAAAGGCATATGCAGTTATACCTCCTTCTTCGGTCTCATCCAATCTAATTCCATCATTTTCTAGTTTTTGAATTTGTCGACCCAAAGATCGCCTTTGTATTGCAAGATGGGCCAAGACACCCATTGACTTCCTACTAAGTGCAACTACTACCACATTAGCTTTGCCCGGGTGATAAAGGATATTGATATCATAATCTTTCAATAGCTCGAGCCACCTTCTCTGTCTCAAATTTAATTCTTTTTGTTTGAAAATGTACTGGAGGCTTTTGTGATCTATAAACACTTCAGAATGCTCGCCATAAAGGTAGTGTCGCCATATATTTAATGTAAACACCATTGATGCAAGCTCCAAGTTGTGTGTAGGGTAGTTCTTTTCATGATTCTTTAACTGCCTGGAAGCATAAGCAATAACTTTTCCATTTTGCCTAAGAACACAACCAAGGCCCACTCTGGAGGCATCACAATACACTGCGAACCCACCCAAACCTGTCGACAAGGTTAACACAAGTGCAGTGGTCAACCTCTTCTTTAACTCTTGAAAACTCTTCTCATAAGCGTCTGACCATTGGAACTTAACTGCTTTCTGAGTCAACTTAGTTAATGGAGCTGCAAGTGAGGAAAATCCCTCTACAAACCTTCTATAGTAGCCATCTAACCCCAAAAAACTCCTGTTTTCGGTTGGCGTTGTCGGCCTAGGCCAGTTCTTGTGCTTCTGTCTTCTGAGGGTCTACTTTTATTCCTTCACTAGATACCATATGGCCTAAGAATGCCACTGACTGCAACCAGAATGCACATTTTGAAAATTTGGCATAAAGCTCATTCTCCTCCAAGGTCTGCAAGGCTATTCTGAGGTGTTCTACGTGATCTTCCTTGCTCTTATAGTATACCAAAATATCGTCTATAAACACGATAATAAAAGTATCAAGGAATGACTTGAAAACTCTGTTCATGAGGTCCATCAATGAAACTGGAGCATTTGTCAACCCGAAGGACATTACATTCATAGTGCCTGTAGCGAGTTCTAAAGGCTGTTTTAGATATATCTTCTTCTCTGATTCTCAACTGATGGTACCCCGACCTTAAGTCTATTTTTGAAAAGTACTTTACACCCTAAAGTTGATCAAATAAATCATCAATTCTCGGCAGTGGGTATTTATTCTTAATGGTAAATTTATTCAACTATCAATAGTCGACACACATTTTGAGAGGCCCATCTTTTTTCTTGACAAACAGGACCGGGGCACCCTACGGTAAAACACTCAGCCTGATGAAGCCCTTGTCAAGAAGGTCTTTCAACTGTTCTCTCAACTCATTATGTTCTGCTAGAGCCATGCTATAAGGAGGTATAGATATGGGCTGAGTGCCTGACATGGGATCAATGCCAAAGTCTATGATTCTTTCAGGAGGAAGTCCGGGAAGGTCATCTGGGAAAACTTCTAGAAATTCTCTAACAACTGGCCTGACTGAAGAGCTAGTGGTTCTGATTCTGGATTAATGATGTAAGCCAAATAGGCGAGACACCCTTTACTGACCATTCGTTGTGCCTTAAGGTAAGAAATAAACTTACCTACAAGTGATGCTAAACTACCCTTCCACTCTAAGATTTCTTCGTTTGGAAATTGGAACCTGACTATCATGGCACGACAATCTAACATGGCATAGCAAGAAGACAACCAATCCATACTCATGATCACAGCAAAATTCACCATTTCTAACTCTATGAGATCGGCTTTGGTGTTGCGACCTTGGATTGAAACTATACAACCTCTATAGACTCTAGTGACTTTCTTTGACTCGCCAACTAGAGTAGATACCAGGAATGGTTCCCTAAGTTATCTAGGTTCTAGTCCGAGGTTAATTGCAAAGTATGGAGTCACATATGAAAATGTTGAACCTGGATCCATTATGGCATAAGCATTATGTGAGCAAACTAAAAGTATACCTATAATAACTTCTGCATATGCCTCTGCACTCTGACGATCAAGTGTAGCAAACAAACGGGGCTGTCTCCCTCCTTGAGTAACTCGATCTGCACCTCTGCCTGCCCCATGTCCGGTCTGATTATAAGAACTATGAGCATGAGGTGGTGTAACTGCAATAGCTGAGGAACTAGAAGGATGAGTTGATCCACCACTAAAATTACGTCGCAGCTTTGGGAAGTTGGCCTTTATATGACCAATGTCTCCACAATGATAGCAACTATGAAACCCGAGCTTGCACTGACCTGAATATTGCCGCTTACATGTTCCACAAAGACTTTGTTGGTGTGAATATTGCTCAGCATGACTCTGGCTATATGAGGATGATGTCCTAAAATTCTGATTCTCGCAAGACTGATTCCCATAACTCTGAGTACGTATGAAGAAAGACCCACCACTAGACTGATGACTAGACTGAGCTGGTACTAATGACTCCTTATTAGAGGAATCCCTTCCACCTCCGCTAGATGTACCATTAAACCTGCCCGTTGTCCGGGCTTTCTTGTTATGCTATTTTTCTTCTCTCCTTTGTTGTTTGTCTTTTTCTAAGTGCTTGGTGAATCCCACAACATAGGAGAAAGATGTCATTCCTGCCACTGCAGTTGATGTCGTATCCTTAATGTGGTAAGCCAAACCGCCAACAAACCTGTGAATCTTTGCTTTTTCTGTCTTAACCATGTGAGGAGCATGCTTATCTAGCCTTATGAATTCCATGTAGTACTCTTGCACACTTTTATTCCCTTGCTTGAGATGTTCGAACTCTATAGCCTTAGCTTCCCTATCCTCTTCTGGGGTAAAGTTAGCCATGAAGGCCTCTTCAAATTCTTCCCAAGTAGGCGGACCATAATCTTCATCTCTTTCCTTTTCCCACATCTCAAACCAAGCACCAGCCACATCTCTAAGCTGGTAAGCAGCCAACTCCATAGCTTCATCATCAAATGCTTTCATCACTCAGAGGGCTTTCTTCACACCCTCCAGCCACAACATTGGATCTTCATCAACTATAGAACCATGGAACACTAGAGGATTCAACTTCAAAAATTCATTCACTCTTGAGGACTCAGAATTGTTCTATATATTTGATTAAGGTGGAATCTCATCTCTTCTCTTGTTCTGATTGGCCATGAAAGCTTTAAATATCTCCATAGCATTGTTGACTGCATTAAACATCTGACTCACCTCTGGGGATATAGTTGTCTGAGTCGGAGTTGCTGTTGGGGGCAACACTAGATCCTGAGGTACTTGCTCATCATTATCCACCCCTTCTTTACATTCAACTCGAGGTACTTGGACCCTTTTTATGGATCTACCCTTCTTTTTATGAGTTAAAGCCTTCTTAGTTCTGCCTTGAGCCACAATAGTAGCAATAGTTTCTTGAGCAGCATCCTAAGTGTCGGTGTCTGTAACAACCCGACCGGTCATTTCATGAGTTACCGCTCCATTTCCCCCCATTTCTACTTCTTATTGCTTGTTTATCGGTTCTATGTGTGATCGGGTTGGTTGGCTCGAGTTCGGAAAGGTTTTGGTAATATTTGAGACACTTAGTCTCTTTTGAGGAAGCTTAAGTTGGAAAAGTCATCAGGATATTGACTTATGTGTTAAAAGGCTTGGGTGTGAGTTCCAATGGTTCGAATAGCTTTGGAAGGTGATTTGGGACTTAGGAGCGTGATCGGAATGTGTTTTGGAGGTCCGGAGTAGATTTAGGCTTGCATTGGCGAAATTGGAATTTTGGCATTTTCTGGTTGATAGGTGAGATTTTGATATAGGAGTTGGAATGGAATTCCGGGAGTTGCAGTTGTTCTGTTGTATCATTTGGGATGTGTGTGCGAAATTTTAGGTCATTCAGATATGATTTGGTAGACTTTTTGATTAAAAGTGGAATTCAGAAGATTTTGGGAATCTTAGGCTTGATTTCGATGTGATTTAGTTGATTCAATGTTGTTTGAGATGTTTTGAAGATTGGTACAAGTTTGGGTAGTGGTATATGAGGTGTTGGTTCTTTTGGTTGAGGTCCTGAGGGCCTCGGGGTGATTTCGGATGGATGGCGGAAAGTTTGGAAGTTGGTTTTGACAACTGAAGATGTTCCATTGTTGTCATAATTGCACCTGCGGCTAGGGGACCGCAGGTGCGGTCTCGCATAAGCGAAAAGGGAGTCGCAGATGTGGCTAAGTGGAAGGTTTGCTGGAACTGCAAAAGCGATCGAGAAATTAAGGGTTAAAAATTGGGAAACTAGGGCTTGGTATTAAAGACCTTGACTTGAGGATTTAAGGGGCCATTTGTGGTCGGATTTTGGGACTTTTAATATGTATGAACTCGTGGGGAGATAAGGAATCTATTGATTTAAATTTTATCGAATTCTGAGATGTAGGCCCTGGGGTCGGGTTTTGGTTAATTTCGAGATTTATGTTGTAAACTGATTATTTTCGCATGGGCTTCATTCCCTTGGCATATTTTGACATCGTGATTCTAATTATGGATAGATTCGACGCAGGTTGAGGCCGATTCGAGGGGCAAAGGCATAACGAGCTAGAGTTTGGACCGAATTGAGGCGAGTAATGATTGTAAATGTTGTTCTGAGGGTATGAAACCCCGGATTTCACATCTTTATGCTATATTGAGGTGACGCACACGCTAGATAACGAGCGTGGGGTCGTGCACCGTTGGGGATTGTGACTTAGTTCGTCCTGAATGACTGTTTTACCGCGTATTTGTTTAAAAACTGTTTGCTATCATCATGTTTTGGGTTGAATGCCATATTTAGGCATCGTGCCAACTATTTGGACCCTTATGAGATTTCTTTACTGATATTTCCTCACTATTTTGACTTTTTACTTGCACACAGTCATGTTATATTCTACTGTTTTCATAACTCATCCATGTTTACTCTGTTTAACCCATTAAATAATGTTTTAAATGATAATTTGGGCTGAGCATCATATTTTACTATTGCCCGATTAGCTTATGAGATTCTGACTGAGTAAGGCTGAGGGCCTGTGTTGTGAGGATACATTGATTTATGATTATAAGGCCGAGGGCCTGAGTTGTACGCTACGAGATGGTTAGATATGAGCCTAATAGCCTATTGATTATGCCACGAGATGGCTTGATATTGCGCGTGGGATGTGAGGGGCCCCTCTAGGAGTCTGTACACCCCCAGTAAGCGCGGGTACCCATTGTGATGTGAGATATAGCCCAAGGGGCTGGTATTGTTCCATGATATTGCCCAAGGGGCAGATTTTTATGTGTTTATCTTTTCTAGCTACCTGTTATTTACTTGTTTAACCGTTAAAAAGGTATTTTAAAGAAGCTTAAACTGAACTAAGGTTTTTCATGAGATTTCACAACTTTATTGCACTTTACTGGTTTTACTCTGCCTCTTATTAGCATGTTGTGTTTTTACGTGATTTCTTATCGGTCAGTCTTCATTTATTATTATTACTCACTGATTTGGAGTACTCACTTTACTCCCTGCACCTGATAACTAGGGATTATGATGCAATTTACACTCCTTCTTACTTAGGTTTTAATTAGAAATGTGTACAAAATAGTCTCAAGGCTCACATGTTGTACTTGATTGCAGGGTTTGGTCAACAAGGTGATAATTCGTCAAAACAAGCTCAAAAAGGAGTGAAACATGCACAAGTACCAAGAACGAGTCCAAGCTCAGTATAATAGGACCACTGTGGCCGCACTCCATTCTGTGTGGTCCGTAAATAGGAGGTTCAGAAAGTGCTCATTTCAGGCAGCCAAGCAATGCGGCCGCAAAGCATTTTATGCGGACCGCATTGACTTCATTGTGGACGCACTCGACTTTGTGCGGTCTGCAAAGCTCAAGTTCAGAGAGTTGCCAAGATGGAGGAATATTTCCAATGCGGTCCGTGGTTCATTTTGTGCGGACCGCAATAGAAGCCATCGCGGCCACGGTGCATTTTGTGTGGCTCGCGGTGGCTAAGTTCAGAGAGCAGATGTTTCAGCCAAGAGCCTTAGTGCGGCCGCACTCGATTTTGTGCGGTCTGCACTAGCCCTGCAGGGGTATTTTTGTCCAAAATTTTTGGCCTAGTATAAATAGTTTCTTTTCCCATTTTAGGTCATCAGTTGTATTCTAGATAGTAGTTGCGCTCATGAATAGTGTTCTTTCACCATTTTGAGTAATTTTACAATAGTTTCATCATTGAATCTTCAAGTTTTATCTAGTAATTAAATATTATGGGTTTTCTTCATCTATTTCTTTGTTTTCTTCTATTATCATGAGTAGCTAGACCCATTAGCTAGGGTTGTGACTCAACCCTAGTGTGGGTAATTGATGGGTCTTGTGTTTTAAGGCTTGAATGTCTATGGATGTTTGATATTTGGACTAATTTATGGTTTAAATGTTAAATTAGTGATTGCAAACACTAGTTATGCCTAGTTGACTATGGCTTTTCTTGAGGAAGAGAGCTTAAGTCTATGAAACTGGTCCAACGAGGAATTGGAGTGTATTCAAGAGATTGATAGCCCCAATTAAAAGGGTTAAACCTAGAGATAGTAATACCCTGACTTGAACCTCTATTGCTTGCACAAATTATCATACCCAATTGGTCTTGAGGAAGTCAATTAGGTAAAAATCACTCAAACTACCGAAAGGTATAGAGTGAGAAGTATCGTGCAATGGTTATATCGTAATCCCCAAACATGATAACCTAGCCTTAGATCGAGAACTCGTCAAGTATCCACCTAGGAAAAAGTCACTTCCCTAGTGCCTTTTAACCATTTAGACAACCTTCAATAGTTTACTCTTAGCTTCACTTAGCCTAATTTAGCATCTTAGTAGTATACATTTAGAAGTAATATCAAAACCATCAATGTTAGAAGTGCAATTAGGAACAACTATGCAACTCCAATTTAGATAGACACTCAATTACAATATCTAGCTCCCTGTGGAAATTGATCCCGGCATTCTTGGCTAAAAGCTGCTTTGATCACTTTTGCTACTTTGTAGTAGTGTAGGGTTGGCCTTGATCACTTTTTGGCGCTGTTGCCGGGGAGCTAACGGTTTTGGCTATCTATCTAAATAGTTTTGTGTATTGATTCTTCTTTCCTTCTGTGTTACTAATTTGTGTGTGTCACAAGTTTAGGTACTAAATGGCAACAAACAACGCACCTCTTGGAGATATTCCGTCGGGGGAGGAGGTAGATGACAATATCGATGATGAGGTTCCGGTAGTACCTCAAGCCCAAAGGAGAGGCCGACAGGCCAATGATAATATTCCAGACCCTCCTCCGTCGCCTCCAAGAATGGCTCCTCGAGTGCTTCCAAATCAAGGCTATGCAAGTGCAATTGTCCCACCCCAGATCCGGGAAGGCAATTTTCAAATTACCAATATGATGCTGACATTGCTGGAGCAGCGTGGATATTTCACGGGCGCTGCCAATCAAAATGATTACAAACATCTCAAGGGTTTCGTGGATACCTGTTGGGGGAGCAAGAAAACTAATGTGTCTGAGGATGCACTTGGTTGAGACTTTTCCCATTTTCACTTAGAGGGAAGGCACTAGATTGGCTTGAGCGACTTCTCAAGCATTCCATCACTACTTGGGATGAGTTGACGGACAAGTTCATTGCAAAGTTCTTCTCACCGGGGCATATATTAGCATTGAGAGATGAGATCTTAGCCTTCAAGCAGGAGCCCACCGAACCATTACATAAGATTTGGGAGCGCTATAAAACAATGGTCAAAGAATGCCCCAACAATGATATGACTGAGGCGATGATTCAACAGACTTTCTACAGGGGTATTAACACAGCAAACCAGTGCATAGTGAACCAACTATACGGGGGCAACTTCTTGAAGCTAACTTATGATGAGGCTTGTGACATTCTTGACGAGATGGCTGACACTTCATCTGCTTGGCAAAGTAGAGTCAATATGCCCCAGGGTGACTCCATGGTCACTCATTTGCACAAAAAGCTACATGACCATGGACAAGCTATAGTTGAGCTGACAACTACAATGAACCAACTAGCAATGTCACAGTTGCAACAAGTTCAAAATCCACGCTAAGTGAATGCTATGGAGGGTGTCAACATGCTAGTCAACAAAAGAAGACAAAGAGGTCAACAAAACCAAGGGAATTTGGAGCCATTTGACAATGATTGTGGTGGATTCCAAGATGATGGTTATGATGGGCAGAATGAAGAGGTACAATACGTGAACAACTATCAAGGCCAAAGGGGCAATTCTTCCAACCAACAACAATGGAGACAGCAAGGCAATTGGGGCAATCAACAACAACAACAAGGCAATGGTAATTGGGGGAATAACAACCAAAATTCCAACTGGGGCAATCAGAACAAGCAGGGTAATTGGAATGGCAATAACAATAACTGGGGTGGTAACAACAATCGGGGTGGTTGGAATAATGGCAATCAAGGAAATTGGGGGCAAGGCTTTCAAAGGCCTCCAATGTACCAACAATCGAACAATCCACCCCCATTTCCATCCCAAGGTCCGAGTTCCTCTAACAATGAAATGGGGAGAATTGAGATGATGTTTGAACAGATGATGAAAAAGAATGCGGACTCTGAAGCTCAATTGGTTTCCCACAATACTTTAATTAGAACATGGAGGTTCAATTAGGCCAAATTTCCCAATCCTTGAATACTAATCCTAAGAGGGCTCTACCTAGTGATACAGTAGTTAACCCGAAGGGTGCGAACAATCACGTTATGGTGGTAACTACAAGAAGTGGGAGAGGCGGTGATGTGAATGCCTCCAAACAAAAACAAATTTTGAGTGATGAAATTGAGTTGCAAGAAGATAAAATTCCTTTGGTGGTTGAAAATGTGATTGATAAGAATATGAATGAAGAAGTGAGGATTGATATTCAAGATGCCGAGGTGGAAACTCAAAATGACGTGAACCCATCTAGGGAACACATAATAGACATGCCGGAGCCGGTTGTGCCTAAAGCCAAGGCTCATTTGCCAAGGCCACCTCCACCTTATCCTCAAAGGCTCACGAAGCAGAAAATGAGAATCAGTTTTAAAAGTTTATTGACATGATGAAGAGCTTATCCATTAATGTGCCTTTGGTGGAGGCTCTTAAACAAATGTCGGGCTATGCTAAATTCATGAAGGACTTGGTGACAATGAAACGATCCATGGATTGTGAAACTATAAAGATGACCCACCAAGTTAGTGCAATAGCGCATTCAATGGCCCCGAAGCTTGAAGATCCTGGTGCTTTCACCATTCCTTGCACCATTGGGATTCAGACTTTGCCAAGGCTCTATGTGATTTGGAGGCAAGTATCAACTTGATGCCCTACTCAGTTTTCAAGACTTTGGGTATTGGGAAACCGAGGCCGACTTCCATGAGATTGTAAATGGCGGATAGAATGATGAAGAGACCATTGGGTATTATTGATTATGTGCTTGTCCGGGTGGACAAATTTATCTTGCCAGCTGATTTTGTGATCTTGGATTATGAGGTAGATTATGAAGTTCCAATCATATTGGGGAGATCTTTCATTGCTACTGGGAAGGCCATAGTTGATGTGGAAGTAGGGGAACTCACCTTCCGGGTGGGTGATGAAAAAGTGGTCTTTCATATGTGCAAGTCAATGAAGTAGCCCAACAGTTCTGAGGTGTGCTCTTTTGTGGACCTTGTCACGGCAGTGATAATTGATGATACCAGTGCAATGATCAATGTGGAGGACTCTCTATAGGCTGTATTGTTGAATCTTGATGTCAATGAGGATGAAGGCCGAGTGGAGTGTGTGAATGCTTTACATGGAATGGTATCTTACTTTTATGAGCCTAGGAAACTATCTTTGGACCTTGAGAATAGGAAGACTCCACCAATAAAACCTTCAATTGAGGAACCTCCGGTGTTGGAGTTGAAGTCGTTGCCTATACACCTCAGGTATGAGTTCTTAGGCCCTAGTTCTACTTTGCCAGTTATTCTTTCCTCTTATCTTACTAACATGTAGGTTGATGCCACATTGGCGGTGCTCCAAAAGCGAAAGAAGCAATTGGATGGACTTTAGCTAATATTCGGGGAATAAGCCCCGCATTCTGTATGCACAATATTATTTTGAAAGATGATACAAATCCCTCCTTCGAACATCAAAGGAGGTTGAACGAGGCAATGTAAGAAGTTGTGAAAAAGGAGGTGATCAAGTGGTTGGATGTCGGGGTTGTGTACCCCATTTCTGATAGCTCTTGGACTTCGTTGGTGCAATGTGTACCAAAGAAGGGTGGCATGACTGTGGTTGCAAATTTACAAAATGAGTTGATTCCTACCAGAACCTTCACCGGTTGGAAGGTGTGCATGGACTACCGCAAGTTGAATAAAGTGACCTGTAAGGATCACTTTCCATTGCCTTTTCTTGATCAGATGTTAGATTGACTTGCTGGGCGTGCCTTCTACTATTTCTTGAATGGGTATTCTGGATACAACAAAATCTTGATTGCTCCAGATTATTAGGAAAAGACCACATTAACTTGTCCATATGGCACCTTTGCCTTTTCCAGGATGCCTTTTGTGTTGTGTAATGCATCGGCTACATTTCAGCGGTGTATGATGGCCATTTTCACCGATATGGTGAAAGATATTTTGGAGGTGTTCATGGATGACTTTAGTGTTGTGGGTGGTTCATTTGATGAGTGTTTGAAAAATCTTGATAGAGTGTTGGCCCGTTGTGAAGAAACCAATCTTGTTCATAATTGGGAGAAATGCCACTTCATGGTGGAAGAGGGCATAGTTCTTGGGCATAAAATTTCAAAGCATGGTATCGAGGTGGACAAAGCAAAAATTGATGTGATTTCAAGGCTCCCTCCCCTTACCTCTGTCAAGGGAGTTAGAAGTTTTCTTGGGCATGCGGGGTTCTACCGGAGATTCATCAAAGACTTTTCGAAGGTAGTGAACCCCTTATGCAAGCTATTGGAAAAAGATGCCAAGTTTGTGTTCGATGAGAGATGTATGTAAGCCTTTGAACTTTTCAAGCACAAGTTGACCACCAATCCTATCATTACTGCACCTAATTGGAGCTTACCCTTTGAGCTCATGTGTGATGCAAGCGATGTTGCGATTGGGGTGGTTTTGGGTCAAAGAGTGAAAAAAATGTTTCATCCGGTGTACTATGCGAGCAAGATAATGAATGATTCTCAAGTGAACTGCACGGTGACTGAGAAAGAACGTTTGGCTATTGTGTTCACAATGGATAAATTTTGATCGTATCTTATGGGTACCAAGGTCATAGTCCATACCGATCATGTCGGACTCTGGTACTTGATGACGAAGAAGGATTCCGAAGCTATACTGATGCGATGGGTCTTGTTACTTCAAGAGTTTGATTTGGAGATTGTGGACCAGAAGGGTAGTGAAAACTAAGTGGCGGACCACTTGTTCCGCTTGGAGGTGGAAGGGAGGCCTCGTGATGGCCTAGAGATTAATGATTCATTTCTCGACGAACAACTCCTTTCGCTATCGGTGAATGGTATGTCATGGTTTGTGGATGTTGCTAATTTCCTTGTGACTGGTATAATCCCGTGTGAGATCTCTTCTAACGAAAGGAAGAAGCTCAAACGGGATAGTTTGGATTTCTATTAGGATGAGCCATACTTGTTCAAGATTTGCACGGATGGTGTTATCCGAAGGTGTGTCCTGAAGGAAGAGCAATTGAGTATCATAGAGGATTGTCATTCCTCTCCCTATGGTGGCCATCATGGAGGGGAGAGGATGGCTTCCAAAGTTCTTAGTTGTGGGTTTTATTGGCCAACTTTGTACAAAGATGCAAGTGAACTTGTGAAGAGGTGTGACGAATGTAAAAGAGCGGGGGGAATTTCAAAGAAAGATGAGATGCCTCTCAATGCCATTCTTGAAGTTAATATTTTTGATGTATAGGGCATTGATTTTATGGGCCCGTTTGTTAGCTCGTGTGGGAACACATACATTGTTGTGACAGTTGACTATGTTTCAAAGTGGGTTGAAACCGTGGCTTTACCCAACAATAAGGCCCGAAGTGTTGTTGTGTTTCTCAAGAAGAGCATTTTTATAAGGTTTGGCACTCCTCGTGCAATCATAAGTGATGGGGGGTCTCATTTTTTTAATAGAGCTTTTGACACTTTGCTTGCAAAGTATGGTGTTAACCACAAAGTTTCTACCCCTTATCATCCTCAAGCGAGTGGCCAAGTTGAAGTCTCAAATAGGGAAATCAAGAGTATATTATCAAAGAAGGTCAATGCAAATAGGACCGATTGGTCAAAGAAGTTGGATGATGTTCTATGGGCTTATAGGACTGCTTACAAGACTCTGATTGGTATGTCTCTGTATCGGTTGGTGTTTGGGAAAGCTTGCCATCTACCGGTTGAGTTAGAGCACAAGGCCACGTGGGCTTTGAGGAAACTGAATCTTGAATGGGATGTGGCAACAAATCTTCGTGTGGAGCAGCTTAATGAACTTGATGAATTTCGATTTCATGCCTACTCCAGTTCATCATTGTACAAGGACAAGATGAAGTACCTTCATGATAAATATGTTTGTGGAAAGGAGTTTAAAGTGGGTGGTTTGGTTCTCTTGTTCAATTCTCGGTTATGTCTGTTTTCGGGAAAGCTTAAGTCAAAATGGAGTGGACCTTTTGAAGTGGTGTTTGTGACTTCGTTTGGTGCACTTGATTTGAAGAACAAAAATGGTGAGGTTTTCAGAGTGAATAAGCACAAGGTCAAGCACTACCCGGGCAAGATTGATGACAGCCACGTGGTGGCACTTCTTCATCTCAAGTGATTTAATGGTAACCTGCGTCGTGCCGCGATGTTAAATCAGGCGCTTCTTGGGAGGCAACCCATGTGTTTTTCTTCTTGTTTTTCTTTGATTTTCATTGTAGTGTAGGATTTATTTTTGGACTGACTGGTTGTGAGATGTTGTAGGATTGTGTTGATGCAGTGCAGGAACAAGCTGCAAAATGATCACTCTCTGAAGTTTGCAGTGCGAACCGCACTCATTTTGTGTGGCCACAAAGGCCTTTGTGCGGGGGAAAGAAATCAATGCGGACCGCAGAAGTTATTTGACAAAAGTAGGGAGTCTCTGAAGTTTTCCACCGTGGCCGCATTGCATTTTGTGCGGTTCGCAGTGGTCCACTGCGGCCGCACTAGATTTCTTGTGGTCCGCAGTGTCCAATCTCTTATTGCTTCATGTTTCTGAGCACCGCGAATTGCGGTGCCATTATGTGCGGTCCGCGGTGGGTAGGTGAGCTGGGGCCCAGGACCTTTTTCTATAAATAGGACCTCAGGCCCTCATTTCAAACTTTTCGATCTTTTTTCTCTCAAAGCCCAAAAAAAGTATAGTTCATCACTCTCATAGAACGAAATTAACTGCTAAGACTCGTCAATCTTCAATAAATCTCATTTCTGGTAACACTAATCCCTTCTCAATTGTTGATTTTGTTGTTTTCTTTGAATTTTTGTTTTTCTCAGTTCTTCTTCCTTCCCTTTCCATTTTTCTTTCAGTCTTGTAGCATAGGTTAGTTAAATTCCATTTTACTTAGGACTAATTAGTTAAAACACTGAGGCAACACCTAGGTTATCATCAATAGGTAAATATTTGGACTAAAAATGGACAAAACTTGAACCCTAGATTGGTGCTAATGTTGGGCACTCAGTGCGGACCGCGGTGGAATTTGTGCGGTCTGCGATGCCCCTGTGCAGTCCACAATGCCATTTTGTGCGGACCACAGTGGACTAGGTTCTGAATACTGACATTTGAGAACCGCGGCCGCAACGGATTTTGTGCGGGCTGTGGTGCCTCAATGCGGACCGCAATGCCATTTTGTGCGGTCTGCGGTGCATAGATTCAGAGAGTGGGTAGTCTGAACCCCACCTCTATGCGGACCCACAACAGGGGCCTTCCTCAAGGGAGGAGTTCATACCCGGAGAAAGAAAGCAGACTACTAAATCTACTATTTAAACATATTGTTTGCACTAGTCTCATAGCCATCTCTTTTAACATAACCTTTCGGCGTCTTCCTTTATGCTTCCCTCAAATCAGTACCCCCTCGGTCGTCCTTTTATTCAATATCCGTCATGCTAAGAATAGGGGGTTTAGGAAGAATACGGGCTTTGTTTCGGGGTTTACAGGTGTCGAACTCTTTTATCTTCGCCAAGATGCTTTCTCAGCGATCTTTTCTCATCCTGAAGTTGATCTCCTATCCTGCAGTAGCCTCTTTGCGGTCGCACTTTATTTTATGCGGTCCGCAGTCTGCAACTTTTAACTGTCTGCATTATTTTTTTCTGCAATTCTGAGTTTCATTAGTTCTACTAATACTAACAAAGCAAAACTAAATGTTGATTGTAGACAATGGTGAAATCACGAGGCAAAAGTGGTAAACGATCAGGAAGAGGAGAGTCCTCCCGGGGTAGGGGACAAGGAATGATAAAATTGACCCCACAAGTCCGACAAAACATAAAGAACACAAGGAGGATCATAAGAGCTGCAGACAGAGCTATTGACCAGTCGGTGAGTGAGTATGAGCTTTCGCGGGAGGCGTCTTCAGGCTCCGTGCCAGAGTATGTTCCTGATCGGCCGAAGAGGAACAGGTTGAGGGATACACCTCCAGGCTCTCCCACTACCCAAGCATCAGTGTGGATATCTTCTGAGTAGTCTAAGGGCTCAGCTGCCGGCAGTGGAAATGAATATTTCACCTCTCCTACAACTTCATTATCCGGAGACGGTCCAGTAGCAGAAGAAAGGGAAGAAGTAGAAGGGGGTGAGCCTCAAGTAGGTGGGGTAGAGAGGACTAGTAATCCGGAGGCATGGCAGGACCGGTTTGTAAGTGAGGTTGCCTATCACAAGTTTCGAGAGTGGTGGCCTTAGAGGAAATTGATACCTAAGCATAAATTTATCACCCGGGACCTTTTGCCTCACAACCCCAATGTGTTGAGGCAGTTCAGAGAGAGAGCTAGATGGGACTACTTCATAGGTCATGTGGAGGAATCCAATAAGCATTTAATGAAGAAGTTCTACACAAATGTGGCCCATATCAAAAGGGCACCACAATCACCAAAGTACGGAACTTGAAGGTGAAATTCAATGGCAAAGACCATAAATGATTACGTGGGTTCTTGGAGGAGGATGAGTCCTTGTACTTGCAGAAGATGGAATTGGGTGAGGAAGATCGTCCTTGGTTGGCGGAGTACTTGGCAATCCCAGGTACCACCCCAGATTGGTTGACTTGGCAATCTCAGGTACCTGGGATAGGCTCCCTATTCACTGAGCGATTTTGGTAGAATCTATCATGGCGGGGTACCTGATTAATGTCGGGAATGTGATGTTCCGGGTTATTACACGGGTAGTGAACGAAGGTGACAGATCGTATCACTTCCCCAACTTCCTGACCATGTACTTGGAGGACTTAGAAGTGGAAAAACAGAAGTTTGATATGAAAGTGAAGGCGAAAGCACCTTTCTTATAGTATAGCCTGCAGGATGATGACAACCCTAAGGTCAAGCACTTCAAGGGCAAAACCACTACTTTGACTGGCCAGTCTGAAGAGCCAGTAGTGATAGTGGCTCCTACTCAGCCTCATTCCACCTCAGCAGACATGGCCCCAGGTCCTTCCACTTCTACAGTTACAAAGATACCTTCCTCCACTGCATACCCATTGACTCCCCACTGCCTGAGCCAGGCCCTCGCCAGCATCAACAATTGGAGGCAGACAACTACTTCTAAGTTGTTCGTACAATCTACCACGGTGGCAGCTTAGTCATCACCTCTTCCTCCACATGTCCCACAGTCCATTGAGGACACTCTCAAGGAACTTCTGGACAACCAGAAGAATATCTTAGAGAACCAGAAAATGCTTATGAACGATGTTGATTCATATGGAAAGGAACTCAAGGAACTTTCTAGGGAGGCGAAGAAAATGAGGAAGATTCGGGATTCAAAAGAGTCGGTAAAGGAGCTACGGGTCGAGGTTGAGAGGTTGAAGGCCGGTCACCTTCCTTTAGATTTGCTATTGCATAACACAGCACCAGCATCCTAGCCCCAGCCAGAGCAGGAGTCCGAGAGGCCACCAAAGAGGAAGAGGGTGATTCACCGGTCCGATGATGCAGTTATACAGTTGGAGGACCTGCAGGGAGATTCCTCTAGCCAAGATTCATCCCAGGACTTAGTCCAGGCCCAGGTCCCAGTAGAGCCATAGATCACAGGGATCCAGTCACAGGTTCCCGAGCAAAAAGAGGACCCAGGGACCCAGACTTAGGATCCCATGTAAACGGAGGACCCATAGGGAGTTTCTTTTTCCTCTCTCCTCTATTTTTGTGCTTATTTTGGTTAGTTGGCATTGAGGACTATGCTAGCTTTCATTTCAGGGGGTAGCCCTATTTGGATGTTTGGATGACTGTACATATGACAATATTTTATGCTTTCTTTCCTTTTTATCTTTGGTATGTATATAATTTTAGCATTTCATTGCACTTTTCGTACTTTTTACTTTGGGTCTGTATATAAAAGTTACGTTCTTATGTATATATTCATTCCCCCTATTGTATATTCGATTAAATCCCCTCTTGTACATATTCATTTTACTTTCTGCATTTTTTCTTTCTTAGCTTCCTATTTTATGTTCATAGCTTCTTGTTTTGAGTTTTTGCAATAAGCCTTTGGTTTTCTTAATGTCACGGTTCTTTCCAAAGGTGGAATTTGTGTGAACCAGGTGGCTCTTCCCGATGATGAATAGCATGACAACCTTCTTAAGGGTTTGAGTCTGTTTTCTTTTTGCTTTTTAGTAGTTAGTTGGTAAGGGTGCCTCAAGCAAAGCTTCACTTGGGCCTAATACATTTGCTTTTGATCCTATGGTCAAGAACAAATCGTTGTGTATAGGGTGGTGAAAGTTGTGACCTTGAGACTTTTGTGTTGGACGATAATCATCAAGTGGTTTTTTGGGACCATTGTGTGCTCAAACCTTATCTAATGTTGTTGTGGGCCCCCGACTATGTGTCTTTAGCAATCCCATAGCTTGTGTGGTGAGAATTTGAATTGCAAGTCCAAGTCCCAAGCCATTGATCTAGAACTTGCCCTGAATGTTTGTCTAGGCAAAATCTTGAGTGTAATTTGACTTGAGACGTGATTATAGGCTCTCCTTGATCCGAGTGATATCTTGAACACTTCCATAGCCTACCAATGATAAAATCCCTAGTAAGCCCTTTTGGCCTTAGACCTTTTTCTTTTAAGAACCACGGTACAAGCCTTTACCCATTCTAAAGATACCCTCTCTTGGCACCCGATATTTCCTTAGCACATGGCAAAAGTATAAGTTTGGGGGGAAAGACGAGGATTGCTACAAAGTGATAAAAGGTACAAAATGAAGAAAAGGAAAGGCAATGAAAAAGAAAGAAAATCAAAAAGATAAAAAGAATGTTCGATGTAAAAAAAAGAATGAAGGGATTCAATAAAAGCAAAGAATGAAAGGTGTGGAAAATTGAGAAAGGAGAAAAGATTTGAAATGAACAAGAAAGAGTGACATTGTGTTTCTCTAAACCCTTAGAAAGAAGTGAAATGACTTAAAAAGTCAAGTAAATGTGTGCCAAAATAAAGAAAAAGAAGTGCTAAAGGGAAGATGGAACCTACTTAGACCAAACAGTCCTACCCTAAGCCAAAAGCCTTCACTACGTCTCCACAAAAGCCCTATATGATCTTGAGTTGAATGAAGCTTACATTAGTGGTGACTCACATAAGGGGCAAGCATATGGTACTTAGAGCCGGACTTATGATTTTTCCTTGAGAGAGATGAGTGTATTTCCATTAACCTCGTTCTGAGTGCTACTATTCTAAAGGTGAGGTTTGCTTAGGGAGAATCGAGGATGTGTGAGTTTGGGTTCAACAACGACCAAAGTAATAGAAAGAGTTTCTTTGATGTGTTGAGTCAACTCTTGATGATCTTGTGTCGTACTAAATCCATAGTGATTAAAAAAGTGAATGTTGTTAATAATTCATTTGAATTGAGGGCAATTGTTAGTCTCAATTGATGCTAGATGAGGTCACATTAGGTCAGCTGAATTTTCATGGATTTACTCTTAAGGGGTGGGTCTTATTTTATTTGCTTGAGGACAAGCAAAAGCTTAAGTTTGGGGGAGTTGATAACTAGGGATTATGATGCATTTTACACTTCTTCTTACTTAGGTTTTGATTAGAAATGTGTACAAAATAGTCCCAAAGGCTCACATGTTGTACTTGATTGCAGGGTTTGGTCAACAAGGTGACAATTCGTCAAAACCAGCTCAAAAAGGAGTGAAATATGCACAAGTACCAAGAACGAGTCCAAACTCAGTATAATTGGACCATTGCGGCCGCACTCCATTCTGTGTGGTCCGCAAATAAAAGGTTCAGAGAGTGCTCATTTCAGGCAGCCAAGCAATGCAGCCTCAAAGCATTTCATGCAAACCGCATTGACTTCATTGCGGCCGCACTCGACTTTGTACGGTCTGCAAAACCCAAGTTCAGAGAGTTTCCAAGCTGGAGGAATATTTCCAATGTGGTCGGCGGTCCATTTTGTACGGACCGCAACACAAGCCACCGGGTCGTGGTACATTTTGTGTCGCTCGCAGTGGTCAAGTTCAAAGAGTAGATTTTTCAGCCAAGAGCCTTAGTGCGGCCTCACTCGATTTTATGCTGTCCGCACTAACCCCGCAGGGGTATTTTTGTCCAAAATTTTTGGCCTAGTATAAATAATTCCTTTTTCCATTTTTAGGTCATCAGTTACATTCTAGACAGCAGTTGCACTCGTGAATAGTGTTCTTTTACCATTTTGAGTAATTTTACAATAGTTTCATCATTGAATCTTCAAGTGTTATCTAGTAATTAAATATTATGGGTTTTTCTTCATCTATCTCTTTGTTTTCTTCTATAATCATGAGTAGCTAGACCCATTAGTTAGGGTTATGGCTCAACCCTCGTGTGGGTAATTGATGGGTCTTGTGTTTTAAGGCTTGAATGTTTATGGGTGTTTGATATTTGGACTAATTTATGGTTTAAATGTTGAATTAGTGGTTGCAAACACTAGTTTATGCCTAGTTGACTATGGCTCTTCTTGAGGAAGAGAGCCTAAGTGTCACGTCCTTAGTTATTAACTAAGTACACGTGCGACACTTGATAACTCCTTCACGATCTTGTACAACTTGCTCACGTTCTCGCTATGTCAAGTTAGTCTTACTACACTCAAGATCGCTAAGAGAATGGAAGCAAGAACACAAGAGAATTGTTAAAGGAAGCTTTGTATTAGAGAGAACTTGAATTGTTTGCTTGATGAATTACAAATGAATGGTCCCCTTTATATACTAGTCTCCTAGGGGCTAGTGTGTAAATATTAATTATTACATAAGTCCTTGATATTTACAAGATAAGGGCTTTTCCTAGAATTCTCTACAAGCCTAGAAGATTCCAAGGACTTTCCTAGCAAATCCATAAGGATCTAGGATCTTCCTAAGGAAATGTTCATACCTCTCTAGAATCTTCTCAGAAATGCTAGCCTTCTTCTTATGTAAACTTCCACATGGTACTAATATATACCAAATGGTGCCTATGTGGCATGATGACATGGCGGATCATCATACTCTCCCCCACCCAATATTGCGACGACCGCGGCGCAATACTACTGCATAAACTCTCGGATCTTACCTTTGAATTGCCACAAGTCTTCATATCATTCCCACATGGCCTCCTCCGGTGATTTCCCTTTCCAAAGGACGAGGAACATAGCGATGGCTTTTTGCCCTTGTTTTCGCCTGGCCTGGTAATTTATGATAGCCTCAATCTCCCAATCATGCGAGGCGGTGATAGTCATTGGCAGCCGACTTGATTGGCCCCTACTCGGATCATCCTTATCTTCATGATATGGCTTTAGCATGCTGGCATAGAAGACAGGGTAGATCTTAAGATACGATGGCATGTCAAGCTTGTATGAGATCTTGCCTACCTTGGTGATGATCTTAAATGGCACCTCATACTTGCGAATCAGATTCTGATGCATGCCCCGTAGTGCCTTGAACTGTCTTGGGTTAAACTTCACCATGACCATGTCCCCAACTCTATAGTATATGGGACGCCGCTTACAGTCCACAAACTTCTTCATCTTCTTAGTTGCCTTATACAAGTAGGACTTAGCAGTGTCAAGTTGCTCATCCCATCCTTTGGACATATGATAAGCCCCCAAACTCTTTCCCTCGAACGCGACTGGTAAGGAATATGGAGTTTGTGGTTGTTTGCCTGTGGCTAGCTCAAATGGTGTCTGTCCCGTGGACTCACTCCGCTGCAAGTTATAAGAGAATTGGGCAATGTCTATGAGCCTTGCCCAATCTATCTGATGCGCGCTTACATAATGCCTCAAGTAGCATTCTAGTAAGGTATTGACTGGTTCCATTTGTCCATCCGTCTGTGGGTGGAAACAAGTAGAAAAGTGCAGCTCCGTACCAAGTATATCGAACAGCTCTCTCTAAAAGTTTTCAGTAAAGTGGGGGTCTCGATCACAGATTATATGCCTTGGTAAGCCCCAATACTTCACCACGTTCTTAAAGAATAGCTTGGCGGTTTCATTGGCTGTGGAACCTAGTGAGGCGGGCATGAAGGTGGCATATTTGGAAAATCTATCCACGACCACCATAATAGTACCATAACTGTCGGACCTTGGTAGGCAAGTGATAAAGTCCATAGTCACGCTCTTCCATGGACGCTCTACAACTGGTAGTGGCTCCAAAAGTCCTCTGGGCTATTGTTGCTCAACCTTGTCCTGCTGACATACAAGACAAGTCTGCACATAACATTCTATATCATCTCGCATGCATGGCCAATAGTAGACTGACTCAACCAAGGACCTCGTGCGATGTTGGGCTGGATGACCAGCCCATATTGTATCATGACTCTCCCTTATGATCCGCCGTCTAATGTCTCCAAACTTAGGCACGTAGACCCGCCAACCCGTGGTAAGCAATATGCCATCTTCTACCCAAAAACGTCTCGTCTTGCCCTGGTTGGCCAACTTGTTGTTTGGCTGCTGGATCATGTTGCATGTCTTCTTTTATAGACTCCCGAATATCCCATATCACTGAAGTGATTGCAGCAAGCTCGGCTTTCCAGCTCAAGGCATCGGCTACAACGTTACCTTTGCCCAGCTTATACTCCAGCGCATAATCAAAGTCGGCCAAGAAATCCTGCCACCTAGCCTGCTTTGGTATGAGCTTATTCTGTGTCTGAAAGTAGCTAGTAGCCACATTATCAGTCTTGACCATGAACCTCGACCAGAGCAGATAATGTCTCCATGTACGAAGGCAATGCACAATGGCAGTCATTTCCTTCTCTTGTACCGTGTAACACCGCTCCGTCTCATTTAACTTGCGGCTCTCAAATGCTATGAGATGCTTATCCTGCATCAGGACATCCCCAATAGCAAAGTCTGAAGCATCTATGTGCACCTCAAAAGTCTTGTCAAAGTCAAGTAACGCCAAGACTGGCTCCTCTATTACTGCTGCCTTAAGGCCTTCAAACACCTTTTGACAATGCTCCGTCCAAACCCATGGCTTGTTCTTCTTTAGCAACTCAGTCAATGGTGTGGCCTTTGCTGAGTATCCACTGATGAACCGACGATAGTAGTTAACAAGGCCAAGGAAAGATCTCAACTCAGTTACCTTTATGGGTGCCTCACACTCCTGGATAGCACGTACCTTAGCCTCGTCCATGCGTAGCTTGCCATTGCTAATGACATGGCCAAAAAAGTGCACCTTTGATTGTGCAAACTCGCACTTCTCTCTCTTGATGTATAGGTCATTCTCCCGCAAGACTTGGAAAACCTTCCTTAAGTGCTCCATGTGTTCCTCCAAGGTGTTGTTGTAGATGACTATGTCATCTAGGTAGACTCACGAACTGATCAAGGTAGGGATGAAAAATTTTGTTCATAAGGGTGCAAAATGTGGCCGGTGCATTAGTTAAGCCGAAGGGCATCACCAACCACTCAAAGTCTCCATATCTCATCACACATGTTGTCTTTGGCTCATCCCCTTCCGCAATGCAAACCTGGTAGTAGCCCTTTCGAAGATTCACCTTGGTAAAGTACTTGGCTTGCCCAAGTCTATCAAACAAGTCATCAATGAGCGGGATCGGGTACTTATTCTTCACAGTGAACTTATTAAGTGCTCGGTAGTCTATGCACAAATGCAACGATCCATCCTTCTTCTTCTGGAACAATACTGGTACGCCAAAAGGTGACTTTGATGGACGAATGTGATCAGCATCTAGCAACTCCTTCAATTGTTTTCTGAGCTCCTCTAGCTCGGGAGGTGCCATACGATATGGGGCAAATGCGGGTGGCTTAGCCCCTGGCTCCAACTCAATCTTGTGATCCACCTCTCGCCTGGGCAGCAAGTGCTTAGGCAACTCATCAGGAATGGCATCTTTGTTTTCCTTAAGCAACTTCTCTATGCAAGGCGGCATTGTCTCTTAAAAAATTTTATCTTCCTCTAGACTTGCAATGGTTGCACGAATGTCGGCTCCCCCTTCTTGATCCCCTTGACAACCTGCATAGCTAAGAGTTGTGCTTGGATCTGTCCATGTGGCATAGTCACTGTAGGTACCATGGAAGCTCCTTCTCGCTCCATAACCAAGAGACGTTGGAGGTAGGGGTCAATTAAAGTATGACAATGTCTAAAGAACTCTTTCCCCAGTATGATGTCAAAGATATCCATAGCGGTTATGGTAAAGTTTGTCATCCCTTTCCAAGTTCCCAATTTGACACCAACTCCATTAGTTACCCCACGAGCATTCTGTATCTCGGCATTCACAGTCTTGATGCGAGAATTGGTTGGAGCAAGCTTCAATTCTAGTCTATTTGCGGCAGCCTCAGTCACAAAATTATGAGTTGCTCCAGTATCCACCATTGCACGAGTGGGCTTGTTGTTGATGGTGAGATCCACGTACTAATTGCCATTCTCAGTAGGTTGGATATCTTGCTTCGTGATAGTACCACATAATCCAATCATACCCAACTATGCGGTTCCCGGACTCTCTCTCCTTGTGGATGCTCCTTCCGCTCACGTACCATGGCACTAAGGCTCTTGTGGTCAGGACAATTCCTGAAGCCATGTGGCCCTCCGCATATATAGCATCCCTTCTTCTCGACCTGCGCCTCCTTCTCGGCGTAGCCCTGACGACCACTCGACTTTTTGAAATCTTGAGTCTTGGAGTATTGTTTTTGTATCTCCTTGACTTTGCCACGGTCTCCCCCACCTTTGGCCTTGTTAACCTTTGACTCCTTAACATTGCCTTTGTCGTGTTTGTCATGCCTGAAATCCATCAATGATTCGGCCTCCACTATGGCTAGGTCTATATCAGTGACTTGTCGGCGTTGTAACTCCTGCTTAGCCCAATTTTGCAACTCGTCTATGAAGTGGAACAACAAGTCATCATTGGTCAGGTTGGGGATTTGAAGCATAAGGGTAGTGAACTCCTTGACATAGTTACGTATGCTCCATGTTTGCTTCAATTCCCTAAGCTTGCGCCTTGCCTCGTACAAGACATTGTTTGGAAAGAACTGTCGCTTGAACTCTGCTTTGAACTGATCCCATGTGCTAATAGTACATAGACCTTTATCTACATCAGCCATCTTCCTTCTCCACCATAGTATGGCAGTTACTGAGAGGTACAATACCGCAGTGTTGATCTTGGCCTCGTCGTCCCTCACTTTGTCATGCCTGAAGTAGTTCGCCAAGTGCCAAAGGAAGTTTTCCACTTCTTGTGCATCATGAATACCTTTGAACACCAGGGGTTTGGGAGCCTCGATCTTGGCCTCCCTCGTCACCACAACATTGTTGGCTACCTCGGTCAAGCCAGCATTGACATGCTCCTCGAGTGACTCTATCTTTGCCTTCATAGCATCGATAGTACTCAAAGCCTCCATGAGTCTGCCCTCTAAGGCAGTGATGGTTTGCCTTAGTTCCATCTCAGTCTATATACGTCCCTCCAAGTCATTTTGGATACTCTTAATATCTTCAAGAGTGTGCACCTCAAGAACGTTAAGGGTGCCTTCCACCTTCCCCAAGCGTTGGCAAAAGATATCCATGGCGTCCATCCCCACGTTCATCTTCATCACCCCCTCTTTACTGAGCGAGACATCCTTTGGAAGGACCTCCACTTCATCCTCGCTCACCTCAGTGGCAGATAGTTCTTGGGATGTAAGCCCTTCGTTTGACACAACCTCAGGTGGCACCTCCTGGCTCTTGTTGGTGGCATTCCTCTTTTTTCTACGGCCGCTCTTGCCAGCAGCATATTGGATGACATTGGCTTGGGTGTTGGCAGCGTTAATTTCTCCATTGTTCACCATTCCCTTAGTTGAAACCTAAGTTGTGATACCACGTTGTCTCATCCTTAGTTGTTAACTAAGTACACGTGCAACACTTGATAACTCGCTCACGATCTTGCACAACTTGCTCACGTTCTTGCTATATCAAGTCAGCCTTACTACACTCAAGATCGCTAAGAGAATAGAAGAAAGAACATAAGAGAATTGTTAAAGGATGCTTTGTATTAGAGAGAACTTGAATTGTTTTCTTGATGAATTACAAATGAATGGCCCCCTTTATATACTAGTCTCCTAGGGGCTAGTATGTAAATATTAATTATTACACAAGTCTTTGATATATACAAGATAAGAGCTTTTTCTAGAATTTTCTACAAGCCTAGAAGATTCCAAGGACTTTCCTAGCAAATCCATAAGGATCTAGGTTCGTCCTAAGGAAATGCCCATACCTCTCTAGAATCTTCTCACAAATGCTAGCTTTCTTCTTATGTAAGCTTCCACATGGCATTAATATATGTCAAATGGCGCCTATGTGGCATGATGACATGGTGGGTCATCACACTAAGTTTATGAAATTGGTCCAACAAGGAATTGGGGCGTATTCAAGAGATTGATAGCCCCAATTAAAGGGTTAAACCTAGAGATAGTAATACCCCGACTTGAACCTCTATTGCTTGCACAAATTATCATACCCAATTGGTCTTGAGGAAGTTAATCAGGGCAAAATCACTTAAACTACCGAGAGGTATAGAGTGAGAAGTGTCGTGCAATGGTTATATCGTAATACCCAAACTTGACAACCTAGCCTTAGACTCGAGAACCCGTCAAGTATCCACCTAGGAGAAAGTCACTTCCCTAGTGCCTTTTAACCATTTAGACAACCTTCAATAGTTTACTCTTAGCTTCACTTAGCCTAATTTAGCATCTTAGTAGTATAAATTTAGAAGTAATATCAAAACCAACAATGTTAGAAGTGTAATTAGGAACAACTATGCAACTCTTATTTAGATAGACACTCAATTCCAATATCTAGCTCCATGTGGAAATAGATCCCGACCTTCTCGGGTAAAAGCTACTTAGATCACTCCAGCTACTTTGTAGTAGTGTAGGGTTAGCCTCGATCAGCACCCTGTGTGCAGATTTAGGCGCTTCGGGTCCCGCTAGCGAGTGTTGATTCCTTCCAACTCAAGAGGATTCGGAGACTCACTAGGTGGCTGCTCGGCCTTCGCAGCCAAGTGCTTCTCCCCTATCTTATTCTCTCTGTTTTAGTTCTGTAATAGACTATGTAGACTTTTCCTGTCTTTAATTGGATAGTAGATGCTCATGACTTGTGACATCCCAATGTCGGGCTATGTCTATTCTGCAATTGTACTGTTCACCTTACTTTGGGATTATTATTATGTTAAATACTTAATTTGTATTATTTTAACTGCTTAAAATGAATAAGGTATGTGTCGGCTGGCCTTGTCTTCACGAGAGGCGCCATCACGACCGGGTCTGGGTTTAAGGTCATGACAGTGTCAAAGTTGCGAGTACAAGCCATTTTTGCGCGTTTTGCAGAAACAAATACATTAGATAATTTCTTAGATGTAGACTCTATTGCACGATCTAAAGTATGAAAAAATGAGTTTTTCCTAAATGCTTGTAGCCTCATGTTTATAAGTATGACGTGCTTCATACCCATATATAAGACTCTACTAACACGGCTTCATAGACCCCTAGGACACCATAAACCTGAGGCTCTTATACCAACTTTGTCACGACCCATTTTCTGAACAAGCCGGAATCGGCACCAAATCACTAAACATGACCGAGCGAACTATTTTCGCTTATTAAATCTGCCATAACTTCAAACTTTATATGCCACAAGGCACTACTATTACCAAATACTTTTAAATAATTTAAATATCTAAAATAAGACAACTTCAAAACTTTTTTCTTAGTAACCAATAAAATACTGCTAAGTTATTATCAAAAATATCTGAATCATAACCCAACTACTATGTCTATGAATCCTCTATTGATAAACTGACGCACTACTCAGTACATGAGATTTCATGGCCAAATCTCTAAGTAAACAAAGAAATAACTAAATAAAGATAACTCTAAGGAATACTTTCCGAACAAAAGCGGAGCTCACCAATAGCACTGGAAGAGAAGGAAGTCCTAACCAGTAGCCTGCTCGCCTGCAAAACCGGTTCCTACGTTATACCACAGACCAATGTAGGTTCCCAAAAGAGAATGTCAGTACCATCCATTGTACTCAGTGAGTCTCAACAACAAGGGGCGAAATTTTAATAACATATGCATTACGAGCAAAGGTTCTAAATGCATATAAATATAAAGCTTATAAGAATAATTCTAAAATAATTGCATAATAGCAATTTATGAATATTCTAAAAGAAATTCTTTTCTTTTTCTTTCTTATAAAAAAATACATCACTTTATACTTTGGGAGTTCCAACTATCCTGACTTAATTCTATCTTAGTCACCGTATGATTGGCACGGGTTTGATCCCAACCTGATCAAATAGGCTCAATCCACGAGGTGTCACTCGCTTCACGGTTCTCAGCGCTCATGTATCATACATTAGCATGGATAAGTAAATTCTCAGCAATGAGACCCTCGGCTCGTGTGCGCCCACTTTGGCACAAATAGTTTCAGGAAGTCAACGCCTTGGTCAGGACCCTCGGCCTGGACGATGACCCCTTCTTAAAATAAAGGATACTCCCAAAAATCTTTTCTTTCTAAAACTTCTTCTTGTGACTTTTCAAGTCTAAATCTTTTCTTTATAGAACATCATGTTCATGCTCATGCTGGTATCCTTAAATGTAAATCATGGTATAAGAATGAAATAAACATGTAAAAGTGTTTCTAAAGATTCTTGTTTCTTCATAAATTTTACATGAAAATAGCATATAAGAATAACACAAAAATCTGAAAATTTATACACATATATCATAATAATCATCTAAACTTTTGCTAGAACAATTCTAAGTTAATAGGTACTCACTCGCTCCAATTAAGTAAATTTAACTCTTTTAAGCAATTCATCAAACACCTTGTATGCATGTTTTTGTGAGTTAAACCACTTTAGTAAAGGGGTTATATCAACTCACCTCAAAACTTCTCGAGCCAATACGTAGTCCCCAGTCCAATTGACACTAATCAAACAATCGATTCTACAACAACCAGTGCATTTTAATCAATTTTAAAGTTTCAACGCTTAAACATGAAGTTTATTGTTGATATAGAGAAAGAAGAGAATTAACTATCCAATTCTTACCTACTACTACTTTAGGGTAATTGACAATAGGGAATTTTATATACCTAAGTTCAGGAGTTAGTGACTTGTAAAGAAACCTAAACTTCCTGTTGCCTGCGTGAGTATTGAGCAGCAAGGCTCTATCTCACGATTCTGCGTTTGTGCGTGAACAAGGGCTTTTTTTAATTCTGCATTTCAGATTGTTCGTATTCTGTTTCTTAGTCCAAACCCCTTTTTACTTCTTTTTGCAGTCCACAACCCTTTTATGGGTTAAGGACTTTTCACGTTTTCCTTTTTATTTGTTTTCCCTTTTCTATTTTTTTTGTGACTTAACTTGTATTTAATTATACCTACTTTTAGTAATTAATAACATTAAAATTATTAATATTCCCCTAATTGTATATCCAATTACTAGTTATAAATAGAGAAGTAACTCAAATATCAATTACAAGGGTTTAAATCCGCAATAGAAGAATTATTTAAGATAAAAAAATTTGAATTCTATATTTAGCATATCTTGAAACTTTTATAAATTTGAGGAGTGTTACAATCTTCCCTCCTTGAAAACATTTGTCCTCGAATGTTGCTAGGGCCTTATTCTTAAGCTAACAATCATTTCTTAGGTCCTTGAACCTCTTAAGTTTTCTTAGCACTACTCAATTTTGCAAGGGACTCTAAATTTTGGTTAACTCCCTAAAATTTTACAAATTTCGGCAGAGTCTCCCTTGTAAATTGGATTATCCAAAAAAAATTCCTGTCACAAATACCACAAATACACCAACAACAACCAAATACATTATAACAGGCCATTTCTAGGCACCATACACAACTCATAAACTAGTTACACACACTCCGGTAATGAGATACCACAATAACCAACCAAATTCTAAAGCACAACACTTTACAAAAAGTAAATAACTTTAATGAATTAAATATAATCTGGCATGACACTAAATTATTAAATAACTAAAGATACCCTGACAAAAACTAAATTACTTCAGCAGCTAAGTATAATCTAGCAAGGACATAAAGACATGCTTACTTGTATTTAATAAATGAAATATAAATATCAAACCAAACATAGGTTCACATACATTTTTCCTCAAATAAATATGGATATTTCTCTCTCATATCTTCCTCGACCTCCCACGTAGCCTCTTTTGAATCATGATTATTCCATAAAACCTTTACCGATGCTATACCTTTTGTTCTCAACTTTTTTACTTTCCTATCGAGAATTTCTATAGGTACCTCTTCCTAAGTCAAGCCTTCTTTAGTTTTTATGGTATCGACAGGTATTATATGCGACTCATCATGAATGTACTTTCCAAGCATAGACACATGAAAGGCAGGATGAACAGAGCATAACTGAACGGGCAGCGCTAGCTCATAAGCCACGTTTCCCTTTTTTTCTAGAATTTCATAAGGTCTGATAAATCTAGGGCTAAGTTTCCCTTTCTTACCAAACCTCATAACTCCTTTCATTGGTGAAACTTTTAAAAACACCTTATCACCAACCATGAACTCTAACTCACGATGCCTCTTGTCAGAATAAGACTTTTGACGACACTGGGTCGCTTTCAGTCTTTCCCTGATTAGCTGAACTTTCTCTAAGGCCTCACAAATAAACTCTAGACCAATCAACGGTACCTCTGCTGGTTCAAACCAACCC
This sequence comes from Nicotiana tabacum, assembly GCF_000715075.1. Classification (NCBI taxonomy): domain Eukaryota; kingdom Viridiplantae; phylum Streptophyta; class Magnoliopsida; order Solanales; family Solanaceae; genus Nicotiana; species Nicotiana tabacum. The sequence continues at coordinate 157,100,978 of NC_134085.1, forward strand.
ACTGGAGACCTACATCTTCGCACATACAATGCTTCATAAGGAGTCATACCGATGCTAGCCCGATAGTTGTTATTGTAAGAAAATTCTATAAGTGGCAAGTGATCATCCCAATTACCTCCAAAATCTATAACACATGCATGCAACATATTTTCGAGCGTCTGAATGATCCTTTCTGCCTGGCCATCTATTTGTGGATGGAAAGCGATGCTCAAATTGACCTTGGTACCTAATCTTTTCTGAAATGCCTTCCAAAAATGCGCTGTGAACTGAGGGCCTCTATCAGATATGATTGAAACTGGAGTACCATGCAATCAGACTATTTATTTGATGTACAACTATGCATACTGCTCTACGGAATCTGTCGTCTTTACTGGAAGGAAATGCGCGGACTTTGTCAGTCGGTCTACAATAACCCAAATTGAATCGTGCTTACGGTACGTGCGAGGTAGACCTATACTAAATCCATATTAATCAACTCCCACTTCCACTGTGATATCTCTATATCTTGAGCTAGGCCACTAGGCCTCTGATGCTCGGCTTTGACTTGCTGGCAATTCAAACATTTAGCCACATGATCTGCTACTTGTTTCTTCATGCCTTTCTATCAATACAACTCTTTCAAATCTAGATACATTTTGGTAGCACCCGGGTGGATAGAGTACCTCGAACTGTGAGCTTCTTACATTATGGCCTTCCTAAGACCATCTACATCATGCACACATAAACGATCAATCAACTTCAAAATTCCATCACTTCCTAGAGTGAAAGTAGTGCTTTCTTTGTTTCTAACTCCTTATTTTAACTTCACTAAGTACGGATCTTCGTCTTGCTTAGCCTTAACATGCGCAACAAGGGAGGATTGCGCAAAGGCATAAGCAATCATACCTCCTTCTTCGTTCTCATCCAATATAATTCCATCATTTGCTAGTTTTTTAATTTCTCGAACCAAAGATCGCCTTTGTACTGCAAGATGGGCCAAGACACTCATTGACTTCCTACTAAGTGCATCTACTACCACATTAGATTTGCCCGGGTAATAAAGGATATTGATGTCATAATATTTCAATAGCTCGAGCCATCTTCTCAGTCTCAAATTTAATTCTTTTTGCTTGAAAATGTACTGGAGGCTTTTGTAATATGTAAACACTTCAGAATGATCACCATAAAGGTAGTGTCGCCATATTTTTAATGCAAACACCATTGATGAAAGAACCAAGTCGTGTGTGGGGTAGTTCTTTTCATGATTCTTTAACTACCTAAAAGCATAAGCAATAACTTTTTCATTTTGCATAAGAACACAATCAAGGCTCACTCTGGAGGCATCACAATACACTGTGAATCCACCTGAACTTGTCAGGCAAGGTTAACACAGGTGCAGTGGTCAACCTCTTCTTTAACTCATGAAAACTTTGCTCACAAGCGTCTAACCATTGGAACTTAACTGCTTTCTGAGTCAACTTAGTTAATGGAGCTACAAGTGAGGAAAACCCCTCTACAAACCTTTTATAGTAGCCAGCTAACCCCAAGAAACTCCTGATTTCGGTTGGCGTTGTCGGCCTAGGCCAGTTCATAAATACTTCTGTCTTATAAGGATCTACTTTTATTCCTTTACTAGATACCATGTGGCCTAAGAATGCCACTAACTACAACCAGAACTCAAATTTTGAAAATTTGGCATAAAGCTCATTCTTCTTCAAGGTCTGCTAGGATATTCTGAGGTGTCTGCATGATCTTCCTTGCTCTTAGAGTATACCAAAATATCGTCTATAAACACGATAATAAAAGTATCAAGAAATGGCTTGAAAACTCTATTCATGAGGTCCATGAATGCAGCTGGAGTATTTGTCAACTCGAAGGACATTATTAAAAATTCATAGTGCTCGTAGCGAGTTCTAAAGGCTGTTTTAGATATATCTTCTTCTTTGATTCTCAACTGATGGTACCCCGACCTCAAGTCTATTTTTGAAAAGTACTTTGCACCCTGAAGTTGATCAAATAAATCATTAATTCTTGGTAGTGTGTACTTGTTCTTAATGGTAACTTTATTCAACTGCCGATAGTCAACACACATTTTGAGAGACACATCTTTCTTCTTGACAAACAGGACCTGGGCACCCCACGGTGAAACACTCGGCCTGATGAAGCCCTTATCAAGAAGGTATTTCAATTGTTCTCTCAACTTATTAAGTTCTTATAGAGCCATCCTATAAGAAGGTATAGATATGGGCTGAGTGCCTGGCATGAGATCAATGCCAAAGTCTATGATTCTTTCAGGAGGAAGTCCAGGAAGGTCATCTGGGAAAACTTCTAGAAATTCTCTAACACTGACTGAAGAGCTGGTGGTTCTAATTCTGGATTAATGATGTGAGCCAAATAGGCGAGACACCCTTTACTGACCATTTGTTGTGCCTTAAGGTAAGAAATAAACTTACCTATAAGCGATGCTGAACTACCCTTCCACTCTAAGATTTCTTCATTTGGAAATTGGAACTTGACTATCTTGGCACGACAATCTAACATGGCATAGCAGGAAGACAATCAATCCATACCCATGATCACATTAAAATCCACCACTTCTAACTCTATGAGATCGGCTTTGGTGTTGCGACCTTGGACTGAAACTATACAAGCTCTATAGACTCTAGTGAATTTCACTGACTCGCCAACTAGAGTAGATACCAGGAATGGCTCACTAAGTTGTTCAGGTTCTAGCCCGAGGTTAATTGCAAAGTATGGAGTCACATATGAAAACGTTGAACCTGGATCCATTATGGCATAAGCATTATGTGAGCAGACTAAAATTATATCTGTAATAACTTCTGCAGATGCCTCTGCACTCTGACGATCAAGTGTAGCAAACAAACGGGGTTGTCCCCCTTCTGGAGTAACTCGATCTGCACCTCTGCCTGCCCCATATCCGGTCTAATTATGAGAACCACGAGCCTGAGGTGGTGCAACTACAGTAGCTGAGGAACTAGAAGGACGAGTTGATCCACCACTGAAATTACATCGCAACTTTGCGTAGTTGGCCTTTATATGACCCATGTCTCGACAATGATAGCAACCATAAAAACCGAGCTTGCACTGACCTGAATGTTGCCACTTACATGTTCCACAAAGACCTTGTTGGTGTGAATATTTCTCAGCATGACTCTGGCTATGTGAGGATGATGTCCTAAAATTCTGATTCTGGAGAGATGGTTTCCATAACTCTGAGTACGTCTGAAGAAATACCCACCACCAGACTGATGACTGGACTGAGCTGGTGCTAATGAATCCTTATTAGAGGAATCCCTTCCACCTCCGCTGGATGTACCATTAAACCTGCCCGTTGTCCGGGCTTTCTTGTTATGCTTTTTTTCTTCTCTCCTTTGTTGTATGTCTTTTTCTAAGTGCTTGGCGAATCCCATAATAGAAGAGAAAGTTGTCATTCCTACCGCTACATTTAATATCGTATCCTTAATGTGGTAAGCCAAACCACCAACAAACCTGCGAATCTTTGCTTTTTCTGTCTTAACCATGTGAGGAGCATGCTTAGCTAGCCTTATGAATTCTATGTAGTACTCTTGCACACTTTTATTCCATTGCTTGAGCTGTTCGAACTCTGTAACCTTAGCTTCCCTATCCTCTTTTGGGATAAAGCTAGACATGAAGGCCTCTTCAAATTCTTCCCAAGTAGGCGAACCATCATTTTCATCTCTTTCCTTTTCCCACATCTCAAACCAAGCGCCAGCCACATCTCTAAGCTGGTAAGCTGCTAGCTCCACAGCTTCATCATCAAATGCTTTCATCATCAATCACAACATTGGATATTCATCAACTATAGAACCATGGAACACTGGAGGATTCAACTTCAAAAATTCATTCACTCTTGAGGACTCAAAATTGTTCTGTCTATTTGATTGAGGTGGAATCTAATCTCTTCTCTCATTCTGGTTGGCCATGAAGTCTTTAAACATCTCCATAGCGTTGTTGACTGCATTAAATATCTGACCCACCTTTGGGGATATAGTTGTCTGAGCCGGATCTGCTATTGGGGGAAGCACGGGATCCTGAGGTACTTGCTCATCATTATCCACCCTTTCTTCACGTTCAACTCGGGGTACTTGGACCCCTTTTATGGATCTACCCTTCCTTTTCTGAGTTAAAGCCTTCTTAGTTCTACCTTGAGCCACAATAGTAGCAATAGTTTCTTGAGCAGCATCCTGAGTGTCGGTGTCAGAGTTGCGAGTATGAGCCATTTCTCCGAGTTTTGGAGAAATGAATACATTAGATAATTTCTTAGAGGTAGGCTCTACTACACGATCTAAAGTATGAAAAAAATGAGATTTTTCCTAAATGCTTGTAGCCTCCTATTTATAAGTATGGCACGCTTCATACCCATAAGCAAGACTCTACTAACACGGCTTCATAGACACTTGGACTCCATAAACCAGAGGCTCTGATACCAAGTTTGTCAGGACCCATTTTCTGAACAAGCCGGGCCCAGCACCCAATCACTAAACATGACCGAGCGAACCATCTGCGCTTATCAAATCTGTCATAACTTCAAACTTTATATGCCACAAGGCACTACTATAACCAAATACTTTTAAATAATTTAAAATATCTAAAATAAGCCAACTTCAAAACTTTATTCGTAGTAACCAATAAAATACTGCTAAGTCATTATCAAAAATATCTAAATCTTAACCCAACGACTATGTCCATGAAGCCTCTACTGATAAACTGACGCACTGCTCAGGGCATGAGATTTCCTGGCCAGTTCTCTAAGTAAACAAAGAAATAACTAAATAAAGATAACTCTAAGGAATACTCCATGAACAAAAGCGGAGCTCATCAATAGCACTGGATGAGAAGGAAGTCCTAACCAGTAGCCTGCTCGCCTGCAAAACCGGTTCCTACGTTGTACTACAGACCAATGTAGGTTCCCAAAAGAGAACGTCAATACCATCCATTGAACTCAGTGAGTGACAACAACAGGGGGCGAAACTTTAATAACATATACATTATGAGCAAAGGTTCTAAATGCATGTAAAACATAAAGCTTATAAGAATAATTCTAAAATTATTGCATAATAGCAGTTTATGAATATTCTAAAAGAAATTCTTTTCTTTTTCTTTCTTATAAAAAAATACTTCACTTTATACTTTGGGAGTTTCAACTATCCTGACTTAATTCTGTCTTAGTCACCATATGATTAGCACGGGTTCGATCCCAACCTGATCAAATAGGCCCAATCCACGAGGTGTCACTCGCTTCACGGTTCTCAGCGCTCATGTATCATACATTAGCATGGCTAAGTAAATTCTCAGCAATGAGACCCTTGTCTCGTGTGCGCCCACTTTGGCACAAATAGTTTCAGGAAGTCAACGCCTTGGTTAGGACCCTTGGCCTGGACGATGACCCCTTCTTAAAATAAAGGATACTCCCAAAAATCTTTTCTTTCTAAAATTTCTTCTTGTGACTTTTCAAGTCTAAATCTTTTCTTTATAGAACATCATGTTCATGCTCATGCTGGTATCCTTAAATGCAAAGCATGCCATAAGAATGAAATAAACATGTAAAAATATTTCTAAAGATTCTTGTTTCTTCATAAATTTTACATGAAAATAGCATATAAGAATAACACAAAAATCTGAAAATTTATACACATATATCATAATAAATCATCTAAACTTTTGCTAGAACAATTCTAAGTTAATAGGTACTCACTCACTCCAATTAAGTAAATTTAACTCTTTTAAGCAATTCATCAAGCACCTTGTATGCATGTTTTTGTGAGTTAAACCACTTTAGTAAAGGGGTTATATCAACTCACCTCAAAACTTCTCGAGCCAATACGTAGGCCCCAGTCCAATTGACACTAGTCAAACAATCGATTCTACAACAACCAGTGCATTTTAATCAATTTTAAAGTTTCACGCTTAAACATGAAGTTTATTGTTGATATAGAGGAAGAAGGGAATTAACTATCCAATTCTTACCTACTACTACTTTAGGGTAATTGAAAATAGGAAATTTTATATACCTGAGTTCAAGAGTTAGTGACTTGTAAAGAAACATAAACTTCACGTTACCTGTGTGAGTATTGAGCAGCAAGGCTCTATCTCACGATTCTGCGTTTGTGCGTGAACAAGGGCTTTTTTTAATTTTGCGTTTCAGATTGTTCGTATTCTGTTACTTAGTCCAAACCCCTTTTTACTTCTTTTTGCAGTCCACAACCCTTTATGGGTTAAGGACTTTTCACGTTTTCCTTTTTATTTGTTTTCCCTTTTCTATTTTTTTGTGACTTAACTTGTATTTAATTATACCTAATTTTAGTAATTAATAACATTAAAATTATTAATATTTCCCTAATTATATATCCAATTATTTATAAATAGAGAAGTAACTCAAAAATCAATAACAAGGGTTAAAATCTGTAATATAAGTATTATTTAAGATAAAAAAAATTTAAATTCTATATTTAGCATATCTTGAAACTTTTATAAATTTGTTGAGTGTTACACTCCTGTTGAAGTTCTTGAGAATGTGCTAGAAGCTGGACATAAGTTCTTTGAGTAGCCTGTTGAGGAAAGGAGGAAGTATTTGAACGAGAATTCACCCACTCTCTATAGGTGGAGTTCTGACTCTTGTTGATGCATGTGTTGTTGAAAGGATTTGGTCCTTAACTTAGAGTTACAACCACAGAAATTAAGGACATGTAGCCCTTAACTTAGAGTTACAAGCACAGAAATTAAGGACGGGTAGTCCTGAACATAGAGTTACAAGCTCAAAAACTAAGGACAGGTAGTCCTTAACTTAGACTCACAAGCTCATAAATTAAGGACAGTTAGTCCTGAACTTACAAGAACAAGCTCATAAGTTAAGGACATTTGGTCCTGAACTTAGAGTTGGAAGTTCAAAAATTAAGGACAATTGGTCCTTAACTTAGAGTTACAAGCTAGGGTTGCTCGGTGGGCTGGGCCTGAATCGTACTGGACCGGGCCCGCGGTCCTAACGGGCTTGGTGGGCCGGTCCTGGGTGGGCCGGTCTTGGTGGGCCTCCTGAGCCCGTCACGGGCTGGTCTTCAAGGTTGAGCCCACGAGCCCGGGACCGTTTAGCCCGGGACCGGCAGGCGGGCCTGGGCCGGTCCTGGCGGGCCCAACGGCTATTTTTAAAAAAAAAATTAAAATTCTACAACGGCCATATTTAAAATCTAGCCGTTTGGGCTGAAAATATGACCGTTTTTAATTTTAAAAAATGGTCATTTGGCCCCCCAACTTTATTTTAACCCCAAACTTTATATAATTACACTTTTCCCCATTTCTCAACTATAAATACTCCCTCATTCTTTCATTTTTATTCACCAATTCATCAATATCTCTCAATATCTCTCAATCTCTCTCAATCTCTCTACTACAATTACTTAATTTATTGTTGAAATTTCGTGAAAAATTGTGAAGTTGTTGAATTGAAGTTTTCAAGTGTTCAACGATTTTCAATTTTCAAGAAGTTGTTCGGCAATCCGGTAAACTCGTTTCAACTCTTACGTTTTTAGAATATATTTTTGTGTGGTTTAGTTTGCATAATTATAATTAATATGGCATTTACTTTGAAAAAAATATTTGGTAAAGGAAAAGATAAAACCGGTGAAAGTAGTGGCCAACCAACTACCCTTCCCCCGGCTCCCCGACCTAGAAAAGATAAGCAAGTTGAAAGTAGTCGCCAACCTAGACGTCCTCCTCCTTCCGTAATTCTTGATAGTGATCACCCTTGTTTTCAATTTACCGATAGTGAATTTTATCATAATGTTGCACCAGGTGATAGATTAGATGATGAAATTATGAATGCTCTTTATCCTAATGAAACCATCTTAGAAAATAATGAGGAAAATGAGGATGATGATGAAACCCAAGCACCGGATTTAGATGATACACCTACTAGTCCTCTTAATAACCCAAGTGATGCACCGGTCGACCCACCTGTAGAAACTCCTACTTTTAATAGAGAACATGCTAAACGCCTAGAAACATCATTAGTTTGGAATTTTTTTACTCAAGTAAGAGAAAAAAATAAGGCTAAGTGTAAAACTTGTGGGAAATTAATGTCGCATAAATATACTGGAGACCGTAGCGACACAGGTAGTTTGACTAGGCACATAAAAACACACCCTAGAGATAAGGCTAGATTTTTTCAAATGAAAGCGCAGCTAGAGGGGACAAGTGTAGATTCTGCGGTTAACCCTAGTACAGGTTCAAATCTAGTTCAACCCGGAATTAACACTGTCACCGGAGGTATTTTATATTACGATCCAAATAGAGATCGTGAAGAATTAGCAAAGATGATTACTGTTATGTGCTTACCTTATACTTTTGCTTCTAATCCTAATTGGGTTCATTATATTAGAAGAGTGTTTAATCCTACTTATAAAGGTTGGCCTCGCGCAACAGTTAAGAGTGATATTTATAAATTCAAACATGAATATGAACAATATTTGCAGTATTTATTTACTCATATACCTAATCGGATTTCTATTACTACTGATATTGGTAGAAGTGGTAATGATTGTGATTACCTAACTGTTACAAGTCATTGGATAGATGAGGAATGGATAATGCAAAAACGCATAATTGCATATAGAATAATTAATTCGCGTCACACAAGTAAGTTTATAGCTAACATTGTTGCAGATATTTGTAGATATTTTTGCTTTAGCGATAAAATAATGGCAATTTCAATGGATAATGCTTCTAGTAACACCAGTGCTATAGGCATGCTTACAACAACACTAAATCCTGCATTTACTAATATTTTCCATGTTAGATGTATTTGTCATATTTATCATTTAATTGTCGGTGATGGTATGCGAATATTAAACATAGAAATTGAAAAGGTTAGAATGGCTCTTAATTGGCTTTTTTATTCAAACCGTAGAAGTAGAAGAAACTTTGGAATTGCAGAAGCACAACCGGCGATAGATGAAGCTTATGAAGAAATGATAGCGGAACTTGCGGAGGATTCGGCTTCGCCCGGAAGTGGTGATGAACAAGCTTATTTTCCACCACCACCAACGCAACCTCCTCCGAACCTTGAAGGATTTATGAGATTTGTTAGAGATAATACATAGAATAATATGTAACTTGTATTTTGGCACATCTTCCTTAGTTTTTTTCCTTCTAATGGTGGTATTAGTACCTTGTTGTGCTCATTCCATTGGGGGAAGGATGACTAAGAAAGATATGCCATTTTTTGGTAATAAAATTTATTGCTTCTACCCATGAGCTTCTTTTCGCAATATTTCTTTGTCTATACTTAGAATTGTTTATAAGCTACAATATATACATAATATACAATATATATACTACAAGAAAATATATAAGAGAATATATATACATAAGATACAATATATATACTACAAGAAAATATATTATGCTACAATATATACATAATATACAATATATATACTACAAGAAAATATATAAGAGAATATATATACATAAGATACAATATAATATACTACAAGAAAATATATAAGAGAATATATATACATAAGATACAATATATATACTACAAGACAATATATTATGCTACAATATATACATAATATACAATATATATACTACAAGAAAATATATAAGAGAATATATATACATAAGATACAATATAATATACTACAAGAAAATATATTATGCGAAAAATATATACATAATATAACAAGACAATATATTATGCTACAATATATACATAATATACAATATATATACTACAAGAAAATATATAAGAGAATATATATACATAAGATACAATATAATATACTACAAGAAAATATATAAGAGAATATATATACATAAGATACAATATATATACTACAAGACAATATATTATGCTACAATATATACATAATATACAATATATATACTACAAGAAAATATATAAGAGAATATATATACATAAGATACAATATAATATACTACAAGAAAATATATTATGCGAATATATATACATAAGATACAATATATATACTACAAGAAAATATATTATGCGAATATATATACATAAGATACAATATAATATACTACAAGAAAATATATTATGCGAATATATATACATAATATACAATATATATACTACAAGAAAATATATTATGCGAACATATATACATAAGATACAATATATATACTACAAGAAAATATATTATGCGAATATATATACATAAGATACAATACATATACTAAAAGAAAATATATAAGAGAATATATATACATAAGATACAATATAATATACTACAAGAAAATATATTATGCATGACAATTTAGTGTTTTACTATTGTTTTGTTATTTTCTTTTTCGTCAAGCACTTTAATAATTAGATATACATATATACTACATATATATTTTTAATATAGCCATGATACTACAAGAATTTGTCTTTAAAAAAAAAAAAAAAAAACGCTAAGTCTGCTAGGCCCACGAGCCCGGCACGTTAAGCACAGGACCATGTGGGCTTAGGCCCGTCACGGGCCGGTTCCACCCATTGAGCCCACGAAGACCGGGACCGCCAGGCCCGGGACCGCCAGAGCCCAGGACCACGAAGCCCGGGACCGCGAGGCCCAGCCCGTTAGGCCCACTAAGGCCCGGGCCCGGGACAAAATACAGCATTATTACAAGCAGAGAAATTAAGGACAGGTAGTCCTTAACTTAGAGTTACAAGCACATTAATTAAGGACAGGTAGTCCTAAACTTTGAGTTCCAAGTTCAAAAGTTAAGGACATGTAGTCCTGAATTTAGAGTTACAAGTTCAAAAGTTAAGGACAAGTAGTCCTAAACTTAGACTTAAAAGCTTATAAATTAAGGATAGCTAATCCTGAACTTACAGTAACAAGCTCATAAGTTAAGGACACTTGGTCCTGAACTTTATGAGCAGAAGGGTATTTTCATTAGGGCGAGTAAAGTTTATTAAAGTAGTGGCTAAAGACTAAAGATATTTTAAACAATGAATTAAAAGTAAATACATGTCTTATTATTGGCTAATTGTGCACTTCCCCGCAGCCTTACTTGTTCGTTTTAAAGTTATTTGGGAAGTAAACTTGAGAAAATTTTCCAATTCTTATCTAATAAATTATGGAGTAATCAATCAATAAGATTCATCTCATTTTGTATTTATTTGAATGTAATTAAAAAAATATTTGACAAACATCGAAATGTACTCTTAGGGAGATAGAAGATTGCACATCCGATCGAGTACTCGATAGTACTTGTGTCTTCTTCATGGAAGAGTAAGCACTTGACAAACCTTTAGAGTTTAGATAAGCAACTCTATGGTTGTTATTTTTCATTTCTTTGTTGTTTCTTTTTTCACTTTTATTTTTTACACAAAAAAAATGGTTGGGGTGTGAGTATGTGAATAATTAGTGAAGAAAGGTAAAAAGTGATAAGGATAAGGATAAGCAGAGCTAAGATTCTCATTTGAATTCAAATTGTTGTATATATCTCCTAAACCTCTCTTCCCCATCTACAAAACCCCTACTACAAATGTACTTCTTCAGATATAAATGTACCCATTTACATGACTGAATAATACAAGTTGGAACACCAAATACTCACTATTTTATTGTATCAGAAGCCGTAAGCTCATACGAGCAATTCCAAAAGTCTACAACTTTTTCTTTCCCTCATCCAGTTAAAGCATAATGGGATAAAACTCAAGCACCACCACCTCACCAACTATTTTCAGCCATGGACATGTGATCCAACCAACACAACTGATTTCCTTCAACCCAGCATCACAGCTCTCGATCAAACTGATGGGAAGCTCAAACTATTCGAGTTGGCAAGCCCAAGTAACCACCTTACTATTTGGATATGATCTCATATCCTACATCGATGACACATCTATTATTCCTCCAGTGTATATTGCATATGACAAAGGCAATCAACTTTCTAATCTAAACTATAAGTTGTGGCTAAGGCAAGACAGCCTTGTTCGCAGTGCAATCATGGCCTCTGTCGATCCATCCATTGTGCCGCTGATTGCTCAAGCAGCTAATGCGAAAAATGCATGGGACAGTTGCAAACGACCTATGCGAACAAATCTTAAGCAAGAATTTTTTGTCTTCGTGAGTTATTCTTAAACATCAGGCGAGACTCCAAGCCAGTCAGCGACTACATGAAAGATATTAAATCCATTGCGGATGACTTGGATGCCTTTGGCTCACCTATAACAAATGAGGAACTAGTCATCAAAATTTTGAGCGGACTTGGAGCAGAATACAAAGAGATCTCCGCGGCTATACGCGCTCGTGATAATCACATATCTTTCGAAGAACTATTTGACAAACTTCTTGCTCATGAAATTTTCATCCAGCACTCAGAATCAAAGAATGAGCAGCCTATTATCATTGCAAAATTTAGCCAACAGCGCACCTCGTTTAACCAATCTAAAGGAAGAAACCACACTGGTTCTCAGCGAAGGGGAGGGCATTCCAATTTCATGGCTAACAACCGTAATTTTTCTGGACAAATGACCAACTCAAAGGCGTTCAATAACGGGTCTAATCAACAAAGAGTGCAGTGCCAACTTTGCGACATGTTTGGTCATATAGCTAGGGTGTGCCGCTCTAAATCTCACGATGCACTTGAAGCTCAGGCAAATTTTACTAATCATGCAAACTACGCTGCCAATTGCTCAAGTTCATGGATTGTTGACTCGGGGGCTTCTCACCGCATCACAGATAATCCAAACTCCCTTCAGTCTGCTACTCACTTTTCAGGCAATGATGAAATCATCATCGGCGACAGTAAAGGAATACCAATTACTCATATTGGTCAAACTACATTTTCTTATGATAACACTAAGCCTTTTCATCTGCATAATGTTCTTTGTTTTCCAAGAATCAAAAGAAATTTAATTTCAGTTGCTAAATTTTGTCGCCACAATCAAGCATCTATTGAATTCTTTCCCTATTCTTTTTGTGTGAAGGATTTGAATATGGGGGCACGCCTCCTGCAAGGACAGAGCAAAGGGGACCTCTATGAATGGCCACCTGACAAGTCACAACATCGTCCATCTTCTCCCCTTGTTCACTTCACAACTACATCCACGCCAACATTGCACCTATGGCATGCCAGACTTGGTCATCCTCAACCTAGAATAACGAAATCATTTGTTTCTTCCTTTAAGCTTCCTATTGCTAGTAGTAGAGACGATTCCTTTACATTCTGTCATTCATGCTTATGCAATAAAAGTCATCGCCTTCCTTTTGGTGACAATTCCATTAGTAATTCTAGACCTTTTGAATTTTTGTACTCTGATATTTGGGATCCTTCTCCTATTCACTCATTTGATAATTTTCGATTTTATGTGATTTTTGTGGATCACTATACAAAGTACACTTGGTTATTCCCATTAAAGAATAAATCAGATGTTCAAGGAGTATTTGTGAACTTTCTTAGAATGGTGAAAAACCAATTTCACCTTACTGTTGGCACACTCTATTCAGATGGGGTGGAGAATACATAAGCTTAAAATCTATCCTTACGCAACATGGCATTCAACATCTCACTAGTCCTCCCTACACTCCTCAAATTGTTGGAACAGTTGAACGCAAGCATCAACATATCATAGATACTGCTATAACTTTAATGTACCATGCATCTGTACCTTCATGTTTTTGGTCATTGGCTTGTCAAACAGCTGTCTACCTTATCAATAGGATGCCTACTCCATTGCTCAAACTTCGTTCTCCTTTTCAATGCCCCATTCACACATCCCCTAAACCTTTTAAATTAAGAGTTTTTGGTTGTTTATGTTACCCCTGGTTAAAACCATATAACAACAAACTTGCTCCCAAATCAAGACCTTGTGCTTTCATGGGATACTCACCTTCTACAAATAGTTATACACATCTTGATCTTTCAACCTCCAAAATATTCATTGTCACACCCCTTTTTAACCAAACTTCACTAAACCCTCTTAGATAAATAAAAAAAATTAGTAAAATCTTGAAAAGGGTTTTTCAATTTTGAAAGTGACAAAAGATAGTGTTCAAAAGGATTAACTCAGAGTCGCCACCTGACATTTGATATCGGTGTGTCAGGTCACCATTTTTTCTAAAAATAATTTTTCCTTTCAAAACACTTGAGACTCCAAAATTAAGTCTGCACCAGAGATTAGGGTAAGGGGGTTCATTTGACTCGGGAGAAGGTGTTAGGCATTTTCCGAGTCCCGTAACTAGTACGGTTGCATAATTGATCTAGTCGACTTTTAAAATATTCGAATTGAGGTAATAACACACAAAAAGAGAATAAACAATCAAAAGAGGCTCGAGGTTGTTCCCACCTAAAATAAAAAAATAAAAATGAAAATAAAACAAAAATACAACAAGTTCTATTTTTCGGTCTCCCATTACAAAGTTCTACAAGGCATTCCCCAGAATGAAATATGTACAAATCCTTCGGGGCATTTCCCGGACAAATTTAACTAAGGGAACGACCTCTCGCCTCAAAAATAACAAAACTCCTAAGGCTTGCCTGTCCGAGCGTGATTGGCCTAAACATGTTACTAACGAATAATAAAAGTAGAAACAAAATTAAACTAAAGCAAATGAAATTCACTTCGTGCTCATTTTTTCATTAGACCAGGCCTAATCTTAAGCATGCAAATAGATTTAATCACTAATGAGCTTTGGCCTTTTCCCATTCCCACGACACGCACTCATTTTTTCAAGCAAGTTCATCACAAACATGGCGCGTCAAACAAATATGGCATCTGACATATCTAATAAACCGGACGAATTATAATAAACAGAAGGACAAATAAAGCAGGAGTGAATTTAAATATAAGAAGAGCCATTTAAAATTCCATTATCTTATTCTTATAATTGTCACTACGTGATCATCTTAATTAGGATTCCTAAGATAAAGCTAACAATTAGCCAAAAATGAGACAAGCAAATCATTTGCATTTTTTTTAATTGAAAGAAGAACATAAGAATACATAAGAATTAGAACAGCAAGTAATTCGTCCATATGCATATATTACGTCCTTTTGATTAGAACCTCTAAAAAGGAAAATATTGGGAAAAAGGAATTAAAGCGAACAAACAGTATCAGCACACTCTCGGAAATTAAACCACTTTCTTCAACTAACAATCACGAATAACAGCCCAATCGAAATCAAACTTGATTAAACAGAAATCAAATTTTTATAAACCAAAATTCAACTAAGAAAATTCAAATCCCTTAACCCATAAAACTTAAACAAATTTTAGTGGTTCTTATTATATTTCAATCACATATAGATTATAAAAATGAGAAAGGGAGATGAGATGGACCTGAATAGCCTTTAATGATTCTTTGTTTGGAAACAAAAGACACAAGCAAAAGCTGACGCCACGACTCGAACAAAATCGGAATAAGCCAACAAGAATCCGCAAACCAAGGCTCGAACAAACTGTGAACACCGACTCCTCGAACATGAACCAGATCTCAAGCATAACCCATTTTCATTTCACTTGCCTATCTAAATCGAATTTTCAGAAATGGCAGCGAAATTTGCCTAGTCGTCTCCTTCAACAGTATCGAAAGTAGCCGTAAAAGTTGGAATTGCCGGAAAATTAGTGTTGGTCACTTCTTTTTTTATAGAATCGGAGGTGGCTTTAGTCACTGTAATGTCAAGGGTGAGAGGAGAAAGAAGGGAAGGTTGTGTGAACTTGAAGATGCTCACTGTGTTAGTTGAGCTTGGTCGACAAAAAGCCTTAGAAGTTTTTGATGACTTCAAAGTGCAGACACGATTAAAGAGATGAACAGAACTAGAGGCTTTCTCTTTGCTTTTTTTTTTTTTTGATATCTCCCAGCTCGGCCGAGACTCTTTGGCTCCAGGGTCTCTTTTTTTATTTATTTTATTAAGAAGAGTCTAGAAAGTCTTCTAGGGTTGGCTTAATGGGTAATGTGTATTGGGCTTTGGATTATGGGCTAAGAGATTGGTTTAATTGGGCTACAAGCAAGACTAAAAATATTGATTTCTTTTCTAAAACAATATACTATAAAATTGTAAAATCATTACTAATTAATCAAAACAAACTATATTATGACATGAAGCTATTTTTGATATTTTCAAGAATTATAATACACTAAAATAGGTTCAAAGTAACATATCCTTTTAAAAATACATAATACATGAATTAAATAGAGAAATATGGAACTATTTTTTGTATTTTTCAATTTTGTGATAAAAATAATGTAAAAGAGTCAAAATTAGTTGAAATAATTGTATTAGGCCTAAACTAAGTATTTAAGTGCTAAAATATATAAAATCTTGGGGAGGGTCAAAAATAACATGTCTACAACTGCTCCTCTTTGACTGGAAATACGAAGTATTTTCGGACAAAGAACGACTAGACAGTTTTTTTTTTACCCGACCCTTATTTAGGGAGACCAAAAACTACGAGGAAGGGGGATTTGGCCGAGCCCTGGTATCTGAGCTGCCTACATATCCTTGGCTATAAAGGAATCAGGCCACGTGTAGTTCAGAGGTGAGTAAGAGGACGGAGTATACTGAGGTGGAGAGCCAGTCGAGGTTCCGGTCCGCGGTTCCTGCCATTACATCGAAAATAAAAGAAAAATTACAGCAGAAGTAAAAGAAAAGTACAAGATCCTATCTACTTCTTGTCTTGAATCTTCCTTGAATCTCTACTTGATCTTCAATATGAAATTGAAAAATGGACCATGTTCTTCAGGCAAGCTCCTGATGCTTCTTAAATTTGCGAATTGAAGTAACTCTGAAATAAATTCCCTCGTTCTCCAGGTGGGCGCCTGCCAATAGCTTGACTTTGATATGAATTCTAAAATAAGTTCTCTCGTTCTCCAGGTGGTTGCCTGCGACCAACTTGAAATGAATTCCCTCATTCTCCAGGTGGGTGCCTGCAAATGACTTGAACACGAAATAAATTTCCTCATTCTCCAGGTGGGCGCCTGCCAATGAATTAACTTGAAATGAATTCCCTCGTTATCTAGGTGGGTGTCTGATTGCCAAAAACTTGAATTGTATTCCCTTGTTATCCAGGTGGGCGCCTGATTGCTAAAACTTGAACTGTATTCCCTCGTTATCCAGGTGGGAGCCTGATGGCTAAAACGCGAAACTATATTCCCTCGTTATCCAGGTGGGTGTCTGATTGCTAAAACTTGAAACTGTATTCCCTCGTTATCCAGGTGGGCGCCTGATTACCAAAATTCGAAGCTATATTCCCTCGTTATCCAGGTGGGCACCTGATTGCTAAAACTTTAAATGTATCCCCTCGTTATCTAGGTGGGCTCCAGATATTGCAACAAAACAGACAAAATAAAAGAAATTTTTCTGCCCCAGTTTGGGATCTGGGCATATTTGTGAGTGCTAATCAGATCATGTTACCTACAGAGCTCTAAGAATTTAAAAGCTAAATCACATTATCCAGGAGGGCCCTGAAAACTTCAAATTAAATCTCATCTTAAGAGTGATAACTTTAAGGCTAAATTATATTTTCTAAAGGGAGAACTTATGCTAAAACTTAAAACTAAATCCCATTATCCAGGAGAGTCCTAAAAACTTTAAATTAAATCCCATTATCCAGGAGGGTCCTGAAAATTTAAAAACTAAATCTCATTATCCATGAGGGTCCTAAAAATTTTAAATTAAATCTCATTATTTAGGAGGGTCCTGAAAACTTTTAAAATTAAATCCCATTATCCATGAGTGTCCTGAGAACTTTTAAATTAAATCTCATTATTCAGGAGGGTCCTGAAAACTCTTAAAATTAAATCTCATTATCCATGAGGGTCCTGAGAACTTTTAAATTAAATCACATTATTCAGGAGGGTCCTGAAAACTTTCAAAATTAAATCTCATTATCCAGAAAGGTCCTGAGAACTGAGAATGAACTTGCCTGAGCTATGCTTTCATCTTGGAGGATCCTGAACAGAAATCTTGTTGCATCATTGCTGAAAATGTGGTGGTTAGTTTGTTGCATCATTGCTGAGCATCTGCTTCCGCCACTGCCGTGCTTCATTCTGATTAGCTGCTTCGGGCTAGCAAGGAGTTGTTTGACTTTGATTGGAACTGGACCACAAAACCTCTGCATGACCTGAATCTCTCACACTCACTTGTTGCATTGTGTTTTCATTTTGAAAGTTACTGAATCCTTGTATTTTCTCAAAATTCAAGATTCACTTGATTGCCTGAACCTCAATTATCACCATACTGCTTATTCTAAATCAAGTCAATTGTGATGTGTCTGGCCGCACTCCGCTTTGTGCAATTTAGAAGCCGGTAGTAGGCTTTGAAATCCTTTCCTGCTTGTTCAACAAGGGCTAACTCGAAAGAGACTCATAAAGATAGACTCAAAGAGCAAAGTGAAATGATTTTTGACAAAAGGAACAAAGGAAAATTCTGAACACAGATGACTATATGAAGAAGAATGAGAAAAAGAAGACTTATCTGAGGGAAGAAGTTAGCTCCAATGATCATGACATGCATTCTGGATTGATCAGCCTAATCCGTCCAACCAATCATATTTTCAGTTCATGTCCTGTCTTCATACTTCAAAATCGGGCTTTCACTGATCCAATTTCTCTATAAAGTCATGAGCCTCATTCGACTTGTAGTGCCCTAAAGGGTTTTCACCAACAAGCCTCTCTCATTTGTTCATCTCTCAACTCACCATCGCCTTACGGTGCCCGCGAGGGTTTTCACCAATAAGACTCTCTCATTTTAAATTTTCTCTTAGCTCACCATCGCGTTACAGTGCCCGTGAGGGTTTTCACCAATAAGACTCTTTCATTTTAAATTTTCTCTCTTGCACCCATGAACAAAGTATTATCCATGATGTAAATCATACCTCTATCTCTCTCGATCTGGCATCCTCAAAGATTGATCGGAAGGCCTTTCTTTGGACCGTAATATAGGCTTTTGGACAGGGTTAGAAAGAAAGGATGGCACGAAGGCTCAAACTAAGTTAAGATGAAAAGGGGTTAAAATTACAACTTTTGGAATCAGATCTTTTCAAAACCAAAACTTCTGCCCCAGTTTCTTTGGGTCTGGGGAATTTTAATTTTTATTTTGATGGGACCGAACCGTGAGGCTGCCTATATATCCTTGAAAGGAATCAGGTCGAACGTAGTTCAAAAGAAAATTGTTTGTTTTTGTTTCCCTTTTTTCTTTTCTCTTTTTTTTTCTTTTTCTTCTTTCTTTTTTTTCTTCTTCTTCTTTTCCTTCCTTTCTTCCTTTTTTTTCTTTTCTTTTTCCTTCTTTTTTGTTTTTCTTATTTTCACTCATTCATCATCATTTTTTTCATTCTCTACTTCTACTACTAATATCAAAAGAGGGGTATGAAAGAAAATAAATAAAGCTCAAAAGGGGTAACAAAGGATGAAAGTGTTTGGGTAGCGGAACAAAATGCCTTCGTCATTTCAACTTTGAACATGCCAAGTACAAAATACAACTGAAGGTAAGCAAAGAAATCATACATGGTACCTCTTAACTGCATCAGAATTGATAGACATATCTACACATTTGTCTTTTATGTCTGTTAAATGCACAGCACCATTGGGGAGTGAACTTGCCTTTGGCTTCCACCTGATAAGAAAGGATGTGTTTCAATACCATCTGGCCCACTTTGAATTTTCGAGGACGCACCTTTTTGTTGTATGCTCTTGCCATTCTTTTCTGATACAATTGACCATGACATACTGCAACCAATATTTTCTCATCAATCAAACTCAACTGCTCTAGCCAGGTTTTGACCCACTCATCATTATCAATTTCAGCTTCTGTAACGATCCGAAGGGATGAAATCTCAACTTCTGTAGGTATAACTGCCTCAGTTCCATATAATAGCAAATAAAGAGTTGCACCTACTGAAGTGCGAACAGTAGTGTGATAACCTAGTAAGGCAAAAGGTATCTTTTCATGCCACTGCCTAGAACCTTGAACCATCTTACGAAGTATCTTTTTTATGTTCTTGTTGGCAGCCTCAACAGCTCCATTTGCCTTGGGGCGATACGGAGTGGAGTTCCGATGCATGATCTTGAACTATTGGCATACCTCTTTCATCAAATGACTATTGAGATTAGCAACATTGTCTGTAATGATCACCTTGGGAATCCTGAACCGACAAATGATGTTTGAATGAACAAAATCTACCACTGCCTTCTTGGTCACAGACTTGAAAGTTACAGCTTCAACCCACTTGGTAAAGTAATCAATGGCCACCAGAATAAACCTATGCCCATTTGACGCTGCCAGCTCAATTGGTCCAATAACATCCATGCCTCAAGCAGCAAAGGGCCAAGGTGCAGACATTGTGTGTAACTCAGATGGGGGAGAATGAATCAAATCATCGTGTACCTGGCATTGATGACACTTGCGAACAAAACTGATACAATCCCGTTCCATGGTGAGCCAATAATAACATGCTCGAAGTATCTTTTTTGCCAAGACATACCTGTTCATATGTGGCCCACAAACTCTAGAATGCACTTTGGCCATGATAGTTGAAGGTTCTTTAGCATTTATGCACCTCAACAGTCCTAAATTCGGAGTCCTCTTGTGCAAGATTCCTCCACTCAAGAAAAATCCACTAGCCAGACGTCGATTGGTTCTCTTTTGGTCACCTGTAGCATGTACTAGATACACCCCCCAAACCTGATGTATTCCTTGATATCGTGGAACCAAGGTTCGCCATCGATTTCCTCTTCCACCACATTACACTAAGCATGTTGATCATGAACTTGGATATGCACGGGGTCGACATAAGCCTTGTCCAGATGATGTAACATTGACGCCAGAGTAGCCAAGGCATCAGCAATCTCATTATGAATCCTGGGAATATGTCTAAATTCAACCGACCTAAATCGTTGACAAAGATCATGCAGGCACTGTCGGTACGGTATGAGCTTCAAATCTCGAGTCTCCCATTCTCCTTGAATCTGGTGAACTAACAAATCTGAATCTCCCAGAACAAGTATTTTCTGGATTCCCATGTTTATATCTAACCTAAAACCTAGAATACATGCTTCGTACTCAGCCATGTTGTTGGTGCAATAAAATCGAAGATGGGCTATTACAGGGTAGTGTTTCCATGTTTTAGAGATAAGTATAGCCCCTATTCCGACCTCTTTCATGTTAGCAGCTTCATCAAAGAAGAGTTCCAACCTGGCTTTTTATCATAGTCACCCTCGTCAACACACATGACCTCTTCATCAGGAAAATAAGTCTTCAGTGGCTAATATTCATCATCCACAGGATTCTCGACCAAGTGGTCGGCCAATGCTTGGGCTTTCATCGCGGTCCGAGTCACATAGATGATGTCAAATTCTGTAAGTAAAATCTGCCACTTTGTAAGTCGTCCCATGGGCATAGGCTTCTGAAAGATATACTTTAGAGGATCCATACGAGAAATGAGGTAAGTAGTGTAGGACGACAGATAATGCTTCAACCTTTGCGCCACCCAAGTCAGGGCACAACATGTCCTCTCAAGCAGAGTGTACTTAACCTCATAGGGAGTGAACTTCTTACTGAGATAATAGATTGCTTGCTCGTTATTTCCCGTGATGTCATGTTGACCCAATACACAACCAAAAGAATTATCCAAAACTGTCAAATAGAGAATTAAAGGTCTTCCAGGCTCTAGTGGGACCAGCACAGGTGGATTCGACAGGTACCTCTTGATCTTATCAAATGCTTCTTGACACTCGTCAGTCTACTTGACTGCAACATTCTTCTTCAGCAGCTTAAAGATGGGCTCACAGGTTGTCGTGAGTTGAGCAATAAACCTGCTGATGTAATTTAACCTTCCAAGTAGGCTTATCACCTCCGTTTTGTTCTTTGGCGGCGGTAACTCTTGAATGGTTTTGATCTTTGATGGATCCAACTCAATACCGCGTCTAATGACCACGAATCCCAGCAGTTTCCCAGAGGGGACACCAAATGTACATTTTGCTGGATTGAGCTTGAGGTTGTACCTACGGAGCCTTTGGAAAAACTTCCTCAAGTCCCTGACATGGTCAGACTGCTTTTTTGACTTTATGATCACATCATCTACATAAACCTCAATCTCTTTGTGTATCATGTCATGAAATATGGTGGTCATCGCCCTCATATATGTTGCCCCAGCATTCTTCAGACCGAATGGAATTACCCGGTAGCGATATGTCCCCTATGGTATGATGAACGACGTCTTTTCTGCATCTTCCTCATCCATCAAGATCTGGTGATATCCCACGTAACAATCTACAAAAGACCCAATCACATGCTTGTCACAATTATCGATCAGAATGTGAATGTTCGGCAATGGAAAATCATCCTTTGGGCTTACTTTGTTAAGATCACGGTAATCAACATATACCCTGGTCTTACCATCTTATTTTGGTACTGGCACAACATTGGCTAACCAAGTGGGATATCGAGTGACCCGAATGACCTTTGCAGCTGTCACACCTCCTTTTTCCGCGCCCGAGGGGCGCAGGGGAGTTTTTTTTCCAATTTAAAGGACAATCGAAACGGGATTGGTTTAATTATTTCAGAGTCGCCACTTGGGAGATTTAGGGTGTCCCAAGTCACCAATTTTAATCCCGAATCGAGGAAAAGAATGACTCCATATTACAGTCTGCGTACCAGAAATCCGGATAAGGAATTCTGTTAACCCGGGAGAAGGTGTTAGGCATTCCCGAGTTCCGTGGTTCTAGCACGGTCGCTCAACTGTTATATTCGGCTTGATTATCTGATTTTATACAAGTGTGAACTTATGTGCAAAATTTAACTTTTAACCGCTTTTATCATTTACTGTTTTTATCAAGAATTGCAACGTTGTGAAAATGTATCTCGAACCGCGTTACAATCAATGTACCCGCGGTCGTCGACACACTTTGACTCCGTTGAAATTTGGATTTGGGTCACATCAATGTGCACCCGATTTTAAGGAAATTAAATTTATTAAAGGCGCGCCTAAAGCGACTAGCGTATTTATTTTGGGTAGGACCGTGGAATTTTACTAAACGGTCCATCCCGAAGTCTAAACAATTTTTAAAGCAAATATTTACTGAGGGCCCCGCAATTTGCATTTTTATTTGGCGAGGCTCATCTCATTCTTATTTTTTTTAAAAAAAAAAATGAATTTGCAACGTCATGGACACGCATCTCGAACCACGTCACAATCAATGTACCCGTGATCAGAAACACATTTCGACTCCGTTGAGAATTGGATTTGGGTCACATAAATGCGCACCCGAGTTTAAGAAGGTAAGATTTATTAAGGCGCGTCCTAAAGAGTCTAACGCATTGTTATTTTTAGGAGAGTTGTGAGATTTGCTAAACAACCCGTCCTGGAAACTAAATGCTTCACTAATATGCATTTAACAAGGGCCCCGTATCTGCGTTTTGTTTATTTTTATCGAAGCTCATCTCGTTGTTATTTTTAAGGGATATCCTATAGCAACTATGTTTCTCGTCGTGTTTGTCTCTATCAATTGAAAGCAGTAAATAGCCTTAGTTGATTATAAAACCGGATTTAAAGTGCTACTACAGAATAATAAAACGTGACTGCATTTATGGACAACTAGTCGCAAATTATGGGCCCAAACCCAGCTCATGCGAGATGGCCCGACTTGGGCCCTGTTTTTCCGATACAGGCCTAGCTGATTTTCGATTTGGGCTCGGCCTTCCTGGGGTGGAGGCCTAGAACTGATTCTTTGTTCTTTATCAATTTATATGTGACAAACTAGCAAAAGGGGAAAGAACTTTAACTCATGTGGATAGTTTTCCTATTTTGGCCTACATTACAGCATATATGGCAAAGTAAACTAAATCTGAGATGCAAACCAATTTATTGAGAATACTTTTAACTAGCAGCATACGTATACAAACTGATATTCAATTACCATGCATTGACATCTACTAGGCGTGCAAGCTACTTCCAGCATCCAAACCAAAATAAAAATCATTCTACATTACATGATATTTAATGCAACAATCTACGTATAAAAGACATTCTTCAGGTTTTCTCATTTTTGTATTCATCCTCAATTTCCAATTACATCTGACAGTGTATTAGGTGTGTACCTGGTATAGAGAACAAAAGAAGAAAGGAATGATCAGCTGGGCAGTATGCAGTAAATACAGCAGCAGCAGACACACAGCAACAACACAGCAACAACCAACTAAACCAAGTGTTTTCCACAGCCACATATAACCAACAATATCTCCCAGAATACAAGGACTAGCAGATAGTCGAAACCAAGCCAGCAATCCCAGGAAAGAGTAAGGAAATAACAGCAGTAACTGAGGGTTCAAATGCAGTAAAACTAACAGTTCAACAACCAACAAACAACTCAGCCAATGCAAGCAACAGAACTTGGCCAAGACAGCTTTGACCAATATGCACTCTTGTACAACTTTCAGGCAGTGTTTGGTTACAATGTCTATTGGAAACTACCTTGTGTTTACGCTATTATGATTTGGGACTCACTAGACCTCTCTTCAGACTAAAGTTTTTTCTTTCTGAAGACTCAAAAGTCCAGCCCTTTTTTAAGTTTTCCACTGGCCTATTTATAAGCCAAAGTGGCCAAGTGCAGCTAAGCTGCCCTCGTGCTGCAACTTTGCAGCCTGCCCATACTCTGTTAAAGCCATGCCTAAGCATCTTTTGTGCCAGCCCCTTTTGTTCCCCACGCCTGGTCTTTTGTTTAATCAAGAGTTATGGGCATTATTTTATTATTCATTTCAAGCCCCATACTCTTATGTCTTGCTCCCCATTGGTATTAGTTTAATCCTAAATTAGTACCCTACTTGTCAGCTCATTTAAACTAATTATTTTTGTTCTTTTCAAACCCCAGACTACCCCTGTTAAACCCTGGTTATCACTGTCTTGACCCTTTGCAGCATCAGGGCATTTTTGAACTGATGAAAGTTCAAATTCAAGACTGCCTAGACTGAACCTTTCAGTCATTTTTCAATGCAAACAAACTATTTCAAACAATGATGGGGCCTTCAATCAGTGGCAAAGTTCAATTAGTCATGCGACATCATTAGCTCGTTTGATTCATTAGTTATAGAAACTAATCAACGACATTTATCGAGTCTACTATACTAATTATAGCAGGTAATAATCAGTCGCTCACATAAACAATATGTTCAGGGACCTAAAGGGCATCAGACAATTTTGTGTTCAATTACTGGGAACCTATATAAGTTTATTCATTTGACGACTAATCTAATCGAACATGTACATTACAGAATACATTCAAATCATACACAGAAAACAATTGACCAAATAAAAGGTCTTTACAGAGATGAAAGAAATCCGAATGAAAAATAACAAAAAATAACAAACAAACACAACGAAACATGCTGACCACTTAATCAAAACTAACACAAAAGAAAGGAAAACTTACCGAAAATGTTTAAATCAAACAGACCCAAATCTGATTCATCTTCGAACTTTTGAGGCCGAACAAACTTTAATCAGGGTGTTCTCACATGAGAACACCTTGATTAAGGTCTATTAGACCTCAAACCCATGTCCAAACCGGTCGGATTCCCCAGGTGCATGTGTTCTAAAGTCTGGATTTCCAGATCTGATTTTTAGGGAGTTGTGGGTAGATTCGGACCAAACCAAGCACCAAACCAAGCTTGGTTTGGTCACGAGGAAGGTCAGGGGAGTGTCTGGTATGAAGATGGGGAGGTTTGGCATAGATCCGGGTTCGACTCAAATCTTCAAATGAAGATTCGAGACGAACGAAAGTGATTCGAGGCTCGTGGTTAGTGGATTCGTGTTCAGGACAGTGAGGTGGTCCTAGGGTGTTCAGGAGGTGGCCACCGGCGTTCATGCCGCCGGGTTTTGGTGGAAGGGAAACTAGGGCGGCGTTAGGGTTTGGGGGTTTCAGGGTTCGGGGAAGGAGATGACTGAAGGGGGGGTTCGGATAGGGGGTGCGGGGTAAAGGGCTGAGTTTATATATGGGGAGGCTGATTGGATCTGAGCCGTTAGATCAGATGATCTCAACGGCTAGGATCTGATGCTGAGAAATGAGACGGGGTCGTTTGGTAGTCAAACGGGGTCGTTTGGTTTAAGTGAGGGGTTGGATCGGATTGGTTCCTGGGTCGGGTTTTGAAGCGGGTTACTGATAGAGGTCCTGAGCCGTTGGATCGAGAGTTTGAACGGCTGAGATGGATTGGCCTGAAACGGTGTCGTTTCAGGAGGTGTCTGGGCAACCGGATTTGGACTGGGCCTGATCGAATTGGTTTGGGCCTATTTTTGGTTTATTTCCTTGGCCCAAACCGTTTTCTTCATTCTTTTCTCCCTTTCTCTTTTCTTTTTTCTTTTTTTTTTTTTTTAATCTTAAAACTAAAAAATAAAATTGAAATTCAAACAAACATAATTATCAAAATATTTAAATAGGTTAAATCGCACCCTAGAATATTTTTGTGAATTTTTCTTTTACTGAATGAATTATGGTCTAATTACCAGGACATACACATTTTGTATTTTGTTTAATAATGTAAAAATGGACAAAAAATGGACAGAACCACACATGACTAGCAGCACACGTTACGGAAAATTGAAAATTGTACAGCGAGGTCCTTTGTTACTATTTCTTTTGGAGTGACTGTCCGTGAAACAAAAATCACGTGCTTACAGCTGCCCCTCTTTGCACGAAGACACGAAGGGTTTTCGCGCAAAGATAAAGCGAGCGATTTTTGCCCGTCCGAATACTCCGTGTGAAGCATTTTTTGAAAGAGATTTGACCGAACCTTTGCTTCAGAGGTTTCCTACATATCCTGGGCTGAACAGGAATCAGGTCAATGTAGTTCGGGAAATTTTGGTAGCTGGGACTACCGTGTGGCTGTAATGCTTGCTGTTGTTGTGCGTTGTTGTATGTTGCTGTAGGATGCTACTGCTCAACCGATCTCCCTATTACATTGCTCTAAAAGGAAAACAAGAAGCTAAGCTAAACTGAGGATCCTGAAATCTCATCCATCTTCAACTTGTTCTTGTTGCCTTGCTTTCTTGTCGGCTAACGCTTTCCTCTGACGCCTTTATTTTGTGAACTTGGAGATGATGCTGGTCCTTCACCTTTTCTGAATGCCAGTTCTCATCACTTTGCTTGATTTGCTGGGGACACGGCTTTCTTCTTTAGATCTTCCAATGGTTTCTTCAGTGGTATGGCTTTTCATCAGAATTGTTATACTGGGCATGGTACAACGTTCCCAAACTACTTCTTTTGAGACGCGTTCCTTTTTCCCTTTGAATTGTGCGCTTGCCTCTGCAGTTGTCCGCTTCTTGATGCTGGGATTTTATTGTTTCCCGTTCGGGGCTCTCTGTTGTACCCTTCCGTTTTCGGGTGGGGTGACTGATTGGGCGACCTAGAACTTAAAAGTATTCCTGCATTATACTGGTGGGCGACCTAGAACTTAAAAGTATTCCCGCATTATACTGGTGGGCGACCTAGAACTTAAATGTATTCCCGCATTATACTGGTGGGCGACCTAGAACTTAAATGTATTCCCGCATTATACTGGTGGGCGACCTAGAACTTAAAAGTATTCCCGCATTATACTGGTGGGCGACCTAGAACTTAAATGTATTCCCGCATTATACTGGTGGGCGACCTAGAACTTAAATTGTATTCCCGCATTATACTGGTGGGCGACCTAGAACTTAAAATGTATTCCCGCATTATACTGGTGGGCGACCTAGAACTTAAATGTATTCCCGCATTATACTGGTGGGCGACCTAGAACTTAAATGTATTCCCGCATTATACTGGTGGGCGACCTAGAACTTAAATGTATTCCCGCATTATACTGGTGGGCGACCTAGAACTCAAATGTATTCCCGCATTATACTGGTGGGCGACCTAGAACTTAAAAGTATTCCCGCATTATACTGGTGGGCGACCTAGAACTCAAATGTATTCCCGCATTATACTGGTGGGCGACCTAGAACTTAAATGTATTCCCGCATTATACTGGTGGGCGACCTAGAACTTAAAAGTATTCCCGCATTATACTGGTGGGCGACCTAGAACTTAAATGTATTCCCGCATTATACTGGTGGGCGACCTAGAACTTAAAATGTATTCCCGCATTATACTGGTGGGCGACCTAGAACTTAAATGTATTCCCGCATTATACTGGTGGGCGACCTAGAACTTAAATGTATTCCCGCATTATACTGGTGGGCGACCTAGAACTTAAAATGTATTCCCGCATTATACTGGTGGGCGACCTAGAACTTAAATGTATTCCCGCATTATACTGGTGGGCGACCTAGAACTTAAAAGTATTCCCGCATTATACTGGTGGGCGACCTAGAACTTAAAAGTATTCCCACATTATACTGGTGGGCGACCTAGAACTTAAATGTATTCCCGCATTATACTGGTGGGCGACCTAGAACTTAAATGTATTCCCGCATTATACTGGTGGGCGACCTAGAACTTAAAAGTATTCCCGCATTATACTGATGGGCGACCTAGAACTTAAAAGTATTCTCGCATTATACTGGTGGGCGACCTAGAACTCAAATGTATTCCCGCATTATACTGGTGGGCGACCTAGAACTTAAAATGTATTCCCGCATTATACTGGTGGGCGACCTAGAACTTAAATGTATTCCCGCATTATACTGGTGGGCGACCTAGAACTTAAAAGTATTCCCGCATTATATTGGTGGGCGACCTAGAACTTAAAAGTATTGGAGTTGTTTCCCCGTGCTTCCGAGAAAATTTTCGACAATCGGCAGAAAATTTTCTGCCTCGGTTTTTGGTGACTTCCATGGCGTTGCATTTTGCTGCCCTTATCAATCCTCTGTTCCCCTGCAACAGACAAAAGGATTTGGTCAGTTTTAATCGTGGTGGTAGAGGGTGCCTTTCTGGCGAGCCGTTTTTCTCCCTTCCCCCTTTCTTGCTCTTTGTTCCCATAACTGGTTGGCGGGCAAAGTTGCCTATTGGGGGTCTCTAGCCTGCTGGGGATTGGTTTTCAATTTATCCCCTTTTCTGCTTTCTCTTTAAACACATGATGTGGGAGTCTGCTTCTAACTCCCGGAACCACTCCCTTTTGGAGCTTACTTCTTCCAAAAATTTCCGGGCACAATCACTGCATTGCCTGGGACCGGCCCTTAAGACTGTTTGTATTATCCTGCATTGGGATGAATTCCCCTTCGGTTTCTGGTAGTAAGCTTTGAAAAATCCTTTCAAGACACATTTTAGGAAAAGAAATAAAGATATGAAAAAGAGAAAAACTTTCTGAACTAATATTTTGTGGGAGGAGACAATCCAAAGAACTTATCTGGAGGACACAACTGGTCCCCGTGATCATGACGTGCACCATAGATTCCCGACCCAGTCTATTTGTATCAATCGATTTGCCCGATGGTCTGACTTGCTGGGGATGATAAATGATTGTCCATGTTGTTGCAAATGTGGTAGCTTTTGTTGATTCGTCTTGTCGCCTCATAGTGCCCTTCGAGGGGTTTTCACTAATGAGACTCTCTCTTTTCTCTCATCTCCCGGCGCCTTATGGTGCCTGTGAAGGTTTTCACCAATAAGACTCTCTCATTTCATATCCCTCATCTTACATCGCCTCTCGGTGCCTGTGAAGGTTTTCACCGATAAGACTCTCATTTTATTTCTTTCGAGGATCCGGGGTGTTGTAGGTGCGACCCTCTCTTCCGGGGATTCTTTTGACTATCAACTCAATCCCAGTCTTACGATCCTCTTCTTTGCTGGGGATCAGTGTATTATTCTCGGCCTTATTTGCCGGATTTGGCATCTCTCGAACATTGATCGGGAGGTCTTTTGGATGTCGATGTTGGTTTTGGTGTGGGAATGAAGAAAGGCTATAAAAATGAAAACAACTTGAAGGGTGATGTGCTACAACTTTTGGAATCAAACCTTTGTTGGAACTTAAAACATAACCTCTGCCCCAGTTTTCTTGCTTGGGGAATTTATTTTTTACGCTTATGTTGAGTTACGTGCGTTACGCACATTGTGCTATATTGTGCACACTATGTACATTATGCATCCTATATTTGCTACGATGCATACTATGACCGAGCCGTGAGGCGCCTACGTATCCTCTTTGAGGAATCAGGTCAAACGTAGTTCCCACAGTTTTGTATTTCTTGTGATTTTATCTTCCTCTTTTTTCTTTTCCTTCTTTTCATTTTTCTTTTCCTTTTCTTTTTCTTTTTCTTCTCTTTTTTTCATATCTTTCCCATTAGTGATTCCAAAAGAGGGGTATTGAAAGAATTACCTAAAGCTCAAAGGGGGAAGCAAGGGTTAAAAGTGTTTGGATAGAAGAAAGAATTGCCTCCGTCATCTCATTATTCAACAAATGCCAAATACAAACAAATAAACCAAAATTGCCATAATTAAAGAAGTTACGCATAATATCTCTTGACTGCATCTGAATTGATAGCCATGTCGACACATCTACCTTCGACATCTGTCAAACACAAAGCACCATTGGCCAAGACTCTGGTCACGATATAAGGCCCTTGCCAATTTGGGGCGAATTTGCCTTTTGCCTCGACCTGATGTGGGAGGATCTTCTTCAATACCTGCTGCCCTACTTCAAACTTCCTGGGGCGCACCTTTTTATTATACGCTCTTGCCATTCTCTTCTGGTACAACTGACCATGGCACACTGCTGCCAATCTTTTCTCATCTATCAGGCTCAACTGTTCCAAGCGAGCTTTGATCCATTCATCATCATCAATTCCGGCTTCAGCGACAATTCGGAGGGACGGAATTTCGACCTCCGCTGGTATCACGGCCTCAGTTCCATACACCAACAAATAAGGAGTTGTGCCTATGGAAGTCCGGACGGTAGTGCGGTAACCCAACAAAGCAAAGGGTAATTTCTCGTGCCACTGTCTGGACCCTTCCACCATTTTTCGCAGTATCTTCTTGATATTCTTATTGGCTGCTTCGACTGCTCCATTTGCCTTAGGACGATATGGGGTGGAATTGCGGTGTGTAATCTTGAATTGTTGGCATACCTCTCTCATCAAGCTGCTATTAAGATTCGCACCGTTATCCGTGATGATCACTTTTGGGATCCCAAATCTGCAGATGATATGGGAGTGAACAAAGTCCACCACTGCCTTCTTGGTTACTGATTTGAAGGTTTTAGCCTCAACCCATTTGGTGAAGTAATCAATGGTCACTAGAATGAACCTATGACCGTTGGACGCTGCTGGCTCGATGGGCCCAATGACATCCATGCCCCATGCTACAAACGGCCAGGGTGCTGACATCGTATGTAACTCTGTTGGCGGAGAATGAATCAAATCTCCATGTATCTGGCACTGATGGCATTTCCTTACGAAAGTGATACAGTCGTGTTCCATGGTTAGCCAATAACACCCTGTTCGAAGGATCTTTCTTGCCAATACATATCTGCTCATGTGCGGCCCACAAACTCTGGCATGTACTTCCGCCATAACCGTCGTTGCCTGCCCGGCATCTATGCATCTCAACAATCCCAAATCCGGGGTTCTTTTGTACAATACTCCTCCACTGAGGAAGAAACCATTCGACAAACGCCGAAGGGCTCTTTTTTGGTCCCTAGAGGCATGTTCCGGATATATCCCCATCCCGAGGTATTCCTTGATATCATGAAACCAGGGTTCGCCATCTGCTTCTTCTTCTATGGCATTGCAGTAGGCGTGCTGATCACGGACCTGGATGTGTAGAGGGTCAACATACATTTTGTCAGGGTGGTGCAGCATTGATGCTAAGGTGGCTAAGGCATCCGCAACCTCATTGTGAATTCTCGGGATGTGTTTGAACTTTACCGATCGAAATTGCTTGCTCAGATCATGCAAGCATTGTCGGTATGGTATGAGCTTTAGATCTCGTGTTTCCCATTCACCCTGAATTTGATGTACCAAGAGGTCCGAGTCTCCCAAGACCAAGACGTCTTGGACATCCATGTCAGCAGCCAAGCGCAGACCCAGAATGCAAGCCTCATATTCGGCCATATTATTGGTGCAATAGAAGCGCAGTTGAGCCGTAACAGGATAATGCCGTTCTGTTTCAGAAATGAGTACTGCTCCTATTCCAACCCCTTTTGCGTTTGCAGCTCCATCGAAGAAAAGCTTCCAACCCGGTTCCTCAGGTAATTCCAACTCATTCGTATGCATCACCTCTTCGTCAGGAAAATACGTTCTTAAGGGCTCGTATTTTTCATCAACGGGATTCTCTGCCAAATGGTCTGCCAGTGCCTGGGCTTTCATGGCCGTCCTCGTCACATAGATGATATCAAACTCTGTGAGCAGAATTTGCCATTTTGCCAACCTTCCCGTGGGCATAGGTTTCTGAAAGATATACTTCAATGGGTCCAAGCGGGATATGAGATAAGTAGTATATGAAGAGAGGTAGTGCTTCAACTTCTGAGCTACCCAAGTTAGGGCGCAACACGTTTTCTCGAGTTGAGTGTACTTGACCTCATGCACTGTGAATTTCTTGCTAAGATAGTAGATGGCCTGCTCCTTCCTCCCTGTGTCATCATGTTGCCCCAGTACACAACCAAATGAATTTTCCAAGACCGTCAGGTAAAGGATTAGGGGTTTCCCGGGCTTAGGCGGGACCAATACGGGTGGATTAGACAGATACCCTTTGATTTGGTCGAAGGCCTCCTGACACTCTGCTGTCCAACCTACTGCAGCGTCCTTTCTCAGCAGCCGAAATATGGGCTCACAAGTTGCTGTGAGTTGAGCGATGAACCTGCTGATATAATTGAGTCTACCCAGCAAACTCATTACCTCTGTTTTGTTCCTTGGCGGTGGCAAATCTCGGATGGATTCAATTTTGGACGGGTCTAACTCAATTCCCCGTCGACTGACGATGAATCCTAGCAACTTTCCTGATGGAACCCCGAATGCGCATTTGGCCGGGTTAAGCTTGATATCATACCTCCGGAGTCTTTGGAAAAATCTCCTTAGGTCTGCTACATGGTCTTCCTGACGCCAAGATTTGATGATCACATCATCGACGTACACCTCTATTTCTTTGTATATCATGTCATGAAACACAGCAGTCATTGCTCGTATGTACGTTGCCCCAGCGTTCTTTAACCCGAACGGCATTACCCGATAGCAGTAGGTTCCCCATGGAGTAATAAACGCTGTCTTCTCAGCATCCTCTTCGTCCATTAGGATCTAATGATAACCCGCATAGCAATCCACAAAGGATCCGATCTCGCGCCCAGCGCAATTATCGATCAGGATATGAATGTTGGGTAACGGGAAATTGTCTTTGGGACTTGCTTTGTTGAGGTTGCGGTAGTCGACGCACACCCTGATTTTTCCATCCTTCTTTGGGACTGGTACCACATTGGCCAGCCAATCGGGATATCGAGTGACCCGAATGACCTTCGATTGCAACTGCTTGATCACTTCTTCTTTGATTTTTACACTCATTTTTGTTTTAAATTTCCTTAGTTTTTGCTTGACCGGAGGGTATGCCGGGTCAGTGGGTAGTTTGTGAACCACTAAATTGGTGCTCAATCCAGGCATATCATCATATGACCATGCAAAAACATCTTTGAATTCCCTGAGAGTTTCGATCAATTCTGCTTTGACATTCGGCTCAATGTGGATGCTAATTTTGGTCTCTTGGATGTTATCAGCGTCTCCTAGATTCACAGCCTCAGTGTCATTTAGGTTAGGCTTGGGTTTCTCTTCAAATTGGCACAGTTCTCGGTTTATTTCTTCGAAGGCTTCCCCTTCGTCACATTCGGATTCATTATCACAAACGACCTCTTGCATCATTGAGTCAGATTCAGATTGATTTATTAGACTAGGTCGAAGATCCGCTGTGCATGCCATGTCATTAGGACCAGTAAAAAGAGAACTGTTCAGAAAGAAAAAGAACAAAACAAGAAATTAAAATGGGACAAAAGAAAAGAACTTTATTAAATTTGCAGGATAAAAAGGGTTCACACTTTTACAAAACGAAAGTAAAATTGGGATTACACCCTTGAATAATCCGATCAAACAAACAAACAAACAAAACATTAATCAAAGCCTACTACCAAGACTCCCCTCGGACAGGAAGAGGAGTAACCGTCCAATTGTTGGTCTTGGCCTCAGGCCCCACGAATTGTATCTCTGCTCTGCTGGAACCCTCTCCAGCTTCCACCATACTGACATCCGCGAATAGTCTCTCAAAACTCTGATTCAGGTCTTCACTTATGCCGATCGAAGGTCCTCGAATCTTTGGGATCGCTGACCCCTTGGCACTAGCTTTAACAAAAGACCTTGAGAGGCGTGGCACTGGTTTGGGCAGAGACCAGACTCTCTTCTTCATTTTTCGCGCTTGCTTCCTGTCTGCTGCGGTTGGCTTGAACCCCAACCCGAAAGTTTCCAGATTTTTAGGAAGGGAGACAGGTTGGACTATCCCTTGAAGTTCAACTCCCAGGCCTTTTCCCGGCACAAACCCATTACCCAGCATTTCTGATACCATCATGACTGTTGCGGCAGTCACCCTAGGGTGCGGGATGATTTCTCCTTCAGAAATTTTGTTGGCCGACCCTGTATCGAGAATCTGGTAGACCCAGGGACCCTTGTCATCAGTGGTCTCTATGAAAGGCACAATGGTTCCGCCCATGGTGCATGTTGTATCCTCGCCGTGCAACACGACCTCTTGTCTTTCCCACTCGAACTTCACTGTCTGATGTAGGGTGGAAGGCACCATTTTAGCTACATGAATCCAAGGTCGTCCTAACAGCAAGTTGTAAGATACCGTGGCGTCCAATACCTGGAATTCCATGGTAAACAGGACCGGGCCAATGGTCAGTTCAAGTACAACATCCCCCACAGTGGCTGTTCCGTTTCCGTCAAACCCCCGGACACAGATGCTATTCTCCCGGATTCTTCCACGGTCAATCTTTAACTGGTCCAGGGTGGATAATGGACAAATATTGGCGCTTGAGCCGTTATCCACCAATACTCGAGTTACCACCGAGTCTTCACATTTGACAGCTAGGTATAGAGCTTTGTTATGCTCCGTACCTTCCACCGGCAGGTCATCATCTGAGAATGTTACCCTGTTCACCTCGAAAATCTTGCTGGCAATGGTTTCCAGGTGGTTTACAGAAATCTCACTGGGTACATGGGCCTCGTTCAATATCTTTAACAGGGCCCGACGATGTTCCTCGGAATGGAGGAGTAATGACAATAGTGAGATCTGGGCAGGTGTTTTTCTCAGCTGCTCAACCACAGAATAGTCTTGTACTTTCATCTTCCTCAGGAAGTCTTCAGCCTCTTCTTCTGACACTGGCTTCTTGGTTGCCACTGGGTTGGTTTTTCTTAACTCCACCGGAGCAAAACATCGACCTGATCGAGTCAGCCCTTGCGCTTCACAACTGACTTCTTCCACCTGTTTTCCTTGGTACGTCACCACTGCTTTTTCATATTTCCAGGGCACAGCCCTGCTGTCAAGCATTGGCAGTTGGACCACCGGCTTTATGGTCACCCGTTCTCCACATACCCCTTTCAACATGACTGCCGGTGTGGGCAGGATCCCTGGTATTACCAACTTGCTTGGCTCGGGTTTGCTTGCTATGACGGACGGGCTCTTCCCCCATATTACTACCGGCTTGACGCCTTCTCCCTGCGACTGTACATTTGTTCCTCCACTGGTTAAGACTTCTTTTGGGGCAGCTTGGATCATCATCACTGTTTGTGAGGGTTTTCTTAATTCTCCTCCCTCACACACCAACTCAATCATGTGAGTTTCGTGGTGCGCTGGCAGTGGGTTTTGGTTGATGTTAGGAGCCTCCGGTGTCTGGACCTCGATCTTATTGGTGTCAATAAGATCCTGTATGGCATGCCTTAACTTCCAGCACTTCTCGGTATCGTGCCCGAGCATCCCTGAACAGTATTCACAACTGATTGAACGATCCAAATTCTGAGGCGGGGGATTTGGTTCCCGAGTATGGACAGGACTAACCAAACCCAATTGCCGCAGCTTGTGGAACACAGCGGTGTAGGTTTCTCCCAGTTCGGTGAAGGTTCTTTGCTTCCGCAACCTGTCATTTCTGGCATCTGGATTTCCCCGGAAACCTGCCCCTGAAGGATTTCTATATGCCCTTGGTGGAGGGTAAGTGTTTTGTGGTGGTGCATATATGTTCTAGGGAGTCGGTGCGCGCCATTGTGGGCGAACCGGAGGCTGAGTGTATACCTGGGCTTGGTGTACGGAATAATGTGGTTCTCGATGTGGATAGAAATTTTGTGGTGGGTTGTATGGGTAGTTTGACCTGTGAGGCCTGGGTTGGTTGTAGTGCGGCCTACCAGCCCTGGACCAACTGCTTGCCTCGATCGTGGCAACCTCTTCTTTCTTTCTTCTTAGCGCACCTCCCGTGCCGCTTTGAATAGCCTGGGTTGTGGCCTTAAGTGCTGAATAGTTTAAGATTTTGTCCGACCTCAAACCTTCTTCTATCATGACCCCTATTTTGACCACCTCGTTGAAAGATTTTCCAACCGTTGTCACCAAGTGACCAAAGTAGGTTGGATCCAATGTCTGCAAAAAGTAGTCTACCATCTCTCCCTCTCTCATGGGAGGATCGACCCTAGCTACTTGTTCTCTCCAGCGGAACCCGAACTCGTGAAAACTTTCTCCGGGTTTCTTCCCAGTTCTCAATAACGTGAGACGGTCAGGGACTATCTCCAGATTGTACTGGAAATGACCTGCAAAAGCCTGCGCCAGGTCATCCCACGTGTACCACCTGCTGAAATCCTGCCTTGTATACCATTCCAGTGCAGATCCGCTCAGACTTTGGCCGAAATAAGCTATCAAAAGCTCATCCTTGCCTCCTGCCCCTCTCATTTTGCTACAGAATCCCCGCAAATGTGCCATGGGATCACCGTGCCCTTCATATAAATCAAACTTGGGCATCTTGAACCCAGCCGGGAGTTGGACATCTGGGAAAGGGCACAGATCTTTGTATGCCACGCTGACTTGATTGCCCAGCCCGTGTAAGTTCCTGAAGGATTGCTCCAGGCTTTTGAACTTTCTCAACACTTCATCCTGTTCAGGGGCCTTAACCGGCTTCTCAACCTCTGCCGGTACTTCCAAATGGGGATTGTAAGCCTGTGGTTCGGGTGCATGGAATGTAGGCTCAGGGGATAGTATTGTGTATCGTGAGCCTGAAACAATGGCTCACTGGTCGTTCGCTGCAAAGGGGCTGATGCAGGTCCCACAAAAATGGGAATATTGGGTGTTGGGAGAGGTTGATGGGGTGGTGGAGCTTGGGAATCATGAGGGCTTCTTTCTTGATGATAGAGGGGATTTGGGCGGCTTGTGGAAGGGCCAGAGTGAGGGTACTCCGGCATGTGTCCCAGTGTCTCAGGGCTCTTTTGCGTTTTGGCCAGGGCTAGCTGCATTGCATGCATCTCTAGTCCCATCCTTTCAATCTTTTCCATTGCCTCTTTTAGCAACTGGCTCATCGGCCTTTCTTCCTCATTACTATTCTCTGAAGTAGTCATGCTTGTTGCTACCGGTCCTTTGGATCTGGTTTGGTATGAATGTGTTGCCAGAATTCTTTAACAACTAACTGTCTGAATCAGACAATAACAAACTTTGTTAGCGTTAGATTTCAACAGATTTGATCATAACACATAGAGGATGCAATGCACCTAGGCAGTTAACCGTTTCTATATGCTTTGCTTCAAACAACATGCGTCATCCCGGCTTGCTCAGTTATCCCCTTTTTATTTGTTTTTGTACTTTCTTTTCTTTCTTTATTAAAAGCGGTCGAATCTTATGGGGATTGCCTACGTATCACGTCCCCGCGTGAATCAGACCAGGCGTAGTTTTGCCTTAAAGTAAAGACACATAGAAATTCTTCCGGAGTCACTTAATTTCATTATCAAAATTTGCTATTACACATTACTTCAAACAAAATAGCAACAGTACAGACTCCAGGGTTTTAAACTTGGTTTGAGGAAAAGAAAACAACATTGGGGAAACAACAAACAAAACAACCAGGACTCGATCAACAACTAATTTTCCAACTTAGGGACCCACGAGGCATCTTTCGGCCCTTTCGCGGCCCTAGGTGTAAGGTCTCTTTGCAAGCCCTTCAACTCGTTCATAATCCGATGGACGCAACCCATGATGGAAGCAATGAGGTTTTCCCGAGGTGTCTGCTCGCATGCCAAACATTTTAGGTAGATGTAATGCCCGACTTCGTCAATTCTTTCCCGAATGTTGTCCCTTTCTGCGAACAATTGCCTTATCTGTCGGCTCTTTAACCCTAGCGTTTGTGCATTGGCGGCGAGCTAATCCTGGAATATATCCATTTGCCTTTCCATCCTTGTCATTGCATTGTAATAGCGTCTCTGGTCGGCCTGGGCATCTTGTGTTTGCTTGAAGATCCTCTCTTGCAAAGCGGAATTTGTTTCCTTTGCTGCTTTGACGCTCAGTTCACAATTCCTCATGACTTGCTGTAGGCGCTTTTTCCGGGCCATTGTACCTTCTGCCCATTTGGCCCTCATCCTTGCTATGCAAGCCTCTGATAGGTCTAATTCTACCTGGCTCTGGATGACCTGATTTCTCAAACTGGCTATCAATCTTTCGTCGGAGCAACGCCTCTGTCGGTCGATGTTATTCTTACTGGCTTGGCGAAGCCGGGCCCTCAGGGTTTGGTTTTCTTGGGCTAACTCCTGCTCTTGGGCGACTTGTACGTTGTTTTCGAATACCATCCTTTCCATTTGTCGCTTCAGCTTCCTAATTTCAACCAGGTAACCTTCCTCTTTTGCGAGCCAGTCCCATTGTTCTTGCGATGACTCAACAAAATTTCGGAGGTGAGGCCTTTTGGTTGGCCGTTTTACGATGTTCTTCTTGTTCTGCCAAGTGATATAGGCCGGCGAGACTTCACCCCTAGACAAATCATTTACTCGGGTATTCGCCGTTAAGTACTGGCATTCAATCCATATGCAACGAACTGTCTTTTCAGGAAATTGGCCGTCACTGCTGACCTCGACTGCATAAGTGTTGAGATCTTCGTCCGGGTGTAGTACTTGACATCTTCCCAACTGCCTCATTACCCTGTAAGGGGCATAAGGTTGAATACCCCTGAGTCCCATCAAGAGGAAGTGAGGACCAGTGGCGGGCATGTATATGATTTCTTCCACAGAAAGCCAACCCAAAGTCCAGTTTATTTGGTCTGCGGTGATGATCCGGAGATAGGATATCCATTCTTCAAACCCTCCCGGTGATCGGAAACCTGAAACCCTTAGGCTATAACCCTCAATGCAGCCCCCATTTGTAGACATGTAGCGCATATACTGAGGGTGGTGACACAAGTGTTCGATCATCCACATCTGTAACAACAAGTTGCACCCTTCGAAGAAGTCTGCTCCAGCCTTACAAGCCGTGAGGGCTCGGTATATTTCTGACATTATCATGGGAGCAAGGATGCTTTTATCGTTGGTAATCAGGATTTTGACGATTCCAGCCACCTTTAGGTCGATATTTCTATCTTTTTGGGGAAACACCACAAGGCCCAAAAATGCCACCATAAAAGCGAACCGCCTATGCTCATTCCATTTTACCAGATTTCCCTGCTGCAAACACCACTTTCTGGATCATTGAATCCTCCTATGCTCCCGTACCTCTGGTATATGAATTGTAGGGTAGAAAAACCTCTATCCAGTTCAGCGTATGGGACTCATTTGCTTATCTTCAACAGATCCATGAATTTGTGTGAATTCACAGCCCTTGGAGCGATCAGGTATTTGTGTCTCAAACCTTCAGTGACGTCCATGTAACCCGCCATTTCTTCTAAGGTTGGGGTGAGTTCAAAATATGAGAAACGGAACACGTTGTGGGCCGGATCCCAGAATGTAACCAAAGCCTTTATGATGTCGCACCGAGGCCTGACTTTCAACAAATCAACCAAACCCCCCAGATGCAGTTTGACCTTGTCTTGCTCTGGCTTTTCCAAATCCTCCCACCATAATCGCACTTCCAGGGGGATTTTGCTTCTAACTGTCATCGGCAAACTTGGACTCATGCTCATTCTGCATGTTTATTGGGGTGATTAAGCGAAGATCCAGACTCATTAGACTCAAATACACAAATCGACACACTATGTTCTAGAAAAACGAAATTTTGGTTGTTTCTGAAAAGTACGA
Source organism: Nicotiana tabacum (assembly GCF_000715075.1). NCBI lineage: Eukaryota > Viridiplantae > Streptophyta > Magnoliopsida > Solanales > Solanaceae > Nicotiana > Nicotiana tabacum. The sequence continues at coordinate 157,141,132 of NC_134085.1, forward strand.
TGTTACCTTAAAACTTTCATTATTTGGTTTGTACCTCTATTTTGAAAGAACAAGTTGAGCCCGATGGGGGTTGCCTACGTATCCCGCACCATGCGAGAATCAAACTGACGTAGTTCGGGCATAAATCGAATTTTGGGGACACCTTATTTTCTCTTAAAATGAATCAAAGACTCCTTTTTTCTTTTTTAAACAAATTAATAAGACACACATTTTTTTTTTCAAAATTCTGGCAGAGCTTTGACCATTTTTGTGACTTTTCAAGAATAAATAAGTAACCCATTAACCGTTATTCCTCTTCCCTTTCCAAACATTCCCGATATTCAGAAACCGGTCAGCATGCAAGCCTTGAAACAAGTAAATGCATAAAGCAAACAGGATGTAGCAGGATGGCCTTTATTCTCAGGTTGCCTGTCCTAGACGGACCCAGCCCCTGTGCTGAGTCCCCTAAGTCAAATGCACATGATGCAAATAAGCGTTCCTACTAGGGATCCGGCATGAAGCTATGTTATGCTAAGCTGTAAAGCCTAGGTGTTTGTTCTAGACCTGGCTTACCCGAGCGGACAACTCGAGCCGAGGATGGGAGCTGTGTACCGGTAACCAAAAGGCCATCCGATTTTGCAACTCCTCCGAATCCTCGTTCTATTTTGGCATATGACACTAACAGAAAGAAGCCACGACCAGCGTGCGCTCCTCAAGAGAGAAGAGAAGGGTTTCGGCACAGTTTATATATACAGTCCAAATAATATCAAAGCAGTAAAAGCAGCATTTAGCACATTAGGCTTAAACACGTAAAAAAAACCAGATAATAAATAAAGCCAAATAATAACAATTATTTCAAGCTCGAATTCTTAACCCTGAACCAGTGGTTCTAGGTTATGATCCCCAGCAGAGTCGCCAGAGCTGTCACACCTCCTTTTTCCGCGCCCGAGGGGGTACAAGGGAGTTTTTTTTTCAATTTAAAGGACAATCGAAACGGGATTGGTTTAATTATTTCAGAGTCGCCACTTGGGAGATTTAGGGTGTCCCAAGTCACCAATTTTAATCCCGAATCGAGGAAAAGAATGACTCCATATTACAGTCTGCGTACCAGAAATCTGGATAAGGAATTCTGTTAACCCGGGAGAAGGTGTTAGGCATTCCCGAGTTCCGTGGTTCTAGCACGGTCGCTCAACTGTTATATTCGGCTTGATTATCTGATTTTATACAAGTGTGAACTTATGTGCAAAATTTAACTTTTAACCGCTTTTATCATTTACTGTTTTTATCAAGAATTGTAACGCTGTGAAAATGTATCTCGAACCGCGTTACAATCAATGTACCCGCGGTCGTCGACACACTTTGACTCCGTTGAGATTTGGATTTGGGTCACATCAATGTGCACCCGATTTTAAGGAAATTAAATTTATTAAAGGCACGCCTAAAGCGACTAGCGTATTTATTTTGGGTAGGACCGTGGAATTTTACTAAACGGTCCATCCCGAAGTCTAAACAATTTTTAAAGCAAATATTTACTGAGGGCCCCGCAATTTGCATTTTTATTTGGCGAGGCTCATCTCATTCTTATTTTTTTTAAAAAAAAAAATGAATTTGCAACGTCATGGACACGCATCTCGAACCACGTCACAATCAATGTACCCGTGATCAGAAACACATTTCGACTCCGTTGAGAATTGGATTTGGGTCACATAAATGCGCACCCGAGTTTAAGAAGGTAAGATTTATTAAGGCGCGTCTTAAAGAGTCTAACGCATTGTTATTTTTAGGAGAGTTGTGAGATTTGCTAAACAACCCGTCCTGGAAACTAAATGCTTCACTAATATGCATTTAACAAGGGCCCCGTATCTGCGTTTTGTTTATTTTTATCGAAGCTCATCTCGTTGTTATTTTTAAGGGATATCCTATAGCAACTATGTTTCTCGTCGTGTTTGTCTCTATCAATTGAAAGCAGTAAATAGCCTTAGTTGATTATAAAACCGGATTTAAAGTGCTACTACAGAATAATAAAACGTGACTGCATTTATGGACAACTAGTCGCAAATTATGGGCCCAAACCCAGCTCATGCGAGATGGCCCGACTTGGGCCCTGTTTTTCCGATACAGGCCTAGCTGATTTTCGATTTGGGCTCGGCCTTCCTGGGGTGGAGGCCTAGAACTGATTCTTTGTTCTTTATCAATTTATATGTGACAAACTAGCAAAAGGGGAAAGAACTTTAACTCATGTGGATAGTTTTCCTATTTTGGCCTACATTACAGCATATATGGCAAAGTAAACTAAATCTGAGATGCAAACCAATTTATTGAGAATACTTTTAACTAGCAGCATACGTATACAAACTGATATTCAATTACCATGCATTGACATCTACTAGGCGTGCAAGCTACTTCCAGCATCCAAACCAAAATAAAAATCATTCTACATTACATGATATTTAATGCAACAATCTACGTATAAAAGACATTCTTCAGGTTTTCTCATTTTTGTATTCATCCTCAATTTCCAATTACATCTGACAGTGTATTAGGTGTGTACCTGGTATAGAGAACAAAAGAAGAAAGGAATGATCAGCTGGGCAGTATGCAGTAAATACAGCAGCAGCAGACACACAGCAACAACACAGCAACAACCAACTAAACCAAGTGTTTTCCACAGCCACAGATAACCAACAATATCTCCCAGAATACAAGGACTAGCAGATAGTCGAAACCAAGCCAGCAATCCCAGGAAAGAGTAAGGAAATAACAGCAGTAACTGAGGGTTCAAATGCAGTAAAACTAACAGTTCAACAACCAACAAACAACTCAGCCAATGCAAGCAACAGAACTTGGCCAAGACAGCTTTGACCAATATGCACTCTTGTACAACTTTCAGGCAGTGTTTGGTTACAATGTCTATTGGAAACTACCTTGTGTTTACGCTATTATGATTTGGGACTCACTAGACCTCTCTTCAGACTAAAGTTTTTTCTTTCTGAAGACTCAAAAGTCCAGCCCTTTTTTAAGTTTTCCACTGGCCTATTTATAAGCCAAAGTGGCCAAGTGCAGCTAAGCTGCCCTCGTGCTGCAACTTTGCAGCCTGCCCATACTCTGTTAAAGCCATGCCTAAGCATCTTTTGTGCCAGCCCCTTTTGTTCCCCACGCCTGGTCTTTTGTTTAATCAAGAGTTATGGGCATTATTTTATTATTCATTTCAAGCCCCATACTCTTATGTCTTGTTCCCCATTGGTATTAGTTTAATCCTAAATTAGTACCCTACTTGTCAGCTCATTTAAACTAATCATTTTTGTTCTTTTCAAACCCCAGACTACCCCTGTTAAACCCTGGTTATCACTGTCTTGACCCTTTGCAGCATCAGGGCATTTTTGAACTGATGAAAGTTCAAATTCAAGACTGCCTAGACTGAACCTTTCAGTCATTTTTCAATGCAAACAAACTATTTCAAACAATGCTGGGGCCTTCAATCAGTGGCAAAGTTCAATTAGTCATGCGACATTATTAGCTCGTTTGATTCATTAGTTATAGAAACTAATCAACGACATTTATCGAGTCTACTATACTAATTATAGCAGGTAATAATCAGTCGCTCACATAAACAATATGTTCAGGGACCTAAAGGGCATCAGACAATTTTGTGTTCAATTACTGGGAACCTATATAAGTTTATTCATTTGACGACTAATCTAATCGAACATGTACATTACAGAATACATTCAAATCATACACAGAAAACAATTGACCAAATAAAAGGTCTTTACAGAGATGAAAGAAATCCGAATGAAAAATAACAAAAAATAACAAACAAACACAACGAAACATGCTGACCACTTAATCAAAACTAACACAAAAGAAAGGAAAACTTACCGAAAATGTTTAAATCAAACAGACCCAAATCTGATTCATCTTCGAACTTTTGAGGCCGAACAAACTTTAATCAGGGTGTTCTCACATGAGAACACCTTGATTAAGGTCTATTAGACCTCAAACCCATGTCCAAACCGGTCGGATTCCCCAGGTGCATGTGTTCTAAAGTCTGGATTTCCAGATCTGATTTTTAGGGAGTTGTGGGTAGATTCGGACCAAACCAAGCTTGGTTTGGTCACGAGGAAGGTCAGGGGAGTGTCTGGTATGAAGATGGGGAGGTTTGGCATAGATCCGGGTTCGACTCAAATCTTCAAATGAAGATTCGAGACGAACGAAAGTGATTCGAGGCTCGTGGTTAGTGGATTCGTGTTCAGGACAGTGAGGTGGTCCTAGGGTGTTCAGGAGGTGGCCACCGGCGTTCATGCCGCCGGGTTTTGGTGGAAGGGAAACTAGGGCGGCGTTAGGGTTTGGGGGTTTCAGGGTTCGGGGAAGGAGACGAGTGAAGGGGGGGGGGTTCGGATAGGGGGTGCGGGGTAAAGGGCTGAGTTTATATATGGGGAGGTTGATTGGATCTGAGCCGTTAGATCAGATGATCTCAACGGCTGGGATCTGATGCTGAGAAATGAGACGGGGTCGTTTGGTAGTCAAACGGGGTCGTTTGGTTTAAGTGAGGGGTTGGATCGGATTGGTTCCTGGGTCGGGTTTTGAAGCGGGTTACTGATAGAGGTCCTGAGCCGTTGGATCGAGAGTTTGAACGGCTGAGATGGATTGGCCTGAAACGGTGTCGTTTCAGGAGGTGTCTGGGCAACCGGATTTGGACTGGGCCTGATCGAATTGGTTTGGGCCTATTTTTGGTTTATTTCCTTGGCCCAAACCGTTTTCTTCATTCTTTTCTCCCTTTCTCTTTTCTTTTTTCTTTTTTTTTTTTTTTAATCTTAAAACTAAAAAATAAAATTGAAATTCAAACAAACATAATTATCAAAATATTTAAATAGGTTAAATCGCACCCTAGAATATTTTTGTGAATTTTTCTTTTACTGAATGAATTATGGTCTAATTACCAGGACATACACATTTTGTATTTTGTTTAATAATGTAAAAATGGACAAAAAATGGACAGAACCACACATGACTAGCAGCACACGTTACGGAAAATTGAAAATTGTACAGCGAGGTCCTTTGTTACTATTTCTTTTGGAGTGACTGTCCGTGAAACAAAAATCACGTGCTTACAGCAGTAAGCTGCTTTGTGATTTCTTCTTTGATATTCACACTCGTATCAGTCTTGAACTTTCGCAACTTTTGCTTAACAGGAGGGAATGTTGGATCAGTTGGTAATTTATGAACTACCAGATCAGTGCTCAGTCCCGACATATCGTCATATGACCATGCAAAGACATCTTTGTACTCAGACAATATTTTGATTATTTCATCCTTAACTTGCGGTTCTAAATGCACACTTATCTTGGTTTCCCTAACATCATCCTGGTCCCCTAAATTGATTGCTTCAGTTTCACTTAAATTAGGCTTTGGTTTTTCTTCAAATTATTTTAGCTCTTTACTGATTTCCTCAAATGCTGCTTCTTCGTCATATTCTATTTCATCATCATATTCTACTTCTTGGATTGTTATTTCAGGATTAGATTGGATTTTAAGATTCGGCTAAAAATTCTTCATGCATGTCATGTCACTACAACCAGCATAAAAGGAACTGTACAAAAGAAAAAAGAACAAAATAAAACACTATTAAGAATAACGGAAAACGGGAACTTGCACTTCATTGAAAAAAAGGATAGAAGGGTTTGAACATCAAAACAAGCAAAACTAAAAATCTGGATTACAATCCTGGAATAACCTAGATAACAGAAAGGAAAACAAAGCAAACTACCAAAACTCCTTCCTGGAGGGGAGAGGAGTAGCTTCCCAATTGCTAAACTTCATGTTTGGTCCAACGAGCTGCACATCTGCTTTACTAGAGCCTTCACTAACTTCTACATATTGACCTCTTCGAACAGACTTTGGAACCTCTTGATTAGCTCTTCATCAACATTGACCATAGGTTTTGGGATTGAGGAGGTTGGAGGATTTTCGGCCCCTGGCTTGACAAAAGACTTAGAGATGTGTGGGACGGGCTTGGGGAGCGACCATACCTTCTATTTCAGATTTTTAACCCTTTTCACATCCTTCTCTGTGGGCATGAATCCCAAACCAAACGTACCAGGATTCCCACTAGGACGCACTGGATGCACAATACCCTGTAAAGATGAGCCCAAACCCTTGCCTGGAACAAAACCATTCTTCAACATTTCATTCGCAACCATGACAAACGCAGAGGATAGCTTAGGACCCGGAATGCATTTTCCTTCAGGAATTTTCTCAATAGACATTGTTTCAAAAGTCTGATAGACCCAAGGTCCCTTATTATCTTCAGCTTCGATGAACGGAACAATTATATCATTATAAGCTGACAAGTCCTCGTCACCGTGCACAACTATTTCCTGCCTGTCCCATTCAAACTTCACCATTTGGTGTAGAGAAGACGGGACTGCCTTAGCAGCATATATCCATGGCCTGCCCAATAACAGATTGTAAGAGACAGCCACATCTAACGCTTGGAATTCCATGGTAAACTCAACAGGCCCTATCAACAATTCGAGCATTATATCTCCAACAGAATCTTTACCTCCCCCATCAAAGGCTCGAACACACATACTGTTCAAATGGATTCTTTCGGTGCCAATCTTCAGTTTTTGCAGAGTAGACAGGGGACAAATATTCACACTGGAGCCATTATCAACCAAAACCCTTGAGACAATAGAATCTTCACACTTCACCGTGAGATAAAGAGCTCGGTTGTGTTCTGTACCCTCTATAGGAAGTTCATCATCTGAGAGAGTGATCCTGTTTACTTCGAAGATCTTGCTAGCTATCTTTTTCCAAATGATTCACTGTGATCTTATCAGGAACATGTGCCTCATTCAAAATTTTCATCAAGACCCTGCGGTGTTCATCTGAATGTATCAGCAAAGACAAGAGAGAAATCTGAGCTGGTGTTTTCCTTAACTGCTCTATAATGGAATAATCCTGCACTTTCATCTTTTTCAGGAATTCCTCGGCCTCTTCCTTGGTGACCGATTTCTTTATTGGCATTTGGCTATCCTTGAATGGCTTGGCTTTCCTTAATTCTTCTGCGGTGAAACATCTCCCAGAACGAGTCAATCCTCCAGTTTCATTAACCTCTTCCTCTATTTCTTTTCCTTTATATGTCACTATCACTTGTTTATAGTTCCACGGAATAGCCTTGGCATCGATCACTGGCAGCTGGGTCAGCTGGGTCACTGGTTTAATGATGATAGGGGTAATAGGAGCCCCCTTCACAACTATGACAGGCTTACTTGGAATCCCTAGCACTACCACCTTTGAACTTTCCGGACTTGCCCCAATATCTTTTGAAAGCCCTTTCACGACCAACACCGGTGGCTTCAAATTGAGCGAGCTCAACTTTTCTGTCGCCCCTTCAATTGTCAAAGGCTTTGCTTTAGTAGAGTCTGGAGCTTTAACCAAATTAGTTTCACTGGCCCAAATCATCATGACGACTTAGAAGACTTCTTGGGCTCCCCAACCTTGTGAACTATTTCAATCATATGTGTCTCTTCATGGGATGGCAAAGGGTTTTGGTTGATGTTTGGCGCGTCTGGGCTTTGGACTACAATTTGGTTTGTATCAATGTGCTCCTGGATTGCCCTTTTCAAATGTCAGCACTTCTCTATGTCATGCCCTGGAGCATCAGAACAATAGGCGCACCTCAGGGAATAATCGAGGTTCTTTGGAGGAGGATTTGGTATCTTTGACTCAATTGGCCTCAAAACGTCCAACTGCCTTAACCTTTGAAACAGACTAGCATAGGACTCTCCAAGCGGGGTGAAAGTTTGTTTTCGCTGCTGCCTCTCTCTTCTATACTCTGGCCTTGATCGAAAATTTGAACCATTGGGGTTTTGATAGGGTTTTGGGGGTGGATAGGTATTTTATGGAGCTGGGTAGATATTCTAGGGAGCTGGAGCACACCATTGCGGGTAAGGAGGGGGTTGAGCATATGACTATGCATGATGAACAAGGTATTGGGAAGGCCTGGCTGAGTATTGGGCGTTTCGCGGGGAAAAATAATGTTGAGGTGGATTATATGGAGCTTAGGTGTAGGTTTGAGGTCAGGGTCGAGGATGGGTGTATTGATGAGGTGAACCCCTCTGGCCATGCCATGATCCAGAGACAACCATAGCGACATCTTCCTTCTTCTTCTTGCCTAACAAACTTCCAGTACCACTCTGGATTGCCTGGGTGGTTGCTTTTATAGCAGAATAGCTCATGATCTTACTCAACTTGAGCTCCTCTTCCACCATTTCTCCCATCTTCACCACATCATTGAATGACTTACCAATGGCTAAGATCAAGTGGCCATAGTAAGTGGGCTCCAGAGCTTGAAGAAAGTATTTAACCATATCGTCCAGATAGGCGGTCTGGAACAATGTCTATATTATACTGAAAGTGTCAGGCAAAGACCTGAGCCATATCGTCCCAGGTGTACCACATGCTGGCGTCTTGGCGGGTGTACCATTCTAAAACTACCCCACTCAGACTTTGGATGAAGTATGCCATTAGTAATTTATCTTTTCCCCCAGCGCCTCTTATTTTACTACAATAACCCCTCAGATGAGCTACAGGATCAGTCCGTCATACAAGTCAAACTTGGGCATTTTGAACCCGACAAGCAGTTGGACATCGGGGGACAAACACAAATCCTTATAGGCCACACTCACCTAGTTTCCCAACCCTTGCATATTTCTCAATGATTGCTCCAGACTTTGTACCTTCCTAAACATCTCTTCTTGCTCTGCGTTCTTGGGTGGTTTGTCAGTTTCAACATGAGGCTCAAATTGGGGAGTGTAAGAGTAAGGATCTGGGACTTTGAAGGTGGGCTCCGGTGCATAGTAGTGGGCATCTGTGGAGCAGGGAATGCGGGCTTACTAGAGGATTGATAGAGGGTAGCTTATGGAGGGGGTACAAAAATAGGAGCAGATGTCAGAGCAGGGTACGAGGTTGTTTTGGCTGGCGGAGCATGAACAGTTTGGGCTGAAGTGTCGGGGTAGTTGTGGTAAAAGGTAAAGTCAGGTGCGTGTTGTGGGGAAATATCAATGGTATTGGGAATCTGGGATTGAGAGAGGGGTAGAATGGAAGCAGGGTTTCTGTGTAGTTGGTAGGGAATGAGGGTGGAGGGTGTCCCTTAATCCAGGCCTGATACATTTCCACCATCTAGTGCTTCAACCTCCGAACCTCCTCTTGCAATTTCGATTCCGACTCAACAATCTCCCTTGGTGGGTCTACAACTCCAGTGTCTGTTTCCTTGCTAGCCATGACTGTTTGATTCTTTGATCGGGTGTTGTATGGATGATTTGCCATGATGCCAAACAACTAACCACCTTCCTATTATTAAATAAAGATAACAGAGGACAACAACAAAAAACCACCATGTTAGCGTTAGGGCATTTATCAAATAATAATATCACATTACGTGCAATACACCTAGCAACAATTAACAGTTCTAAAATGGCTTTGAGGGTCGCAGGGTCATAGGGCATCATCCCGATTTGCTCATTTCAATTCTTCCTTCTCTTTCTTTTCCAACACCTCTTATCATTTTTTTCTCTTTTATGTCTTCTTTCTCTCTCTCTCTCTCTCTCTCTCTCTCTCTCTCTCTCTCTCTCTCTTTTTGAATCAAAAATGATTTGATTGAAACCGATGTAGGTTGCCTACGTATCATGTCCCTCATGAATGAGACCGAGCATAGTTCAGGAAAAGTGATGGAAAATAAACTAAAAATAAAATCTTTTTTGGGATTTTTCATTTGAAAACGTTTCGATATTAAAATACAATGGGAATTACGATAATGAAAAACATGACAGACTCAACTACACTATGACAGACTCCGACACTACCTAAAGGACTCAGTACTCCTAGACAAGACACGAAAGTAAAGGACAACATAAGACAATCTCAAAACGTCTAAATAGAATGACTCCTCAAACTGCTCCTGAATGCGACGGTCCTGGCTGGGACGGGTCCGATGAAGATCCGGATGGCCCCGTCAATCCTGTCGAATCTAAGCTCTGCACTATACCCTGCAAGGACACCTCAAAGCTAGGAATGATAATCCCGGAACGCGTGCCTGCATCTGGAAGGCTGACTTTAGTAAGGTACTCACGGTGTTATCTCATGTTCTCTACCAACCCTGTCATCTGTGATCTCAGTGACTGAAGTGTAGCTCGAACCCCAACCTTTTCTGCTGCATGGGCCTCCTCTGCATGGGTAAATTGATCCATCAACTATCTAAGCAATATCCGTGAGGTGGCCTCCTCGTCAAATACTCCTCTAACACGTCGGGGCAATGGCCTGCTAACCCCCCATTAAGTATACTGTAGCCATATGAAGTACTCATGGGTATACCCAGGTGAATGCGGGTCAGTAGCTAAAGTATCCCTACCCATATTCATTGCATGCCGCTAATGGGTCTAAATATCGACCTCCCTATGCGGCTTAGTGTCAAATTCCCTAATGAAGTCACGAGAATCAGGAATGTAGGGGACTTTTTGTCGCCTCCCTAACTGACGCATCACTCTAGTAGGGGTATATGGTCTAGTACACCAAAGTCCGATCAGTACCAAGAAGTCTTGCACACGAGACCCTGCTAAGATCACGTCCAAATCAATCCATTGGTATGACCACAAAATCTTCTCTTCAGTCAAGGATCCTAAATAATCAACCCAATCCTGAACTCTGAGTGGTAAGGCAAACTTATCGAACGCCATCCTATGCTCGATGCACTTCACTCGATCTCTCAGACAACGGTCAATCATATCTTTCTCAAACATGGTGGCGGGATGTAAGTGTTCCATCATCCACAGCTGTAGCAACAATTTTCTTCCCTCAAAGAACCTCTCACCTTCTCGAATACTGGTCAAAGCACGATAGATCTCTGCCAAAATTGTCGGAACCAAGGTGACTTTACTATTGTGTTTATCATGGAAGAGTGCAAAGGCTATTAACCCCAGATGCGTGCTAATATGTCTACCCTCCAAAGGAAATACCAAGAGACCCAACAATACAATAGCAAAGACCATAGGACGCCTCTTCTTCCAAGAATCATATGATATGGTAAATTCATCTACGAAGGTCTCATACCCAGTATGACGAGCAAACCTCTCGAATAAAAAGTCCAAAGATAACCAAGATTGATCTAGACACCCCATGTGATCTTCCAAATCCATCCCTATGATCTTAAGGAACTTGGTGCTTGAATGAGCCCTTGTGTAAATCAAATCCTTGTCTAGGTATGGCAGGCGGGTTAACCCGGCTATCTCAGCTAAGGTGGGTGTCATCTCAAGATCCTCAAACTTGAATACCATTCCCTGTGGGTCCCAAAATGTTAAAATTGCTTCTACAAGGTCAGGACGGGGAGTGATGTCCATCAAAGAAATAAGAGTCCCTAATTTACCCATCAAATCACGCTGCTCAAGTAATGTGAACATGTTCCACCATTTTATTAGCCTTCTAGGGACTTTGACCACCATTAATACTCTAGCATTGGTGAGTGGATTCATACTTAAATGGGAAAAACATGGTTAATGACTCGATACATTATGTGACACCACAACATTTCCTAGGGGACGGTTGGGTTATTTCTGCAAAATGGCCTGAGGGGCCAAAAGTGGCTAAAAATGCAAACTCAAGAAAGGTGAACTCAAATACATGGGAATACCTCACTAAAGCTTATATGAATTCTAACTCTTAATAATCATGGCCCAAAATTAATTTGCAAAAATGGCCCGTTTTGCAAAAAACGGCCGATATGGCCAGAAGTGGCTAAAGATGCAAACTTGAAAAGGACGGATCTTAAAATAATATGACACCTCGTTGTGGACTCAAGATCCTAAGACATGGGTTATTGAACCACTTTTGTGAAAATGACCCCGATTTGCAAGAATGGCCGAAAGTGGCTAGAAATGCAAGATATGGCTAAGACCCCACAAAGCCAAGAACCTAAGACACTAGGAAGATCGGACCCTATGTGGGTTGCCTACGTATCTCGCCCCGAGAGATGAGAATCAGGTTCGCGTAGTTCAGGAAGATTGGACGGGGGAGAAAGCCTTTAAAAAAATGCAACTAATTTGGAAAACCATATTTTTGTCTTTTGAGAAATGATGGAAAATGTAAAATCTTTTGGATTTTCTCTTCTTTTCTTTTTTTGATTTTTTTGAAAAATGATAAAAGATGTAAAATCTTTTTGGATTTTCTTTTTCTCCTTTTTTTGATTTTTTTTGGAAAATAATGGAAAAGTGTAAAATCTTTTGGATTTTCCATTTTAATTTTTTTTTTTGTCTTTTTTGGAAAATAATGGAAAAGTGTAAAATATTTTTTTGGATTATCTTTTTCATTTTTGGAAAATAATGGGAAAGTGTAAAATCACCTGCTTCATTTTATATTTCACCCTCAAATATCATTGGTCCGTCAAATGACCCTTTTACCCCTAAAGAGATGCAATATGTAGCACATAGGAATGATTAAATGTCTTTTTGGGCTATGAGCCCATTTTGACATAATTTGTGTAGGCCTCCTACAACGGTGCCTGGGACCGAACCCGGCTAGGTTTGAATGATATGATGCACATAAGTATGACATAAAGGCTGACCTACGGTTGGGGTTCACTAGACAAAGCAATTCGGGGCGGCACGTGGTCGATGGCGGCTGCTCTAGCTGTCCGCCCACTCCACGCTCCCAAGCCACCCCCTAAAGACACGGGTGACTCGCGAAAAGGCCGTGTACGCTCAAACGTACTCCGGAAGACTTGTTGCAGAAAGAAGACTCGGGGTTATGCAAATGATGACAGTTATAAAGCAGTAAACACATAAAGTAAAAACTGTAAACACGTAAACAACTAGAAAATAATAACAAAAATATAAAAACATACTAAAAATCAAGTAAAGATAATGAAAAAGCACAGAAACCTCAACCAGATATTCTAAAAGCCAACAAGATCGTAGTACTAGCTCGAACTTGCAACTCCCCAACAGAGCCGCCAGAGATGTCACACCCCTTTTTAACCAAACTTCACTTAACCCTCTTAAATAAATAAAAAAAATTAGTAAACGCTTGAAAAGAATTTTTCAATTTTGAAGTGACAAAAAATAGTGTTCAAAAGGATTAACTCATAGTCGCCACCTGACATTTGATATTGGTGTGTCAGGTCTCCGTTTTTTCTAAAAATAATTTTTCCTTTCAAAAAACTTGAGACTCCAAAACTAAGTTTGCACCAGAGATTCGGGTAAGTGGGTTCATTTGACTCGGGGAGAAGGTGTTAGGCATTCCCCGAGTCCCGTAACTAGTACGGTTGCATACTTGATCTAGTTGGCTTTCAGAATTCAAATTGAGGTAAAAATAAAAATGAAAAAAGCAATCAAAAGAGGCTCGAGGTCGTACCCACCTAAAATAAAGAAAAAAGAAAATGAAAATAAAACAAAAATACTAAGGGTTCTATTTTTCGGTCTCCCATTACAAAGTTCTACGGGGCATTGCTCAGAATAAAATATGTACAAATCCTTCGGGGCATTCCCCGTACAAATTTAACTAAGGGAACGACCTCTCGCCTCAAAAATAACAAAAATCCTAAGGCTTGCATACCCGAGCGTGGTCGGCCTAAACATGCTCCTAACGAATAATAAAACTAGAAACAAAATTAAACTAAAGCAAATGAAATTCATTTCGTGCTCATTTTTTCATTAAGCCAGGCCCAATCTTAAAGCATGCAAATAATAACTAAAGCATATGCATATGTTACGTCCTTTTGATTAGAACCTCTAAGAAGGAAAATATTGGGAAAAAGGAATTGAAGTGAACAAACAGTATCAGCACACTCTCGGAAATTAAACCACTTTCTTCAAGTAAGAATCACGAACAACAGCCCAATCGAAATCAAACTTGATTAAACAGAAATCAAATTTTTATAAACCAAAATTCAACTAAGAAAATTCAAATCCCTTAACCCATAAAACTTAAACAAATTTTAGTGGTTCTTATTATATTTCAATCACATATAGATTATAAAAATGAGAAAGGGAGATGAGATGGACCTGAATAGCCTTTAACGATTCTCTGTTTGGAAAGAAAAGACACAAGCAAAAGCTGACGCCAGGACTCGAACAAAATCGGAATAAGCCAACAAGAATCCGCAGACCAAGGCTCGAACAAATTGGGAACCCCGACTCCTCGAACACGAACAAGATCTCAAGCATAACCCATTTTCATTTCACTTGCCTATCTAAATCGAATTTTCAGAAATGGCAGCGAAATTCGCCTAGCCGTCTCCTTCAACAGTATCGAAAGTAGCTGTAAAAGTTGGAATTGCCGGAAAATTAGTGTTGGTCACTTCTTTGTTATAGAATCGGAGGTGGCTTCAGTCACTGTAATGTCATGGGTGAGAGGAGAAAGAAGGGAAGGTTGTGTGAACTTAAAGATGCTCACTGTGTTAGTTGAGCTTGGTTGACAAAAAGCCTTAGAAGTTTTTGACGACTTCAAAGTGCAGACACGATTAAAGAGATGAACAGAACTAGAGGCTTTCTCTTTGCTTTTTTTTTTTGAGATCTCCCAGCTTGGCCGAGACTCTTGGCTCTAGGGTCTCTTTTTTTATTTTTTTTATTAAGAAGAGTCTAGAAAGTCTTCTAGCGTTGGCTTAATGGGTAATGTGTATTGGGCTAAGAGATTGGTTTAATTGGGCTACAAGCAAGACTAAAAATGTTGATTTCTTTTCTAAAATAATATACTATAAAATTGTAAAATCATTACTAATTAATCAAAACAAACTATATTATGACATGAAGCTATTTTTGATATTTTCAAGAATTATAATACACTAAAATAGGTTCAAAGTAACATATCCTTTTAAAAATACATAATACATGAATTAAATAGAGAAATATGGAAACTATTTTCGTAATTTTTATTTATGTGATAAAAATAATGTAAAAGAGTCAAAATTAGTTGAAATAACTATATTAGGCCTAAACTAAGTATTTAAGTGCTAAAATATGTAAAATCTTGGGGAGGGTCAAAAATCACATGTCTACATTCATCTCAAGACTTATCCTCTTTGTGGAACATATATTTCAATTAAAAAATACTCAGCTAGGTCTTCCCAGAATAGAACCATCACTCTTGTACCATTGGATCCACTCCACAGAACCAACCAATGTTTCTCCAGCACAAAACCAATCAGATATTGCCTTTGAACCTATCTCATTGCCTCCTTCAAGCAACTCTCTTTGTCAGGAGCCACCCATGGAAGGTTCACCGAGCTTGTCATTGCAGGATGATGTTTCACCTTCACTGGAGGTACGGTCTTCTCCACCTTGTTCTTCTTCCACAACTACGCCTCTTCACTCTTCTTCTACTACACAAGTGGTACCTCTTCCTCCCTCAAGAATGGTGACGAGATCTCAAAATAATGTCTTCAAGCCCAAACAAATTTTTGATTACCTTGTTGTCTCGCCCAACAAAACACTACCACTAGCACCTCATACATTTAAGCAAGCAAACAAATATATTGAATGGCATTATGCAATGCAGGCTGAATACTCAGCCCTTTTGAATAATGCTACTTGGTCCCTAGTTCCTCCAACTTCATCACAAAATGTGATAGGCTGCAAGTGGGTGTTTCGTGTGAAACACAATCCAGATAGATCAATCGAACACTATAAAATGCGTCTAGTTGCAAAAGGTTTTCACCAAAGACCGGGTATTGATTTTCATTCTACCTTCAGTCCAGTCATTAAACATACCATCATTCGTCTAATTATCTATTTAGCAGTGTCTTCACGTGGCCCTTACGACAACTAGATGTCAACAATGCCTTTCTCCAAGGCACCTTGCATGAAGAAGTCTATATGCAACAACCTTTGGGATTCGTTGATCCTGTTTATCCCAATTATATCTGTAAACTTCATAAATCCATTTATGAACTTCGCCAAGTTTTAAGAGCTTGGTATACAGAGCTCAAGAACTTTCTTCTTTCATGTGGTTTCAGCAAAACTCATTCGGATAACTCACTGTTTGTCTGGTGTCAACACAATATCCTTATCTTTGTTATGGTGTATTTCGATGACATTGTTATCACTGGTTCATCAATAAAGCATGTCGACCACACCATCAAGTTGTTGGGAAACAGGTTCTCTATCAAAGATCTTGGATCTTTGCATTTTCTTCTTGGTGTCGAAGTCATTCCACATTCAGATGGCCTCTTACTTACTCAAAGCAATTACGTTGCTGAGCTATTAGATAAATTTCACATGCTCGAAGCAAATGGTGTTGCTACTCCAATGTCTACCAGTGAGCATCTAAGCATTAATGATAGATCCTGTTCAGCAAATGTGAAGCTGTATAGACAAGTCATTGGATCTCTTCAGTAACTTAGTTTTACAAGGCCGGATATTTGTTTTACCATCAATAAGCTTGCTCAATTCCAACATGCTCCGTCGATTCGACATTGGCAAGTAGCTAAGCACTTACTCAGATACCTCAAAGAAACACTCACCTATGGACTTCTCATAAGGCCCTCATCCACTACCATACTTCAGGCTTACTCTGACGTTGATTGGGGCGGAATGATTAATACCAGACACTCCACTTCAACTTATGTCATTCTTCTTGGGTCCAATCCTATCAGTTGGTGTTCTAAAAAGCAGCGAACAGTTGCTCGCTCATCCACTGAAGCTGAGTATCGAGCTGTTGCAGGAGTTGTAGCTGAAGTAAACTGGATTGTTAATCTCCTTAAGGAACTACATCTTCCACCTAAGACTCCGCCCAAAATCTTATACGATAATGTTGGAGCCACTTATCTCAGTCGTAATCCTGTCTTCCACGGTAGAATGAAGCATGTGGTCATTGATTTTCATTTCGTCCGTGATCAAGTTGAAAGGAATCAAATTGATGTTCAGCACATTAGCAATGCCTCACAGCTTGTAGATGCCCTCACAAAACCTCTACATCAACGACCTTTCTCTGACTTTGTGACGAAGATTGGCCTCCAGCCAGTGGAGCCAATCTTGCGGGGGCATGATAAGGATAAGGACACAGAGCTAAGATTCTCATTTGAATTCAAATTGTTGTATATATCCCCTAAACCTCTCTTCTTCATCTACAAAACTCTTACTACCAAATACTCACTGTTTTAAAAAGAATCTAGAACATTTGATAGGACTGAAAGTAGTTGACGCTAGGTAGAGTCGTAATCACTAGAAGTTACGAAGTTGAATGTTACAATAGATATCAATAAAAGAAAGTGGTTGAAACGGTAGAATAATTAAAGAGAAGACTTAAAAAACTAACGATATAATTATAAGTAATAGGGGTGTACAAATCGAACCGAAAAATTGTATCAAACCAAAAGGTCGAATCAAACTGAATAAAAATCCCGATTAGGTTTGGTTTGATTTGATTTTGTATTGAGTAAAAATATCCGAACCAAATCGACATATAAATATATCATTTTTATATATACTTTTAAGATTTTTCACAGAATTTTCTTTAGAAAATATCTAGAAATATTTGTGATTCTCTTATGGGATGTAATATTTAGTTAAATATAAAGTGCCCTATTTTTATTAACTTTAAATAATAGATTATATGATCACTTTCTTATCAAGTGTTAGTGAAATGTGTCAATCTCTTTGTTCTTCCATATTGTCAAGATTTATTAAATTCTTATATTTTTTGTCGAATTTGAAGTGGTATTTCGATAATTTAAAATTAAATAGAACATATTATTATATAGGTAACATATTGATTTTTATGTTTAATTACTAAATTTAGTTAACCTTGAAAGTGTACATCAACGAAAAATTATTGTCAGACGACTAAAAAAATAACTATCATATGTTACTAAGAAAATTCTCTCATAAGAGTATATTAATAGATCATATATTTATCAATTTTTACTGAAAATATATCTGCTTATCAAAAATTTGACAAAGTAAGATTGAAACAATATTTATGTAACAAAAAAACGCAAAAAATTCGGAAAATCCGACAAAACTGAACAAATCCGAGAAGTTTTATTGTGTGTCTCACACAACTGGCATTAGTTGTATGAGGCTCCTTTTTGTCTCACAAATTTGTGGACCCCAATATTACACTTCTGGGTCCACAAAAATCTAGTTCCACAAAACTGTGAGACAAAAAAGATGTCTCATACAACTAGTGTAATAGCCTGTTTGGCCAAAAATTGAGGTATTTGGCCAAGCTTTTGGAAGGAAAAAAATGCTTTTGAGGAGAAGCAGAAGCAGTTTTGGAGAAGCAGAAAAAAGTCGCTTCTCTCCAAAAGCACTTTTTTGAGAAGCACTTTTGAGAAAAATACACTTAGAAGCAGTTTTTTAAAGCTTGGTCAAACACTAATTGTTGTTCAGAAGTGTTTTTAAAACTAATTAGCCAAACACAAACTGCTTCTTATTAAAAGTACTTTTGAGAAAAGCACTTTTAAAAAAAAACACTTTTCAAAATAAGCTAATTTTTGCAGCTTGGCCAAACGGGCTATAAATTGTATGACACACAAAATAAAATTTTCTCATATTCAGTAAGGTGTAAAAAATTTATTGCGGTCTGAGCACCTGTCTTGTCATAAAAAGGAAAGGAACAAGCTTATCTCGTTTCTAAGCTGTTATTTCATTCTCTCAATTTTTGTCATGTGGCGATTGAAGATTGCTTACTTGAATGGACAAGAAAGTAGGAAAAAACAAGTAAATTACCTGTTAAAACCCACAATTTGTATCATGGGGACCCGATGACGCTGCTTGTTTCGTTGGCTGGTGGCGCTTGGCATGATATCAATCTCTATGTCAATAATTCTAATTAATTAATGCAACGTTGCAATTATATTCTCGAATAGTATACATTTTTTCTGGTACACCTTTGCCTTTTGCACCAACTCATATGGTGAATAAGCTGTCTTTGTACACTTTAGAAAGTTGGTTAACTATCCAATACGTTAGTGGTTCACGCTTCATAAAAGAAATTTCCCCAAAGTACTACATTGGTATGCTTGTTGATTTTGTGATCTATTATATCTTGTTTTTAATTTTATGTTCCAAGACATGTATCTATATTTTTAGAGACAAGATAATTGAAAATAAACAAGCGATCTTTGTAGAATCATTTTATTTTATTGAAATGCTAAAGGATTATGTTTTTGTACCTTGGTACTACAAATATGAATAACATGGAGTTTATGTTACACTTAGAGCCAACGTCTTCAGTTTTTCTCTTTTGACTCTATCTAAAACATAAGAGCTAAAAAGATAATATAATTTTAATTTCACGAAAATCCTAATTTACAATAGAAAGATTTTTCTCCATTTCTTTATTCATCTTTTCATTTGTTTTTGGTACAATGTTAGTCTTATAGAGTTACACAGTATCAAACTGTAGTGTCTAATATTGTGAGCACGTGATTTTTGTTTTTTACGCGACAATCGCTCCAAAAGAATAAAAATAATAACAATTGGTCCCGCTGTACAATTTTTGGATTTCTGTACGGCACTTTGTTAATTATTTGTGACTTTTGCCCATTTTTATTTTTATTTAAAAAAAAAATACAAAAGATGTGTGTGTCATGCATAATTCGAACCGTAATCCGGTTGTTAAATAGAAAATCATAAATAGGCATCCTCGTCCGTGATTTTGTTTTGTTTGATTTTACCTGTTTTGAAATATTGTAATGGTGTGCAAATAATCGTATTTAAGTGTGTATTTAATTTTAATTTGATTTTTTGCTTATGTTGTTTTTAAAATAAAGAAGAAAAAAAAAAGAAATAAAAAAAAGAAGAGAAAAGCCCTTCCCTTTTCGGACTTGGGCCAATTTATTAAAATTGGCCCAAACAAACAATGCCCAAAACCAGGCCTGCCCGGTTCAGTCCAAGCTGATACCCAGGGTATCCAAACGACGCCGTTTTAATCCAGCCTGATCTGGGCCGTTGATCTCAGATTGATCAACGGCTAAGATCACATTTCCCATACCCACAAACAAAACCCGACCCGTTCCACCCGGATCAACCCAAACCCTCTAAAAGATGAAACGACACCGTTTCCTTCGAGCTGAAGGATCCTGGCCCTTCATCGCATCTCATCCAACGGCCAGGATCCACCTACCCACTAACTATATAAGTCGTTAACCTTACCCTGCCCCCTATCCAATACCCCAGCTCCCGTCTTCACCTTCTTCCCCATCAAACCCTAGAGCCGCCTCTGTACCCTTCACCATGAAAACCGGCGGCACGGACGCCGGTGACCTCGCCCTTAACACCATAGAACCCCCTTGCCGTCCTGAACCCAAATCTACCAACCACACACCTCGAATCCTATCCCACCTTCTCGAATCTTCATTTGAAGATTCGAGTCGGAACCTGATCTACACCGATCTGCCCTAAATTCATACCAGACACTCCCCAGACCCCCCTCGTGACCAAACCATACTTGGTTTGGTCCGAATCTGACCAGGGAAGCATGAATCCCGGATCTAGTTTATGAACCTTAGGGTTCCTCGTCACTGGTCCGTGTCTTGTTAGAGCCAAAGAAATTAAGGTCTAATGGACCTTAATCGAGGTGTTTCTCATCTGAGAAACACTTCGATTAAAGTCCGTTCAGCCTTAAGAAAGGTCTGTCCGAGTCCGAGTTAAGGTTTTGATCTTTTGAGGTTTAAGGTGAGTTCTTTCTTTTCTTATTTGTTTTGGTTCATCTGATTGTTGTAAAGGTCTGTTCATGTTTTGTTTGTGTCCTTGACTTTTATCAACTGTGCCTTGACCACTTTGCCTGAACCTCTGTTGTTTGATTGAGTCTTTCCATTTGTTCTGATAATGTGTATGTAAGTGTTGTGCAATTAGCTGATTTTCAAATTTGGACTGACTAATTGACTCCTCGAGTGCAATTCTGCTTAGTCAATATAATGCGAACCTTGTGTGATACTGTTAAATGTCGGATTTTTGGCTACGATTGTATGTGTTATAACTAATATAGTCGAGTCGACATGTGTCGTCAATTAGTTTCAACTGTCTGAACAAAAATAAATCGAGTTGCTTCTGTTGAACATTGCCTGAATCAATTAAGAACCAAGTTCAGTTACTTATAGTTGTTAATATGATTTCAGAAATCTAAGGCTTGGTCTGTAATTGAAATATGAGTTGATGGCATGTGCACTTGTGCACAGCATGTGCATTATGCACAGCCTAGTTCCTGCATAAAAGGGCTTTTGATTTAAAAATGGTTTGACAGCATATGCTGTCAGATATATTCTACTGCCCATACTTTGCTTTAGTTTAAGAAGTATTAAACCTTTTAAAGGATAAGTCTGCCAGGGAATGTTGATGGGGGTTAATACTTAAATAACTAAGTGGAACTGAAAAGAAGACAGCACATGGGAGGGTGTTCGAATGGTCTAAACAGGCTGTTTAAAGGGATGATTTGAGGCTCAATAAAAGGGGGCACTTCCATCAGTTCTGGGGAGGATCTTTAAAAAAGAGAGAGAGGGGATACACACTGAGGAGTATACACACACAGACATACACAGAGAGACAAAAGAGGAGGAGAGGAAAAGAATACCACCTAATGTTAGGAAAGGAGACAGAAGGAACTGGAAAAGATTTCTTTTAATAACTTCAGTATAATTTCAAAACTGAAGATTGATATTTGGATTTTGAAAGAAAGAAGATAGAGGGGGAATATACAGAAAGCAGAAACTGTCTTCTTTTTCCTGCTGATTGTTCGATTCCCAGTTTGTTCAACCTGTTTCAAATAAGTGCTGATTTCCTCTCAAGTATCAGCTAGGTTTCTGTTGTTTGGTTCTTATTGGTTTGCTTTCTTTTGGAATTGGACCATTTGAATTCTGAGCCCACTCCTCTGCTTTTTGCTGTCATTTTTTGTTGCCTCTTCCCATTGGCTATAACTGCATCTTGCATTGGGATTTTTGTTACCTGCTGTTACTGCTGCTACAATTGTTGTCATTGTTGCTCTGCTGACTTCCCTTTTCTTCAATTGTCAAAAGACTTCCAGGTACACACTTCTGAAACTATTTGTTGTTGAAAGTTTGAAGCCTTGAAGCAGAAATAAAAGAAATGAATGTTGATTCTTTCACAATACCCGTGTTCAAAACATGGCCATAGGTCGAATGGTAGTCGGCCTGCATTTGTTTAAGCTCAACTGCAACTGCTCTGTATAAACTAACATACATTCTGTTTGAGATGAACTATTAGATAGCATTGTTTAATAGTGATGACAGTATAACATAGACAGTATGTTTGATTTAGTATACATTCAGTTCAGTATAACATTCTGTTTGATTTAGTTATGACAGTATAACATAGAACCATGGCAAGTACCTGTATGTATTTTGCCTAGACCACTGAATTGACAAATCTGTGGTACTTGGTCTGGGATAAATGTATCCCAAACAAACTCTCATGCAGTCACATTAAGAGTATGGCTATGAATGCCAGCTCTCCTGTCAAATTATTTGTTCCGATATAGGTTCGATATCGGGTCTCGGTATAGATTCCTTGTGTCGAAATAATGCGATGACTGTTGAGGAAAACTAATAGGCGTTTTTGAGTTCAATTAGTAGTAGTTTTCCTAATAAACAACCAATTTCATTTATCATGTCCAAATAGGTTAGCGTTTAAAAATAAAACTTGGAGGTCGTTAAATATAACTCAGTATATGTAGTTAGTTTGCTTGCAATCTCACTTAGCAAATTAATAAGCGTATTCACTCGATGAAGACAAAGCATGAGGTAACTCTCACCTCATAAACAATCAATCAGGTAATCAAACAAATTTAGGTTCGGCAAACATAGTAAAGATTCAGTCTGTATTTGTTCAAACAAGTAAGTTCGGTATCATCTTTCTTTTTATTTTTTAGAGACAAACGTAATAGAAATGTAGTCACTGTAGGATACCCTTCTAAAATAATGAGACGAGCCTCGCCAAATAAAATGCAAATTGCGGGGCCCTCAATAAATAATCATAATAAATATTCAGAATTCAGAATAGGTCGTTTATTGAATTTCATGGCTTCCTAAAAAATAATAATGCGCTAGACTCTTTAGGCGCAACTTAAATTAATTACATTCTTAAACTCGGGTGCACATTGATGTGACCCGAATCCAAATCTCAACGGAGTCGAAGTGCGTTAACAACTACGGGTGCATTGATTGTGACGTGGTTCGAGATGCATTTTCACGACGTTGCAATTCTATAAAAATAAATGATAACAATAAAAGCGGTTTTAAACTTAATAAAAGCACATAAGTCACAACATGTATTTAAATCCGATATTTTGCCATTATAACAATTTAAGCGACCGTGCTAGAACCACGGGATTCGAGGGTGCCTAACACCTTCCCTCGGGTCAACAGAATTCCTTACTTAGAATTTCTGGTTCGCAGACTTCATTTGGAAAAGTCGAAAATTTCCTCGATTTGGGATTCAAGATAAACCGGTGACTTGGGACACCAAAAGCCAAACCTTTCCCAAGTGGCGACTCTGAATTAAATAAATAATCCCATTTCGAATATTGTCACTTAAATTGGAAAAACTCCACCCGCGCATCTTAACCTTCGGGGCCGGGCGCGCAAAAAGGAGGTGTGACAAATATAATTGTCATATGTGGTTTTCTATAATAAGCCTGTGGCAAGCTAGGCTAAAGGACTTATCTTACTGAAATATTTATAAATAGTTACAATGTCGAACTTTATTAACAACTTCTAATCTTATCACCGACGAAAGAATCAGTCTAATTTTATGTATCTTTATTAACAATTTCTCTAAATACCCTGAAACTAAAGAAAATTAAATTACCTAAAAATCTTTTTAAAAACCCAAGTACCCTACCTATAAAAGGAAAATGAAACGCTACATTCATATGAAGGGATGCTTTAAAAACATAATGGCTAAAAACAGACCCCAAGCCCACCTTCATACGCCATTTTCTTCTTCCCTAACTTTTTTATACTTGATATTAATGTCAGTTTTGAAATAAATTTTTGTAATTCAGTGAGGATGCAGAACGATGAGCCTGGATTTAGCGGATTAGGAATCAACCTGTGATTGAAGTGGTATGGAAAGTTAAATTGTGCAATTGTATGGACTAACAACAGGTAGCAAATTTCTAAACAATATTGAAGATTATTTTTTGCCGTGCAAAATCTCAACGCCACTTGCATTATATGATTTATTGGATAAAAGAGTATTTAAAAGGGAACACGTTTTAAATGAAGTCTTCTAATAATTCTATTTCAGTTCATGTTCAATTGATCCATCGAATTTTAACTCTCCAAAAAGTTGTAATTGAACTATGTCTCTTTTTGTAGTTAAAACTCTAATTTTAACTCAAAATAGGGAGTATTATTTTTATTAGCACTATGTACAATAGAAATAAAAGTTGTGAATCTTAAGAAAAGAGGATTGAAGTGGCATGAAACCAAGTTAAGTTTAACTTTATTGACAATTCGACTATGTACCGAAAACGCGGAAGCACTAAATTAACATAGTACTTCGAACCAATAAGGGTTGTGGTGGAGTGGTAATACTCATTCATCCTTAACTAGAGGTTTCGAGTTCGAGCCTCTGGGTATAGATTCACCTTTGTTAGGGAGCACTTTACCTCCAATGTGGAACTTCCCGGTGCGAATCCGGATTAGTCGGATCCCAATATAAATACCAAATACCGGATGAGAAATCAAAAACATAGTACTTTGAGTAATTTGAGAGAGTAGAGAAATAAATTCAAACACTTTTCAACAAAGGCGTTAAAGAAGTGGTCGAAACAGATGCCCTAGCTAGGGATTTGATTATTTGCATACACAACAACCTTGTGTAATTACATGTAACGTCTTCATTAATGATAATATGTATTACTCCTCCTATTCATTTTTATTTATCCACTTTGAACTTTTTACACCCCTTAAAAAATAATAATTGCAGTATGTATTTTACCATATAACCCTTAATAATGATAGCATTTCAAAAAATCTTAAAAAATAATTTTAGAAATGAGTAGTTAATGATAAAGATAAAATAAGAAAAAAAAATTCTCTTAATTTGCTAAAACGGATAAGTAAAAATAAAAATATATTTATAATTATAGTTGACAAGTAAAAGTGAATGAAATTAAGTACTAATTACTTAGCTTTTTCTGTTATAGATTTGCTTGATAACAAAGTGGTGTGAAATGGATATAGATAACAGTAAGGGGTCGTTTGGTGGGTGCATAAGAATAATGCTGAATAGGGTGTATTAGTAATGCTGGTATTAGTTATGCTTGCATTAATTATGCTAGTATTAGTTATGTTGATATATTTCTTATCCATTGTTTGGTTTGATGTATTAAAGCATTGTACAATTTCTAAAAAGAATTGTTTGTTTACAAAAATACCCTCAAAACTAGTCCACACTCTAACTTTCTAAAAGAAACATATGTTGAGAAATATTTTTATATGAAAAAGTTTTAAAAAAATTATTTTATTTGTCTACCTATATTGTAAAATAAAATTAAATATTTATTTATAAAAAAGGAAATATGCTAAGTATTTATTTATTTACTAGGGATATAAATTTATTTCTCACTATTTGGATTATTTTGAACTTGCATTAATATACTAACTAGCATATTTTAATCAAGTTAAATTTTGAAGGACAATTTTGTCTTTAACTAAACTAATGCATGCATTAAAACCCATTGCATTGCTAATACCATTGTTTTCTATGCATTAGTTATGCATAGGATAATACCAAATAGGATGTATAACTAATGCTTGCATAATTAATGCATATGTTCAAAATGTCTACCAAGCAATATATTATTAATACGCAAAGTTAATGCATGCATTAGATTATCTAATGCATCCTACCAAACGACCCCTAATTGATAAACGTCACTTCTTTTTCTTCTTTAGGAGTAGTTGATCAGATTATAGCTCGTTTGGCCAAGCTGCAAAAATTAGCTTATTTGAGAAGTGCTTTTTTTAAAAGTATTTTTGGTGAGAAGCAGTTTGTGTTTGGCTAATTAATTTGAAAAGCACTTCTGAACAGCAATTAGTGTTTGGCCAAGCTTTTCTAAGTGTATTTTTCTCAAAAGCGTTTCTCAAAAAAGTGCTTTTGGAGATAAACTACTTTTTTCTGCTTCTCCAAAATTGTTTTTGTTTCTCCTCAAAAGTACTTTTTTTCCTCCCAAAAGTTTGGTCAAATACCTCAATTTTTGGCCAAAAGTACTTTTGGCAAAAAAAAAAATACTTTTGACCAAAAAGAAGCTTGGCCAAACAGGCTCGGTTTTCTTTCATTAAGATACTTAAACATACTTTCATTAATTCATCATTATCACGACTACTTTATTCAACCCCCAAAAGGGTAATGTTGATTATACGTTTGAGGCAGTATTTATTATATTGCAAATTGGCTGTAGGAGAGGTCACAACACTATAATTATTCACGGAATATTCATATCCCCAATTGTCATTCCGTTCTTTTAGTTTATACTAGTCTTAGGGTACGCGCTTTGCAGATGTACCTATATCAATAAATATAATTTTAAAAATTACGTAAATATTATTAGATAATATATTTGAATTATTGAATAAATATTAAATATATAAGTTCTTAATGTTAATCTCACTAAGCTAACCCGATAAAACAAATAAATCATACTTCATATAAGTCTTAATATGCTTTATTATGATTTATGAGGAGTGAAATATCTTATTAAATTAATTGTTATCTTTGTTATCGAATACTATAAACAAATAACATAAAAAATACTTTTACCATAATTATTTAAAAATAATAAAATAAATTGAAAATCTAAATCTTTTGATCTTTTAGAAATTTTTGAGTGATGAGGTAGAACTATAGTACCTAGAAGATATTGATAAATAACAATCTAAAGTCTTAAATGACTAATATTGAATTATAAAAATAATATAATACTATATCAAAAAATATAGGAAGCTATCATTTATGGGAATGAATATAAAAAAATAATGACAACGTCTTTTGAATACCTTTTGTTTATGTTACATCCTTAATGATTTAACTTAGCATTTTTAGCTATTTAACTTTTAATGCTATATTAAATAAATTTTGCTCTAATTTTTTTTCATGGCCAATGCTCTTCTTGTGAAAATAAATTTAAGTACCTTAAGAGTTTTATCAACTTGATAAATAATTTTACTTACATAATGATTTTGAAAAAAAAATGAATCATTTTCCCCCTCTAATTTATTAATTCAACGACTTAATTATTTGTTGAAATTTCATTCTTTTATGATAGTATAGAAGATACCAACTATTTTTGAACTTTTTTCCTACTCGAACAATATATTATTCTCTTTATTAATTTGTGTAATATTTAAAACTATATTTAATAATTAAAATATATATTTAGTTAGTACAATATCTCTTACTTTTAAAAGTGCATCTTGTTAGAATTATAAATTTCCCAATAAGAAGAATGAATGTGAAACATATTTCTATTGAAATTGCCGTCGGATATACAAGGAAAAGAAAACGTAATATTACTCCTATTTCCCCAAATAATATCTACTTTAAAATCCTTATTATTAAGACTTCCTACCCAATTCAAATAAAGAAAGATTTGATCTAATGTAAAGTTTATTTTTAAATGGTAAAAAAAGCAAACAACATTTCGCTAAGGGGCTTCGTGCTTTTAATATAATATAGATAGATATAGATATTAAGATATTAATATAGATAGATATAATTAATCTTTATTTTATTGTTCTAGAAATAAATACAATCTTGTATCCGCTGATAAAAATATAATTGAATCTAATTGTCTTAAATATGTCATGTGAAACGGTGAAATTAAAGAGTTACTAAGCATAAAAAGATACTTTTTTAAACAAATTTTTTAAAAAAACTATAGTAAAGCACACAAATTGAAATAGAGGAAATATTTACTACTCAAAGCAGTTATTAACCTTTAAAGTAGATGGCAAAAATGTAACTTCATTACATTGGATTGATGAAATTAATTGAACACTTGAATTCCAATTGCAGAAAAGACAAGAAAAAAGCTAGGTAATTTTCGGATGATGTAGGTACCGTGTGCTAGTCAAATAGTCTAGTTAATAAATTGTTTGATTGCACAAGTTAATTTTTTTATTTGGATGTCCTAAATATTAGGTTTTCGTGTGTGTGAGCACCTAATTTTTGACAATATTTAATTTTTGTCACTTTTCTATGTAAATATTTTAGGGGTTTTAACTACAATTTTTAGCTTTGTTACACTTTTTATTATAGGGGTTTAATATTATTTTATTTTTATTTTATTTTAAAATAATTAAAAAAATCCGAAAATATTAATTTTTTTTATTTCGGGAGAGATTAAATAAATAAGGAAAAAAGGGAAGTAGGGAATTAAAAAATAAAAGTAAAAGTAGGTGGAATTCTCTTTTAAAAAGTAAAAACAAAAAGTGGAAAATTAAAAAAAATAAAAGTAAAGTTTTGTGGAAATTTAAAAAATAAAAAGTAAAAGAAAGTGGGAATTAAAAAATAAAAGTAAAGATGGCTGAAAATTTAAAAAAAAGAAAAGTAAAAGAAAGTAGAATTTTTAAAAGAAAAGTAATTAAAAAATATTTTAGAAAAACAACAAATCTGAATAATTTTGAAATTTTTTGCTATAAATAGAAGAGAAAATATGAGAAGAAATGAAGAAGAAAGGAGAGAAAAGAGAGGAGAGAATTGAGAGAAACAAATTTTTTCTTCTTCTACGCTACGATAATTTCTACTCGTGTCATTCTTTCTTTCTCTTTCTTTCGAAAATTTCCAGCAATATAACACCCCAAAACCAACAAAAATACTTCAAAACATCCATTTTTACACGCCAAAGAGTGGTGTTAACAGTCGAGGTCGAGGATTACGTTGGAGCTCTGTTCACCGGCTTTGATGATCATCTTCGCTTATGCTTGTTCGGCGTTCGTCTAAGTTATTGTGCATATTCTTGGAGATTGGAAATCTTGCATTAAAAGGCTTATTTTTCCCTCTGTTTTTTAATCTTATTTTATGTGATTTTATTTATTTATCTTTAAACTTTATAAATAATAATGTGAATCAATCCTTAAATGTTATATGCTTAATCATGTTTTTGAAAATATAGTATTTAAACTTGCTAAAAGTTTGGAAGATTTGGACACTAATAAGTTTAGACTTTAATTGTTGGGATGTAGGGTATTGGTATATGATAGTTTATTTATTCAAATATCTAAAATCATACATTTTTTCCACAAACAATTCCATAACTCTTGGCCTTACAATAATATTAAATTAGTTTAGGAAAATAATTCAAATGCGCTAGTTTATTTAGGTGCGCTTTAAATAATTAAATATCATGGCTATGTGTATGGTCTCCGTGGCATAATTGTGATACGTACCAAAATAAGTATTAGTACGCCTAACTTATTTCAAGATAACTTTTTTCATAATTTTAATCAGGCAATAAAAGCAGACATAGGTAAAAGATGAGATCCAATAAAACACAAGTTATCCAAAATAATATAAGCCAAATATAGTCAATAAAGCGACCGTGCTAGAACCACGAGACTCGGGGAATGCCTTGCACCTTCTCCCCGATCAACAGAATTCCTTACCCGGACTTTGTTTTCGCAGACCAATAATAATAGAGTCAAACCTTCCATTGAATAGGGATTCAAATAAAAGGTGACTTGGAACACCGACAAAAATCAATTTCAAGTGGCGACTCTGTAAATAAAATAATCCCTATTTCAAATTTGTCACTTTAATTGGAAAAACTCTTTAACCCACAATCCATAACACACATTATCTTTTGAGGGGTAAAAAGGGTGAGACAGTGTGTAGCAATTCAAATAAGGAAAACTTTAATAAGCAAAATTTTACTTGATTATAAAGTGCTAAATATAAGGAAAATAATATAATGACTATGTTGTCTAATATAAACTCTATTTTAAAACGATAAAAAAAGGCGAACGATATTTCGTTAAGGGCTTTCGTGCTTTTAATATAGTACTAATATCTATATACGTGCTTTGCACGTAAATATTTAGTCAATTATTCATAAGAAGGAACAACAAATTCTTGTAGTTGACATTAATATCCCTCTTAAAAATTCAACATATAATTGTTCATGCGAGAAATCATGTAGCAACAACGGCAGTCTATAATTTGAGATTGTATGATCATGCGCTTTATTTATCTTCTCTACGAAACACAAGTGTAACTAAAATTATTCTTGTCCAAATTTAAATACTTTCATCGTTCGACATTTATAATAAATAAATAAAATAATAATATAAGAAAGTAGGTATTAAAAGTGTACTCCGTAGATGCGATTATCAATTTATATTTATAAGTGATTGTTAGTTGCCAGACAATATTAATTTCATGCTACTTATAAAGATATTATATAGAAAGAATTACAAGGAAGAAATACACATGACTTCACATCATAACAAAAAATGGCCCATATTTTTAAGTTTTACCCTACCTAGCCCATATTGTACATGAAAGTATTAGCAAAGTCAAAATATGTGTTATTATAACCATTGCTTCTAAAAGCTATAGAGTTAAATCTCACAACCTTTGCTTTCACTCTCTCTTCTTCTTACATCTTCTACATATGCTTCAATGGGCCGCGTATTTTCTGCTTCTCCCCCTGTTTGCAATGTCAGAAAATTGAAGAGTAGAAGTCCACCATTGAAGGCCATTCAAAGCTTTGCTTTCGAAAATAGGATTTTTTGAGTTTGTTAGTTATTTGGATTGGGCGTTGTTCCAATTGATTGAAAATATCAAAAGGAGGTCAAATTTTAAATTTGAAGTGATTTGGAGTAGATTTGAGCAAGATTTGAGTTAAATTTCAGAGTAAACGCAGGTAGAAGACGAAGTCAGTTTTTTGTATAATCTTGTATAATAGTGTATATGAGTGTATAAACATATCTTATACACTTTTATACACCTTTATACAAGCGTCTGTAGACGAACTTCTTCCACGATTTTCAATTACAATTCTTGTTCAAAACCAGTCCAAATCTCCATTAAATGACTTCAAATTTTATATACAACCTCCTTATACTATTTCTAACAAGTCTAAATAACACCCACTCTAAATTTCTTTAAAATCAAATTCGAAATTTAAACCCACATATTTTAGCTTGTTAAAAATCTAATTTTCACCACCCAAATAGATTTGGTTTGTTGAACTAATATTTGAGTCACAGTTACTGATTCAAAAATTAACTTAAAAGCTTGAGCCATCTTTTTTAAAAATAAAATAGTAATTTTGAGAATCCGTTGGAGTTGAATGTTGGGTATTAGCCTATTATTTTTGGACTAATTGGTTATAAATTGAAATATGACCTATAAAGTTAAAAAGTAGGGAGCCTAGTTGTTCTTATGTGAAATTTTCCCTATTATATATGAGAAATCTCTCGTTCAAATTTTATAACTTTTACTCCTATAAAAGAGTTATATAGCCTGTGATTTCTTAATCCCAAAAATATCTAAAAAAGAACATAACCAAATAGATTTGCATATCTCTTGAACTTGGTTTATGAATCACGTGTCCTTTTTTTTTTTTCAACTTCGTAGCTAATTAGCAAATTTATGCTACGTACTTGATAATTTTTTCCCTTGTAATTAATCTTTTATTCTTCCTTTTAAGATTATATCAATAGTTATATAGTAACATAACAAATCTAAAGTGATTTTCCCGTAATCATAGCTCTCACAACAATCAAGCTTCCTAAACTCAGATCTGTGACAAAATAAAATTTCTTGATAAAAGTTTTAGAAAAGTTCTGTTAACTTCCATATTGAACCTATACAACAAACACATAAAACAATAACATTAAATAAATTGACACAAAACTTTAACTTTGTAACGCAAGTCCTCAAATCATTGGTCAGCTATATCCAAGATCTAATATCTAGCGTAAAAAGAAGGTGATTGCACAACGGAAGTGATGTCTTCATATTAAAAACTTGAGATAGATACAATTTGCTTTTGCCAATCTCAACAATGAACTCGATTATGAAATTATCGTAAACAAAATCCTAGACCAAACTTAAATGAAAATTACCTTATCAAGTTATGTCTACTCTTTCGTACCTCTTATGTTTAGAGAGTTAAACTTAGAAAGTTGTCATGATTGAAAATCTAAACAAATCCAAGCACGAATTCAACCTTCTTTCCCTAATTAGAAATTGTTAGACATCAATGCTTGTTCATTGCAGAAACAACTTTCTCGCAGGGGCGGACCCAAGTAGTGAAAGGTGGGTTCAATTGAACCCGCTTCGTCAAAAAATAATACTGCGTATATGTATAAATTATGGCTAAAACAAGGTAAATTTTGTATAAAATTTATTTTTGAACCCGCTTATACGGCTTATACCGCTTATGTTAGTTATGGACTTCTCCGATAGAACCCGCTTACACAAAATCCTGGGTCCGCCACTGCTTTCTCGAAGCTTTCTTGTACTTTTTGCAGCTCAACAATAGTTGTTGAACGTTAATTATATTTTTCAAGGCATAAATGCTACTATGGATGACTGCTTCCTTCCCGTACTGATACATAAAAATTAAATTTCGATAGAATTCACGTGATGGAAGAAATAATGAATTTACCTGTCAAAATAGTGATACTCCAATAAAAAGGTACTACTCGTTAAAATAAATTGTGACCTTCATATAAAGGCAATAAGTGGTTCACAGTGTTCTAGTCCAAGTGATATTGCTTTGAAACTTCAACTCTATATTGGACACACAAATTTTAGACTATTTATTGGGTGTTTGGACATAAAAATTGTAAAATTCCAAAAAAAAAAAAATCAAGTAAAAATGATATTTGAAAATTAGAGTTGTGTTTGGACAAGAATATAATTTTGGGTTGTTTTTGAATTTCTGTGAGTGATCTGAGTAAATTTTTTGACAATAACTTTTTGCAGATTTTCAAATTTTCGAAAAATTTCAAAATTCATTTTCAAATGAAAATTGAAAATTTTATGGCCACTGATTTCGAAAAAAAAGTGAAAAATCTTTTTAGAAAATGAAAAAATTCTTATGTCCAAACGGGTAGTTTGTGTTCAAATTATATCTGGCTACAATATGGCTTTCTTTTCCAACTAAGCTTCCCGTTCTCCTAACTCTCATAAAAAATTATCTCTTTCTTCTAGTATTCTTTATTGTAAAATACAATCTTCAACGTAAAATTTGGTCTTATTTACAAAACCTTGGACTTTAATTGCAAGACTTTTACCTTTTTGTACATTAAAATTGTAGAGATATCCAATTAATTAAGGGTATATAAGTCGATCAATATTTCAAGAATATTTTAGTCGTTCAACATTTAGCATAAAACATTCGTGTTTTTATATAATAATATAGATAGATTTTTTATAAGGAATAAATTTTTAATTGAAATAGACAATATTTGAATTTTATTAAAAATGTGTATAGAGATAGTGATCGTCTAGAATTACCCTACAGTGAGTATGATGGTGTAGTCAAGATATACAAAAAAATTTCTACAAAACCCCATCTTTAAAGATATTGATGATGAAGTCGATAAAGATAATATTGGCCTGCCTGCCTGGGTCATGTCATCCATAATTACAATTGTTTGCTATTAGTTATTATTATTAATATTGGTGTGGAGTTTCGACTGATTTATACTAGGTTTGGATCTGTTTTGTGGGTAGAAATTACATGCAGCAGGAATATTGTTACCTGAGATATGCTCCATTACATGTTTGCACATAAAATTAAAAGAAGTAAAAAATCATAATATATATATATATATATATATATATATATATATATATATATATATATATATAATATTAAATTATTATTGAACAATCTATAAGTTCGGACGATATCCAATCATGTTGACCTAGTCAAACAAGTCACAACGAAGATTCACATTGATCATTCACAAAAACCTATACTTTACTTCCATGTGTAATTTTACTCAAGACTTTATTTTAATAATATTGATATTATTTTCTTTCAAATCGTATAACACATGATTCAGCATATACGTGTAACGCACGTGCATAGAAACAGAGGCGGATTCAGTTCATTAGCTACGGGTTCCCGTGAACCCAGTAGCTTTTGTCCCGAATATGTTTTTGTATTGAAAAATTCATTAAATCTATAAGAATATTTAGCTTGGAACCCAATTCGTTAATCCGGTTAATATTGTATATTAACTTAATTTTTGTAGGAACCCATAAATCTAAAATGATAGATCAAACTAGTACTTTATAAGTATATCGTTGCTTTTGTCATGAGAAGTTGCTCATCTTAAAATTAATTTCTGCAAATTATGTATTATAAAAAATTTATTTACACCTTATGTACCTATCATTATTTATCCTATGTAATTGTCAGGGGCAGGGGCGTATCGAGCCTTATGGTACTGGGTTTATCTTAATCTATTACTCCATTTATTATGCAGAGCATAATTTATAATATAATAAGTGATTAATATTATAATAAATAGTATATATAAATCATAACTTAAAAAATATAATGCTAAATAACATTATAAGCCGCGTTGGGTTATTATTACCTTAGATGAAAGTTGAGGTTTTACCCGCTGTTGATAAGCCGCGGAAGTCCCATAAGAAAGGAAAGTTTGGAGAGAGAAAAGAGGGTGGTGTTTTCAAGTTATTCAAAATTCCTCCTCCTCCTTCAATCATTTCATTTCCAACTCACGCCCACACACACTCTTTCTAATAAACATAACTTCGCCCACACTCTTCTTCACAGTAATAAACAACTTCTCTAATTCTCAAAATTCACTGCCACCAAAATTGCCGTGCGCCGCCGCCGGTGCTACCTATTGTCACCTGGATCTGACGCAATGACTCCGCGTGGCTGACTCATTCCACGCAACTCGCAAGTAATAATTAAAAGTTAGAGAGAAGAGAACAAAGCCGCCTTTTTTACTTTTTCCCTTTCGTTTTCATTGACCTTTTCCCAATCCAAGTTGTACTACTACTAAATATTCTCTCCTTTACTTTATTCTAATTAATTGAGAGAGAAGAAAGAGATTTAAAAAAAAAATAGAGATGTATGGGTTGGCTCCGCCCAACAGTTCAGATTCCGGCGGTGGTGCCGCCGATCAGTCCGCCTTTATCCGGACTTATCAGGCCTGGAAAGGCAGCAATGTAAGCGATTCACCTTTTCCCTCTGCTCTTCTATTATGTAGGTTTCCTATTGAGTATTGCTTGAATCTCAGATTTTCTTTTGCAAGTTCATAATTTATTTCTATGAGTCTCAATTATCGAATGAGCATTTAATGTTTGATATTTTTGGAATTATTTTCGTAATACTTTATAAATGTTAGCTGAGTCATCTCTTAGAAGTACATAACATAAAACCAGAAGAGCATAATTGCTGTAAAGTTGACTCTAATAAAAGAATACATATCAATGATGCATTTGTAGACTCCAAAACCAAACTTTCCTCATATATTCCTATGAGATTCTTTTGGACAAACTAAAGTTCCCATTAACATTCTTAATTTGAAAAAAAAAAACGATTGTGTAGGTAACTTTTTCATGAATTTTCTGCAAAATATGGCAAATCAGGTAAAGACAAATACCTTAAGTTGAAATCCCAGGATGAAAGAAGAAAAAGAAGCAATTGAGGAAAGCAGAAATTAATGCATTAATTTTAAAACTCTACATAACTTTGAGATGCCTCAATATTCTGTTGCTGTTAAATAGAAGCAAAGTTCAAACTTAATTGGAGTTTACTCGCCTGTGTTCCTCAAGGATACATCTCCGTGGATGATATAGTGAGATACTAGTAAATATTAACAGAAGTTTTTTATCTTTGCTTTCTGAAGACATTTACTGTTAACAACTTAACATGCTCTCCAAATTAGATGTGTAGTTGCTAAAATTCGACATTTTCTACCAATTAAAGAGTTCTTTAGGTAACATCTAGTGATTGCGCACTTTTCTTGACATTATTGCCTCTTCATTGTGCAGAAATTTATTCTTCAAGGAAGGTTTATCTTTGGGCCTGATGTGAGGTCGGTCTTTATGACCATCTTCCTTATTGTTGCCCCGGTTGCTGTTTTTTGTGTCTTTGTTGCGAGGAAAATGGTGGATGATTTTGCTGGTGACTGGGGGTGGTCAATCATGATCGCCGCTGTTGTTTTCACAGTTTATGTAAGTGTTTGTTTTTTGCTTCTGCTTCCACTGACTACGTTATTTTTAAAGTATAGTTTTATGGCTATATTAGCCTTCTCAATAGCGAGATAATAAATTATTCCAAAAACTTGACTACCTTTCCCTTGTTTGTGCAAATGTTGTGTGTTTTACTCTGGCAATTTCCTTTTCTTGCTTGCATAATTTTTATTCAATTTGGGCATTGAATGGTGAAAGAGTAGTTCCTTCTCAAAAAAAAAATGGTGAATGAGTAGTCTGGGAGTTCATAGGTGACAAACATCTTTATTTTGGATCGGCAGTTGGACTGGATATGGTATGTGGCAGAAAGCCTTTGTGATCGTGATGATTTAAGAATTTTGATCTGAATACATCGATCTTCTGCATTTATTAACTTTGTAGCTCGGACGACATTTTAGATCAAGAATTGCCGAGGACTTGGCTCTTTTGATTGGTGATGCACTGTTATAAAAAGTGATTGGATCGATAGTTATGTGAAATCCGTCGACTCAAAAAAAGAGATCGGAGATGTGGCCAGAAGGGCAGATATATTTTGAAAATGTATTGGGTTTGAAATATTTAGTTCATGCTCCACCATTTTATTCTGGCTGCACAAACTGAAGTACTGAACCATTACCCTTGACAAATAGATATTGTTTCCTCAAGAGTGTTTACAAGGCTATTTCTAATGTTGATTGGCAATTGAGATCTTCTGAGCAACAAGAGGCATCACGTGATGTTGCCATTGTCCATCCATTCAAACCAAGTGAAAGTCCTCTTACGAGAGCCTGATGGATTTTGTATTGTCTCACTGTAATTTAGAAACTAGGAATGAGAGAGCGATTTTGGTCCTATATGGTGAACAAGATTTATGCTTTGCCGGGCAAGGGAATGATAGAGGAACTGTGGAACTCTTATGCTAGTACATATAAAAGCTGCTGACAATTTGTCAGAATCAAGCTGGCATGTTGAGTTGATGACGAAGTTTAGAAAAAAGGGTGAAGATTGAATAGTTGGAATCTGGAGTAGTAAAGTATCACTGATACTTTCTTGTGACAAAAGATACGATTCTTAACCCTTTCATGTCTATGATCAACACTCTCCAGCTAAAGTAGGCTTTGAATGAGAACAGAGACTGGGTATTGTGTGAAGATTGAGCAATGAGAGTTCTGAATTGGGTCTTATAAAAAAAAATCTGAATTTGTAAGTACTTGTTCTCTGGTGAACTGGCTGAACTTCAAATTCGTTTTCCTTCTGCCACTTCTTCAGGTTTTTAAGCAGAAGAAATCAATTGCCAGGAGTTCTAAAAGTTTGTCCTTTGTTCTCCAAGTTCACTTTTAAAGAATGACATTTGAGATATTCTTGACCAATCGCTTGGGCAAATGACTTTTGAAAGAGAATCAACAAATTCCTTAAGGAACCCAGGGAATCAGGAGGACAAGAATTACAGTTAAAAGCAGTAATCCTTGCATCTTGTCTTGTTCTTACATTAGTCTGTTCATGATGGAGAATGTTAAGTTGCTTGTATTTTCTTTGCCGTACAAGGGAATGAATCTAGGTTCTTGCAGTCTTATGAATTCCTTGTAGATATTGCATGAAGGTGGGCGACCTTTATTTTCTCGAGTACCCCATGAAGCAGATAACCTTCTCAATTCTTAGTAAGGAAATTTTTTACAATGTTCAGGCTAAACTTTTTAAGATAAATGAACTATGAATGGGTGGTTTTTACCGTAATCTCTTTTGTTTTACGGCTACAAAGCATGTACATTTATGAGTCGATATGAAGTAATCGATATTTTCTTTCCAAAGGTCTTAGTCCTTCTTCTACTGACTTCTGGAAGAGATCCCGGTATAATTCCTCGCAATCCTCATCCTCCAGAACCAGAAAACTTTGAAGGAAGTACTCAAGCTGGACCTGGTCAAACCCCACAATTACGTTTGCCCCGCATCAAGGATGTGAATGTCAATGGAATAACTGTAAAGTCCAAATATTGTGATACATGCATGCTGTACAGGCCTCCACGTTGTTCACACTGCTCAATTTGTAACAACTGTGTCGAACGTTTCGACCATCACTGCCCCTGGGTCGGACAATGTATTGGACTGGTGAGTACCTCATTTTAAATTCAAACATCTTCTTTTGCCATTAAAAGCTGTCTCAAAGAAATGCTTTTTCACTTTGACCTTGATGCTACAATGCATTCATGACTTTCCTCCTTTAGTTATCCTCTCAATCCATGGTTCTGTATTATACGGGTGTTGGTCATTGATTTTTTCATTATCTAGTATTAGTTTGATGTATGAAGGTACATTGGCACATTTCTTTCACCTTTAGTTTGTTTTTTTCTTATTCTTAAATTTCTCAGGACATGCACAACTAAGTTCATCGTCATGTGAAACCATGTCCTGCATAACTGCGCTATCGCGTGCCCTTTCCAAAATTCATAGAAGTTCTCCCCTAAATTCATAGAACTTCTCCCCTAAAAGCATGTTTCTGGGTCGTCTTCTTCCTCCTTAAGGTTAGCTAGAACAACTCATGAAAGAGCTGCCAGTGCTTCCATTTACATTTTCTTCCCTGCACTCTTCGGGCTAAGGGTGCTGGTCAGTTATTGAGTGATGTGTATATCATTCAACTCTCCATAGCTGATATTGCCCATTCTTGCAATTCCGTGCACTGCTCAAGTATTAACGACTAAGCATATTTGATGTTTTTCTTCTCACTGAGAATCTTTGTAACAAAATGGGTTTGTTAATTTTTGAGGTATCAGTCTACTAAACAATTCCAAAATGAGTGGATTTTGCTGGAGAATGGTCTTTATTTTTCATTAATTGTTTTACAAAAACTTTTAAGTCGAGACCTTTTCTGATTGTGATGATTCTGTAGATTTGCCCTTTAATCTTAACCCCGTTAGGACATCTTGATCTTGAAGCTGTGGTTTTGTAAGTACTTTAGAACTTGTATTAGACTCCTGCTTTTATATTTTCATGGCAGATGTTATGCTGTTCTGACAGCAAAGGTTTACTTCTATAATGCCTGAGCTTTCAGAGAAAGTTTCTGTAATGTTGTTGTTCGTGTCTTGGCTTTCTAACTCTAACCATATTATGTTTGTTGGTGCAGAGGAATTACCGTTTCTTCTTCATGTTTGTCTTCTCAACAACACTTCTTTGCATATACGTGCATGGCTTTTGCTGGGTCTACATTAAAAGGATCATGGATGGTGAGCAGACCTCAATCTGGAAGGCAATGGCCAAGACTCCTGCTTCTATTGTGCTTATCATTTATACATTTATATCAGTTTGGTTTGTTGGTGGCCTGACCGTCTTCCATCTGTATCTTATTGGCACAAATCAGGTAATGTTTTGTTCTTTAAATTACTCCCCTTGTTTTTTCTAGGCAAAGAGGAAAACTTACCCTCATGCACTAGTTCTCTAACATGTAAATTTCGGAGATTGAAGTACCAATTTTTTTTTTTTGACATTTGAATCTTCTGTGTGCTTGCAGTCAACGTATGAGAATTTCAGATATCGGTATGATCGTCGAGTCAACCCATTTAACAAAGGTGTACTTCATAATTTCTTGGAGATATTCTGCACTAGTATACCTCCTTCCAAGAACAACTTCAGGGCCAAAGTGGCAAGAGAACCTGGGATAGCACCTCGTGAAGTAGGAGGTGGTTTTGTTAGTCCAAACTTGGAGAAAACAATGAGTGATTTAGAAAGGGGAAGGAAGCCTGCTTGGCATGAGCCAGCAACAGGAGGAAATGAATTTGAAGGACAACCTAGAAATGACAATCAACTAGATAAGGACGAGGAGCTATCAGTTATATCCTCAGAGCTAAGTGGTGCCACATTGGCAGATGGGCGTAGTATACTACACCCGAGGCGCTCTAGTTGGGGAAGAAGAAGTGGGACCTTGGAAATACCACCTGATGTAGTTGCTATGGCATCTGAGATTGGAGACTCAAATCGGATAACTGGCAGCGATGGTGCTTTCCCAACTGAAAACGGGCAATAGTTGTTGACCTGGGCGCTGTTACAATTATTGTAAAAGAACTGACAAGTGTAAAGATCATTAGCCAACGGTGATGGAGTTTATGGGTGGGATCAACCACTGTGAACTTAATCTTCCAGGCTTCTCTGTGTGTATATTATTTTCTTTCTCTTTTTCTTTTTGGGGTTTTAATTTTCTTTTCTTATGTGAAGGCAACCAAAATTCTTTGCGCTGTGTTTATTTTGCAAGGGATACTTGGAAGAAATGATTCCTGCAATTCATGGTCTTCTCCGTTCCCAATTTCTCATATTCATCAAGTTCCTCCTTATGCTTCCCATCTCTTTTCTCTTCTCTTTTTTGCTCAGTTGATTTGTTATAGATTCCCAACCTATGGTCCAGTCACTTTTTTAAAAAAATCGAACAATTTATGATAATATAATTCCAGCTTAGAATAAAAGCTTTTCAGAAATGATTCAATTTCATTTGAGAACTTCACTTTTCCCTATAAATTCACTGTTTTCTTGTTTGTTTTAGATATTCAACGCAAAAGGCACCTTGCACATGTTTTTGTTAATTTGTCAGCTGTATTCCTTGTAATACTGGGTGAAATTTAAAAATAGCCAGATTTACAACCGGTCGTTCAAAAATAGCCCAGTTTCAAAAGTATAACGGTCCAGCATAATATGCTGCAGTTCATACACAGGTGCACCGAACTCCAGTATATTATGCTGGACCGATCTCTATTGCAGCAAAATAGTGGCTATTTTTTATTGACTTGGTAAACGCTGGCTATTTTTGAATGACCAGAAAACTGGCTATACCGTGCTATTTTTATTATAATATTCGACTTAACACATTTGACCCTGAATTAAGCAATGTGTTTGCTTTTACAAGGACTAAAAGCACACAAATAATGTAACTCTTTTGAAACATTATATTATTTGTGTTGGAAAAAAAAAAAAAACAGAGCGCACCTTTACTCTCGCTCTGTCAATGTTAGGGTTTATGTTACTGGCAACAATATACAGCTTATTTCACTACAAGCAAAAGGAACAAAATTCATTTAGCCTTGGCTGTTGACATATTTCATGAGAATTTACTAGTAGTTTGATTTTTGAGGGAAGGTGGACTGGGATGTAGGTCCTCGCTCATGAAGAGGAGAAAATGAGTAAAATAAAAATGAGAGCATCTCTGCATTTCGTAAAATTATATCATCAGTAACACCACATCAATAGTATTTAAAAGCAAGAAAAAAATTACAAGTCTCTTTCAAATATCTTTGAGCAAAGGAATCAAAAGGATTATCATATCCATTTTATAAGGCTAATTCTTCTTCAGTGCATGCCCTGGAACCGTTTCATAATGATCGCGCTCATCTCCATATAGCGTTGTGCACAGTGGGCTAAACAATTAGATTCACTAGAGCTAAACTTGCTTCCAGGAGTACCGGTAACGCATTTGTCCCAGCAGGAACTTGTAAGCTTTGCAACTACTTCTTTGAGCATGGCCCTTTCCTTCTCTTCCTGCATAAATGAAGAAATCAGGTGCAAATATTAGAAAGCCACAAGACACAAAGAAGAGCAAAACCGGGAACTGCCATTTTGTTAAAACCCAATATGAAAGTAGGGGCAACTAAATCAAATCAAGCAACTAAGTAGTCATGCAATGTCTTCTGACTTCTTCCAACACATCTAGGAAAATAGCAATGGTGATACATTTCTCGACGTATCAAAACAATATAGTAAGCCAGGGAAACTTTGATACTCGATAATATAATAAAAACAATAATAAGTGGGAAGACAGACAATAGATTAAAGACAAACCTAAAACTGTGTACTGTTGGACTGACACACTGGAAAAATCTGAGGGCACTTGAAACAATTTCCTCAGTAATGAGCTTAAGTAACAAGTGCTTTATACCTAGAATGTTTCTGCTTTCTCTGTTTCCTCTTTCTAGTTGTAAGGAGGCAGTTAAAATGTTCTCATATGGAGTGAGACTTTTGAATCTTGTAACTGGTTAATATAACATTCCAAGAAACCAGTAAACAGTATTATGTTGAACACAATAGGTGTCTGTTCAATTTTTCTGTGCACTTTTACTTCTTCTCTTTAATCCCTCAATGTCAGAGAAATTTTAAGGGAAAAAAATCATTTTGGCAGCTTATAAAGGTAAAGGAAATGAAGAAGGAAGTCGGCTGGGAAGTGGATGAAGGATTTCTGAAAGAAAAGTTTTTACTGCAATTATTTTCCTCTAAAAAATGGTATATCTTTCAGTAAGCATATTGACTAGGTTATAACATCTAGTAGGGGGTACAAGTAACGAGTAAATGACAATGTGGAAAGTTGCCTAAAATGGCTGGGTAATATCCTATTCACACCTTAATATGCATCAGTATGTAGATATGACACAAGGATGAATGAATGTGCTAACAGGAAATGCGGTAGGCTAAAATCACATCAATAGAGTTGTGTCAAAAGACCTGCAATCTATCGGAAGAAGCAAAAGATCCATAATGATAATACTAACTAGTTGAATTTAACGCCTAACCGCTGTTATTACACATTAGTGTTCAGCGTTGCCAACGAGTCCTATTTGTTTCATTAACTATATGTATAGCAGTATAAGAATGAGTTTAAGATTTAAAGAACGTTATGTTTAGACAATTTTGCTCTAAAATACAAATTCTATACTATATTAAAAGCACAAAGCCCCTTGGGCTATGGTTCCTGCTTGTATTTTGTGGTGTATATGGACCAAAAGGAATCAAAGATGCTTTGATGGGATCTCAACTGCCAATCATTCTCTTAAAGCCAAATGTTTAGTTAATCTTTTTAGCTGGGTTAATCTTACCCCTATTTATAACCCTAAATCCTTTTTGGAATTTATCAGCTCCTTAGTCTTATGATAGATCTTTTGTTAATATTTTTGGGTTGATACTTTCTGTTTCTTTGTAACATCTGCATCTTCTTGATGCCTTTTGTTAATAATATTCACTTACTTCATCAAAAAGGCACAAAGCCCCTGCTGGAATATTGTTATCTTTTTTACCCTTAGTAGGTGAATCCTAAGTTGGATATAATTGTAATTGTAATATAAATTTTTATTTTCGGGAAAAAATAAAAACTGCGGTGTATTTAGGTTTTTCTTGTTTAGGATTAGGATTCTTTAATACTGTGTGGCTTTCCATTAGCTTTAGGATTCTTTAGGTTTTTCTTTGTTAAGGATTCTATAGTTGTATCTTTTCTTTGTTTAGGATTAGGATTCACTTTAGGATTCTGGAATACAACAACAATAACGAACCCATTGTAATCCCACAAGTGAGGCCTGGGAAGGATAATAATGTGTACGCAGACCTTACCCCACCTTGTGAAGATAGAGAGATTGTTTCGGATAGACCCTCGGCTCAAAGAACAGTGACAAGGAAGCAACCAACAATAACAACAACAAGAAAAGAACAAAAAAAAATAAAAAATAAAGACAAAACGTGTAATAACAAAGATCTAGAGACAAGAAATACAAGAATAGTACTAATTCTACTGGAAAGAATGACACGTGTAATAAAAAGATCTAGGAATAAGAAAATATATGAATATTACTAATACTATCGGTAAGACTAAGAGAATCCCTCGTCTACCTATCAACATGCGAACCCATTCTGACCTCCACACCTTTCCATC
Source organism: Nicotiana tabacum (assembly GCF_000715075.1). NCBI lineage: Eukaryota > Viridiplantae > Streptophyta > Magnoliopsida > Solanales > Solanaceae > Nicotiana > Nicotiana tabacum. The sequence goes on from NC_134085.1 coordinate 157,184,971, forward strand.
GAGGGAAGAAGAATATTAAAATCAAAATAATTTAGAACAAGGAGAAGCTGCGACAACTTCCATAAAAGAAGTCAATATTCTACATTCTTTATCATAAACTCTTGATAGTATCGACGTAAAGGTAAACTTTCAAACAAGTAGTATTGACACAGATATAGTATCGACATCCTTGTGATTTGAGGTAAACTTTCTAATTACCTGCCGTCTGTTCTTTAAGTCATGTAATAATAGACATTTGTATATAATTGATAAATAATTGTAAATTGAAAGGTTGTCAATTGTGATTTTTGTTTACAATGTTATCATATACACCCATCAGTTTAAAACGGATTTATTTACAATTTATTGTACAAGTTATTTGGGTCATTGCATTTGTAGCGAAAAATTGGTTATGCATTCTAACTCATATCTATTGAAGTCTTATTAATTCAAGATTACTTTTGCTCTATGTTTTACAATTATAAATTACACCAAACTACAGACAAGAATATGCATATCCGACAAATTACACCAAACTACAGACAAGATTAAACCAAAAAGATCAAAGATCAAAGTAATAATTTCCCTACCCATTAAGTCACTCAAACAAATATCCACAAAAGAAGCATAATCTGTCTGAATCAATCTTTCTAAAACCAGTGCAGCAGAGACTCAGAGTAGCTTTACGAATATATAATGCCCAAATAAATTTTCAAAATACTATGCCAAAAGACTGTTCATAGGCTAGATCAGTTTACGAATATCAAAGCATAAACTATAAGGAACCAAAAAAAATAGATAAGTGAATACACATAAAATAAAACTGTTCATGATTGAAACTTACACTGAGAAATTGCTGCAATTCGGGAGAGCTTAGGGCTGATGGATCCATGGAACTTTTGGTTTACGAATGCTATTTTCTGGTTCTCGCGGAGAAGAGTAAAGATTTCTTGACTAAAACCTTAGGTAAAACCCTAACAAAAGTCGGTTGAAGCCGACGGGTTATATGAGATGGGCTATAATTGGATACCAGAACTAGGACAGGCCCGTTTTCCTACCAAATTCGGATTATTAGCCCACTGTTATCTGTTACGCATAAGCCTGCTAAGGGTTTTTTGTTGGGCAAGTTACATGACCCGTCCGCAAAAATTACATAAAATATAAATTTTCTAGCTATATATATATATATATATATATATATATATATATATATATATATATATATATATATATAGTATAGAAGGGGTAATTTCAGTTCATAATTTTGATAATACCGTAACAACATAGGTTTGCAGAATAAGAAAGAGAGAGTACCGAGTAGGATTTTACGACATAAGACTTTAATCACAACAAATTTTTACCACAAAATTTTTATCTTTTTACCTTATAAATTTTACCGTACCATAAAGTTATTGACTATTATAGATTTTTAATTATATACTTATTTTTATTGACTTTATATGATAGATCTTGAGTGAAGAGCACTGAGTAGGATCTTACAATATATAAAATAAAAATAAAAATTTAATGCCTATTAATTTCCCGAGCTATAATCCAGAACTATTTGCTAGAAGCCTAAACACAAGTTTAGAAGAGTTTAAGCTAGACATAGAAACCAGATTTTACTCGATAACAGATTTAGCCATACATTTTATATATCTAAAACAAAATAAGAGAATCTGTTCAGACCTATAAAGAAAACAACTTCATTTGATAATTTTACTATTATCATATCATCAACCATACCATCTAAGAAGAATTATATAATTTTATTTTATCTAGGAATTTTATTTTATCTTGGGGGGCATTCCGAGAAATATATAAGTATAGAAGAAAGTACATGTAAATATTTAGTTTTCCTATATATATATATATATATATATATATTACTGAATTATTTATGGGAACGATTATAATGTGTGGTTTCCCTTTTCTGTTTTAAAGCATAGAAGGTGTCATTATCTTTGAAGAATTCTTTTTCTCGAGTGATTTTGAAGAATTTGTTAGACACTACGAAGCAATTAACCTAATTTGGATATTTTTTATCGCCTGTTTAATTTACTTTAGATTTAGTTACATGTGGAGATAATACGGTTAAAACTTGAAGTGATGCTGCTCATTAAATTCTTCGTTAGACAAAAATATATTTCTGGATTATATATATATATATATTGACAATATAAAAAGATTTCAAACTGTATTTTTTAGTTTACTAACAACAACAAGCCATTTCATGTTCTATAGGTTACTACTCCATGTTTCTATCAATGATACTTATAATTGGATTTTAAGTACCTTGAATGTGTAGAATTAATTTCTTTACCCTATTAGTGTCCATAATTTTAACTATTTAAATTGAATACACTTTGGATATATCATTTCAAATTAGTTGCAATTTGATAGTTGCACATTCTAATCCTATCAAAAAGTTATTAGATCTTCTACTTTACCTTCTCATATGTATTATTCACGAGCCTGACTCATGTCAAATTTAAGAGGTAAAAGCAATCTGCATATCATTTTTTCACAAACAAAAATTGCAGTTCCTTTTGTTTTTTACTAACAAGTTCGACAAACCAAAATGTAGAATAAATTTTGCTTATGTAAAGCTCTATTGTATATCTTAATTAAAAGGTAACCAACCATCTAATGATGGCTTTTCCTTTAAATTATCTTTCTTTCTTTTTCCTTTTTGCCCCCTATGGAGGGATATTTATGTCCTATTTCCAGTGGAATGACAACTTAATGTTGTCCCGTCAATGAAATTTTCCTAGCCTCGGAAGGAACTGACAAAGAAAGAGAGAAAAAGAAATGCTTTTAGAATATTCTACAAGTTCGAGGTTAAGAAACAAAAGAACTTAAATTAGAGTTTAACTTTTATATATCGACATTTATAAAATAATTTTTACTCACTAAAAAGATAACTATTGAAATCGTTCATAAGCAGAGTAAAATTCTTTGTTCGGATAAAAACTCAACTCATTACATTATCAGCTTATGTAAGTTAAATTAAATAAATTATATCCATGGATGAAATCAGCCACAAGGGAGCTGACTTTTATGAAGAAAAGATCTTTTGGAGAAACAAAAGCTAAGCAACATCTTCTCAACGAAGCAAAGCACCTATCCAATTCCAAATCAGTCAATTGGCCCTCTCACTCCTTCTACCTCTCTATCTTTTCTTAGGATATATCTTTGCCTTTTTTTTCTCAAAGCAAAAAAAGCATATAGCTTTTTCTTCCTTTCTTTTATTACTTTCGAGCCAAAAGATTTTCAAAAAACAACCCTGACGAAAAGAAATTACACTAATTCACAGTACCAGATTTCTCTCTGCCGAATTCTCACTAATTAATCAATTAATAATTAGTGAGGCAATTATAACAAGGAAGATGTGGAGGGATGAGCTTTTTAAGTCAGAATTCCAATATCAAATTAAAGTGAAAGACTATATATCTATTAGTAATTCAAAAGTAAACACTATTATGACATGAGATTGTTTCTTAATGCAATCTGAACTTCTTTTCTTTTTTATTGGTCCAAAATTGACCTTACTTGCATGATATCTTTTATCTCCTTCCACATATTCAAGCTAATAGAAGTAAATACATATTGATAATTACGTGTTAATATTTCAAACTGAAATTCGTCTTATCGAGTAATACGTAGGCCATCTTTTCACACTTGAAACCTTTACACACATTTCTACTGAACTTCAAATAACAGTATATTCATATGAGTATATTTTTGGGATGAATAGAACAATAAGAAAGCACAGAACAAAATTTAATTTAATTTTATTTAACAGTATCAATTAAATTTGTATTTCTCCTTGTATTTGGAATTGAAATTTGGGACAGACCCTCTGTTATTTTGGCAATTCCTTATTTTTATTACAATTTACATTGCGTAGTGTGGTCATATGTTTATTTCCTTGCTATGTAAGAAAGAAAACTGTGAGTAAAATAAAGAAAATAATGAAAGATATATACTTATATATCTGTAAACGTGAAAATAGAGATAGGGGGCTAAGCATGCACTATTGATGGTTTGCTTTACTGCTTTTGATTGCTTTATAAGTTTTGAGAAAGAAAAAAACAAGGCATTTGTTTACATGGGTTATGACTCAATTGTGTCCAAAATGCAGTCACAATAAAGTAAACCTTACCACGTCCTAAATACACGAGGGCATGAAACTTTATCGGGCTCGTGCATCTCTTTTTCTTTTCTAATTATAATAGTTTATATGTTGGATTAATAGTCAATTCAAGAGCAAATGTCAAACGTTGCAAGTGAGCCAGTCGTTGCTTTTATGACTCTTTAGTTTTTTTCGCTTGCTTTTGAAATATAAAGTTAGAAAAGATTAATCTTTGTTATTGTTGTCAACAAACAATTTCTACGCATGATCATTTTTATTTATTCTTTTTTTTAACCTAATTTTATTTATATTATAGGAGTGACATTTTGGTTTTTTGTTGAGTTTTTAAAATGTTAGGTAGGAAACGACTTCCAAACGCTTTAACTAGACAGTCTATAGATAATCTACTATAACGTAAAAAGAATGGAATGATTGAACAAGAATTTAACGGCTTTTTTCTTCCTTTTTCTGTTCACCTTTGAATTTTAAATTTTATACACCTTTAAAGCAAAAATAGAAGTTTTACCAATGAATTAAAGCTCAATCCATAAGAGTAAATGGATAAATAAATCTATGGAATTGCCTAACTAGCATCTAGTTCCCAATAAAAGAAGAACTAAAAGCATAATCTGAAGCTAGTGTATTTCATGTGTAGGGATTCTATTCCCCTTATTTGGTATAGGAACTTCCTTTTGTTTGTCCGCTTTTATTACAAGCTACTAGTATTACATTGTGTGCCGCGACTTCCATGCAAAGTTTTTGCTTCTCTTTGAAGTTTTAAGGAAGACATAAA